>NC_044010.1:44564803-45764803 GCF_900496995.4 Aquila chrysaetos chrysaetos
ACAATGTGATAGAATGCAGAGGTAGCAGAAGGCAGAATAATCTCCTTACTAGATCTCATCCACTCCTCTAATAGCTAGAAATTGGATCAAAACCTGAATTTCTTCACAAATTGTTGTTGATAACTAACATGTCTGGACACTTCTAATACCCATATAAGCCTCGGTCTCTTTTTCCACAGGTATTGACTTTAAATTTCTTACAGCAGTATACTTCAGATTAATGGCATAGGTGAAACGTTTGTTCTCTGATGGATTTGCTTTTCTTCCTTTTTAATTTTATGTGGTATCACCTGGTTCCAGTGCTAGGAGACTGGGAAATTCCACTCATTTTTACCCACTTTTTAATGCTGTTCATTATCTGATCTTCTTATATTCTTCAACATTAACTTACCACTAATGCAAAAAAATGGCTATCTTTTAATCAGTCTTTCTCTGACAATGCTGTTTAAGCCCCTTGACTTTTACTGACACTTACCCTTTATGACTTTCTCCATCTGCAAATAGTAAGGAATAAAAAGGACCAGAAAATCTCACGTGGTAAATAAAACAAGGTTGTTCAGAGCATTCACTTGACAGCCCCACCTCAAAGCCTTGATTTTTGTAAGTTTTATGTAAGTAAGGGTAATTGAAAGACTTATTACATCCTGAAACAAATCCAGATCAAAGATTCCCTATTTTCTTTATGGAATCTTTCTCTCTCTCTTTGGTTGTTTTATGTAAATTCTGGAAAATGTCAAGACTTCTAAATGTTAAACTCATTTTTTTCCTCTTTTTCCTAACAAAGAAATTGAAGTCATTTGCCAGAATTTTACGGCATGAAACAACCAGCCTCCTTTCACCTCAGAATCTAAGAGAACCAGCTAGGGTGCAGCAGGCAGTCCTGAACTCTGGAAGACCAGACCATCCAGCTCAATGCGAGGTTTAAAAGCTTCTACACTTTTCAGGCATGGAGCCAAATCCAAATGTGCAGAACCCAGAACCTCCCATCTCCTGAAAATACATACCACCTTAGAGTACCCCCAGAAGATGGCATTAAAGCCCACCTCCAGCTCCTTAGCACCAAATTCAGTCAGGTGAGAACCAGTCAGCAGAAAAGCAGGTAGTTGTTTTTGTTTCGGAAGGTTGGTTTTGTTTGTCTGCTTTAATTTACCTGTACTCCGGCAGAAACATTCCAGCAAATTCTAGTTTGCTGACCAAATGCTCATCAGCTGGAAAATTTCCAAACACAGCAGCTGTGTGGCATGCTCTTTTCACAGCAATGAGGACGCAGCTTAAATGTGGAGTAGGAAAAGCATAAACAGTCCCTTTTAAACTAATAAACTAATTAAAAATTCCTGCTTAATCCTGCTACCTTTGAAAGGCAGAGTTGAATAGAGAGAGGCAAGCTTCATGAGAATCCTGCTCCACTGCTGTCAAAGATTTGTCCTAAACCACTCACCTCTGGTCTCAGAACAGCCTTCCTGCAGGCCTGGCACACAGGGCCACTCCGGGAAAAACTCAGGGGAAGTCGACGGGTTCGGTTCTGGCAAGCTGGCTCCTCACATATTAACCAACCCTGCAGAAAGGGAGAACGCAGACGAAAATACATTTTTACCAAAAATTCAAGTTATAGCTTCTTTTTACCCTACCTAAACAATGAATCATACTCAAGGAAGAAACAAAATCCCAACCTTAACATCCTCAGTGAAGCTGATACTATAATACGTATAAAGAAGTAAAGGTCCTTGTCTAAGGTAACACATTCAATGGTGAAGAACTAAGCTGGTCTTCTTGCTTCAAAATCCCACATTCTGCACACTGCAGTCATCCCTTCCTTAAAATATACTGAAACCGCTGCTCTTCTCCAGTTCAGACAACATTAACATGTAACAGAATCATTTTATACGACTATGTAGACCAGACAGCAAGACAAATAACAAATTAAAGTAAAGTGCCATTTCATCGCTTGCGCTTTGGAGGGGAAAAACAGTTGTAACTTTTTGGTTTTCTGATGACAGCCAGAAGCTTTCTTTTCTTTTCTCTTTTTTTTTTTTAAACTTTTTTTTTTATAAAAAGCTATCAAGACTTCAACATAAACTGACTCATTTAGGAAAAACTAACATTTTGCTGAGTTAAAATGAAATAAAACCTGAGCCAGCTCGCTCTCTGTCAGCTCAGGGAGACAACGCAAAAGGCTCCTCTTAAGAGTATGAAAGAAAGAATGCTTCTGGGATTGGTAAGGATGTACCTTTTGTACAAGGTCCAACCATAGGTTAAACCAATGCCACACCTCATCTCTAAAAATCAACGACAGCAGATACCTAAGGAACAGCGTAAAAGAAAGCACACAGTAAAAGTTTCCCAGAAGATTTTCCCAGCTTTTAGAAATGGCTCCAGGACCTCCTGAATCACTGTCTATATTCAGTGGTGATGGTTGCATTACTACCCCCATTCCAATGAACTTCAAGTGCTTTTCAAACCAATGTAAACTTTTAGCATCTACAACATCCTGCAGAACAACTACACGCTATATGAAAAAAATATCATTTTTCCTGAACACACCAAAAAAAATATATATATTTTTTTAATGCCTTCTAGCTCTTGTATCAGGAGAGACTAGGAATAATCATTCTGCATTCACCTTTTCCATGCCACTCATGATTTTATAGACCTCCATCACATCATCTGCAATCAAACTCTTTTCCAAACCACAGTCCTAATTTACTTAGTTGTTCCTTGCATGGAAACCACTCTACATCTTCGTTGCCCTTCTCTGAATCTCTTCCCAGTCCTTTTTGAAATGGTAGGGTGGGAGAAAATGGGACAAATGGGGAGGGAGATGAAACCAGTACTGCACACTGTATTCAGGATGCTAGACAAACATGAATTTATACAGAAACAAGATGGTATTTACCATCTTGTTCTCTGCTCCTTTCTTTCCACAAGTTCTGTTTGCCTGGAGCACTACTAAGCATTTGAGCACTGAGTAGTCATTTCTAGAAAGATATTTATTATTATGCAAGAATTATAATGTTATTCTTCACTAGTAAGTCTATACACAGATCGTATGCAAAATTAAGATTGTTTTTTTAGCACCTGCATCACTTAACATTACTTGGCAGAGGATTTAACCTTCCATTGTTAACTGACAAGTCAACTTGGTACAACAAGGTCTTTCTGCAACTCCTCTCAAACAGCTCCTGCTTTTACCACCCCTGAGCAGCTCAGCCCTGTCAAACCCTGCATTTCAGATTATCAGCTGTTGATGCCTCTGCTGGGAATAGTGACTGATTATTTTCGCCTCTGTTTCCAAAATTTGTTTTTGTTGTTCCTGCAAAGAATTTTAATCTAACCATACCAGGATTCCTGGTACTTTGACAGAAATATTAGGAATCAGAGGACAACTCAGAACATTGCTTGCTTCCCTTCTCACTGGCTCTTTAACAAGCTGTCCCAACATTACACTCTGGCAATGACTTCTACCTAATTTCCACAGTGTGGCAGCTCAGGTTTCCAATTATTACCATGTTTTTCCTACTTTTCCAGTTTCCACAGCTCCATTCAGAGCACTATCATCACTATCACCATCTTGGTTACAAGTCAGTAATGAAAGCCTGCAACTCTATACCTTTTCTGGCTTTCATTTCCTGGAGATTCTGGTTTGCTGGCAAAGCAGATTTGTTAATAAGACATGACGTTTTTTCTTTCCTCACTGGCATGGCCAAAATGGAATCTGTATTTTGTACCTCAGTAATCCAGCATCCTGATTCAGTACAACTATGTCAGCAGCTTAGTTTAAAGGTAGATATTTGAGTTACTTCATTGCAAATACTTTGGAATTTGTGTGGAGGAATACATAAATTTTAGTTTTCCATTTTCCAAAACCTTGTTCAAATGGGATTTGACTATGTCTACTCTTAAAAGTTTTGCTTTATTTATTTTTTTTAAATTTTTGTCAATGTCTTTCCTATCATTTACTGGTATATGCAGAGATTTTTTGGTTTGTTTTTTGCAGTTTGTTCTCTAAAGGATCAGATAACCTGAACACTGTGTTCTTTCATGTTTGTCAGCTTTATCCCTTTCTTCAACTTAAAAATATATTCTTCTATAATCTTTTCAAAAGTGCTAGAAGTCTGATTCAATTTTTGTTTGTTTTTTTAAGATGAAATATCAAATCCTTTCCGAATAACTTCACTTATTCCAGAGACTCATCTTCTTTCATCATTTCTCCAGCCATGACATATCCTCAGTATTATCCCACTCAGTACCAAGTCCATCAAGACTCTTCCCGTTGCTCTGGCAGAGAGGAGCTTTTATGCCCACGTGGGCAGACCAGAAGAACTTTGTGGGGAACTTCACGCCAACGTCAAGGTATATAGCACTACCTAAAAAGTGTGCTCAACTGTAATGCAGAAATGGAAAGAGTCTGTTAAGATATGCAGTTAGGGTTCATTTCACCCAACTTTGGATATCTAAAAGCTTGATACCTGGTCTAAGCTAGTCACCCTACAATCTGTTTATAGTAAATGGAAGAGGAAAAAAGCATATCCGAAAAGAATTCACCTAACAGATTTTGGGATGAGACAAACGCTGCTCTAGACTCTTCATAAAATAAGGGTACATCTAATGTCAGAGCAAGCTTTTTGGAAACAGTATGATCGGTGTAACTGATCACTATGTTTGCGTTTTATTGTTATGTGGATTAACAATGTAAATCATTACACATTTAATACTGCATGGTGAGAAAATTCCAAGAAATCTTCTGTGGATTTAATTTTGGTCTCTTGCACAACTGTTGCCCTAGCAATCTTAGTACCACTCTCCTTGTCACATACAAATTATTTATGACAAATATTTCACAAGTGACATTAGAAAGATAGACACCGCTCAACAAGACTGAGCTACTTCATCAGCAGATGCTTCACCATGAAAAGTCCTAATTTAAGACCTGACCTGACATAGACACCTGACCTGTGTCTTCTGGAGTCAGCAGACACAAAGGAGCCTCAAGTGAAAAAGCTAGTCGTTAGCTTTGGTTTTGCAAAGGTACCTAAGATTTATTTCTAAACAAGGAAGGTGTTAATCTGTTGCCTCATATTTTTTAAATAACTCAATTTTAGTAGACATGGAATAACCTTTTACTGAAAAAAGCTCCTCAAGGATAGCATTGAGATCTTCAGGCACTCACTTATGTGAGTACTGAGGATATCATTAGAGCCACTGTGAGGGAAAACACACAAACGCTTCTGCAAAGGATAATGTATTGTCACAGATCTTCCATTAAGTTAATTCTTAGAGACAAAAGCTATGCTCTGTGTGGAAAGCTGTTTATGCCATATTTGCTTATTATGTGGCATCTCTACCTTCCTGTGAAACATCTGGTAGCAGTCTGACACAAACAGGGCCTTAAAATACACAGCCAGGCAAGGGGAGGCATGGAGGGTGTCCTCACCCATTCCAAACCCCTCCTGTTTAAGAGTGTAATTTTTTCAGCTGTAACTCTGAAAAGAGCCTGTGTGCACAAAGAGAACACTTCATGACTCAAAACATATTGAATGACTACATTTGAACTTTAAAACAATTTATTATACTAGAAAAACAAAGCATGGAAACTGCCAGATAGTGAGGTATTTAGTTAGGGAATGCAAGTGCAACTGAAAAAACAAAGCCTGGAATGGGAGCAGCATCCCAACTTCAGCTGAGCAGAATACTCAAAAATAGACAACCATAAAAATAATGCATGATAAAAGTAACAGTGTGTTTTCTGCCACCTATTGGCATTTTTAGCTAACAATTAAGAAACAAAGGACTACACCACTTGCAAGGTACTGCTTCTATTGTCTTATAAGGGAATGCACAGATGGTCCACCCAAATTACCATTGAATAATGACACTTGAAGCAAGTTTCTTTATGCAATTCTTTCGGTCTAATGCAGTCACTGTTGAAGAAAGTGCTGGGAACTTTGCTGGTCACAAAATACAGGTGAAAAAAGACTGAAAAACTCTGCTTCAACTAAAAACAATAGGTTAGGATGAAAATAAGCATTCAAATTCAACAGCTTACTATTATACTTGTTTTCAACTACTAAGAAATAATGACCAAAACATAAAACTTCCACTGAACAGTACATTTCTCAATAAACTACATTTTAAAAAAGGAGATCTAAGTTGCTGCCTACAGTAAAAAACCAAACATGTTATGTGTAACCAGCTAAATGTCCCTTCAATTCATACAGAAAACAGTTAATGTCATTTGTATAGACTTCCTACCAGTTATAATTAACATTAAAGAGGTCTTTTCTTCTTTGTCACCTCTCTATTCAGGCCTTATTTGCGTTTGTTTGTACTTACTATCTGTTAATCTCTCTTAACAAATGACAACAATAACTGTTGCTATTATGCATGTAAATTAAACATGTAGATAACTGTGTGAAGGGAGCTATTTTTGAAAAAAGCAGTATCAGAAACATGTAGCTCTTTATGTCTCTTGTTTTGCTTTGATAATTAAGCCATAGCCTTGACTTGTTTTAAACAAAAAACTTTTCCATGGACATGCATGTTGCAATCAAATTCAATACATGCATTATGTTCTGATTCAATTTGTTCAAGCACATTATTGTTAACCCTTATTTGATCCATGCCTGTTGTCTTCACTGACCAAACAAAACCAATCCTTCATTTCCCAGCAGCTATCAATGAGTCTGTAAATTAATTTGCAATAGATCAAACAAAATCATAATAGGAAATCTTCAGTTTTGTTCCAATTGATATCTGCAACACTGTGGGAAATGAAATACAAGTTGATACGGGGGGGGGGGGGGGGTGAAAGCAACTAGCATTTCCAAACATTCTGTCTACAAATGCTTAGTTCATTTTAAAATATAAAAAAATATATGCAAAAAAACCCTGAAGTAAATGCACAGTATAAAAGAAAATCCCTAAAGAGTACTATGTCCACAAACCGTAGCTAATGGGGAGAAATTTGCAAGTCAAAAGTAATTTTCTTTCTTTATAAGTCTGTTCTTGAGAATTAGCTTCTCACATTCTAGTGATCAACAAGCATTATAAATATTACCCCCACAATACAGAGGCAAGTGGTTTTGGAACAGCCTTTCAAATAGAAGTTGCAGGAGTCAACAACATACATTTATTGAGCTTTATCTTAACAGTTTTTACAAATTACATTTTACAGTGTAGCTTGGTTGCCTGCTACAGTAGAGGACTGGATGTGCTTCTCTACGACACTTCAGTTCTGTATCTGTTCCTGCCTTCAGACGGTCCGGATGCTGAGGGACTACAATGCTTTAAAAGTTCACATGGAATGAAAAAATGCACTATTAAAGAGAAGAAAGCTGCAAGCACTGAAAATTATTCAGAGGTCACTATCAGTCACTTTGGAGTTGAATTTAAAATTTAATTAGTGCTTGCTTCTCTACAATCTTACTCTCCATTGCAGACAATCTTAATGCAGATTTTTGAAAATGGGATCTTGGTGGATGACATCCAATCTCCAGATGGCTGGGATACCTAACCTCAAGCACACTGGATCTAGAATCCATGGCTTCCTCACTGCAGAGCTGAAATTATCACCTTAAATCATCAAACCTGCCAGAAGGGAAGTGTAGGAACACAACCTGGATATGCTTTCCTAGTCAACCAGCATAAGCTTGCTGTTCATGTCACTGATCAGCAAAGCAGCTTTTGGAAGGCTGAAAGTAAGGGACAACACAATGAAAATTTTCTCATCCAGGCATCATTGTGAGTTAGTAATCAAGCCACTCTAACATCAAACTGACCTCACCTTTCAGACTACTGTCGTGGTTTAACCCCAGCCAGCAACTAAGCACCACGCAGCCGCTCACTCACTCCCCCCCCCCCCCAGTGGGATGGGGGAGAAAATCGGGAAAAGAAGCAAATCCACGGGTTGAGATAAGAACAGTTTAATAGAACAGAAAAGAAGAAACGAATAATGATAATGATAACACTAATAAAATGACAACAGCAATAATGAAAGGATTGGAATGTACAAATGATGCACAGTGTAATTGCTCACCACCCACCGACCGGCACCCAGCTAGTCCCCGAGCGGCGATTCCCCGCCCCCACTTCCCAGTTCCTATACTAGATGGGACGTCATATGGTATGGAATACCCTGTTGGCCAGTTTGGGTCAGGTGCCCTGGCTGTGTCCTGTGCCAACTTCTTGTGCCCCTCCAGCTTTCTCGCTGGCTGGGCATGAGAAGCTGAAAAATCCTTGACATTAGTCTAAACACTGCTAGCAGCAACTGAAAACATCGGTGTTATCAACATTCTTCACATACTGAACTCAAAACATAGCACCGTACCAGCTACTAGGAAGACAGTTAACTCTATTCCAGCTGAAACTAGGACACTACTCTTACAAAAGCATATTATTTCCACTAATTCCGAGGTCAGAAGCTTCAAACCCCATTTTCCTGCCAATGTCCATTATTATGGATAGCATAGCCTAACAAGGCAAATCTGGTTGAAGTGGCATTAAATCCCCTGGAAGGATGAGGTTCCACCAATATTGCATTACTGGGTAAACTATCAAATCTACTGATAGCCCCATGCAATGTTAAAAGATAGGTGACTTTATGAAATATTTTATATGAAGTTTCTTGTGGCAACAGTGGGCTTGACTCAGTGACCTTAAAGTTATCAGTTCCACTTGCAATAACTTGTTCGACATCGCAGGTGTGTCCTCCCTGTTCCACCTGTGTGTGTCTTCTGTAAATACATGAATGTTTGGGGGAGCAGATGGACAAATGTTCCTTAGTAGTATACAGCATCTCAGAAATTAGAACTTGAGCCAAAAACTCTGTTTGCACATTCTTTGGCAAGTGTTTTGGCTGTTAGTAGTAGCTACATCTTTTGAAAATTACATCACAATTTTACACTTCAAACACCAAGGTTGGTATCAATATCAACTTAAAGATGAGCTACTGCTGTAAAGTCAGGAAAGTTTTTCTGCTGTGTACCAGAAACCCAATTACTTTTAAGTAATTTCAACTTCTAATCTGCTTTTTTGCCTGTTCAGAACAAAGAAACACTCTAGTAATAACACTGACTTGATCCAATGTACTTGCACCATCTTGGAGAGATCTCAGCAGCAATGAAACTCGGAATGACAGCGTGAGAACTAGTGTCACGCACTGGAATTTCAGCAGACAACACAGATTTGAGTGACACCTACCCGCCACTGCTACAATCCCAAGAAGAAATCCCCTCAGGTCAGGGATGCTATCATAAATAGTGAAATAAGATTTCACATGGGAAACTCTACCCACTTAGTAATGTGAAGTCCAGCGTAACTCAGGTTCCTCAGGCAACATCCCAGTTTTTAATGGGGAAATGTACCTGGTAAAAACTTCAGAAGATCTCTCTTACAAAGAAATCAATTCTACTGCTGCTAGACACAAGAAAGGCATAGACTCATTCAACTTTTGAAAGGGTTTCTCAAGATGGTGGACTTGTTGAGGCTAGGATTGGCATAATCAGAAACACTATTCTCATCTGCAGGAAAAGTAACTCTTTGCAGTATCCTGGTGCCTGCCTGCTTCATGTACTTTCTCCAGCTGCTTCCAGCTAGCTGCTTCACCCTGATTGTCCTTCCAAAGTACAAAAATACATCAGATAGCTGCTTGATCAATCTTATGGATGGAGTAATTTATCAGTGAGACTAGCAAAGCAGACTTAGTGGAGAACACTTTGATCAGGGGGGCTCCACACAAGTCTATGCGTCTCCTAGACAGCCTGAGCAGAGACGGCCATTCCTTTGGAACTTGTAGCTATTAATACAAACAACCTCAACACTGAATTGTCTGAACTTATAAAAGACTGGATCAACATATGAAAGGAACACCTCATGATATCTAAAAACCTACCCCTTGGTCACCCACCCTCTTTGGGCAGGGGAAGGAAAAGACAGGTAAATTCTTCATCAAGGTGAAATTTGGAGATAATCTTGTCAGAAAGAAATGTGAGGGAAACAAAAAAGAATATCCTGTCACAGAAGAGCATCATATATGGAAAATGAGCCATCAGGCCTCCTTCCTTCCTCACTCTGTAGCAAAATGACCGCCATCAGAAATGAAGCCTTTATAAAACCATGCAAACGCCAACTTCTCTGAAGAAACAGACTTTTTTTTTACTTCTATAAAAGACTACCACCAGAAGTTAGCTCTGGAAATAGAATGTGGGCCTGCAGCTTCACAGGTGCTGCATCTTATCTATTTTGACATTTTTGCTATCAATGAGGATCTGCTTGAAAAGGAATGAGCAGGCACACTCTATTGACAAGAATCATGCAAACCAACCCTAAAAAACAAGAGCAGTAGAGTTAGAAGCAATCAGTGACACAGAATTCTGGGTTAGCAACTTCTTCAGGATCCTGCAGGGCTTGATATTCCACAAGCAAACCAGATACCAAGCACTAATTAAAAAATATATCTGTAAGACCATAAGAAGGATGTCATTTTATCTTTGAAGGAAATCTAGGGGACCTGCAAAGCCTCTTCAATAAGTAGGTTCAGACATAATCAGATCTCGAAGTAATATATGGATAGACATTGTTATTGATATACTAGTCATTCCAACCTTCTTTTCCACTTTGTCAAAATTTTAACAAGAAATTACTGGAAAAGCTCTCTCCACTTCTATAATATGTTACTACAAAGAGATCAAATTGTACTAAGTCAGAAGCTCTAATGTTAGGTTCAAGAGGTCCCTTACTAGAGAAAAAGTGTGTCTGAATTTCATCGTAGAATTTCAAAATGTGAAAGAATTTCAAAATGAAGAGTGTGTGCAATTTCTCTTTAACTGCCAGGCATAACTGAAACTTTTAAGTAAAAAATCTCTTAAAACTAAGTCATCTAACATATTTATACTCAAATTTGAGTATATAAACCAAAGATGATCTTTGAGGATGTTTTGTTTTAAGGCTTTATACTGCTGTCCTAACTGTAACATTTAATCACCTCCCAATAATAAATTCCTTTGATATTTTCACAGACTCTTCAAATAAATTGTTTTATAAAAGGAGCTGGGTCAAGAGTCTATTACTGACGCTGGCTGACTAGAGCTTTTGTCTTTTTATTTTAAGTGGGATAGGTACCATGTTAAGCATGCTGCCAAGCTTGCTCTAGCTGAAACAAAAGATATTGCAGCATATGCTTAGAATGGTGAAGCAACTTAGGTTTATATAAATTCCTTTAAAAATTTATCCTACAGCTTAAATCCCTTACCCAGGGAATGCTTATTCCATGTTCTCTGGTATTTTGTTAGGTGCTGTGTACATTTGGCTTTAAATTCCAAGCAGCAATGGAAATAGTAACTATTATAGAAACAACAACTGAAATTTATACATAAAGCTAACTAGAGGGCATTAAGAGACCTGATCATAGATCCAGTGTAGTATATGACTATCTGGATCACAAGTAAATATAAGGAACTATTTTATCAACTCACACTTGGCCACTGACTTCACATTCATTTTTCTTTTTCTATACAATAAGTATTGTAGCTAGTTCCTCATCCAGAAAAAATAGATTACATTTCCCAGTATGAGTATTTTTAGAGTCTGATACTACCTGATCATCCAATTTAGGGAAAAAGTAAACAGGGACCACGGCATTTCACACTCCATTTCATGCTGCCTCACTTCACTGGAAGTTGAAGATACGATTTCAATTTCTTTTCGAAGCACTTCCTCATTTTCAGGGCTTCTTGAGTTTTGGCCTATACAACTGATCTGAATTCAGCTGTGGGATGGAGTGGATAAAACTCTTATAAAGAAGGGAAATTCCTTTCCTGGATGGTTCATTCTGCTCCTCTTGAATTCAGCATTACCCAGGCTGATTAATGGATAGACACAATCTTCCAGGAAAAATACAAAACTGTCTCTTAAATGAAAGAATAGTAACAAGAAGATATGAATTGCTTTTGAAAGTGTACTACTTGAAAGCAGTACAAATCCTGGAGATGGTTGGTTATATATCCAGTATTATTATCACAGGAACCACATTAAAGGATGTTATCAAATTGAAGCATCTTAGCCAACAACTTCCTAGTGGAAGGCAAATGATCACTTTACCACCCGGTGAGACAGTACTACTGGTAAAAAAGAAGGATACCCTCTCCAAAATAATATCTACTGAAACCTCCTGTTTTCAGAGACACTCGTTTCTATTGTCTCAGTTCCCCACTGGAAAGCTGCCAGCCCAAACTGACTCAAAGGCAACTGGAATCAATGGGAACCACACCTTCAAAGGACCAGATTGTGAAGGTCCAAAGCAACCAGACAAACTGTAATTGAGGGCAATGTAGCTACACTAACTTGCTACCTTAAAGAAAGCACGAGAGAGGAAATAAATACTACCCGAGTTTCTCAGAAGAACACAAAGTGTTCTTCTATCTTGAAAAATCCGACATTACTAGAATGATAGAAGCACTGATGCAGGTTCCAGGTGGCCATTATGAAACGTGAAGCTCACCTTTCGCACCCAACTGCTCTGATCTAAAACACCCAAAGAAGAGACCCAAACTTAGTTCCCTTTTGATATTATGGAAAATGGACATAAATTTGAGAGGATTTAGCCTACAATAAAATTCTGTCCCATGAGCATACTTCTAGGAGTTCCTTTAGTACTCACATACCTGGAGGTCCTATCAATAATGCATTGCTCCTGTGATGCAAATCAGCCACAAAATATCATATGCCTATTTCTAGGCTGCTGAAAATTAAAGTTTGTAGATTTTCAAGAATGATATTTTGTGATTTGGATACTCCAAAGTAATAGGACTTGAATTGCTTTCTAATCGAGAACTGAAAAAAACATTTGAAAGAATCCATCTAAGACTGAAATAAAACTTCATTAATCTCCAAAAAATATTACTCTCAGCAGTATCTGTCATATCAGTTGGACCATTGAAAGTCTCGGGGCGGGGGGAAATCAAAGCAGGAGATAACAGAAGAAGAAATGCACCCTACCCCCCCAAAAAAAGAACCCAAATGCTCAAGCTAACGTAAAAAATGCTTTAAACAAAATTATCAAACAAGACAGAAGTGCAAAATATCTTGTAGGTCAATGTAAGAGTTTTACATGTTATTAAAAATTGATTTTTTTAAAAAAGTAAGACATCTTTAAATGTACAGTCACATGTCATTTCATACAAGTTATTTGAAACTTATTGATCTCATTTGTGCAAAGACCAGGCTCTGTCATCAGCCTGCTGAAAAGATAATAGAGCACTCCAAACCCTTATGATAGGTTTGATGCAAACAGTGGCCCTCATTTAAACACATGTAATAGCAACACAAGTGGACAAATTCCAACCTTAACAGTTGTACATTATAAACCAAATTAGCATGTATGTTCTGCTTTACTTCAGATCAAAGCCAATACCTTGGTCTTCTTATCTTCAGTAAAATAAGGTTCTAGGCACCGAAATATGTGCCCTAAAACATTAAAAGTAGAGCACAAGTGTTCATAGGCTAACATACCACTCACAGAGAGAACCAGCAATGACCAACAATTTTATTCTACTTAAGACAATCTGAAAACAGCTAAACTGGATTTCAAGCAAGCAACTGGGAGCAGACACAATTAAAATGACTACATATGGGAAACTACATTGAGAAAAGGATCAGTGAAAGATGTCTTATGTATTTCTGTATGGAGAGCTAAAACCTCTCTAGAAGGATATTCAAGTCCATTCTGCAAAATATTCTCCTTATTCATACAACTCAAAGCAAGCCACATTCTTAGGCTATAATAGGTCATAGCTAAGTACAGTACCTTGCTTCAGAAAACATTTTGCTTTGTCTGCCAACTGTCAACAAAGCACAAAGAGCTCATACAGCCCATCTGTGTACTGCCTGTTGAAGAATCTAGCAACATACAAACAGTAAGAACTCAGGATTTCTTAAAATCTGTGCCTCTACTTTGGTTAGAAAGCTGAAAACACTCTAATCCACCCACCTTATTCCAGAACTCTGTCCTCTTCCCTCTCCCCTCAAACATTTGTACAGTCCTTGAATTTTTTCCTCTGTCATGGACCTGTCTTGCAGTAAGTCCAATACGACATTAGATGTAATACAGAACACACAGAGAGATTTTACTCATGTACGTGGCAATACCAGTAAGGTTTGTCAACTCAAGTATACGTTTCAAGTTGGTAAAGAGACAATAAGGTTGTTTATGTGAAACATTTATCTTTGCAATATGGTTATGAACACCTCTAAATACTGAAGGAGTTAATACAGTTCTGAAGACTTTAAAAATGATAATGTGCACACATACATCAATAAGTCAGTTTAGAGGAGCTCAATGGAGTGAAAGGTAATGGCAGAGAAAGCGGTCTCAACGGTCTGGTCACCTTAAACTAGAAAAGTTTAAAGCATCGCTAAGCAGTGTTTGTTCATTTAAGTTTAATTATTTTCTCCTTGAGAATGGCACTAATGAAACTGAATATCTTTCATGGTTTCGAAGAGCAGTCTGAATGGTCTGTAAACAGGACTAGGGGCAGACAAGAGAACTGGCTGAGCCGGGGGGTTGCTAGGTGATGCAGAATGTAAACCCACAAACTTGTTCAGGTTTACTTTGCTTTCATGCTGCTCTCACACAGGCTCTCCAAAGTTTTAAGAATTAATTTCCAGGTAGCTATTTAAAAACAAAAAGTAGAATAATTAAAAAAGAAAAACCCTTAATCCTCTTCACCTCTTCCCTTGCGCCACCCAATAGGAAAAAATAGGAAAGAGGAAAGGAAATTCACAGCTTTAAAGTGCAGGAAATCCATCACAGAGTCTTGAATACGATGATGGGAAGAGGACCATTCCCTCTATATATTTGCATGTAATTGTTGAGGACTGGTGATTATGAAGAACTTCTAATCTTTTCAGATTATTTTTTACTTTTGTAAACGTAAATAAAAATGATTTCTGGAGCCTTTAAAGTACTTAAAATGAAGTCATATTTACTAATATTTCCACTGCAGATTACAAAAGCAAACTTTTCAGTATAGCCATGTGTTTCTACTTCCCTCCTTTTCAGAGCTGTGGGGTTTTTTTTTCTCTTTTTTTTTTTTTTTTTTCCTTAAAGTATCTGATCAGAGATTGTCCGGTAAGAGCACTTTATTAGATCATCAGTCAGAGGGTTTTACAAGCACCAAGAGCTATGGGCTCAAATGCAGCACATCAGTTTTAATAGCCGAAGGTCTAATAGTAAACTGCAGATACTGCTGAGAACTTTCCATGCACTGAACTCTTGAAAAAGCACCATCTCTCAAGCTTAAATGCAGCTGCCTCTTTCAATGCCGCAAATGGGTAAATTTGACAAAAAAGCCACCATTAAGACTACATGAAAGGCTCAAGACAACATCCTTTCAATGCTTTGTACTTCAGTAATCAGATGTACTTACTCCCCCCCTCCCCCAAACCCGATCAAGAACTATTTCTGAATGGTAGGAAATAATTCCACTTTGTACATCTTTTAGTTAATCAAGACTTTCTATTCAGCAATTTGACCTTTTGTTCAAAACAGGATTATCAGTTTTTTCGCCAGTTACCAAGGGCGACTCGCATGGTGAACATAATTGCAATAATTTGCAAAACACCATGGCAACCCACATTACAACTAGGTAAATACTGGTCTTTTGTGCTACATTGTTATTTTCAGAGATGCTGAAGTCAAAGAACGAATGACAAATGAACACAAAATTTATATTTGCTTTGTCTCAAAAGAGAAGAAAATTGATAACAAGAATTGGGGGGAAACCGACTACAGCTGTAATTTCTAACTTGATTAATTAGGATGGTAACAGTCCTTAACAGTATATTCAACAAACAGCCCTGACTTAGTCTCTCCACCCACCTCTCTCTCTTTCTACACTACTACCACTAACCCCCACCCCAGACAAATTTTTTCAGCTAGGAGAACAAACAACTCCATTTGCTCTTTTCTTCAACTTAATGGAATCCTTAATTACAGAATATTGTTCTCCTGCTCTTCATTACACTAAAAACTGAAAGTGAGAGAGGGGAGGAGGAAGACAGTGCCAAGCAGACAGGGTAGCTACAGTCATCTTATCTGCCTTTGCTTTTTTTGTCCACAGCGGACCTAAAGATGAGATGGCATTTTTAATTTTTTTTTTTTTTAAATATTAGCAGCTGTTGTATAGCAGATAATTAAGTAAACTATTTAGTGCTCAAGTTCTCTCACTGGCAGCATTAGTAAGACATGAAAGCTTAAGTCAAGTCATGGTTAAAATCCAAACTCCGAGAGGAAGCAGCTGCTTAAAAAAAAAATAAAAAATCTCTTAAAATTATCAGATCGGCTGATTTCTAACAGAATACCTACTGTATTAAAACATTTGCCTATGAATAGTATTATATACTTAATAAACTAATAATTTTTTTACTTAACTGATTTTCTTTATAATTGTAAGGAACTTATTGTTACAATATAGGCTTCTGTTAAGACTTCAAGAAGCCACATTAAAACCAATTATTTCAGAAATATGTTACAAATAGAGAAATAATTTTGCTTAAGAAAAAAACTGCTGAAAACAGTCTAATACATGTTACTAATTGACTTCACAATAAATTTGCTATATATTACTGGAGCATGAGTTTTGTGCTGAAACATTTATTATGCCACAGGGAACTGACTGGCTGGTTGAGAGCTTAATTTTCATGATACCATTAATAAAAACAAGTTATGTCTCTATACAGGCCAAATTCTGTCATCAGATGTATGCATATGGTTCCTATAAAATGCAATAGCACCCTTTAGCAATGGATGTTCACTGTATGTTCAATGCAGAATATATGAAAAATACATGAAGCTGCAAGAAGCATGCAATCAGAAGCCAGTGTAATCCTCACTTCCGTTCCCTGTACATACAAATCATGTATCAATTTACAGTTAGAGGACCACATCTATATTTTAATTCTCATTAAAGGACTGGATTGCCATTAGGATGAAACAGGCTTGCAAAGTGAACAAGACTACTGCTGCACCTCCACGTACTGTGAACACTGGAGAGTGGAAAGAAATGAAAACAAAGTGCTAAAGGCAACTGAATCCGGTCCCAGGGAGCTGAAACGCACTACTGGCTCTGCTACACAGATTCTCCATCCTGCTGGACAAATCACTTCCAGTTGATTGAAAGGCCTCACAGGTAACGATCACCTGAGGAATCAGCCTGTTTTCATTGAAATTGGAAGGTCTACACTGCTGAAGTTTGAGTAGACCCAACTGTAACCTGAAAGCTGTACTTCGGGCAGTTACACAATACTACACACTCTGAAAAATCAGGTCCTTTCCTTCACAAATTGGGCACCCAAACTTATGGATGTGTTTGATGTTCATTCCCCTATGCCTCACTTCCCTCAGAAATAAAAATAATCATTTGTCCCCTTGCTTTACATGGCTCTTGTAAAGATGTTCTTTAAGAGGCACTTGATCCTACAGTGAAGTGTGCCACAGGAAACTCCATGAGAAAAATAAATAACTCTAGGCAAAGTTTCAGGGAGTGCACTCAGTAAGGTAAAGGGCACCCACTAAGCAATGGAGAGAAACAAAGACTAGCTGCTCATCTGATGAGTGCTTTCTGACCTATAGGCTGCAATGTACTGGAAAAAAGACAGAATGGGATAACATCACACATAAATGACCTGGATTAAAATTAAGCAAGCAGTATTCATCCTAGGAGTTTTTCAGATTTTGGATGTCCAACTCTGCAGTATCAGGATCCCTCTTCTATTTTTAAATTAAAAAAAAAAAATTTTCTACCTTTCTGCCCATTCTTCTTCAAAATAGGGTTTAAAGGAATACACAGATTTTGCTGCTTGAAACAAACAGAGTAACCCACAATAACAGCGAATTTCCACCGTCTCTGCAAGCTACGCATTTTGCCCAGTATTCGTCAATAGCACAGGCAGGCAAAGACTTAAGAATTTTCTCATACTTTTTTTATTAAACCAATCACACTCAAATATAATTGCTTGCTTTTCTTGTCCAAATTTTCACAGGCAATCTTCATCCATGCCTGCTGCCTCATGCGATTTCAAGTCTACCTGCCCAGCCATGTGCTTATCCAGCAGATACCCCATCTAAATATTCTAATTCAGCCAATTGCACTCAATTCAGCTTCTTTGCTTTTAGTTTCCTCTACATCCACCCAGGTCCAGCTCCAGTGTCATGTGCCAGTTCTAGTCTCTTTACTCATCTATACTCAATTACTGCAATCATACTTGGTTTGGTTTTTGATTTTTTTTTTTTTTAAATCATGCTAGCTTCTGCTCCATATTAAAAATTTTTCTTAAAGGTTTGTAAAATTATCAAATCTAGATGGATTGTCATAGGATGACAAAAGACAACCAATAGAAAAGAGGAAGGAAGGATGAAATACATTCTCTTCCTCATAGCCAAATGTTGAAGACTTCGAAGCCATAGCACCTGCATTTCAGGGACGGCAAGGTCACCTGAACTTTAACACTGCTTTTATTGCAATATCATGCAATAAGCAAGTGATTATAATTCAAGCACTTTTATGCCTGTGGGCTTCAATTAAACTGATTTACATTACATCAGATTTTCCCCTTTCCCATTCATTCTTCCTCAGATGACCACTACTGTGCATAAATGCAGTTGCTTGGTGGACCTCACTAGGCAAGTTCATATATCAAGATGTGTACACTTCAACTGCAAGTT
This sequence comes from Aquila chrysaetos chrysaetos, assembly GCF_900496995.4. Classification (NCBI taxonomy): domain Eukaryota; kingdom Metazoa; phylum Chordata; class Aves; order Accipitriformes; family Accipitridae; genus Aquila; species Aquila chrysaetos. The sequence continues at coordinate 44,583,519 of NC_044010.1, forward strand.
AGGGTTTTATAACACTTTGATTTGGAATAATTAAAATATATCTGTAGCATACTTTATTTTGATATAATAAACATATACTGCCCTACTTCATCTTAAATGACTTCATTTTCTTCCTGCTACTGTTATTTAATTAAACTGACCATCAAGCAAGACACTCCAAAGTCTCAAAAAACGTTTTGGTAAGTGTTCTGAGATGGTCAGGCTTCCTCCTTAGCCTCCCCTCAGCTACCTATCCATTTCTCTAACTACTTTCAACACCTGCCCACAATTCTTTCCTGCAGACATCTTAGGTCTCTCTCAAACTTGCCCTTAAACCTGCCTATTCTTTTAGAAAGAGAGCTCTTGTTCTGCCTCCCTCCTGGCCTTGACTTAATCTACCTTTCCCACTACAGTCAGATCGCGTAGTTCTTCACTTCTTTAGGAGAGACTGATTTCTTCAGTAACGTCTGGTACCCAATGCCATCTCAATCTCCAGGTTAATAATAAACATCTTTTAAGGGAAAATCTCCATACATGGCACGCTGTCCAGATGCAGACCAGAGATCGTGACAAGAGAGGTCAGAGGGAGATAGAATTTTGAGAGAGAGAGAGTTTATAGCCTTTTCTATTAAGATTTTAAAGGGCTTGTAAATTGGGCATGTCTGCTACTTGCCATGAAGAACAGAAAGCACTCAAAAATCTAGGCTGATCTGCTCTAACTCAAGCACTGAAGTGAAGCCAAAAAGAAAAAACAGCATCTCAGAAGAGCTGTTGTGGATTAGTTTAAGACACAAAGAACATGTTTTCCTTAATCTTGAAAAAATGCTCATCCATTTTAGGTTAAAATTTCAGCTAGAACTCAGCTTTAGACAGATTTGGCACACAAAATGGCAGACACCTAAAATGTGGCAATGTTTTAAAACTTTAAAAGTTAAGTTTTCAAAACTTACATTAATGTAATACATGGTAAATTTTATTAAAAACTGCTTTGAGGCTAGCAAGAAAAAAATTAGAAGGACAAGAGCTCAATGAGAACAACAACAGAAAATAGGGGGGTTTGTTTGGAGGTTTTTTTAAGAAGTAATAGCAGCCACAGTAGCAGCAGCGAAGAAAATACTAAGGACCAAGTCAGTGCAATCAATTGGCTGCCATTCTTGCCAATCCTCAAACATAAAGGTCCCAGACACATAGCCAACACCCTCCCTGGTATATAACAACTTACATCAACTCATATAGACAGAAACAAACTACGTAAAACATAGATTACTAAAAATATTTTCAAATGGACTGATGTGAAGCCAGCCAGTACTACTCCTTTATCACGGAAGTGGACATGACCATCTGGAACTGGTTACACGACTACTCAGGATGAATAGGGCCACATTAAGAGTAGGAAAAAGGGCTGCACAAAATTGATCTGTCTGCACCCACAGTGGTCTTGCTTAGATAGGTTGCAGAACCTCCCTGAACAACCTGACCTAACATCAAGGTTGGAACTGCTTTGAGTGGAATGAAGACATCCAGGAGTTTCTTCAGCCTAAACTATTCCAGACACCAACTAAAGTAAGCAGATGGACCTTAAGCAACAGATGCTCCTGTGTAAGCATTAAAAAAAAAAAAAAAAAAAAAAAAGCCAACTCAACAGAAATACAGACCTGTCACAAACACATTGAACTAAAAAAATATGAGAACAGGGAACAGACTGTTTTCTGTTGCTTATACACTGGTGTATAAGCAACACAGCAAGGGAAATAAACAGGACATTTTTGTTGCAGATAATTTTTTTTTTAACGTAACACTAAAAATTTTTATTTAGTAAATCACATTCAGGAAGAACAAACTGCATAAAAATAGCAGGTAAAGTATGATCCTTCAAATACACTTTCCTTCCTTTTTTAAAAGGTTTCCTGCTACTGCAAGCTCCAAGACCTTTAAAGCCAACAGCTCAATACTGAAATTAGTACGGCCCAAGAGAGCTTTCCAGCTGCAACCTCTTGAGAGCAAAACAGGTTCCTTGTTACTTCCTGTCTGCTAGAAAAATTTTGCTGCTATGGTGTTGCTGCTTTGAGTTTGTGGTAGACATACATGTTGTCCCAACTCTCTAGAACCAGTATTTTCTAAAATCTAGAGAGAATACTTAATAAAAAAAATTATACAACTGAAACAAATTCTGAATTTCATTATGACAGGTAAAGAAAAATTAAATGACTGGAGTAGAAGACTGCGACTACTTAGCAACCAGTATTACGACCGGATTCTTTTATGTGGGTAAAAGAACAGTTCCAATCAACTTGAAAGTCCGTTTTCTTAAGATAAGGAAAATTACAAGCAAATTTTAACTTGGTAAAATGTATAAAACAGATGTATAAGAAATGGAGACTGAAAGCAGACAGCTGCTAACATAAATCAAAAGTTTTCTGAAGTAGAACACTAATAAGAAAAATTAAGACAGATATTAACTAAGAATATAGAACCAAGTCAATAACGTGATGAAAACAACAAAATCATTTACAGCACAAAAAACCAGAAGTGTAACTTTGTCCTGTAGTTTGGAAAATCACAGTAACAGTCTAGTAGCAAATAAAGATGAAGAACTATTTTTTTGGTTTTTTAGCAATAAAAAACTTAATAGGCCTTCAAAATTCAGCATATTCACATGACAAATGCTTGAACTTAATAGCCCTATGAGATCTAAGAAGATCCACTACTTGCTAGAATTCCCAACACTTGAAGCTACCTCAAAAGACTGAGACCCATTTATCTCCCAAAATGCTAGTTTTCCTTGAAATAGTTATACAGCAAACAGGAACAACCCACGTAACTATTTGTATGCATCAGCCTAACATTAACCTGAGGAAAAACAACAGAAATACTGATAGGGACTTCAAGTGATCAAGAATTTAAGAACAAGAATGCAATTAACATCAGTCAATATGTTTTTATACAGAACAGCCTCAACCAAACAAGACAGTTCATTTTTTCATAAGATTGTAAGATTGGTTTGAGAAAGGCAGATGTACTATAATTAATCTCTTGAACGGTATTTGATTTACTTCCAAAGGACACTGGAATAGAATTAGCATTGCACAGCGTTAATAAAACTACATGTGAAATGGATTAAAAGGTGCAAAGTTGAAGCATCTCAAAAAAATCAATTGTCCACGAGACACAAAGTGATGACAGTCAAGTAAGCATTTGTCAATACGGGATAGAGAGGGATTCTGGTGATGCATCACAAAGAAAAGGTTACACTCACATTCTTCAACATTTACATCAGTGATTCGTAGAAGAGAAATTAATTCAGATAAAATTTACAGATGACAAAAGCAGAACAGCAAATAATGATAAGCATGAGGAAATTGGTTTGGTAAACTTTGCTCATTCAAAACAAAATACATGTTAGTGCAGCGAAACAAAAACAACACAATGGGAACAAAGACTGCAGTTCACACCTACAGAATGGGGATACTGTATGCCAGAAATTATCCGCGGAAAAGGAGTCATGGTAGATAACGTTACTCAACATAAGCTTTAAAGGCAGACATAGCGAGATGTGGAGATTCAATACTGAAGAACTGTGTATGAGTACTGAGGTGAATTTCTTCAAAGGTATTGGTGAACACACACAGTCCTGCTGGCAAGAGTAAAAAAAAAAAAAAAAAAACCAAAAAAAACCCTGGTACACTGAAGAGCCATAAACAATGATTCAAGGCCTTGAAAAAAAGCCTTACAGCAACAGACCTTGAAGAGCACTCTCTTACCATCAAAAAAGAAGACGGAGAGGTGACTTGATCAGAATGTGTAAGTATATTCATGGGTGAAAAGCGTCAGCAACACAGGGTACTTAAATCTAGAGAAAAAAGGAGTGATATGAGCCAGTCGTTGGAAAAACTCAGTGGATTGAAAACTGGCTCAACGTCCGGGCCCAGTGGAACAAAGTCTAGTTGGAGGCCAGTAAGTAGCAGTGTAGCCCAGGGGTCCAGTCCTGTTCAACATCTTCATTAATGATCTGCATGATGGGGCACAGCATACCCTCCGCAAGTTCGCTGATGGAAAACTGGTGGATATCAAATTAAACATGAGTCAGCAAAATGCCATCATGGCAAAGAAGGTCAATGGCATCCTGGGCTCCATGAGGTGGAGCGTTCCCAGTAGTTTGAGGGAACTGATCCTTTGCCTCCCCTCAGTAACAAGGTGGGACGCGGTAAGATCCATCTGCCAAAGCAGAGGAATAGCATCTTTTCCAACAGGCTTGCTAACCTAACGAGGAGGACTTTAAGCTAGGTCTTCTGGGTATGATGACCAAAGCCTGGAGAGAAGTCACAGTAGGAAGGAGCAGTGAGGAAACACCCAGGGGACAGCATGATGGGGAAGCTCCCACATTCCCCTTGAAGGCAGCACAACCGAGAGCCCATCTCAAATGCCTCTACACAAAGACATGCAGCACAGGGAACATGCAGGAGGAATTAGAAGTCCATGCACAGTCTCAGAAACCTATGACCTCATGGTGACTGCAGAGATGTGGGACTTGGGACAGCACATGATGGAATGCTGTGATGGACAGCTACAGGATCTTCAGGAAGACCAGGCCAAGGATGCAAGGAAAAACACAGGTGGACAAAGTTCTGAGCAACTCTGAAGCTGGATGTAACTTCAAAGATAGCCCTCCTTGAAGTCAAGAACTGGACCAGGCAACCTTCTGAGGCCCCTTTCACCCTAAATCCCTTTATGATGCTACGATAATTTGTTTGGAAATTATTTTAGATGTGGAGAGGACGCAAACCATGAATTTTTGATACAAACTAAGCTAAATGTTAAAATGAATGAATGGGTGGCCATATTGGTTAGTTGAGGTTGCTGTCAGCAAAAAACCCAATATAATTCCCAATGTTTATCCAATTCTCCACAGCCTTCAGAATTGACCATAATTCATGCTGAAGTAGTTAGAACTAGCTGATGTTTGTTGCTTATAGTAAGTCACTCTCAGGAGAGCCCTTGGGGATACATAATGGAAATGAAATCTTTCCCTTGAAAATTAATTTCAATGAACGTCAGTTGATTATGGCTTTTGCCACTGTAGAAGTTCAGTGCTGATGAATGCCCAGTGACCAGCTGCAGGACAGCAGTATATGCTGCCTGAGAAACACTGCGTCCGGTCCTAAGAATGGTGTCTACCTTTTTGAGATATTAACTTATTACTATTCGAGATATTAACTTATGACTATTAACGTCACAGATGGAAACCAACAGGAGTTAATGCATGCCACACTGAATGATGGCAGAACTACTTAAGAGAGAAATAAAATTGATTAATACAACCAAAATAGTACACAAGTTTCAGATATTTGGGCCTGTGAGAAACAAAACCAAAACATTAAGGCTCCATACGACAGCTGAAGATGTTCTTGGGAACCGTGAATTTATTAAAAGAAAACAGCACCCAATCCATCAGAGGCATCTATCATTAGGGGACGTGGTTGGGAAGGTGAAAACCAAAACAACCAAAAACCCCTGACTGCAAATCATCCCTCTTTTGCCTCTCCTATCCCACCCCATATTATCAGCAGCAAGCCCTTTGGGCTGGTTGGCATGATTTTGTTTACAGATGTAAAGCAGGGGAAAATGCAGAAGGCTTTGGTAGAACCTCTTTCTCATCCTGCATGACGAGAAATACGTAAGATCAAAATCCACCTTAGGTCAATATAGTTGCTTAAGTACTACAGGGAAAGACTGCTATACCATTCATATATGCTGATGTATGACTCAATGAAGACCCTTGTCTTTAGAAAGAGTAATCTGCAGCAAAATGAAGACATCTACGAGAATCCCTTCTCATCCAGTATTTTTAACCAGGATAATTTACCTTGACTTCTCTGATTAGTTACCTCTGATCTTTATGAATTAAATCTTTCTTTCTCTCCTCAAAAACCTATCGTAAACCAGACACGTCTATTCTAAGCTGGGAACTTCTATAACATGTGACAATACTTTCACTCATGTTACAGTGTTTTGAAGGGTTTTTTTCCTTTTAAATTAGCTTTAGCACAACTAGGGCATTATTACCTTATCAAAACTTGAGAAGACAGCAGTAGAGACAAATGAGAGAGGTCAGAGGATGGGAAAGGTGGGCAAGGAAATTAAAAGCAAACACTAGGAACAATTCAGATTATTTAGTCTGTATTTTCATGGGGAAAAAAATTCTAATCGTTTCCCAGATTCCATCAGATACATAAGCAGTTTATACATCTATATGCGACACACATCCACACACACATATGTATATAAATTAAAATTTCCTTTTTTGCATTTCCTTTGACTGAAATTCAAGTCAGATCACACATCCATATAAAAACAAAGTGTCTGAAAGTTTAAGCTGATACTCCAAATAGTTTTGCTTCCTTTTTTTTCTTCTGGTTTTCAGTTTGGGTTTTTTTTAATGGAATAATGATCACACGCACTGATAATGTACTGGTATGGGCACTCAAGAAGTCTGTGGCTCCTCAAAAAATCTGTCTTAAATTTTCTGGTGTAATATCTGGAGAATACTTTATGTATGTTTTAGAAATATTTGAAGAAATACACTAACCTAATAGGCTCCCTCAGTTACTATGGTAATAAGCATTTTGTAAAAGCATATAAATATATAAAAGGTGGTTTTACTTCATATTGATATTAATCTATTCTCCTATGTTGTAAAACACATGAAATAACAGGAACTGAAGAAATAAGCTAAGATTCTAGTATTTAATGTGACTTCTTACAAGAGGCTTTTTGGAGACTAACAACAAACAATTTTCCATTTTGCTGTGAAGTTACTGATTTTTAAGGCAGAAACTTCATATAACCCATGCTTGAAAAACATCATTCTGGGCAGACAGCGTATTAAAATATCATGAAAGTAGTAAAACTAGAAGATGTAATGCCTATGTTATTATAAAGATCTTGGTCTAACTGGCAAACACAACAATTAAAAAGTTCCCCGAAAGTAGTACTTATGACAACACAACCACCCATAAATATAATTAATAATTAAACAAAGAAAAATATATTTTGAAAGGAAAGGAACCCAGTAAATAGAAAACCTGGATGTTTCAACCTTCAGACCACTCCTGTGAAGGGATCTGCTGGTCTCTGTATTCCTGTGAAGTGCAGTGAATTCAACAGCAAGCTCACCCCTATGCTAGTGGATTCCATTTGGAGACTAGTCCTTAATTTGCCACCGAGTTAAGTTTATCCAGAGTTTTCATCTCCTGCCTGTGGATCCAGAGTTTGGGGTTTTTGGGGGTTTTGTTGTTGTTGTTGTTGTTTTTACAAGCTAAAAATCATAATACATTTATTCTACTACTCTATCAACTATTTTAAAAACAGCAGCAAAACTCAAAAAGCAGAGCCCCAATTATGTATATCAACTTTGAATGCTTCTTCACAAAAGAAAGACGGCACACTTAGGAGTTTTACCAGACTCTCTAGTCTTACACTGAACTATTAAATTTGGTCTTCCTATTTTTGATCCTGTTTTAAGAGATTAAAACTGTGCTGCACAGTTTCTTAATGAAATAATTTTGTCTCTGCCCTCTATTTGCACAAAGAAAATATTCAAGACAAAAATCGCAAGACGACAAAATCTTAATATGCAGTTTGGTAAAGTTCTAGTCAGTCTTTGAACAACACGTTTATCTATCCAGTAAAGCTTGTGTTAATGCGATGTAAGAGTTTGGCAAATTCAACTCTAATGGAGCATAAAAGTGCTTTTGCTTGAAAGTGAGATCATTTTTAAAAATTCAAAGCATGATCACTTTTTCCTTTTTTTGCAGGAACAATCTGATACAAGCAGCAAAGCTTAAATAAACTAGAAACATTTCAAATGATCCATAAAGGATTAATAAGCACTGCAGGAAGTCCTATAGGCTCAGCGTATACATTTTCTATCTTTTTCTCCTGCGACAGGCATGACATGAAATTCTAAACAGAACTCAAGTTTCAAAGTCACTGAATGTTAAGGTCTGCAGCTTTGATACTAGTGTAGAGTGGGGTCACCATCTTGGAATATTTAAATAGATAACAAAATATTGATTTTATTAGCATAATAAAGCCCCCAAATTATGGCCCTTCACAAAATTTTTTTTCTGCTCACAAATAGACGAATGGACAAAAGCAAGGCAAAAGGGGTAGTAGTAAGCTACAGGCCACTAATATAACAAGAACAAAATGACAGCTATTATTTTGGCAGAGATAATCTATGCTGAAACACAAAACACACACGCACACAATTTCTTTCAATACAATTTTCTTGTCTTCCCACTGACTTCTATGATTACCACAGAAAGCAGGGTTCTAAACACATTTCTCAATTGAATCTTCAATCAATAACGGTAAAAATTTGAGAAGGGAGATATGGGAAAACGTATTATAGCATTAGTAAGTGTTTGCAAAACAGACTGAACTTATCAATATGCATAGAAGTTGAAGGGGAATAGAATAAAATAAAAATATATCAGGAACAATGCACCATATACCTTTACTTTACTGAAATTCGTAAGCAGAAAAAAAAAAAATCCAAACTCCAAAATCCAACCAGTAGCAGAAATTGCCCCAAGCCTGGTCCAAGTGATCAGATTATGTAGTCATACTTTCTTTTGTTTGTAGTACCACAGTTGTAAAATAAAAAACAATTCTGAATTACCAAATGGTCTTTGGGATATGGGAACATTCATAGGTACTTTTTAAAGAGCGAAAAGACTGATCATTTAAATAATTTACAGAAAGGAACAAAACTAAACTAAATAGAGTCTACCTACTGGTATCACACTATAAAAGAGAAATATTAGAAAAGTTAGAATTGGATGCCTGCAAAAACCCAAAACAACAAAACTTCTGGCATCTCAGATGGAGGTCAGCTTGACCGTAACAAACTCAATTTGCTAGCAAGAATCCAGAATTACTTTAACACTGACGTTGGAGAAAAGACAAATAATTCATATCAGAATTGGGAGCTCCTTGTGTTGGAAGATGGAAAAGTTTAGCCTCTGCTCAGCTTATAAGGCTGTTTACCACCCAAGCTTTCTGTTCAGAGCCAAAACAATCAACAGTAGAAACTGTTTAGGTGACAGTTACATACAAATTGGAAGTTCTTATAAGAGTGGAAAATAGGAAAGATTCAGACAGGCAACAGACAAATACAAAGTTATAAAAAAGCATAAATATACCAGCACAGATAAGATTGGCCATATTGGGGAGGGAGGGAGGAAGGGAGGTGAGATGTGAGAATGATAAATGTTAGCTCACAGTGAGAGACTGACGCTGAAAGGCAAAAATTATGCTAAAATAATACACTAATCAAAAGGAAAAGTGAATGAGAAGAAAGAAGCAGAGAAAAAACTGAACAAAGGACTAAAAGTAATCATTTCGTTGCATAAAGGCAGCAGAAAGGCCTCACTTCAAATGCTGTCTACAATCCTGGGCACATCACTAAAACCAGATAGAAGAAACCAATGCAAAGAACAGCAACAAAACCAGCTCTATAAATACAAAATAAAGTATGATTCAATAAATTTTTCAGTGGTTATAAACATACCAGATACAGTGAAATAAGATCACTTTCTACTAACATTTGAAAATAAAGAGCAGCCTGAGAAGGACCACAAGCATGTTACAAAAAGTAAATATATGTACCACAAAAAAGGTAAATTTTGACTAGTTGAAAGAAAGATTCTTATTACAAATTCTTGGGATTAACAGAAGTTGGTATGTGTTTAATACAGTAGCTGCCATAAATTTGATTATCTGCAGTGCTAAAACCAATCTAAATTAAGCAATTCTATGCTTGAATATTGAGAAAGACAGAAGATGAAAAGGACTTTGATAAATAGCTATAGCCTTTGTGTACCCATCAAAACCACAGTTCACATCAGTGCCTGGTGATATTTAGTTTTGCCACCACTATCATGGCAAAAGAGGAATAAAAGGGGAGCAAAAGACAGTCAATGAAAACAGAAGTTGACAAAAGAAAGCCTAGAAATGTGGACAATGAAGTATACAGATGATAAACTTGCTGTTTTGTTTACCTTTCCTTGCAATGCAAAACAAAATTTCAGTGAAGCTGAAAAGATGAAAAAACCACAGCAGTGAAAAAAAGAAGTATTTTAAACGCTATCAAATAGCCTTTAGAACTCCTTGCCACAAAGTGCCATACAGAAGCTGTATCTGCAATAGGCTTGCGCAGTCATACAGGTGAAAATACTTCCAGCTTCATCAGAAAAGTCAGCCACTAGCTAGGAACTTACATCTCCTACAAAAAGTTCTATGGAAAAAATTTGTCTTTGAGGGAGTTCCTTGAATCATTAAGCATCCAGCTAATGTCAGAGACCAATACTACACTGGGCAAATCCCTTCATTAAATAAAACTCCTTTGTTTGTTAATAATCAGTCTATGGGTTTGGGCTGCAATGACCTAACAAGCATAAAAGACTGAACATTTTTGCCAGTATTTAAACCAAACTCGAGTATTTGATTCCTCATGAGGTTTAAACTTTTTTCTTCTTCAGAATGTGTTATTTTATGATTGTGGCAGTGCTACAGAAAGCAAGAGGTATTGCTGAAAGAAAGTTAGGGCTGCTGCACAGTTTGTAATGGGAGAGGACTGTACTTGCAAAACCAAAGAAAAAGTTCAGGCAAAACTATGAAATGCATTACTGACAGGTTTTTCTACCTGCAACCTCCCTTACCATTCCTCTCCAAATTAACTGTTTGTTCAAACACCTTTACAACCCAATATAATAATCTATATCAAGCAAAGAAAGTAAATTTGTATTAGCGTGTTTTGTTTAATTTCATTTAACAATGGAACCTCATATTTCCCGTTCCAGCCTTGTTTCTCTCCTTTCCTGCAAACTCCTCTGTCTCACAGCCACATGAAAAACATTTACAGTGGACCAAAAGAGACAAGAGAAAAGAGACAGGTAAGTTTAAAAGGTACGTGGATGAGGGTGAAGGAAAGGGCAACAGCATTAAGGCAGGACAGACTGAGTACTTCGAAAAAATTAAAAACAGTTTCAAAGGATAACTATAAAACAGAAAAAATGGCTCTCCATCACATAGGAAAACAGACTGTAGGAGCTTCTATGCTTATAGTAACACCTTATGAGGAAAAAAGTTATCTGTTAATGAATTTATTCATTTATTCAATGAATGAATGTAAATTAATTTATTCAATTTTTACCGTGGAACTTTCACACCTAACCGTTGAATGTACATTTATTTTTCAGAACAGTATCCTTCCCAGTACGTAGAAATAATTAGTAAGCAATTGTGGAGGTGAGGTAGAAGAAAGATGAGAGAAAAGAATGTCTTTTGTTTTTCCTAATAGCTGATCAATTTGGCTGTTTCATATAACTAAAAAGGCAAAAACGTTAGGTGTTCAGAGCAGAAATGTGTTTTGCCAAAGGCATTATTAACAATTAATAATCATTACACAGTGCCTTGTTTACCTGACCTTGTGTAAATTTAGCAGCCTTGTAATTAGACCCATATTTTGCATATTTGTATATTTCCATGCGTAGGATTTGACTCATTCATTCATCCATTAAAATTTGCTTGACAGACATAGATAGATAATCAGGGTACAATTTGTATTTACTGGATTATAGAAAATTGCCCAAACTGTTAAGTTCAAGGAAAGCGCATTCTTGCCTTTCTCTTGTGAAAGATGTAAAAGCAATTAAATATCCAAGGATGGCCGCAAGGCTCTCTGAAGAACTAGCAGAGCTCTCGTGATCTGATAGCTTTAATACAATTTTGCTCTAAAAACTGGTGGCTGGGTTAAAAAAAGCAACTAAAAAGAAACACTAGTGTCTACATTTCCCTTTAGGCAATGCAACAAAGTAATTCTTCAGTAAGAAATACCTCCTATAAAAGCTAACATCTCAGTATTAAGCACAACTTCATTGAAGGAGACATCTTGTACTCTGGAAAAAAGGGAAGATTTTTCTTCCCATTTAACTACGTTCCGGTAACTTCCTAACTTTCTGAGCAGTTGGGAGAATTATCTTACTACTTTCCTGTTCAGAAAAAAAGTCTTAAAATTCAATTTTTTTAAGCATTAGCCATAATAATGAAATACTATTATTAGATATGTTTAAATGTTTCAGAATAAGGTTATTAGGCAGTTCAGTCTGTATCATTTTGCCCCCAGAAGAAAAAGGTATGTGGCGAACTATTGTCAACAACACATCGCTGGAAATAGAAAGGTATGGAAGATCTCTACTGAGCAGTCAGCATGGAAGGCAACCATACAGAACAGAATTTGTTTACCTCTGTGTGCATGCTGCTATCTCATCAAGGTGACAGCCTTGCCCAATGAGACAAACATTTTACAGGTTTCCTCTGAAGAAACTGACTTTTGCCCAAAAAGTCGTGTCAGACATACTTATTAAATGTGTAACGCTTTTACATTTTTTAAGAACTTCTATAATCCAAGGAGAGCCTTTGTGCAGCTTCTTTCCTAACCCATGTAGCTAATGTGTCAAAAAAAGCCATATTTCCTCCTATGAATCCAGAGCTCACAGTAGATTTTTGTTCTTTTAGTACCAAAAGTCAAATCTTTAAAATAATAAAGCAGTGGCAAGAGAGTGGAACATAATTGCTCTTTTTTTTTTTTTAAACCCTGAAGTTATTTGGCACCCCTTTTAGGATCACCTGCAAACAAAGTATCTGAAGTAAAGAACATGAAAATAATGTTTTAGTAAAACACTAAAAGAGTCCAGTAGCTTCTCCTTTGGTGGCAGGCACTTCCCCCCGCCTCGAATTGATGTAGTGATTCACTCACCTAACTTAAGGATTTTCATTTTTCCCTGTCATAAGCCTTGAGGGAGAAGGGAAGAAAAGAATACCAGCCCCGCCCCCCAGCCCCTTTCCTAAACTAGGAAGTCTTAATTTGTATCTTAATAATTTAACTCAGCTTTTAACTGCTCTCCTGACATAACTGAAAGTATTAAATGTTCAACTAAAGCAACAAGATGAGATCAAAAAGGCATCTTCCAGAGTTCCCAGGCTCATTTTTCCATTCCACTCCCGTGGGAGGGCAAGAGTTGACACTTCTTGCTGGTCCTCATTGCTTCACTGAAGGTGAAGAGATTAGTCCCAAACCAACACTGTTATCTCTTCCCAAAAAATTCTCTGCTGCTGGAACAATTCTGTCCCTCTTCAGACTGCCTCTCTTCCAGTACATTTTCGTGTTCAGTGCTCTTTTCACAAGGACAACCCTAACAGAAGCTGAAAAAGCTTAGTACCGGGAGAAAATAAATCTCTACTGCACCATTATTTCAGTCTTAGTATTTTGGTGCCCAGAAAGTTTCTCTGCTCCATCAGTACTGAATGCTGACCTCTTTGCAGTTCGAATGAGGAAACACACACAGGCAGGGCCAGTTTTGCTTCTATTCCAGAAATCTGAGTGGAAGCTAAGGGCAAGGATTTTAATTTCTCTGGGGAGGAAGGATGTTATATTAAATACTCATTATTTGAGGGTATGGATTATTCCAGGCGGTATCTGTTTTCATTCAGGCCACTGGTGGAGATCACTGAAGATTAGTACCAGCAACTGAATTACCTCATATACCATCATCTAAGTTTTTTAAATGCCAAAAGTTAATGGGAACTGCCTAAAGGTGGATGGCTATTTAGCCTTAATGCTTCCACCATCAAGACTAGATTCTTGCAGTGCTTTGTTCACTGGCAGATTTCTCATTCCTCAGTTATGGCAGACAGTCCTCAAGTGAGGGGCAAAACAAGGGCACACTTTAGTTTATCGTGTTTCTAACCACTAGGAATGACATTTTCCAAACATCTACTTCATCACATTCTGTAAGCAGGACAATGCTCCAACATACCAGTTCCAAAACTGAAGGGTGCCCTAAGAGTTCCAAAACACTTAAGGGACATAAAAAGCAAAACTCCTTCGTTAATAGCGCTATTCAGACATAGTTGGAATGTCCTAAAAACAACTTATGAAGTCTTCTAGAAGAATTAATCTGAAGAAACTACCACAGACAGCGGGAGAGGTACATCTTGCACTTTCTTTCACTAACCTATTTAAAGGATGTCACGCTGCCTCCGTTTTTGACTCTGAAGGTCTTTCCCATTGCAACAGTTTTTAACAGCCTCCTAGCGCTGTATCATGTTTGATCCATTCCAGACAGTTTAGGGCCTCTCCACTAGACGATAAAGAGAAAGTGGAAAATTTTGTAGCTGAAGAGTTACCTGCAATTAAGATGAGAACGGAGAGAAGGGGAGGGAAAAAGATCTGTCTAGATGCCTTTTATCTGGAAAAAGACCTGGCCTGTAATCACACCGACCCATCAATATGAGAGACTAAGCCCTGGTTATGGTGCTGGCTTCTCATGGACAGATCTGTGTCTAGAAAGGCACCGGTTTAATTTATACAGAAACTAAATGTACTTCTCATTATGAAAGCTTGTAATCGCTCCTAGATAATTTTCCTTATTTTCACTACAATCTCAGATGCTCCTCAAATAGGTATTTGCTACTCAAGCTTCTTTCTGAAAGACACCTGATTACTGAGTGGCATCTTGCCACTAGCCTCATGAAGCCCTTCACAAATGGACTCAGCAGAAAATGCTGAAAATAAAACTTTGAAGTAATCCCTGACCATTTTTTGGCAGATAATATAGGCTTATTTTGTTAATTCTAAGTCCTTAAGATGCCTGACTCACCCTTGTTGGGAAGTCTCCAAAGACAAGACTGATCATACAGAATTTTAATTATGAATTCCCTACAAGGTATTTCAGTGTCTTTCACTTAAGGGGTTGGGGAGGGAGCAGGGGTGTTCGATCCTAAAACTACCTTATGTTTAATTAGCCAGGAAACTCTCTCAAGGACCATATCACAAGTCAGTTTACTCCATTATTGCTACTTCACTGACTGGGTTAAAAAAATTAACAAAAACCTAACAAGGTGATCTCCCAAAAATAACCCATTAAAGAAACAAGACAGTATAAATGGTGATCCCTTATCACAGAAGAAAAAGGTAGAAAGCAGTAGGAGGGAGGGGGAATTTGATTAATTGCTTCCTTCAAGAAAGCATAAAAACCATATGCAAATACTAAAGAATAGTGTGAAAAAGCATCACCAACACTGCATGAACTACTGGAAGGCAAGCTAATATTTCTAAATGCTGTATTAATCTTAATGCCATTATTCATACACATACATATATACACATATACATAAAAAGAGAAATTCTACCAAATTCAACTTCTACATTCAATCTTTGTGCTTGATAGGTGGTCAATGGGTAGTTTGGTATCTGCTAGTTCTATTGCAAGATCATCCAGCATGAATTGCCTCAGTACGAGAAAAAAATATGTATTATCCAATAAAAATTATTACAGTAATTACAAAGTTCTTGCAGAAATCTAATGTTATATTCTGCAACAGAATTCAGCATGTGCCATTTTGTGTCTTTGTATTTTGGGGGGTGAGGGGGTTCTCTGTTTTTAAACAATTCTGGCCCCTTTGTAGCATAGTCGAATGTTGCTTTGGATATTAAATTGAGAATTTATCTTAAATGGAAACAAACAACTTCGCTAAAAATTAGACATTTATGACTTGCAAATTACAGATACTAATTATTTTCAGTATATACAATTATGATATTCTCAAGAGGTATTAATTTTGGGACAGATGTGCTTTCATCATGTAATTTGGAAATTAAGTTACACTCTCACGTATGGGAACTCAGAAGTCTGAATTTGTGTAAAGATAGGATTGATAGAAAGGAATTTTGTCTTGCTAATTTTCTCTCTTCTCTCCCCCCCCCGCCTTTCTCTGATGAGAGTGTGGCCAGCAATCCTCACAGCTGGGTTGCCTTGCACTCAAAGGAATGGGGGCTGACTGCAGAGTTGATGAGGATACACTTCTACTTGACTCCACTTCCTATTTTGTCCTTTCAGATAATTCTTCCAAATCCAGTAACTTCTAAAAATTTAAACAATAATTAAGACATACCAACTGTAAAATATGCACAATGCTAAACAGTTCACATTCATGGCAGAGTACAGAAATTAAGTGTTGCTAATGCAAACATCTTAAAAAAGACATTAAAAACACACATAATCCAAACTGAAGACATTAATACAGAAATTTCCATCAAATGAGGGTAAAAGGAAGAATATTGCTACGCTGACTGTATTTTCATTAGGAAAAGAAAGCATATTATTACAAAAATGCTCTCCAACATGTGCATGCCTATAATCTTCAAAGACAGGGTGTGACAAGTGATAAAGGAAAAAAGAACACAAGAAAAATGCCAGTTAAATAAATCTCTGGGATGATATTGTTGTTGAGTAAGTGTATTAAAGAAATCCATTTGGGAGTTCATTCTTTCTTGTTTTCCACATTTGAACTGTAGCTGCCAGTACAGAAAGGAAAAAGAAAAGACAAAAAGAAGTATTGCTTTCCAGTCCAGTATAAAAAAAACCCCTAATCTTCAAAGATCAACATTTTGTTTATACTGTTCCATAGGAGGTTGAAGATAAAGATGCAAGACATTCGGAGTATCTGCTACAATTCTGAAACTGAGATTTTTATTTTTAGATGGAACGAGTTCAGTCACTGCATAAACATTTCTATCTGGAGATCTTTACTGATGGTCGTGGATTTTTGATGCCTCTCTTGCAGATGCCACTTACGAAGATAATGATTTTGTTCAGGAGTAAAGGAAAACATCTACTTGTCAAATTCTGAAGAGCCTTAATTTTCACATAGAAACCTGGTATACCTTTGGAAAACCTCAGAAATGTTTCTCTCTCATACATTCGTGGATTCAAAGCCTAACACAATCTACGAGGCTGAAGATACTCGGATAGCTGAAACTTCAGATGAAAGAAAGCGAACAAGACTGTCATTTAGCCACTGTAACAGTTTTAGCAGGACTACACAGCTTTTTTTTTTTTTTTTTAGCCCCCTGTTATAGGATGCTGCAGCTGTGGGCAGACTGAAGAAACAATAATCTTCAGCATGGCATGGAAACAGAGAGGGGAGGTTCATCTTTAGTAATAAAAGGGCCTTTAAAGCAGTGTACCATCACAGAACGCACAGGACTAAAGCACAGGCAGAGTTGCCAATTCACCAGGTTCAATTTGCAAAAAACCAGACAGTACAAAAACCCACATTCATATGAATAAAAGTAATAGAGTAACTAAAGTTCAGTAAAAAGTAGGAGTAAAGTCCATCAGTAGATGCCATATAATGAAATATAATCTGAAGACAAATCTAGCCAACCTGACTGATAAGCTTCAAGGACTCTTTACAGAGACCTACACATAGGATGCTACATATAGGCCAACGCCTGTTTTGGAACACAACTTTGCTATCCGACTACACATTGACACATTGGAATAAGGCTCTGCACTCAAATCATACTATCTCCCAAAGTAGGCATGCAAAGCAGTTATCTTAATGCCTGGGGATAACAAAAAAAAAAAAAAAAAAAAAAAAAAAAAAAAAATCCATTTGCATATATCCACTGAATCCTGGCATTCTGTAGAGAACAGACTGTGTAGCACTTGTAAGACCTTCACTTCTGAACAAGACACAGTGAAGCAAATAAAAACCCTTTTATGACACCATGTCTAATGTAATGCTGTTTTGCCATTTCTTCCTGCAGATGGGAATATTCTCACTTAAAATGAAGTAGCACCTTTTTAATCTCAGATGATCCAAAACTTCACTGGCTCTTAAAACTGTTTCTCTTAAACAAACATGTAGAAGTTCAGGTTCGGTGAGTCAAGAGGAGCAATAAATGTCAACTCTAACACAGCACAGGCTGCTAGAATTGACCCTGGTGTTTCCTAGGATATAGGAAATCTTACAGACTATTTGTTGCATTATCTCTGGTACTGCTTAGACGTCTCTTGGCCACTGTAAAAGAAAAATTAATAATTCCCTAGAAGTCTCATTCAGCTAGGGGGTTGCCTTCCCCACCCCTAAGCACATGAATGAAGACACAAAGGCAAAGGAGTTTAGCTAAATAGTGCTGCCCAGACTCATTGCTCTGAGGTTTTTTCATGTATATTACTCACTTCCAGTAACCAAGCTGAAAGGTCTGAACGATCCATTTGATCTGTTCAACCCTTGAATGCTTATGCATTCATCCATTTTCTCTTGCTGCACCAAATACTAAATAACATCAAGAACTAAACAGCTGCTTAAATTAAGTTGAATAGAAGTTTTTCAAATAACCTTCTAACTACAAATATATGTATATATATGATGAGATTTTGAATACTAGAATCACTTCTGTTGAGGAACACCTTATTTAATTTTTCTAAGAGTCTTTTACCAAGAAATAGAGCAGTGACTAAATGTTACTGGAAAACTTTTTTGACAACTTTAACTGCTTTAAACCAGAAAATGAAAATAATTTTTTTAACATCTAAGGGTAGGAAAAAATAAACACCTGCAAGACCCATTCCCACTATGCCAAGGAAAAGCAAGTTGAGGAGAACATAGAAGTTTTTCATGTGTGCCCTCTGTCGCCTCCCAACCCCCATGATTTTCTTATTCAATAATGTTCAGGAAAGTGGACTATGAAAGACAGCATCAAACAAAAAATGTTTACAAAAGAAGGTAACTACACCAAAAATATTTTAGTTTCCCAAATACTATAAAATTAATTTTAAGCTTTCTTTTAAAGGTGAAGACAGGTTCATAATAAAAACTAAGAAACTTGAGGATAGGTAACTTAGATGTCTTACAAAATAACATCCCATATTATATGCCCATTCAACTCTGAATTACCACATATGGACCCACTTCAGTTTTTTTTTTTTTTTTAAAAAAAAAAGGCTTAAAGCAAGTCATTTTCACTGTCTAAAATCAGCATCGGACCATGGATTTATGTATTATTAGTGACTTCTAAAAAAACATTTCTGAAACCCACATCATTTTTAGGTCATGAATGTCAAACAATTTTATCCTTATGAAAAGAACCATGTCCAGTGAAAATGTGGTCTCTTCAGCTTCAGATTTTAACTTTGGTTCTCCTGAGGGATGCAAGGTGCTTCAGGGCTGTAAACATTGCTAGTTATGCATACATCAACCAGCATCAAGTATTCGAGGCCAACAGACCTTGCTGACTTGTGTCATCTCCTAGCAAGCTGGTTATAACGTGTTCTCTATTAAAAGTTTCTGTAGAATAATACAGACTTAATCTGGTTTGATATTTCAATAATTCGTTGTTCCAAGTTATTATAAGGCATTAACGGTATCAAAATGCCATGAGAACTGGTGGTTTTAAAATTTACTTGAAGTCTTAATTAGTTTACCTAGACTTCTGCTTCTTGTAATGTCTCTAATTAGAGACCAGTGGGATCCTTTTCCCTCAAAAATTTAAAATGAACGTAACAAAAACCTAAACAGATTTAAAATGGCTCTCTAAAACTACTGTAAAAAGAAGAAAGATGAACACCGATCCTTTCAAGACCAGTGATTTGTCATAAATCCTCTTGTGATTCATGATTTGTTATTAAAATAGCCTCAGAGGAAGAAAATCCTACAAAGCTATAGAGCATCCATAGCACTGCTGTCAATCCAAGGTATCTAAAGGAGGGCACATCTGCTCACTCTCTCAAAGTAGGCACTACTAGCAATGCAGCTGGGGCAGACCTCTCCATAGGCTGCACAGATTTGCCCAAGATTTTAAATTCGTGGCTACAGCATCTCACAACAAATACTGCTACTGGTACACCAAAGCTACATACTTTGTAGTCAGTTTAGAGCCAGATCAGTTACACAGAGCTGCAACCGTATCTCTCCCTACACTGCAGCACAAACATGCTCTCCGAGTGTTGCCAAAATTCATCACTGCTTCAACTGGGGCAACAGATCAGTTCCAACAGAGTACCTTCAAAGACAGTGCTTTCTGTAATCCTCTGAAGACAGCAACATCTTGTTATTACATGAGTGATTCAATCACCTAGGTAAACATTACACACTTGGTGGCAATCATAACCACGACCATATTTACCTCTGGGCACACTTCCTGTAACATGATCTTCACAATACTGCCATTTATAAGCCTAAGCATACAAATTATTGTGATAATAAAGCCCTTACATTCCTGTATTCTACCTACAGAGGAAATTACAAAGTTAGTTTTACTCTATTGAAGCAATCCCCGTTTCTTAGAACCTGTTCCATGCCGTGTGCCAGCCTGGGGGACCTTTTCTACAAAGGGTTGAGAGAGAGATCTAGTGTCACTAAGTCTTCTCTGGCAAGGTACCAGACTGTGGACTAAGCACTAGGAAGAATCAACAGTAAACAGATACTGCTCCTTTGCTTATGTTCACTCATTCTCAGCAGCTAAAATTCAGAGTGCAGAGAGTCACACTCAGCCTCACTCAACCATCAGTGAGATGGATGCATGTCCGTCATGGCTAGTAAAATCCAATGAAGAGAGTTAAACCCTTTGTAAAGACATATCGATCATTACTTTGAAACACTTCACTAAAAATCATATTGATGCTCTAAGTCTAAAACAAACAATTCCTTTACAGGGCAGATCATGGAGAAGTTGCAGTAATAGTGAATCAATTCCAGTTAACAGACGCTATGAGTGCTGTGACAAATAACTGCTTACTTATCCCCAAAATGCACTACACACAGTAGTTGTAGGGTTATCTTTTATTATTCAATAAACATAAATTACATCAGGAAGACATATGTATAACGCTTTCATATGGTAGAATACTGACTGCTCTGTTCAATAATCAAGATATTTCTAATTTCGTCCCAGTTAACCAAAACATGATTCCAAACACAACCCATTTCTCAACCTCAATCAAGGAAAGAATCAGAAAGTGCTTCTGCGGAGGGGAGGTGAAAACTCTTGATAATCTGGTGGCAGCCTCCCTTCCCTGTCTCGGATCCCCAGTAAACTGTGAATGGAATCACATTAATCTTTTATCTTTCACTCCAATTGCTTTGCATTCTGCCTTGACTTGGAAGCTTTCAGTACTAAAAATAAATGTCTCAGTTTCTGTATGTATAAACCAAAATGACAGCGATACAAGTTCAAACTTGGAAAAGACTCAGAAATCCATTTCCATACAAACAAGAAGGACTGAAAATAATCACTGGAGTTAATCTGACGGCAGAGTCTAGCTACCTGACTGTGCCTACCACATGAGCTGGTGTCACAAGTCCTATTTTCTGGCCCTACCTACTCTTCATCACATGTCCATATACTTCTAATACTATTAGCACAATAAATAAAATATTGTACTATTGCCACTACTAAGCACCTTTCCCTCATGCCAAAGAAACTTCTTACCCCTACCCACTCACCAAGCAAAAAAGCTTTCAATACATGACTGTTGCGAGAACATGATTACAAAAGTCATCACCATCATCTACAATCATTTCTTCACCTGTTCATGTGGTGTACACCTGTGGGTTGTTGGCAATACACTTGATTGAAGTGTGGGAGATTCCAGGTTCACAATGAGCCCTGTCATCTTTGTTCTCTTAAGCGAATATGCCATGCAATCCCAAAACCTGTGTGAACACTATTGCCTCTTATAACATTATCTTGTTTATAAATCTTTTACCTTTTTAAGTGCACAAAATACTAACACAAAACCCAAGAACACATATACAACAGTCAGAACAGAAATACATATATAAAATAAAAATTCAAAGATCTTGAAAAGTATACCAACATGCTTTTATACCGCGACCTAATGTGCAAGCAGTAGACCACCCCACCACAGGTAAGAAATGAGAAATTTTGAGGGCTATTGAACACTGAATTTTTGCAGCTGAACAGTATAAAGTTATTTAGCAGCGTTCAATAGCCTTCAAACTCACTTCTGCCTGTGGGTTACAGTGGTCCAGTAGAAAAAGACTGTAAAACAAAAACAGTGCAATAAAGGTTGGACCAAGATTTTTTCAGTATTTTTGAAGACCCTTTTAAAGTTTGCATCATTTCATGCATTTTGAAAAACCTAAAAAGATCTAAAGATGCCATACACTATTAACTAGACAGCATATAAAGAGCATCTACATAAAAACATGTTTTAGCCTATAAATATACTACTACTAAAACCACAGGTGTATATTTAAAAACAAGATTAAAAACCTGCTGCTTCAGGGACAACAGCTTCCCAGTCCAACCAGTTCAGTATGAATTTTGCTACTGCTCAAATGGTATACACAATATGTTGGGGGTTTTTATTCAGTTCTTTTTAGTTGGCAAAACTAACACCTCAACAGCTGAGTAAGATATAGCATTCATTTTACAGATGTGAACATGGATTTTTACAGGGATTTTTAAAAGGGGATCTAAGAGTTGGCATTTATTTACCAAGTCCCAAAAATGAGCATTTGAATATTCTAATGGGAAACACAAAACAGTTTCCATCATAATAATTAGATCCACTTACTATACATGAAATGACACCCTCCTTATGCACAAAAGTTGGTCAGTTTTTCCATTTATGCTTGCATGTTTCAGCTTTCATTCATTCATTCACATTCATTCATTCCCTCACCCATTCCCTAGCATGGACGCTTCATTGATGGCTGAGGGTAACACTTCAAAAATGAACTAGCTAAACAAACTTCCCAGCAGCACTTGACAGAGCTACACCTATTCTTCCCCATTTCCAAAGCAGTACAGAATTAATTACCAGTTCTATGGATCTATTGTAAGTATAATAGACTAAAGAGCTATCACAGACACATTTATTGTAAAAGCACAATCCCAAGAGTGTCTAGTAGAGGGCCAAAACGATTAACACAAATGCTTTGTCAGATCAAAGATAAAACCTGCACCGCCCAATTGAGGAATGAATTAGAACAGTGGGTTATCTTTCAAATTAACCAGGGCAGTTAGTGAGGAAAATTTCATGAAAGTGTAATTCTTAGCCTTTGTGAATCCACACAGCAGGCATTCTGCCAGCTGACAAGATGATGAAATTTTCATGCTTAAAAAAGCCCTCTTCATTTCCCAATTTAGATTAGCTAGCGTTTCTCTCTCTTTTCATCTATTTGCTCTTCTGAAGCAGAATTAAAAAAAAAAAGCACACAACAGGATCAATCTCTCATAGAATAATGCATTTCTGAAAAGAAATAAAATCTTTGCATATCTTTTTTAGATACATTTACAGTTAGGAGTAAGATTATCAAAACTGATAGTGTTAATACCATTAAGAAATCCATAAATACTGGAGCAATGGTAGATATGTTTTGGAAGACAGATATAAAACATTTCAATGTTTAATGGCAAAAAAATGATTGTGGAAACAGAAAATTTTATGTAAAGATGAGTAATTTACAAAAACAATGGGATTGTAGGAGGCTTACAGAATTCTATTTATGCACTTACATTTGCAGCTTTTTAAAGCAAAGTAGTGTATCACCATCGTATTTATTTATTTATCAGTTTCATGTGCCAAAAAGGGCGAATAGATTTTTCCACTTTTAGATTCTATGACACTCCCTCCTGCCCCTAAATTTACACAGCCACATATAAAAGCATTTCAGTAGACTAAAGGAAACAACATGCAATGATCTTAAACACTTTAAAAAAAAAATCTGATTCTAAGCTCACTGAAAAAAAGTGAGCTTATTCATTTCAGTGAGCTGTGGATCAGGCCGAAAGGCTCTTGATAGGGCTGTCTTCATAAAAGGTAGCTCATTAATTTAAAGGTTAAAAAATTAATTTTCATATTTTATGGTTTTGTATTATGTGCCATTTGACCAACACACAAACAACAGTGATATCTTAAAAAAAAATACAAAAAATTAACGGAGTGACAAAGTTAGACAATGTATTTGTCTATTTTAAGTTGATATTTCTGCGCCTTTCAGATGCAACCACTACAATAGGAGACTGCTAAATAAGCGTCTCAAAGTTTCATCAAATGTTTTGTTCAGACAGTTCTTTGCCATACTACTTCTGGGTGTGTCTTTATAGTTGATAGGATTATATATATTAGTGCAAACACCCATTTGATGAATTTAAACTCCAGCTGTTATACAGTCACTACAAGTACTTGATGAAAGGAATAAACTAAAACTCACAGCATCTGATTTTCTAAGAGCTAACAGGACAAAAAGTTTACTTGCCTAACTCCGTGGAAAGCTCTTTTTTAAAATGAAAATTATTGTGCAATTTGGAAATTACTTTTTACAATAAAATAATCTCACATTTTCAGAGTCTGAGTGTATTCCACAGTCAAAAAGTAGTTTTAAACCTTATTAGTACAGCTAACTCAGTTAAAAGTAAAAATATAACCAGGTTTATAAAGCTTTTACTTACAAGGACAAATAAATTCCTTTTGAAGGACACTTCATTATCCTATAGACCACGTAGTAAGATACTTAATAGATTTTAACACAATGTAAGCAAATTGCAATGTTCGATATTCAAACATTTCACAGTTCAGTTCACAGCTTTGTCTTTAAAAAAAAAAAAAAAAAAAGAACAGAGTAAAATATTACCCCACTTTTTGTTCTTATCAGGAATAAGAATTTTTCCTGCCCTTAAATGTATCTTCCTTCATCAAGTTTACTACTGCACATCTTATGCACATTTTCTAGCACTTTATATGCCAGAAATTATTTAGCATGTGGCATTGTGTGTTATCATAATGTACATACATTAAATCTAAAAAAGTTAATCAGAAGCAACTTTTATACAAAAGCAGTCTGTGTAAACATATTACTTTGACATATTATTTAATAACACACTGTATAATTTAATATAATATGTATAATAATATCAATTCAATGATCATTTTGCAGCCAGTTAGACTTTGTAATAAAGTAACATGAGATCTCGCATTTTGGTAACTTTGCCTGTCCAAGTCGTCTACCTTTAACTTCAACAGAAAGGAACAATCTGTCCCTGCCTTGTGAAATACTGCCTGAATTTAAATACTCTAAGATAAAGTTTTGTGCTCCTTTTGATGCAAAGACCTTCAAAGGAAGTATTTATACATTCAGAAATTATTACATTTCTAGAAGAGAGCTTAGAAAACACTTACTTACAATTGCAATAAAAACTAATACAGAAGACAGGTAACATAAAATGCACACTTAGTATTAAACTATAATGATAATTCTTAGCATTATAGCTGCTGCCTGCAAAAGTATTAAGAAAAAACACCACGAATTAGGTAACCCATTCGTTTACAGGCCAAATTTTCAAAAACAATTTATGGTTTTGAGTATATCAAAGGTTATGTGCACCCAAAGGTTGGTGCCTTCAAAATTGATGTCTGTCCTGAAACTGTGAAAACAGGCAATGTCGGACAACCAAAAAAAGGCAGGCAGGCAATAGGATGAGAAGATCTATGAAAATTTGACCAAAATGGCTAGCTGCCAATTCACAAAATATGATGCTTCCAGGATATTAGAGTTGCAAAACATCTTGATATAATTTAAAAATCATGGTGTGTTTTTCCCTGACCAGTCACCACTTCAGACAGTGTGAAGATAGGAATTTCAAATATTACACATTTCTCTTCCACAATGCCATACAAAGCCAACCACTACCATTGCCACTTTGGATTTCTTGCACTGCCCCGCAAAAAAGAGAATTATATCAAATTAACTACCATCTTTCTCAGCTTCCCACCCCCCCTCCAATCATGATGAAGAAAGATTCATAGTATTTCCCTTCCTATTGTCCTTCAAAGAATTTTTACAGAGCTACATTCAGTTTTCCTTTTCACAATGTAACACACTATACATCAATTTGGGTTGGAGAAGGAGAATCAGATTTCAATTACATGAGAAATTGATATCTGCATATTTGACAGGCTTCATAGATTTTCTCAAAAGCATTAAGATAATCAACTCTCTGCACTTTTTCATCTAAAAATCTGGAAAACAGAAAGCTACTACATCTGTAATAATGCTGACACACACAGTTACAAAAATCTAAATACATCTGACTACCTTGATTTGAGACTGAACTGAGAAAATAAACATTCTAAATTAGTATTTGAAATCATTAATTGATTGTTTTATTTTCATAAAGTTGGATTTTGACATTGCATGCTATTACCTTCGACTTAAAAAAAAAAAAAAGTAACACAACAGTCACTAAAAAGTCAGCGCCACTAAGAAAACTCCTTTCATATGGCAGAATATTTTCTGAATACTTACATTATAGTATTTTCTGAGGTAGCGTCTAATATCCAACAGTAGTTTGTTGTTCATTTGAACCACATAGTTGAAAGGAGACTCTTCACATTCAGTCTTACTGCACCTTTGCAAGCTGGGTTCAATAAATCGCCCCTGAAAACAGAAGTGTAAAAGCAGCATGCATCATTATAACAGATGATGGTAGCAGAAGTTATCACAGGAGTTTAGACATAATACATATTTTTTAAAAACAATAGTCTTAAAGGGCCTCTTAATATCTAGGCCTTCTTTCTTCCCATCACAGTTGACCACACCCATATAAAGACTCCTCTGACCTACAGTTTTCCCATTTTCTTCTTAATGAAAGGTCTTTTGCAGAACATGCTTCTTCACCTGCTACAAATTTAATCATTCAAAAAATGATGTTGAGTAAAAAAAATTAATCTATGGACAAATCACGCTCCCCTGTTTCCCCCCAGACAACACAGGTTTGTTGTTCTATGAGGGACATCAAAGTTCTGCCCAAGCCCACTGATCAGAACATTGAAATCAACCTTATAGATACCAATTATGAAATTACCAACAGGGCTGTAGAGACAAACCTTGTTAAACAAGAATGACATGATCATCTTTCATTTTCTCCAAGTGCAAAGAATAGCTCTTACAGTTTTACACCATCTCATTCGCCTTACTTTCAAAACCTTCTCAACACCTGACTTTAAAATTTCAGAGCCTGGAAGTGATGCGTGGACAGCTGAAATTAAGTTGGTAGAATTCTCATTAAAATAAGAACAACCTGGTAGGTTGGCCAGTTATACAACTTTTAGAAAACTTCCTTTCAAGGTAAGACTTAGCTTTTGTGAGCCATCTTGGCTAAACACCCACCCACAACACTAAATAATTCCAGGTGGGTGGAAGAGAGGGGCTTTTTTTGGTTTGGTTTAGAGGTTTCTTTTGTTGTTTGGTGGCTTTTTTTATTTGTTTTTTTTTGTTGGGTGGTGTTTTTTTTTTTTTTAAGGACTTTGACATCCACTTCTCTCCCGTTAGCCCATCTGCAAGTTGTCAAGCCTACATGCAATCCTACTTACAGCTGTAATGAACAAAAGTCAAGGATTCACAAAGCATCACTCGATTTGTGTGTCTTTTCCTCTTACTTGCTTCCAAAGACTGCTTTATTTTGATTCAAAAAAATGCAAAACATCTGCTGTTTGTCCAAATTAACTTAAAATAATTACTTTTAATTTAGATAAAAGATTTATTTGCTTGCAGTTTCAAGGTTTTCACTACTCTGAAGCTCGCTAATTTGCCAATGACTAATACATACATAACATTACTGGAGAGTTAAACACTTGGCCCTATTTCAAGTTGTGATCCAAGGTCAGAAATACATTTTTTGGCAGAACTTCTCAACAAGAATGTACCCCTAAGACTTTTTATGTTCAATACACAAAGACAGAAGGAAAGATAACACAGAAAAACCTTACTGTCAAGAAGGGAGGTGGGATGTAGCAAGATAAACACAAGTTTCAAAAACACTTTGTTCCAATTAATATGATTTAGGATAAGCAATTGCCATTGCTATATGAAAGTTTCATTAAATAGAGAACTAGAAGTTACTAAGGTGTTAAGATAAGGATTCCTTAAAAAGTTACAGCAACAATCATTCATGACTGTGGGCAAACAGATTAATGAAGTCAGATAATCTCACATGTTCTGCTAGACGACACAGCTGACAAGCAAAAATGGGAAAAATATTTCAGCACTATCCTATCAGCAAATTTCTGTTCCAAAGCTATAAATAGCAGGACTCAAACAATATGGTATCTTCTCCTACATCATATGAATCCTATCTGAAAAGCTGTTCTCTCTGCAAGTATTTTTCTCCCTCACCGATGAACAGAAATGAAACAGAAAAAAAACTAACCGAACCATCAAAGACATTGTCATAAATATTTTCTGTTCCGCATTTGAGGCAGCAAAACTTGAATCTTTCACAATCCCTATATTTCTCCTCATCAGTGAGCTGAGCTGGGCCACCAACCAAGGCATCATTCTCCTCATCTTTATGGTAATGGTGATGGACTCTGAATTGGGAGGGATCCAGTCCTATTAATAAGAAACAAAAATTTCAAAAGACTAAGAGGTCAACCATGCAAGTAGGCTCATTTTTCATATGCTTGGTGAAGCAGATTCAAAAGAAAGTTACAAAATGTAAATTCAGAAGCTGAAAATCTCTCTTTAGCAAAACTTCCTCTATAAAACATAAATACATTTTACAATTTTTAACCATAAATAAAGGTTCACAAAACATGAAGGAATCTTATCTTCTTAAGCAAGATTGCTTTATAAATAAAACAAGCACACCGCATTATCATGGGAGTATTCAACAGAACATTTTGTTTCTGAGGAAACCACTCCTAACGGATGACTTTATTGTTATTTTCTTCTTAAGTTACGTTGAAAATATTTCAATAAAAATGTGCATCGTTATTAAGAAACAGTCTTTAAATCAAAATGGCACCATTAAAACTGAAAACAGAGAATAAAAACCCCATTAAAGAAACGCGGGTGCACTGCTATTACCAACTCCTTCAAGTCCGTATACAACTGCCAACTCTGATTTCAATGCAGTGGTCGATTTCATTTTGGCTCAGTGGTTAACAGCATGTAGGTTTCAATCTAATGCAGTGGTTAAAATTCAGCAGCAGCATTTAAAACGGCAGCGCTGGAGACAAAATGCTTTATTTTTGATTGCCAGAACTCAAGATTTTAAACAAATAAATACACAAAAGAGATCCTAAAAATACTGATTCAATCACAAATAAGTAAATAAGCAAGCAAGCACGAAGTTCACTGCCCTAGGAATAAGACTGCCAAAGTAAACTTAATAAAAATCCACGGGTTTTTGTCATCCTTTGTCATGTGCAACCTTTTAAAAGTCCACGTACCCCATTTACAGGTTTTTTTGGTGAACTCTAGCAAATAGCACATGCTAGAAAAAAAATTAATCAAATGAGCACGTGCAAGAAAACGTTCAGAAAACTATAGCTTACTTTATGATTAAGAAGAAAAGATCAAAGAGAAGCACTTTAAAGAAAATATTTTTAACTGAGGCTAATTAAGCCAAGTAACAGATTACTACGTACTAACCCATATCTTCTGTAAATTTCAATAATAAATGTAATAATTGTTATAGAAAGAGCAAGAAAGATTACAAATAGAGAGTGAAGCTAGATTTTACAGTTCTTCTTAAGCTTACTATACAGTAGTGGAAGACTAAAGACAATGTTTGGGAACAATATTCAGTTAAACTAGACAAATATTATTGCAAATATAAAAGAGTTGTGTTATACAGGCAGATATAGATTGTCTTTACATAAAAGATTTGATATGTGTGTCTTTACTATCGCTATTCTGAATTTCTATTTTGCGATCATAAAACAAATTCAAGGACAAGGAAAAATTCCATTGCCGAGTAAGTTTATTTGGTTCTTGATAGAATAGGGGTTTCACTAAAATTTAATCAATCTTCCCAATTTTAATTTTATCAAAAGAAACAAATGTCAATGCATATGGGTAAAAATTCACCTCCAAGAGGTTCTTAAACTTTTAATACAGTTTTCTACTATTCATTAAAAGGAAGAACTGACAAAGCAAAAAACATTGCTAAGAGCTTTTTTTACACTCTAGTACATATGGTACCCCCAAAAAAAGACTGTGGGGTTTTGTTAGGAAGGAACCCCCCCCCCCATTTTTTTTTTTAAAGGGTTGATAATATATTTGCTGGTTTAGAAAACAAAGAGTATGTTCTGCAACACACAGGTAGTAGATAAAAGGTTTAGAAAGGGGACTTGAGTTTAGTATTAAGATTTTGCAAAAAACCAACTAAGTATGCAATAGGTTGGATGTAAGGTAGTAATGGTGAATACAAACAAAAATTCTCAGTTTACTCTGAGTTCAGAAGTGGAATGAAGAAATATTGTTGCAACTTTCCGATACAGATGCCATTAAAGTTCAGCTAGAAATCTATCTTTGGTTGTTTCCCAAAGGGCAAATATAGAGCAAAACTAGTTCACAAAATAAAAGACAAAAGGAGATAAATTCTGGTCTTCAGACAACTCCAGTTTTCCAATATTCAGTCAAAACCAGTGACACCAAATAAGCATCTGGACATTTGGTAATAATTTAACAGAAAAAAAAAAGTTATTCATTGAAAGAATTTAAATCGCACCTATTTCTGAACTTTCTTAGCTGTTTTGGCTGGAGAAAACAATAGGAAAAAATACTGTGATGATTCAAGCGCACATCTAACTTTTGGTGTGCAAACAGCCCCAGTGAAATCAAAGGGACTACAAATCAGTCTTTTAAAAGAACATGCCCTACCTGAATTATCTTGTGGAATTGGGACCTACTTTATCTATTATCTTATTTCAGGAATAGCTAGTTGGTTCAGTTAATCCCTTTCAGCACACTGACTGGTATCCTCTCGGACCAGGTCACTACACGGTAAACAAAACAGGGACTATCTGATGGGTGGGGGGGGGAAGAAAAATAAAAATCTGGTTTTGGTAATTTTTAAATGAATAGGATGAGACTAATCAGTGAACTTCTTTGAATTTCTTTTTTTTTTTCCCCCATGACATCAAGAAAAATCAAAAGGGACTTTGATTTACTCTGACGTGAAAATCTTCAGGGCCATCATTAAACTACCTACACCACAGGTAAGCTTCCCAACCTCACCAAAACTGCAAGGTTGCATATGCAACAAAGAACTGTAGCATTAAAACTACGCTGATGAACCTAGCTTGACAAAAGTAAACAATAAAAAGTAAGTTCCAGGACTTGTTCCTGAATTATTTAATAGAATTATTAAAACAGTTACTAACTAGCAAGCAAAAGAGGTCACTCAAGAAGCTGAGGAAAGGTCGAACAGCTTTTACTAATGGCAGTATTTTTAAAAAAGAACGTTTCTGCAGAGCGTCTCCACAGGCCTCCCCACACACGCTCCCTCCCCAGGGAGCAGGTAGGGAGGCAGCGGCGGCCCGCAGCCTCAGCCGCCGGGGAGACGTCTGGCAGGGCGCTGGCCGGTCCCCGCCGACCGCCGAACAAAGCCCGAGGGCATTTCGCATTTCAACCCGCAGGTTAGTGGGGAAGCAACGGGAAAAGTTTCCCCGCCTGTCCCTTTTCGCCCGTTAGACATTTTGTGAGAGGCAGGGAAACGGCATCCCGTGCTGCCACCTCGAGGCTAAGCCCGCGCATTTCAGTCAGGGCGAGGCGGCGGGGCCGGGGCCGGGGCCGGGGCCGGCCGCCCTCCGAATCCCACCCTGGGCGGCCAAGGCCCCCGCCCTTCGGAAACGCACGGTTTTTTTATTTTTCTCAGAGGGATCCTCCTGCGCTGCAAAGCTAGCCTGCCTGCTGCGCCGCGTCCTTACAAGGGCCTCCCGCGCAGTCGGAACACGCTTCGGCCAGCCTCAGTTTCTGAGCGGGTCTAGAGCATCTCAAGCAAACCCAGCCAGACCACAAACAGCAAAAATTCATACGCTTCGGGGTTTATTGCTCTGTTGTCATGAAGCTTCGTCATTATTTGAATCTTAATTGCCACCATTCTCCCCTCGCTTCACTCCCTAATGTGAGAAAACCAACAAAAAAGACAGAACGTGATGTAATTCCCGCGTGCCACGAGGAGAGCACAACTGTCCTGGTTCCTGTCGGAAGGGTCAGTCTGAGCAGCTGCTAAATACTATATTAAAGGCACCTATTAAATGACTCTCTAGGAAGAAGAAAATAAAAAAAGACACTATCTTTAAGGTGGTGGTGCGCTTCCTTACAAGGAGCAGCTAACACGCAGACACTGCGTGGAAGGAGGGACCAGCACTGGGAAGTACTCTTAATGACAAGCCTCATCAGGACTCAGTTAATGACTCCTTAAAATCAGATAGCCTTCCTAAGAAATGCCCAAATGCCAAGCAATCTGCAGAGCACCAACATGCACATCCACCTGTAAGGCAGCAGCACACATCTCTCTCAGAAGACCATGACACAGTCTAGGACAGCAGTCAGCAACTCCCAGAATTTAGAGAAAATGATGTTATACAGAAACAGCTACAAAAATCCCATGGTTACGTGACTCTGCTTCCATAATGTTTAGATACTTTTGACAACACAGAAATAGAACGTGATTTTTTTTTTGAGACAAGAAAGAGCAGTATTTATGTATCAACAAAAAAACCTTACTTTAAATACATTAAGAGAATTGTTCTGCCAATACAGTTCTTTTCATTTAAAAGCTATCTTCAGGATGAAGTATATAAGGTCTGCAAGCATTTAAGACGACCAGATTTATTGAATGATATTACTGATCAGACTGCACACTTTACTTAGTTTCAGAAACCCTGACAATCCTCATCTTGCCACTCCTTTTCCTTGAGAACTTCAAGAAAAAGACAGTGAATGCAAGAGTATGCCCATGAGGTTCTTGTTTTTCGGAACAATGAATTTCCATCTCTCAAAGCCTAGGCAGACCTCCTACAATGTCCGAAAACAAAAGGCAATTTTCAGCTTGATTCCATAGTGAATAAATATGATATTTAAGGAGTTCTCTGCAATTTTTAGGTGTGGTTATTTGCTTTTGTTCTTCAGCATCTAAAATAGCTTAAAATAACTTGCTCTGAGCACTAACAGAACAAAGAACTTTTCTTCATTTTGATATGAGCAAAGCTTCCCTACGTAGAGCTCAATTTTATCTACTCGGACTAACGCAGTGACGTCAATGAAACATTCACCTTATAAAGAGATTCTGTTAAATATGAAACCAAGATCTTTCTTCTACAACCATTCTCCCTATACAGACACATACCCTGCATAACACAATAAATCAGATCAGGCGGGGGAAGACACACACAATGGGAATGCAACCAAGTTTTGGTCCACAGATACGTATGTCCACTTCCATACCCTCCAGAACACCAGCTTTCTTCAGAACAGAAAAATACGCTCTTTTGCAACAAGATAGGAAAAACGACAGGAATTTGGATGTGTAACATGATGAAAATACTTGGCAAAAAAGCCCAATTTAGCAACACAGAACAGTAAACAGTTTTCATGTTTGCTTATTGTAGCAAGCTGGGCTCAAGTATCTTGTACACTTCTATAACTTGTAAACTATTTTCCATTTCTTTGAAACAAACCCACTTCCCTCCAGTACCATTTAAAAAAAAAAGCTGTAAGATAACTTCAGCTTGCAACGATTTATGTACAACTCTGATTAAGTGCTGTATATAAAGACCTAAGTAGAGCAGAACTTTTGAAAAATACATGACTTCTTTACCCTAAAGCTGAATTCAAGCATTCCCAGGAAAAAAGCTGGAGAAGGAGGTAACATTTTTACAGCACAGCAAGGTCAAACTGAACACATTTCAGATCTAAGATTGTAATAGATACATACAGGTTTCCAGACTGACAATTGTGAACTATTAATAAACTCTCAGCTGCAGGATGCTATTATAGACCATAAAAGAAATTTTCATCTCGAACGTACTATAGCACAAAAAGCAGCATAGGCATTTGCAAACAGTAGATACTATCAAGTGGCACACAGTTCTTAAGATCTGGGCACTTAATTTAGGTGCCTGAAAGGAGCCAGTCTTTTTGAAAATTTGACCTGTTGTGAATAAGGAACAACTCTGAATTTGAGCCTAACCCCACAAGACTAACAATCTTTGCCAAATAAAATAAACTAGCTTCAGAAATCTTTCCTGTCTTTCACCTAAATGAAGTACAAGTTTACTGCCTATTTTAAACAGCTTCAATCTAACCAAGAGTGCTTGACCTTTTCAGTCAGGCATACCACATAGTCCACTCTGACATCAAGGGAAAGTTGTATACCAAGGCCCTGTCACATAAACAGAATTATTTGTATGGTCAGCCTGCATGTGTGAAGCTGGGCTGACACCTCCTCAAAGCACCAGAGCTGCTGAGGACACACTGCAACATCGAATACCTCCAAGAAATACCCTTGCAGCCTCCCAGAAAAAGCAAAATTCCTGTCTTTTTTTTTTTTTTTTTTTATGGACAACTTGGAAATGGAGATGGAATAAGCTGCACGTTATACAGACTGTCTTGGGAGATGAAAATCTTTCATGGCTATCACCCTTCTTGAGAAGCAACAAGACAGGAACTTACTTGCACACATTTTAAGTGCAAACTGCAAGCTTATCATGAGCAGAACCCACCATTAGTAAGGAAGCTAAAGAGATGCAGTGTCCCAGGTGAACAGTCCTGAAGGCAACATGCATGCTGCTGGCTGGTTTTAAGTAACCAAATCCTGGATCTTGGCCATTACCTAAATACAAAATGCTGAGGACTAACTCTTCCTTTGAGCATTCCAAAATTCTGAACAACATAATTTCTCCAAGTCTGAACTTCCTCTAGACAGGGGCATAGCATCAAACAGGAGATTATTAAACTGACACAGTGCAACACTCTAAAAAAGTTTTCTTGTGGGAGAGGACAGTCTTGTCAAGAACTCAGCAGCCAGCAAGATTAACAACTTTTTCCATGTCCTTGAGTAACAGTTTTAAAAATAATGAACTAGATGTAGGATACAAATCACAAAATTTCTGTTTATCAAGGAAATCAATCATGTCTGTTGGTGAACCACTTTTAGGGAGGAAACAACACTAAAAGGATTACACACACAGCATTGTATTTTCATGAAAAGAGACCTGACACAACTGTTAACAATTTTTCAACACCTACACTTCTTTCTAGGTAAGAAGCCTAGGAAATGGAGCAGACAGAGGCAATCAGAGTTGGGCAGAAAAATCTCTAATTCCTTTGACATCCTCTTAAGAGGAAAAACAACCCTAACAAGAGCAATTCCCTGTTGCTCATTTGATGAAAAACTGGTGATTCTGTGGGTCACCAGCATTAGTCATATTTTTTTATAGCTTGCTTTTTTTTTGGCCACTTCATTTCTCCATATGGAGCAGGCAAAACTGTTACTAAGGTTTTATGTTTCTATTATCCACTAGGTCAGTTCTAGCAAACAAAAGTCTTCACTTACACCCTACCAAATATTTGTATCCTTTCATTGTAACTATGACTGCTTTCTCCCTGGGAAGATGCTAGAGATGCTAGGGCTTCTCTCTGGAAAAATGCTAGTTCTGGATGCATGCTCCAGAACTACTTTAGTAACTTAAGAAAATCTCAAAGACATGCAATAGTACTGTCATTTATGAACAGTAAATTTTTGCAACTCTGAATAAGTATTCTAAGATTAAGTTCACGATAACGAACACCTTCTGAAAAATGGTATTCTGCAAAAGTCATAGAAATACACTTACAATCAAAGCTGCTTTCTATAGACTATGTAACGCAAGCTATTGTTCATTGTAAAAAGACTGATTTTGGGAAGCATTTCTGTTAAGAAACATACAATAAAACTCACTTTGTCTCTTGTAATTCTTTAAATAAACTGAATTTAGAATACTTACCTAACCACGTTGCAATAAGAACAGAATCAATTCCCTCTATGGGCTCACATATTCTAGCAACTACTGGATGTATTTGCTGTGACAAGTAGTAGTGAGTATCAACAGTAAGATTGTCTTGCTTTTGCAACTGTTCTGGAGCATATGCTCGCTGGCTGGCACTGAGATCTGATCCATCCTGAGACAGGAGACACATACAAAACAAAGTGTGAAAAAAGTAAAATCCACATTCAGTCTATGCAAAGGATTATGCTTCAAATATTATGCATTATTTTTTCACAAAATTGTTACACAATCACTCTCTTTTGGTTGATTTATTATGCATCCAATACAAATCCAGCAGTAGTAAAAAAAAAAAAAATGCATTGCTGATGCTGGCATCAACTAGCAAGTTCAAGAATGTAAATCCAGCTTGTATTATTGCAGCCTACACGTGCAAATCAGTAAGAGTAGACAGAGTAAACAGTCCCATCTGTCAATTCTGAAATGCACAATGAAAACACATTGTAACCATCAGCCCAGTTAAAAATACGCAGAGGGCATGCATTTTGGATTCACTTTGTACTAAACTAGCATTATCATTTTGCACAACAAGCAAATTCTAAGTCGTGGATATCAAAACTATATCTGTTTTGCTAGGAAATTTAGATTTCTCAATTCTATAAAGAAACAAATAGAATGCATGGTCAGAGAATGGACCATCGTTCATTGGCATGCAAATAAATGGCAGAGGCAATAGTATCAATTTGAAAGAGCAAATTCTGAAATATTCGGAAAAACTGAAAGAAACACATGGTGACATCTCAAGCCAACAGAGAAACACCACTCAGAGGTTAGAGTATACATTACATTCTTCTCCAACTTGAAAGAGGAAGATAAGAAGAAAATAATTCCATTTAGGAAGACAATAATTAAATTGAAAACAGTATTCATGGCGGAATTAAGTATCAACTCTAAAATGATGTTACTCTTCTGGAAAACGTAACTCATTCAAGTCTGTAGAATTGTATTTCCAGTCCACAACTACACTAGGAAATTTTATTTTCTCATGTGTGTCAAAAATCTTAGAGCAGAACTTAAAAGCAGTATTTTAGCAAGCATTCAGTATTAGAAGTAAACCTTAATGGGGATGGGGGGGGGGGGGAGTACCACAGCTTATTTTTTGCTAAGTACAGTCTCTTTTTTGCCTTTTTTTACAGCAAAATAAAACTAATGCATGAACACAACACCTTCATTTTTCAGTTAAGACGAGCTACTGACTTCAGTAGGGTCAGCAACCATGGACTGAAAACCCATCACTAATAAAGACAGACTGCAAGCCATTGGTCCCTCCTACTCCTTTCAGACAACTTAGTATTCAGAACAAAATTAATTTAGGACTATTCAGCTCATCCAGCTGCTTTGCAAAAATAATTACAATGCAATTCCTTCAGCTCCCTTCTTTCAACAAGTACATTCTTCTCTTGTATTGTGCCATTGCTCAGCCGTACCCATGGCCCAGCTCTCATAAGTTTTGGCAGCTTCGTCACGCCAGGCTAAGAATTCTCAGTTAAATAAAATACAGTATCTTTCAGTTTGTAACGATGAAGGAGCTGAAATAGTGGTCCACTGTAGAAGTCACATTGCCAAGTCCATCAGTTTGGCATAAGAGATCCCTTGGTCCATCTAATCCAACCAACACCTTTTTTTTTTTAATAGCAAATCCAAAGTGGACTATATATTTGTGAGATAACGACAAACATTTATAGGATAAACATCTGAAAACAGAAAGTTTCTCAAATTCCCCAGTCTATCCAACAGAGGTAGTGCCAGATCCAATGACTATGAATTGAAAAGACACAGGTTGAGACTGGAAATAACAATGACACTATTTAACCACCACCACCAATTAGCTAGCTTTCCAAGAATGACAGGCTCTTCACCACCAGAATTTTCTTCTCCTTAAAACGAAGATTGGATATTTTCCTTAAAAATAAGTTCTAGTTCCAAACAGAAATTAATTCAGGGAAATTTCATCAGCCACTATATGAAAATAGTCAGATGAGCTGAGCTGATCACAATGGTTCTTTCTGGCTCTATAACACTGAATTTAGTACAGTAAACTGACTATTTTAAACTATAACATAATCTCACTACAAAGAAATGTCAAAACATTTTTTCCAGGAGTTCAATTGGTTTTCTTTGCCATCTCTCAAAACAATACCTAGTATTTAGCTATATATAAAGACATTTTTACCTGACAAATGATGTATGACACTGTGTCTCCTGCCTTCACCCTTCGGCCTCCTTGAGAGTTTATCCACATGGCAACATGCACATGTGGCAAGCTTTTTCTGTCAGGATAATCCTGTGGATCTTTTGTCAATGCCTGAGAGATCAAAGGAGGAAACAGAAACATAACTATGAGAAAAGTATTTTACTTCCCTCATGGACAACTCAGAACTTTCAAAGACAAGATTACATAGTAGCTATCCTCATCCATCTACTATTCACAAGTACATTTGCAAGACAAAAAAGATGAAAAAATTGTAATAAAGGTATGTTCCAGACATTAAGGTCTAGGTACCTGTCCTTCATACTTTAAAAATTTTATTATTAATAAAATGAGAGGATGTTTCTACAATTACTGTCTGAAAAATGCATTACATTAAAAGCACAACAGTTCAAAACAGTTACAGAGATAATGCAATTGTTTTAAAATTAAACTACATTGAAGATGAAAACATTACGCAAAATACAAAAATACAGCCAGAGATTACCCTCTTACCCCTGCACCAGGTCAGGTCATAAAGTAAATTTGAATATCAAGTGGTTAAGTGTATTTAACACTGTAGCAAGAGGATACAACTGGATTTAAATATTTCCACGTATCTCATACTACTGAGATTCCACAATGTGTTTTTCCTTTACATAAAATAAAATGCTACATTTAAATATTTACCGTCATCCCAATTCTTAGAAACAACTTATACATTTGACTTAATAGTGAAATACATTATTTATTTTTTCCCAAAGTAGTAAAACAGAGGAACATTCAGCATTTAAAGTGAAAATTATTCCATGTATATCTTCTACTGGGATACTAAGTACTGTTAGATTATTTGCATCAGAACACTCTTTTTTTTTTTCAAGTCAACCATAAAAATCACTGATTTCTCCAAGACTCATATGACAACCTGAACACACTTCTTAACTGATTGATTAACACAGTCTTACAGAGCAGAGAGATGTCTGGCTGGCAAAAGAAAGAGACTTTGGATAGAGCAAATTTGGGAAATCTCTTCTATTAGAAGCATGAGAGGACCACATAATATCCAACTCATTAGTAAAACACCCCCCTAGCAAGGGCAGGGCGGGGGAGCTTTTGAAGTTAAAACTACAGGTTTCATTGAGGATTCATAAAAATAAACCAAAACCACAATGCTGTTTGCTAAAACTCCCGTAGATAAAGCAGAGTATTCTACTTCTTGCTGCAGGAAAGTCTTGAATGAGATCTCAAAATGACTATTAGCCTTCTTCTATACAGCTTTGAAGAGAAATAAACTAACAACAGTATGCTTTTATATGGGTTTTCTAGAAAACAGAATGTTTGATTTTTTTCCATTGCATTCTTCAGTTTATGTATTTTAAACCTAAAATAGAAAATAACAGCTTAGGAGAAAACTTATCCTGAAAGCATGAGCTATCATGTCATTCTCAAAGTGCAGAATCAGCAGGGAAGACAGCAGGATGGGACAAGACACAAAGTTGTTATTCTGAGGAAGCAAGACTAGCCTCCAGCCCCACAAGGTATTTTTTCTCATATTGTAGGATCTTTGCAGTATGTTCCATGCTATTCAGTATCTAATAAAACTCTTGATATTTCACAGCACTATAAGGATTAAAGAGATTTTTATCAGCAGTCAATATATTCAGGAACAGTAAAGTTTTTCCAAGACAGAAAAGAGCTGAGATGTCATTTACCTTGTTTATTTCAAACTGATTTACTGGGATCTTGCCATTGATCACATTTTCTCCAATTTCTATGAGCCGCCTTTGAATATTTTCCACGATTATGTCTCGGGGCTGATCAGAAAGAATCTGACCAATTATATAGCTGTAAAAACAGTCCAGAATTGAAGAAAAGCTTAAGACAGGCAAAGCAAAACCATTACAATAAACACAATCCTCTCTTCCCCTGGGTTACCTCTAGAAATTAAGGAGCCTAAGGATGAAGTCTCATGCAAAATTTATAGAAATTTGCCAGGATATTTCATGTTGCGTTTTATTTATTTACTTATTGTACTAAAAGCAAATTATTTTAAATAGTTCTAATGTTAAACAGTGATTTGGAATTGTTGAGTGCAACTGGTTTCTATTTTCTGCTCCCATTTCATTTTGCCGTTTATTATTCCATAGCAGGTATCTTAAGATGGGGGAGAAGAGAACATATCAAGTAAGCAAAGTCTTGCCTATTTCTGTAAAATGTGGTTGGAAGATCTGCCAGCTGCAGAAGAGTTAGTCACTAAAGAACACTCTCAAACATTTGTATAGCTTTAATTACTAATACATTCCTAACTTGGAAAAATTTGCTTCTATTATGATGCATCTTTTCTTAGAAAATGCAAGTCTTAAGAACAGTAAGCAAGTGTGTGGTGTATTTTTACAGATGTAGAAAAGTATTCATTTTTTGATACACTTGGGCCCCAATTTATTGAAGTTAAGTTTTCAAGAGGCAGTACGCAATACAAGTTGAGTCAGCCTCCAGATGACCACCTCTCCACCCACTCCAATTTTCTTTCTACAGTGCTAAATGTATTATCTCTATTGAATTTAAGTACGAAAATGCCCTGTGCAATGACAACTAATAAATCATTGATCCAGCATCCATCATAATGAAGTATCAGAAGAGTCATTTGAAAAATGGAAGAGAAACAGTCTTGGGGGAAGGGATCACCTCCTCAGGCTGCACCCAGTGCACTTCCAGCTTTATTAGAGGATGCTGAAAGAGCTGACCACCAGCCTCTTCAACCGTCTTTGAAAAAAAAATCTGACCTAAAACCTATGACTCCAAACACTGATAGCACCTACCATTTCCACAAGCTTTCAGCTGTGGTTTATTAAACTGCATATACAACATTGCAACAACTCCAATGCATAGCTTCCACAGAAGATACAAAAACAGACAGTAAAATTAGAGACATTTGGACTGGCACAAGTATAATCTGTTACCAATGCCAAAATGTAACATTTACTATCTCCTAAAAAAATCAGCTAAGATGCTCTAACAGCAATGTTAGTTACCAGCCTGCACTGTTCAGGAAACAGCCACGTGATATCAAATGTTTATGAAGCATATACTGTTTAATATAAAGCAAAGAGGACAATGGGAAAAAGAAACTCACTTTCCAGTCTCTTTTGCAAGATCACACCAGTCTCTCCGGACTATATCCAATCCTTTCAGTTCTTGTTTAGTTACATATTTCCCATCTCCTGTTGGTTCCACAATCAGAGCAGCATATTTCTTCTTCTTTAACAGTAGCAAGGACTTAAAGACTCCATCAATATCAATTTCCAACAATTTATAGAGCTTGTTCACTTCACTTTTGATCTGTGAATGCACCAACATTAAAACCAAATGCAACACCCTCAAATTTAACTTCCATCTAGAATTGTATCATTCTTAAGTTTTAAAACAAGTAACACTACACACTGTGTGTTTGCATTCACATTTTAAAGACTCATTAGATATCATTAAGCATGAAATTAAGTACATAGTAGTAACTATGAGCTACTATTAAAATTAAGGTTTACCCATTGGCTTCTTCAGGATTTACAGCTTGGTATACCTAACTCCCTAATAAAACTGGGCAGAGAAGCATGGGACTGAATGTGACCTTGCAGATAACTTGACTCCAGCCCATTTTACTAGGGCAGCTACTCCATCTAGCCTCTCACATAAATTAAGCGAACAAGGGATTTCAGAGTAGGGATCCACTTACTAGGAAAAGATAAGAGACTGTCATTTAGAACAT
Organism: Aquila chrysaetos chrysaetos; assembly: GCF_900496995.4. Lineage (NCBI taxonomy): Eukaryota > Metazoa > Chordata > Aves > Accipitriformes > Accipitridae > Aquila > Aquila chrysaetos. Next base: position 44,625,172 of record NC_044010.1, read on the forward strand.
GGAAATTGCTTTATATAAAGGTGCCTTGCAAAGGCGCTTTTTTTTTTTCTCACCCCTCCAACCAGGGAGGGGAGGGAGAGCTATGACTGCAGACGAGAGCTCTGTGTCTGTTCAGGAAAAACACGCACAAATGGGCAAGTGTTTATTTATACCCTTCCCCACAATATGCCTACTTTTTCTATAGCCTGATTTCTTTGAGAGGAAAAGGTGCCATTTTTCTACACACAGGCTATGTCTTATCCACATACAAAAGCTTGAAATTGCACTTGATATGTTGTCTTAATATAGTACAAAGTATCAAGTGGCTCCACATCTCTTACCTCTATTCTAAGAGGATAGAAGTGCAACAGCTCAAAACAGCATGTACCTTTAACAAAGAACTTCAGTTCCAGTACACATTCGCCCACCTACTGGCTCAACTAAAAGTTTCCCACTCACATTTTTCTTTCTTCATACATTTTTACTTTACTTTCTTCAACAGAATATCTGCATATCACTCCTCAGACATCCTGTTCTGTCTTCACATGTTCTACTCTTCATTTTCTTTCCTCTACAACTTTCATTCCCTCTTGATTTTCAGTATCTCCCTATCCACTCTTACTCCTCTATTATTTCCAGTTCTCTCGTCAGAGACCACCAACTATGAAATATCCTTTTCTCATGCCTCACTGAAGTTTTATATAAATTAAAGTTCTTTTGCCACCTAACACATACCCTCACTAAGACAGGAACAGTACTTCCAGTATAAAATCTCATTGGTTTTCTACCTAGCTTTGGGCCCACATTACCAGTTTTAACCAAAACTTTCCTTACAAATTTTCCACATATATGTATTATGTATATGTATACATAATACATATATGTGTGTATTTAATTTTTCTCAGTTAGATCTCCCTTTTTCCTATTACAGTAACTATCATCACTTTTAATAATCTGGGGCTATCCTTAGTAGTGTTTTATATCCCTTGTATTTTTATAAGTTATGAAGGACATCATGAGGCAAAATTGTTTTGTCAAAAGGTTCATATTTTGCTTGTTAAAGCAGAACAGTCAAACAATTCCTCTCAACATTTTTCTGCTATTTTTTTTCCAAGTCTTCTAGATTTTTTTTTTTTTTTTTACATCATACTAATGAAGTGCTTAAAAACCAGCAACAGTGCAGTATTGAATGTACTGGCAAGTCTGATTCACAAGGATGCACAGAAAATGAGAAACGTATGAAATTCTGCTGAGTAATGACTAAAAGGGGCATGGATATAAATAATGGGGGTTAAGGGCAGGGGTAAACACAAGCAGAAACCTGTGAGACAAGGCATTAGATGGGAAAATTCAGAAAGAAGATGAAAGAATTTTCTCTAATAAAAAACCAAAATTAATGTCTTGGAGGAATGCTTCATTGCTGAAGACAACCTACAAATTCACACTTTGCATCAGAACAGAGGTACATACGCTAACTGCTCTCACAGTTACTGTTTGCATTAAACCTGTGTGCCTTCCATACAGTCTACATCAAAACAAAAGTATAATGAATGCAATGTAAATATCCATCATCTCTGAAAATGATATTTTGGGAAAGAAATTAATATGCAATAGAACAGTGACATTTCTTAAGAGTGTTCCTCATCAGCGGATACAATTCTCTATCCTGATAATTTTTTATATGAATTACGCACACACCCCCATTCTCTCAGTAAACCTGAATCAAAATCAGAAGTATTTAACCTATGATGATGATCCCGTCAGACTTTATAAAAATTATCATCATTTAACTGCTCCTCTGTAACATTTACCCAGCAAATGGGAGTACAGGGACAAAAACCAAACCAGAATGAAACCACACACACACACGGCTAGAGTAAGATTAAACTTTCTTATACCCTACTATATATACACTTGAAACTAAATATAGTCTTGTTGGTGGCAAACAAAAAAGAGATTGCTTTCTTCCATGCCATCAGCCCTCCTGCTACTTGGTTATGACATCAAGATATTATTCCTTTTTCCATGCTCCTGAGATGCACCTACTTCTGAAAGTACCAACCTAGCATGAAAGCAGAAGCATTCTAAAAAAACCCCAGAATCACTCTTGCCTTAAAATTACATGACTTTTGTTTAATACTATACTGAAAAAAACCTCCAAATTTTCTTTGGCTTTTTTAGAGCTTCCATAGCTTTCATTTTCATCACAATTTCTTCCAAAACCAACTTCTCTTACATCTTTTCTTTAAAATGTTCTGAAACATTTCTCGCTTCTCTTCCACAATTTCGGAGAGCTGCAAAATTTCCACATCATCAATTGCCAACTGCTAATCAAACAGACCTCTTCCATATCTAGTATACCTTGGAAATTAATATTTGAATTTGCCACTGGAAATCTGATGGCAGATAGACCGTAACACACACTACGTAACTAAACAAAACTAAACTGATAGACATCTCTCATGTCAAAACAAAAATCATTAACATCAAAATTGTGTTCACATTGTAATTTTAACTAATGTGGAGGAATTGTACCTTACATTTTGACTTACCACATATTCAGACAGCATCCTGGTAACTTAGGATTGGTAAAAAAAGCTCATCATACAATGAAATGTTTCATTTAATTTAATCACTTTAGAAAACGCACAGAGTAGCTACGTCTGAAGACTGGGCACTCTGAACTTTTACTACTCCATAGCTTCCATACATCGTCAAATTCTTTCCTGTGGCCTATTCTCTGCTTATGCCATAGAGTCCTCTCTTAATACCATCTGCTCCACTCAGTGTTACAACACAGACATGCAGGAAAGCTCTAAAAAGAAAAAATTCCTTACCTTGTTCCCGAGCTTGAAGACCTCATCCAAATTGGTGCTATTAGTATTTATCATAATGGAATCTGTGTCTCCATAAATCACTTCAAGGTTCATCTAAATGAAACAAATTGCTTTGAAAAACAAAACAGAACCACTCCGTCTTTTTAAAGTCCCACCTCATTTTCAAGATTCAAAAATATAATTATCTGTATATTATCCCTTAAATACTAAAGAGCAGAAAAATGTAAAGTAAGTTTTTACTGAGAAGCCTGTACATTTCATTAAGACGTACATGAATTTAAAGAGAATGATGAAACTTAAATCACTGATATGTTTAAAAAAAAAAAATCACTGTTCGGTTGTGTACCTAATATAAGTGGTTAGAATTTTACTAAATGAATGCTAGAAAAATAAGTCAGTGAACAAGTCTAATCTTGAGAAACAGCAGGAACTCTAATCAGAAATAATTTTGGACTGCTAGGACACAAGAAGATCACTTAGACTCAAAGACTGCCGGACAAATTCAGACTATTCAGATGAGGCATTTAGCCAATGTGCTTGAAAGATAATACCACAGTCAGGTATCCTATCCCATTTGTAACCATCACAATATTACTGCAAAAAAGTCATTCTGGACTTAAAACCCAACCCAAAAACTTAGATACTCTATTTCAAACAAATCTAGTGAAAATATTGGCTAGTCGATACCATAACTGACAATACCACAGTACTGTCACAGATTAGGCTGCTCTTCTTACACTTTTTCAGATTATGCAGGTGGCTTCATATTTCCATTTTCCCACTCCCATCTTTTTTTTTTTCTACTGTAATCTAATTAACTGTGTTAGTCCTCCCTGGGGCAGCAGATCTTTCAGGGAACAAGGCACTCCTTTTGCATAAGGATCTAGCTACTATCACCCACAAGTTTTGTATCCCCACGTTGAACTACTGAACAATTACACCTGGAGATGAACACAAACACCTACTTAATTCCTTCTCTCTGACTGACACTCTGCCCTTTGTATCATCTCTCATTCTGATCCTTGTAATAATTCAAATGCCCTACTTGGAAAAGATTGTGTTCAAACACCAGCCAGACTGCCATAATACTCTGGGATAATGGAGGAAACTCTAGACAAACCGAGGCACATAAAAAAGCCTGAGGTGCATATGAAAGGCATAGCAAGGAAAAAGTGTCACCACAAAAATGGGCAGATGCATCCAATTACATAAAATTAATTTGAAAAAATGAAAACCTGATGTTTTCAGTGGTGGAAAATCAATGCAGCTGTAAAAACTGCAGCATGGCTATGTCCATGTTAAACTCCATATAGTCAAAAAACCACCCTGTGACAGAGTTTAAAGGATGCCAAAAAATAAACCATAACAAAACACTAGAACACATGGTGTAACAGGTCTATGAGTAAACTCTAATTAGCACTGTTGCTAATTTCCTTGAAACAGTCGCACATAGGCTTCAAGCAGGGGCCTGATCATGTCTGTGGTAGGAAAAGAAAAAAAGCTGTAATCCATTAGGAAGGATTACATTTGTAAACCAGGCATCCTAAGAAGTGATTTCAGGTCTGTTTGGGTTACAGTTCTCCTAGAATAAAAAAATTTCACCAGGTGTGCTCTTTAAGGGTTGTTGTTTAATGAAAATGCTCAGCATTACCTTTTGCACCATCTCCTTGGTATGCATCAAAATCTGAAATAAAAAAAAATAATCAAAGATTAGTGTATGATATAATTACAAGCTAACACATGCAAACATATCCATTAGGTTGCTAACTCCAAATGCTCTCACCTTTCAAAACAAAGCAAACCACCTCTCTCCTGGCAACACACAGTCACCTCAATACTCTTATTACATGAGTAAATTCTCATCTGACCTTGTATTAATGCTATTATTAACTCCCCTAAAACAAGATTAAAACAAATCTCAAAATTGCATGTGCACACACACATTCTACCTTAGGAAAAAAAGAACATTGAATCAAATGCTCAAATAAAACCTTATCAGGAAGTGCCAGAATTAAGCCTCTTTCAGTAATATAGGTCAGTTGTCTCCTCCATATCCATCATCTTATCTCTTGATGTCATTGAGTTTTTTCCCCCAAAAGGTCCTGTCTTACTCAGTACAGCCTGGATGCTGCTCACTTAACAAGAACCTAGTCAAAAGGTTGATTACCCTTAGAGTGATCTCAAAATGGGTCATCAAAAACCAAACTCCTTAGGGAAACCAGAACTGGGACAAGGAGCTGGGACAGAGGTAGGATAAAGATGTTGACTCAATGAGCAAATCCGTGTGTAACGAGGTTTGTTCCTCAGCCAAGAGCTCATCCCAAGTTCCCTGAATGCTCTGAATAGCAATTCTCTGAACCTTAGAAATAGCTATAGAGACCTCACATGAGTAGGCTCCTGCTTCTGTCTCTAATACTGGTCAGCATAGGGGAGAGGGGTGGAAGAGCATACCATCTGAAGACACAGATACAGCTGTAGCGCAGAAAAGACAAAGTAAAACTAGCTTGATGAACAAAATGTGTAGCTGCTCCAGCAGGAAGGGCTTGGTGAAGTTTGCACAGCTGCAAAAAAACCAACATCTGGTCCATTCCTTCAGTCACCTGGCCATGTTTCCACCGTATTCCCCATTTCCTTTCTCATCAGCATCCTGGTGCTCTGGCACACAGCTCCGGATTTCACCTGGTTAGTCCCGGTTCCCTGGTTTCAGTCCTTTCCATCCCCACTCAGCGTAAACCTCTGTTCTTTTTCAGCTAGTCTTGCTACTTGTACATATTTATACTTTAAATTTTCTTAAAGAGGATTACTTTGAACCCCTTGTTACATTGATGATAGATCAGAGTCTGTTAGGTGAACCCGAACAATTTGGTACTCTAGCTTTAAAGATAGTCAGGCAACACACTATTTTAACAGGTTATATTAAATTCAGTAACCTAGTCTAAGTTTTATTATTTTTCATACATTAAATTGCAATACTCCTTGGCCATATTTGCCAAAAAGGCCGAATTATGACTTGTAGTCAAGAAGTCTGTGACAGGGAGCCTAGCAGTAGAAATTAGCAGGATGAGGAAAGAAAAAGGACAAACAGGGAACAGCTGGCCATGCTTAGTGGGAATACAACCATCTTCAGGGAAATCTCATTACGTTCGTAAGGCCAAGGAGCCTAAAATGAATGCAAGAGTCTTGACTATCATGATATTGACTATTGCTATTACAGCAAGCAATTCTGAAACAAAGGTGAAACGTCCACCTCTACATAACAGTACACCAACAGGACGACAACGCTGTCATTCCTTCAACATTAATGGCAAGTTTCTTTAGTATTTCTGAACCTTTAAACAACCCCAGTGATGAATACCAAAGTATGATGCTCCACTATGCTTTTTCAGTTTGTTTTAAATTATGCACCACAGAATTATGCACTGAAAGCTATATTCCGCTGGCATTCTTAGTTTTGCAATGCTTGACTTTGCAAACTTAATGTTCTGTTTCAGCATAGTTTCTGTTCAGAGACACTTCCTAGCCACTTTCATCTTCGAAGAAAAATCACTGCACCCAAGGATGGACTCAAGTACAAAGACATGAGCTAAGCAAACATAATATACCGCTCCCTTCAAGGCCCTTAAGGAAAGGTTAGGTTCCAGACCACAATGTAACTGTGACACAGCTGACTCACAATGAACGTCCTTATCAGGGTTATTCCCCAAGCACATACGGATACCTATGGATTTACACTCTCTGGGTCAAGTTCAAAACGTCCAGTTGGTTTAAAGACCATCCACTGATGCTGTAAACTAGGTACTTGGACAATGTGATGACTGAACTCTGCTGATGTCCCAAGCCGCAAAAAGCTCGGCTGGCCTCAATCTTCTATGTAGACAAAGAACAGGAAGATGGTCAGTCTTAACTGTAGATTCACTCTAGGCTGTATGTGCTCAGATGCACCCAATTCCATTTTAATCAGAACCTTAAAAAAGATATTCCACTCGTATTCATCTCCTAGCGAGTGATTCAGATAGCACCGCCCCACCACCTTTCCATGGAGTTTTGAAATTATTCTAAAGACACATATCACTGGTACATGACATCAAGTTTCATATACAGTAATCAGAGTTCTAGCTTATTCACCACCCCACCCCCCCTTTCTCTCACTTAATTAGCTAACTCCTACAGAGAAAGGTTATACCTTTCCCTTAGTACTCCAAAAGCAAACAGGAGTCCCCGAAACAAAATTTTAAAATTGGACAGAGAAATTAAGAGTTTACATGTAAAAGAAAAGAAGGCCTACCGTTTATTCCCTTGATAATCTCTGGCATTTTCTACTTCATTCTCTGAAATAATGCTTTCTATTAATAGTTAAAAAGATAACTTTTTTTTTTAAATAGGATTACCCCCCACTAAAAAAACTGTTTGGCTGTGCAAAGACCATTTCTCAATTGTCTCCAAGGACAGCAGTGGATGTAAGTAGTAACAAGACAGTCACAGACAAGTTAGCTTCATCAAGTGACTGGCATATGCTAGTGCTACCCATTCTGACAGGAGATCACTTGTAAGTGCCAACAGCTACAAAACAGAAGGTTATAAAGGCTTGCTAAATTCATTAATAAGGCAGTCGGTAGTTATCTGATTTCACAGCAACACCTGCATATTTATCTTCTCATTACCAATTGGATGATGGAATTTTTTTCAAGCACATTTCAAAAATCTGCCAACTTCAAGTGTAGAAAAAAAAATAAACTTTGTAGTTAATTTTTCCCTTAACAAAGTACAGCTGTTGAGAATAATTGTTCAAGATCTTACCCTGTAATGTCAACTGCAGCAGAACAAAGAGTATTTAATTAGCAAATCTATCCAGTAATTCAACACCTATTATATAAAATGCCTTCGTGATTTTATTCAGGATAATTTGCTAAGAGGGTTATTACTGACATTCAGATGAAATTTAAAATTCCTACGCAAGTCGAGTCATAATAGCAGTAATGATCCCCCCAATCAGGAGATACTGTGTCACACAAGGTTCTTTTGCAATGCAGCAGCCGATTTCCTGACTTCTTAATTCCTGGGCTCAGCTCAGTGAGAGCCCTTCATGCCAATATTTCAGTCAGCCATACATCCTTAATGGGACTCTATTAAAATACCTAGAATAAAAATGACTTTTTTTTTTTTTTTTTTTTTGTTAAAAAGAATGACAGCACTGCTATCATATCAATCATTAGCAGTTTCTCAGAAATGCACAGAAAAGGAAGGGAGGTTTATAGTGAGGCTGGGAAGACAGAAGAAAGAAGGAAGAGAATAGGAAAATTGTTACTCGGTAGTTTCCTTTTGCAAATAATATTGCGCTGCTCATGAGAGCTGGATTGTGTCCTACTGCAGGCAGTCCAAGTAGGAAGAATTAATTGCCTGGCAACCCATCTGTACAGCCGTGCCCCCTCCCCCCAGCAAACATATACTTCTAAAAACCTGTGAACTTCTCAGCACAGTGAACATCTGTGAAATTCTATTTTAACTTTTTTCTTGCAAAAGCAAGACTAGAAACACATTCTTTCACCCATGAACTGCAAGTCAATATAAACTGAAAGATTGTAATTGCAGACAAGCAATCAAACTGCAAAATTCCCTGTCCTACTTCTACTCCAACTCACTAATTACTTAATTAAATGAGGACGTGATTTAAGAAAGGGAATGATTAAAAATAAATAAATGTACAAAGAACAGCTTTACTATTATCCATTACATCAAGTATTTTGAAAGATTCCTTATTTAAAAACCACTAAAGAGTACCTTCCAATGAGAGGATGCTTATGTGAAAACAAGCTAACGTACCCGAGTTAAAAAACAATGGGACAGGGCACAAAACTAACACGCTGATGCAAAGATTTCTCCTGAAGACACACAAATTTTCTGTCGATTCCTGGGGCCGCAGATGTGAAGGAACCGAAAGGGATACGTAAGACCAGACTGAAGACTGATCGCAATGATTACAAAAATATTGCGCCAAAGATGCATACCAAAAAAAAAAAAAATTGAAAAAAAAAAAAATCACTTATGCATTCACGTTGCACAAAGAGAAAAACTAACACTCTTAAGGCCTTGGCAAAAAAATGTATTTTTGAAGACTACCTGTAGTTATCTAGTGTAGACCTGATATTTTTTTCCACCTCAGCTGTCTACTTCTGCAATTATATAGTACGAAAATAATTCTGTCATCAGCTTTAGAAATTCGTATTAGCTAGTCCTTCCCATGACACTGAACAAATGGGCAGGAAGAACTGTGTTCCAGTATGTAACACCAGTCACTAATCTATGTAGGAAGTATTTCTGAACCCATGTATTTTTGCAACCTATTCGTTAGCTTTGCTCGTATTTTGTGATAAGTAGCCTCTATCACTGATGAACCATGGCCACAGGATGCTGCAAAAAGATTTTATTAAGGAGGATTTTCAAAAAAGGTTTCTATCGCTGGACAAAAAGGCACATATGCCACAAGCAAAAGTGAAAGAAAGATGGAAGCCTTGTTAGCCACAAGGAATGAAGCACCACTATATAGCCTTTTCATTAGACAATGGACTTAGTTTAGAAAAGTTTGAGTGACCAGATTCAACTAGTTAATAAATAAGTTTGTTTCAAAGAGTATTTGCTGTACTTAGACAATGCATTCAAAGTTACATTTCCCAAAAATCTACACTTTAGGAAATGTTAACAGCATCAGAAACACACCCCATGCTGCCAAAATTTTCCCTTCCAGGTTGGTGTTTTTTTTTTTTTTTTTCCATAAACACTGAAATTAACTGTCCATACTCCACCCAACAAAGTTGACAGACGTTAATACAACTTTGATAGAGGCTGCGTATAAAACCAGTCTTGGATGGTGCACCAAAACCAAAGGGAGAATGGTTCCAAGGGCTGAAGCAGTGTACACAAAATCCAGTAACACATGTTTACATGCCAACAAAAGGTTGGATCTTCTGCCTCATGAACAACAGACAACACAAAAAAGGCAGCAATAGAAACATGCTGAACACAACCAAAATCCTGTGTACCTTTGTCACATTTTGACAAGGAATGCAAAGATGACAGTAAAACACTGAAGATGATGATGTGAATCAAATTACAACTTGAAGACAATGTTCCCTTAGTGCCAGAAACAATTATACCTTTAAAATTCTACAGTACGTCTATTTCAAGTATTTGTGGTTTCACTGAAGAGAATAGGAAAACCAGAATTAACTCCTTACCAAGTTGTACAATTATTGGTTATTCTGCACAATATATTACAAACCATGCTATACTAAAGCAACTTTTGCCTATTTTGGAAAGGATTATTTTCGTACTAGGATGAAAGAAAAAACAATGAAATAGTCCTGCAGCTTTGGACAAAAGTTAAAAAAAAAACCCAAAAAACCCAAAAAACAAACCACAAACAAAAAACAACACCCAAAAACTTCTGTGTGGAAATTAATTTAAAATCTTGGAAATGGAGAAACTGAGTGCCCAACAATGAAGTTGAACACTTGGGTGCATATAAGGTAACCGACCCAGTTCTGACCTCACTTCGTGATCCCAGAAGCAGTAAGAATACAAAGTCCGGGTGAATAACTAGCTGTGAAAGATGTCTGTACAGCATGGGCATCTCCTAACCCTCCACAGTCAGTAATGCTCCTTCCAGACAAACCAAACAGCAGAACCAGTGGCAGTTCCTAGAGAAGCACCAGGGCTCACAGCCCACCCACAGGATTATTTTCTTTCTGACCAACTCATTCAAAACTGAAAGCCTAAAACAAATGAAGGAGCAGGGAAATTTTTTCCCTGTTTTACTCCATAAAAAAATAAGATCTGCAACACCTAAAAACCCTTGAAGAACATGGTACTCAAACCAATTTCAGCTTATTAACTCTTAGGAATATTTTTTTATTTAAATCCATTAAATAATTCTATACTTGATGAACATTTTGTACTTAAATATAAGACGCAAAGGTAGCTTTATACTTAATAGGAAAACCTTTTGTGCATTTCAAGTACACTGCAACTACATCAAAAGCTAACCATATCACAAACCATAAGTAAAACCACTTCTAATAAGCAAGAATATGACAAGCATCATTTACTATTTCCTAATAAAATCAAAACATGTGCTAAGTTGTTCAGTATTTCAATGAATACAGACAAATATATCCTACATAGAGAAAAGAGCAGCATTTGTTTCAGTGAAATGAACAAACATTTAGACAGGAAAGCTTTATTTTGCTTTGTTTCCCAAATTGAACTGGTTTAACACATTCAGCAATAGAGACTAAGTCTTTCACTAGAAAAAATAAAATGACAAGAACAGTAAATAATTAAAACTAATTACTTATAAACCAAGGCTTCCTGTTTGGCAAGACAAGTTAGAATCTAGTCAAGGTTTACACCAGAGCATAGAGATTTTCCTCCGAATAACAGCAAAATCTATTCGCAAGTAGGGAAGAATAACCATACCATCCTCCACATCAGGTTTAAGTGGAACTATATTTTTAGAAATTATCTTTCAAATATATAAGTGTGTGTCTCAATCTTGAGGTGATAGGAATGTAAGTACTGTCTCATCTCCCAGATAAGTTACCCTCATAGACATATAACTACAAGTCCTAGAGAAATCAGGGAGTAGGTCTCAGAATCAACAGTGAAGACAGATTTTCAAAAAGATCAAGTATTTCTGTAAACCAGAAAAAGAAATAAAGCTAATACTCTAAAGACTGAAATATTTTTTTAAGCAGTGGATAAACTCAGTGCACTATCCAAGATGATGACAAATTCCTTGAGAATCAAATCTCCCCCCCCCCCCTTTTTTTAGTAAAAAATCAGTAACCAGGACTTTCAAGTCTATAAGGCCCTGCTCCCTTATCTTCCAACTGTTAAAGAAAATTTCATTACAAAAAGAAAGGTGTATTGTAAGAAAGGCCCTTTAAGGCAAGAAGGGAACGTAGAGTTGGCAGGAAGTGAACCTGGATTACTCTTCTAAGGTTCTCCTGGTCAGCATCTCTTAAATAATAACCACAACTTGTATGCTTGGAGAAAAGGGAAGGGCTGGGGGAAGACAAGCAAGTGCTAAGGAGAAAAACAGATGCAGAAAACACTTCCTACCTGCTAAGTATTCTTAAAAGAAAAAGGACTGCTACTGGAAAAACACAGCCTTTTTCTTGAAGAACCATAGGCATTTTGCAATAGGTACACTGAACAGGGCAAGGCAACCTCTGTCTAGGTACACGTATATTCACTGAAAGTGATCCTGAAATTTTATAGGAGATGAGAGGACATGCTAGTCTTGGTAATGAATAGATTGTGTATGAAAGTTGCATCCATCAAAAAAATCTTTGTAAGTGGTTTGAACTGCTTTAAAAGTAAACTGTTCTTTCATCTTGACTAAGTGGTTTTCTATCAAAGCAACATCTATTCAAATTCAGAAAAGTACTTTAGCCTTTAATTACCCTCCAAAGAAAGTTCTCTTACCTAATTTCTTAAATGTCACGCAAGATTTTCATAAAGCATGTAATTTTGTTTCATTAAATTAGATATATTTAGACAACATGACAGTTGTTTTTATGAAGTTAAACAATACTCATTCATAGTCCATGGTTGCACAGCTGGTGTCAGCAGCAGGGTTTTGGTTTTTATGTTCATGGACCTCCTTTTGAGGACCAAGAATTGCTTGGACAAGGCAGGATCCATCTCACTACATGGGGCAGAACCACCTGTGCCAACAGGCTGCCCAGCCTGGTAAGGAGAGCTTTAAACCAGGACACCCCAAGTGTCTCAGTGCCACCTTTAATGTCATCTCCCTACTCTGAAGAAAAGGATCATTCTGAAAGCCTCCAAAATAATCTGCTCCAGATCTGATACATTGTTAAGCCTCTCTGATTAAGGAAGAAGAAGTTCCTATACATTCAGCTTCCTAACTATACTGGGATGTTCAGGTTTCCACCGAGCTACTCAAATGCAAAAGTTGAGAGATCAGGTGTATACAAATGCCTAAAGGGTTCACAACTGTACTTAAAAAAAACAAAGCATGTGGTGAAAGCAAGTCCTTTTAGGATTGCCCAAACAGGGGGGAAAAAAAAAAAAAAAAAAAAAAGAGAATCTGCTATAAGATGGATCTTGCTGCATCAAAGAGACGTAACGGAGTAAGTTTTTCATCATGCAGGAGCGTATACACAAAGTGCTGGAAACCAGGAACACTGTTGCTGCAAGTAGAGAAACCTTAGTCTTTGACGTTGTGCCACCTTTCCTGGTTACAATGGATAACTGAACGAAATTCAACAAAGACTATTCCAATTCCAAAGAACAATGAAACCTGAATGAAATAAGCACTTGTACCAAATGAAGATTTTTACCAAGGTTCTTATGCAGGACTAAATAACTACCAGTGCTCAAGTCTCAGAAACTCACAACCACATTTGGTACTGATCAAAGTAGCGTAAAAGTAGGAGGAGGGCAGGTACCATCTCCAGTATGTCCAAACACCAGCCACTGTATTGATGTGGCTCCTACACAGTCTCTTCAGAGTAGCCCCGGTGGCAGCTCCTAACTGCCTTCCTAGGTGGTATCAGGGAAAGAAAACAGTTTCAACTCTACATAGGACACTTAACCTTTCCTGCTTCAGGCAAGACCTAGTGATAGCTCCAAGGATGTGAAAAGATGACAAGGAACATGCATGGTTAATAGCATGAAGTCTCAGTCAGATTTCCTATTTGTTCAGTGTGACCACTATACAGCACTTGATGAAGCAGACTTGGATGCAGATGGAAAGAGCTCCTGAGGGATTGTCAGAGTCAGACACAGTCTTTTTAGAGTATCTCTTCAAAATGAGCTTCCTGAATTCTCTAGATATGTCTGACAAAAAAATTAAGATGGAGCTCCTCAGGACATAAAAGACCCCCAAAAAACAAAGCAAGCACTTACAAAGCATGTCAGAAATAAAATCTACTGGCCTACCAGATGATTGTAAGATGTATGGCTAATTTCTGCCATACTTAGATCTCAATGTAGAAATAGAAATACATTTATAAAAAAAAAGCTCATTTAAGGTTTTTAGCTATTTTTAAACTAACTACAAAAGAAAATTACTAGTTAACAATCTTAAATTGCTTGTTAAATAGGGCTTGCAACTCTAAGTCAGGAATAGGAACTGTAGGGTAGGTTGGGGCAACTTCACCTTCCAGACTTTACATATAAGGACATAGAGGAAAAAAGAGCCCATGCCAATGGAAACTACTGCCTATCCACAGACATCCACAATAACATACGTATTACAGACATTTAAAGGAGCTAAGGATGGAACCATATTTGATGTCATGGACCTCCCATAGAAACAGAAACACGCTCCATGACACAATTTTGTGAGTACTCCAACTGAGAAAAGCTGAGCTTCATGCAAAAGCAAATTCCTGAAAGGGACCACCTTATTATCAGCCTTTAAGATTTCAGCAGTTAATCGTCAATTGGTCAATTACCTGAAATTGCAGTCTAGGGCTTTTTTAATACCATTTGTAGCCTGTCTCATAACCAAGGACACTTGCACTGTTTTTAAAAACACAACAAAGTTAGAGGCTTATCAAAGCATGCAATTTAATTTTTCAGGACTATGAACTCATGCAAAGAAATGACAGTTTCAGAAGTTACTTTTATGCATTAGTCTGTCGTTAAGCACTCCATGTACAGCCCACCCATTTCAGTATTTAGAGTTTTGAAATTAATAGCAGTATGGCTTCATTACTAATGAAGCCAAGTTGTTAAGTTGTCATTGTATAATACCACAGGATATGGATTTGTTTGTTAATTGTAAAGAATATGGAAATATGAAGACTAGGAAAACAAACAAATGTATTTAACCTTTCAACGTGACCCTCTAGGAGTCCAATCCAAATACTGACTTTTAGTCACATATCGGATTAAAGTAGTGGAGTTTTGCCACTCACTCAATCCACATAATTCACCTAAAATGATATTGCTCAACAGGAATATATTTCTATTCTAATGATGGAAAAACCTTAATTATAAATGCAACTAAAGCATGCTACCTCCATAAATCCATTACTGCAAGAGAGGCATGCTGATTATTTTTTAAATCCTTAATTTGTCATTTAGACCTACTGTTATCTCATTTGTAAAGAATTCAAAACACATTTGCACAAAACTAGATTTCTAAAACATTAACAATGTTTATAAATCTCTCACTTATTTCCCTACAATTTGACAGGATTGATTTCATGCTACATACTTTAACTCAATCAATCTTTGACTTTGGAAATTTTCATTTAAATTCTTCATCCCACAAATTCTGTTAAAGAAAGAACATCACAACCTAAAGGTTTTGTTTAATCTAAAAACATAGCTAACAAGCTTTCCCACTTCTTATTACAGGAGTTTGAATCATTAATAAAAAACCTCAGCTTTCACTCATATGCCAAGGAAGCCTTCTTTCAAAGCTCTCTCTTGCTCTTACTTTTCAGTTTAAATAGAAGGCACCAGCACTAATTTACATTATTGTCACACCAGTCATTCAATATTCTCATTAGAATTATACCTGAAATGAGACCTGCAGGGCCCTGAGAGAAGTTTTAGTGCCAATATAATAATCCAACCACAAGCACTGGTCGACAGTGGCTTGATTTCATCCACTGCTATTACAGATACAAATGTTGCTAAGCTTCTCTTTAATGCCTTTAGATTACTACAGGTGTCTAAAATAAACAAAGAAACCAACCAACCCCCAACACAGAAGGAAAGATAGGGATACATTTTAAGAATAGAAATCCCCATAGGAATTTTCGGATATTGTAAGACTTGGTTTGAACTAAAAAAAAATATAAACAAAACCACAGAATTACAGACAGGTTGAGGTCAGAAGGGACCTCTGGAAGTCATCTGGTCCAACCCCCCATCTCAAGCAGGACCACCTAGAGCCGGTTGCCCAGGACCATGTCCAGACACCTTTGAGTATCTCCAAGGACGGAGACTGCACAACCTCCCTGGGCAACCTGTGCCAGGGCTCGGTCTCCCTCACAGTAAAAACATACTTGATGTTCAGACAGAGCCTCCTGAGTTTCAGTACACAAACAAACAAATCTATCAGTCTTACCATTAAAATGACACAAACACCATGAAAAAAGCCCATACACATTCCCTTTAGAGAGCAGAAGAATAACAAGTGCCCAACCTCAAGAATACTGATATTTTTACTTATTAAAAAAACACATTAAATCTGCCGGGTAAAAAAACCCACACCTGCCCACCAACCTCTGGGACACTTAAGAGATACTGCTGCTTTCTAACATAGGTGACGCTATTTTTAGAATGTCCTGATGAGCTGCAAAACAAGAGATTTGAAAGGATTTTCCCAGGAAATATACATGCAATACAGCTGATAAGAGACATCTGTTCTCTTTTATAGGTCATGTTCTTTTCTGAAGCAGGGTATCCTGGGTCCTTTATGTTCATTTATAGGAAGATATACACTTTAATATTCAAAGTCAAGAACCAAACACAATCTGACCGAGATCAGTAAAAACGTTACCCCAAAATATTATCTAGAATGGACTTTATTACATCTTTCTTGAGCTTCTGATCTTATGATACTGGCAGCTACAATGTTAAAAAAAAAAAAAAAAAAAAAAAAAAAAGGCTGACATGAACCTTGACAGTTCATCTACTAGCCCATCACTGTATGGTTATTCAGATCAACTACATTTAACTACATGTCTACAATAGATCAGATGTCTCATCCACCTGAACTACTATGATTTTTCTGTTTCAGTTCTCCCTTTTCATGATTAGTTGCTCTGCTACAATCCATCACATAAGAAAACTGTCACAAAGCTGAAATATGGCAAATTCAAAGTATTTGAATATTTATTTGATTAAAGTATAGAAGATTATCCTTATTTGGTTAAAGTACAGAAGATTATCCAGTAGAAGAGAAAGGTAATTAACATCTAATTTCAAAGCTTTTCAAATGAGCCTCATCCCAACCACACTGTAAGAGTTCTACACTAAAGAAGTTTCTCATTTTCATTCAAAAAGGCACACCTGGCAGACCAACAGTAACTGTATGAAAGAGAACAGAAGACAAAGAGGCACTCAGATCAAGCAAAAAACATATTCCCCTCTCTCTTCCACATGTGCTTGCAGTCATATCATCAACTAAGTAACATCTGACTAAATGAGGTACACTCACCCTAACAGAGAGAGGTAATTTAACAGGTTAGACAGAGGAGAAAAGATATTTAAATTGCCTGGAAGTTGAGCAATAAAAACAACTTACAAAGCCTGTAGCATACAGACTTCTAGAGTGACTTTTGAAAGGGTTTGCTGACACTGCTGGTGGTTGAATCTTCAAGCTTAAAAACAAAATCATGCAGGTAATTTTTCTACAACAGCAGAACAAAATCTCCAGTCTAAGCTGGTCATTTACAATGGGCCTGTCTTCCACCAGGTTACAGAGTCAAGCCTCCAGCACAGCCACAACGCACATACCGTTGGGACTTCTGCAAAAGATGTTGCCTACTTCGAGAGAACATCTGCTGTTTCTGGTATTAAACATTTTATTTCCATATATTGCAAGCGTCCTTTTCTCCTAAGGCTTTTCACTGTGCTGCAGAAGACACCACAAGCAACAGTAGGAAAACAAAATGACCAACAAAGACTTCTACGGGATCCTTCAAGGACATGACAAGTTTTCCAAGCATCTTGGTAATAAAAGGAAATGTTTCATATATTAAAAGAAAATACCAAAAGTTGTTACCAATACAGAAGTTCTGCATGATGAGAATACTAAAGATACCGGCTAGTAATAAGTCTTCAAAAACTGGGTAAACTAACATGGAGTGAAAGTCACTTCGAGGCTCATGTCAGAGTCAAGTCTACTTAAAAAGCAATTAAAGAGGAGAAACATTAAAAACAGCAAACTCTTTGTCTTTCAAAGGATGACATTTCACAAAAACCACCTTTGATCTCACCAGTGAGCAATATCTGAGGGGCTTGTGAGGCAGACATCTTCCATACTAATGTCTCCCTATAGAAAAAGCGGGGAGAGCTATACCCAAGAAGTGTAGCTGTCCCATGAATCCAAGTCAGTCGTTCTCAGTGAATGCTTGGAAGGCAGAGGTTACAACGCTTTAAGATAAGCTGTCCCTCGTCCCCCTCCGCCAAAATAACAGATGTATCTTGGAGCAGAAGCAGCTTCAGAAAAACACTCCAATTGCTGCTCCTGCTGCGGAGACGGGAATTTATGATGGGCTATGGGAAGCACCCCACTGGCCTCAACTCTGAAACACCAATGAGGGCTGCATCGTAAAGGACTTGCACAGTGAGGGACTGCGAAGCATACCATAAAACAAGAACATCAAATTACAATCTTAATCTTGCTTCCAAGCCCTGTATTTTCAGCCCTCAGCATAGATCTTCCCCCCACAGAAAGCATTAGGTGTCAAAAGGTTCATAGACTTGGCTCACTGATTGATTCCTAGTCTAACTGATTTGTAAGGCTAATTAAGACATGGCCAAACTGTGTCCATGTCTTACTTAACATTAGTGTTCAAGCAAGTTTCACACAATCTGATTAAAATTGACTAAAAGTGTCTTACTTCAGTAATCACTTACGACAGAATGAATTTTACATTAGCAGGATCAAGCACACGTCAGGCCTCAGTGGAAATGAAAAGGGCTTATAGTAATAGGATTTATAAATCCACCACATTAGGTTAATGGCTAAATGATTTACATGTAACTTTTCCCCCTCCTCCTCACCCTTCAACTCACACACAAAAAAATCCTATATTTGGCACTTTTAACTATGACTGCCAAGGCAAAAACAGCCGTTCCTTTTAATTAGCTGAAAATTAAAAGCCACAAGTGATCCTTCATTAACTCTTTCACAGCAGAAATAATCAATTAGATTTTTATAAAGCCAGGATGCTTGAAGACCCTAATGACCCATTTCAGACAAACACAACGAGCTATCTACATGCGCATAATGAAGCTCGAATGGTTTGAACCAATAAATATGCAACTGGTAAAAGTGAGATCCTTATAAAATTGGCAGTAATCGAGTTCTTCATATGACTATTTTCAATTGTAGAGAAGACTCTAAAAGCCCTTGCTCTTTCTCAGCCAGCAGCAATTCAATCCAACAGTTAGTAGCAGTTACTAATGACGCTGGAATATAGATGGCTTAAAGCCAACCCTCCCCCTTTGCAAGTGCTGGAATGTCCTACACCATGTGGTAAACCAGGTGCTTTGTTTTGTTCTTTTGGCAGCTGAAGCTTTCATTTTCTGGAAATTTGAAAACAAAGACATTCAGCTGAGCCCCTGCAGCAGCAGTCACTTGCATCTGCTACATTTACCAGATACAGGCATGGAAGAAGTTCATCCACAAGTCCTACCTGTCCCCCACCTCTCCCAAAAGCTAATACCAGGTCAGGTGGGAAGAGCAAAAGTTCAAGTTAAACGCACACCACCCTTGTATTCAGCAAAATTAATTAAAAATTGTCGGATAACAAGGTCAACATTTCTCAATGATACAGTGCTTTGCATTTTCAGGTCACTGTACAGACATTAATAAATGAATCTAACACCAGGATTAAGGTTAACTGCCAACACCATATGTTTAAAAATAACTTATCAAGCATCTACCCGTTGTCACCAGGCACAATTACATTATCACCACCTCACTTTCTTTTCATGGCATTAGGAGGCCGGCCAGGCAGCCGAGCAGCACCCCTTCCCCTCCCCTCCTTTACAGCCCAGGTCAGGAACCCAGTGCCCCTACACATCCAGGGGTACCAAAAAGTTAGGGTTTATAGACATCAGTGTGCTCCTCTTGGGAAATTACTGCAATTTATTTTTGCTCCAAACAAGGTCTATGTTAGATGAAAGCACCCCAGAAGGAAGCGGCGTGTTTTCCAGCCCTGGCCCAGTGGCCCAACAATAGCAGCAGCGGAGCCCGTCCCCAGTCCTCCCCTCTCCCCCGGCCGCTGGGGTATCGGGTTCACATTCTTTCCCCACAAACACTTGTCTGGTGTCACACAAAAGAGTGACCAACAAACCTGATACAGGGCTGTTAAATTCAGACAGCAAGGCACCACACAATGACCTTTAGAAGAACGATATTAACAGGTGGCTGGTGTCTAATACAAATAATTATATTACACTTTAGCAGCGTGGACCAAAGTGGAAACACATTGTCTTGTCATCAGCAATTGAATAAGCCAAAGTAATGTTACCAGAACACCCTTTTAACACTCCTCTCTTACCTCCCCAACTACAGAGAACACCTCCCATTGCGGAGCAGGGCCAATGAGCTCCCCACTCTATCACAAGGTATTTAATTTGAAAATTTCACCAGGGTATCTGACATGTCCATCTCTAAGCAAAAAGAGCCCCTCCACTCTTTGGAGATCACACAAGAATCCTTCACGATTAAATTCAAGTGTTGCTTATTAATTTACCGTCTTTCCTCTTGGAAGCAGTCCACTGAAAATACACCCCTACTTCAACTAAAAAGAAAGAAGCTGGTAACATAGGTGCCCCTCAGCAAAGTTCTTCAAAACCTGGAAGAGAAACTACGCTACAAGTGATCAAATTAATTGCCCCTGCTCACTAATTAGTTTTTCCAGCATCAATCATCTCAAGTTAGCAACAGTTTTCATCAACCTTTAACCCTGAGACAAGTCCCTGTTTTGACAGGACAGAGAGCTGTGGCGAACGGCCACAACGTTTTGGGACAGACAGTGATTTCCGACCACGTCCACAGCCGAACTCCACCTCGCTGGGGCGCAGAGGGGACCCACGGCATGCACCCCCCCAGCCCTCGCAAGGCTCGCACAGCCCGGGTGCATGCCACCGGCAAGTCAGGCTGCACCGCGCGGGGCCAAGCGGCAGATCGGTTTCCTGTCAGCTGCGACACGGCCGACACTTAAGCTGCTTAAAGGCTTCTCATTCTTTGCTTTAGAAAGGGGAGGGCAGGTTCAAGGACACTCCAGCTTGTCGAGTGTATAGTAGGGAGAAAGCTAGGAAACCACACCTCAAAACAACAGGGTAAGTGGTAACATACAGCTCAAACGTCCCCACACAGACAGACGGTGGAAGTACTTGGAAAAACAACAAAAAACCCGCCTACTGAGAAATACACCGAAGACAGACACTGCTTAATCTTTCACGCAGTGGTACAAGCCGTCTCAGCCTTCTGCTCCTACAGCAACAAGCCACAAGCAGCACATTCGTTAGTTCATTAGGGAGCCGCTGGCGAATGCCTCGGTTGGGCTGGAAGAGCAGAGCAGGGAAAGAATAAAAGGAGCACTGGCACAGGACATGCTGCTGGGTACATCTCAGCAACTGCAATACACCACTGATGGCCAGAGCATCCTGACAGACCCAGAACATCATCCCTCCCTTCCTCCCTCCCAGGCAAAAAGCAGGTCCTTGCTCTCCAGGCAGAAAACGGACCCTCCATTTGGTTTACCCAGAAAGCAAACCAGAGTCTGGCCAGCAACTCCCACTTTCATCCTCTTAAAAGAAAAGCCAGTTTGGAGCAGCCAGGCGAATGCTGCTGGCTGGCACCTGCATCACCCTGGAGTTCATCAGCAGCTGGTCCTCCCCTCCTCAACCTACCCCATACCCTGAACACCTCACTTGAATTCAAACAGCTGTGAATTGAATTTTACACAACAGATTTGGGAACTTAATTCCAGGCTCCCACCTTGATCTATAAGCAACATGGTATTCAACTAGAGAGGCCAAAAAAGAAGAGCAGTAGTGATGACAAATTTGGGAAGTGACTGGAAACAAAATGTGGATGCTTTGGCAGCGAAGACATCTAACACTTTGGAGGGAAGGGAAGGAGAAAGAGAGCTAGTAAAACAGACAAGAATTTGTAAGGAAGGCAAGTCATCAAGAAACAAAATCCAGTTGTACAATACGCCTCCAGTATCCTTATACATGTAAGTACGTAAGACCTGCTCCAAAAGGTTTTCCTCCACCACAAAGAAATCCCACCCCTGTGGAGTCGGCGGCATCTTTTTCTACATTTTCTGCCTGTTAAGGAGGTATGCGAGGAAGTTTTGGCTCCCCTGTCTCTATTGTACATGTTTTTTTCTGTGTCTTCAGCTCTTCATTTATTCCTTTACCTATTTATTCTTTTTTAATATTCTGAACCCTGGAAACAACAGCAAAACCACAGAAGACCTACCCCCAAAAAATAGTGTCAAACAAGCAGCATCCATACTACAGTGACGTGGCTAAATTACCCTATAACAATGTGCTTATACATATGAGTCAAAGCATCACCTCAAGTGTTAATGCTTGACTAAGGTACATTGAGGTAAAAGAAAAGGAGGGAAGTGGAAGGAGAAAAAATATTAATAATAATTAGAACAACTTTTTCTAGATCTTGACTATGTGACACTTGGGGTAAGAGGGCCCCTTGTTTTCTTTCTTTCTGAACCGCGCTCAGGCATTCAGGCCTCTCTGACACTTGAATAAGGAGGTGCAATCCACCCAGGCCACTCTTAGGTTTTAGTAGCTTAACAAAAGTACGCTGGAACCTGAAGCAAAGCCCACCTGCTGAGTATTTGAAAGACAACTACTAGGAGTATAACTTGATCGTGCCTGGGCTCCATGATGTCTCTCTCTCCATGCCTGTGTGGTCAGGCCCGCTATGGAGAAGCCAGGGTGGTCAGACTGAGTATGTAGGAGAGAGACGGAGTCTCCTGGGCAAGTTGGCCCTACTTCACAGGCAGAACTGCCTGCACACATGCAGTCTCCACTGACCCAGCTGCAGCAAAATTTCAAGGTGTGTAGACTTCAGGGTTTTCCAAAGAAACCGCAAGCATAGGGTTTGACATCTGCAAGCAAACATCTTTCATTCTTTGCAATTTTTTTTTTGACATGAGATCGCCAGCACAAGCTGCTGGAAGTGGAGGAAAGTCATAAGAAACTTGCAAACACATTGTCAAGCGTTATTTCTCTCTCAGCCACATCTATCTTACAGTTTTGATGCAAGAAGGGATTGGTTTATTTTTTTTTTTAATAAAGTCAATTTGTACATTAAGACATTTTTAAAGGAAATGAGTTGTCCTCAGTGAAACTGAATCCAACTGGCACTTTGTTTTACCTAGCAAAAACAGTTATACACTGTGTCACACTAGGTACTGATAATGTAAACGGTAACACAGTCCAACAAAAGCAGAGTTCTGTCAGGTCACAACTTCACTCATACGTTCAAGATATTGCCACTTCCCTACTAGCTACTAGGCGATCAGTTTTTGATATGCACACATATTGTCCACAAAAGCCACTCAAGCACACATAGATCAGTATGAAGTATCTTCTGTTCCACATCCCTGCAAATGAAAATTGCACGAGTCCAATAGTTACAAAAGCTATTTTACATTACGAAATATACAATCACACATTGATGCTCTACTAATACCTATGCAAGTCACAAATTAACCCCAAAGCCAGCTTATCAGTTCAGAAGCATGCACTAGAAAGGTATCAAAACCTCAACATTCTTCCATGCAAGGAATATAATGAGCAAATGCTCATAAGAAGTAATTTTTGAGCTATTGCTCAGAATTGTGATAATAAATAATATTGCATGAAGAAATTTATTAATAGACTAGCAATAGGTATACTTATCACATCCCTGAGAAGACCCTGAGCTTTGCAGGGGTATGAACATGACCTTGAACTACAGACAAGAACAAAGACCTGAAAAACACACCTTCTTCAACTCATCCACTTTCTCAGCATTAAGAGAGTCTTAAAAAAGGAGAAGATTGTAACAAAGTCCTTGAGACTCTCCTTTGGGGTTCAGGCACTGGTATAATAATGCTTTGCTGCACATGAGGAAATGTCTCTGGCCAACCACAACACCCAGAAGACAGATCCTGCTATGCCAGAGAGCTGTGCTCACTGCAGCAAGCCAACATAGTCCTTAATCATGCCTCAGCCACCAATGCCCCCTCCTTGCAATTCACCCTTCTTCACAAGGGGATATCTGCTATCCAGAAAACCCTGGACCATCCCAATAGCAGAAGCCCTTGAGTCTCCAACGTACACCTCCAAAATATTCCCTAGCTTGTACAAGAAAGCTTATCTAAACAGACTGCAGTCCAACGTGTCTTCTGGTCACAAGCTCCTATTTCACCTCAGAGCCCGAAAAATAAGCAATTTGCAGTAAGCATTAGAATAGTTAAAACCTACGGTGATACCTAAATGTTAAGATATTTTTGTTTACTCCATTAGGAATGATTCTGTTTAGAAAATTCATTTAATTCCTTCAAAAATTCATGACGTGAGTTACTATCCAGAAACCAGGAAATATAAAAGCATACAAAATTTCTTAACATATTCAGAGGTGAAATTAATTATAGCACAGGTAATCTGATCCCTCCTAAGAGTGATCATGGTCTGAGGAAAGACAGACAAACTGATGATCAGAGTTATAGCTATACAATAAAGAGTAAACATTTCAAGACTGAATTGAGACAAGTGAAGCATCACTTTCTCCTTGCACAATGCTTTACAGAGATGTAGACTACAGAAAACAATTTCCTTAAAACAAACTAAAGATACGAGATTGTGCTCACCTGGGAAGGAATTACAGGAAACCTCTTATAAACATCAAGTACATGAACAAAGAATCCCCTGAGCATTAAACAAGGTAAATATTGAAAGGTCCAATCTAAGGGATTATTGAGTACCAATTTTTAAGTACAAATATTTTTATGTTGTGCCAGATGGGTAATACACTGTTCCTTTTCTGGCTGACCACACATGACTTCTTATAATTATGTAGCATTACCTTTATCAAAGATACCCAATTCATTCAAATTCTATCGAAGTCATCTGTCACATAAATTATAAGATTTCAGTGTGGCAGAAGACTGCAGTGATTCCTTATTGACCTTCCTGTATAGCACATGGGCCGTAAAATTTTACTAAATAGTCTCTACTTCAAGCCTGTAACTTCAGGTTGAGTGACAGCATAATTTTTAGAAGCAAGGCATATGATCTCGATTTAACACAAATGATGGGAAATCCACCGCTACCTCTATGCAACTCCTTTGCCACAAAGTTAACAAAGAACTGAAACATGGTTCATTTATGCTGCCAACTGCAGCGACTCTGAATCTGCACCAACAAACACAAGAAGCTGATCACGTAAGAGGACCCATAAGACAGTGAGGAGGAAAGAGGAGGAAGAGGTGAATTACAGATACCAAGCCAAACCACACACATTTTGGATATCAGACATTTACAGAATTTTGATTCTTGGCTCCTCTGACTGGTAACGGTCTCTGCCACAGCAGGAAACCAAAACATCACAATTGCTTCAACACTTTATGGAGAAAAACTGAAGCAGCCTGCAGTCTACCGCATGGCTAAAAGGTCTACTAAGAAATCCAGGACTGAGTCATAAAGCCCAGCCCCCTAAAAACACACATCACAATCTGATTCATAAGGATATCTGGCTCCCTTTTAAATAAGGTGAAGTTGTTTTTTTGGTGTTTTCTTTGTCACTTCACTGGCCATGACAGACAATTTGAGATAGATATTTGTTCCTCATTGAGCCTCATTTCAGGGCCCCTATCACTATTGCCTTAAAAATAATGTTTCCAAGGGAACTCCTGGAGAAAAATGTATTTTGTTGGCTCAGAGAAGTCTTGTCACAATGGCTGCTCGATTATTCCCTTGAGGTAGACAGACTAAGTAGGAGGCTTTATCATTATTGAAGCAGATGGGTTATTAGACACGACACCAACAATTTTAGTAGATTCAAACAAGGAAACTTGGTTTCAAGGCTGAAATATCAAAATGAATCCACTGCTGAGGAACCCTCTACATTATCAAATAGATGCGCTTGATAGATACCATTAATAGCATCACATCTACAGTGTAATGATTTAACAAAGTATTCTTACTTGTCCTTCCTCGCTGAAAAGTGTAAAACAACTGAAATGGGCATTTAGGGTTCCTCTACATCTTCGCAGGTTGCACATAAATTAAACTGCAGTGTCCAGTACTTCCACATTTATAACTCCTCACCTGAAGGGTAATGGTTATGAGAAAGTCATGAGGATATTTCTTTTCTGCACTCCTCATCTTTTTGATTCTGGGCAACTACAATCTCTTACAGGAGAAAATTAAATGTCATAATTGTAAATACTAAAGATGAGAACAAAAAAAAGCCCTAAACAGTAGGTTTAATACCATAGCTTAAAATACGCAAAATTAAATCCTACCTTCAGAACTGTTCCTATAAAGTTGACCCACTGCATGTGCGTCAGTATTTAAAGTCTTTATAATGTCTCCGCATACTCCGGATTCTAACTTGTAAGCTGACACTACTCAAAAAGGGCAAAATTACTATGGCTACAAAGAACCATCCACTGTAAAATTCCGCAGATGCTTCTAATAAAACACACTAAGCAGCCTATCATGCAAAGTACTTATCCACCCTTTTCACTTGAAACACAGTGACATCTTTAAAATTCGTACATGAGACATGTCCATCTACAAAGTACACGCCTAAATCCATTAAACTTCTTCTCAAACTCTACTTTAAGAATGTAAGTGACAGAAAGAGAAAAGTAAGGAGATCTATCTAGTGGTTAGGCTTTTTCATTCCTGGAAACAGGAGTTTCCTGGGATGGAATAAATACCTGACCTGCTCCGTGCAGTTCCTGAAAGATGGTCCTAAATAAAGATTTGCATGCTGTCTGTAAAGAGGGACTTAAAATAGTACCAGAACCCAGATCAAGACACTTAAAAATCTGGAGATTCAGCACCTGAACCTTCTCCTGATGGCATTTTGGAGAGTGACCAACAAGAAGTGCATGTCGGCACTCCTCAGTTATACTGCTATTCCACAGTTTCACTGTAGTAATTTTTCCTTTTTTCACTCATGAAAGTCATCTTCACTTGTAATTAATTTCTGATGTAAGCCCTACCATCTTAAATATGAACTTAGGTATTAAATATTTATTACTTAATAATGCTTTATACTTACTAGATCATACTAATCCAGTAAATTTATTATTTCTTCTATCAGACACTTGTAGGCTGATACAAGCCATATTATAGTACATTAGTGACACATAACAGAATAACTATTTAGGGGTTAAATTCCTATGGAGTCTAGCAATTCCCATGACTCTAAATTTTCCATTTTAACCAAATCACAACTTCTGTTCAAAAAAAGTTTAATGAATGTGTATGCTAGGTATTTAGTCTATTCTAGGAAAATGAGATGACCTTCACTCTAGCAGCAACTGGTTTATACTGTCCAGCTATGCATACAAAGGCATTCTGTGTTTGCTTTGATGGCTTGCACATGCCAGGGGTTGATGTCATTGATAGGTTGCGGCTATTGACATTGCTATCGTTCTCACACAAAAACTTTATTAGCATAACAGAAGATCTGAAAGTGTGCTATCCCACTTTCTAAAAATCTTCCCCATCTGCTGCTGGGTGACATACGTAGATCACCTTCCCTTGCCTATTCGCTAGAATATAGCAGGCACTCGAACTCCGCGGGAAGGGTCTGGCCGCATCTGTCTTGCGAGCAAGGCTATTGTTTATGAGATAATTACTCTGGCCTTGTTAACTTGCAGCAATAATCGAGAATGAAATCACCTAATAAGCCAAGTTACCTAGTAATATAGCACATTATAACAGCAATGATTGCATATAAACTTTGAACCCCCTTTAGTGCCAATTAATTTCAAGAGCATTAGCACCAACAGTAAACGAATACGAAGCAGTTTAACTAATTAAAGCTTACTACGTAATAGGCTTGTAGCTTCAATTATCATTTTTCATGTTAGTCATCTGAAACAGTAATGATATGTACCAGCTGGAAAACATTTAGAGCAGGGCCTGCCTAGTCCCACAGCAACAGGTAAATGGAGCAGATTTTGAAACTATGTCATGCACTTTCCTAGGAAAAGTGCTAACTAAGCCTTATCAACAGAGACAAACAGCAGATGGCAACAAATGTGCCAAGAGACATTTCATCCTCCAGGAAGAGTTCAACACAAGGCATCAGCAAAAAAGGAGCAGAGCTGGAAGCACGACTTCCACAGATCTTACCCAGCTGCTCTCTTCCGTGGGAAAAAAAATGAAGAAAAAACCCCCAAACACAAAACCAAAACCCAAACCTAGTCAAGCAGTGATTCTCACCCTAATGTACAGGCTTCACGTGTAGCCGATCTACATTTCTTTCCCAGGAAGTCCAGTACCAGGCACAGCACAGCAAGGCAGCTGAAGCCCTTTTCTCTATGAGAAGCTTCATTCTCAGCCCCCAGTAAAAAGGAATTTATTTAAATCCAGACATTGACTCACAAGTTTGACTTACGGAAAGCTTAATACTTTTTTGCTGTTTTAATTGTATATACAGAATAGAACTAATTATCCAAGCTTTTTTGACTTCTTGCGCACTTTTGGACTCAATGGACTCACAAAACTGCTTGCCCTTCAGCGTGACACAGTATTTCTCTTTACCAGTTCTGAGCATTCAGTGTTTCCAAGTTATTTGTGTGCCTTCAAGACCCATAGCTATCCTTCTCCAGATTGTTTTATTTTATTCTTGACATTCAACTTCTTAATGCACTGACAGAACTAAATGCTGAGGTGAAAGTCATTTTCCCGTGTCTCCTCCAGGTTTTAACTTCAAGGCTCTGCAGTTATCAGAGAAGCTGCTAGTATTTTTTGACAAATAATCTCCTCTTGAACTACCCATCAACAATTCCACTCCTCCCTTCGTTCCACCCCCATCCCCATCCCCAAGTAAGCACACACCAAAAAGTATGATTCAAGTACTCACTCATTTGGGAAGAAACACGGAAACAGGAAAGAGGAAAACAGAAATAAAATAATAAAAAGGAAATCCATTACTTGCTGTCTAGGAAAATCTATTTGCAGCTCATGCTGCTCTTTTTTCCAAACACTTTAAGTACAGCTGACTTAATATTTAAGCACATGTGCCCACTGCATTTAAAAAGCAGTTAAAAGCAAAACATGTAAAGGAGTTCTTTCATTATGGGTATGCATATTGGCTCAGGTTTTCCCAAACTCCATCTCCCCCAGCATTCATGGCAACAGCTCAGAAACTCAGACAACACCAACTCTTCCTTCTGTGAAACAATTGCGAGTCACTGGTCTCTTCATGGTGGTTAACTGTAGTCCTAAAACAACTATTGGCCATGACACAAATATTGAAAATTAAAGACAAAACCCAACACCTCCATGTTATGCAAAGCAAGCAACAAGTTTGTTGTTTCTTCTTTTACATTTCAGAAACTTATGAGACCATACAAATCCAAACACCATTAACAATGCCTGCTTCCAACACTGTCTGAAGAGCTTAAATAGTGAAAGATGCATTATGTTATATAAAATTGCAAAAAAACCCCTTATGCTCAAGAGCATATAGCAAGTCTATGATGTTCTACATACAACACAAATTATTAATAAACTATTAACCCCAGTTCCTCTCAGAGAGAGTGGCAGACAGACAGTCACAAAACAGGCTTTCCTTAAGATGGAAAAGGCCAGGGACAAATACTAAGTCAGTACTGATACTTGATAATTGTGATAATCTACTACCATGCATGCCTTACATGCTCTTCAAAGCAAAAAGGAGTTACTTGGCTTAGCAGGGAGGCTCTCCCCTATTATGCAGACCAGCTGAGCCAAAAGCTATGCAGTACTGTATGGAATAACAGAAGGATCATTTCTGGAATAGTCAAATAAATGCCACTTCATACTGCTTTACCATCCAGATCTCCTCTGACAGATCTATTACTTTTCCCATTTTAAGAAAAAAAAAAAAAAAGAAAAAAAAAAAAAAGAAGTGATTCAAGATCTACATAGGGAAGAAAATAACTGACTTTAAATAAGCTAATATAATAAACAGACAACAAACATTTATTCCTACAGTGAAAATTAACGAAAAGGAAACTGGGACAGCTGCACAGTCCAAAATTGGCACTGATTTTCAGAGAAGGAATAGGATCCCTGAAACTATTACTAGATGGCTCAGGAATCCCTGGCAAAAAATCAAACAGTTTCTTAAAAAAAAATTGCTGTAATTTAACACAGTATTTATGACAGAGCAAAGTGACACAAGCTTACACTCCAGGCTGAAAACTGAGACACACAAACAAAAGCCACAATTTATTAATCTTCCCTTGGTCAGCATGTCAGAAGCCCATCTTACTGAAAAAAACCGCCCAAAACTAGATGACTTGCTCATATATGAAAGATGAGAGACCTTCATAATTATTTTCTTTAAATATTTGAGTAATCAAAGTTCAAGATCCACCAGATGGCAAAAGGTCTGTACACTAAAGGAGAGTGAGGGGGAAAGGGAGGGTTGTTTTTATTTGAATGGAAGAAAAAAATTTGTATTTGTTATATGGTTATAAAATAAGCCAAGATTAGGACAGAATCTTCCACAGAAGCCTAAGGGCAATCAGTATCATTAAGAACGCCATTAGATCCCTATAAAGTGCAAATATCTCCTAGCCATTGAAGGAACCACTTTCATTAAGAAATTACTTGAAAGGAAGTAAAAGGAAAACATCTGCCTCCCCACCCATCAGGCATCAATTCCAAATATTCTAATCGAATCCAAATATTCTCTTCAGCTAGTCTTAAGAGAAACACAGAAATTGTAGCCTACTGCAAAAAGATATCAAGGAACATTGGTCCAACTTAACAAATAGCATGCAAATTGGGAGGAAAATTTCATGTGTGCCAGATTTTCCCTAAATTTTTTAGCATCAGTGGGAAGTTTCCCACTGTAGGAGTATCACAGCTAATTCAATTTATACATATACATATGTCAGCATAATACACTTTTAAAAAGTGGCAGCTTTTATAATCTTCCACCTTGATTCAGCAAGACATTTTTATTCCAGGATGAAGTGTTTCAGTTCCCTAAATTCAGCCTGATCTTGTTACAAGTCAGAAGTATTGTTCTGTGATTTACATAAAAGCATTTCCACTGAACTAAGCAGCAACTGACAGATAGGGTAAATGGGTTCCAGATAACATTTAAATAGCTGTACTAATTACACCACACAGAGATAGAAACATGATCCCTTACTCAAATCCTCAGAGTAACCATCCAGAACATTAAAGAGAAGAGAGAAAAAAAAATTGGTGTGAGCCATAAGACAGCATGTAAAGCAATTTAAAAAAAGCCCAAACATTCTGTGTAAAGGAGGTAATCTCTACTAATTAGACACCATAATGATCTTCTCACAATCTGTTAGAAGCAAGTAGTAGTTAATAACTTCACAGATTTCCTCCAATCCTTTCACCAGGAAGGAATGGCAGTTTCTAAATCATTACTGCTCTGTCATCCTGGACCACTGCCAAGAACGTGGAACTTCAGGACACCTGTCAATTAACATGTTCCTACTGAAGGAAGGCTCATCTTCCATCTTTAAATCTATTAAAAATTAGTGATCACAAAAAGCAATCAGATCAAAAGCCATGGCAAAATTAAAATTAGAAGTGGCTTCTTGAAGGACAACAGCCTTCAACAAAAAAAACCCCACAACCCATTAAGAGTTATGTCTCTGCTGAAGTAACTATATACATACTTTGGAAGATGAACTACATGATGTAATAGACCTTTTTCCATCTCTAGCATCTGTGGTATACAGTAGTACATGCCAAAATGACTGGCCACCTGATGGACAATTGTGTATAAGAGTCAGATCTAAAGCTTTTCTCTAATCAAAGCTTTCTGCAGGGGTTCTCAGTCTAAGTACAGGCTTCTCATTGATTTTTCTTTAGCTCCAGGATGACTACTTTTAACTCTAAGTTGAAAAATATGAAGTTATGCATTGAACCAAAAAAAAAAAAGGTATGATACACATTAAAACATCAAGGCAGAAGAGCTATTATGATTTAAAGAAACCAACAGATTTCTGAGCAAATACAAAAATGGTATTTGCCTAAGTTTAAAGATGCTGACGATGTTGAGTTCTGAGGGAGATGGGAAGCAGAAAGGGGGGAGATTGAGGAGGTCACATCAAAACCAAAACATCAGCTGTCATTGACTTGTATCTGGGTTGTTCAAAAATTAAAGGGTACAGCCAA
Source organism: Aquila chrysaetos chrysaetos (assembly GCF_900496995.4). NCBI lineage: Eukaryota > Metazoa > Chordata > Aves > Accipitriformes > Accipitridae > Aquila > Aquila chrysaetos. Next base: position 44,657,136 of record NC_044010.1, read on the forward strand.
GGAAGTTCTGGATTCAACAAGTAAAATTCCAACCACAGCAAAACCAACAGGAAGGTTACAATACATTTGAGCACAGGGCCGAGATGTCCCTGTGGTTTTGTGGCAGTCTTCCACATGCCAATTCCAAATTGCCGTACAACAAAGCCTGTGACAGTTTGATATCCGAGTAAAATTAAAAGCATCAAGGAAGAAGAATGAAAACTGAAAACATCCTTTACACTGAAATCAGTCAGAGAAAATACAAAATAAATTATTAGTGTGCCAACTGTGGTATTGCCTAATAGAATGAAGCTGCACACAGAACAATTCAGAGTACCAAACTGAAGGGCAAAACAGCCCATATAGAGAGTGATTACTTTACCATAGTTATCCTTCTCCCTGGCAACTGTTCTGCAGATTCACTTTCCTTGGATAAAAAAAAGTACCTCGAGGTCTTCTATATCTCTATCACAGAAACCCTTTTTACCAGGCATTTCAGGAAACATGACCCTGAACTTCATCAGTGTAGATGATTACACAGTCCTGCTTTTTCTGATAACTTCAATAGTTTAAACTCGCCAATTTCCAGTCTGTTTCATGAACAAGGCAAGTAATTAGAAAGAAAGCATGAACATAACAAGGCATGATCAATCTGAGATGAATCAGCCATGCAACTGCTTGGCTATGGCTGTCTGCCCCTACCTCAGCAGGAACCAGGAATCATCATTCATAAAGGCTACATGTCAAAAGAGCACCTTTTTTTTCTTTCTTTTTTTTTTTTTAAACTAGGGCTTATCAAACATCATTAGCCAAATTTTAAAAGTTTCTCCAGTCTCATGTAATCCCCAAGACTAGCACGAGCTCACATAGAAATGACTGCCAGGGACTAATCCCCGCAGTAAGGTTCAAATGACATTCCGACATTCCCCATTTTTGATGAGCACTGCTTGATGAGCACTGCTTTTCAGTGACACAAGTGGGAACCACTTCCCACCCCCAACAACCTAAAAAACTACGTCTTGCTCTTTTTAAAGTCTGTCAGTTAGAACATACGAAAACATAACGGACTAAACATGAAAGGTAAAGGGAACTGAATTTTTTTTTTTTTTTTTTTTTGACTAATCCAGGTGTTGAAATAGGATTTTATGGAGCAACTGTTTCTAGTGGCTCAAATCAGCAAACACACAGAGTATCAAATTGTAGAGCAGATATCAACATATATAATTTAATCCTACTCCCTGAAACCTTACCCAGTAAGTTTGATAAAGGGCATAGCCTGAAGCTAAAGACAACCCTACCACCAGCAACATCTCCTGCATTGCATTATGCATAACCACTGGAAGGAAAGCAAACAGACAGAGCAAGCATAAATTAAGCTTTCACGTGCCTTTCAATCACCTATCATGCTCTAAAATTTGTGGGGATTTATTTCATCCAGCTTTGACACTGTCCTCTTTCTACTACAAAGGAAGTCTGAACAAATTAGCTTAGGCTAGATGCCTGACTTACAGGTTTCCTTGCTTCTAACATTGCTCGTTTACATTAAAAGATCTGCATCAGGTATGCCCCAGCTCATTAAACTACACCTACTTCTCAAGAATACTTTGTCCAAAGCAGAATTCTCGATGTTGCCCACCAAGATCTCCTATATCCTTACAAGGTATTGTACCTGCAGTAGAGACAGTCCACCTTCCACAGATAAATAAAGGTCTTGAACAAACTGTTTCATCTGTCTCCTAAGTGTATTTCAATGCTGAAAATAGCATAAGCTGTTCATGCATATCTTCTAAATTAAGCCAATGAATCTTGGCACAGGCCCAGTGAAAGGACATACATGCAAGAAACCACACGACCTGATCTATACAGCAAAACCTGCAACTGAAGTATTCAGGGCAAAGATTTTTTTTTTTTTTTTTTTTTTTTTTTAAAGCTTTGAAACAAAACCAGCCTGGTAAGACAAGTATCACTGCTGAAATGCCTTCATTCTTCTAGTTTTCTTCAATTCAAATGACAAGTTGCTACTCTTGCATCTGTTGGATCTAGCTGATCTTAGTGATAAATCTGACTGTGAACTAAAGGAAATTCTAAACTGATGGTCATAAAACAATTTTGGTTCGAAGGAATCTCTGGACATCATCTAACCCAACCTCCTGCCTGGTCCAAGGCTACGCATCTCTGCAAAGAGTCTGACTTCTTCCTGATAGCCCCCATTAGGTTGTTGAAGACCACAACCAATTCCATTCTTAAGCTTTTTTTTCTCCAGACTGAAGAAACCCAGCTCTCAGCCTCTCCCTATATGTCAGAGTAGGATCACCACCACCCTTAAATCATTACCTGAAAACAGCAGATCCAGTAGGCTCAAATGAGTATTCATCCAAGAGGATAAAGAATAGATCATGTAATTGTGGATGGAGCAAAAAGCTTCTAACACAGTCTGTTGTGCAACAGCAAGCTTTTGCACAGTGGGCAATATTCCCAGGAAATACATGAAACTTTTTGATTATGAGATCAAGGTGTCGTACCTTTGAAGGACAGTATGAATATTTATTTAAGTCTCGTGGGAGACAGACACTTCAGTTAGATCATTTTTCTATACTCTTAGGAATAGTGCTTGAAAAGGAAAATTATTTTTAACCCCTAATTTGAAGTCTCTCTTATTTTGAAAACTTTATTACCATCTAGGTAGACAAACCCATGGTTTCCAGAACAGGCCAACATCCAATTTAAGATAAATGCATGACGCAAATGAGTGAGGCAATAACACCCTGAAGAACAACTTCTGCTAAGTCTCAAAACCCAAAATATTTTATGGCAAGCTACTAATGAACTAAGAAAATGCAAACTGCAAAGACTTGTAGTGCTAACAAATACACAGGCTGGAGAAAAACATTAAGACAGCAGTTAGCATTTGTATTCTTCCAACCTTAATAGTGGGTATTGAAAAATTAATTTGTTTGAAAACAGAACCTAAGCAGTTTATAAATGGTGTTGTGATGTTGCAAAAGCTCTCACCTTCATGGTGAAGCTCCTGTGCTCCTGTATCTCCCTTTTATGAGACATCTCTATGCCAGTATCTGAAGAAGAGAACCATGAAAGGATCTCTGTCTTGCGAATCCCATAATCCCTACAGTATTCTAGATAGGATTAAAGGATTTCTTCAGTTATTCTAAAGCTGAAGCATGGCAAACTTTGGGGGTTGCAGGATTCAAGTGCATTCTCCAACCTTTTACTGCACACCTGAGAGTCTTTCCTGTTACCACGGGATATCGAGAGACAGCTCTACCTCTCCTGATCCTGAGGTATCAGCCCTCTCTACCCAACACATATGACTTGTACAAGGGGCTGTACTGTTACATTTCAAATATGGAGAATGTGCCAGAGACCTTGCTCTTTAAGGTCTCCCAGTACCCTGGTTTTCAGTTTTACCAGAATTTTGGGTGAGGAATACCTTGTTGTTACCTAGTCAGCCAGGTTAAGATAAGACTCAAGCAAAATCTGTGTCTTCTGGCAAGACAGGAACAAAATACAAGATAGGTAACCATAAGAAAACACAGAAGTACAGAAGGAAAACAACAACCAAACAAAACCCCCACATGTTTGTCCTAGTAATATTAACCCTACAGTTTCAGTCAGGTGTGAGCTGAAAAAAGGCTGGTCATGCCTGACGCCTTGTATCTCATACTGGGTCTGCCCCCACTTTCTACCAGCTCTAAGAGCATGCGGTGAGTCACTGAGTCATTGATCCAACAGAAATCAATTTGGTTTTCCTCTAGACTTAGTTTTCAACTCAGATCACCAGGCTGATCCAACTCACCATGGGGCTGTGCAATTGCTATAACCTATCTATGGAAATCAGTAGTCAGAAAGTGAGAGGCACCACACCTCTTGTGATAGCACAATCTTAAAATAAGCAGTCACAAAAAAGAAAGTCTCTCTATTCATCTGACTTGCTGTACAATCAATCCGAATCTGATCAATCTTCCTAAACATTTCTTGGTGAATATCCATTAAATAAAACCTTTCTGTCCAGTGGAAAAAAAACCCACACCACACAAAATAAAATAAAATATATTTTTTCCCTCCAGACTGATTTCCTCCTCACCCAAAATATTCTGGCCATTCTTCTTAATTGAAATGTTTCATTTCCTCTTCTTGGAGATGCAAAAGTCTTTATCAGACCAGATGTCATCTCATGCACTTGACTAACAATAATAATATTTCATTTCAACGAATGTTAAGATGTTCCATAATTTTTCTACTACTTGGTACTCAGTTCGCATTTTCAGACTGTAAGCAGCCTCTCCTTTGAAATGTCTATTCTAACTCATTTTGGATATTAGCATGCAGAGTAACGTACATAGCTTTTTCACTAGCTCACAATTGCATACATAATGATAAATTTAACAACAGTGACAACTGGTTTGACCCCAACAGTTTCCATTTAGAAGCAATGAAACAATTTAGCACTATTTCTCGTAAGATTTCAGTTTGCCATTTTTATATTTAAAAACAATTAAGAAACTCTTTGCCTAGCCTTTGCCATCAAGTTCCATGTCTTCCAAAAATGTTACACTGATGTTGTATTCCCTGTCTAAACATAGACAGCATGCTTCTATGACACTTTAGGGGGCTCCTTTCCCTCTTTTAACAATCCCCTTTCTCCCATACTACAACATGGAAGAAACCAGGAGTCTGACAACTGCCCCATTCACATGCCAGCTCTTGTAGACTGTACAACCAATGCTTCAGGTGCAATTAAGAGAAAGTAGCTGATGATCGATTTCCCTGGATGAACAAGACTTAAAAAAAAAAAATTGCAAGAAAAGAGATGCCTGGATTTCTTTACAGAAGACAATTGCAACAGACGGCCATTAACCTGCTTACCTACCCTTGCTTAATTTTTTTAAAATGAGCCCATCTTTCTCCACTTCACCCTTCTCCTCCCTCATCCATTCTTTTCCCAGGCTGCAGCAATAACATGCTTTTATTCTTTCCTTTTGACTGCCACGGCCTTAAACTAATTATTAATTGAGAATGTATCTAAAGGATCTGAATGAGAAAGTTGGAATTAACCCAATTGCCTCTTTCCCCCTCTTATTTTGCATACTATAACACTAGATCTACCTGTTAGTACTGCTGAAAACAGCAAATGTGTTATTTTCCTTTCAAAGGCAAGTTTTCCAGCTGCTTGGGCAAAAATATGCAACAATGAAAAACAATGTGGAAAAAAGCAAGTACCTGGAAAAGGCCTCAGCTTTGAGTGGCAGCCATTAGCAACCAAGCTGCCTACAGATAAAATTCTCTCAACAACTTTGCTGTCCTGTAGGAAAAATCCTGCAGCAGAGGGCATCCTGCATTTGGGAAATCAGACAACTGACGCTTCATCAAAAGACTTGTCCTTTAAAGAGGCCAGAAAGGCATGACCTTACACTGCCTGCTAGTGCAGAGCTGGCCGGTTGTACAACACCGACTCATCTTGTTTCCAGTTGCTAAATTACATTAAAGGACAGCTAAAAATATATTAAATATTTTCCTATTACTTTTCCATGCAAGCAACTGCCGTAGTTACAACAAGAGCAATGTCCAGGCAAACGCTTAGTAACATGGTGGGCTGGGGGAGAAGGTACAGGAATCCTTCTCACACATTCCAGATCAATAATGTAATATTTGGATTGTAAATGCAGAAAGAATTCTTTTTTAATTTGTTGTAAGAACAGGAACCGATGCATTTCTAATGATGAAAACAGGAAAACATTTACATTTTCCAAAAAGGTCAAACAGATCTGAGCTATAGTTTTAAATTCCTCCCACCCCAAATTTTTGCCCATTTTTTTCTTCCAAAATACACCGAAACTTAACCAGTCTACCTGTAACGTACAATACACTAAATTCTGACAAATTCACACTGATATGCCCCACCTTCCCTACTAGAGATGACCCACAACTGAAAAAAATAAACAAGGAGGACCCGTTTGAAAAACCTGATAGTCAACGTTTAAAACACTTGGTGACAAAAATGAAAGTCTTAATTGATTAATGATCTCAAGGTCTCTATCGCCATCTAGTGAAAACTCACTACCATTACTCCACTCTCCACTTAAATTACACCTCATTCACTACAACCCCACACGCTAACCTCTCTGCGGGATCCAGCCTACATATGGCCAGAGTTGTAAGGCTTTGCTACATTTCTGCTGCATGTCTTAAGGTAAATAAAGGTCGAGCACTAGCTCCTATCTCGCCAAGGCTGACTGAAGAGAACTAAACTCTTATGGATTACACTCTGTCCTAGCACTGTGATCAGGCTTTAGAAATGGCCTTTCCACAGCATATTTAATACTTCTGCCATCAAAATGAAGTGGACACGTCAAACACTAGCATAGTTATAAGCAAGTTTTAAAAATGGCAATGTGTAATTACAAGAATTTTTAGTCACCATAAGGAACCCCATGGCAGCTCCACTACTTTTAGTGCATTGGCATCGCCAAAGCACAAAGAGAAGTTACGGTCCACGAGAGGTAGTACAAAGCACTCGGCATCAGACGCTTGCAGTACTGTCTTCCTACAGCTTCAGTGAAAGGGTCTTCAGTCACACAATTAGAAAGCAGCAATTTAAAAAGTCATCAAAACTCATTCTCTCCGCTACGTCAAAACTGAATGCTACGATGAGCTTCAAGAACTTCAACTTGAAATATCTATTTCCCACTTTCAATTATTCTGCTAAGACTTACAATTGAACTGTAATTGTGTTAGTGCAAATATTAAGTTCAGTTTTCATCCCACACAGTATTTTTCTCACTTAGACATCTACAAGCCTACCTGCGTTTACTCAGGTCCCCTCCGCAACAGTTAAAAAAAAAAGGTATCAATTACTGATCATCAGAAAAGGCCATTTAAATTTAGACTAAGCACTTTTTTCCATAATAGTTATTTTTTAATTAACCTTTGCACAGAGAGAATCCAAATCTCCTAATACTAAATGTTCACCTCTTTTATATTAGCATTAGTGGTAAGAGGAAACCTATGAATAGAAAGACAAATATAAAATTTTAAAGTAATATTTCTCCCGATTAAATATTTCAACTTAAGAAAACCCAGAAAACTAAGGTGTCCTCTTGTGTCATCTTTTATGGCAAAAACTACTACTCAGGAAATAAGGAACTAATAAAGCTGTATGTGTTTATTTACTACCTACCTAAAAATGCTCTGCAGAAGAGAGCATATACAGTGTATTTAATCAGAATCTATCATACTCACACAGAAGCACAAAATGACAGGTCATCCTGAAAAATTCTCGAATTTTCAAAAGTTTGTTATCTCCACAGTATCCAGAGTAATGAATACTAATCTATCTCAAAGAATGGGAAAAAAGATAGTTTTAGCTCTACAGGAAGCGCTGTATTGCACAGAAAAGACTTACCAAGACAGTAGTGCTCCACTGAGCTCAGCACTAGTGCTGCCAGATGCAGACTGGCTCCCACAGACTTTGGCTGGCATCTCTGCTGTGCTCCCAGCAGCCCTGTTTCACAGAGGAACTTCTAGACCGGCACTGGGTACAACACACTTTCAGGCAACACTGTGCCACAGGGTTAAGTTTTTCCCCAAACTCAGAGCAACTACAAAACTGGAGATTCAAATGTGTGCAAAGGCTTGGCAGAAGCAAGCCCAGGTCTAGCACGACCAGAATTTAAGAGGTAAGAAATCCTTTCCAACCAAAAATCAACTATGTAAAAGAAAGTGTCTCAAAGTGCTCCCTAGCACATCCTATACCACCTATTTAGGATTTTCCCATTCCACCATCACTTTGGAACATAATGCAGGAACACCAAAATTTCATGCACCCTTATCTCGTAACCGCTAAGTCACAGACAACTGAGAATAAACTGTATGTGCAAACAAAAAGTATGTTCCTCCCTTACAGAGGCCAAAAGCCCAAGAATCCATACAATACCCAGTTTGTGACAGGTGCTCCATATGACTAATGGAGATCATAAAAAAAACCCAAGAAGTCAAATTCATGACTCGTAAAATACTACTAGAAGATACAAAGCTATGATACTCAAATGCTTTGCATACCAACCTGATAGATAAATACATCAGAATCTTACAACAACAACAAAGATACCACTTCCTTAAAGAAAACAACTTTTGAATTCAGATGGATGCATAGCGCATTTACAGTTATCAAACCTGGAAATTATTTCCTAGTTAAACATGCGTGTAAGGTTAAACATACTGGTTACATCAATTGGGAGGACAGCAAATGTGGGGTTATCTCTAGAGAACTATTTAGATAGGAAGACTTTTACAAACAAGGATGTGTTACCAGAAACAAAATGCCCCTATGCACATCAGTTGGGGGTTGTAAATGGACCTTTAGCACATCGGGTAGTCCACAGCAAGGAGAGCTGTGCCCTCACGTCACAGGCAGTATGTGCCTCTGAACACAGATGTGAATTCATCCATCTCCCTGCTCAACTAAAAGGTTGACTAGCCATCCTGTCATGTCTGTTCCTGGCATCTTTGCAGATTCCTGCTTGGTATTCTCTTCGATAAAGAACTACTATGAAGCATCATGAAAAAATGTGTTTTAAGACACTATATATCAGTGGTACATTTTGGATCTTTAATGATTATTTTTCCCACTGAGACCAAACTGATGTCATCTGTATTCAGATGTCATCCTAATCAACAGCAAGAGTAGTTTTGCCTATAAAGTTAAGAGCAACTCTTAAAATAAAATCTGGCCTCTTGAAGCTAATGCAAAGCTTCATTTTACAGAACAAACAAACAGTTTCTGAAAATAAGGCTCCGATACATAATCCATTGTCACCATGTGATTAATTAGCCCTGTCACAAACTTGAGGGTTTTAGGAACTCAGCATACCAGCGCACAGGACAGACTGGCCAAAGACAAGCTCATCTAAAGCTGAAGCATACCACTGAATCAAAGACTAATCCATCAAGCAGAACTGTAAATTCATGGAAAATGTGAAAGCAGCCTTAATTTTTTTGTCACCATAATCTGGTCCATTGAAACTAAGCAGTTTAATTCAAAATAAGGCTCTAGCTAGAGCTTCGACTTGTCGCACTTTTTCACACATTTATCTGATTCTTTCCTAGACACCAGTTTCATTTTTTTTCCTCCAACATCTGCAGTACAAGAAAGATAAAAACTACAGTTCTGAAACCAAAAGCAGGTTTGAAAACAAGACCATTCTCCTATTCAATGAAAAACTAGGTGGCTTAAATTCACCCTTTTTACATGTGTGTGTAACCTGTTTAATGACTTACCTCTCTCCCTTTATGTGTCACCAAAGCAGCCAAAGGCTTGGCATAGAATCTGCTGTAGGAAAATCCCAGGCAGCCATACATACTGTTAGCGGTGAGTTTCAAAGCTTTCTGTCTGATATCATACTGAAAAGAAACATAACCAACAAAAATGGTACAACCATAGGCAACAGAGAACAAAACTCAATGTTCACAATTACATTCACAGCTTTTTATATAGTCTGCAGCAATGATGGGCTGAAAGTAAAGCACATTACAATCAGTGCTCACTACTAATCATCCCTATTCTGCAAGGCTGATCAGGGCACTTAAGGGGAGTGGAAGGAAAATCAAAGGAGTTCTATAAAACACACCTGTAAATAAAGGTCAGGATTTAAATCTGGCTGTTTCATTAGCTGCTTAACTTGGCGCCTTCTCTCCACCAGTTTCCTGATTTCTTTAGGCAAAACTCCCATTTCCAGAGATGGGTCCGGAAGCTCTGGAATTTCTTCCTCTTCTTCAACCTGTCAAATGATCACCACTGCTTATCAATTTTTTTGCTTAAATATTAGTGTTTAATGTGTTAAGTGAAAAGCTTGGGGAAAAAAAAACCAAAATCACACAGCTTGTATCTACTCCTGCAGAGCGCCCAAAGCACAGTTCAGAACAAGCAGCATGAGAGGCTTTTTGTGGTATTTAACTATATTACTTAGTCCCTGCTGGGGGACAGGGACTAAGCCTTTCTCTGTCTGGGAGAAACCCAAGAGACACATGGACCAGTAGCACGAAGATTTTTTTTTTCCCCCAATGTGTGTGTTTTACATATATATGTGTGTGTATATATGAATCCAGATAAATAAAACACACACACTCTCACTCTTAGGTATATATAGATAGATATAAAAATAGAAAGAAAAGCACACACACAAGCAATTCTCCCCATGCTGAAAAATTCCATCCTTTTTTTATTATCACATTTGGTGTTCAGAACTATAAAATGGAGCACACGCTCTGTGGAACTGATACTTTGAATAAGATAACTGACCAAAGAGAAAGAGACAGTAACAACAGAATGAAAACTCCACCCCAAGCAACTCTTGGTTATAGCAAAACAACAACCAAACAGAAAGCACACATTCTTCTTATTAGCACAACCGAAGAAATGGTTGCCTAGCAAAAATGGAAAGAAATTTCAAGCACAATGAAAGAGACAGAAATACAGAAAGAAAGGGCAATAGAGATACTATGAGGTTGGCAAGTTTAGTAAAGCAGTCTGGGAAGAACCATAACAAGAAATTACACCAAAACCGGATTAAGTATCATACCATGCTAGAAATCAAAATGAGCTGCTTCGGTTTAAAGCACATTTAAGAAAGCAGGGTAAATCCACAGAGAGTTTGGAGGAACTTACTGACAGAGTTCCACATACTTTTTTCCCCGTTTCTGCTATGGCACTGATATTTTAGTTGTTATGGGACTAACTATGTCCCATAACTACTTATGCACAACACACTAATTTCAACCTGTGAGCTGATACCAGTTGAAAATAAATCCTCAGGCTTAACCTTTAGACCTGACCAGCTCACTACTTCAGTTTGCAGCACAGCTCCAACAACTGTGCCAGCACAGCTGAGGAAATGAGAATAAGCAGCCATGGATAAGCCATGGCCAACACAGCTGCTGAGAAAACAGTACATGGAACCACACCTTCAGGAAGTTTTTCAGTTGTGTTTAATACAGTTTAATGCTGTATTAAAGAGCATGAAATTTCCGTGAAGCTGGTCCTGCAACTGACAATCACAGTATCACTCCCTGACACACCCCCCCAAGGCACACACATGGTTTTCCTGCTGTCTAATAAGGATTGAGCTCATATTGCATTCTTTCCTCCAGGCAGAAGCATGAGACTTGTGTCTCCCTCATTCAGGTATGTTTGCATTAATTCTGTGGCAACCTAACTTTAGGAAGCCTCTACCAAGTTAGGATGAAATTGGTCAAGGGGCTCAGAAATTGCTAGGAGGACCTGGGGCTGAAAAGGGCCAACAGAGCCTCATTGAAAATCTTGTGTCATGAGGATACCAAGATTTTGTTTAGATGGGAGAGAACTTACCAAGATTCTAGAAGTGTATTACTGAAAGGAAGATGACAGACATAAAATATTCAAAAAGTCCCAAACCAAAACTTTCTGTAATGCATCTCTAAACAAGAATCACATTTTTTAAGTGTGAGAGGGGGGAAAAAAAACCCCAATAAACAGTGAAAAAGAACAGTTTCTTAAAAAGCTGATTTACAGAAAACACACTGAAGTTAAGACAGTGTAACTTAAGTCACAAGCTAAAGCACACAAACCTCTGCCCTTTTCTGTGCTTCTGATGACAGTCGCTGCACTGTGGTAAAGCAGATGTTAAACTCCTGGATAATCGATGGGTACAAGCTATTGAAGTCGAGAAGCAAAATAAACTTGTCATAAAAACCTAAAACAGAGTTTAAAACAAAAGTCATAATTACTCAGTCTCCCTAAGGACTTAATCCAACTCCACAATTAATATTTAAGTGACAGTAATACATTGTACCACACTTGCCTTAAAGTAGCTGTTGAGATGCACCACTACCCATTATAGAAAGCTGTCAGAAGTGGAACGATCCAACCCCATTAACTCATCAGAGTTGAACAGATAGCTTCTGTGTTACTATAGGACACTTGTACAGTTTTCCCCACATAGAGGAGAAACTGAAAGAAAACCTAGTGTCCATTAGAAAATTATACACAGATATACAGTCCTAATTCCTCACAAGACCATAATCTTCTCACAAAAAGTTAAGAAAAAACCGTCCCAATAACAAGTAATTCCACAACCAATGTTGGGAATTTTCTTGTATGCAACAACCCCTCCCCCAAGCCACCACACCAAACTCCCACAAGACACACAGATGGTGCTCACTGCAATCTATCTGAATTAATATAACCTACCTGTCTCTAACTTCATAGAAGAAAGAAAATTGCAACATCTTACCGACTTTGGGATCCAAGACTAAGCCCCCAGCATATGCTGCTTTCTTTTTCCCTATCTTTGATTTATTCTGATCTTCAAAATCTTCATCTTCATCCACCTACATTTGGCATTTAAAAAAGTCATTATCTAGTCTCCAAGATTTCTGTACTGTTGGAGGAGTTATTTTTGGCAAATCACATATGAAATTGGGAGCCAGTGCACAGAGTTCCTTTTAAAATACATGCAAAACATGGCGTTTTTATCATGATCCTTATTAAAGCTCTCTACATGTCAAAGCAGCATTCAAACCAACTCCTATAGGAACAAACAGCTAACAAGAGATTACAAAGACCTTAAGGAATTGTCTCATTCAACACAGCACTATTACAGCCATCCAGAAAATGCTTACAAGTCAAGACTAGGAAAAAAAAAAAAAATCAACTCATGACCCAGAAATATTACTGCCCAACTAAAAACATTATTACTGACCTAAAGAGTATTTTGCTATTTGTTTTGTTGCAGTAAGAATTTTTCTCCCAGTTGTCCAATGCTATTCCGAATCACTTAAAATTCCAGCCCTGCTTTGATGCAACAATACAATCAACAGAACTTACTGTTTTGGAATTTGCTGTTGAACTTATTTAAAAGTAAAACCAAAGCAAAATATAGTGAAATACAAATACATTCTCAAATTTTAATTTGTTTACTAACAAACATATGGATGTTTCTAAAAATACATTTACACTGGTATTATCCAAAGGAATATTTTTTTTTTAAAACCTGTGGATACTTTACCCATATTCTCAAATCAACCACCTTACAAATTATACTTGAAATACTGTTCATTAGCAAAATAATTGTATGGCAAATGTGCATCTATTAAGCAACACAGACTATCATCTTTACTATTTCCCTACACAGCCAAGTACTTAGCCGATTTCAATTTTAAGCTAAAAGAGCATCTGAGTTTCCATAGATCTGTGATACAATGGAAAAGGTGTTACACTGTCCCTTTAAACCATACATTTCTCCATTATCAACCCAACAAAAAAAAATATTTTGAACTAAGCATAAGCTGTAACATTAAGTTCTATCTAAAACTGGCTATGTTTGGGTCTTCTGTGCTCTCACAGAACAGTAATACACAAGAGATTTTTTTTTTTTCTTTTTAATAAAAATTCTTGGAAAAACTGGACCCACCAGCTTCTGCGGAGGCTTTTTAAAAACTTGTTTGTCCGGCACTATGTAGTCTTTTTCATGAAATGCATGAAGCAGCAAGAACTCATTACGTTCAGATCGTCCGCCCATCATTGTCCTTGACTATAGAGAGAGGCAAAAAAAGAATTCAAAGCAGAGCATAGAAAACACTGACATACAAAAAGAGACTAAGTAACATCCTTCAACTATTTGTAAGTTCACCTAGCATTACTATTATTCTGTACCATCACCATGCACAAAACTCAAATGTGATATTTTTATGGAAGTTTTACATTATTACTTGACCAGATCGTCAAACTCTCACACTTGTCACAGCAAAAAATTTACAGCATCATATATTCTCAATTAGTGTTTACAAATTAAAACTAGCAATTCAAACACAGAAAACACGGAACTGTTTTTGTGGGACAATGTGAGGCGGGGGAAAGTAGTAAAAATGTACCATGACATTCCCAGAGATGTTTGTTATTTGAAGGGCCAGTGGCAGAACATTCAGCTCACACATGATCTGGAGAATGAATCTGGCATCTGTCCAGGTGTTTTCCAGCATGAACATTAAGCGAGGAGAATCACTGGGAAAAGAAGAGGGATGGCCTAGTAAAGTAAAATCAGCCTCCTTTTGTACTCTCTAGTAGTTTAGACCTACATGCTCTATGGAACATGTGGTATCTGTACCACACCAGTGCTAAATTACATAGCAAGCTCTTTTAATTGAAAAAACCCTCCAAACCTCAAGCTTGCAGATCCTATTAGTGTATCTAAACCAATGCTCTGACAAATCAATTTGCTTCGCACATAATAAGCCACCACCCATGAGTAGCTTGAAACATTATAAAATACTGTTAAGATAATATTTTACTTTTCAAATACCAGTATGCTAAGTCAGCATCTCCATGAAAAATCAAATAAGCAATCATGAAATTGTGTAGCGGGAAACTAGCTCCTCTACCTTCCAGTGAAGGATTAAAAACATGAATCAGCAACATACCTGTACATATTTCGAATTTCCTCTGGTAGAATTGTTATCCTCTCTGTTTTCAAAACCTGACGGACCAGTTCAGGCAAATGGTAACTTTTGCAGCGAATTAATTCTTTAGCAGAAATTTCTACATCACAGATCATTCGACCACAGGCAGCATTCCTTTCAGCAAACCCTCCTCGACCCTTAACCATATCAAACAAGGAGAGAAAAACCCAAACAAAATGAAACATACAAACATTAACAAAGAACATCTATCCAAAATATAAGCGTCTACGACTCAGTAAAGTCATTTGGTCACTAAATACTCTAATACTCTAAATAGTCTACTAAATACCACTAATACTCAAGCTTTATAACTATGCCCTAAAGGAATCCATGGTATCTTTCAGTGTATGTAGATATTAAGTAGTAGATACTTAACTCTCATTAATAGCTAGATCTTAATTCTTAAACTGTCATGCATTTTTTTTTTCTTCAATAAATAGAATAGTCCCATCAAGAACATGGGTGTGGATTTTGCTTTTCCTCCAAGGATATTTTTGTACTAACAGCAGGACAAAGAAGTCACAGAACAAACCACACACAAATACTCATCTTGGCCTCTAGGAAGGACAGGAACAAGCAAGAACACAGCCACGTTCAGCACTTTAATACTCCAAGCCTCACACGTTGTCCTCTGAACAAATACATACTAAGAACTACAGAATTATTAACTTAGCAGCTCTCTATGGGATGATTCACCAATCAATCCAAATCACATTTTCTCATTTTACAGTTATAGCAGACAAAGACTGTTACAGTAAAGACTATTGCAATTAATCTGTCATTACCATCATCTAGTTGAGATATGTAAACTAAATTAGCCTAACTTGAAAATTAGTTTAGCTTATTACTGTAATGAAAGTCATATAAACACTCATCATTTCTGATCTGGGACACATGAAATTCAGCATGACCAACAGTCAAAATACATCAGTGTCACATTTACAATTCCTCAGCAAAATTAATTCATTTTTAATCACATGCAACATAAAGGGGATTAAAAGACTTGAGCAATCTTATTACCCCAAGCTTTGGCATATTGGACCTCCTCAGTCGACCTATCTTGGACCAGTGAGGGACTTTGCACACATTAATTCTTTGAAGCAGCACTTCCAGATCAAATCCATAAATATTATGACCCTTGCAGCAGAAAAAATAACAAAAAAAGGTTACAACAAATGCAAATTGAAAGACTTACTTTCACAGGCTCAGTATTCCTTTGCCCTTTGTGGTTTTTTCCAGCTAATTGATGGCATTATCTCTCTCATAGAAAGCACTTTCTAAGAGAACGTTCATCAACAGTACTCATTAGTCTTAACACTAACAATGCTGTTCAGCAGAATACCAAAGTCAGCTCTATAACTGGCTCATAGCACACACGATTCAGTTTCATGCTTTGATACCAAAGATTAGGATTTAAAGCTTTCTAGAAAAAAACCCAACATTCTTTATACAGCATATAAACTTAGCTATGAGTAACTCCTTTTCTCTCCATCCATGAAAGTCTCAGTATTGACATCAAAATAATGGATTTTTTTTCCTTTAATACTACAACAGGCATAGCTGTTAAATCTGGACAGGAAGACCTTGCAACCAATATTTACATATCAAAGTACTCCAGCAACACTTGCAAAGTTTAAACAATGCTAAGGACATTGATGACACTGGTCTGTAACCTCAGCTGAAAGCAAAATGCTACCCTGATGAACACGAGTCTATGTGGACCAGCCAGTCACCAGGAACTGCAGGTTCACCGTATCAGATACATCTGTGTAGTGCAATACTGTGCTATAGAAGAAGCTTCTTAACAGCAGCATTACAGCCATAGTAGAGGGGCCTTACCTATACTGATATAGCTGATATACATGTTTTTCAACAGCACTAATTAAACCAGGTGCAAATTAGAACTGCGCTAACACGGCTCTGCTGGTTTTAGGATCAGAGCTCGCACACCCCTACTACTGGCATCTTCAATTTAAAACCACTGGCTGAAGTGTCTCCCCTGATTCCTTCCTATAACCACCAGGAAGCTCAGCTCGTAGGGCGAATACCGAATACCAGCCACAGTGAGCTGAAAACATCAGGAATCTGACCGCTCATTTCATCCTATTCCCACCACTTAATTATTTGTATTTACCTACAGAAGAATAACAAGTTGTATACATCCAACATCAGACTAATAACCAACTCAAATTGTCTTCAAGATTAAATGAAAGTCAGGACTGTACATTAATTAAACATAACAAAAAGAGAAAATTAGTAATTATAATAAATCCTCAGCTGCCAATATAGTAGAACACATAAGAATGCTTATTACAAAACTTCGCTCAGATCCCATGGATTTGTATAGGTTATAATTTTGATTTACAGCATAAACACAATCTAAACGGTGATACAAATTGTATGAGCATCTGAACTGAAACAGACTCTTAAGTATACCAGGAGTTCCCATTTTTCTAGAAAATCACAAGGGTTTTTTTGGTGTGTTTTGTCTTTGTGAGCAAAGAAAAAAAATACTTGTTTCAGGTACTATGGAAATACTGCCTATTTCAGATATTATGGGAAAAAATAGGATGTATAAAATGCTGTCAGGGAAAATTTTGTATCATCTTTGTATCAAAGTATACCTGCTGTCTTATAAGCAAATTCAATTCATAAGGTAGTCTAAGATAAACATTAAAAAACCTGTAAGGGACAAAAGAAAAAGAACAAAGCTGACCAACTGACAATATGCTTTAATTTAACTCTCAAAGTCTCAGAACTACTCACCACAACAACATCTGGGTCAATTTTGTGAATCTTCGCAAGAAAAAATCCCAGCAGTGTTCTCTCTGTTGCAGCAATTTCTATTTTAGCATTCTAAAAGGAGCAAGAGAGCACCTGATTTCAAAGACCCAATAAGTTTAAAATGGCAACATCTCCTCTCCCCTACTAGTTACAAGACAATAATAAAGCACCACAGAGTTCTCCCTTTCCTTCTATAATTCAAGGCTTTTTGTTCTCACTCCCATAGACATAGAAAGCTTTTCTCAGAGGCTTTTTTCCATTTTGCTTTTGTATGCAGGTGTCTAGTGATATTTTAAGAGCCTCCTAATAATCAAGCACACCAGGAAAATGCTCCATGTGCACCCTTCACTCACAAGCTTAAGATCACACAGAAACAGAGAAAAACAAAAATAGGTTACTTGATTATTCTGTCAGGTCTCCCAGTGCCCTTTAGAAAGGATGCCTTCTAAATTTTGACAGACTTTACTCTCCAAGGAAAGAAGAAACAAATTCTCCCAGTTTACTATGAGTACATAGTTAGGTATAATGAAAACGAATCACAATTTTAGCCTCTTTGCAAAAGCTTTCCAACTCTCGTCTAACACTCCGTCTGTTTTATGAGCACAACAAGCAGCAGTACTGAATCACACAGAGCACACACCTCTGTTTTTACAAGCAACACAGAATAAATACCTGGATTTAGGTTTGCAGAGTAGAAAACTAATTAAATAATCATGTGATTCCTTTGAATATTTCTCTTACACAACTTACCCAAAGCAACATGAAGTTCATATTTTAAAAGGTATTGCAATCAGAAAGCTAACAAAACGAAATTACCTTCTTTTTAATAGCTTCTTTGAAGTCATACGGAAAAATGCAATCGTTCGGTTTGGAAACAACTGCAAAAGAAATTATATTTGTTCTTACATACAAGTTCTTAATTGTACCCTCTCTGTAAGCATCCATCCACAACAAAGGGAGCTAAGGAAAACTAACCTCTAAGTCTAAAAAGCTAGCCTTATGTGAATACTTGTCTTTAAGATAATTGAGTAATTAGTAAAGTATTAAACAATTTTAATCAGTCATATTTGAGGCTATCATTGGAGATTAAAACTATGGTCCACAGCTTCCAAAGAACTTCCTCTCACAGCATTCAGCACTCTTCATCACTTCTGACTGGGGTCTGAATCTCAAGGTTTAGCTGATCTTACTGTAATGACACTGCTGCAAGAGATTTTTTTCTTTCCTAAGAAAACTTGTTTATAAATAAATGTGACATGTTTATTTTTTAAATTCTGTTCAGAAGAACTGAACCGAAAAATAACTATGTGACAGTAAATAAAAGGTCTAAATTAATGGGTGAAGAAAGTAATGCAAGAGAACACATGATGAAGTAAAACTAACAAAAATGATAGGAAACTGTAAAGAGCAGAGTTACTTCACATCATAATATTTTTTTCAATAAAGTCTTCAATAAAAAGTCAGTAACCAGTGAAGTTAAAAATAGGAAGAAAAGCCTGCCTGGGAGTTGAAACTTTGTCACTTACTTATTCTAAGCCATTATTGGTGGAGTGACAGAATGAAGTTAAAAAAAAAAAAAAAGAAAGAAAAAAAAAAAGAAAAAAACAAAGAAAAAAAACCCCACACCAAAAAAACCCAGAACCAAAACCCCACACCAAAACAAACAAAACCACAACCAAAAAACACAACAACAAAAGAAAAACTCCAAAGGAATTATTTTTCTACTCATAAACTGTTCCAAGTACATACCACAGAAGTGTGTCTGAAAAGGAGGCTGAGGTGGAGCCTTATCCAGAGGAAATTTCTGATGAATCAGAGCTGCAACAGCCACAATCTATACCAAGGAGATACAGAACACACAGCTTCATAAACATGACTACTATCAATACCCATTTCTTCCCTCTTTTTTTTTTTTTTAATAAAGTTTCCTCATCTCTTTTCTCTTGCTTCTACAAAAGATCTTTTTAAACCGAATTCCAACTATAAATAGTTAAAAAGAAGAAAAGTTATCAACTGATCTCAAGTAAAATAAAGCAAAACTTACTCCTAAATTATTATCTTAGAAATTTGAGAGGAAAAATAATTCATTTTGGAAAGCTCTGCTTTTATCAAATTTTGTTCTGAATCTGAACAGACCCCACAATTTAAAGGATTCCCTATGAAGTGCAGGGGAGATATAAGCAGGGCAAGACATGCAGAGAAGCCTTGCCCCTGAGCAAGCAGTCAAGACTGCCAAGAAGCCAAGAGGTTTTAGTGTTCAGAAGCTATTAGCTTTACTGATGCTTCTGCTTGCTATGCTGGTACGATGTCTGGGCTGCCCAGACACTGATCAGGAAAACCAAACAGAAGACAAAGCAGACAGGCTTTAGAAACATCTTGGCAAGCAGAGTCCTGTTGGTACCTTGCGTATGTCTCATTACCTTGGCTAGAAACCAGGAATTTTCCATACTCCTTCCCCCAAAATTTTAATTTCACCAAGAGGATTAATTCTGCTTGAAAAATTTGCCAGCCTAATTTTTCTTCCATTCACTTAACCAGAAACAACTAGCCTATCCTATTAGTGAATACTAAATCTCTTCCTAAGCTAGGGAGACTTATGTTAAAAAACAGATAAAACATGCCTAACTACACGTTGTGGTCTGCAGTCCACAACTGAGAGTGACCACCTACATCTCTCCTCCTTTCTGAGAAAAGGAAAGATCTCACAGCAGAATAGTAGGTGCTACAAGATTTAGACCAAATTCTCATTCTATTTCAAAATGAGTTTTATCAGCAGAAAAACCCAGTCATTTTACCTAGAACCTATGATTAGCTCTACCAAAAAAATAACAATAATCCATTAACAGCTGTTCTGGGACAGTCTCATTTATAACTATTATGCACAACAGACGAAACAGAAGGCTTGAAAAAAAACATACCATCCACTGCCACAGTAAATATTCTCACCAAACAGGCCCCTTGAACCCACAGTTCTCACGCTGGTGAGGCCCCAATAAAAATTTCTTTGAAAAGCCCGCAGCACAGCAAGTTTATTTAACACTAAATACATTTAGATATGTTTTATCAGATGAAGTTCTTCCAAGCCTTAGAAAATTTTTAGTATATTCCGAAGAACAAAACCAAACCAAACCCAAATGAGAGCAGATTACTTACCTCATTCTGGTGAGTCTTTGGGTTCTGAGTGGTCTTCATGCTGAGGGACATGACCACGAGAGGAGGAGGAGGAGAAAGATCTTTAACCACGTTCACCAAGCCAGGCTTCATGGCCACAGCCTCCACCTTACACCAGCTGACTGACTGATTTGAAAGCTCTGAGGAAACAACAAAAATCACCTTCATTCTTCTGGGAACCACAGGTAAGGTTTCTCTAATGGCACTGCAGCACACAGCACGTCCTCTTAATGTTTTGCCTTTGTGGGATAGTCCAAGATCCAGACTAATCCTGCCCGATTTTTGGTAACTCCCTGAGCCCTGACTTCCCAGTGAGAAGCCTAGTCACACCAAGGGCTCCTTAACACCAAAGAGAGGGAAGATTCGTTTTGAGGTCAGGAAGATGTGTAATGCAAAAAAATACTTCAGGCAGCTTTATACAGAGTCATAGGAGAGAAAGGTATAAGCTAAGTGAGCATAACTCCACCTAAATTAATATACCACCTCTTAGCACCTAACCTTGTAGTCAGTCCAAAGGCTTCATAAAAATTAAATTAATACAAGTGAAATTAAAGAATACTCAGAGCTTTCTCAAACGCTACAGAAAAGGCAGCCAGGGTGCTAATCAAAGGAATTTTGATCAAATGAGAACAAGAATGTATAACTGACTGAAATGCACCAGATAACTAATTCATTTAGATATAGTCCTTCAGAAACACAATTAGGGAAAGAAGGCGATGGGGGATGTCATAAGACATCCTACCCTGGTAGTATAAGCTATCCTAAAATGTAAGAGAGACCACAGAAAGCTATTTAGACAAAGTGTACAAGAGCTAAAAAATTAGATAGAGAAAAAAAGACATGTTCACCACCCATTATCATTTGAGAAATTTTTGTCTGTAATTCTTTACTTCCTTTAAAAAAATAAGTGATCATTAACAAAAGATGCTGATGAGGTTACTCACTACACACAGTAAGAAGCAGAGGTTACATTTCTGATGGATTAACCTTTTGAAGACAGCTATTGGTAGACCTAGTTATCTTACTCCCTGCAAAACTATTTGACCCCTCTCTGGAAACCCACATATTTTACCTTCTCTCATTATCCATGCTCTAAATGCAAACAGGTAACTGACTAAAATACCTTCATTTATAAAACACTGATGATCTCTCCAAAGGAAGACAGGCAATCAATCACTTAACACCTGTTTTTCTTTGATTTCCAGTATCTTAACACCCAGAGCTTTGACTAGCACTCTATAGAGCAGTAGTCTCCAATGTGGGGTGCATGCACCCCAGGGGGTGCATAAGACAATCCATCAGGGTATGGGAAGAAAATATTTTTTTGTACCATTAATAAATAAAATAAATACTTTAGTAAGTGTTTATTTCACATACCTCATCCTTTTTCAGTTTCCATTTTTGAGTTTATTTTATAATGTACATAATATATTAGTACATGTATATAATTTATAAATAAATACCTATATACAGGGGGGACATGCTCAATTTTTTACTGATGGGAGGGCACGATCTAACAAGTTTGGAGACCACTGCTCTAGAAAAGCTCTGCTGCTATCTAGCACTGATACTCAAACTGCAAAGACAGCTTCATTACAATTAGCAATGACAGTTTTTGAAGCAGTTGTAGAAGTCTGATCAAATGGTTTGAGACTTGCTTATTCTAAACCTTCCAGGTGTACTTCTTATCCCTAAGACCCTCTATGGGAAGTGTGGAAGGGAAGCTACACAAGAAAGCAAGAACCTTGATTATAGAGACATACCCACAAACAAACAAACGCACACACACCCAAAACCCCAAAAAACCCAACCCAACAACCCAGTTTTGGGGCACTAAATCCAGTGCAACAACGACAGAAATTTGCATATATGTAACTAGTCAGCTTAATAGACAGTTTTCAACAGAGTGGGCATGCCACAGTCTTGAAATGAGCAATTCTGATACCAAGATACGGACTCCCTCTGGAACCTGAAGGCTGTAACAGAGATGTGAGTGTGGGAAAAAAGAGCGCCCTTAGATTACCATTTAACTCTGGTGTGGAATCAGTATCTGAGCTCAGGCAAGGTAATTCTAAGGGGAGATAGCACGTGTCAGCATTACGTAAAATTGAATACTGCCTGAACTGTTGGTTATCATTGCCATAACATCTGTCACACTGGGTATGAGGAACAAAACAGCTCTGGACTCCTTTCAGGTGAAGAAAAAAATGCCAAAGAAATAAGAAGTCAGTTCTTGGGCAAAGAGTGCAGATGCAAAACCCCTCTTAGGCCTTTAAAATCAGTGCCAGAAAGTACACCGATACTTGGCCAATGTCTGGTGGAAAACCCATCACAGCTAATCCATCTTTTGGCAGTCAGGGATTTGTCTTGTCTATTCCAGCATAAAATCCTTACTGGTATCAGCTTTGTCAGTGAGCAAGGTGCTGAAGAGGAGAACCCTCCTGGAGTCAGCGTTCATACTGTCAGTTCTACGTTTGAAGTGCCCCAAGGAGACTGCACTAATAGACGTAGCTTTTCTCCAGTATGATCAACTTCCCTACATTCTTCAGAATATGTAGCACACCTTGAGTAAAGGGCTCTAACCAAGCCAAAATAAGGCAGCATAACCACCTGTAAGTGGTGCATGCCACTCATGAGGCGGAAAGGATTTCAAACTAAAAAAGCTCCACACCACGTTCTAAGTGCCAGGAAAAAAACCTAACACACAAACAAAAAAGCCTTCTAGCAGCAGTTTGTTCTTAAAAAGATACATTTGCAGAAAAAACATGAATTTTAAGTTATCAAAAGAAGAAAGAGGAATAAATTTCTAGGAAACTAACTTTAGCTCAGTATTCGAGGCTTTAGGGTATGCACCAAAGAATAGCTGCTAGGCACTGCAGAGCTCCCTCTCACTGCCGTTCAAAGCTATAATCTCATCTGTACAGTGTGCAACTTTATACAGATAGAGCTCTCACTCAAAAAAGGAACAATAAGTTACAATTTGTACTAGGTAATGAAAATTACACAGATAAATTGCAAGGTTAATTTACAAAATGATAATTCATCAGTACAATTTAAATTTCCCTTCCTTCCCCCGATCTATAATGACGTGTGTTTTCCAGCAACCAAGTATTTCACATGCAAACCACCATACGTGGATTTTTTATTTCCAGCCAGCATGGTCCTTTGATCTTCCTACTCATCAACAGAAGTTCCAGGCTAGAGGTGTTAGTTCCAAATACATGTGAAAATGTTTGTCCTTTCAGATCTTGGGGAAGCCGAGGGCACTCAGCCTAACAAGTAACAGAAAGCAGCGAGTTATTTCACCCCACAGAAGTCTTCAAGGTTGACACACTATATTCAGACAGCACCTTAACAAAACTACACAATATCTGAAATCACTGTAATTTCCCACAAGCAAAGCCTTAACCCATAATACCTTACAGTAATTGAAGAAATTACACTATTGACTCGACTTAAATAGGTGCATAACAAAACCAGGACAGTAATGTAAAAATGCATTGAGGCAAAAGTTCTTCATCCATACTGGATGTAAGACAGAAATATTATCACCAGCCAAGACTACAATAATGTTCAATAACCATTTTAATACAGAAACTGCTCATGTTGTAAACTTAATTAGATAGTTACACCTTTAATCTTGTCTGTCATATAAAGATTGGATAAAGTGTTTCTACACAGGTAAAGAAAAATTTGAGATAGCTAGCAAATCTCTATGGGATGCTGCTTTCGCACCTAGAACTAGTATAAAAAGGGGGGTTAAAAAGGCATTATCAGAGCAACTGACTCAATAGGTCCAAGACTGCTGTCTCTTACATTTGAAACCAAATCAAGTATTTTTGCTAATGAAGAACAGCTACTGATGTTCTGATGGGAAATTTTTTCATCTTTGCTGCTCAATTTTACAGCTCTTCAACAAAAGTCTTTCTCGCCTAGCTGCTATTTGCAAGAGCCATATAAGCAGAGATATCAGCTGTATTCTGGACATGGATTCAACAAAATATTTAAGGGTAGTAAGTAATTTAAAACATCTTAGGCTACTCTGGGCCTTGATCCAGTACAGCTAAAGGGTTGTTTGGCTGATTAGTTGATTCAGTGGCAAGGCAATAAAAAAATAAAGCAGGATAATTGGGAATACAGATTGTTGTAAATCAGTAATCAAATTATAATTGGGGGACAAGGCAGGAGGAATGCAGTAGTTGTAGGAAGTATTTTTCCCCCTCATATTTACACAAACAGAGCTAACGCTAACAAATCAATGTTATAGGTTACCTGGTGATGAACTATTTTTGTTAAGGACTAACCAACATATAAATAACAAAAAAAGCCACAAGCTTGGGTATTAGCCTCTTTTTTTTTTTCTTTTTTTTAATTACAAGACAATGAGCAACTAACTACACACTGTAACAGAGGTACAGCCAAAGATCAAATACTTCAAATTTTATTTTTTTTTTAGTAAAATCATAGAATTCTTAATTAGGCAAGAAAGCAGGTTCTGGTCTTTCATCAGATTAATTATACTCACCGAATATTTAACTTCTAAGTATTCAGATTTTGCTGGAACATCTGGGATCTCAAAAGCATAATATTTTTCCACTTTCTGTATAAAACAAAGATATTATTTTGTCAGTATCTCCCAACTGAATATTCATTCTGTCCAATAAGAAACCTAACGAAATAAAGGCCAGCCAAAACATACATCTCAAATATCATGGGCTTGATTATATATTACCAATTCTGCAACTCATTATAACCATCTAAAGACAGTAAGAATGTTTTAGTACCTGTATTTAATCTCTTCACGTTTTCCTAGCATGAAGAGTTTCTACAGAATTGACTTACAAGTATACTAACCATTACAAAACAAAAACATACAATCTTAATAGCTCAGGAAACTCAGTAACATTCTGCAAATTCACAGGCTTCAGACATACTCACGAGAATTGGTGGTTGCAGACCACCACAAAATCATAAAATGGCCGAGATGGAAAGGTTTCTCCAGAGATTGTCTAGTCCAGCCACCTGCTCAGAGCTGGGTCAACTACAGCAGGTTGCTCAGGGCCCTCTCCA
Source organism: Aquila chrysaetos chrysaetos (assembly GCF_900496995.4). NCBI lineage: Eukaryota > Metazoa > Chordata > Aves > Accipitriformes > Accipitridae > Aquila > Aquila chrysaetos. The sequence continues at coordinate 44,682,648 of NC_044010.1, forward strand.
GTTAGGTTTTGAGTATCTCCAAGGATGGAGACTCCACAGCCTCTCTGGGCAACCTGTGCCAGTGCCTGACCTCCCTTACAGTAAAAAAGTGGTTTACGTTCTGATAAATTTCCTGTGTTTCAAAAGGTACCTATTGCTCTTGTCCTCCACTGGGCACCAATGAGAAGAGTCTGCCAGAGTCATCTTTACTCCTGCCCATCAGATGTTTATATACAATGATAAGATTTACATCACCAATCCCTTGCCCCGAACCTTCTCTTCTGCAGGCTGAGCAGTCCCAGGTCCCTCAGCCTCACCTCACATGACAGATGCTCCAGGCCCTGTAATTATCTTTGTGGTCCTGTGCTGGACTTGCTCCACTACGTGCACATCTTTCTCATACTGGGCAGCTCAGCTGAATGCAGCACTCCACGTGTGTCTCCCCAGGGCTGTGTAAGGGGGAAGGACCACCTCCCTTGAACCTGCTGGCAATGCTCTGCCTCACAGCCCAGGGTGCCCATGGCTGCCTTTGCCGCAAGGGTATGTTGTTGGCTCATGGTCAACTTAGCGTCTATCAGGATGACCAGGTCTTTTTTCTGCGAAGCTGCTTTACAGCCAGTCAGTCCCGCAGTCCATGGGGTTACTCCTCCCCTGGCATAGGACTTGTTATTTCCCTTTGTGGAACTTGATGAGATGATTCCTGTAGGTCATGAGACATCTCCAGCCTATCGAGATCCCTCAGAACAGCAGCACACCCATCTGGTATATCAGCCACTCTTCCCTGTCTTGTATTGTCTGCAGATTGGCTGAGGGTACTCTCTGCACCATCATCCAAGTCATTAACACCGACACTAAGCAGGATTGGACCCAGTATCGACCCCTAGGGTACACCACTAGGGACTGGGCTCCAGCTGGACTTTGTGCTGCTGATCACAACCCCTGGAGCCCAGCAGTGTAGCTGGTTTTCTGTCCACCTCGCTCGCTCTCCACTTACCTAGCCCATACTTCATTAGTTTGTCTTTGAGGATACTATGGGAGACAGTGTTGAAAGCCTTACTAAAGTCAAGATGAACAACAGCCACTGCTCTCCCCTTGTCTGCAAAGTCAGTCAGTCATCTCTTCACAGACGGCTACCAGCTTGGTGAAGCATGACTTCCCCTTCATAAACCCACACCAAACACTCCCAAGCACCTTCTTGTGCTTTGTGTGTCTGGAAAACAGTTGTTCTCACAATTAGTTGCTCCATCACCTTTTACCAGGGCTTGAGATGAGGCTGACCAGCCTCTAGTTCCCTGGAATCTCCTCCTCCTTGCCCATCTTGAGGATAGCAGTGACATTCACTTTCTTCCAGTCCTTACAAACCTCCTCTGATCAGCATGACCTTTTAAAGATAATCAAGTGTGGCCTTGCAATGACATTGGCCAGCTCCCTCCGCACTCATGAGTGCATCCCATCAGGTCCCATGCACCTGTGTCTGTCCAATTTGTTTAAATGTTCCCTAACCTGATCTCCATCGAGGACAAGTCTTCTGTGCTTCAGGCTTTCCTTCTGGTCTCTTGGGGTCAGGGATTGCTGAAGGCTGGACTTAGCAGTAAAGACCAAGGTGAAGAAGACATTGAGTATCTCGGCCTTTTCCATGCCCTTTTTCACGACATCCCCTGTCCCTTTCAGCAGCAGGCCCACATTTTCCTCTAGCCTTCCTGTACCTATAGAAGCCTTTCCTACTGCTCTTTGCCTCCCTCACCAGATTCAACTCCAGGTAGGTGGGCTTTGGCTTTCTTTTTCCACCATGATGTCACCTTCATTTGTCTGCCCTCTAATCCTGACCCATAAGCTCTTGACCAGCTCTTTGCCCATCCTTAGGCAGGACTCCATGCATGCCCATTGCTTTGACATGTAAAAGGCACTCCCCCTCCTTGCCATTCCAGCCTGTCCTTCTTAACCACATCCTATCCCACCACATGTCTGTGATCCCAAGGAGACTGTAGCCCCGTAACTGCATGCAGTTCCTCCTTTTATACTGCATACTTTAGTGTACCAGCACTTCAGAGAGGCACCCAAGAGAGCTTATTTCCCAACCATCTGCCAGCTGTTTACTACATGCTTAGAACAGAATCATTTCTATGACAATATTGTATTTTTCATTTTGAGTGACTACTTTCTAGTAAAACCCAAGTCAAGTTTGTTTACGTATCTCTAACAAAGATAGTTAAAGCCGTCTCAAGTTCAGTTCAACTTTACTGAAAGTTAAGTATCACTTCTGCTTTCTTCAAGAATAATGATTTTCCACAACATGCACAGCTTGTCAGTTTCTAAGAATAACTGCCTTCATTTTCCAAATAATTACAATATCCTGTGCAACATCACTATGGCACCTGCTGAAATGCCACGCTCTACCCTGTAATATGTATGCTCTGCCCTGTAATACTTCACAAATGATCTGCACCGTTATATAAAATTGTTATTATGTTATGCCATAATTATGCTAGAACATTACTCTTACTACAAGAATTCCTAGAGGGCCCTTAAATTAAAAAGCATATTTTCACTGGACAGTGCATTAAGTTCAGCACAGTATACATAGAGTCAGCATAATATACCACTAAATTAAGTTTAATAAGAACGAACAAAGTCACCATAAATTGGAATAAAATTTACAAATAAACAAAATACATGCACAGTTAGGTAAACTCGAAGTTATTTGGTTTTGAGGTTGGGTGGCTGGTTTGTTTTTTTTTTTCCTTAAATTAACAGCATCAGCAACAGCTCCCTCAGAGCACTACAACGGGCAGTTAAGCTTGCTACTTCTCATAACACTGCAGTTTTAAGGCTGCAAAGCCTGGGTAAGAGAGGAGAGGGCCCTCTGCTATAAATAGGAAGAAGGCAAATCCAGAAACAACTATGGCATCAACAGCTATGTGGAAGCAGAAAACAGTAATGTAACTTGGTACAAGAGCACCACTATGAAGAAAGAAAAGCACTACAAATTAGCATGCAAATACAGATCTGAACTGTTGAGCCAAAGCAGCACCTCACACAAGCAGCACATCATAGCTGTAACATAAGAGATGGCAATGCATTGCTTTTAGCACATACTACCGGTAGCCCCCTTCTTTTTTTTAATTTAAAAAACACTCTCAGGCTTCAAACAAGTTCTTGTTGCAAACGCAAGCTGAACATAGTGTAAAAATAGTATGCTGCAGTGATTCATCTGCGTTATTCCACAGAGCTCAGCTCAATTACACAAGCGTCTGGTCATAACTGCAGTGAATGAATGCTTTGCTGCAGAGTAATCTGCCCTTCAAGTGGCCCTTCACAGAGCAGAAATGAGCAGCAGTGATTAGCTGCTAAGTTCCTAAGTGGAGTAAGGCTGCTTTCAAATTGATTTGTGAAGACTTGCTAACTTGGCAGCAGTGCAACCCATTGAAGCTACAATTAGCAGCAGGTGCAGGAGGAAATGATATGGCTTAAGTGTATCTGTTCCCAGGGACAAAGTTTGGTGCTGGCAAGGCCAAGATGCACACACACACACGCACAGAGGACAACTTGTCTCAGTGCATAAATACTGGCTCTCTCCGCATCATCGCAAAACTGGGTATTCTGAATAAAAGAACTCTGGGTGCATGGCAAGTATGCTAGTAACCTTTCCAATTTCCAGCTAATGATGGAAGAATAAGAGTTTCTCAGTTTCAGAGTAGTATGCCAAAACTGAAACTTGTGTTACTCTGAATGCATTGCTCACAAGTGCTCTGCTCACCTGAGCAATATTGCCATTAGCCTTTTAAAAATCTTTCAAAACACCAACCCTTAACAACACAGTAGTGGAACATTGGCTGCACATCACAGAACAGGGGAGTTCTTCTAAAGCATATTAGCTCTTAAACACATACAGTCACAACTGTGTGGAGATCACTTTTTGGGAGCATTCACTCAGCTGAGTGCCACCACTATTTCAATTTGAGCCCTGCACACCCCTATGGAAACACAGATCCAAGGGCTGTATAACAACACAACACCTCTGGTGGTATGACTGCAATGAGAAGAAAGATGATGACTCCTTATGAAAAACAGACTAATACGGTATATAACCAGGCAAACTGAGGTCTCTCAGAGAGGAACAAAAGAAAAGGAGGGTGCAGTAATGGGACAAACCCGCTACTTCCACAATTACCATGCAGGCAGCAAAAGGACCCCCTGCTGTAGCAATGTAAGCCTGGCCAGATTTGGTGCCACTTGTTCACAGTCAATTTTGTGTTAAGCTGGAATAGCTGAGTTACTGTAATACCTTCCTTGAATAATCCTCTAAAGGCCCCACCAACAGCCCTGCTCTCCAATCCTATCTCTTCTCTTATCCCCCACATTACTAGTGCCATACCCTCCTGCTAGCTCCGGTTCTCATTAAACCCTTCCAGGAGACAGTAACTATCAAAATCAGCAGAAAATTATGCCAGCAAAATAAAGCTGGATAGCCTTTTACCATGTTAGCAAAATTCAGTTTACTGAGGAGTCTGATGAATTCAAACAGAATTTGAATTCTTACTGTTCAGAAACAATTCTGGTAGGTTATTCCAGAGCTTCTCTGCATACCCAACTATCCTGCCTAATTTATTCATGAATTAAAATTTATAAATTTGTTCTTTTGCTAAAACTCTCCTTTAAATAGCTTTCTTGCTGCTCATCCTCTTTTAATGTTTTTAGAGAGCAAAAAGGTCTTATCATTATTCTTCACTTTACTAGGCTAAAAAAAATTAAAGCTCTTTCATAGTTATCTCTGGTATAACTGATTCTCCTTTTGTCTCATCCTTCTAATTACCATCTTTTGTACCTGTTGTCGCTTGAGTTAATCTTTCCTCATCACGGTGATCAAGTGTTGTAATATTCTAGGTAAGATCTGAACACCACCTTAGTGCTGCTACTTCCCTATTCTTGCTAGGGATCACTCCTGTGTTACACTCAAGGACCCCAGAAGCACTACAGTCATGGTCCGGACAACACAGTTGGGCCTTTCACCCCGAGCTCTGGGTAAACTCAGTAAAAATTTGATAAGCTTTGAACTAACATCAGAAATAACAGTTCAAATACTTCCTGCATATGGTTTACCTTTATTTTTAAAAGCCATCTTTGAAGGTTAAACTATATTACTCCATTACCTCACTCACACTATTCTTCCTTAGAACACCATGGAACAGGGGAGGTTTCCTAAGATTCTATTAGCAGATCTGTGTCTTTTCAAAGGCCTTTCCCCCTCCTTTCATTTCCGGAGTACAAGTGTTTGCATCCTCTCTTTTAATGAAGAATTGATTTGCCCCAAGTTTCCTCCCTCATCCGTCAAATGGTCTTCAAGCAGTGAGCTATGACAAACTTGTTTTTTACGTATTGTTAAATTCATTCCTTTCCAATACATAACAATTAAGTTATAATCAACTATACAAGAGAAATAACACCAAGAAAACTGAAAAAGCTGAATTTGCATCAGAGTTTTGAGAGAGAAAATAATCTAGAACAAAACCAAAGTTTTACAAAGTACTAATGACGTGCATTTTCCCTGAATGACGTAAATAATGCACTAAGCTACACATTGATGAAAAGACATCATGTCTTGCATGAAATTGCCATTTGAGAAACACTGCTCATATTTTCACTTTAACAACTGAAACTTTCAGAAGTACTCTTGCTTTGTATTAGATGACCTCCTGAGGGTCTTTCCAAACTGAATTACTATATGAACTTGTTTTTATTTTCCCTCATTTACATATTGTTAAATTCCATTCTTCCTGCATTTTTACTTGCCATTCCATTTCCTGATCAACTATTCAGGAACGAATCCTATGAAGTCACAAGACTGCCAGGCTAGGAAAAGTTAAAACTAATTCCACACCACCCAGTAATTACAATGAAACCCAGCTTTGCCAGACTAATGACATGTTGCTTCAAGAAACAGAAAAATTTCTAAGCACTTCACTCTGAACACATCTTTTCCTCTAACTTGCATATTAGCCACCTTTCCCCACACAAACTTCTCACCTCTGCACCCCTGCCAAAAGACAAATGTTCTATGTAAATGAACAAGAAAGCTTTCTCACGCTAGTGAACTAATTCAGTCCAAATGCGCAACACTATCAGCGGTATCAGCTCTTTTCCTGCAGACTTATAACAAGTATTATATTACTGTATGTGCAAATTTTCCATTACAGCAACATTTTGGTTTTCCAATGTTCTTTTCAGGGTTTGTTGAGCAAACAGAACACAGCAGAATAACACTATAAGACTATTGCCCATAGCTGTAAGCCCAGAACAGCTTAAGTTTCAAGACTGCATGACAGTTCTCACAACTTGTTACATCCTCTGTAAGCGCACTATGACAATCCATGCTCTGAACGGCACCCATTCTAAAAAGACAAATCTGCAAGGGTGAAAGGAAGGATAAGACATGCCAAGAGATGAAGTTCAATACACCTGGTGAAATGCAAAGATGGTCTAATCCCAGTGTACTGACCTATCTGCTGGACAACACAATCTTTCATTTTAAACTTTGACACCATGAGCTGATACCCAGGCTTTAGGCATCAGAACATCTGTCTGTTCTGTATTCTCAAAAATAGCTCAGCAAGCAAGCAAGACAGTCTGACATTCAACCCAGTTTCAAAGAAGCTAATGAATGAGTATTTTCAAAAACAGTACGTTTAAACCTCTGGTGGAACAATCATGTTGCAGATTTACCTTTCTTAAAGGAGTATGGATATTTGGGAAGACACTGGGATGGCTTTTACAGGCAGGTACACTTACACATGTCAGGAGTTATATATTTGCATCTCAGCATGACCTCCCCCACTGGACAGTGTTTCAACAGACTTTCCACCTTACAAACCAGAACAACAGCAAATGACCAAATAGGATGCTTGTAGACAAACCTTGGATTTGAACTTCATGATCTTATACTTCGGTGAAATGCAGTCATTAAATTCCTTGAAAACACTCATTATAGTTACCGGAGTCTCCGTCTCTTTGCCAGTGGATAGGTCAATTTCCTCAAAAACAGAAGTCAGGTTTTACAAATTAACAAAAAATGCCAGCAGACATGACCAAGAAGTTGAATTTTGCTTTGCTATTATGAATCACGTATCTCTTCTTTAAGTGAAAACTACAACGCAATCAGCCAAGAAACCCCAAATTTAAAAAATATTATTTGAAACAGAGTGTTTAAAAAGCATTAAGTTTTCTACTAATACTTCAAGACAACTTTATTTTCTAAGCAGCAAGTCTAAAGATAACAATTTGACTGCAGTTGTTAGTTAGGGTCGGGGGAAGCAGCAATGCTCTACTCTGCATCTCACATGATATCCTGTGTATACACTGGATTTTACCACCTACAGACAACACTGGCTTCAACAGTTCCCACAAACACACTACTAGAACTCATAACATGCCACAAGCAGAATGAAAGGTACTTATGTTTGACATGCTTGAAAGATATGCTTACTGTTTCACGTGGCAGTAGATAAACAGTTCTCTCAATATTTTTCACTGTCACACAACAGCTGACATAGGTGTTTGCAGATTCAATCCAAACTTTGCCAAACAAAAATACCACACCTAAGGAAGAAGGGCAGAGCAAAGAATTCAATATGCAATTCGTAAATTTATCATTCTTAATGTTGCTTAAAGCAGCTTATTATGTATTCTTACACAGAAACACAACCATTTCTGGTTTAGGTCCTTGAACAACAAATCTTTCCAATGTATCAGCACATTTTAAATTTTTAAACACCAGCTTTACAAATAGATACCTGTGCAGTTCTTCATGCCCCTACCTCCATCACTATAGTAACACCTTGATATGTGAAATTCAAAATGACATGACACAGCCAGTCTTAGAATTCTGTTCTGATAGTCCATTTCTACCTACATTAGTTTGATAATTCATGGGGAGAGGGAGGAATGAGACAGAAGTCAGTGAAAGCTGAAGATAATCAGAATGCCTGTGCTGTCAATCACTCCTGAAACATGTGTTATCTACAATTTTTCATTCTTCAGCTAGACCAGTAAAATCAACTCATTTTTCCTACACTTTAGTACCATAAGATCAAGACCCTACTACTAATAAAACCCGTAGAAATACATTCTGCAGACAACAACTAGAAGCTTATCAACTGTGAAAAGTTTTCAACTGACTTTTTAACAAATGAGAACATGGAAAGACGTATGACATCGCAAGAAATCCTGGATGCTAAGACAGCAGTTGTAACAAAGGTAGACATTCAGAAAGCCTATATAGAGCAGGACTAGCACAACTGACTTCACTGTGGACCATGTCATTATTGTACATGCACATCTCTGAGCCACAGAGAACTTGGCATTAGCACAAAATGCTGCAAACTGCTAATCAAGTGATGTTAAACTTTGAAATAACATAGAACAAAGCCAGCTGACTTTCACATACAGTTTGTGAGTTACAAGTAAAATAAGCTGCCAAGTACAACTCAAAAACCTGGCTTCACCTGAGTTCCCTTCAAACTCCAAACAATTTGGAATCTGATTACATGAAAGACACTCTTCCTACAGTACATTACTATTGATGAAATCAGAAACATCAGAGCTGAGACTGTCTCAGAAACAGTTTTTCACATGAAGATTTTGGAACCTATGTTTCTCCTTGGTCTGACAATGCACAAACAGGTCCTTGGTTAAGAGTTATAATTTATCTTTGCCACGCAATCTATCAGGTGTAGAGGCACCTTTCTTACTCCATAAGATCAAAGATAAATCAGTGAGGATGCACTAAGACAGATGACAGGGTTAGAGTGACAGGCTAAGAAAAATAATTTCTTGAGTGCATGGAATAGATGAGAACAAGACTACTTTTGTCAAGGACAGAGAATGCTGTGGTTTTGAAGATGATGAGCAAGGATACAAGCTTCAGCTGCACAAAGTATCTTAGAGATTTTAATACAGAGGCGATCTTCAAGATTTAGACAGTTTGAATAAAAGGATCTAAAAAGAGCTCAAATTACAGATCTAAGTGACAGGGAAGATGAAGTTCTTGTCCCCAGCAATCTTTTTTTTTTTTTTTAAAGGGATAAAAAACTCAGATAGGTTTATATCATACAGAAAGATGAAACTATGGGAGAGACCACAAAACAGTAGCTGGTTGCTTGAACAGCTGGCAATACTACAAGCATGGAGAAGTTAACCTGTCAGAGGCATACATATAAGCAGGCGAGGTAGAAAGAAGGATACACGAGCCAGTCAAAGACAGGGTAAAAGGCTGCCTGGATTGCAAAGACAAACTTCAATCAACTCTAGCATGGACAAGTAAGTGGTCTTAACCCCCAGACTTCACAGATTCAGAGTAATTTAGGATGGAAGGAACCTTTGGAGGTCACCTAGTTGAACACCCCCATGCACACCCCCCCCCAAAAGCAGGGCTAACTTCAGAGTTCAGAGACATTTCATATGTAAAACCAAGAAATAAGAGATATCAGGCCTTATCCCCTGTTAGCCTGATTATAGAAAGAAGAAACAAAGAAAAAATGGGAGTAAAGCTTATCAAACACAAAGTCGGTGAAAAGAAAGATCATGCTACCAATGAACCAAAAGGCAAGCGAAGTCATGAAACAAGGAAAATGTCTTGCAGAGGGGAAAGAAAGGGCAGTTTTTATTTGTTATTTCTTTAAAATGTTAATAGGATTACAATTCTCAAGTTCTTTGCCTAAGATAGTAAAGGGAGTTATGAAAAGTAAGCCTCCAAAAAAAATCATTAAGTTTGAAAGAGTCTTATGATTATGCTATAGTATTTACTCTTCAGGCAATGCATTTGACATCACAGCAAATGAGGCATAAACAAAGATCATGAACTTGTTAAACAAAAAGCAGTATCAAAATTTTCCCTTCTACATTACTAATTGAAAACAGGTGCAGTCTTTATTATTCAATCCTGAAAAAGTCATAATGAGAAAAGAACACTCCTTGCATGCGAGGAACAGAAATCCTTTCATAATTATGTTCCATTCAGCAACCACTGACTTAGAAGACAAAAAGAAGGAAAAAGAACAATAGTGGGGTCTTTAAAAGTAGCAATTTTATATTAAAGCCATTGATTTCATCAAGATATCTATGATTATTACCACTCCCATCACCAAGCTGTTCAGCCCAGCACAGTCTCATATTTAAGTCTGGCATCCCAACTCACAACAAAAGGTGTAACAAAGAAACATATCTGACTCAATGCTTACAGCATCAACCCAAAAAACCTTCAACAACATATGGAAGAACCTTCCGGTAAACCTACATGAAGCACAAATTAGAAACCCAAGATCCTAAAGCTGCTGATGTAATGAGAGGACAGATGGGAAGTGCTTAGAACAGATGTGAACACGACTTCTTTTGTCAGGGCTGAGATCAGAATGCCGCAGTTTTGAAGACGATGAGAGCTAGGATTCACACTTCAACTGCACAAAGTATCTTAGGGATGTTAATCCAAAGACAATCTTCAAGATTTACACAGTTTGAATAAAGGGATCTAGATAGACCTCGTATCTTTCAGCCCACCTTCCTCCCTTGATAGACATACCTTTCCTTCCCATAAAATTGTGCAACTGCTTTCTAATAATCCACCAGAATTTTCATTTACATTTCCAGAAACAGGAAGAAAGCATGCTCGATTGTTGCACCATGGAGTAAGAAATTAACAACATCAACTTATTCCTGGAGTGCACTGGGTTTTAAGGCTGCCAATGGGTCACCAACATTGAGAAGTGGTAGTAGCTCCCTTTGTACCTCCCTACTGCTATACTAGGCCAAGAGACGACATTACTTTTCCCAGTCATAGTGCCCTGCACTGAGGACAGAGGTGTAGAAAAACAAGAGATGAATGTACAAGTTATGAAGCACAGAGAGACAGGGCATCTAGACAAAAGTTAGGCAAGTCTGAAAATCCCAGTTACATAAAAAGAATCAGAATGGCATTTTCTGCCTTTAACTGAACAGTTACCTGGCTGACTGTACTGATCTTCATAAGCATCCAGCCAATAAAATCTTAAGACTTGATCATCATTTTCCCCATTCACAAGTGGAAGGAGATTGGGGTCCAGCTGAACTTCTGCCACTACTAGATCAGCTTCATCCTCATCAATTCCATCCCAACATGAGATACCTGGGAGAGAACAACTTCTGCGGATTTTGCAGAAGAAGAAAGAAACAAGAAGTAAACTTATGCCTTTACTATGACCACCCTTTTGCTTTTTTTCAGCCCTATAATCTCACACCTTTTGTTGCTCTTTCCACTTCCAAGCAACATTCCCAACAGTTGGGTTTCCTCAGATTTCTTCTGAAAAGAAGGATGGAGTGACAAAGAGAGAAACCCACATGCAAGTATGGTTCTCAGTACACAACAGGCAGGCTTTAAAAATCATTCACCTGGTATTTCAGCCTTGGTCATTCAAGCCTTTAAACAACAAATATATCCATTCATCTGTACAAGCTGCTTAGTGGGAACAACAGATTATTTCAACAAAACTACCTTTTCAGTCATTAAATGTTTAAGTCTTTTTGCTCATTCTAATATTTTACAGTTTAAAGTTATGGAAACATATGATTCAAGATTCTTCCAAACAATTGAAAAAAACAGGAAAAAAAAACTTTTCTCCTATTTCCAAAGATATAGTTGTTCACCATGTGAAATTACTTTTAGCAACAATGCTTTTAACTACAACTAATGTTATGAAATACCTTCATAGTTGCTTAGAATAAGCATCATTAGCAATTCCTCATTTTTGCTTATTGGCATTGAAGATCATTGTTCAACACCCACATCGAGTCACCTCAATATACTGAAAAGTGTTATGTTGTCATGTGCTAAATCCCAAAGACAGCAAGTATTTTTCAGTTAATTAGCTATCAGCATGTTCAACATTACCATTTTTAACGTCACTACAAAAAAACCCATCACATAGCATTATCATCATTCTGTCTGTATCATAATTATCCCATTGGCAAAGACAAATATGAAGATAAATCTAAGGCTTATTGGTAGAAGAAAAAAAAAAAGAAAAAGAGATTCTTACAAGACAGATGTCTCTTTCTTCTCTGATTCCAGCTGCTCTGTCTTTTTCTTTTCAATTTCCTCATCCCTCTTCAAGCTTTCAGCTGTCTCAGGTATAGTTTCCACATGCTCTGCTTCCATAGGTTCATCAAAGTCCTCCTCATCAAAATCCATCATTCCCTGATCATCATCTGGAAGTGTTGCACATAGCACTAAGGGCTTGAGTCATTAAATTGACACACTGTATACTACAGCAGTATACATAGATAGCATACTACATGCATGAACGTAATATACAGTATTAATATACAAACAAAATATCACATTTAAGCTATCTAAGCATCTAATTAGCATAACTAAGAAGTGTTTTAACACTAATATGCCATATATTTAAAGAGTTTCCAGAACTGGGTTTTGATTTCTTTTTGATACCTTCAATAGCTTTCTCTTCTATTGTCTTCACTATTCCCCCATTTTCTGTAGCTTTTTGCACATACTTGGTATCCTCTTTTTCAGAGACTATGACAGATTTTGCTGTGTAATTGGGACGTTTAGGATGAAACGAAGCTGGAGGAAAAGCTTCCTTTCTGAGATGAGCAGGAGCTTTCTTTGATATAGGGGTGATTACCTGAAAGACATTTTAGCCATGAGTTTAAAAAAATTCTCTTAAGAGCAAAAAAGGAAAAAAAAAAAAAATCTAGCACTTGCTATTTGCAGAACTAGTAACCTGGGATAGAGGAAAAGCTCCACATATTTTGCATGATAGCTAAAACTCCTTAAAAGTAAACTTTAAATTCTTATGTTTTTCTACTATAATTTTAAAAAGCAGTTTACAACAGGCCATGGTTGTCATTTAATTAAGTTTGTGGTTACTTTCACTATTTTCCCCACATAGCACTACTCCATTCCTAAATTAAAACCTCTGTGTCACCTGCGTATGTGACAATATACGTCAGGCAGGGACAGAGCCTGGAACAACCGCAGAAGGCCAATCTGGCAGTTTACACCTGTTCATATCAGCAATGAGTTCAGGACATCTAGAAGACACCATGGATCTAGAAAACAGAGTGCTTCTCCATTGGATTTCTTCATGCTACAGACATGGCAGGGAGAGTGAAGAAAACAAAGAAACCGCATTTCAGCATGCTCTGCAAGTCTAAAATCTGAAGCAATAAGCACATAGTTTGTTTTTCAGACAAGATACCGCTACGGCAGCAGCTACAGAACCTCTTTTTATGGAAGATGTGTATGAAGTACCCTCCGCCATGACCAACAACAGGTCTCTCCATCTACTGGCCCTTGACCTGCGGCAAGGTCCAAAACTTCTATCTTGGGGAAAGCTGTTATCTACCGACATAGAATTTAGAGTGGCACACAATCGTCTCTAGGGTTCTAATCTCAGTACAGCTACTTCTACTGTGGCAAACGCCAAACTCAGCCCTTCACTCACCTTAAACAGAAAGCAAACATTACTTAATCTACCTTCACCAACAATTTTTTGCCAGCTCAGCCAAATGCATTTATTCATACTTATATTCCTGCTCATCTCCTGAAGTAGAAAGCATCACTGCCATCTTGCTTTTTATGCCCATTTATTTTCTAAGGCTGGACTCTTCATCCTCTTCATCTGTTTCATTGTCTAAAATCTCCTAGGATCACAGAAGCTATCATCTGAACAGACTGTCTGGGAATTAATTCCCTTCTCAATGTTTCCTACTAAAAGTGACCACTGTTTTGCACTGAAAGACAAAGATCCTCCTTACTGTATCTCCCCCTTTTTTTCTTTTTCAATTACTTCTAGGCTCCAACACAACTGCTGAAATGAGTGCCACTCGCAATTATTATCTGCATAAGAGCTGATGTCACTAATACACAAGGTTTCACAAATCGGATTTATCTACTCTACTCCATTTGCCCTCTACAGACTCTTACCAAATATCTCATTGTATTTCCAGCTATAACAACCTTCTCATTTACCAGAACTCTTAACAAAATGCTAGCCTTCCACCCTTGGCAGCCCATCCCTCCTTTCACTCCAAAATCTTCCACTAGGGTCAACTTCTATCCATAGCTTCAATTTTCCATTTGCTTTTCATTTCTGCAGAAGAGGAGTTTCTTATCCTTTTCCACACCCACAAATAGAGTTTCTTAGCCTTTTCCACACCCACAAATAGAGTCTCTTATGCTTATTTCACTTCCCATCATCCTTTCCTTGCCACAAGGGTCTTTGTCTCTTTTTTCCTAAGAGTAGAAAAGCAGAAGCTCACCTTCATGTGATGCACTGGACATTATAAAGACAGTTTCACCTGTCAAATGTAACAGCTATATACTACTACTATACTAAAGATACAGATGAAGTTGTATTCTGTTTAAGTATTAACATGGAAAGGGAAGACAAAAAAATGCATGAAGTTACACAGTAACATTGCTAAGGAAGCTAATGAGAAAGGTAATCTAGAAGCAGAAATAAAAGACAACAGCATTCAAATCAACCAAAATACAGATTAATACTTATTAATGAGAACTTTTTTGATTTTTTCCATTACCTTAGGAGTTTGGGACTGCACAGAGAAAGGATTCAGTGGTACTCCAGCAGATCTTTTCCTTTTCAGCATTATAATTGGTTGTGGGCTTATTTGAACAGTCTGAATATTAAAAGAAAAGAGAAAGTGACAAAATGAAGGTGTTGTTCAGTGTTTTCTTTTGCCTTGGTTAGTAACATTTTCCACCAAAAGACAAAGAAAGCCACCAGTATTTCTCATTTGCCAAGAAAACACACCTCCTGATATACAGCTCAGCCACGTAAAAAGAAAAAGTTATCTGAGCAATCAGCCCATGAAGACCGACGCTAGATTTTTTTGGTAAACAGTTTGAGAGAAAAACTGTCATCAATAAGTGAAACACTTTTCAAACAGCAGGCATTTCAATAGCTAACTGTGCCTTTAATGCACAAATATCAGAATAACTGGTGGGATGTTCCTCATGTCTGCTGAAACAGTAGTATTGAGCACACATGCCTTAAGAAAGGCAGAAGTGCTCTTTCAGCGCTGTCACACTAGAGGAAAACCCGTTTTAATTTATTTACATGCACAGATATTTTATACTCATCAACAGCTAGTAACAAAAGAAAATTTTAGAGAACAAACAACAAAGCCAAAAAAACAATAGCTAACTACTAGTTAAGTAAATAGAAGCCATAGTGTAATTATTAGCATTATTTCCCCTAATCAACGCTCCACAAAATTTGACAGCATTACAACGTATTTGCTTAATGATTTGAGAGTTTTTGATAGCCTAAGGTATTATAACTCTCAATCAGATATCACAGGGAGAAGTAAAATAATAAGCATACAAAACCAAGACAACAACTTTACATTGGAACATCTATACCCCTCTTACTGCTCTGTAAAAACACATTATGCTTATTATGATACAACATATTTCAATTCAGTATCTCACCACTACAGCAGTTTCACGGTTTACATGTAAGCAATCCTTTCCATTTTACGGAATCCTGCTAAGGGGCATTAACTCATTGAAAAGTCATTAATGACAAGAACAGCCTCACTTGAGACAGTCCAAGCCTGCTACAGCAGCCATCCTGCACTCCTAACTCAGAGAAGTGTTAATCTGGTTCTCTCTAGCAAACTGTGGAAAGCAGGAGGAGGCAGACAGAAGTTCAGGCTACATCATCTGCTGAAACAGTCCTCCTTCAGGTCCCCTCATGAACCCAAACACACCAGATGGAAATATGCTACAGTATACTGGCTGGAGCATGGTGATACACATACATGGTATATGCGATTCAGATGCAGGTTAAGTCCCGTTTCACTCCAAGCTGACTAAAACCTAGAAGGGTGCATTAGCACAGGCTCTACATCACATTAATATAAACCACATCTAATCAGGACATAGTAGTTTTGGCTTATCAAACCAATACAGTCACGCAACTTCTGCATGGTGGAGATGACAGGTAGGCTGCATGCATACATGGAATATACCAAGCAGATGTGCTATGGAAGAAATCAATCTTATATCGTCTAGTTTTAGGAAGAACTGTATTTTCTTGAGATGTTCCACGGCAAAAAAAAAGAATGCATTAAGGTGTTTCAAACAGATTTTATTAACATACTTACTTCAGCATTAAGATCTTGAAGAATATCCCCTAGTAAATCATCCTTTGACAGGTCCACAGTTTTCTGCAAAATAACAGATTAGCCAAACAGTTCTTAGTTATATGTGCAAACCCAACCAGGAGACCAGCAGGAAACGACTAAAGGGTTTCCACAAAACACACATGTTTTCAGGAATGCTCCATATCTAAGAGATTGTAACAGGAGTTTATGTCTTGCTAGACATGAGAAACTGAAATGAGCCCTTGCTTTATTCCACTCCCACTAAACCACTGCAAACAAGTTAGAAATCTTTCAATTCAAAAACAAAAACAAACAAACAAAAAAAACTTACATCTGTGTTTTTCTTCCCAGCACTGGCTATAAACATAGACTTAATTGTGTTTGGCTTTGACACCACCGATTTTTTCAGGTTCTTTTTATCAACCGTAGATGTTTTGCCACCTTTTCCTACAGAAAAATATAAAATGTGAATTCTGCATCAGCAAAGCTCAGTGTTTAAGGGTCCAGGAATAGATAGCTGAAGTAGTATATTTTTTTCCACCTTCGCACTGCTGGCTGAGATGAGGCTTAATCATCTTTCATTTGCTGTCAGCTTTGTAATGGCTGTCATGCACACACAAAAAAGCGCAAAACCTTATCAGCACCCTATCTTTCCTAGTCACATCAGAGATGATCTCTGCATACCCAAGTTCATACTCCAGAAAAAGGACCAAGATACTTTACATGGAAACATCTCCTGAAAAAAACACAAGCATCCAGGAGTTTGGCACTAGGTTTGGATTCTCAACACCAGACTCAATTTCTCAGTTTGCCAGCAACTTCATAAAAGTTGGCAAAATCATTTGATCCCAGATGCTTAAAAGCATGCAGGTATTTTAGTGGCAAAAGAGACCAAGTATCCTTTAGACACTGGCTTTGGAAACCAAGATCATTCCTAGATGCATTTGTTCTAGAAGTGAATATATATCCCACAGAGGACCGTAAGCAAAATTGCCCCAGTAGTGCTGAAGTAGTTAGCAGTGATTTGACCTCAATTTGTGGACCTCTACCTTCCGTATCACAGGGGCTAAACAAAATCCACAGTCACAGGTATAGAACTATAGTGCTTCAAGTAACATGTTATTTGGCCACATTCACCACATACTGATGCCAAGAAGCTGCCCGTTTTAGGTACCTTTTAAAAGCCACTGGAAGCCATTCTACAGCGGTCATGTTCAACCTACCTTTCTTATTGGAACCAAGAGCGTCATCATCCAGATCTTCATCAAAGATTTCCCTTCCATCTTCTACATAACCTATCCCATCTGCAGAAAAACAAATTGTTAAAGATTTACATTTTAAATTCTAAATAAATTCTAAATGATATTTCTAAATAAATTCATAATCAAAAGTTTTACATATTTAAACTTTTCTCCTTTAATATAGAGCAAAAGTTATAAATGCAGAAGTATTAAAAACTACAGCACTCCCAGTTGTACCTTCTATTAGACTAAATACACTTATTATGTGTTTAATTAGAAATTATCAATTACAGTACTTCTTTTTAAAGTTATGTCACTGATAACTGGAAATAAAATTTCAAAAACTTCTTAATGGAAAAATATTTTCATTACCATCCCAATACACTACTATGAGAACAATGCAAAAGATTCATTTCCATATAAAAGCTTATCTCTTTCTTGCCTCCTAAAACAATTTGTAATAACATACTAACTATAACATTATGAAGCCTAATTGAGTTATAACACTATAATCAAAATAATTCTCCAAATGAATCTTAACTTACCATCATCAACAATCCAGTCATCATCCTGACGTTCTCTGACCATCTTGGAGTATTCTTCCTCATCTATTTCATCATAAACACCTGTGAACTCCTCAACCTACAGTTAAAAGTATACTAAGGATTAATAATTCCCATCCCATTACTTGTTAATATAGGTCATCAGTATGAACGTAAAAGTTCCCAAGAAATGCATGGTTCCCTACACTGCTACATTGTTCACAACTAGTAAGCACACATTCAGTTTAAGCTTCTTTTTTGGCAGTGACGAATTTTTTAAATTATCACAGTATGCTGAAAATCAAAATCTACTGAAGTACTGGTAGAGATTTCATTTCAGACTGACTTGCTTTATTGCTCGTTTCACACTACAAAAAAACCCCACCAAAACCCCAAAAAATCCTAGCAATGGAGACTTCTGACCTTTGGCTCTATTTCAAACACCAAGATGACCTCAATGAAAAGGAAGGTGATTTGATGTGCCCAAGCGTAATGCTGAAAACGCTCTTTTGTGCCTCAGAGTAAAATTGCACGTTAATGATCTACGCACGCCAGGCTTCTTCAGATTTATCCACCTCAACGTGCAAATCACTTCCTATTGGCATTACAATTAATTGGCCGGTATCAAAGTTACACTGCCAGATTTCAGTTCTATCAGTTAAATACTTAAATTTTGGGGTTTTTGTGGAAACATAGCATATCAATATTAATGGATTTCGGTCACATAAAGCTTTGAAATTCATTTAAAGTTTAAAATCATTTGAAGTTTAAAAAAAAAAAGTACTTCCTATCATAACATTAATGACACAAATTTTAAAATTTATCCCTGTGGGATAGTTATCAAGCAGTAACAAGCATGTCTGACTTGCAGTTAATAAAACGGGTTTAGTTTTGAAAACAGAAAGCAGCAAATAAATGATACCAGAAAGCAGCAAAACAATTACATTCTGAAAAACATACACCGTTAAAGAAAAAAAGCTGATCCAAAGGCAGATTTTGTTTCCTGTAACTTTTAGATACGTATTAAAGGGTAGTTAAGCATCTCAGCTCCCATTCACTTTCTAATAAAAGAGAAGGAATTTTCACCTCATATTTTATTTTTTCACCGGCTTTGGCTTTTTTCAGACGTTCCAGTGCTTCTTGCTGGCCTCTTCTAGACTTATTCTCACGTCTAGAACGTGATGCTGCAAAACTTCCAGACTCATGCATAGCTGCAATTAATTAAATACAAGAGAAATAAGTTTAGTAATGAGCTGCTGTTACCTTTGGTACTTAGTGTTCAGTGATGTATTAATAGATGGCTGCAGTTTTGCTTAAAATGAACATAGAGACCTACTTGGCTAAAGGCACACAGACGGCTCCTGATGAGCCAATTCTGGAATTATACCGGAGGCATGGTCTCAGACAGACACAGAGATCAAACAGAGTTCGTGCCAGTTCATATTCAGCAATACGCTATCACCTAGATTTCCAAAGCATCTCTCAAATCTCATCAACCCTTATCTGAAAAGGATCCCCCCACTCTTTCTTTGGGAATTTCCAGCTCCTTTTATTTTGCATGTCTCCATGACAACTCGGGAACAGACAGACTTAGAAAAGGCCTATATTGCTACAAAGCAGTAATGGTTTTTTGGGTGGTTTCACAACGTTTAAGAGTGCAGCTAGATTGAGACGAACGAGTAATCTGTTGGCAGCAGAAAACTGCTGCCCCCCTTCCTCTTACACCTTCTTCCCTTCACAGTGCTCTCCCCAGCAAGGTGCTCTCCGCTTCTCTTGACCTTCCCCTCCCTCTTGATTTTGATGGGGGGACACACATTTATCTGACCACAGAGAATGAATGGTCCCAATCCAACGTATGAAAGCTGACAACCAGCCCAGGAACAAGCCTATAGGTTTTGTGTGAGGAGCTGAACCCCCCAGCTGCAGGCAGAGGAGACCCAGGGCTAGCGCAAGCGGCCAGGCCAGGCAGCCAGAGAAGAAGGCCAGTCCCTTCCTGGTGACAGCAGGAGGCCAAACGGTTAATGGAGCTGCACCTAGGCAGTGTGGCCGAGACGAGTAAGTAAGGATTTGTATCGCCAAGGGGCACTTACGCTGCCTGGCACCAGACGTGGAAGAACTGCAAAGATGCAAACACTTGGGGTGTATTTCTACCGAGATTTTTCTGTCAATTCTTTGCGCTCACCGTAAGCAAGCGCCTAAGGCAACGTGCTCCTGAGGAAAACGTTACTTTCAATCCCACCTGAGACCACCCACTGCCCAGCAGCGAAATGCCGGCGCGTCCCCAGCCTGGCAGCCCGTGAGGGGCCGGAGGGGGAAGGTAACCCTCCGGCCTTCCCGCCCGGGATAACCCGGCCTCACCGCTGTGAGGAAACCGACCCTCTCAGAGCTGCAGCCCGCCCGCCCGCCGCGCACGCGCGCTCTCCTCCTCCCCCCCCCTCAGCGCCGCTGCCCCGTTGCTCCCCCCCCCCCCGGGCCTAAACCCGAGAACGATGGCAGCCACCTCCCCGCCGCGGAGAAGGAGGCTGCCACCCCGGACTCGCCCCGGTTCCCCTCCCAGCGAGCTCCCCGCCGGTCTCTCACCGTCCCGGCTCCGAACGCCGCTCTCGGCCATGGCGCCCGCGGCCCCCCCTCCGCTGGCGCCAAGGCTCCCGAAAGTGGCGCGAGACGGGAGCCCCGCGAGGCGCCGCCGGGGGAGGACAGAAGCAGCCAGGCGGAGGATTCGGGCCGCACGCGAGAGCGGGGCGGGGGGCGGAGCGGGGCTGTGGGAGAGCGCGACTCACAGGCGGGCGCGGGGCTGAGGGAGCCGCCGCCCGCCTCTCTCCTCACGGCCGAACGCGGGAGGGAGGCCCCCGGCGAGGCGGAGCCGCTTCTTCGGGCGAGGCCCGGGCTCCGGCCGAGGCCTGGGCTGGCGCTGGAGGCTGCAGCCGCCGGTTTGCAGTCGCTGGTTCACCCCGAGAGGGGTGTGAGGGGCGGCAGCAAACGGATCGGGGCCGTCCCGCCAGTTGCGCCTGAGGAGCGTCCGGCGGGGCTCCCGCTGCTGCGAGGATGTGGGGGCCCATAAACCCTAGTGGTGCGGTGCCTTAATTGGGGCAGAATAACGTAAATGCACGCACCTGAATTGGGAGAGGGGGGTGGTTGATGTCGGTCGCCTACAAGCTGCAGCGTGAGGGTCAAGGACAGCCTGCAACAACGTTGTCGGCAGTGGATCGGTTCCCTGCCGGGAGAAACGCGCATTTACCACACGGTTTTAAACAAATATAACCACTGAAGCTAGAAGAGTGATCGTGACAGGCTATGGCTAACATCTGTAGGAGCCATGGCTTGCTTTATGCATGTTTAAAGCAGGCGTTCTGCTCTGTCACAAGTTTTAGGAACTCCTTCAGTAAATCACTCCCTAGCCTCTTCAAAGGCAGGTAGTGGCTGGCCAGTTTAGTGACAATATAGCTAACATGACGGATGCCCTCCCATTTCCCAAATGCCTTTACCTTTTTTTTTTTTTAAAAAACTTCCTTGCTAGACACACACAAAAAAAAGGATTCAGACTGGATTTCTTCAGAGGCCAAGTGCATGGAGGGCTCAGAGAAAAGACCGGTTAGAGCTTTTTCCTTGCATACACCTGACTTTGGCAGGGTGGGGAGGTGAAGTATGTTCTGCTCATCTTGATGCTAGAGAGATACCTTCACTCGCATGGGTCAGGAGTATTACACACCAGCCTTCAGCTGAGGAGCAAGAACTGTGTCTGGAAAAGGATATATTTCAGTTTCAAACATAGTTGGAAGTGTTTTTAAAAGCCTCAGTTATGACAACTAAAGCTTTACAAGTCCTCTCTAAAACGTCTGAGATCTATTTGCCTGTGCCTTCATTAAGAAACCCAGGGAAACTGGTGGGGTTTGTGCTGTTTCACCACAGACTAACCTTGACCTTTTTTCCAAAAACATCGGTGTTGGCTAGTCACTGCCCAAAGAACTTTCCACCTTCATTTGCAGAAAATTCCGGAGGACCATTTGCTGCTCGTGAAAATACGTAAGCACTGACTACAGCTTCTTAGAGAGGCAAGTAGCACCAACACTTCAGAGCCATTTGAGAGCAAATAGGACTCTGTCCTTACAGCCGATACGCTGCTGCAGGAGCATTAACTAGTATTATTTGGCCTGGATATACTGACTATTTTCAACTATCTAGAAGAGAGAATTTTTATGGTTCTGAAACTGAAAATTATTTTCCTTCTCCACATGGACTCCTTTGCATTGGTAAGAGAGAATTAAAAAAAAACCTACCACACTTTGATCCTTCTAACTTACCTACCCAGTTCCTAGTACAACACTACCTCTCACTGCTGGACCTAGTCTTAGATGGAAGCAGAGGAACCACCCTAACCACCTGTAGCAGCTCCCTGGTGCCAAAAAAGACTAGCCACCCCAACAGCCAGAATGCCCATTCCCAGGCACTGGAGAGAATGAGACCACCCCTCTCGGCGGTAGCTAGTTATTAGATCAGCTTAGCTGTAGCAAACCCGCATCCTTGGAAACACAGACAGCTATAGGAAGAATGCCTGTCTGATCTGCAGACGGCCTTTCATCTGGTGCAGTGTATCCACCGTTTGGCTTATTTCTGTTTTTAAACGCATGCACAAAACAAGATCACATCACCAAATGTGGGGTTTAAACTCAGAAGTTACTCAAGTTTTTAATCTATGGTAGAGAAACATTTATGAAATAACAATGTCAAGAAATTCTTCAGTTTGAGTAAAAACAGAGTGATGCTGCATTTCATATATATATCTAGCTTTCACATGCTTTGGAATTTTGAATTGATTGGATTTAAATGCTTTTGATTAAAATAAAACAATACTCTTTGTCAGCTGTCATACAAACAGTGGCATGTTTGTCATTCAGGTGATGCCATGATTTGAGCCGGTACACAGTGATACAGTTAATTTACCAAACCAAAGTTGTTGCCATAGCTCCACTGTGGGACAGCACGGATCAAACAAAAGACTTTTTCATGAACACTAGTTCAATCCTGACATTCATCTCTGACCATAACAAGAATGCATCTGTTTCCTGCAGCACAGCACAACAAGCATATTTAAATGCTGCAGGGGGAAAAAAAAAAAAAAAAAAAAAAAAAAAAAAAAAAAGAAAGGGGGGGTGAGCAGGCATGCACTTTGCTTTGGAAAAGAAAAATAACCCAGCAGGATTTGGGACTTTCTCTGCTAAATGGCTTTATCACAGCAGATTACTCTGAGCTGATCTTTAACCTCCCTTGGGACAGTCATACAAGAGCAACTTGGCATGACCTTCGCTCAATTTCTTTTAAATACAAGAAGTGGGAATTCTGCTGTGCAGTTCAGAGCCACCCAACGTTCTCTCAAGGAAAGTGTGATAGCTGCAGAGAAAAGTGAAAGAGAAGCACAGCAACGAAAATGGTAGGCAGCCAAAAACGTGGTGCAGAAGAGGAAGCTCAGGAAACTCCCAGATTTCAACAAAAGGTGACAAAGATGTATTTTCCATATTGTTTTCTTAGAGCTTTAATTTAAATACAGAAGTTATGAAGAGAAAATATTGTAAACTCGTTGCAAGAGCTCCAAGATAATATAAACTAGTATATATTAACATATGAAAGTACACATAGAGTATAGTATCAAACCTATGTTAAATGGACAAAATAATTACTGTATTGAGGATTATTCTCATCTTTCTTTTTATGTCTAGGGCATGCTTGATCTGTCTCAAAGCCAGTAGGACAAAAAAGTTAAAACTCTCAGATTCAGACTTACACATTAAGCTTACAGTTGGTAATTTTTTTGATGATAGAAAAAATATCTTGAAAATAAGAGGGGTGGTATAAAAAACAGAATGCGAGTAAACCCTGGATTATAGCAAGGTAGCAAATTCACCTGTACTATGTCTAAGTCAAAATGCCTAAACATTGTTATGTCGTTGTTAAGTATGGACTGTCTTTGTGGAGAATTGTGTGTGTGTGCATGCTAGTGCTCAGGATATGAGTGTATATGTGTACATTTCCTACAAACATGGAGTATTTTACTCTCTTTTAATCCTTACATTGGTCTGAATTAATTCATGTTATCACTCAGTTAACTTAAAGTTTTTACATCTGTTATGATCCAGCTCTACTTCATTTCAGCAGCTGCTTACTAAACTATGCTATTCACATGACATTTCAACATGAATTACTCAACTGTATGGGGGACTAAACTCCCAAAGGAGCACAGGTTATGTAAATTAAAAATTCATAATCTCAGATTATTAATTACCAAGAGGTCTTTGTTTTCAAAACTCTTCATGGGTAGTTAACTGATAGAAATGTGAAGAAATAGATGCTTCTCCATTTGTTTATCAATAAGGATAATGCAGACATCTATGTTCAAAGGGTAGGTTCCTTGCTTACTGGGCCTGTAAATGCTCTTTCTCCTACCCAAGTTACCTGCTAACATGAGGATGAAGAGGATAAAGTTGCTATTAGGATGTAAAGGCTCTGAAATACAAACATGAAATAGAAACTAGAACACCACATTAATTTCCATTCTGACAGAAAAAAAGGTCTATGGAATGAACATCCAGAGATACTTTTTTTTTTTTTTTTTTTTTTAAAACAAACACATTAAATTCTGATTGCAGTTAAATTACAGCAAATCCTAGTAACTCAACCAGAATTGGTGGAATTATGCTAACCGGAACAAACAGAGAGCAGAATCTCATCACCTGCTTGCCTAATAGAATATTCCTATTCAAGCCTAGAAGAAAAGTACAAAATATTATAGTGTGAATTAAATAAGGAAGACAAGCGAGAGCAAACTCACAGAGAATGAGTCCTCACATAATTATAATGTCTAAGAATTAAGTCTGATGCCAATGGTATTCAAGAGCGTACAGTTATTGCCACAGCATGAAAGTCTCTGTTTTAACCACTTTCAGTGCTCTCTCTTTACAACTGCACAAAAATGAACAATTTGTGTATAAGCAGAACATTATTGCAGAGAGGCTGTTACATTTCAAGACCTGGCTGAAGATCAAAAGCGCTGCCACGGGTGAATAGTCTCGGCGTTCACCGTTTCACCTCTCTTCTGCAGAAGGGAGGACAGCATCACGAGATGCTGCAAAGTCTACTTGTAATCCTGACAGCTCTCTGTTGCTGGACTGGTGCTGGCAAAGGCTGTGCTCACAGTGTGGAGAAGCAGCAAGGGACAACTTCTGCTCCCTGGGGGCAGGGAGCCCAGCACGGCAAGGCTGGCAGGACAGTTGGGGCCTCGTCCCCCAGCCCCTGAGGACCGTGAGCAGGACAGCCCCAGGGACGGGAGCCAGAGTCAGCCCAGAACCCAGAGCAGACAAGTCTGTGGTGATCAGGCAGGTTTGAGGTCAAATGAGAAACGTGACTCGGGGTCAGGTCCAGTGATGGTAACCTGGGTCAGACACAGCCCGGTGATCACCAAATGAGTCCATAATGACAAGGCAGGTCCAACGTCGGGCTGGGAAGCCAGAGGCATGTGTCCAGAGACAAACAGCTCAAGATAACAATTCAGTCTCTCACAGCATGGCTGTGGCTGAGCCGGAGACCAGCACTCCTACAGCCCAGCTCTGGCATGGACTGATGGCAGGCCAGAACTCAAACAGAGCGCCCAAGCAGAGAGCAGGGGACCCAGGTGAGGCTGGCTGGGGCTGTCAGTGCCCTGGCAGCAGCTCCCCCCCAACCCCGACCCCGCACAAGGTGTGTCCTCACACCTTAGAGATCTGGCTTCAGAAGAGGTTTGCCGTGGAGTGGGCAGGGGGCCAGCACGGTGGGGACACCAAAGCCCAGGGTCAGGCTGATGACTCAGGAGGAATCACCAGAGAAGACCCCACACAGCCATGGGCCAGGCCCCACCGTGCTCGATTCCAGGCTTAGGAAGGCCTGAGCCCACTGTCAGGGTGCAGCGAAGGTCAGCTGCTCCCTAAGGACCAGGAGACGATGACAACATGATAGAGCTGGTGGGGTAGGGACCTTGCCACCCAGGGTCTCCTCCCACAGCCCCGAGCAAGGAGAGCTGGGCAGGCCCAGCCGAGAGTCCAGGTCATCCTTATGCCTTCTATCTTGGGAGGAGTTGGTGCTTCTTTATTTAAAAACCTTATCACTATAGTGTACAAATGCCTCAGAAACAGTGTGACAGTTACCATGATAAAGGTGGGCTTGAGATTATCTTTTCTGACAGGGAAATGAGAATAGAAAGTTTTTAGAAGTGGTAGCTGACAAATTTGGGTTGTCTGTGTCTGATCTACCAAATAGTTAGCATTCTGTGGTGCTTCTCAGGTGTCTCCCTGTGTGTCCCTGTTCCACTGGCATCTGATCCTGCTTTCCAACATTATTAAGTCATAAGTTTTTCCTTCCTTTCAAATCCAACTAAGATGCTTTTGGTTCTTCCTTGTGGACACTAGCAGGAAAGTAACTGTGAACCTGAGAGAAAAAGTCCTTCCAATCAGTTTTGGTACCTTGATCTGCCTTAGTTTAGGCAAAAATAGAAGAAGCTGTTACAGGAAGAGGCCTGCAGAGTCTCCAAGTCCCAAGACTGAACATAGGCCATTGTTCTGCAAAACTAAACAAGTTTGTGGGATTGTGGTCTCCACCCACCCCACCCCAGTAACAAATGGGATTTCCCAATACTTTGGTAGCTAAAACCAAGAAAATGCTCAGCATAGCAATACCATATGCACTGCCAGGGAGCTGCTCCTTAAGGAAAAGCAAACCAAGACCCAAGGAGGAAATCACACAGCCAGCAGGTCAGAATCCTCCCCAGCCAGGACCCAGTTCCACAGTACCTGAGCCAGGCGAGTAGGACAGGACAGGAGAGGGTGTCCCAGTCCAACCATGAGTCCAGATCATAAGGCAATATCATGGCAATGAAGCAGGTCCAAGACCAAGCCATTTAGTCAATCCACAGGTCAGGGTTAGGATCAGATCCAGGAATCACCAGGCAGGTCCACAGAAATGAGGCAGGGCTGAGGTCAAGGCAGGAAACCAGTCTACAACATAGATCCAGGGAAGAGGCCTTCAGGAAGAAGGTATAGGCATGTGAAGCTTAAATAGGCCCCCTAAGCCCATGGGCAGAGGGTGTGGGGTGGAGGCCCCAGGTGAGGCTTGTCAGGGCCATCAAGGTCTTTTAGTGCCCTCAGGGTCCTGACACACATGAAGTGACTTATATCCAAGACCAAATGTGCCCAATTTTCATTAAAATAGAAAACGGCACACCACCATCACGAGTGCCAAACCTCCAAACAAATATCAAATCTCTCCTCCCAAACATGGAAGCTCTTGAATATTTCAGAGGAAAAGCCCCCAAAATATCTGCAGGGTATTCTCAATCTCTTTTCCAGAAACAGCTGCATTATACTGGTAGAAGTCATCCATAACTGCTCAGTGGGCAGAAGATGCCCAGCCAGTAACATGTCAGATCAAAAGTTTCAAAGGTGGCAAAGTTATAAGCAACTGAAATAAGATCTTAGGGTCAAACACTCTTAATAACTAGTAAAAGCTAAACTAGCTAGCAGGTGATCATTTTAGAGTGCATAAGTACATGTTTTGTCTTAAATAATGTGGGTATCTCTACCCAGATTATGAAAACCGCCAGTTATTACATTTTTGGTACCCAAAATATTAAACGTGACACCTCAACAATCACTTGAATACAGTTTACAGCATGATTGTTTGATCTTTTACTTGGCAGGTTTGCATTTGAAATGGTATGGGAGAAGACCTGTGAAGGCATTTGCATGAAAAATTGACAAATGGGAAGATAAAGGTTGACAAGAACAGTGGAGGGTAAAAAAAGTATTGGAGACTTGGAATACTGGAAAAGATAGTGTGACAGAATACTGACGGTCAGTCCGAGAATTTTGAAATTGAGCTGGGGGAGAAGGAAGGCACCAGATAGATTGAAAATGGGTAGAAGTGAGTGCAATACAAATATGTGCAGGAAAGGCAGTCTTAGCTTTATGTGGATTTAAGGGGATCGCAGTGAGTATCTAGAAAGCCAGAAGAGGGAAAAAAGAGAAAGGAGAGATAACAACATAGTTTAAATGTAAATAGGAAAGAGATTTTTCTTAAATTGTATTTTATCTGTAACAATAAGAAGCAGAACAGAGAATATGAATAATTTAGGCAAAGTTTACACTGAGATATATAAAGTAGAGAGATCTGTAATATCCAGCATTATATGTCTTGATAGCAGTAAAGTTGCAGCTGAAGTACTGTGCTTGCACCACTCTGCAAGAAATCTATAGAGAACCCAAAATAGAACAGGGAGGATAATGAGAAGATCTGTAAAATATGACCTATGAGAAACTACTGCAACAACTGGGGCAGTTTAGTCAAGTCATGAGAGACGTGACAAAAATACCAACCTACTGCTGAATGTCAGCTCTCTACTCCCAATCCTCAAACTATTGTTTCAAAATCTTAACCATATGAGTCATACAAAAAGCTAAAGAGAATAAATCTGGTCTCTGTGTCCAGTAGAAAAAATGAGCGAGGGCAACAGATTGCAGCGATGGAGGTCCAGGTTAGACCTGAAGAAAAACTTTCTAATAAGAATGAACAAACAGTGCTTCCCAACCTCTGTGCATCCCACAGGATTGTCCCACTGCCAGAAATCCCTCATCCTCCCCTGACAACCCAATAATTAAAAGCTTGATTGTTAAAATTGGCAAGGACAACAGAACAATCTAATAACAGGACAGACAGACCTAACATTTCCCACACTAAGTGACCGTCTCTCTGACAGCAGAAAAATAAAATGAAGACAGATATCCTCTTGGTCAAAAAACAACCATAATTTCTCACCATTTTCTTCAAAAGTGCTTGTAAAAGCAGTTCATGAAGGAGCAAGAACACAAAGAACCTGCCCCAAAGTGGGTAGCCTCACTTATTCAAAGCAGTGCCGTAAAGCATGGACGAATGGCATTATCAAAAGCCACTATTTTCAAGAATTTATGGATTTCAGATGATTTATATATGAACTGCAATTAACATGGCATTTTTACTTAAACTCTTATGTGAAGACTGACTGATTTGATTCTGTACAAGTATCCTGAGAATATAGCATTTATTAAAAATCACATCTCCACTATGGAACTATGGCAAGAACCGGGTTTAAGATTATGTTATACTAAATCCTATGGTTTTACTCTTCATAATTTACGGACTGTCATTGCATATAAAAAAACCCTTATGGATTTAATCCCTATACAATCCTATAAGACTCTTTCATAAACAGGAAATATTTTGGATTTATTCTAACAAAAAGGTGGTAGTTTGTAAGCATTGTGTGTTCTACTGGAATGATGAACTACAACTTAAAAAGGAATTAAAGCTACAGTATCAGACAACATGACATGGAAGCAGCAAAGTAATGGTGTTGGAGGCAGTGAAAACCAGTGGGGTGTATTTTAATTCATACCTTTCATTCTCTCCCTTTTTTTCCCCATCTATGCAGGTGCGAAAAAAACCCCTACCGTTGTGGGGTTTTAATCTCAGTCTAAAAATATGTGATTTAGCTAACTGATCACCTCAGCAATAAGGTATCTTTTTCTGCTGTTTTTTGACTACTAATTGTAGCATGTCTAGAACTAGTATGACATAGATAGATAGATAGATACATATGTAGAAACATAGTATTTTAACTAATCTGCTCCAGACATAAGCCATTCCTCCATCTTACAAAGTCTCGCAGTTAACAGTCATTAAAACCTTCAAGATCCAAAATATATACATTGAAGTAAAATTCAGCTCATCTGTTAAATATTCAATAATTTATTCTATGATGTTTTCTGTAGATGTTTGGCATTGAAGTCAAACACTATTTAACCATACCAGTCCCTGGTTTTCTGTAGTTTCCTGCTGGTATTTGAACAGAAATTACTTCAGGGTCTATTTCTCTTCATTACGATTCAGTTTTAAGTCAGAAGACTCTTGCAGCCTCTCTCATGTGAAGACCATTTTAAATACAACTTCTGCTGTGCTAACTGGTGCTTGAGGTTCACCGAGGCACTTCAGACACTTGGTGATGTTCTCCAAGGACTGCAATGCATTCCAGTGCCCACTTTTACAAAGGACATCAGAATAACGGTTTTATTTCAGCAAATGTCACAGTCCTTAGCCTGGAGAGTTTGCTGAGTATTTACAGACTTCTCTGTAGTAGTAAGATCTCTGGACAACTGTGAGGAACTAAGCCAAAATACTGTGTTAGCAAGTGGCTTGTGTGTAAGTTGTTATACTCTGCTGCAGATAGCAGGCTATAGCACTGCCTTACCGTTGGAAGGAGCAGAAAGCACTCCTTGGTACGTAGTTGTGAAATGCCTATCATTTCCCTGCTCAAGCAGTTTGAGGCCTTTAATGGGTTTATTCACAATTTCCAAGTACAGGTTGCTCCTTCTAGGGATTTTGCCTTAAGATAAGGATGCAGTTAGTGTACACTAAACAGCATAGCTATGAACCCGGATGTACTACGTTTGACGAAGTAAGCCTCTTGCTTATCCTAATCCATCAAGTATAGAGAAAAGAACCCCTCTGAGGGAAGTGGACACATTAATTCATGTTCAGATTTCAGCCATGTTGGCCTACCAGTGCTAGTCTGCTAGAATCAGTTTAACACGTGTAATATGGTAAAAAGCATGGCAGAAGTTTTATAGGTGCTGGTGCCTACGAGGAATAGAAGTTTGTTTCGTTACGGCTGTGAGCACTGATCAATGCTCCACTAAAAGATTTAAAAAATATGAATGGCTAAATAGAAACAAACAAACAAAAAAAAGCAAGGAGATATTTAAAAATTAGGGCTTGAAGATATAGAAGAATCTACTCAGAATATTTGTCTCTATAATCTTCAGCTGCCCATGAAGCTTAGAGAGGGATAATACTTTCAGTCTCAGAAAGGAGAGGATTTAAATGTAACACCTAAACCTATTTTTTTTTAATTTTTTGTACTTTGAGAATTAATTGTTCCAGTTTGCAAGCTGAAATTCCATATAGAAAAAGCCACACCACATATCAGACAGAACCTTCCTAACGGCTAAGATTTTTCCCTGTTTGCTGTCTATTCAATTCAGACCTTGGAATTAACATTAAGAGGATTGGGATCATGGTTTCCCAGCTTGTTTGCGTGTAACGTTAATTTATGCACCCTGGGACAGGATTTTTATGCATCAGATGTCTATTCAAGCCCAAGCAGCTGTTGCCAAGAGCTCAGTCCTTAACGGCAGTGGCTATACGTCCCTGTTATTTCTGAAGGAATGGCAGGAGGGTGCCCAAGAGACTGTACTCAGCCTGATGCAGGATATTTGGTTACATAAAAGCAATTAGATGCATGAACCTTCCCACCCGTCACTCTTGCTCCACTGTTCTTTTAAAAGTTGGCTGACTTGTAAGGATTTACAGAAGGCCATCTGCTGAGCTTCTCCAGTCAAACCTAATTTTTATTTATTTACTTTAGAGAGTAAAGAAGACACACTCCAGCCTTTTGAAAGCCCATTTTGCCCCCACAGCTAGAAGAAGATGCAATTTAGGATATCTTATTCAAGGTATCCAATGCATTGACTAAGATCATCAGAGCCAAGATGGCCTGTGAGAAATTCCATTTGGATAGACGTGACAGACCCCACAACCTTCCCTCTGCCATTATTTCAACTCTCTCTCCCTCTCTTAATGAGGTACACAACACTTCTTAATCATGCTGTTCAAACAGGAGGAAAAAAAAGAATTATAAAGTATTTCCCAGAGGTGGAAATTAAATAAGCAGCAAGAAAAGTATTCCACTTCCACTTTGAAATTCTGGCACAACTTGGATAGGTGGTAACACTACTGCAAGAGACACATCGTTCTTTAATGCTACATGTATATGGAAAAACTTATTTCTATAAACATCGAATTAAAATTCAGCCGAAGTCAATACCAAACTCTCAGCATGAAAGCAAAGATGAAATTCCCCCTTTCATGGTCACAATAAATAAAAGGCAAGGGATTTTACATTTCCAGTTTATAGGCAATCATCCAGCTGCAAGAAGGTCCGTTTCCCTCTCACCTCTTTTCCCACACAGCCTCGTGGTCAGGGAGGGCTGGACACTGACCCCGGACACGTCCCCCAGACACCCGGTGCTACTCCTTCAGCACACCGGCACCGGTCCCTGGGGAGCTGGCCTGTGCGGTTGGGTTTATCAAAGGGCTGCCTGCTACCTCTGGCTGCTCTAGTCCTAACACTGCTTAGCCATGCTGTCCAAATGTTGTTCTGATGCTGTAACACTCCTGCAAATATTTTTCCTAAGAAAATGAGCTACACAGTTCAGGCAGAGTGCTGTATTAATCATGGTTTAATCATTTCTCTTGAGTATGCTTTCCGTAATGTGTGAGCAGTCCTCACAGAATAACTGATAAAGGAACTCAGTTATGCGAAAGGGATTCAGCTGTGAGGTTTAGTTAGTCTGGCTACCTGTTTTCCTTGCTCAGTCACCTCTTTTGGCATGTATTTTCCTTTTTTCTCCACTGCTGTCTCATTCTTTCTTTCCACATTCTCTTTTCTTTCTACTTTCTTTCTCATCTCCTCTTCTTCACATACCTACCCCTTTCCCTTTCATGTAGCTCATATATTTTTTTGTATTGCACTTGGCCTCCTTTGAAGATGTGTAAAAGATAAGACATTTGAAATTAAGCTCTCGAGTCCTAGAGAGTGACCCTGAGGCACAAGTCTCTTGTAACTCCTCACGGCTTTGGATGGCCTTAAATGTTTGTGTCCCTTGATGAAGTCTGGTTTTTAAGAAACAACGCTCACGGCGCCCACCGCAGCTAAGTACTGCTGGAATCCACTGTAACGAATCTATCGAGGTTAACAATAGCCAATGGAATCTCTGTGTTCTAAAGTGCGTTGGCTTTATATTACCTTGATCGTATTCTCATGCTATTGAAGAGCATGGAGGCCGGGTGTTTGGCTTCGGCAGCGTAGCAGCCACAGCTGCCTGCGGTGAAGCAGCCGCCCGGTGCGACCGCAGATGTAGTTGTGACTCCTGGGCAGGCATTAGCCAGGTTCCTCGCTAAGGGCCTGGGAACTCTGTCACGTATTTGGCTGTGACGGAAAGGTTTCGCTGCGTTTAGACAGAGCCGCTACCGTTATGATGATGTCCTGTTACCCATCTCTTGCCAGAAGAGAATGGCGTTTTTACCGAACCTGTTTTGTATTATCGTTCCTTTCGCTGAGAAGCAACTCGGTTTCTTCCGCGCCACGAATTTGCAAAAGCATTGCTGAGCAACTCAACCCAAGTCGACGTGACGATGTATTTCTGAAAGAAACGCACCCCCTTCCCCCTCCGAACTCCTTTGACGTCACTAACAGAACCCCCCCCTCTAACCACTCGACGACACCCAGACGTGCCAGCCCTACTCCCAACCGGCGCTCCCAGCACCTTTTCCCTCCCCAGGGAGGAGAAGCGGGCGGCCGTTCCCCTTTCTTCCCCTTCCCCTTCCCGCCCCGGGAGCCGGCCCCGGGGACCCCACGCTGGCGCTGTCCGTTCAGCACCGCGCCGCTGAGGGAAGCGGGGCGGGGGGGGGGGGGGTAACCCCGGTTGCCGCGGCAACCAACGGCGGCCGTGCCGGGGAGACACCCCCCCCCCCCCCCCTTTTCCCCTCACGGTGGGGCGGGCCCACGCGTGACGGCGAAGCCCCGCGCCGGGCGGGCTCGGGCGGCGGCGGCGGCGGCGGCGGGCGAGGCTGCCGCCGGCCATGCCAGTGCTGGCGCCCGATGCTGAGTCAGAAAGAGGTATCCCGAGATCCCCCTCTGAGGCGCGGCGCTCGGAGGAGGCCATGGAGGAGCTGGAGCACACCTGCCCTCAGCCTCGCCTGGTGAGTCGGGTCCGGCCCCACCTCGGACCTCCCGCCCGAGCCTTCCCCGGGCGCTGCGGGGCCGGTGAGGGGATGGGGGGGCGGGGGGGACACAGGGCCGTGCCGCCCGCCGGCGGGTCCCTTTGTGTGGCGCGGCGACTCCGCGGGGAGAGGGTAAAGCGAAGGCTGCTGCGGGGGTGCGGGACCCCTCCCGCCCGCCCTTGTCGGCTGGGGACTCCGGGGAGTACGGTGAGAGCCGGGCAGAACTGCTGCTCCCTTCTTCAAAAAAAAACCAAACCAAACCAAAAACCCCAAAACCCGCCGAATAAGGGCGCCTCGGGGCAATGATGTGGCAAGGTCCGCCGCGTTTGGTTAAGGGGCTGGCGTGGGAGAGCCGCGGTTTCGGCTGAGGGAGCGGGCGGCGTGTGAGTCGGTACAGCCGCACCGCGGTGAGAGAAGCCGCGCGGCTTGGGGAGCGACCGCCCAGCACGGAACCGGGGCGGGCGGGCGAGGGCCGCTCCCGGCCTCTCCGCGAGCCGCGGCCCCGGCAGCCTCCTCCTCCTCGGTGGGCCCGGCAGGCCAGCCCCTCGGCCGGGAGCGGGAAAGGCGGCTTCGCTCAACTTCAGAGCCCGGGGAAGAGGTTCTAGTTCCATACGTGAGGAAGGGAGGCTTGGAGAGCTGCGGGGTTTTTGCGGGCTGGATGAGGGAGAGCCGGGAGAGCGGCGGTAAAAATAAACTCCTTCGGTGGCCTTCGGTTAAAGGTGAGGGAAGGCTCCCTCAGACAACTTCACGAGGCCCATGTACCCTGAGAGTCAAGGTTCCGAGAGCTGCCCTTTTCTGATGGGCTCATTGAAAATAACTGGAATGCTTCCTTGCTGCTTATTTAAACCTTTTACTATTCCCATCAGGAACAACCACTCCTTTCCCCGCCATGGTGTGCACCATTGGCAAGGCGTTAGAAAAAAGAATAACAACAATACCTATACGCACACATACAGAAATGCAGAGACAGCATCAAGGTGTGAAAGTGCACGAAGGGTGCAACAGTTTAGTACCGGAAATTAGATCTTTCAACACCAGAATTCAGTCACAGTCCTAATTGAAAACATATTTAAACATCCAACTTCAGTAATTAAATTCAACACTATAGTTGAGACGTTCCGATATGACAAGAAATAGCAACAGTCGTTGGAGCTGACCTAAATTAATGTTTTCTGCTTGCTAGTGTTATAATTAGAATCAACTTTAAAGAAGACTCTTAATTTGTTCGTGGAAGGTTTTTGGAGCTGTTTTAATGGGGAAAGTTAGCTCACGTGTTGTTACTGCAGTGTGTTCGTACAGGCTGTCTAAGATTTCTCTGTCAAAAGCTCAGATATAACAACCCGTTTGAATATATTACTCCATGTAGTCTGACATTTTAAAAGATTTTAAAGAAAGAAGTGACAACATGATGCCAGTATTTACAGTATCATGCATTCCAGTATAATTTCTGTGGAAATTAAGGTGACAGCTAGAGTACACGAATAAAACAGGAATTCATTATGATGTTTTAGATCTTCCCAAGTACCAATAATGGACAATGGAGACATCTTGAATAAAGATTTATGGAAAGTGTGTTGTTATAAAGTGATATTTTGTCAGTCAGCAGATCTACGTTACCTTCAGGCAAAAAAAAAAAAATAAAAAAAAAAATTGCCTGGAGAAGTATAATGCAAGACACCGTACTTGTTAGGGCATAAGGAGTGATGCAAGCAAGTGTAGTCAAGTTATGGCTTAAGTGAGAAGAATTCAGAGCCGGTGTCCTGAAGAGTTAAAGTGAATCACCCCTTGACAGATGATCTAATAACATGGATATCAAGTTCCTATCAGGTTTTTTTTAAGATCTTCAGTACTTTCTCTGATCCCACTCCTTTGAAGGCAGCACGTACAGTGGTGGGCCAGTAGTAACCAAGTCACTTACTTCATTAACGTAAATGAAAGAGGGTGTCTCAGTTAACATTTTAGTATGGTTTTATTATCCTGGACCTCAGGATGGTACCTCAGGATGGCCTTGGTACTTCAGAATGGCTTTGGTACCTCAGAATGATATAACTGGTGGCTGTAAAAGTAAAGTCTGTGATATTTACAGATGACTTTTTAATGCTGTTCATTGGTTATAACGCATCTCTAAAATTAATTGTCTTTTGGGCTTTCAAGTTCTTAATATAGGCTCATTTTTAGGAAGCAATTTTTGTTAAGAAATATAACTTCAGAATTGGCTCAAATTTTAGAAGATGAAAAGGGGGTTAGTTCTTCTCTGAAACAGTTGTCGTCCTTTTCATTAAAACAGGAATTACTTATTTAAAGCCTTAAAACTGCGAATATTTTTAATGGATGTCTGCCACCAGGTCCTCTGATTTTAGGCTATGGAGTCTGCTAGCTTGGCAGGAAGTGTCACAGTAGGACTAAAGAAAACCCCTGTATCCTTCAAAGAGCAGGAAAACAGGGGACATTGAAGGCAATTCTCAGGTAAGTTTCAATGTGTATTGAAACCTGATGTTTTCCAGTGCCTAGTACTGTTGTGATATAAATTGCCATTAATTTTTTCCCAAGACACTCTTTGGGTTTTCTTAACCAACTAGAGCATTAATGAGCATTCGTGCTTCAGTCAATTCCCCTGGTCCATCTCTCACTTAATCTTTGCCTTCTTTACGTTCTCAAATTCCACGTGTCTGAATGCCAGGAAAATCTCTCCCTGAGTGATATGCGTACCTTAGTCTCAATGCACAATGGAGAAACAAACCAATTAGAGTCGCAGGCTTGTTCCGCAGCTGTGATTTTAGCAGTTCTGTAGTCAAGAAAAAAAATCCCACAAACAGCGTTTCTCCAACCCTGGTTTGTATAGTTTTGCATTTATCTGTTTGTTGTCTGGACCAAACTGCTGGGTTAGGCCACTTTCTCATCTACCACTGTCCCGTCCATTTTTTTTAAGTGAGCATTGCTTCTCCTACTTAAACCCTAGGATACCTGTGGTTTGGTTATGGGGGCATTCATTGTTTTAAATGGGATAAACATCGCTGCCAGTCACATCATGCCGCACATTCCAGGTATGGCAGTTGTCCCCAGATAACTTTAGACAAGCTGCAGAGCACTGCAGGGCTGTGGATCTCAGCCTGGGAATCCCAGCGTTAGGGTGTGCCTGTGTGCGTCTGTACTAAAAAGGGCCATAAGTGAGGCAAGCTCTTAGTTTAACTAGGTGGCAGAGATACCGTAGGAGGAAATACCAAAGAGTAAGTACGGAGCCTTGTGAAATGATTTGCTTATTTTTTTATAGTTCATTTATGTCTCTTGGGACCAAGAGTTTGACTTTGGTCCCACATGTGGGCAGCTCCTTGAAGGATTGGTGTGCACCTCGAGAATTACCAATCCTCACCCTGCAAGAAACAAACAGGCATTTCAACACACCTTGTTCAGGAAGACAATTCCAGATAGTGTCTTTCATAAAAGGAAACAATGGCAATTTATAAGGACAGTGCTGCAGATAAAGCAAAACCGAATACACATCGAAGCTTACTTGATAACAAATTTCAAAACCTCCTGCTTGGTCTCACCTTTCCTTCCCTTGAACATGCCGAGAGCTTCTTGTCCTCGTATGGAAAAGACGTTGGATGACGTCTCTGTCATCCAACACAGGCCTCAGTGGGAACATCTGGGAGAGTACTCTTGGGACCTGGGAACCGATGTCTTATTTTCAAAACTGGCTGAAGTCCTTAGGGTTAGGTCAGCTAAGGGAATGCAGGGCAATGAAACGTACGTTTCCATCACAGTACCTACCTCATTGTGCTTTGAGTCTAATGTGAGTTTGAGCCCGAATCAGGAATACAGGCTCTTCTGCAACACACAGGGAAAGTCAGGCACAACTTAAGGAACCTTAAGAAACCAGATGAGCAGAAAACCACCTGAATTAGCCAAGGTGAACTACAGGGGAGGAGAGGGAGTAGACCAGTAGGCGGTTGGTTTGGCCTGTGCTTGCGGGGACGTTGGTGGGTAGAGGGCCAGGCAGGAATTAAGCAGCAGTTTTCATGAATTTAAAGTGAATCTATCTTCAAGATGATGTAAAGAAGCAGATAGGTCCTTTCGCTGTGTCTGCTCTGTCCTTGGCAATGCGATTCCAGGAATACCAGGCTGTTCCCGAGATCATGGTTACGTTACATCCGTGCTACCGTCAGACACCTGTTCTCAGGCAGTTTGAGCTGTGGCTAGATCCCATTTGCCTGTGCAGGAGATGGCATCGGGGCCTTGTGTGGAAGTATCCAACTAGTTTTTTCTGCTTAGTGTCACCACTGCAAGGACAGACTAGCTGGAGACTTAGGGCCTATCCATATGGCAGATAAAACATGTTCTGCCAAGGCACTGTAAGGATCAGGGCCATTTGAGGTTCACTCTGGCAATCCCAGTGCCTGCTCCCAAGGCCAGATTTACTTCTACTGCCACGTCTTCAGATTCAGAGGCTATGGACTTTTACAGTTCAATAGGAATTAGGTATCAAATATCTTGGGGCCGCTGAATCTACAATACTTTGCAGAATGAGACTCGGGTACAATTGAAGATCACAGCTCTCACATCATTTTAGGTATCAGCTGCTTTAGCTATTTTGCTTATTTCATTGATTTTTTAGAAGACATGAGTACATGAATTCATTTTTTCAAATTATTCAAGTACATTTGGAAAACACTGTTTTTCTTTTTTATTTTATTGAAGGGTAGAAGAGAACGTTTTAGTACTTTCACTCGAGCTGTATAATGGTTTAAAGGGGCACTAGACTCCTTTAGACAATTTCGTTGTTGCTGCTGTTAAGCAATGAAACGTTAAGTGCAAAATTTGAAATAATTGCAAGAAAAGCATGCATGCCTTGGATTCCTATATTTGCATCCCTAGATGCCTCACTCCCTTCATATTTGCAAACAGTGTTTTGAGAGGGTCTGATGCAACCTCTAGAATTATTTCAGATATTTTCTTTCCATGAGCTTCCATAGATCTTCATCTTTATGTTTCCTGTATCGCTGAAAGGTATATGCAATTTTAATCAGGGGAGCTAATGATGAATTTAGGGGGTTTCATTGTGGTTAAAAAGTGTCCCACGCATCTGTTTCTCTCTCACGTGATGTTATGACTGTAGGGGGTCTGCCATCTGTTTACTTCAATGTGGAACTAAGCATAAATATATATGGAAATAGCCTTACATTTAAGGAACCCAAAATTACTTTATTTGACCAAATATGGTTTTGGTCCTTTACAAGTTTGGGTTTTGCTCTGGATTAATTTTTCATTTTCATAAATGTTGACTACTACATAAAAGCACAAACCCATAAAAACATGCCAAATGTGGTTTGCGCTTGAGGGCATGTAGCAATCTCTGCTGCACTTAAAAAAAAAAAACCAAACAAAAACTGCCTGTAGACACCAAAAATCTGCTGTGATTTCCCTTTACCACATCAAAGGACATGCAATTGGTATAGGTTCTGGAATGCCATAGTCTCTGCAAAAGCATGTTGTAATACGTGTTCATCAGACATACAGAACTACAAGTGTTTTTGCGGGATTCACAAACGACACACAAAGACAGGGAGAAAACATTACATTCTATGTATTGCATTCTTTGCTTGCGAATGCATATATGCAATGCTACTTTAGAAGCAGCTTTTATTAGGAGAATATTACTGATTCCTTAAACTGTGCTGTTGTCGTTACTATGAAGGTTTGTATCATATCTTTAAAAAGGAGTAGAAAAGCATTGTAAATAGATTCTCTCTGCTTCCTCCTCAAAAACATAAACAACATTATAACATAACATGTAAAATGTAAAAAGAAACCCAACACACATACGTGGATGTGGAGCAGAAGAAATACAGAATTAGGAGCCAAATACTAACTACATGGGCAAGAAGTACGTGTAGTGTATAACCACACTCCCAGGATCGTGCACAGACACTCAATGCAGCCAGAACTGTCTATCCCAATATGTGCTTACACCTTTGTTTCCACATAATCTGCTTTCCTTTCCTATACACACGCAGACAGACGGCATAAGGTGAAAAGCTCTTGTGAAAGGCACTGGATGAACTGGGGATCTGGTAGAGAAGCCCAGTGCACTCCCTATGGGAAAACAGCTCTTCCCAGGGTGCTTCTGCCTGCCGGCTGTGGAACCGCAGAGAGTACGTGCCTCCCGTGCGGGAGGAAAAATGGGGTTTGTTGGTTTTTTTCTTCTTTTGCTTCAACGTGGCTCTACTTTGAGTAACAGTTTATGCAGAATGCTGTCCTACATCTGACATGAAATAATTGATAGACGTTAAGTATCTCTATGTAGAAGCACAAGGAGAGTTTGAATACTGGGCCAAATTCACCCAATAGCTTAGCTATAACTCAGTTGATTTCAGTAGATTAACCCTTGCCTACGTTAAAGCTGAAGTTTGGTCCTTTTAGCCATAAATCGGTGTGTACAGTAATGTAGAAGTAAAAAGAAACGTGTATTAGAAATCCAAAACATACAAACTGACCTTATCTCCAGTTTCTGGATTGATCAATAAAAGACAGAGTGGCATTAGAACAGTGGTTACACATTTTTGGTCTGTTGACCATGGCCAACCCTCAGCGTTACTCGTGGGCCAGCAAGCACCTGGTATTCAGCTTTGGATCGCAAATGCACCATGGCCAGTTTGGTTCTGCAGTCCCGTTGCAACGTCCTCATTTTGCGACGGTGTCTGCAGGCTGCCGCTTGGTAACCAGCGCCCTGTTGAAGGAGCCGCATACTTCTTTATCCTGAAATACCGCATATCCCTCCTCAGTGCCAGGACATCTGACAGCTTGGCTATGTCTCCAGCCATGAGGACAGGAGGACAGCTAGGCTCACAGGCTGCACAGTTTGTTCTTTCAATGGGTCCCACCTGGGTCGCTTGTACACAGCGCACTCCTTCCAGCTGTGCCAGCGGAGGGGGCTCAGGTGGGGAAGCTGCCCAAGGTCGCATTTCTTTTCCAGCTGGTGTTCATGGAGATTGAGGTGCTTCATCGGCAGTTCTTTTGCTTGAGCTCTGCTTGACTTGGGGCCTGTGCTACCTCTAAGATGGATCTTATCTTCTAAATAATGTGTTCCAGTTCAGTCAAAAGTCATGGCTGTCACGCAGGAATCTTGTCACGAAATTCTTTGGCTTTTTGCAAATATTAGACTAGATTATGTAATAGTTGTTCTACTTTCAGAATCTACGAATCTGTACGTATATACATCATTGTGCTTCTTGAGAAGGCGGTGGAAGCTGCTTTTCTTCTATTATATCTTCAGTTTGTACTTGCATCTTGCATTAATTGTTACTGACTTAATACTAATGACAAGCAAAGTATATTTGATTGAAGATAAAGCCCAGAAAAAGCAACTGAGAATAAGGCAATTTGGAATGCTTGCACACAGATTATTATTTTTTTTAAGTTATTGTTCTTATTGGGTTAGTTTGCTCCTTTTTTAGTTTACATCTACCTCCCCGAGTCAGCAGAACTGTGGAAGAACAGGCTAGATTTTCTTCTGGTACAGGCATTAATATTGGAACTGTTT
The DNA here is from genome assembly GCF_900496995.4 of Aquila chrysaetos chrysaetos. Classification (NCBI taxonomy): domain Eukaryota; kingdom Metazoa; phylum Chordata; class Aves; order Accipitriformes; family Accipitridae; genus Aquila; species Aquila chrysaetos. The sequence continues at coordinate 44,724,020 of NC_044010.1, forward strand.
GTGAAAAGTTTACCTGGAGGCACCCACCAGTAACGTTCAATTACAACTTAATTGCTCATAAATTTTCCTGTATGGGTAAAGGTTACTAAAAGCAATACATGAGACAACGTGCTTTTCATTTTTCACAATGTTCACTCCCTGAACCTCTGAGAGACAACCTTGGTAGTCCTTAACGTGGTCTTTCCACTTGCAAAGGGTATTCATACTTTTAGAAACTCAGCACGTATTTTTAGTTTCTTCTCAAGAGTTTTGATAGTGTTTTTCTCTTAAATGTTCCTTAAAACTGATGTCAGTGTTTCCTGCTCTGTAATTATTGTTTGCCAACATCAGGAGCAGGTTCCCAAAATAATCTTTCCTCACATGAGTAGATCTTACCCACATGATTTGTTCCAGTGAAATCAGTTATCTGTTTTAAATACTGCCTCTGAGATTACAGCATCAGACCTCCCACAGAATTTGCCTGCCAGCTTAATTGTTTTATAAGCACGGGCGCAGCCTGCTCTACCAAGTTTTGCCTGTGTAGCTGTACTAGTTCAAGAGCTGAAATTTTCTTAGGCCTTTGTTGATGGCAAAATCTTAGATGACAATACAACTGTTCTCTCTACCAAGAGGACAACATTTTTGTCTCTGTCATGTGGTAAGGGAGGTAGTGTAGCTGTGCAAATCAAAAAAAAAAGAAAAAAGAAAAAGAAAAGAGTAGCTCCTTCCATTAGCACATGTTGCATGCAGTCACCCTGCAGGCAGAATTATAATGGCAGATGCACTATGGCATAGATGGATCTACATTTGCCCATTTAAAAAAATACTTCTATCTTCCTTGCTGCTGTGTAAAAAAACCAACCTAACAACCAAACATATGGAAAACAAGCAAACAATAACACAGTTAATTACTTCCTATTACGGGCTATAAACAAAAGAGAGGGTGTGGAGGTGCTCATGCTTTTGACCTGTTATTTCAGTGGTACGACTGCTGTTCCTCTGCAAATCACTGACTACTTTCCTTTTAATCCATTGGAAACATAAGCTATGAATGTTTATCTGCTGACTAGCAGCTAAGTTAAATGGCTACAGTAGCCTAAGAGACTATGAAGAGAGATAGTAAAAAGGCAGCATCAAGATACACCTGAAAATAAGCTGCTTTTAGCTGTCAGGCAGGGTTTCTTCATAAACCAGCTCAGGGCTGCCTACCACCCTGTACTCTCCTCTCTGGGCTACTGTCTCGTTAAATATAGTTGGGAGCTGCAGAGACATTACTGGGTGCAAATGGAGCTGTGAGGCATTTGCCAGGAAGCTCTCTTTACCTACCTTCCATCTCTTAATGTCCCAAAGTTTATTGAGCATCATTCAGTTATTCTGCAAATTTGTGAGAATGCAAGTAAGACGCTATTTAAACTTGTCATAGAATGAATGGCTTCTGATATGCAAGGGTTATTGGATATGATGTTTTCACATACGTTCATTTTTAGGAAGTGAATTTAATTATAATTGAATGCAGTGTCTTCATTCCCAGGAAATAGGACTTGCAGTGCAAGAGCTTTTTAACATCTTCTGAAGTAAATATCACTAACGAGTCCTAATATTACAATGACTTCTCCATTTATGGCATGCAATAGGCTTTCTCTAGACACCATGTATTAATAACACAGTAACGACGTGGCATTTGGACTGCTTAAATGAAAGTAAGGTCTCCCTGCTGACACGAGGTGTAAGGTGCTTACGTCATCAAAGGTAACCGCAAAGCGTGAGCACCATGTAAATAATTTTCTATTCCTATCTATTAAAGCTCTAGAAACTGGAAGAGTTATCAGTTTGAACACTGTGTAAACCACCTTGCGGTTAACAGAGAAGGGCAACAAAAATAATCGAAAGTTGTGGACCAGCTTCCATACAAGGAACAAATAAATGAGGTAAAGCTCTTCAGCCTGGAAAACGTGACTGAGGGGAGAAAAGAGAGAGAGGCAGGGAAGAGGTGACTACAGATAAATTTACTGAAGCTTCCAGTACAAGAATATCAAATAATACAAGGAGGAGGCAGGTGCTGAACAAACAAAATGAGGTAATTCATCACCGAACTCACACAGGCTATAGAGCACCCTGCTACAGGATGATGCAGATCTCAGAAGCTTACCTTGGTCCAAAATACAAGGCTAATTTGACTTGCTTGACTAATTGCAAAATGTAAATGCCTAGAAAATAATGAAGGCACAGATGAAGAGAAAAATCTGTCAGAGAAAGACAGACATACTTTTCCATAAGTCTTTGCCTAACCATCTGATTACTGGCAAAACTAGAGCAAACTTCTAAAAGTACTTTAACAAATTAACCAAAATGAAAAAGCTGCTATATAAATTACTTGCTGTCTTCTCCCAATTCTAGTTATTACTGACAAGAAACTGGATAGAATACCAGTAATTATATACAAACTGAAAGAGGTTTGATAAATTATTTCTGGTTTTTAATAATTTCTTGAAATATTTTATCTTATGCTCTTATATGCAAACTAAATGGTCTCATCTTATAAGATGTTTTTGTTAAGCTCAGTGACATTTTTTCTAGGCCAAACAAAATAGTATTGGATACTCATTGGGAAGCTATTGCTGTATTTCCCTTGATCTGTCAGCACATGGTATTGATGCATTTCTCTATGTGGCTTTGATAGAATATTGCTGATTTTAATCTATTGTATTTAATGTATTTGCATACCCAGTGACTGAGAGGTCACAGAGTAATGGGAATATTGACAGGTCTGGTTCTTAGCCCTCGGTCGTAAGGTGAGCTTTAATGATGAGCATTTGCAAAAGCTGGACTGATGGGAAGCTAATAGAGGTTGTTCTCCATTGAGCAGAGACCGAAAGAAAAATCTTGGCATTGCAAAGGCGTTTACATGGATAAAAAGCACCACTGTGCTTGCTGGGGCGGGGTGGGGGGGGAGATATCTTCCTGCAAACCAGGCCTATTTTCTTCAAGTAATCTCCAAGGAAACAGCCTCTGCCAAGCTAGGATCTGATTACCAGTTGCAGGCCTCAGACCATAGCCATTATTGTTTTAACATTTCTGCCTTCCTCTTTATCCCAGCGGGAACCAGGCCGTATGGGCTGCCATGTAACTTGACCTTGCTTGGAGATAAAAAGACAGGTTAGCACACAGCAATCACAAAGCCAGAAGCAAAAAGACAGTATTTAGAAAGTAAAGGAAGGAGCTGGCACGGTATGATTATGTGTAATGTTCTACACTGTGCGGCATGGGTGGCCCGATGAACAGTTCCCGTCTACGAAACCCAGGCAGAAACTTGCGACTTGGCCATAGTTTCTTCATTTTTAACTTTGTCTGTGCAAAGATGATGTGATTTTCATCACTAAGATACTAATGATGATGATTTCCTGCAACATTTGAGATTATGAAAAAAGGAAGGAAAAAAAAAGAAATCTACATAAAATTTTAGTGCTTTCAGTAAACAAAATGAATAGTAAATCAGCAGAAAGAGCTGCATATGAATCTTTAAATCTTTGTTGCTGTTTTACTGCTGTCCTCTGAGCTTCCCAGGCAACAAGCCAGTGAGCCCAGAGGTCAGCAGCAATTAGGCATGACATGTCTTAAAGTGTCTCAGGGATGCTAAGGAAAATAAATGCTTGGTGATTAAGCATTCAGCATCTAAAAGCTGAAAAAAAGTATAAAGGGGAAGAGAGATTCTGTTATGATCAACCATGGGTGCTCAAACTGGTATGACAACTGTACATCACGCAAGCGGTCACTGTCAAAACCCAACCAAGCCACAGCTGCAAGGCCACAAGGTCCCAGCTAAATCATGGTGCAGGCAAAGTAAGCGACAGATTTCCTTCGGCTTGTCTCAACCACCACCTCATCTCACAGAAACAAAGCAAACCAAAACTCAGCTATGATTTCGTAAAGATTTCAAGCCAAGAGCAGTAGAAGTGCGTTTTTTCATATCAGACCATATGGCAGATAATAAATTTCTGCAGTTCTGATCGCTGATAACTTCCTACATAGGCATGGGCAGAAAATACAATTTCTATAATCAAGTTTCCTGACAGATAATGCCACATCATTCTTCATGCGTCCTCACTCTCTCTCTTATATCTTTAGGTTATAAGCTCTTCAGAGCAAGTGCCCTTGTGGTGCTCAGATCACAGTTAGAGCATTTTAGTGCTATTACAGTATGTGTCAGACCGGAGAAAGGAGCTGCAGTTCAGTTAGCTGTAGTTAGGTGGGACTTCTGGTTGCATTCTTGCCTTTATTTTGAATGGCTCCTCAAAATTATACAAGATTCTGATTAAAACCACAACAAAACAATCTGTAGTCCCAGTTACCTGTACTGATATCAGTGGAAGGAACTGGTGCTTGTGAAGAGGTGGCTCATTTGCAGCTTTCTGAATCCCAATTAGTTTTTCCAGCTATTACTTGCAGGTAGCAGAATACATTTTGCATCTTGGACCTTTGGCGTCGTTGAGACCAAACCAAGGATTAAGCTGCTTGGGCCATCAAACCCGACTTTGTTCTGCAAACAGAAAAATTATGTACCTGTAGCCACCTCAAAAATGCTTAAGCTTCTCAACAGAAACAAAGAATTAGGGTGCATGATGTGTTTGGAAAGCTTTATTTTCCTCATCATTTTACCTTGTGCGAATTGTGTGTGCTCAGGGGTGACCAAAAAGCAAAAATCCCCAGAGAACAAACCAGCATTAGGCCTGGTTACAGCATCCTGCCACAGTTAAGTGGTTCTTTTTTAACTGCTTGATGGAGAAAATAAATTTACTTCCTTTGTGTTTTTTCCTCCTTCCAGACTCTGACGGCACCTGCTCCATTTGCAGACGAAACAAGCTGTCAGTGCCAAGCCCCCCATGAGAAGCTAACCATTGCACAAGCCCGCCTGGGAACACCAGGTATGTGTAGAGAGCTACATCAGCAGGACCACGGGTGCTCCCAAAGCACAGGCTCTCCCTTGCAAACATCTGTCAATGCTCACTTGTGCCTTCCACTTGGAACCAGAAGGGTCACCCTGGTATCTGGTGCTAGCGGGTAGTGGGGAAGAAACCAGCAACTACAGGACTGTTATCTTCTGTTAGAGAAACAACAAGAGAAAACATTTCAAGTTAGAGTTTGATGTTTACGTGGATGTCTGCATGTTGGTCGGAAGGAAGGCTTGCCAGCCTACTCCAGCCAGCCTGAAAATTGTGTTGTGTAGTGGCTACCTCCTGGATTCTCTTCCTGTACCGCCTCTGTATGCTGGAAAAACTCTTCTTTCACTGATGGTCTTGTCGATCACATCAGACTTTAAGCAGCCTTAAAGGCCATTTGCCCTTTGCAAACAAACTATGCCCAATTTCTTTATCTGGACATTTGTAATTGGGCTGGGGAAACGGGATGATTTCACATAAAGTCTGAAAGACATACCTCAGCCCCCCTAAATTCCAAGAGATTATTTTTAAAAAGCCTTTGTTTACTTATTTTACTAATTTAAAATAAGCTTTTGAAGTACGTACACTGTATAGGGGTAAGCCGCAGCTTTCCAGTCAGCTCTGCAAGGAACAATGTTTTCCCATGGAGCCTTGGATGTCCTGACAGCAGAGACATCTCTCTGTAGCCCTGAAGCACAGTCCATGGAGGCTGGAGCTCTGTTGCGCTCATCTCCACTGTCCTTTTGCTCCGGGGTGGCACAGCTGTCAGGCATGTCATTTGGTAAAGCAAGTCCTTTTTCTATCCAGAGGCTGCTGCTGCAGATATCGTACAGAAAGCAAGAGTTACAAGGGTGGTAGCAGGAGGATGGTGAGAAAAAGAAACGCTAGGCTCGTTAGAGAGAAGAGAAGAGTTTGGGGGAAGTATGAAAAAAGGGAAATGAAAGGTTTTTGTGGAAGAGGTAAGCAGTACATTTTTACAGTGGTAAGCTATGGAAAAAAGAAAGTCACAGAAAAGAGGGGAGGAAAAGGGAGATGATGGGAAAAAATAAGGAAAAAAACCCCCAAAAATCCAGAAGGCAGAACTGACTAGTAATGCAGAGAGAAAAGAACAAGACATATGGTGGAACTCCGAATGAGGCAGGGAGATGACATTTTTGCTAAATTAGAATACGGGGATGATGGATGATAATAAATAGGCTAAGTCTGAGAGAAAACAGCAGAGAGTACAGAGAAGAACAAGTAACAAACAGGATAAAACACTGCAAGTTAACCCATGGTGCTTTTGAACATCAGAACTGGGGTAAATTACCACAACCATCTGATCTGGGAACAAAAACCTGTCCAGTAGAATTAAGTGCAACTTGTTTTGGGTCTGAAAAATCACTGTTGTGTTTCTTTCTCCACAGTTGACAGACCTGTCAGAGTGTATGCAGATGGGATATTCGACCTCTTCCACTCTGGCCATGCTAGAGCTCTTATGCAAGCCAAAACTCTATTCCCAAATAGCTACTTACTAGTAGGAGGTAAGATCAGTTATTTATTGCGCTGGATTTTTGCTTCGGTGCTTCAGTATCAGAGAGTTATTGCTGTGCTTGCACCCCCAGCTGTTTATACGCTATGACTTTGAATGCTACTTTCACTCTGGAGGCTTTCTATAGGCGATTTGCCTTGAATTACATCTTACAATTGCATCAATTAAAGTAAAAGTCACATTCTGCCCTCGGCAGCACAGGCACAATTCCCATTCTAGTTAAAGCAGGTGCCTGCATGACTCTGAGCTTAGAATAGCTCCATATGAATAATTTACCTTTTTGAGTTATTCGCTCAAAATTGTTCAGAGATGGAGATGAGTGAATGAGATCAACCGCTCATTTATTTCTGGCTCCTCGGTCCCTCTGCCAGCCAGGCACAGCCCACGGCCCCTGGCTGCCAGGTTTGTACTGTGTGTGCAGACCCAGCCTTCAACATCAGCAGAGAAGCTAAATCCGGCCCGTTATCAATGAAGACCCAAATGTAGGTCATGATTTGAACGTAGTTTTCAGCTCACAAGCGTCCCCGGGCAGGTTACTTTCTTATCAGTTTTTTTGCTGTGAATATCTTCTGGTTTTTGCTGTGTGGCTGGCTAACAGCTGTTCAGCAGTTGGTACGTGCCGGAGGAGTCACCGGAGGGTGGATCTTTCCTGCCTAGCTGGATGTGCCAGCCCTGCTCTCGTGAGGCCTCATAAAACATGCATTTCAGTTCCAGTTTCCCTGCCCCTTTGGGGCTGAGATATACCTCGCATAAACATTTCACAGCGACATTCAGCCGCTCAAATGTTTACAGCAGTGGTGATAAAGCAAATGCGAATGCAGCCTTTGGACACTTTGTAAGATGCATTATTTTGCCTCTTTGTCCCAAATCAGTTGAAAGGGGGGGGGGAAAGACCAAACAAGAAAGAAAAGCAAAATCGCCTTATAAACACACTTTTTGGTTTTACTCTTATCAATTGTGGCAATTCCCATGGAGCTTCCTAGGAGGGAAAGGAGACATCCCTTTGTTATGAAGGAAACATTTAGGACTCTCTTGTCTTCCTGCTGAGCCAGATAGCTTGCAGAAGAAGCAAGTGGAGGTGCAAGACTGTGAGGTTTTAAAAAAAAATGCAAGTTACATAGGTTTCGTTGTTGCTTTTAAAGGAGTAGGGGGTGTCCCAGATCAGGAAAGGAGCTCTGGGGCTCCTTTGAAATTCATGGCATAGCTTCACTTTGCCCTTATATTTAGAGTGAAGGACAAAGCAGCCAGCACTCATCAGCACCTTTTCCCAGCAAGGCACTGTGTCTTAGCATGTTTAAAAAATGGGCACTTTTCCACACCCACATACAATTTGTGCTGCAAAAGCACTGGTGTCATGTGTCTTTGTGGGCACCACAACCAACCCCTTTTATTTCTCATTATGAAGACAATTATTTGGAGCTAAGATTTTTTTTTTTTTAAAAAGGCCATTTACACCTTCCCAAATCAGTCATTAAAGCAGAATGATGGAATCAAAAGAAAATACAGAGATATTGTGTCTGTACTGTACACGAACAAACAGTAATCAAAAAATAAAATCAAACCTTTCTACAGAATTCAAGCAAAAATTACTGTTTTCCAATAATTTTAGTAGACCCTTTCTTCCAGGAGAGGGTAGCTTTAAGATGACATAAAGGCTGTAAAAAAAAAAATATAACTACAATCTCAGAAGGGATCTTTCTACTGAAAATGCTTTGATCTCCATTAAATTTCTTGTCAGCAGGCATCAAAAATGACATAATAAGATAGAGCACCATTTTGCTAGCTGAAATTCATATGTATATTATTATCTGGCTTTGAATTTTGCATGAACTCCAAGGCTATCTAAGCCTTCCTACATTTTTCCTACTTTAAAGGTCCTTAACGACCATCACAGCAAGACCATCCATTTTAGATCTCAAAAAAAGACTGCATCTTTGCCAGCACCTTGCCTGATAGGTTGATGTTTTCAAATTAGAAAGCAGCAGCAGCTGTAGGCCTGCTCTCACACTTCCCTGCAGCACTAATAATGTTGCATTTATCATTTGTCAAGTACATTTACTATTTGTCCTGGTGTCACTGACAAGTGAGAACCAAAGGCACAGGTTTGACCTGTGCTGAGGGACAACCACTGTCAACCCAGCTGTAAATGGGTATCAAATTATTCCACGTGGGATGTCAAATGACTATCATAGCTATAATATTGGACAGAGTTACAGTTGTGGGGACAGGTCACAGGGTTTTACACAATGTTACATGGCTAGAAAGATAATACCTAACTTTTATAGTCCTCTGGTAACATGGGTGTTGCTTCCCCTCATTTTAAAAGCAATGTGACAAAGTATCGGCACATCCAGAGTTAAAGATGCAGGATTTCTGGACTTTTAACTCTGCTCATTCCACTAGAGCATACGGCTTCTCCCAGTCCTTTCCACAGGGCTTCCTTCTGCAATTTCCCATTTCAACATGGCACAAGCCTTACTTCTCTTTCTATGAAATCTGCTGAACTCAAAGCTAAACTCAGAGACAGATTCCTATAAAATCTGCCGTGACTTGTTTGCCATCAGTGTTTAGTTAGTGAGAAACTGTTCTGCTGTGATTGAGAGCTTTGTTGGCAAATTCATCATTTAAAGCGTTGTTTACATAAGACCAAAAAGCAGGAACAGGAGGCCCAGAGAGGCTGAGGGATCTCCATCTTTGGAAATTCAACTGGACATGGCCCTGAGCAACCTGCTGTAGTTGAGCCTGCTGTGAGGAGGGGGACTGGATTAGGTGATGTCCAGTGGTGCCTTCCGTCCCGCCTTGACCATTTTGTGATACATGAAGTTTGCGAGCGCTCTGTGATTGTCGACACTGCACTTTTTGATTGTTTATAAAGCATTGGCCATCGACCCCGAAATTTCACAGCCTGTGAAATCCCCACTTATTGTGGGATTGAGTTGCCTCAACATGTGCATACTGTACAACCTGAGATGTCCTACAGTATCTCACTTGGGCTCTGGCTGCAGGTTCAGAAAGGGAAGGATCTCTCAGAAGTCTATGGTTCTACTGGCCAGCCCTGAGCAGAACTCTAAGATGCCCTGAAGCACCCCAAAATTAGCTAGTAACTAAGTGCTTAATGGAATTATCAGGAAATAATCAACTGCTGGTCATGCTAATGCTACTAATTGTGGAGCCATTTTGTTGATACTTCCATATTTTAGTTTGCAGTGATGATTTAACTCATAAATTCAAAGGCTTCACTGTGATGAATGAAACTGAGCGATATGAAGCCCTCAGACACTGTCGTTATGTGGATGAGGTCATCAGAGATGCACCCTGGACACTGACACCCGAGTTCCTTGAAAAACATAAGGTACGTTTCTTCCCTTATCCCTCCCTTCCCCTTTGTAGACTGACAGTTGAGAATAAACAGCAAGTCTGTGAAATTCTATTAGCTGGAGCAAATTATTTAATTCAGTTAATTCCAGTCACTGAAATTAGGTACGTGGCATTGCTTGCCTCCATCTTTGTCAGAAAATGTTGTATTTGTCTTGCCTTTTTTTCTCAATATGCTGGGATGATTTCTGTAGTGGGATTTTTGAATGACAAAATAACACTGAAGAATTCTTCACAAATTAACTTTCAGGAAAGGAGATCATGAACCAGGAAAGTTATCACACAGTGACTAAAGTCCTGTTAAAGTCCTGAATTAAAGGCATGTTTCTTATTAACATCAACAGGTGCAATAATTGGCCAGAAATACATAAAAATGTCATGCGTGCTCTAAAAGGCAGGACAGAATTTCTTACATGCTATTGACTTGCAATCTGTATGAATCTTAACAAAAGCATAATTAACTAGGATGTATTTTAGTGTCCACATCACTGGGTGATGAAAGGAGAGCTTGACAGTACTAGGTATGCAGGTATATATATGCACAGCCCCAAGGAGGCAGAATCAGTAATCTTGCCTCCATGGTTTTGAAAGGCAAGGCTTTGCCACTTGACTTAGCTCTTCCAGTAGCAATAAAAGCAGGAACGGGTGTCTTAAGTTTTCTGCAGAATATCACACAGAGCCAGCCAGAGTGATGTGTTAACGGCAGTGCTTCTGGAGACAAGCTTTCTGTTCTTTCGTAATCGATCTTGCAACATAGCAGTTGTAGGCCTAAATCTAGTGCAATATTCTAGGTGATGACTTTAGGATGAGAATGTCAAAAGCAATTCAGCTGAAGTTGAGAAAAGAGATGATCCTCCACAATGACCCCCCACTGAACCAAAATTCAGTGATGGTGGCATGTCATTCTTCTTCTGTTCACTGGCAGATTGACTTTGTAGCCCACGATGACATCCCGTACTCCTCCGCTGGCTCGGATGATGTATACAAACACATAAAGGAGGCAGGTAAGGGCAGCTTTACCTTTTTAGCACCTTTTCAGCCTCAGCTCAAATTCTTTTCCTGCCTTTTGACCACAGCTGCTGGGAGAGAAGCAGTAGAGGTAATATCATGTTGTCTTACACCCTGTGGTGGGTTGACCCTGGCTGGACACCAGGTGCCCACCAAAGCTGCTCTATCACTCCCCTCCTCAGCTGGACAGGGGAGAGAAAATAGAATGAAAGGCTCATGGGTTGAGATAAGGGAGAGATCACTCACCTATTACTGTCATGGGCAAACCAGACTTGACTTGGGGAAATTAGTTTCATTTATTACCAATCAAATCAGAGTAGGATAAGGAGAAATAAAACCTAACTCTTAAAAACACCTTTCCCCCACCCCTCCCTTCTTCCCAGGCTCAACTCCACTCTGAATTTCCTCTACCTCCTCCCCCCAAGCAGCGCAGGGGGACGGGGAATGGGGGTTGGGGTCAGTTCATCACATGTTGTCTCTGCCGCTCCTTCCTCCTCAGGGACAGGACTCCTCACACTTCCCCTGCTCCAGCGTGGGGTCCCTCCCACAGGAGACAGTCCTTCACAAGCTTCTCCAACGTGGGTCCTTCCCACAGGCTGCAGTTCTTCACGAACTGCTCCAGCGTGGGTCCCTTCCCCGGGCTGCAGTCCTTCAGGCACAGCCTGCTCCAGCGTGGGTCCCCCACGGGGTCACAAGTCCTGCCAGAAAACCTGCTCCAGCGCGGGCTTCCCACGGGGTCACAGCCTCCTTCAGGCATCCCCCTGCTCTGGCGTGGGGTCCTCCCCGGGCTGCAGGTGGAGATCTGCTCCCCCGTGGACCTCCCTGGGCTGCAGGGGGACAGCCTGCCTCACCATGGTCTTCATCACCATGGGCTGCAGGGGAATCTCTGCTCCGGCGCCTGGAGCATCTCCTCCCCTCCTTCTGCACTGACCTGGGGGTCTGCAGGGTTGTTTTCTCTTACATGTTCTCACTCCTCTCTCCAGCTTCAGTTTTTTGTTGTGCAGCAACTTTTCCCTCTCCCTAAATGTGTTCTCCCAGAGATGCTACCACCATCGCTGATGGGCTTGGCCTTGGCCAGCAGTGGGTCCGTGTTGGAGCCGGCTGGCATTGGCTCTGTCGGACATGGGGGAAGCTTCTAGCAGCTTCTCACAGAAGCCACCCCTGTAGCCCCCCCACTACCAAAACCTTGCCACACAAACCCGATACACACCCTAATGGTAGATACTGCTGACTTCAGCAGAAAGATTAACTTTGTAAAACCACAACGGATGTCCTTGGCTGAATTCCTGCCATAACCCTCAGGAAACCATTCAGATCTGTCACGAAAGAGTCCCATCTGGGTTCTTAAAATAATTTTAGGGTGCTTGACTAAGAGCTTTGAAGGGATGAAAATGAGTTTAGTTCCGACAGCAGCCCAGCCAACTTCAGTTGTTTGTTGATAACCACGAACTGAGGACTCCTTGACTCAGCCCAGTCCTGAACACAGGCAAGCACAGGCAGCCTTCAGGAGTCATTAGGATCCACTTCTGATTTGCACCAAGGATTTCATTGCATTTCACTACACTGGCAGAGGGTTTAAGTCGGCATCAGAGTAATTCATTTGCCATGACTATTTAGCAATTGGGTTGACTACCATATTACATTGAACACGAACATGCTGAAGTCACCAGGAGTTTGTATCTCTTCAGTTGAAGGAAGCTGAATTAAATCTGAGGAGATAATGTTAAACCGCTGTTTGCCAGCAGCAGCTATCCTAATGCAGTGAACAATGCGGGAGGAGGAACTGATCACACCTCTCTTCTCCTGCTCCCTGGAGGTACTGCTTTGAAGCCTGGTGAATCCATCCTCTTCCTGGTCTACATAAACATGCTTATTAGAGGCTTAAAAAAATTCCAGAACAAATCTACTTGATGGTAATTTGTCACGCAAATTGACCTTCTCAAGCTATACAATGACAGCAGACAACCAGGTATTGACCTGATCTGAAAGAATAAGCTTTTTATAGCAGCGGTTCTTAATCTTTTTCCACTGGCAAACCTCACTGTGGTGTCAGACTCAAAACCCTCCTTTGGGAACTGCTGTTCTACAGTTTCAGAGCCAGCACCAGCTTACTTCACTAGGCAAAGGAGCAAAAACATACCTCTGGTAAGGACGGGTCACCGAGGGACATCCAGCGTATGTGCTGGACAGGCAGCTATTTTGCTTTTCTTCTGTAAGGTGGGGAGTGCACAGGACAACGTGACAGCAGCCCTTGGCGTCACTGCATCGTTAGCAGACTGAGCTGGAGAGCGCCCAAACCTGGCACATCCTTCTCTGCTGTTGTTGGGCACGGGTCAGCGCGCACGTGTCCTGATGACAAATTCAAATGTTGCACAAGAGTATGGATTTACAGCTTCAGGGACTTGTGGTCTGTCCTGTGTCTATCACTGCTGGAGAAGTGACTTTAGTCTTTTATGGTTGAATTTTGTTACGTATAAACCAGGAATAATGTTACCTTATTTTTGAGATCTAGTGCTGTAATAGTCCTAACGCTCCAGACCAACATTATTACAATAGCGATTTCCCCCTTTCTCCTAGGGGTTTTTGTTTTAAATAGACCAATGCTGTGGATGCATTGGTGCATTTTCCTTAGTTCCAGTACTCCCATTTTCCCACATCAGGTTGTTGTGAAGCAGAGAAGCAGACTGGAATTGTGGAGCTCCTTGTGTAGATTCCCATGGGCTCCCATTTCCCCGCTCCCTTCAGTAGGTGGGAGGACGTAGGGATAATGGTGAGCTGGGTAAGGGTGTGCTGACTAAACCTCTGCACATCTGTGAACAGTAGCTTGGAAAACATGAATCGGTCTAACACATGAAGCATACGAAAGCAAAATCAGTGACTAAGGGTAATGTTCTCATTCGTGGGTTTGTGCATCTACTTGAAAACAATTCCGCTTTTGGCTTGGCAAGGGTAGGGTTTGGATTTTGTTCATGTATTCTTGTAGCTCCTATCTATAAAGGTTTCTGGCTCAAAGTGGGTTTCATTGCTTCCAAAAATAGTTTTCTGAGTGACTGCTGCAAGCCTGAAAAGCACAATCAGGGAAACCTCTCTGCTCATGATTAAAATAATCTATTTTTTAGCAGAATATTAATTAGAGATCAGAAAGAAAAAAATATCAAATAGCATTTAGTCACAAGAGTCTGCTAAGCTTCTTAATTCCTTCCCCAGATCTTTTTCTAACCCTGTGAAATTAGCTAGCAATGCCTGCCTACTTCAAGCGATCGCGTGAGGATTAATTTGCCAGCAGCTATAGCACCCTTTTAAGACAAAGCACTACTTTTTCCACAAAACCACTTCCAGTCTTATCTCGCAGCTCGCTCTCATCAGCAGCTTGATGTTGCAATTATGTATATCTGATAGTAGTAATTTTTTGTAGCCCTGAATATCTACTAAACCAAGGTGTGCTAGCACTCTGCTATTATTGCCTTTGTGACTTGCATTAGCAGTTCAGATGACCCTGTCTTGATGAGGAGCAATTAAAAAAGCAATCTATACCTCAGCTGTGTTGAGGAAAAATACAAGCAGTCTTAATAAATGGCCAGTTTTCTTAGGGACGGATCTGTCGGGGCAGGGAGAGTGGTGATGCAGCCACTGACGTGGCCAGGCGGACATGAAATGAGGTCTATGGAGACTGATACCCTCAGTCCCCACGGTACAGCCGTGTTTATTCACGCTACCATTACACTTCGCCTTCTTGTTACAAGCTACTGGCACCTCCAGGGTGTTTTCCAGTTATTGTAACGCATCTTTTACCTGAAGGCGCTTCCTGGCTTTGGCCAAGGCCAGAGGCTGCTCTGTTTTACTCAGCAGAGCAAAGACCGTCCGATGGTGCAGCACAGGAGGGGAGGGGAGGGTGGAAACACGCAGGAGAGCAGCAAACGGCCTTTCAATAGCAGGAGTGGAAGCCAACCCCCCTGCTCTTTCATACGACATTAAATAAGGGCTACGCGCATGGAAAGACCTGCTCAGTGAATTGCCACAACTGCGAGGTTTAGCCTTCCCGGCTCGGGAGCCCCTGCCAGTCTAATAACTTCCACATCACGGCCTGACACTGTGAACAGGGCAAGTTACAGCCTTTCTGAAGACTTGAGGAAAAATGAACGGTATAGCAACCTAGCACCTTCCCTAAGCTCACACAGGGACATCAGGAAGAACTAGGAATAAGACAGGCAGAATTGCAAGTCTCTTACCATTGGTCAGGCATTTTTGTGTTCATCCTCAGCTACCTGCCGCAGCGCCTGGTCCTGCCGTGCTTTCTCAGAGGGCTTTCTTTTCCCACTTTGCTCAGGAATGTTCGTACCAACGCAGAGAACCGAAGGTATCTCCACATCGGATATCATCACAAGGATCGTCCGGGACTACGACGTGTACGCCCGGCGCAACCTCCAACGAGGATACACCGCCAAAGAGCTGAATGTTAGTTTTATAAATGTAAGTATACCGACCTGCATTTGCTTCCAAAACACTCTTCTCCTAGGACCCTGAATGTAGAGTAAAGGTTAAAGGAGATCTTCCTCCTGCTGCTTTTAAAATAGCTGGGAAGAACTTAAGGTAAAAGAAACTGGAAAGCTGAGGGTAGTTTTAATTGCTCCTATTAATTAGCAGCTTCGTTTCCATCTTATGTTTTCATGTTTCTAACAAAGCTGCTGCTCCTCCTTCTTCCTTGAGTTGTAGGTGACTTGATGACACACTAAGAAGGAGCCCCCGCCCCCCCCCCCCCCCGCAGGCTTCTCAGCCACTCACCCAAGACATGATTTCTTTATTCCCATTGTGAGAAGGCAGCACAGAGAGCAAAGATTTTGATAGCCAAACTGTCCATACAATGCGACAGGATAAAAACAACAACAACAAAAAAACCCCCCAACCGCTGAGCAGCGAGATTACTAGAGAAAGCTAAAATGGTTTTTAAAAGACAAGGAAGTGCTTTAGGAAGCTGGTATGGAAATGATGCTGAAGAGCTCAGAAGCCACAATAGGTAGGGCAAAAGCACCATTTGAAAGGATGGCTCAAATTATTCAGCTTCCACATACAGAACTGCACCTTATCCTCCAGCGAGTAAACACTTAACAGAAACAAAAGTTTATTTTCCTTCACTATTTCAAGTCTTAAGGCCTCGAGATAACCCACACAACTGAAACCTCTCTTGTGACTGGGCTGGCTCACAGCAGGACTTGCCACCTCCCTCCCTGGAGCTGGGACACCCCCTTGTAAAGGACTCAGTTGTGGCATTTCATGAGGGTTTTGTTTGCTTGTTTCTTATTTTGAAGTCTGGCAGATAAATCACAGATCATAGGGCATAAATATTTACGTCACTGTGCCTTTTTTTTTTTTTCCCCAGTCTTCTACACCTCTAAAAAATCCTGCTCATAAGTACTCCACCCAGAAGGATCACTATTGCAAATACCCGTTAAATTAAGGCATGCTGGATGCCTTGGGTGTTCTCAAATTTATCCTTTAGCAGCTCTGACGTTAAGATACTGTTGCATAAGGTATGCTCCCCCCAGTCTCAGACAGTGATGTATCCTGAAGTCCCTCCTGGCGTCTGGTTATTTAGCTTATAGTAATTTAAATGCAGAAATACTAATTTGCACCAGAGACTGCTTGTGTTTCAAAATTAAAAACACAGGATTTCACCAAGGATTTCACCAAAGCACAGGTTTCCTCGTTAAAGGAAGTGTTGATCACCTGTTAGGTGCAAAGTGAGTTCAGTTTCTTTGGACACTGAGGATTTTGTTTGGCCTTGCGGCTGACAAAGACAGTTCTTCTAGTGATTCACGAGCTACAATAAAACCCACCTTAGCACTAAACAATATTTGCTTTAAAAGTAAATTCAAGTGCCCATTAAATGAAGTTCACAGGAAATTAAAAGCCGATAGTGGTCTGTGCTTCTACAGAGACCATGACACTTTCAAGGGCGCAGCGTTAGTTAGCTGGGTGTACCGTACGTTTGCAGAGCACAGACACGTTTCGGGACAAAAGCCCTTTAACCCTGGAGTATTTTAGAAGCTTGGCCCAACGAGAGCTCCCTAACATTATCTTTTCTGTCCCTCTCTTTTTCTGTGTGACTTAGCAATTAGGAGTTTGCTCTCTTTCCTATGAAGTTTGCTGGCCCCAAGCCACTGGCCTACACACATCTTTGTGGCAGCCCGAAGCTCCTGTATTAGCCAGGCTTGGAGGTGAAGAGAGTTTTCCTTCTGCTCTGCAGAAATCCAACCAAAGAGGCATTTTGGTCCCCATTAAAATCCAGGCTGGGAAGTCAGCAGTGGGCTGCGTTTGCTAGGAAACCCAGGGAGATTCGCCTTTTGCTTACTGCTAAGTTTGAGCTGTTAATTTCTCACTTGTATCCTTCATAAGACTCATATAATTTTCAAAGTGCATTCAGCTTGAAAATATGGAAAGATTCATGTACTGGATTAAACACAGTAATCACACAAGACAGTCTTTTCAATATGTACCTTCTGCACTTCGTTCCACAAATGTTAAATTTGCATTTATAAAAATAACGTGGGAATAGTTAACCAAGGCCATATGTATTAGGGTACATTAATGCAATTTTTTTTCTTCTTCTCAACTGTCATTGGCTGATTATTTCCAAGTCCCTATATATTAATCTCTGTCCACACTTTTAAAACAGGAGAAGAAATACCGCTTTCAAAACCAAGTGGATAAAATGAAAGAAAAAGTCAAGAATGTGGAGGAAAAATCAAAAGAATTTGTTTACAAGGTGGAAGAGAAGAGCCATGACCTCATTCAGAAATGGGAAGAAAAGTCCAGGGAATTTATTGGCAACTTTTTAGAGCTGTTTGGACCCGATGGAGCCTGGGTAGGTATTCTGCCATCCCAGGAAGTCTGAGCAGTTTTTATTTCTCCTCTGTAACACAGATCAAGAGCAGATTCTTTTGCTGCAGTCTTTGTTTTGAAAGCCAGCACAGTAGGATAACAACAAACCTGCTTGCTAAATCCGATAACGCATGCCAATACTGCAGCAGGAGGATTTGCCACTTCTGGCTGTTGCTTCTTTGGGATAATTTGTGTCTTTTGTGAAGGTGCAATGCTGAGTGTGATACTGCATTCAGTAGAGCTGCATAACAGGAACACATGAGCAAAAAGGCTAATACAGTCTGTTCTCCCCATTAGCACTAAATGGGGTGCCACACAGACATCAGGGAGGAATTATACACTGGAGGTGGTGAGGGAAACAGGACCATTGAAAAGTTTTCAATAGTTCTCTTCATGCTCTGTACTCAGCAGTAGAAGATGACAATTTTCTAACTTTAAATCAGTAGTTTTTAAAGTTCCAAGAAATGAATTTACATGTCAAGTGGCCAGGCTCACCTGACTGCAGGGGAAGCTCAGGTGAAACAGAAGCACTTTCAAAGCTCTCCTCAGTACGTGCTGGCTCCACAGAGCCCATTTACCAAAGGTCCCCAGGTGCCTTAGAAAGGCAGTTGAGAGTCTGCAACAGCATCCTTCTGGGGAGAAACCCCAGGGCCGTACCCACTCAAACCAAAGTCATGCACTGAGCTACTGGTGAGTTGGTGACACTTCAGAGCCCCAAAAGAGTCCCAGCCCCCATCTTTGAGTTCTGATAGCTTACCGAACCTTGAGAGGCTTTGTTTTCTGGTACAGCTTCCCTTTGCTACATTGAAAGCAGTAGCAAAGCTTAATTTGAATGTAGGATTTATCATCTGTTTGAACAGACCTTCTTAGACCTTCCCTGTCTAGTCCTTTTCCAACAAGCTCCCCGCGCAGCTGAGTTCTGGTGAAAGCCCAGGCACCAGCCAGACCCTCCAGTACAGGCACCAGCTTGGACGTGCTGCTCTCGTCACAAGCTCCCAGTGAGGCTTTTGCTCGGTTCGAAACGTGAGCAAGCACAGAGGAGAGCAGCAAGCAGCGCAGGGTGAACTGAGGGGAGCAGAGTAAGAGCTAGAGAAATAATCCCGCAGAAGAGCGGGATGCTTCAGAGGAATGTTTTCAGACCGTGGCGCGCAGACAGTCGGGCAGCTCCTTCCTTGCTTGAAAGCAGACCCTTTGCGAGAGGTTTGTGCAAAGCTTTAACTGCTTGTGGATTACAGTTTGAGGCAAAATGTCAACAGAGGCAGCAAGCCAGAAAAAACAGTTTAGGACTAGCATGAAGCAGACACTACTGGAATATTTTTAAGGAGCCAACACACACGTAATGTTCTCTCGGGTTACTCTTACCAGTTCATACCTGAACAACTTCCCGTCACAAAATGTAGCTTCTCTTGATCTCAGCAGAGGTTTTGTTTATAAACAAGCCCTTGGGAAGAGTCACAGACCCCGGGTGAATTAAGTAGCCCACATCACAGCCATGTCACAACTCAGGGCCACCAAAGCACATGGTACCTGCCTCTTACTGGAGTTCTCATCTTTTCTCAGCCATGACTTGCCGTGTTGATTACCACCCAGTTGAGAAAAGCCTAAAATTAGGCTGTGAAGGCTTCAGAACAGAGACTGCATCTTTATAATCCCCTTATAGCTGCACCTGTCCCATACAAAGCTCTCCGAGTAACACCCATCCCAGCCACAATCAACAAATAGTTTATTTAGCAATTTGTTCATCGACAGTATCATTTTCCTTGGAGAGGGGAAGAGGGTAACTCTTCTGATGAGAAGCCCAGGTTTACCTGCATTGACCACATCCACACGAAGCTTCCTCTGTAAGTTATTCTCCATAGAGCTTGGCGAGCGTTTCCCATCTGGGATGGTCCTGTGGCCATAGGTGCTGAATAAATAAAACTAATGCTAACAGAGCACGTGAAACCCCCAGGAGGTGAGATGAGCTTGGCTGTGCCGAGAGAGGAAAAAAATTTAAAAGCCTTGATCCCATTCCCTCGCTCTACCCACTCAACACTGCACACCGATGGCATTTTTAAAAACCCTTTGCTGATAAACATTTTACCAAATTCGATTAGGGAAAAGCTGCTCTGCAAAGGTCTTTTAGGAACTGGGGGTGCCCTCCTGCTTCCTAAGTTAGTGTTGGACCACAGAGTAGGAACTCTGCTGCAATCACAGAGACCTTTGCTAGGAACAAGAGGAGTGAAATCTCCTCACAGTGTTGTAGGCAAAGCATCAGTGACAGCAAGCCGAGAAGCGGTATGGCTTTTTTAAAATCAGTTTGAGCCTTGGCAACAGGAAAGACTTTTAAAATAATGATAACTTGCTATTAGTGTCAAAACTGTTATTAACACTAATTTACCTTATCACTGTTAGTTAGATATTGCTTTTAATGTTGACATTAAAAGTACAGGAATCGTTATGGGCATGCTGGATTCCTCAATCAGTAATTTGCATACCATTAAAATGCTATTATTATTTCACAAATAATTATTATAATACACTTTATGCTAGCATCAATTTTCTAAAAGTAAGGGCCACGTAACCCACAAAAAACCTGCCCGTTTGTGAAAAAGGTCAAAATGTCACTTTTCAAATGTCAAGATGTCTGTAATTCCTTGGCAATTTTGCCCACCTGTGCAATCCCCTGCCTGGACTTTCTCTGTGAGAGTATCATAGAAGGGTCAGAAACAACCATTAACCTGGCATGAAACTTTTGTTCCGGCGTGAGAGAGGACCACCGCGCAGCCCGGCGCCGAGGCCGCAATGGCAGAGAGAACCTCTCAGAGATGTACGAGCAGGCAGCTGCGCTTCAGGTCAGCGGAGAGCAACCAAGGCTCGCAGGGCAGGGTTTCCGTGCCAGTCTCCCTCAGAAGTGTCCCTCCAGACGAGGTGTCCCTTCAAAGGGACGCCTTCCCTCTGCTCGGCGTGCAGAGTCGGGGATGGTCGCACTGGGAAAGGGCTGCATCACCTCAGACATCAGCGGGCGCTCAGATAAATCTTGCAGGTTGCAACTAGAACCCAGGGAGGGTGTTTAGACCACGCCGTGCGTCCACAGCCTAGATCTGAGCACGGCCTTGAAAGAATCGGCAGCTCAAAAGCAGCCATCCTTCGTAATGCCCAACTGGCGCTTGTTTTGTAAAGCAAAGGAGTATCAACGTCTAGGCAATAAAATTCAGAAACGGGCAGAACGGTTTTGCCCAGTAGCAAGTTTGCCAAAAGGAAAGCGTTATCTTCCTAAACTGGTTAGGGGTACCTGAACTTGCTTGAACCAAGGCTTTGAAATTATTTTCCCACCTCTGGTAAAGGTCCAGAGCACACCCAGCCTTGTCTAACCCTCCGGCACTTCAAGGAAGCCATTAACACTTATTCTACTTCTTCAGCACCCAACGGCCCGAGGAGCAGTCCCCGTTAGGAAGACTTTGCCTGCAAAGGGCATGACTTACCAACCCTACTAGAGCACAGCTGGAAGGGAAGAGTCATTCTGGAGGCAGGTGACTTAAACCACCTCCTCCTCCTGCAGCAGCGTGGGTTTTAGCCAGCGACCTGGTGCTTACAGCACTGATGCAGGAGGCAATTCGGACCGGCCAGGCGCTTACCCTGCTGAAGCCGTGAGTGCAGCAGCTTGCTCAAGCAACAAACTCTTTGCTGAAGGAAAAGCAGGTGTCCTACAGCCTGGCTGAGGGCCTTAGCAAGAAGGTGGGATTCTCCTTTCCATCCCTGGCCCGTGCGGCCCAAGGTACAGACAAGTACCCCCTGCCACGTGGGTTACCAGCCAAGCTGGGCCACTTCGATCTCCCCCGTGAAGCCCCACAACATCACTGAGCTTTCTGAAGCGGCTGGTAAGGTGCCAGGGGCAGGAGGGAGTCAAAGTGTTTTGCTTGGCCAGGAAAAAGAGATTTCATATCAAACATCATTTTTTTTGTTGGGGGTTATCTTCAGCAAGAGGATGAAACAGACTAAGTCAAGCCAACAAAACCTCAATTCCTGTGATCGAAAGAGAAATTTTGCACTCCTACCACAATTTCAGCAGGCTCCGGGGCTCTGCCAGCCCTGGTGACATCCTCACGGCTCTCCGCAGCAGAAACCTTCCCCCATCCAAATACTGCCTGGCACCATTTATCAGGAGCAACCACCATCTGCTAACTGTTGAGATTTGCGGAAGCCTTGACTATTTTGGACCTAGCAGTAGTGCAGGGTAGGTTACGTGCCGTGGGTCTTTACGCATGAGAGCGTTGCTGAGTGTGGCTCCAGGCAGGAACTGTTCTGTCATTCCGCACTGCAGCGACATCCAGGCTCTAAAACTAAGTTAATAAAGGCCAACGTGATAAAGATATAAGTTGGGTGAGGGAGCTGACAGGGTAACAGTTAAATTTGGTATTTATGCTCAATCGTTAACCCCCAGGATTAGCAAACACCAGAAACCTGATGGGAAAACCTAGTATCTGCCCCTCCACTGGCAGGGAATACTGAGTTTCAAAGAGGGGGAGGAAGAGCAAGATGGGCAGCCACACGCTCCTTGGCTGGGAGGAAGGTCATCACAGAGCAGAGTTGCTGCAGGGGGAAGGGGAGGAGGAAAACAAAAACTCAAGCTGAGAAACTCTGTGGACTGCAGCTGCCCAAGCAAGCAAACCCAGAATATGTTCTGAAAAATTGCATTTTGCTCTCAGACCCGAGCAGCAAACTTAACTTTGTCTGGGCTGGCTCTTCCATTCCAGCCGAGCATCACCTACGATCCGACTCCCGGTGCTCCAGCCAAGGTTGAGACTTCTTGTTCCCCATCCCCAGGAGGAGCAGCGAGGCACTCGCATTTGGCATTTTCCACAGGAAGCCCGCAGCAGCTACGCAGCACGTGCCAGATCTCCCGTAACGCAGCCCGGCAGCCTAACGCAAGGCCACGCAGGCGCTAACAAGTTGCAGCATTTGCCTTAGCGTAGCAGATTGCTTGACCGAAAAGGTGGTCTCTTCCACCCCAGCAGCTCTGGCAGGCCTCCGCTCAGCTTTACAAAGCAAAAAATGACAATAAAGCCCAAAGCAGAACGTAGAGCCTGCACGTGTTTCTCTTATCAACACAGACACCCAAATTCTGACATTCCCATCCTCAGTTTAAGGGTTTGGGTGGTGCCTGCTTCAGGTAGCTGGGGAAGCGGCTACATCCCTCCAGAAGGGAAGGAGGGAAAAAAGTCTGGGCCAGCCAGGAAGCTCAGGAGGAGACGGGTGGTCTGTCCCAGCACACTAAAAGGAAAAGGTCCTGGGAACAAGGAACATTGGGAATTCAGGCAGAAAACTGACTTTTTGAGACAGAGTGTAACCAACACATACAAGAAATCCCAAGGGAGTTCTGCCTAGCTGGCATAGGACAACACACATGGTAATCTCACACTAGGGGTATCCCACCTAAGAAAAAAGCCTTGTCATGTAAAAAAACGGGTTATTACGCGTGCAGCAGAAGAGGCAAAGGCTAAGTGTGGGCTGAACTGGCCGTGCTTCAGAGCAGAAGTCTATCCTCTGTCTCCCTGCTCTCTCCCAGGCGAGAGGCACAGCACAGCACAGCCCCTGCCTGCCCACAGACGTACCTTCCCCCTCTGTGCGTTACTCAAAGAGCACCTTTTCACTTTGCTTTTGCAGAAGCAGATGTTCCAGGAACGAAGTGGCCGAATGCTCCAGGCTTTTTCTCCCCGGCAGAGCCCCAACAGCAGTCCTACGCGAGGCCGTTCTCCGTCCCGTTCTCCATCTCCGCCCTGGGTCTTCAATAAAGCCTCCCCTCCCTCTTCTCCAAAAGCTGCCTCTGCCTCCCTCAGCAGCATGAGCGAGGGAGACGAGGATGAAAAGTAAAATATATATTTTTTTAACCATGAGACAGAAGAACAAGCTGTGAACTCAACCGCTGGATGGGGAGAAGCGTGAGGAACAGCTGGGCTATCTCTGACAGCAGGGAACGTGCTCTGGGAGAAGATGCTGAAACCAGACTGGAGCACAGCAAGGGAGATCTCAGGAAGAGCTTATCCCATCCCCGCTCCCTCGCGGTGCCCGGAGGCCCTGCCGGCGGCGCTTGCCAGATGCGGTAGCGGGGACCGACAGAAAAACATACACCTTTGTGCAAGTTCCTCTCCATGTCTTGCTGCTTACAGCTGCTGGGGCCAGGCCGGCTCGGCGGGGAACTCTGCACCGAGCGGGACCAGCGGGAGAAGCCCCGTCGGCTCCTGATCCGGACCCGGCACACAGGCAACGCGACGGCCGCGGCCCGTGGATGGAGAAGATGCAGTTGTACCGGACCCTGCTAACCTTGAGCTCTTCTGGCACGTGAAGAAATGGCATTGCTGCAGCAAATACATTCAGAAACGGGAAATAAAATTTTACTTTTTTTCTTTTTGAATGAAATCTGCCCCAGACCCCAAACCATGCCAGTGAAATGGAGAGCTCTCCAGCTGAGTTGGTGGAAATCCATTTAATATATTCAAGCTGTTGAATGCTGCTTGTTGACCAAGCCTCTCTACAGGGTGTATGTAAAGAGTCAGGCTGCATTTGCTTTATCAAATCGCTCTCCGTGTTCCTAGTGCCTGAACAGCTACCCCATAACTTCTGTTTTGCTCCCTGGCTTTGCACTTTGGAGGAAAGAAGGTAAATGAAAAGACAGCCCTAGCTGGAATGTGGTGTTATAGGAAAGAGATAGTTTTAAGACATTGGTGATTTTTACTGGTGAATTCTAAAAACCCAAGGCCTGGGGACCTGGCCTCCTAGGAAACCCTGCTGCTCCCAGCTACGTCTCCCCAGATGACGAGCACAACAGTGCTGCTGCCCTCACATGCTACTCAACCAGTTAAACAAATTCCTCATCAAGCTCTAACCAAGACGTGTTCACAGACACCCTGCTGCTGCAGGAGTCCCGAGGCCATTCCTCCACCCTAACGTGGAGAAAAAGTTGGAAAAAACAATGGAAACCTTTTAAACAGTATTAGGCATGGGGATTTTTCTTCTCCGTCCATGACACCCGTACAGCCCCAAGCAGAAAGGGTAGCACGAGTGAAGCTTTCCCCTCCCCTCGATGCCCTAGCTGATCTCCTTCCAGCTTGGCAAAAGTAAAGACAAAGACCGCGGGCAGGGGGTTGCAGCAGCGAAATCGCTGCCGTGCCCCGCTGCCTGGAGTTGCAAACCCATCAGGACACGCAGGCTGCTGCGGGCTGGTTCCCTGCACAGGCAGCCCAGGAAACGCTGGGAGAGGGAGGGCTCCGAGCGGCTCTTGGAAAAGAACCGAAGGAAGAAGATGCCCGAGTGCCTGAGCACACGGGACGGTGTGCTGGCAGCGGTCCCCCCCCACGCTACCGTCCTCACCTTGCCGAGTGACCTAGTAGGTCAACTCCTTTCACCCCTTCCAGATCCCTTTGCAGGCAGGTAAATTACAGACCCTTGTACCAGGCACCACATTAGCCCCGCACTCTGTTCATTCCCTACAGCTTTCGTCCCTCCCCTGCTACGGGGTAACCGATTTTTCTTTGGCAACATTTTGCCAGACACTTCTCGGACTACCGCAGGACCGAGTACACTTTGCTTTGTCCTCTGGAGTCAAGCTAGTTCCTTCTTCACAGAGCTGCAAAAAGAGGAGCAGGGAATAGGGTGGAAAGCGCAAAGGGAGAGCCACAGCTAGTTCAGCTGCCACCAGCTGTGCGCCCGACGGGATGATGCAATTAAGACCTTTCTCAGCCTTAGGCAACCTGTTACTGTAATTTCATACCTGGGATGCACTTGTTAGTTTTTCTGAACCTCTGCAAGTCTTAAGTCTTCCCATCACAAACCACTCCTCCACCACAGGAACTGTCTGCTCTCTACTGGTGCTGTTTCTATGACGAGCCATGTCCAAATGCAATGGAGGTGGGCAGGGTTTTGTTGTTCTGGGCTTTTACCGTTTGTTTTTTTGTTTTAATTTCATAGCGCTTACTGTTCAGCAGCCCTTGTTCAGTGGTTTGAGTGGAAGACAGCACCACGACTTGTAAATAGGAACTGGAGAAAAACTCACCAGTGACCTCTTCTTAACAGAAGCTGTTTTCTCAGTCACAGGTGGCTACCCAGCGACAAAGCCATATACTGTACCAGGCATCCGTTTGCATTTAGGATATCGATAAGCTGAAGCCTTTGCCCTGCTGGTACAGACAGTAATATCCATGTGCTGTCTCCAGCAAACCAGAACCTCATCGTCTCTGGACGCGTGGAGGGCAATTTTGCACTTCTGAGTCATGGTTGGGTTTTATTTTTCATGAGTGTTGCTTTAATTCAGTCCTATTTATCAGCCAAGCTCCACATGAAAAATAAACAGTGTACAACACATACTGCTGCCTCTCACCTTCATTTTATAGCACCTTTGGACACAAAAACACAACCCCCTCCGTAAGCCCCACTGATAGCACAGTGCTCGTTATCCCCACCCTTTGTACCCCAGGGCTTTACACCCCCCTCAAACGCCAGCAGAGCAGCTTTGCCAAAACCTGCCCCCAATCCTGCTGCTGGAGTTGGTACTGCTGCTCTCCGCCCTGACGGATCACCCCTCTCCTCGCCTTCACCCGCATTTTTCTGGCTGCAAGGTAAAGGTGGGGAAATGCTGCCTCTTAGGCACCAGCACGTCCGAGACCTCCCTCACCCTCCGCCCCAGCGCAGTGGGATCCGGAGCCGCTATTTTAACTCTTACTTCTAAGTGGAAGAAAGAGGCAGTGCTTTCGCAGCCATCCCGGTTCTGCTTCTGAAAACCATCCCCAGCAGCAGCTATGACGCTCTTGTGTGTGCCAAGGCGGTGAGCAGCTGTGCCAGATTTATGCGAAACTGCAGCAGCAAACCTGAGCCGCAGGGGCAAATCCTGACACTGGCCTTTCGACTTGACTCTTCCTCCAGCTAAGTCAGTCTGATGCCTGAATGTTCCCGCTTCGCTCTTCCCCTTTTGTCCTTTCTGTAAGAAAGAAGTTGTTACTGCGGCAGCTGTAGGAAAGATTATTTATTGAACAGTCCTGCCTCAGGCAGGGAGAAGCTGAACCAGCAGACGGGGGCTTAGGACTTCCCAGCTAAGATATTTTTAATTAGGGAATAAGCAAATTTCAAAGTCGTTCAGTGCGGCAGAGAAACTAAAAGCACAGAGTCTACACCAAGACGCTCCCTGGTCTAATACAAGCTTTATTACTCAAGATGGATTTGGGGCTGTTTTGAGCAGTGCCTTGCATCACTCGGGAGACAGACGAGACATCCTCGTACGCTCCCAGGAGCGGGGAAAGTCAGCCCGGCTGCAGTCCCGCTTCTCTTCCGCCACCGAGCCGCCTCCGCGGCCCCACGGAGAGGGACCGGCTCCGACCGACGCCTGCCCCACCGTCTCACTGCCGCCTGGGTGCCAGTTCCGCGCCGGCGTGCGCCCGCGCTGCCGACAGCGCTCTGGGAAGGGGCGACGGGGACCCTTGTTCACAGGGACCTGATCGAGACCCAGGGACGACGCCAGCCATCGCCGAGTCGGGCCTTCCCAGGCAAGGCGACACAAAGGAAGAGCTGCAGCACCCTGCGGCAGCTTCTCCCTCTCTACTGCAAACAAGCACCGTGTTAGATTCGGAACAAACTTTAAATCCAGCGGTACGAACTGCGAAGCATTTTCAATTTTGTAACTGGTGTTTCATTGCACCGTAGGAACCCTGAAAACACTAGCGAAGAGCATGACTGGAGGTGGTCGGAGAGTCCCTGCTGTGAATTGATATGAGCTTATACAAAACAGGTAGGAAAACATTTGAAATACAACTGAAGAAGCAGAGATGATTTTATGCAGTACAAGGCAGAGTTCTTGTGCCAGCGCTTGCGAGACATCTACAGTAGTTCCTTAAATTCTTCCATCAGTTAGGCATGAAATATAACATTGTGTAAGCTCGCTCACAGAGACGATTGAGCTCAAAAGGCTCAAGAAAGATAAGTCACATTTAAAAAAACAGATTATAATTTTGTGTGTATATTAAAAATTATTCCCAAATACTGTAGGGACGTAATTCTCAAGAGAAAGAAAATATTTAGAATAGCACAAAGCAGTACTGACAGCTGGAAGCTGGACAAAGTTAACAGCAGGAAACGGGCATTTCAAATAAAGCTACAGGAAAACTGCAGAGGAATCCTGACTTCCTAAGAGGACCGGCTCAGAGCTGGGACCATTTATCAAGGATACGGCTGTAATAAATCCCTAGTGTTGCCCATTCTGCTTTCTCCCGAACGCTGCTGCGCTCCTTGTCCACATCGCTTTCCCTTTTACATCTGCAAGTCATCCCTCTGGAAATTATACTATTCACTTCCACCTTCTCTGCCCCTGAAAAGGCAGAGGTGATTTTGGCCTGGAGGCAGGACAGGCTTCACGCCTTGCTCAGCTAGCGGCCACCGACGTTGGCTACAAGAGTGACTACGAGACCACTGTAAAACAGCTCGAGTCCAGCATCGGTGCCAGATCCTTGACCTCCTTCCCCACGCCAAAGCCTTCGCTAAAACAAGGTGAAGCTGTTTGAATTCCCCTCGGCACGCGATGTTGGGGGCTTTGCTTCCTCGACCCCGATTCCTTGCTTTTCCACTCTGAAGTCTCGGGAAGAATGACTTCTGCCAACAGAAGCCATCTGGTGGGTCCCCAGTGCCACGTCCCCGTGGTCAGACCAGCCCGAGGTCAGAGGACATTCTGGTTTCGGCAAACCCCCTCGGGAACAAGAAGGTCCCCTGCATCAACACCAGGCCCATCAACTCAGCTCAGCAGGACAAAAGGGTTTGACACTACATCAATTTGCTTGTAGAAACAAAAAAAGTGTAATAATAAACCACCATGGGAAAAGTCCTATATGATAGCACATAATTAAGCAGCAGTTTCACTCGCGCCTGGTGCGGAAGACCTCCAACCTCCTAAAACAGAGCTGAAATCAGACCTAGGGCTTTGCCTCTTGCGTGGAGACCCTTTCAGGCAGCAGGCTGTCTTAAGAACTCCTCTTCTGATCTTATTTTGAAGAGAGATTTTTTTTTTTCCCCCTCTCAAAATACAATGCGTGTTCCCCAAGCACGCACACACAGATATTTTCTGCCCTTCTCTTTCCGAAGGGAAGGCCCTTTCCTGGCGTGTGCAAGGAAGGGCTGTATTAGCATTTCTAATCCAAACGGAAATCAAGGCCACTGCCTCCCAGCTCCACCTGAGGGAGAGGAGACAGATGCAGAACAAAATAAAAATAGCTGAAAGCCTTTGGAAATGCATCTTTGCCGTGCTAACTGGGGAACGTGGGACCGAGACTCCAGCAACAGCTGAGGCTCTTCCTATGACAAGTCACTCTGCCATATCTCCCAGCCGCATGCAGCAGCTCCCGTGTTAAAACCAGTTCCTCAAATAAGAGGCTTGAATTCCCCTTGCCCCAGCAGTTATTCATGGCCAGTTTATGGTTGGGCCAGTACCTTTCTTCAGTTCAAAGAGTTCTTTCACACTTGGTATCTCCATCCCTTTCTAGATATTCTCTCCAAGAGCATCAATCCTTCCTTCAATGAGAAACAGTGAACTGCAAGTTCATAAGCTAGGTAAGGCAGGTTTGCCTTTCACACAAACACAAGAGCCTGCTCTGTACAGTGGAGTACGGCAAAATAAAATCTGAAAACAAACAGGCAAAACAAATTTAAGGGGAAATTCTGCCTTGCGCGTTTTAATTTTATCCACCACACCACCCCCAAGTACCTTCTATTCAACCCCCCCCAGCACATATGTGTATCATAGACACACAGGACACACAGAGAACACAGAGAACCATCAGAAAACACCAGCAAGATCACAGTCTGTATCCTTTAGAGAAATGCACAAAAAAATAATGCCATGAGGTCAAGCACCTCTATTCTGACACCTTTCAACTTCCAGTTTCTGGAATTCAAGTCAAGTTCTCATTAAGAACATAAACTACATAGAAGCTAATTAAAACGCAGTTAGTCATTATACAAAGACTGGCAGTACTACCGTGCCATCCACAGAATTGACTTCACCCGCTAAATTAATGAAATTATATCTACAGGGAAGTGCCCAAGGTGATCTTTTTGCATGTTTTACCCAACTGTTCAACTCTTTACCGAGAAACAAAAAGTTAGAGACTGATTATATATTTGAACACTGACAGTTGTGTCTCAAGCACCTTGATAAAATACTTTCCTATGCCATTCAAAATCTAGAAACTTCAGCTCTCTTTCTGTAAAACACAATGTTTAGCAAGCCGGCATTCTCCATCATTAAGTGCACAGAATAACAGCAAGACAAAATGTATTTAAATATACCGGAATAAAGCATAACGGCAACCTTCTCATCCATCACAAAGGGCTATTTGCAAAATATTTTTGTAAAGGTGGTAGACTCATACATTATAACGTACAGGACCTGGCCAGTTTACGTGGTGCATAACGTAGCAGGCAGTTTTCAAGCACACTGCATCGTACTGACAACGGACCCACGTATCTGAAAATAAGGACAGAAGGAATACTGCTTCCCTGGTGTTTGTAAAACTTAACCTTTAGTCCAGCGATGTCTAAAGACACAGAAACCGCCACACAGCCATGACTCGCAGGCACACACAAAAACCCACGTTCCTTTACCTGAATGCAAACCGAACCATGCTTAAGTGTTGGTCCTCCACAGCCCCAAGGATTGTTTCAAGTGTTCTTATGTCTAAGAAGAGATTTATTAACATCAGAACAAAGCAAAACAGGCAAGGGAGGTGCTCACAGAAAGCGCAGGGGAAGCCACACGCACCACTGGCAACCTCAAGTCTGCTAGGATGGCTCCTACGTTTTAACAACCGACATCGGTTTCCATAACCACAAGAAAATTTTAACGAAGCTGTCCTTTGAAAGCTTTCTAATACCAAAACACAGGCAACATGCGACCTTGAAAACTGGCAGAACTGAAGCTTTCTTCTGAAAAACGCCTTTTAAATCAGCTTACTTACAGGCGCCTGCTCATTTATGACTTTCAAGAAAAGAATCCACAGTGGCAGATCAAGAAGGAAAATCATCTTACAACTTCCAAATCACGTCTCCTAGTTGCACACTAGTAGCAGCAAAGCGACACGCCTGTTGCCTTTGGACTAGGAGACACAAAGGGGGACAGTTTGGGCCAAAGACATAAAAAACTATCCAAGTCACTAGATGGAGAAGGGTTTTCAGACTGCTGTAACAAGTCTCATGAATGACTGATGCTCTTAGACAAAATACAGCAGACATTATTTACTACACTCAATTTTACTTTTACTACTAGAGGAGATGGTGCAAAAGCTTAAAGTAAAAACAGCCTCTGACTTAGATGATGAACATAAACTAATCTGACAAAAAGAAGGTTTAGTTTTTCCTATTAGGCATGCCTGACATGTTTCGTATGTCTGACTTCATTTAAAAACTGTCTACTGCAAGACTTCTCTTTCCACTGAAAGTAACAAATTTAAATACTGAATGAGTCCACGGCAGTCTAAAAAAGGCATGAGTTGTATAATGGGAAACTGATCCCTCATTACAAGTTGTTCTCCCACATAAGCCTGTGTCCTAGAGCCATAAATCTTCATTATATTGCTGCTGCAACTAGTTGTTTCATATTCTACAGACGGCTACTGTCAAATATTACGCGGTACATGCCAACAGATTTTGCAATTTTGAGCTACTTAATTAACCACTCAGCTCCTGTGAATATCCTATCATGGCAAATGGTAAGCAGCGAGAAAGTACAACACACAGATTTCTTCTCATCTGAAGTTTTAAAATAAATTCTTCATCTGAAAGGAAGTTATCTCAGTTCTAGCAAAATTCTGACCATCTGGAGCCTCATTTATTACTTAATAAGAAAGTTGAGTCAAGCAAGCTGGGTCTCCAGGCATTTTCCTGCTCTGGAATTGCTTGATAAGAAACTTTTGGTTTTTCATTTTCTTGAATAAGTTATGAACACATATAAAACTTTATGGAAAGCTGAAGAAATTTCAAGGTAGAAGCCTTGGGTGTTATTTTATAACAGATATTTCAGATGTCAAGAATAATCAAAGAAACTTTAGCTTTAGGGAGATTTATGTAGCAGAAAAAACACAAACCCCAAAGGTGCTCATACGCTTCGAAGAAAACAACGTGTGGTGACAAACCATGCTGACTTACCCAGAACAAGCGTTTCAGAAACCCCCAATAACTCGCTTTTGGTTCTAAACCACTGTAGGACCTTCTGCTGCTTCCATATCAGGAAATCAAAAACTCCAAGCAGCAAGAACGAATTGGAGGCAATCCTTAATAATACTGAACATTAAGGGAAACGTCACACTCCACAGAAATATTAGGAAGTGGCTAAAACTGTAGGCTTCATCTCTACTCACTTCAGAGGAAGCGTCAGCACGGCCAAAGTCGGTAGCTCACTGCCCACCTTCAGCATCTCACTGGATGTGGTCCCTCTAAACCCCGTAGTTCTGCAAACCGGCTCTGCTGCTGCTACCACAGTAACAATGACGATTCAAGGGGTTAAATACTCCCTTCTGTTACTTGCATTGATATATTAAACCAATGAATTATTAAATCAATAAATTAAGTCTTGGTCAACAGTAAGGGCTATAAAACCAAAGGGAAAAAAACCCATACACTTCTAGAACAAAATGGTAAGCGAAACCGCAGTAGTCTAGCTGAATTTTAGCAAAGTTTAAAACATACATAGCGTATAGATGGCACCAAAACTCTGTAATTTTGCTCAGTGTTTTGCCAATGCTAACACCTTTTCTGCTTATAAACCTGTGTGTTCCTGCAATACCAGGAATTTGGAGAATATGAAACAAAGTTCATATTTTAAAATATTACTTCATAATTTCAAATGGCCAAGCTCCCAGTCACCAAATAAGTTTAATTTATAATTGTTTCAACTTAATGCTCTTTAACTGTTTCTGGATTCCGCTATGAAAGTGAAAAAAGGAGAATTTGGGGTTCTTGCCAGAGACTTTCTATTTTAGACAGTTATTCAGAAACAGCAGTTTCTAGATAAGAGGCCTGAACTTTTCTTACCTCGATGTTCTGAGAAAGGAGCCATGAATACTAGTTAAAAAGAGAGAGTAAACCAAGAGTTAACCCAATTTTCTCAGACTACAAAAGAGAAAATTAAGTTTTATCCCAAAATACTTCAGGGTACACATTTCCACATGCACCCCCTCGCTCCCACCCTAACCCACCTCAAGCTACAAACCTATAGAACCCAGGGAGCTTATCTATATACGGCAAGAAATAACACAGAAAAAATATTTGCAGAAGTTATGGACCTAGAGTAATTTCTGTAGTGACTAGTTTTTCAAGAAAGCACTCCCCACAAATGCTTTTGCAGCTCCATTATTTTGCAGGAAGAGACATCTTCAGATGTACAATCAGCAAAAAAATTCTTACATTTCAATTTTTCCACTCAAATCAAGTACAATTTTGATTTTCTATACAACTGCTGTCTTTGCAAATACTTTGGTATCAGGTCCTTGGCGTAACAGCAAAATCAAGAATTGTGAATTTCAGTTATGTTAGCACGCGATTATATCTTTTTTAAAAACAAATCAAGTCTTGTGCCACAAGAATCACTGAAAGGTAACTTCAGAATGAAAACTAGAGTTTCTTGTGAAAATAAGCACTTCATAAAGACTCACATCTGACAGGAATAAGACATATTTATGAAAGACTTTTAAAGGTTTTCAAGTCTTAAAATCTACCTGGAAATCCAATACAAACCAGAGCAGATTAAACGTACCTGAAAATTCAAAGTAATACAACAGGGAAGCAATTGCATTTATATATAGCTCTAGAACCAACTTCACAAAAAATAAATTATGCTTGAGATTTTAACAATAAATCTCAGGGCAGGGGGAGGGAAATGGACATGGAAACACTCAAAGGTGTGTATCCACAGATTTCAAACTGCTTTGTGACAAAACAGGCAAGAAAAACACTTCTATAAAATTATTCTGAGCTCCCAACTGCAGCTCGCTGAGGGTGTCCTTCTGTAGGCATGTGTGAAGTTGACCTTGGGCTGCCAAATCACAAACTAAGCTCCACAGTGTGTGGAACCGAATCAGTCCCTTGGAAATGTCATCACATGGTTTTTACATATTTTTATTTGTCAGCAAGGGGAAAAAAAAGGAAAATGAGTATACACAAATTATATACATGGGTATTGGACTAGAAACAATTCCAACACAAGTTACAGAAGACTCAAAACATCACCAAGTAACCTCATGAAAAATTAGCTTCCCACTCCTCCATTATAGGTTCAGTTGGTTCAAAGGATGCCAGCTCAGAGGAAAGGCAACACGAGACCCCTTTCCCTCTTGGACGCCAGGCCAGCTCACCAGTAAGAGTTCTGTCCCAAAACCGACGGTGGGAACAAATTGACTTGACTTCCACTCACATCAGAAACTCACATCATAAAACCCAGTACAAAGTTTAGCACACTGCTAACAGTTCATCAGAGATGGCAAGCGTGGAACAGCTAGCAGGTCCCTCGCATAAGGACAGAGCTCGCTGAAGAGCGGAGAGCGTGCCACTTGGAAACGTGCCCTGCCACCGCCTGATACGATCTACAGAGGGTATGAATTTCAAAGGACTGTCAATCTGGCACCTCTCGGCAGTACTCAAGTCAAAGGAATAATTTTAATAAAGCAATTAATACTAGTCTGACAATGTCAGAATTAATGACAAACACATCAATCCTACTGATACGACATAAAAAAACCCTCTAGATTTAAGAAACAAGTTCTCTATGCCAATTTCTGAGATCTTTTAAGGCAACATAATACTGCAATTAAAGCACGTGAACTTTAAATTTTCTTATTTATTTTTAATTAGAAAGCCACTTCAGTTACACCAATCTTCATTGTTTCAAATTAATGTCAACAGCTTAAGTGTTGATCCTGAGAACAGATTCATTTAAGTGGGATTACTCTCATACCCTGTCTACTTGTGCAACTATTTGCAAGATTCAGCCCTGAAGTCGCTACACAATTTATTAGTATGCTCCTCATTTGTGAATAAACTCACCTTTGAACTCAATAGTACATCATTCTGTCATGTGCCATCATATTCTCTTAAGTTCTGCAAAACCACATTTATATCTATTAATTCATAGGCAGGTGAGTATATCAGGAAGAAGAGATTAAGAGCTATTAGAAACCAGAGCATCTATATGGCAGCCGAGGAAACATGCAAGGAAACTGAATACCACACAATCGGACAGGGTTATCCTCAAGAGATAAAATACTAACAATAAACATTTAGGCTGTTTTCTACAAAATTACTTATATCAGTCAAGACCACTTTGAAGCACCTAACACAAAGATCTAGAAGTGTTTATTAAAGCGGGGGCAGGGGGAAATGTCTTCCATGTCAATGAGGTCAATATTTCACCCTAAATACTAAGTTTGGGTGGAAGTGAATAGGAGATTGCACTACACTGAAAGATCACTCCTGCTCACTGTTTGGAGAAAGTGAACAGCTGTTTCAAAGCAAATTCTACATGCCACTGAGGACGAAGAAGAGTATGTTATCCAGCTGGAGCAGCAAGTGTAGTTTACATAGCCAAAAAGTAGCTTGAGTTTTCCAAGAACACTAGAATTAATATCCATTTTCTTTAAGCATGTGTCAGGGAACCTGCTTTAAACACTACCCAAGAGCTAGCACAAACTGCAGCAGGACAAAGACTTTCTCAGTACTATCCTAGGTCATCACAGTCAAGTACAGAGGCAAAGACTGTGCATTTGAGTTGTAAAAGAAGCATTTCAGTAGCTTCTGAATATTTTTCAAGTGCTGACTCTGAAAAACCCCTTGTTAGCCTCAAAACAAAGCCTAGAAAAGCAGG
The DNA here is from genome assembly GCF_900496995.4 of Aquila chrysaetos chrysaetos. Classification (NCBI taxonomy): domain Eukaryota; kingdom Metazoa; phylum Chordata; class Aves; order Accipitriformes; family Accipitridae; genus Aquila; species Aquila chrysaetos. The sequence continues at coordinate 44,759,595 of NC_044010.1, forward strand.
GAGCACAAATAGGTATATGATTTGGAGAGACTTCAGTATCTATTAATATTAAACTAGGCAGGGGATTAATAGATTACGTTCACACCACAAAAACGCAAAATGGACAAAAAAGTTAAACTATCTGTTACGCTATGACATTCAGAAGTTGTTTGTAATTTCTCAGGAAGAATCGACGAGCAAACATCTCTTGCTCAGTTTGTTTCTGTTGGTCACTAAATACAACAGATACGCAGCATTTTCACTGAAAACATTTTTTTCTATTTATGTGTCCTGTAACTCAAGACAAGCAGGTTGCAATAACGTTAGCAGGCCATACATCTGAAATCCATAAAAGAAATATACTTTTATATCATCAGAAAGTTTGGAATTAACAGCCCCAAGATACTGAAACAAATAGTTATAATAGACTCCAGTTGAAGGTAGAAGTAACTGAAAAAAGATCATCAGTATCTGTAGTTGAACTAGCCATGTTAAAAACCCATCCACCCTCATTTTTCAGGCATACCCACTGAAAAAATTCTCTTCTAATCAGAAGTCTGCTGCTGCTGCTTCCTAAGACAGTTTTCAGACTAATACCCCTATGCAGAAACACGGCATGAAGACAGATGAAAAACAATTTATGGCATACCTGGGATCTCCACTAAAGCACAGACTGCCTAGACAAGGTTGGAGGAGAAAAGTTGCTTCTTGCTCATATTCACTGTAATGCCCAGAAATAGGCATTGGAAAATGGAAAAGAAAATGCATTCCTTGTGCTCTGCCCTCCTGCTTTGAGCTGTTTGTACAGGCTCAGGGTTCTTGGAAATAGGTGCCCTTTAAGGGGACTTCAGTTTTCAAGTACTAGAGTACTTCAGTCCTGAAAGCCAGCCAGTTGTTTTTGTGAGTAAAGAAGTGAAATGACTAATACACCATAACATCCTCCACGGTATCTTCAGCTTTCCTTCATTGGCTTCCACGGTGTATATTCACTTCAAGAAAAAAGTTCAATATGCCTGCATCCTTTCTTTTCTTTCTGTTCCCTCTCCTCTTCACATGTAAGGAGACAGCCAAAAAGAAGCACTAGGTCAGGATTTACTACTTCAAAATATGACTTCTAACAAAAGCTGAAACTCAGCTTCTTACACAAACTATCTTACTCCTCGGAATGATTTAGGTAATGTTCTAGGAGAAACTGACCACAGGCAACGGGGAAAATATTAGTTTCACGACAGGTTTCTATTTTTAAGCAAGCCCTCCTCTGCGATTACTAGAAAACACATACAACTTGAAATGAATTTGAAAAACAGTAAGAAGTTACGGGTGAGGGCAAAAGTTAAGTGACTAAATTTTAGTAGATGTGACTTCCAACTGGTGTTTCAGTCAAACTATTACTCTGATTTCACCCCAGCAGCATAGCTGTATCACTTAAACAGCAATTTGCCTTCTCTGCAGCAGTGCCTGCAGTCGTGGGAAATTATTGCTCTGGAGGCCACAGGCATTACACCCTCACCGTGCCGTGTAAAGATCCCCCAGCCAGGGTCAAACAAGTCTGGTTTGGGAACAGAAGAGGACAGCCCCACCACCACGCTCCCTCTTCCTACCTGCTGGCAGAGAGGGCTCAGAAGGGCAGCGCTTACCAGCTAACGAGTCAGGCAGCCTTCAGCAGCCATCCTGGTATCTCCACCTCTGAACAGCACGGCAGCACTCGCAGAGACGTGTACGAGAGAGCGTTAAAACAACCTGGCGCTCCAGCGTGACTTATCTGTACAGTGTAGCGAAGCCCACAGAACCTCAAGCCCTGCAAACTCGTGAACTACTCGCATACAAATTCTTGAACTGACTGCAACAGATAAGAGTAAGGGTTTGCAAGGTAAGGACTCTGACTCTTCAGAAATGGGGCTATATGAAGTTTATTGCTCAAAGCACTTTGTAATCCTTCGATGAAATGTGCTATGTAAGTGCAAAGTACTATCGTTAAGTCAAACTAAGATTATTTTTTTTTTTTTAAAATACCTAGGAATTTCTCAGCATTTCCCTGTTTACCTAATAGATCAATTCTTTATAAAAATAAACATTGGGAGGACAAAAGGGACAGTTCCCCCACAATTTTAGTAAACAAGTTTCATTATTCCATGCTAAAATCTGCAACATCTTTCAAAAAAATATCAAAACACCTAAGAGAAACTGAGGGTGCATCAGAGTTGCTTACGACTCATCTACTTCATTCCCACAGCTAGGATATCACTAGAACTTCCAAGTTTCACAAATTTTTCTAAAGGCCATAGTATCAGAAACAGTAACTGGCAAAGAGTTGGTGAAGAACAGTTTCCTAGTAGTCAGCAATAACCCTTACAATAAGTTTAAGGGGAAAATACTTAGGTTTTTTCTCTTTGATCTTTTTTTTTTTTTTTTTTTCATAAATCAGGTACCAGCTATGTTTTGTCCCTCCCATTTCTACAGTATTTCCAGTTTCATGTATTTAGACCAATGACACTTTCCAAAAGCTGGTGTACAACATCTTTATATACACTACAAATTGAGATTACCAGACTATAGTCAGACATTGAATATATAAATAACTTTGCAAACTATTTACAGGTTTTAAACTAATCAGGTTCCAAGCAACCAACACTCTTAAGGCAATTTCATTTGTATGACTGGCTCTCTGGCCTTTCAGCATTTCTCTTCCCTTCCCAGCCCCCCCAAAATGATAGGCAATAAACATGAAATTGAATTACCCCCCTGCCCCTGTACTGACAGAATTTCTTGTATGGAGAGATGATCTAACTACTTATGATCTTTCCTCAAAACAAGGAAAAATGTATAGAAATGCATTTCTGTGTTTGCATGTCAAAAAAATCATTAAGGTGCATACCAAGAAGTGGAAGTCCCAAGGTCTTATAACAACATAATTTTTGTATGCACTTGACAAATGGATTTGGGAATTTGGGGAAAGCATCAGTTTAAAGCTGCCCAACCCTTTTTAGACCTATGCATTTATAAGCTCGTTAGATATAAGATCTGAAGAGCTCAAAGGGATTTTCTGTAACAGGTGACACTGTGTGATATAAAATGCAGCCAAGAGTGGATTTTCAAAGCGTATGTTTAACTACATCAGAATTTTTCTTATACCATATTGCTGTGCAAGATACTATTCACCATTTAAAGGGATTCTGCACATCTTGACAATCCTTATATTGGAATAAGAATTGGCCATTTCAAATAGTATCTTTTTGTACAACGTTGTATTCTTAAGTGCAATCACAGTGCAATCCCTTTTGTCAATGCATGACTGAAGCAACCAAGCATATTCTGGTGAAGTAGACAGGATTCACATACCAAATGTGCTTAGTGCCTTCCTTTAAGTCCCAATCATCACTTTGTTCTTAGTATTTTTCAATGCCCTGATTAGGTCTTTGTTTGGAAGTAATTAGCTATTGTGGTTTGAAGGATTTTGGAACAAAGCAGAGACTTTATACTGAATGCAGAGGTCACCTCCAACAGAGACAAAAGGTGGCAAATTATCGATTAGCTTTATATTTAGAAGCATCCCTCGGTTCACTGCTAGGATTGCTCCAGTCATCTGCTTCAGGTGTGGTCTTGTAGTGTCGCCATGCTGACTTATTAAAAACAGGAAGTCTTTCAAATGATTCACTTGAAAGGGCCTAAGGAAAAACAAAAGCAATGGTAAGCTACCATTAGAGATACCAACAGCGAGATGATACTCTGGGGAGTTCTACAGTTACAACTTCTGTATCGAACAAGCGTCTCAATTATCCAAGTGTTACATGTCACAACACTACTTTGAAAATACTTTAGCTGTGACTAATCGCTCTAGTCATAGTAAAAGTTAAAATAAAATAATAACACTAAGATATTTCCCTTCTTTCCAGACAGTGGTGTCTACAAAGACAGCATGAAAAATAAGTTTTGGTCAAAAACATTTTAGGGAGATTTGTCATTGACAGGGGGCAGACAGCTACTTGACTTAAACGTTTCACTTCTCCAGCAAACTCTGACTGTCAGCACACTGATCTGTCAGGACTGATCTAGTTCAGTCCATTAGCATGCCTTTTTCCTCTGAGAAGGACCATACCTTTTTCCTCCACACATACATGCACAGCATTAAACCCATCAGAAACTAAAGTTAGCAGAGGATTCCACAACTCACTCACTACATACAGGCAGGCACAGTGACAACGCTAAGTCAACGACCTGCACATGAGCTATATGCTGTATTCTTTTAAATTCCCTGATGAAATTCAAGCAGTGAGTTTCAACCTTAAGCCCCTGAATAGCCTGGGATCTCCCCCAAAAATAACAGGATCAATACAGTCTATTGCACAAAGGTAAAGAACTGCATAGAAAAAAAAAAGGTACTAGTCAGGAGTTAGTCAATAGTCTTCTCAGTTTTACTGTGGTCAAAACTTTTAGAATCAGAGTATTAACCAAAATCATCTCTCATCACACAGTTCTTTGGAAGTTCAGCACTTATGACGAATTAACAAAATGCAAAGATCCAACGAGGGGGACTGGGGGGGGGGGGGGGGCAGGAATCAAACCAAACTAACCAGTATTAGTGCTGGGTTAATATTTATTACCTCGGTTTTTAGGATTCTGCGTAACTGATTTAGATAAAATATAACGAAGATAGCAATTACAAATTTGAAAACAAGTTGAAGAGTGAAAAGAGAGAAAGTTCATTTATTCAGCCTGCTATAAACAAATTGCACTGCTTTACTAGCTTGTAAAAGGGTCAAATTCATACCTTCAAATAAATTACAGCATCTGAACCAACGCCTTCCATTGAGTAGAGTTTAAGGTCACCTTGAAAGTACCTAGCATACAGACGAGAAATTGGCAAGCCATAGCCAAACCCAGCCTACAAAGACAAGAAAACAAAAGGAAAAACATGATGGAAAGTTAGGAAAATGCAACAGATCACTGCAATCGTTTATAAAACAGAAGATACCCAAATATTAGATTTGCATCAAATTACTTTTCAAGCTTTCTTTTATTACTCAGCCTACACTATAAGTTGGTATTCAGCCTTTTCAGCAATCTCCTTTTTTCCCGGCATAATTTTTTATTTTAAGTACAGAAAAGGAAAAAACATCAGAGGCCTTTGTTAGGACTGCCTTGTCCATTTTGCATTTTCTCAAGAGGCAGGTAGGTGTAACATACAGTACGAGCTGCCTCCAATCATCAAAGCAAACCGATACTCTCTACTGCTTCCTCACTATGATTACCATTCCTATGATATTCCATTCTTTGGTAAAAATCAGATTTTTGACAGCATATTTTTCTACCCCAAGCCTGGGATTATTATTCCCAAATGTCTCCACACTTAGGAGACTACACAAGGAAGCCAGAGACAACTGTTTACTTCATCTAGGTCGCACCATTAAGTGATTTCTGATGCCAAACTGCAATGGAAATCAGAAGACTACATACAAAGCAATACAAGGCAAATAATCCTCGCTGCTGTTTACCCACCTAACAAAAGATCAGGATTCCACAGCACTGAATGATCTACTGAGGACTGAGCAGACCATACAATTTTCAAAGCATAATAGAACTGACAGGTACAAATTTTAGATTTTAAATTTACAACACTAATATTCATAACCATAGCTGCAACAAGGTCAACACCTGGCACCTTTTCCAACCCACTCTTGTCAGAAAAAGCTGTAAAAAAACCTGAGCCTCTCTCACTCCAGCCAAGGAGTAAGATTTTGGTCTACACATCAACTCTTTCAGATGACTGGGTATGTGCTGAGAATCACAGTGGTTGATTAGTCACCTGAACTCGCCCTGAATTTTCCAGGACTACCCAGAGCAATAAAGGAAGGATTCCAGACATACAAGCATTTGCAAAGAAGGATATACAAGGCAATGGAGTAATACAACTTTTCCATAAGGGTGGCTTACAAGAATTAGACACCTAAACTTTTCAGAAAACCAATAAATTCATTCCACTATAGTATTTCTACAAACACGATCTGACAGATAACAGAATCATGCCCTAAATCTTAAAAACAAAGCCCCAGAATGATACAAAAAAGAAAAGGCTAAGAAGAAGGACTTGCGAGCATTATACACAGCTAAAACGTGGTATCACTGTATAGGAAATCCCTTGAGGAAGGGGTGAACATTGAAGAACTTCGTCCTACAGTATCCATCAGAAATTCTCTTGTTGTCATCTACTATCTGTACAGTATCTTTTGACCTCTTCGCCTTTTTTTTGCAGAAGCCTAAATTTAGTGATCTTAAATTGGTTAGAGGTGCTCACTCAGTTCTTCTGAGCAAAATGAGAAACAGAAATGCCAAAGATGCCATTTGCTACTTGCACTGCTTGTCATAGTTACTAGTGTCCATTTCCACAGTTAAAACAGTTGCTTAGCTGCACTTTTTCAAACAACAGTATGCTTTAAAAACATAATTCTCAAAGACTCCCATTAGAGACACATGCATCACTTTCAAACATCTGGTCTTGAAACTAGATGCATTTCTTTCTTAACCTCTAAAAAAAAGGAAGTTATTTGACTGTCTTAGAAAGAACTAAAAAAAATTCCAAAAGCTGACTTGCATATTTTCTGGGGACCAGACAATAAATACATTACAGAAATTAAAAAGCACAGCAACTGAAAGGCAAATTGTAGATAGTACATACCCCCAGGAACAGCTCAAGTAAAGGGCAGTATCAAGCAATCCTGGAAACACATTATACTTCCCTCTCTCCAGAATTATACCTCCTTAAAACCCATGCCCATCTTGTGTTTGCCTCCTGCTCCTTCCAGGAAAATATTTTTATGCTCTGTGCTAGCCCACATAATTATTTCGTACTGTCTTCTTCCAAAAATTTCCTGTCAGTCTCTTCTCTACATTGTCTCCATGGTATTTTCCAAAACAGATAACTTATAAGAAATATGAAGACAACAGATCCCAGATGAGTACCTTGTTAATGCAAGACCTTACAAAAGGTTTATTTTGCAAAAGACAATTAACAAGAAGTGATTTCTACATAGGTCTGTGCTTGACCTAGAGGACAAAATATAGTCAATGGTGGCACATCTGCCGTGAGGAGGAAAAGCTTTTTAGAGCCAATTTCTCATTAAATATTACAGTATGCATTATACAGATAGAAAATTATTAAATTTGTGTTACTAGTATCTACAGGTTTAATTAAACCTGATTTAAGCCACATTTCTCCCATTATAAACAAATGCTGCCAGAGAGAGAATCATCACATTCTCTGAGAAAACCTAATTATCATTAAACATCACCATGTGTTTCTAACATTTCCACTATGTGTATGGCAGTACAGATGCACACAAGACCTACTAGAATCTGAATGCTGCCATGGTAACAAGGTTTCTCAGCAGTTTTTAAACAACATTTGCAATGACACTGAGAAAGAATTTCACCAATCAACAAAAAGATCCCTCTCTTCCCCTCCCAAAGGCCATGAATATTTCATAAACTAGACAGGGGATCATATAACAAGGGGAGGGAGTGTTAGAACAGAAGAATATGTCTATTTACACTGCACTGCAATTTAGTTTAGAATATTATCTAGGTCAAGAATGACAAGCACAGACAGACCTACCTACCTTCTGGAGCAATTCTTAAGTGGTTTGGTCTTCAGCACTACGCAATAAAGAAAATCTCCTTCTGTATGGACTTTGAAGAGGATTTACGAGGAACCTTACTGCTGAAGGATTTTTGTTTCTAGACTGACAAAGTATAGCATAATTGTTTTTGTAACGGAATCTGGGCCATAATACAGAACGTGTCACGCTTCACTGCTAAGTCCTTTTTCCTCTTAGTGGCAAGATATGCCACAGACTCCCAGTTCTTGACTTGTTTCTTTCTGCACACACATGTACGTAACGGAGCTTAACAACTCTTCTCAACATTGTCATGTACAGGCATCAGTCAGCCTCACAGGGCAAAAGCTGCCAGGTTCACAAGAGAGGGGGATACTTTGCAGGTCTGACTTACAGTGACATACAGACCAAAGAGAAAAACGAGTCCTGAAAATGGAATACAGTAGAAGAATACCAAGTATAAATGCCACAGAATCAAAGTATCAAAGTAAGCGGTCTTGAAGATGAGGAAATATACACAGGAATACATTGCTAAAGATGCATGGGGAAAAAATAGTGTCAATCCTAAGATGAACACATTTTACAATCAGAGCGCCACAAAGGAAGAGACATTTTAATAGTGAATACAACTGGTAATCAAGGTATAAGTTTATAGTGGGAACAAGTTACAGGAAATCCTTGTAGGCTGATATAGTAAATTGCTGATCAAAAGTGAGACAGAACAAAGGCAGATTATGAATCAAGAAAGATTCTACCATTCCTGACAAAGAAAAAAGTTTATATTTGAATTAAGGCCTGTTCCCTATCACTCATCCCATTCAAGAAGATTTTCTATGGAAAAGCAAAAGTTTGAAACATATTACTAAGATGTGTTGTAGAGGTAGGAGCTGTGAAGGATTAATATGAAGTCAATGCAGGTATGGAACTGGGTTTCACACTTACCACGGTGGCATCAAACAGTGGAGAAAACAACGCAATACACTTACGTGCCACGTTGTTATGAACTGTGGACTAAGACAGTACCATAAAGACTTTCTGCTAAAAATCTAAAATGAAATTTATTATCTCTGAACCACTCTGAACTGGTTTCACCCTCAGTTCACTGTTAATTATTTTATACCAAAAATAGTCACATACTCTGCGCCACATTTTATTAGCTGCCTGAAGGCACTTCAAGCACAGAAGTATCAGCAGAAAAAAAAAAAAAACAAAATAAAAATCCCTTAAGAACATGCTAGATGAGTGTTCCTGAATAGGGAAAGGAAATTTCTCAAAGAATCAACTTTTTCTTGACATGGTTGAAGATAAAGGGTTGCATCAGAAGCAATAGAGAACAAAGATGGAAGAGGCAAGAATACAGTAGCAGTATTAATCCACTTATTGAAAGCCAGTCAAATGGAACAGTAGCCATATAATTTTTATCACAATGAGCCAATATGTAACTTAATGAAATTAAAAATAATGATTTCATTTTAATAATAATTTTAAAAATCATGCTTGCTAAAAGAATTCAACACTGAAATAATTCCCTGCTTAGAAGAAACTATGGGGAAATTTTGTTTGTTTGAAATCTGACCCCGCTATATCTCAGAAGGGAGTATCACATGAGATACTTCCAACTGAACAGGAACATACCCAAAGTGTTCCTAATACATGGAGGTTTGGGAATTTATTTTTTTAAATGTGTTTTTACAGTCCGTAACTTACATAAAAATAGTTTTCAAAGTTCAGTATAAGCTTGTGCATTACCAGGAGGTGCTTCTCAAGTTCTGTAATTCTGACAGCGTGGCTCACCTTTACATTTATTATAGGAAACTTAGATAAACAGTAATTTACACACCAAAGAGGAGCTCATTAGGTTATCCACCTTCTCAGTAATACAGCACTAAAAATCCTGTCCATTAACCCATGAAAATATTGTGCTTATGCAGAAATGGTTGCTTCTAAGAATATAATGTCAAGACAAAGAAAAGCAATTTTCTATTCCAAAGACTAAATGATGATAACAGAATCCATTTTTTCCTGACATGTTTTACCTGCATAGAGTTGCTAATGATAAACAATTCTTCAGTGGAAAACCCGATCCAGTAGATCGCAGTGAAAGGAAGCGCACAACCAGAGTAGTGCAAAGGGACATTTATATACATATTGCAATCGCTTACCAAAGGCACAGCTCTTGAGGGCTCCAAACTAGGCCTGGGTGCTGTTGAGTACATGTAGTTAAACAATCTGTCTATTTTTCTTAAAGGTACACCTCCACCTTGATCACTTATCTAAGGAATGAAAAGTTAAGAGTTTTAAACATTATGTTCTGAAAAAAAAAACCCTGCAAAACTCAAGCAGCATTACCTAAACAACTTTAGAAATGTTAAAGGAGCAGCCAAGGGCTTTGGGTTTGTTTAGTTTGGAAAAAAGGAGGCTGAGGGTTGACCTCATTGCTCTCTACAGCTTCCTGAGGAGGGGATGTGGAGAGGGAGGTGCTGAGCTCTTCTCCCTGGGATCCAGTGACAGGATGCGAGGGAACGGTTCAAAGCCGCGCCAGGGGAGGTTCAGACTGGACATGAGGAAGCATTTCTTTACCGAGAGGGTGGTCAGACACTGGAACAGGCTTCCTGGAGATGTGGTCAGCGCCCCAAGCCTGTCAGTGTTTAAGAGGCATTTGGACAGTGCCCTTAACAACATGCATTAACTTTTGGTCAGCCCTGAAGTGGTCAGGCAGTTGGACTAGATGGTCATTGTAGGTCCCTTCCAACTGAAAATATTCTATTCTAATGAAATTGAAGCAAGTGTCAGAAGTGATAGAGTAATTTGCCTTTTCAAATTACAAGTCATACTATTCTAAACCTAGCAGGTTTGTAAGCTGCATATTATTTTCAGGCATTTACCTTAATAGACAGATCTTCTTTCCCCAAAGTGACTAAGGTTTTGATCGATGGATAGCCTTCTCTCTTACCTTCATGCAATTCTACCGTAGCTCTCATTGAATTCTGAAGATAAAGGAAAAAACAGTGTCTTTGATTCTAACTTTACCATATAGGCTTTTTGTGACAACTTAGAACTTGCATTTATGTTGTTGAATCTGGATACTCTGTGCTACATTTCTATACAAGACAGAAAAGGCCATATTTAAAACAAATTCAAGAAGTGCTTTCAAGTCAATGAACTGTCCAGTTAAACTTTTTCATCAGAAGTCCATTATACATACTTTTATCTATTTGTCAGAGAACATAAAGCAAGATTTTTTTTTTCCTGTGTGAAATCATGTAATTATATATATAAGGGATGACAATATCCTTAACCTCCACTTTGCAGAACAGCAATAGTGATGTTCGCCACAGAGAACAAGCTTTGATTTTCTCAGCCTGGGTCACGTAGTTGTTAAGTTACCATCTATCAATCTGACTTTACCATATCTATTAACAGAGTTTCCACTGCCAGTCTGTCACAGGTTCCCATTACTTAGATACAACTTACTAGTTTCATACTGTTTCATGACTTGTACCAAAACATACCTACAAGTAGCATACAAATTCTCACTTGTTCTACCCTAGAATTAATGTTACAAATGGCAAAATTGGGGAAGATTTAAATGAACGTACTTGACAAGTGTCAGAAATCAAACCCAAAATACCATTATTTTGGAAAAGTTTCTCTCTGACCAAATGCTTTCTTCCACCGAATTTCTAGTGTTCAATTGCACCACCTAGAGACCACCTATCTTACTCAAACGCATACAATAGCTCTCACTTTCATTTTCACTTTTGTTTCAATTATTCAGAAAACACAAATAAAACCAAAACAAAGCATGTCATTTACACTACTCAAAAACCTATGGGTTGTTTTCACAATAAACAAAAGACACTGATTCCAACCAGTCCTCAAATATGCAATAAAGAAGCAAGCTTATGAAAATCGCAAGGTAATGAATATATCATCATTGCAAAATTAGACTATCATGAGTGTTTTAAGTTCACCAGCTGCAAAAGCACAAAAAGAGAAGTAGGAAAACACAGAAATTTTTTTACGTACACAAGGGCTTGAGAGGGCTGCAAGCCTAGCTTTTAACAGTTTCAAACCCTTGTTTAAGAATAAGCTTAAGAAAGGAAAACTGAAATAACATTTAAGAGCTGTAACTGAAAAGAATCTCAATTTCAACACTAATTTAAGTTCACAAAACCCTTCCAAATATTAACAAGTGCAACCCACCTTGAATAATTCAAATAACATATGAAACAAATGAGAAGGTACATAGACTACTTGAATAGGCTTGTTTGGAGCTTTAGCTGAAAAAATAAAAACAAAAAAGACAAATTTTTTTCAAAACAGCATTTTGTAGCATTTCTATTAACAGGAATAACATGAAACTGTAGGCAAAGACAAGTATGTAAGCATGTTCTAATTTTCCAAGTGCAAGATTAGTTCCATGAAGTAAAAACATAAATTTCAGTTACTGCTGTCACCTGAAGTAAAACATTCTAATGATTTTCAAACATCTATGTCAGCAGACTTTGTTTAGATATGAAACTTCACTAAGCAGTGGTTGGTTTCATACTGACAATGTATGTTAACTAAGAGAACTTTCCCACTTAAGTGGGACAATATTTAAGCATAATATTTGCTGCACAACAAGAATATTTACTTTAAGAGATTCACTGTTTAAATATTCTAAAAACAACTACATTTTACATTAAAACCTATAAAATGTAAACTATTCATAAAAACTTTCAAAATATACTTCAAACAATATCACAGTTTTCTTATTCCAAATCATAACTGAATTGTTTGTTCACTGTTGTCCTGGTTTTAGTGTTTCGGCAGAGGTGTACAGCTTGGCACAGCTCAGAATGCTAGAGTGCCAATTGATATTGCAGGAAAATACAGCTGCACTTAATACATTCCAAGACAGTTTTGGTGCTGAGGATGCAGTCATCCCTGAACATTCAAATATCTACTGGCATTAAATTATACAGTCACAGCTTGTCAGACCCAGCAGCAGTTCAGATTGAAGAAAAGTCTCTAAATGTCTGCTTCATAAATCACAGGAACATACAAACATGCACACAGAACATCACTAGAGTCAACTTCATCCTTTTTGGCACTGAGGGCTGATAATACCAGTTACTACTTTAAGAGACACAGTAGTGAAAACTCCTAGGAAAAGGAGAAGACCAAGACAATGCTCTGCATAATTAGTTGCAAGGCAACTTGCTGTTTTATTATTTTAATTTTGTCAGAGTCCATCCTCCAATTCTCTTACACATCACCAAAACCAAGGCAGCTGATTTGTACTCGTTTGAGGCACAGAGTACACATAGAAAACACGTTATTGTTGCTCTTGTGAGGTAATTTGCAAAGTCACTTTCCTCATGTTAATAAGCTAGTTTAAAGGATTCAAATTCTCTCCTCACTTTTTTAATGAGATCCAGCAATTTGTTTTCTCTACTGTTGGATCTTTTTACTTAGGCCTTCAAATTGATTTTGCATTGATTACTCTGCTGCAGTAGTCAGTACTTTTAGCTCCAAAATCACTCCATTTTGGAGGGTGGAAGGTTGGGTCCTTTGGTTTTCGGAGGGTGGGCTGGTAGTAATGCATCAGTGTTGACAATATCACTTTGCATAGAGAAGTATTTCTACAATATTAAATACTACTTTGAGCAACTTATATGTTCCCATATATCACACTCTCCATTTTGAGTGTTACCTATTCTGAGACTTTTGCAATTCTTCTGCTGAAGTTTAGAAACATCTTAGTCTTACGTTTGGACAGCTGTCCAAAATTTGAGAGGATCACTCAAGAAAATTTATATTTTTAACTTAAAATAATCTACCTTTTTTCAGTAGAAATGATGAACAAAAATCAGTCAATACACTGACAAGGACTCTCTCATCAGTTTTGTAGCATCCAATTTTCATCTTTGCAATCAACTTGAAACAGATTTTCATGTGAGAAGTTATCGTAGGACTTAAAGCAAGACTATGAAAAAAAATTCCTAATTTTGCCATCTTACACAGAAGAGCTCACCACTGGTAGAGAGACTGACAGTGGAATTTATAAGCATACTTCAAAATGAAACAAATTTCAGCTCTATTAAAAGATTAGTTAGAAGGCAGGTGTGTCTCCTTCCCAGTTATGAGGGTTCTTGACCACTTTATTTTCCTAAAGTGACAGCGAATTCAGCAGATAGCACTCTGCATTCAGCATCAAGAAGTGGTCTTGATGATAAACTCTCATTCAGGTGCCCATGGCTGTCTACATCAGAAGAAGAAAAGTAACTCTGCATACAGAACTGCAGAGCTCAAATTATAACTTACAAATAATTAACAGAACTAGAAATCACAGATATTAGAAATGCTTTCTTACATACATCACCTAAATTAATTTCACAATTACCATTGAATTCTTCAACTTCCAGATCCGGTGCCACCATATAGTACTGTTCACATAACATCTTAGCTGTTTCATAGGCATCTACAAAACAACAGAACAGAACACTGATTTATCAAAGTCATCTAGAGACGACTGGCAAAGTTCACCCTGTATGTAAAAGACTACAAGCAGAACACTCATTTTCATAACTAGTTTACAAGTGTGAAACTGGTATCCATTCTAATTCCCTTTTCTCTGTGTGCTCATAGCCTATTTGTCAAGAAAGGGCAAATTCTATTTGAAGCTCTACAAACAAAAGCGGATTACTAGAGACAAAGCTATTTTTCATCTTTATTCAGGGCTTGAAAACCAGAAGGGTATAATCTTAGGCTGACCATAATATCTACTTATTTGTCAAGTCTTGATCACAATTCAATGCTTGTTCTTTCCATCTCAAAAAAGGATGACATTGCAACCATAAATTAAGTTTTTCCAAACACAATACTGTTTACAATACTTGATTTTCAAGGTCTTTCGGGGGGAAAGCTGGAATCTTTAAGATTCTTCATTCTTTCTCACTGAACCAAAAAAAAAAGCCTCCCCATAATCCAAATCAGGCTTTATGCACTGTCAAAATACAGCAAGAAAGTTTAAGTCATCTTGTGTTTGAAAGATTTCTTAGTGGTTCTAAATATTCACTGGTACCTCGCTTGCAAAAATATTTTAGAAACAAGCAGCAAGTGTTAGCTTAAAGAGAAACCACAAACTCAAAGATGTTCTAACTACATTGCTTAAGGTACCTTAACGAAAGTGGCTTCCTTGTAATAAGTGTGGGCTAAAAGCAAGCACATAAATAGATGGGCAGTTCTGCAGACAGAGAGCAATTTGCTAAGATATCATAACAATTGCATTTGACTTCACCCTGCATGTACCTTCTTCCTCCTGTCCAAAGTGACACTACAAAAGAAAACAGTCACTGCCAAGACTCAGAGCTATGTGACAAGCACAAAGAAAGTAAAACCACTAGTCCTCAGAAAGGGCTGGTTACCTGTAATTGTCCTCCTTCAAGATGTCTACAGAAATAATCTATAACGTGCTCTGTCATCTGAAAAAAGTTTCTATCAGTTGTTCGACATCCGCAAGGCTAGACATATCACACAAGGCTGACACAAATGGTACTTGAGGTCTAGCAAAATGGAGCTAATCAACACTGGAAGTGTTCTTGATCTAGTCCCAGGAACGTCTCACAAAATCAGCTATCCAGTAAGAATCTTATGTCAAGACGGTCAGCTCCAAAGACTTTCTAAAAGGGTCCTGTCATTAACACAATAAAAGGTGTCCTAGTAAAAAGATCAAAATCCCATTTAATATCCAAGCTGTACAGAGAACCTCAGCCTGGGATACACATAATTTAGGGGAAAAAAAAAAGATGCAGGATACCTACACGTACACAATATTCTAAAATCATCTCAGAACTTCTGATGGCCTTGGGAGTAATCCTGTGCTTTAGAAAAAAGGGGCATAAGAAGCACAGCCACAATCTTGACTCAGTCATCAAAAGCTGAAGATAGCAATATAGGTACTATGACCATAAGGCCATCTACATGGAGAAAGGAATACGTTACCATATTTCAAAGTGTTTCCACATCATAGAAGTGAAAATTAGATATGGATCCAGGGGGCAGGAGTTGGATTCTTATTGCGGAGAAAAACCTCAAGGCCTCTAAAAAGCAAATCAATAACTGTGTGGGAATAAACCAAAAGCCCTCTCAATACACGGATGTGGAGCAGACACAGCCACTATACAAACCTTGAGAGAACAAAGAAGCTCTGAATAAATCCATTTAGCCTCCCTAAATTTAATGTAGAACTCTCATCCATTTTTAAGAAGTAGATACCTTACCACCCTTCAGATGAACGGAAGGCACTATCACTTCACGATCCAGTGAAATATCCAGTCCCTAGCAAAACCATGTGAAAGTCTGAGTGCAGTCTTACCTTTTACCCTCCTCTAAAAGCCAACTCTTTGGCAGAGTCTTAAGACTGTAAAAGAGACTGCAAAGTTCAAAGCACGCTTCACGTTGTGGCTGGAGGTAAGTAGCAGCAAGAATGAGGGATCTATCAGTACGTCTAAAATCCCAGCTCCAGGAACAAGCTTGGATTTGCTGTCAGCTCAAAAATCTTATTATAGGACAGTCAGTGAGATACAGACCCCCACCTCAGCCAGTTACAGACACAATACTTGGTGGGGCTGCTTGAAGTAAGAAGTGGTTGTTTAAATCACTTCTTCAATGTTTGAAGGGCATACAGAGCTTGTAGCTGCCACATACAGTGCCAAAATCAACATCTCAGCTTTGACAAATTGCTCAGAATGCTGCCTGTGAACTAGAATATTTTGGAGCTAGCACAGGATACAGAATGTAAATTAATCCCTCCACCAATTCTACAAGGAAGTAGCCTCAATCACCTTGACTTTAGACAGCATCTGTCTTTAAGGACATTTTGTTTCTTTGAAAGACAACACTGGATACTGTTTACAATGCCCTCCTCTTGTTCGTGATTATTTCTTCAGATATTTCTTCTTTAGCTACTGGCTTGAAAACTGGACTGAGCACCTTCTGACACTATGCACTCCTCTGTCCAAGGCAGCAACCATGAATTTGATGATCAAAATAGATTCAAACACTGCTATTGGAAGGAATATCTAAATAAACAACACAACTAACATATACAATGCTAAGGTCAAAGGGGAGTAAGATCAATCAAAAGAAAAGAAAGCTGCTGAAAAAAGGCCACCTTAGAGCCAAAAAGAACTAGAAGCCAAGAAGCCTTCATAACAGTAAAAAGCATCTACATTACAAAGCAAGCTCTCATGCAGGTCAAAGTCTGACATAAGAAAGGTTTCCCCTCTTACTTCACCGAAGGCTGATAGAAAGTGAAGGGGAGAAACATATTCTTTCCCTCTTACAGCTGCACAAACAGCAGTGAAGGACAGAGGGTGGATTTCACTCCTACAGCAAGACCTGTATTTGTAAATACATACACCCAGAGCATGAATCTTCAATAAACAAGTTCTTAAGCAGACAGCATAGCCTCATGCCTACTTACTAACATTCTGAAAGCATATGAACATTACAAACATTAAGCAAACAGGATTTCTAATGCGACTGTGCCAGATCATTCAGGTACAACCATCACATACACACCTTCTGTATAAGAGAGAACAGGCTGTGATATGGTCAGATGCACGTAGTAATGGGGAGTTTCACTGGAACATCTGTACTACTGAGCACATTTTACCGAAAGGCCTAACTAAACAAATTGGAAAATTTCGCTTACTCTCATTTTTCTTTAGGACCAGCATCAGATAAAAAAAGCAGTACATGAGAACCTGCTTCTAGTATTTTAGGGAAGAAAACATCTAAAGTTTAACAAAACGTTTAGATACTTAATTTGATATTTAAAAGGACAGATTAAAGTTATTAAAAAATTCAATTGTTTTCTTAGTTCTGTTAACATACCAAAAGTTTCTCCATTCTTAATAATGGAGACAATTAGAAAGTCTCAATAAGCCCATGGCTTTATTGTGAGCAACTGCAGAACTTCCGTTTCTTCTTTTTTTATTTTATTAAATGAATTAAAATCACCTTCAGTCTCTTGTTTCTCAATAACATATTTATGCGTATTCTAAGTTGTGTGGTTTTTTAAATCAACAAAAATATTAACTTCATCTTACCTTTAACCACCTCTGCCACATTACAGTTAGGATCAATACTTCCAATATGTTTTGGATGAGCAGGATTAATATCTCCACCAAAAAGAAGTGCTGAAAGGAAAAAGAAATGGCAGTAAATTATCTATTACACTTGAAGCAGCCTGGAAAGTTTAAATTTGATGGTATTTGAAACTTACTGGCTAGTGCATCATTTAGTAAAAAGATACTCTAGCAAATTGCCAGAATCCTTGTTTAGGAAGACTACTTGCCTCCCTCCTCCTCTTTTTTTTTTTTTTCCCCCTTTTTCATTTTTTATAGCTAAGGCTAGTTAAAACAGAAATAGTGATGTGGGAGGATTAAGGTGAAAACCTACATTTCAAAGTGGACTATCAAAAATTAGATAAAACTAAAACGTAAAATGTTTCATTCATAGCATTATGTCAGAACAGAAGCACTCACAACAGTGAAAATGTTATAGTAAAAAGGACTGAGGAACTGTAAGACAGCATTAAGCATGCCTTTTACACTCACCTAAGCTGCAATTTCACAGCTGGCACAGAGGTCTCACCCAACTTTGTCCCTGACTCTCAGCAGTATGCTCCCCACTCCCTCCTTTGCACAAGGGTCTGGCACTCACCAGATCCTTCACCAAGAGTTTAGCTCTCAAGGAAGTAGAAAAGTTTTACACTTTTTTGCAGAAGTGATTTTCTGCTATTTTAGCAAGCTAGTCAGCTCTAATATGAAACAGATGCAGTATGAGGTGAGCAAAAGACAAGATCTGAAAGCTTCTCCTATTCCGGTCATGGTGAGCTAATACACTGGCAGACTGCACCTTGCAGAACTGCATTGTAAGGAAGTCTGTCAATAACATATGAAACAGAAATGCAACCTACATAAAACCCTGTTTCTGCATTCTGCTTTCCAATTGTCTTTTTCATCAGTGCTTCAAGATTAATATTTGCCATCATGGATGGATCATTAACATTGCTTCACATAGAGAAATTGCACGAGGCTAACTAAACTTTAAGCATCTATAAGTGGTTTTAAGTTTCAACCAGTTCAATAAGAGTGTTCATAGGAAAAGCCGTTTCAGTTCAATGAAATAAGTTTAATAATTTAGAACTACTGCAAATTATGCTAGCACTCAGCCCAAGAATTCTATTAGGACAACTTTTTTACTTGTTGCTAGAAGTCTTTCGTGAGAGCCTTTTAACTTGGTTTTACATCTGTCATTTGTCTGCCCAGGTGCAAGTAAAGAATAAGCTGCAGATTTATCTCATTTTGTATGCTTTGCTACATTAAAGTTATTTGTACACACACAAGGCATTTGTTAGTCACATAAAAGGTTACTGGAAAGACACACAACTTGTAGTAAAATACCTTACAATACAGTACTCTAGCATCCGCATTATCTGTAGCGTACTACAATTTCTAAGAGCTCATAAAAGCAGAATACTGGGCAGAGAATGAAGCTCTAGAGCTAAGAGGCACAAGATACACTACAAGAGATCACAAGACTGTCCTTAACTTCATACAGATCACTTTCTGCATAGTTGCACATACGGGTTAATAGGAGCTGTGCAAGTAACTCCTTTCACTCTGTAATACGAATATAAAAAAGTAAGTTTGTTAGTAAAAACAAATGAAACCAAACCTAATGACAAAGGATGACTAATTCTAACATTTATTCATAAATAGGGAATAGGAAGTAGAAGGACATAAGGGATATAATTTAAAACTTAAGTTAGAAATATTCAACCTCTTCAGAAGGCAAGAAAGTCTAGATAACTTGCTGAAAAAACAATAAAAATACACATAGTGCATAACCTACTCAAAATTTATGGCATCCTTGCATTTCATTATGAAATAAACGTCAGCACTACAAACAATGTTGAGAGATTTGTGAGCAGAAAGACACAACTACTCTACTACTATCTAAAAATACTTCATGTATCACTATGCAAGCTGCCTCTGCCGACAAGATTAAAAAGTGACAGCCACACTGACAAAGCCTGACAATTCTAAAAGAAAGCATACTGGTGTTTTGGATTCATTTCTGATAACCACAAAGTACCAAATCAACCAGTTGCCAGTATATCTTTTACCGTAATTAGCACAGAATATTAAGAATTAGTCATGAGTATGAAAAAAAAAAAAAAACCAAAGCAAAGCTATGGCTTCAGGTTTACAAGCAATAACTAATGAGTTCTCGACGATGAAAAAAGCAATTACTTACTGTGTTGGTTAATAAGCATACGGAAAGAGATGCGGTTGGTGTAGAATCTATCTAGAAAATACTGGATGTTACTGCTAACAAATGGATCAAAGCCATATTTTTCCTTGTATTCAATCACCCCTTGCGCCATGGTTGGAACCACATCATTGTGTCTGTTCCTGACTTTAATTAAAACATCTAAAAAGCTAGAGGAAACAAAATTAGAAACAGATTGTTAAAAGTATAATTAAATTCAATCTCTCACTTGTTTTCAACTCCCCACAGCATAACCATTTTATCTGTTTACCATCCCTCCTAGTCAACAAAAAAATTATCAGAGGTAGAAGATAAAAATATAGCAGTACCTAAATAAACAAATTAAAGAGAAATATTTGGTCAACTTCTCACGAGATCTGTGAAATATTTAGGGCCTCAAATTAAGTTATTCCTCCCCGAAACTTTCCTTTAAATTAAATCTCTCTTCACTGGTAACAGAGAACAAAAGATTTTCTTTTATTGCAGTCATATGCACCATGGTAACTCTCATTCTCTGCAACCAACAGTAGCTGGGAGATTGGAAAGGAAACTCAGGAAAAACAACCTGACTGCCCTTCATAATTTCCTGAAAGTTTTTACACTTCATACCTTCTTCCCAACACCTCAACCCGTGCAGTGTAACTTTTGAATGCATTTCGTTTACCTGGTATCTATTCTGGGAAGTTTGATTATCAGAATAGGTAATTATCATCAGTGTGACTTCTGTTCAGTTTCCTTTTACACCGCTGGATGGCAGAGCGCATACAACGGTGCTCTGACAGGCTCTTCTCTGTGCTAGCTCAGAAGTTTTAGGATATCACTTCCATTGCTTTTAACAAGCACCTGTTAACAAGCACTTAACTTTGAAACAGCTTGGAGGATTTCTGCTTCTCCTGCCAAGGCAGTTCAACACCTATGATCTTCAAAGTGCTCATCCTTTTTTTTCCCCGACATGCAAACTTGAAATACATACTTCAAATATTAATTATTAATAGCTTTCTAAAGCCTAGCCATGGAAAATTAGTACTACTCAACTCTGCTACATTCTCTAATATTAAATGAATATTAACACCACAATGATTACATGATCTTGTTTAAAAGAAAGCACACAGTGAAATGCAGCTTTCAAAAGAAAGCACAGCTGGGAGACTTGTTCAGGTATATCTGCAATTCTACAGATCCTTCTTAAAACAACATCAACAGCAAAATTTTCTCAGTAGGTTTATAATGAACACTGAAAAGAAATGTATTAATTATTTTTATCAAAAGTAGAATATATACCAGCTAAGGAAGGAATTCTAGAAGAGTTTGGGTTGGAAGGGACTTTTAAAGGTCATCTACTCCAATCCCCCTGCAACAAGCAGGGGAAAGAACATTAAGACCACCAAAAGTAAAAAAGACTACCAATTAGTCACCGTATTTAAAGCAGATGCTTCCTTCCTTTTCATAACCACTTAGCCAAGACAATCATTTGATAGTACACAAATACCATTCTTAACAAGTGATACACTTCTAAAATTATTTCTCCCATTCTATACTGCCAGCTCCAAAGGAATGTAGGATTCATTTTTAGTAGTTTTTTTTCCATCATGCTCAGTCTAACCACCAGTTTTTTGCCTGTGTGTTAACAGTTCAGTAGTCTTTCAACACTATTTTGTTGCATAGAAAAGGGGAAGTTTTAGCTGCCTAATTCCCCAATCTAAATATTATCACAGTACAGAATGACTGTTCTCTTACTGACCAATCTTGCTGACTGGACAGCTTAATATATTTTAATGCTTAAAAGGTTTGTAGACTCTTTTTATGTTTATTAAGTCTTGATTCTGTGTGAGCTGTAGCCACTGAGATCTGATGTTAGTTTGAGACAAGACTAGTGCCTGGCTGTACTCATGCTGCTTCTCTGTTTCAGAGCAACAAGACACTAGCTAAAAACAGAGCTGAGAAGCAACACTTACAATCACATCTGAAAGACAACTGACAACACTCTCTACTAACTGCTATTTGCTGACAGCTTTGCTATTTGTTTTTAAATACCTCCACTATCCACAATATATACATGATGCCTACATGCTCCACAAGGGCAAACTGTTCACTGACATCCCACTACCAAAGTGCTTAAATGCACAGAGCATGCTGAAGGGCAAACAAAGGGCTAGGAGGTTTATCTGCTACAGACCAGCAAATCATAGCTGAAGCTTAGTGTGCAAATACACACAATAAAGGAATTCTTCATTACTGCAGTGATACGACAAACCTCCCGCTCCATCTTCAAAGATAACTGAGTCAAGCAGATACTTTTAAAGGACCAAACACATGAAATGTACAGGCACATTTCAAAGCAGCAGGGCAGAAATCGAAACACATTTCCTTAATCTTACCACTCATTCCTTACCACCCCACACACCCCTGAAAGACACAAAGCTTTTACTGTACTCTAACTGTGGGAGACTGTATCAAGGAATTTTTAAAATGCTTATAGGATTAGTTGGGGGGCAGGCGGGAAATACTCCAGAATAGCTCTGAAAATTTTATTTACCAATTATTGTTTTTTCAAAATTCAGTGTATCATATTTTCAAAACCACAATGAATAAATAATGCAGTTGTAGTCATATGTTTGAGTTATGGCCTAACTGTGGTGATACTGCTTAATTTAGGGTTAAGCACGATGCATTGTCCTTTAAGGAGGACCATTACTCAATAGTTTCACTCTGTAGGCCCCCTTACTTCGTATGAACCATGCAGGCTTTGCCAGCTATACCCTTGAAAAAGGAACTAAAGACTGATCAAAAGGAAACATCCTGCTCCAGAAGGCACCAGCTGATTGCCAAAGAAACATGAACTAGGGGAAAAGTAAAGGCAGCAGGGGAGATCGTGACCACTGACTCAATTCAAGACCTAAACAACTTACCCCCCACACGGTCCTTGAGCATGCACTGTAGAATAAAAGAACACTGCACTTCTAACTCAAAGCAGAGAAAACCTTAGCCCAGTAGAAGTGGTGGCAGATAAGCAACTACCAATAAAGATTTTGGGGAAGGACTCTGGAAACTAAGTAGGTGAATCTAAAACTGTATAAATTGCTTGCTTGCTTAACTGCAGGGTGTGCTAGCTTTGTGGAATTACCACCTAGCACCCATCTTTGCACAAATATGAAATAAATAATGTCTCTCCTGAGTGTGTGATTACCTGGTGTGCAATGAGCCAATAATGAATCCGCTTTTCGGACAACACAGTTGGTTTGACAGATGATAAAAATTATTAATATGAAACTATTTTAGTCAAGCAAGCTTCTGTGTATTAACAAAAGACTATTTAAGGTGTTACCATTGCTGTTAAATAAATTAAGCCTATAGACTTACGCAAAGCAATTAATGAATGTCACAACACAAGTTATTTAACTCCCAAATGACTGTATATACTATTCTGTTTTGATCTATCATCACAGTGCAAGAAAAGAAGTCATAAGAAAGTAAATATAGAGACAAAGGGCGTTTTCGCTATGTGTCTTTTATGGATAATATTATCTGAAAGATTAAAGACAAGAAAGTGATGAGTAGACTGAAGCTAAAAAATCCTTTAAAATGGAACAGACATGCAGTGGGTTTTTTTCGATTGGCTGCTCTTTTTTAAAGAGGTGCTAGCTGGTAGCTGAGAATCACCAGAAAGACAGGTGCAAGTTCACACTCTGAAAGATTTCTCTACTAGAAAGTGTAGCTGCTTTTGAAGTGCAAAACTAACTGAAGTAGCATTTCACATTACTTGCAAACAACAAAGTGGCACCTTCTTAATAAAATCTACTCCAATATTTACTTATTTCAAATTGCTAACAATCACTATTTTAATCTGCAGAAAGAAGTTCTCGTTCACCAAGTTTCTTGTGTGCGTGTTACCTCTAGACGTGGCAACTTACTACTGCAGTTGCTCTCAGTTCCAGGACACTCCCCCACACACCCTCCCACAAGAGCACCACAAAGAAAAATCAGCAAAGAAACTCACAGGTATAGCAGGTGGAACAAGTGTTCTTTGAAAGTACACGTGAACAGCACATTTTACAAACCCTTCAATCTTTGAAAAACAACTTCTGCCTCTGTGTGTTTATCTGGATGCATATTGACACCATGGGAAATTTCCAACACTTCTGCCAGCTTACACCTTCTACTAAGCGAGGACGCCTTATCGTAACGCTCCTGCTATCATACTGTTTGACAGAGCTATGGAAACACTTCCACCTGACCACTCTGCAGCTTGAGGAAAGATACTTGTGTTATCAAAAATGCAAAAGTAACCTGACCTTTTGGCGTATGCCTATACTACTGACAGTGACAGTAATGTGGCGACATTGTATTAAGTCTTCATAAGGTCTGCTAACCAACAGAACATAATAAAGAAACTGAAGCAACTCTGAACCTCTTCATCACGGAAATGCTGAGACAATCCCTTTAAAGGATTTTGTCCAACATTCATAACAAGGTAACACTCATGCACATACATCAGCCCTCAAATTCATACACTAAGAGCAGAGATAAGTTGGCCCATTCTGAAAAACATCAGCTTTAGTTTAGTCTCCGCACTTACTCCCAACCACTCACCCTCTCTATTGTGTTGGCACTGCTGTCTTTGTAGGCCACGCAGTGTAACAGTTTAGGGACCATAGGGCTGAAAGTGGGCTATTTTTTCCACTAGATCAATTTCCCAATTCACTTCACTGCATGGCTTCATAGACAGCTATGCCAGTACATGGATAACATCTATAAGCCTGTAACACTGATACATAAAATGGTTTACTCAGAAAGAGAGCCCAAATTCTGAGAATACCAGAGCAGGCTCCCCAGACAAGCAGAGATATAACACAAATAGTCAGGGGACAGTTTTATGTTCAACTGATCAAATCACTCCGACATTTTAAAAGCATTAATTGAAGAACTATTGCCAACAGTGATATAGGACATCTGTGGATATTGAACCTCTTTAAAAGATCAGTTTAGCTCCTCTTCTCTCCTGCGCTAGTTACCTTGATTAGCCACAACAGAAAGTGAAGTCTGCCTCAGCTGACAAAAAGACCACCAAGGCAGTCATTCAATTTCCAAAAATCAGCTGCTCTGTAAGTCTTAATGGGTTTTGGATGATTGAGGTGGACACCACATTCAGCTCCAAACAAAAGCTGGTGGGGTGGTACTGGGGCAGAAGTACTTCTCCATCCAGGCAAGTCTCACATTTTGTGATACTAATTAAGCTAAAGGAAGAAGAGATGGGGGCCATCATGAAACGTGTAAGCCGCATGATACCACACAGGGCACTAATAAGGATGGGCACTACAATGACCAAAGGATGCAAGACTGGGTCTTCTGTAAGACCAAGTATATAATATGTAATATTAATACGCATGCTTCTACAGCATGCTCGATGCACGAACAAGACAGCTGAGAGGAACAGAGATGAAGCATGCTCCAGCCCCTCTTCATATGCTACTACATGCAAGGTACTCAAAGAGATACACCACAGATACTTCTAGGACAAGAAGGGCTCTCGTTCAAAGGACTGGGCATACCTTATAGAGGGAACTTCCACAGGTCCCTCTCTAAGCAAACCAATCTGGTTGAAGAAAAGTACTATTCCTATTCATGCATCCCTAAAGGCACTACCCACAGTGTCCCAGATAATGGCTCAAATTCTGTATTAAATTATACATGCAATTACAGAAGAATAGAAAACCCATGTAAACATAAATGAACTCAGATATGGGATTTCTTCCCACTGAAAAGTAGTTCACTAACTACTAGAGTTCCCCATATGTCTCCTCTGACCACAATGCATAAAAGGATAGGACTAGACAGCAGCAACATGGAATACTGGTACAGGGATTGAGAAATTTGTTAGATTTATCTGTGGGCTATTAGAAGACAAATATGATGTAGTTAAAGAGTATTTTTGAAAGACATAGTTTGCAAAAAATATTAAAATAATAGCTAATTACAGCTCAATATCCAGTTAAATGGCATAGCCTTCAGAAAGTTAAGAACAGAGGACATGCAAAGTGCAGGAGAGTAAATCTGACTTTCTCATCTTAGGTAGCCTATCCAATACTGTCAAGAAGAATAAATTTGCTCTTTAATCATAACACATCTTTCATCTCTTTTCACAGGCCAAACTCAGTATAAAAGATGACTCTTACTGTCAAAGTCCCTAGCTGGACTTCACCTCAGCAGGTAGCAAAAAAATTCCCAACATCCTTATTATATGTATTTAATTACATATAATACAATAATTGCAAGATTTCAAAGATTTTTTTAACAGTTATACTAAATGAGTAAATATTTGGTTCATCATCAAATATTTGGTATATCATACTAATATAGAGCATCTCAAACAATATTTCCAATTGTCATGAAACAATATCAAGAATGTGTGTTATCCATATGGCAGAATCAGATAATTCATTTGATAATTATGAACAGACTCTGAAAACAGATCTCCAAGAAAACTGTTCATCAATCTTTTTAAAGATATATATAGTGATCTACCTTGAACCTCTGAAGTCCATAAAAAGCTGAAATTCAGTTACCTAAATACAGAACATCTAAGATGGTACTAGAAACTACATAACCACCTTGTCTCCACCTGCACATCCTGGACGTTATAGGCTTAACAGGACCTCTGTTACACTTGCCAGGCTTGCTTAGATGTCTAGGACAGCTTACACCATCTCAAAAGGCAACAGACACCTAAGTTTTGGTAACTTAATCCCACTCAAAATGTTCTTATAAATCAAGCAGTAGGAAAACTTACTGCTAAACTAGTCACAAACAGAAATTCTTGTCCCAGCAGCAAACAGGCTGTAAATACAGAAACACAAAATGTAACAGCTAGAGGTAGTCAAAAAGCTCATCTAATTTCTCCACTACAGAATAAGCACGCCTAGAACATCACTGAAAGCTATCTAATCTATTCTCAAAAGCTTTTAAAATGGGATGCTGTACAGCCTTCTGAAATGTTCTTTTTCAGTCTGTTCTCACTAATATTAGAATTTGTACTTTTTGCCCTGTGTACAGTCTCAACTTTAATAAAAAAAAAACCAGCCTTTTTTTAGTTCTCCACTTCTTCACTTAAAGGAACCAACCATCCTTTATTACAGTGACTTTTTTTTTTGGCACATTCAGACTTCCAGTGTCTCACACTTCAATCTCTCTTTTGCCAGTCTAAACAAACGCCTTCAACATTATTCAGAGGTAGAACTATCCAAGTCTCTAATTCTTGTTCCTTTCACATCAATACTGTCCACGTGTGTTTTAATTTCTTAATAGGTAGTACCCAGAACTGAATACAGTATTCCAGCTTAGGACTCGCACTGAGAAAATAGTTACTTTCAATAGCACTACAATTCACTCACTCAGTCTGTAATGCTTATGGCTTCTTCTACAGTTCTGTCACACAGGGAATTTGGTACTCATGCACTTCAGTTTCTCCTGCCACGTATTGCTTGATACTTAAAAAATAAAGTGTAAAGACCTCAGATAACATGCTCAAAACCAAAAGAGCATAACATCTAAAATGCATTACCTAATAAAACCCTTAATTAACCTAACAGTTTCAGATACATTAACTGCTACAACTGAAGACAAAACACCATTTTTGCACAGGCCACATCTTGCACAAACAGAACATTTGTTGGACTGCAAGATGTTTTATGAAACACTTCGTATAAAACAGTACTTGATCAGGCAAGATTTCCAGAGCTTAAAAAGAATTTCAAGTTTAAAAGACAAGCTACCCTAAGAAAACCAATCAATGGAACAAAAAACCTGCAAGAAGGAATCTCCTGAAGCAAAGTTGACTGCTATACAGTACAGGATAACCACAGACCTTAGTGCTGGGGGGTGTTTTGGTTTGGTTTTACGTCTGATACATGTGTTGAACCTGTTGTTCTCACATGGGGGGGGGTGGGGGGGGGTCCTGTTTCATGCATACAGATTTCAAGGAAACATTGTAATGACAATTTTAATATGATTTTGTTGAACATCGGCTAATCTTTCCTTTCCTTTCAAAACATAAGTAATAATATTCAATGAGGTAGGTGAACACCAATAATTGAAGTCCATTAAAAAAAAGCTTTAGATAAAAACGACTGACACAGTGAAAGTTTTCAAAATATTCAAAGTATTAATTATTAAATAAATTGGTAAATAAAATAAATTAATACACATTATATACAACGCAGTACTAAGCTCAATGTATACTAAAATGACATTTTAAATCACAAGTGTTTGATACACAAGTATATTCTCACAGGCATGTTGTCTTCTCGATATAGCCTTGGAGGAAGCATTTCATGCCGTTTCTTAAACTATCAGACTGTATAAATGCAGAATATATTGTTCAAAAGCACTTGGATACCTATATTCTGCTCCAGCTTACAATTTTGGCCTTTGCTGCACAAATTCTATCTTACAAATAAGATCACTGTTATCCTTTAGTACAAAAACACTTGGTTTTTTGAGACAGATGATTTTAAAATGAACCATCACAAGAGAACAAATTACTCACTCATCCAGAACATGCGGATCCTCAGGACTTTTATTTTCGTATTCTAAAAGCTCAAGGAAACTCTGCATGTACCTGAAATAAGCAAAAATGATAAAGGAGGAGTTAAAATACTTAAACCTAGATTACTTCTGAATTTTTTTTAATCTTAAGACTACAACCTCATCTGAAACAATGGAAGCATAGTACACAGTTCTCTGCAAAGGCTAAAATAAAGTGAGATTCTGCAACAAACAGAAAGAAAGCAAATATATTGAGTTTAAAAGTATTGGTTATGACCCTACAGTCCACAATTCAGGAAAACTGCTATATAAATCAAGCAGGTCTGTAATTTCATGCAACTTAGTTCATCCCTGGATCTTGATTTCCTGGTCATCCACTTTGTACTTTGTTAGTCTGCTCCCACATTCCTCAGAGCGATCCAAACTTCCTTCCAAAATAAAGCTCCAGGGAACACTCCCCAAAAGCCATGCTAACAAGACTGCACCAAGCTGGTCCCACCACAGTACTCCAGAAGAGTACGCACCTTCACACACTCCCACATCTCCTCATACTGTACCCCCGCCCACCCAAGCCTTTTCTTCAGGTTGAACAGTCCAGACGGCTTGCTGAATATCTCTAAGGAGATTCTCAGCTTCTTCCCATATGAAAGATGCTTCAATAAATCTGTGTCATGAAAGAAGTGACAGCTTCTCTTGTGGCAAAGTCAGTCAGAAGAGGTTATTAGAAAGCTGCTCACCCCCACTTGTCATCATATAATATTATGCAAGTCCTGTTTCTGAAGATCCAGGACAACCACCACGCTTGAGAAGCAACACAGCAGGTGCTTTTTACTACAGACCTCCTACCAGAAATCTCAAACAAACATCAGCAACC
This sequence comes from Aquila chrysaetos chrysaetos, assembly GCF_900496995.4. Classification (NCBI taxonomy): domain Eukaryota; kingdom Metazoa; phylum Chordata; class Aves; order Accipitriformes; family Accipitridae; genus Aquila; species Aquila chrysaetos. The sequence continues at coordinate 44,788,932 of NC_044010.1, forward strand.
CTGCGCTGATGCTGAGGCTAAAACAGCAATGAGTATTTCTGGTACTGAAGGCAGCCGATACCTGATTTTTGTGCTGTGTGGATTTGATTTGCTGTCTACTATTACTGCTATGCTGTATTGAGATTCGTACTCCAGAATAATCAAACATTGCTACTCCTGTGTTGAAGGATCAACAGTTCTACTAGAGCATCAGGCAGGGGCAAGCCAAGTGTTTCTCTCATCTAATGCAGGAAGTAATTGTGCAGAAAACTCAGTCAGAAAAAGACTAAAGCAGGTCTCAACCAGAAAAAAGCTGCCAAACATGGTCACCAGTCTTCAGCACAACCAGCAGGCGGAACAGCTTCTGAGGTCATTACACTGCAACTGTGAACTTAGCACCAATGAGGAACTGTGAGTTTCTGAAACAAAGCAAGATTACACAAACTAAATGCTCTAAGGAAATTTATAAATGTGCTAAAGTGATTTCTCTTCAACCTCTGTGGTGATGGAGAAACTATGGAAACAGGTAATGCTTTTCCTTTAGACAGAGTTATCAACAATATTTAGATGTCTCTTTCTGAATCTAAAGTAAATTGATGTTACTTTAGAAGTCAAGATCATTAGCACAAGCACTGTATCCAGCAAGTTAGAGGGACCAGCTCAGAGAAAAGGTTAACTTAGATTTGAAGTTACTCAAATTTCTTCCATCACTTTTACTACTTCTTCCAATCCCTTGACTAAATGAAGCTAGAAAAAAGTAATCTTACATCAAACAAATCTAACCCACTGTCCAATGCCTACCACTATATGTCATCCAACCCGGGATGTTGTAATACCCTGTATATTATCCCAAGTCTCTAAATAAACTCAGAGATGCAAATGCTGTACATTTTTCTTTTATCCGGTTGTAATTTCCAGCTTTTTCACAAAATTCATCCCCCCCCGCTCCCTCCCAAACAGTTCAAAATTAAAGAAATTAAGTAAAAGCTTATTTAAAAGGAAATTTATAACTCTGGTTAGCTGTAATAAATAATTCACAACATTGTCTTCACCACCACCACCATTACAATCTGCCTAACAGTGAGCAGTCAGCAATGCAGTTCACTCCTGTAATAGCTAGTGTGTGTAAAAAAGGTCATTCCCCTTTCATAAAATTCATCTATTTCCTTGAATTGTCTTTTCATTTGAACTGTGAGTGCAGATATGGATAAATGATGGTGGTAACTACAGGATTTATTAAGCACTGAAAAGCAAGACCTTGTGGTGTTTTAAACACACTTCACACACAATTACCAGCCAGCTAGAATAAAGGAGAAAAGTACCAGAATAATGGATGACTTGCTATACTATTAGTAAATGGATACAACTATACAGGACACAAATCTACAACCCCCCCCCCCCACAGATGAAAAAAAGAGAATGTCAGTTATATTTTGCTATCTTTGGTGAGTCACCAAAAGCAGAAATCAAAGCCTATGCCCTTCAAATCTGTTGTCTTTCCTGTGTTTACTTTTTTGTCACAATAGAGTACAACTCATTGGGCAAGCTCTTTGGTTTCAAGCACCCTTTAGCCTTGTTCTTTTGTTAATTACTGCCAGGTAGATTGAATTCTTGTTAGTCTGCCAAATGTAATAATTCTGGAATGGCACATTTCATACATGAAATCACTGTAAATGCCCATAATGTCAACTCCAGATTTTCTTTTCTTTTTTAATTAATGCAAAATACCTTTGCTTTTTCCCTGTGTGTATTTCACTAAGATTTGCTTTTTCCCTGTGTGTATTTCACTAAGATTTTCCCTTAGAATCTCTCTAACACTAAAGCACTGAAAAGATAAAACGTATCTCCATGGTAACACAATCTTGTTAGCATAGTCTGAATGTAAAAAATAGACAAAAAACAATTATTAATCCCCAAACTGTACTGATTTCTCTAATGGCTCTTTCCAAGGAGATAAATGGAAATTTATAGCCTTTTCCAGACAAAAGTACTAAAGATGACAAATTTGGTGAGGGTTAATCAAAATGTGAATTTTAGATATGACTGAGTAGCATATTGTGCAAACCTCACACTCACTTTAGATATTTTACAAGCTCTGACCTCATCCATTACAAGGTTTTATTGTAACCATTTTCCCTCATCACATCAAATTAGTGATGATATCCTTTATTATGTAATTCTGCCATGCGTTCAATATCCTACCTGCAGTGCACTTTAGCTAGAATGCCCTCTTAAAGCTGGCCTAAAAAAGGCCCACTTCTTTGGAACTAGGAAGTTGCCCATTAATTTTGAAAAACTGAAAATAAATTGCTGATCCCTAGCACACTGGCTGTTGATCTGTCTGTTATTTGGAATCACATGAGTTCACTGCCAGAACATACTAACTGTGTCGTTATTTTGATTCAATTTATTCTTTCCCTTGCTACTCCATGCAAAACATACATATAAACTAAGTTACAAACTCGAACTGGGACAGAGGTAATGTTTTACCTGCACAGACTGAAATGCAACACTTTTTTGTTGTTGTTGTTCATAGTTGACTTTGTGGGTAATGCCAGCTCTATTCAGAAAAGCACAGCTGAGTAGCACAAAGGAAGGACACCTGTCCTGCCTATCCTCATTGCTGCACACATCAGACTAAGAAACCCAGAAAAGAAGGAGGAAAAAAAAAAATGCACCTTTCCTGAGAGCAATCAAGCAATCAGTTGTAAAATCTGTTAGGCAGTACAGTGCAGTCAAGGAGCGTGGTACGGGAAGCAAAATGCCTACAGCATGACCATAAAGATGGATTGATTAGAGAACCGAGAAGAGAATAGGGCTTGCCTGCAGCACGAGCATATTCTCAGAAATGACAAGATGAGTTTGCTTTCCCAGGGACCTTAAAGGGACTAGGAAATTTGTGCAATACAGAACGTCACTGCCTGGCTGGACAGAGGACTGATGGGAAAGGATCCATGCTATGCAGTAGGCAGGGTTAATTTGTTTTCTTACTCCACCAAACCTAAGTTCCAGCTGTTTACAGAGCCACCTTAATCTAATTTAAAAGTTTAATAAAACCTACTTTAGGAGCTTTTTGCATTTTTTGGCATGCTGACATTAAGGAATAGACTGGGAACTCAAATTTTAAAGCTCCAGCTAATCTGGAGTCTCACCAAAAGCACATAAAAACATAGGCTTCTAGTGCACAGTGGTAGCGTAAATAAATCAAATATGCTGGTGGCTACATAAATTAGTGACAATTAGCAAACAAACAGATTAAGGTGAATAATGCATTGAATTGTGTCTTTGCTCACTTGTGGCAAATGTACGTCAGATTTTTTTGTTTGCATGTTAATAAATTCTCAAGTTTCCTCAACCTATGGCATAGTAAAAATAAAGGATCATGAAATCTGATCTGAAAAAAATTCCTTCTTGAAGTATCAAACAAGTGCATCAAGAAGAGGTTTCTTCATTTTACAAGTTCACAAAACAGCTGAATAGCTAAATTTATATTTATTTATTCTACTTCATAAAATTCAGGAATCTCTTTCTAGATATGCCTAAACTTCAGATTTATAACTATGTTTCAAAACCTGCTATCAGCATAGCTGCATAATACTCAAGGTCATTCCCACTGAAGTTAATAAAACTGTTCTGTTTCGGTCTTTCACTGATACAGTAAATTTTGCCCAAGGTTCAGCACCAGTATATCACTAGGACTTATGATCTACAGGTAAATGTTTAAACAAGCAATAAAAACCTCTAAACAGAAGTATAAGAAAAACTTTTCAAAGCCCATATCTATAACCAGAAAAACAAGTCAGAAGTAACAAAAGTAACTAGCATGTTAAGATCACAAAAATATTCTTGCGTAATCTCAGTGAAGATATTCCTTGCTACAAAAACTGTTAGTTAACTGAGGATCAAAGTTAGAAGAAAACTACAACAAACGTTTTGATTTCACACTTCCATCTCTGAGTCGGATGTCCACTTAAACTTCATCACAGTACAGTCTGATATTTTGGCACATTTAACAGAAAACTATCAGTCTATAGGTGTGATAGTGCAAATCACATGATCATATAAAATACATGACTTGGACAACAGTCTTACAGTCGCTATATATTCTAAGACACTCGAGACTGATTTTTTTTTTTTTTTTTTCCCTCTCAAATCAGTAGTATCTATTGCAGTGATAAAAGTCATACCATGAGTCCTCAAAACTCTAAGCAAAAATTCTGAAGCGGGCATCCACTCTAAACACCCATTCAGTTCCTTTGCCAGAAGTGATCCAGATGTTGCTCAACTCTGTATTTGCAGGGCAGAAGCATATGCCACAGAACATATATTTGGACTACAAGAATTATGCTGTAGAACCACTTCATTCACCTATCTGTCCACTTTTCACTGAAGACAGCTTCACAAGTTATCTAGATTAGAAAAGCCTAAAAGGCTTGCATATTATCCACTCTTTCGTATTTGGCATAACAGCTTCCAGTAACATGAGACAGATGATACAAGCCTTTAAACCTTACAAGCTGCCACTTAACCACAAAGTAATTGTTACTGTGTGGCTCCATGGCATTTACATTTATTTGAAGCACTTAATCATTATGTTTGAAATGGTCATCAAGACAGCTAGTGTTACCTTTCATAAACAAACATATTTAAACCAAAGTACGCAGTATCACATACCCTAATTTATATTTTCTAAGTCTGAAGCTTGACAAATATGAGACCAAACCCAGCAGTCAATGTCCAGTCAACGTGGAATTTTCTTGGCTCAAGGGCTATGACTGAACTTAACAGAAGCCTACATTAGTTGCTGTTTAGTTAGACAAGCTGTTACTCAAAGGGAAGTCTGTTGTATACTGCAAAGATATTTTCACATCAATTCTTTGTGTCAAGTATTTGCAGATAGAGAGACAATAAATACCCCACAAACAACGATTTTTTTAGAGCTTAATACATACAAGGCAGTAGTCTCCAAATCTCACTGAACATGTAAGCAGGCTAGAAATAATTAATGTGGAAAAGATGACAGGATTTTGAAGCACTTCGGATATACACTAGTTATTACAATGGAGAATGTTACTTACTGGACAACACCAGATTTCTGACCTGTTCTGTAACTTCCACTGAATACCAGGTTATGATTTTAAAGATATAGCAATAAGAAGAACAGATGGTTTAAATTTTCTTTCCATATTTTTGACAAAGGAATAATAAGGCAAAAGAACAGCTATTTCAAGAACTCATGTGTGCAATACAGTAAGGAATATTTTAAAAGCTTGCTCTTAGAAGTTATTGACCGATTCTAATTATCTGGGAGACAACAGTACGCTTTTACTAACTTAGAAGACTAACTTACAAATTCTTATCTCTAAGATCCATATTAGAGTATTTACTTAATATGAGACAGAAGAAAAGGAAACTTCATTTGACAAGAAACATGCATTATAAACAATTCAAGGCAGAAAACAGACTTCAGTTCAAGACAATTCAAGCTGAGTTGCAAGTAAAGCAACAAATATAGTGTTAGTTTTACACTCATTTTTCAATCCAATATTTTTAAACTTACCAACTCTGTACTAGCCCAACTGAAGGCCTGTTAAGTAAGTTATCAGGCAACAAATTGACTTCTCTCATTGTGTTAGCTAGTCGCACAGGAAGTTCTTTCCGCAGAAACATATAGGAAGTCTTCTCACATGCATTGTCACGACCTGTTAGAAGGAAGGAAAAAAAACAGATGTCCATTACAGCAGATCAAATTTTAGACTTCCCAGTGCTAGAATATAAAAAAAAAAAAAAATCCACTCATGGAAATAAAAACAGTTTAAAAATAATTTCTTTCAGTACCCACCTTCACTTCCCTCTCACTCCCAAGACATATTATATACTTTTATCTTCCTAGAGCTTAACTCCTTTTTTCTGACATTCTTCCTAATTTCACATAATCTCATCCTCTCTCCTATAAATAAAAATCTCTTATCCTGTAAATAAAAATCATCAAATACCAAAGACTTGATATTAGCTCGAAATAAGACCCCAAAACACTAGCTTTTATCAGTATGACTGTTCTACTAAAGTGAGCTTTTAAAAAGTACATGCTGCACACGTAACAGAGGGTAAGGAGTGAAAACAAAGGGACAAAAAAGAATGGCAACAGCTGGCTGATGTTTCATGTCACAAGGTTTTCAAACCTACTAAGTACTTAAACATTTCGGCAGCACCTGGAAAGACCAGCCAAAGGTCATCATCCCTCCTAGGACTAGCCTTCAAGATGCTCACTAGCTACCTGGAAGGAAAGTCCAGTGCTCATCACCACACTGCCATTTGGAAAAGCTGCAGCTGAGATTATCTTGGACTTTCACTTTTAAAATAGAGTTTTATCCAGCACAGTACTTTGAAAATAAAATAATAAAAAAACCCAAACAGTCAGCAAGCAAATAAAAGGGATCCAGCAAAATAACAATGCTTTGCTGCGGACCTAGTTGGAACAGTGATAATTCTCTGGAGCCACCCTACACGAACCAGAAGACTGATAGGACCAATAGCATTAAACTAAACTAGTTACTGGAGATACCTATAAAACTTTAACTACAAATATTTGAAAGTTTAAGATGTTAAGACTCTTGCGCAAGTAATTCAGATGGAAGATCAGACCTGACTTGACATACTTTTCGGTATTTTGCAGCATTTCACAAGTGGGAGAACTCCCCACCATAACTAATTTCTAAAGAGTCCAGGTAAATTAAAATAATAAAAAAAATAATCCATGTTTTACTTGTAATGAACAGTCAGTATTCTGCTTTTGTCTAGAAAGACAGTAAATGTCTTTTGTGATGATAACCAGTACAACCGCCTGCAAAATTTGTGAGCGAAGGCATAATACAAGCGCTATAAATTATGTTCAAGCAAACCAGAAAGCGTTAAAAGCACTGCTAGGCACACAATCACTGAGATTTGCAATTTGAAAGACTCAAGTACAAAGCAACCAGCACAATCAAGGTGATACTTTTTAAGACAGTCCCATTATAATCAGCTGAACAGCAGAGTTTTCACCTTCTTTGCATAGGTAACATGCATTGATGGATTAGCTCCCAAACCATAACACAGGCTTGGGGGAATATGCAGGGAGGATTAGGGTTTCCCTTTTTTCTTGCTCATTTAGGTATCATCAACCAGTGGATCATTAAATTCTATTGGTGTCAGCAATTCTATTATTGTTCTTCCAGCAAATATTTGGACCTATTTTACTTACTTGCATTTCCACATCTTCAATTACAAATACACACATCCTGTCAAAATTAGACAGAGGAAACAAGACATTACACTGTTGTTTTCTGTGAAGCACAGTAATGATTTCAGAGTTCAACCCTACAATTAAGTGAGATACCAATTCACCTGCAATAGAGGATTGACACTTGTTTGTTCACAAGTCATTGTATATAGTAGTTCTTTAGGAAGACTGTGGCTGGACAGCAGGAAAGACTCTGACTAGCTCACCATACACCTTCTGGGCTGGAAAAACCCTCAGGAACCAAGGCGATGACCGCTTCTTCCCAAGACTGACTGAGAGCAAGTTTAGTTATTTTCTAGGCAATAAGCAGCAAAAGGAATGAGTAACAGTCCAGACAATGAGGAAATGTTGACCCACAGCCTGCGGGAGTCTGGGAAAGGGCATGGGGGCCCTTCACGGACACAGTCCCTGGGTTTGTGCAAGGCAGACAACAAAAGCTGCTAGACTGGAAAGCAGGACTGGCTGAAGAGACCCACCTCCTCTCGTCCCACGAGCAAGGGCACATCTCTAACCTGTCTCACGCCAGCAGTTCTAAACTGTTTCTTTTTAAGGAGTTGCCTTGCTCTAACGTACAGCTATGTTTTAGGTACAGAGCCCTTTGGGGTCCCTTTGAATGCTCAGTGCAGGAAAAGGAAAGGAAGTTCTGTTTCAAGCCTGCTAACTTGAAGGCTTGCTTCACCATAACTTCAGTATATCTTTTTGGTTTGGGGCACGCCGTCAGAGTATCAGCTGCTTAGCTGCATGCAATTTATCTGAGCCTCCACAGAGTTGCTTCAGCTTCTAGAATAAGGTCAGTTTTCTGCTTGCCAAACAGCGCATGCACGGGATGAGAGGATGGCTATTCACTAGAATCAGCAATAATTAGATATCCTCCAGCTTTTGAAGCAAAAAGCATACTGTGTCCTAACAGTTGCTCCGTGGCTGCTCGTCGTCACAGCCCGTACAACTACATTCATCAAAATAAGGAACATCCTACTAATTACAAAAAATAAAACCTGAGTCTGTAAGTTAGGTATTTTCTGAATATAATTTATCATACACAAGTAAGTCTAAGTTCTAAAGATCTTTCCAGAAACAGCATTCTAGTAAGCTGTAACACCACTTTTGCAGGTTTAGCCTATAGTCAGATATAGGTTTTTTTATAGGTTGGCTTTATTTTTGCTTGTTACATTTTTTTCAAAATATACAGCAGTCTTTCTTGATTTTGTTATCACTCCAGCTGGGTCAATATACATTCCCAGAATCAGGCTTTTGTCTTAAGCACCGTAGGCTAAAGGCAGTTTAAATCCATCAGTTTCCGTTCAAGAGAATTTGAAGTCTCTCCCATGGTTAAAGTGAAAGTGAAACTTGTGAATAATCTCTCCTTGATTTACACTGCAGCCCCCAAGCAGTTACTCAGTAATACATATGTATAAAACAATGACCTGCTTACCTTTGCGTGAATTCAAATGGAACAAAGAATGCAGTATGCCCTAGTGCAGACTACGCTGCACTAGGCATCAAGGATTATATTTAGCTTAATTTCCAAAAATAGTGGGTGTTGTGTCAGAGAGTTGATTAATTATGGTGCACTGAAGCCCAACAGTAGCAGCAGACTTCAAGGCAAAATGTAATGACATGGAAGTATAACGCTAGCATGGCATTATAATATACTAGGAGTACAGTTTTTGTTATGAATTACTAATAGAAGGCCCACTGCTTTTATATTTTAAGCAATGCATTGCAAATACAGCTTTATGCCATCTTAAGTTATATGAAATTAGCATTCATTTTTAACTCTGAGGAGTCATGAATTTTCACCTATAAGTCACTGAATCAACCGTAGGAATACTGCAGAAGAGTCTGGTCAGAAGATGCAAGGATCACTGGCATAAAGAAAAAGCTTCACATACATATTTTATTTGTAATTTTACTGTCTTGAGTAGTCCTACAGACATCAGTGCAACTACTGGTTAAATACTGTACCAGAGACAGGATATAAATAGGAAAAGCATTCAAGACTTAAGAATAAAGAAAAAGCTGTGGGTCCACCTCAGAACAGCCATCCTGCTATCAATGGCCAGCAACAAACTCTGAGCTCCAAGGCGGGGAAGTGGGACCTCACTGTTCAACTAATGACAAAACAGAACCTACACTGCTAGGGACAGAAAAGTTTCTAATAAAGTTATCCATTCAGCATTCCCACCCTGATATTAAACCTACAGCAAGGCCTTTGCCTTCACTTTTACAGTCCACTACTCATTATTTAACTATTAGTGATTATTAAGGGTTCTTTTTTGTCTTGCCTTCTTTACCAGTGCTTTCCATCTACATTTTTTTTTTAAATAAAATGAGTATGTTCAAATTAAAAACAGCTAACCCACCACCAAAGACTTTTTCAAAGTTTTAGATTCAACTTTCTCTGAACATTGGATGTGCTTCCATTAAAATATTACACCTTTTATAACTAAGGATTTCTGTGCAACTTTTATATTCCTGCTGACTTTGAATAAAGGCTAGGTTAACATTTCATCCTATATAGTGCTTCAATACAAATATATATTCATTTTCTTTAAGTGAAGACTGATCTGCTGAGGTAGCATAGCAGTTTCTTTCTACAGACTCAGTAATGATATACAATATACCTCTGCTTAGCTGTCAAATACTTTAACTTAGATTTCAAGCACTTGTAACAAATGAGCACAACAAAAAGTTGTTAGTTCAACTTGTGCTTTTAATACTTAAATACTCAAAGCATTTGAGAAGATTTTAAAGCATTTTGTTTGGTTTTTTAAAATATTTTAAAGCAGATTAGAAGTTTTGGAGTGAGATTTCAAGATACTGAAAATTTTCTGCACGTCAGAAGTTAGGGAAGATTTTCATTTCAAGAAAAACAGCTAAAAAAATTATTTCCTTAAACTGGCAGCTGCATAGGTTTCCAGTATCAGCACCTCATTTGTGGATCTGCCCACATGCTACACTATACCCATGAAAGAAACATCAACTCAAGCAAGAGTTTGAAGGTCCCAATGCCATGTATGAGAGATTAGAAATACTAGAAAGGAGAGAATGCCCAAGAAACCAGAGCACCTGGAAGCCTTGGACCCTCTACAGCTTACTAAAAAGTCTGAATCCTGTTTCTTGAATTGACTGTTTCTAGGTACGTATCTATTGGAAATGTTGCAGTAAGCTGTGTTAACAGATTACCTACCCTCCAATATCTTGCTACCTGTGAGAACACAGAAAAACAGTCCAAGTCTTCAGATCCTTTCAAAAGCCAACAGAATTTCATTGCATAGTTTAGCTAGTCCTGAACATGTTAATGGAAAAAATAAAGGAAAAAAAACCCTACTTTTGGAGGTATGCAAATAATAACTGTTCTCATGTCAAACAGTTGAGTTGTTAAAGATTTTAAATACCATTTCTGAGGTACGTAAGCTGTTAGACACCTAAGATTCCGCATTAGGAAAAGAAAACTCTTTCAGAACAGTACATCAGAAATGCAATTATTTCAGTTTTCACAAGTTCTGCATTGATTTTTGTGACAAGAGTTCCACAGAAGAATTAAGCAATATTCTGCTTTAACAACCTCGTGAAGAATGGACAGATATATTACCGACATTGCAAATTTGACCCTTTCATTAAGTATGCAAGTTATCTCTAGAATTGAATTATACTTCATTAAAACTCCTGTGCAATTTGATAATCAATGTTTAATGCAGGCAGAACAGCCAAAAAAGGACATTCTAGTGGACAGCATCCATTTTATTTCATACATACACACTTATATACACAGAAACACACAAAGCAAATAGATCTCTAAAAGCATGCTTCTAAAAAAAACAGAAAATGGAAATACTAGAAGACTCAAAGTGAAACACTTCTTATCGACAAAGCCAAGAAGAAAGCAAAGACATCACATGATATACGGGGTTCAGAATTTTACACACATCAACTTTTATTTCCCAGTGTCTGTAATACAGCAATACTTGATTTCAATTGAACAATGATTCAGTTTTCTTGCTTTAAGTGGAAGAATTGTGAAACAGGATTCCTTCAATGAGGAGTATCACGTTAAGGCAACATAAAGAACAAACCATACAGCATACTACCTCTTTGCTATAGATCTACTCTGCTGCAGGGAACAAAGCAGCCCTGTACACTCTGCATGGTAGAAAATAACCCTATAAAGTAATTCTGTCTTCTAAGGGACTAGATTTTAATTCAGGGTCAAGATGCCAGATTATCTTTAGATTTTTACTCTTCTTAATGAAAGTTATACTTTCAAGCTGATTAAGAAACTCCCAGATCATACCTATGGTGCTTGTAACTTAACCCAGAATTTGACCAAAGAGGATGAAGGAAAAGCACATGTAAGAGAACACACTCCACTCAACACTGGTAAATTACATCAGTTTCTGAGCATCTTCTAAAAGGGTAGATGGACCAAGCAGAAATCCAGATGACCACAACAGTAAAACAGGTGGTGACAAAGGAATGAATGAAACTGACTGGATTTACTTAAGAAGAAACAGATAAAGAATACAGCAACACTCTTCAAAGCCTTACAGTTCACTACAGAAGAGGCAGCAGTAACCTAGTTCATCAAGGACCAAACAAGCATTAGACTCAAACTGCAGAAGACTCAAGTCATAATTTGACAGAAACTTCCTGATGGCAAAACACTGTAAAAGACAGCAACCTGCTCTGTCTTTTTGCCATCTCTTCTACTTGTGAAGTTAGACACCTGCCCCAAATCACATCAAGCTAGTTGATAGAGTCTCTGAACTGGAGATTAGACCGAACACTGCCTAACATTCTTTGTAGCCCTAATTCTCTCATGACCCAAGAGGAAGAAAGCCATCACCACGTATCTTGTCAATCACCTGCAAAAAGAAAGCAGTGCAATTTCACACAGGGAGAGAAACAAGAAAAATGGGAGAACTCTGAAGAAGTCAGAGTTAGTAAAAACGCAGCACGGATTGCATAAATTAAGTTATACAATAGAAGTTACTTTGACAGAAAAATGGCAATAAAAAGCAAGATATTTGTGAAGGAAGTAATCTTCAAATTATTTCAAATGATTACTACTGCATGCATACCTAGTGCAAAAACTGAAACAAATGTCAAGTGTCACCACAGCAGGTCTTTACAAAGGTTTAAAAAAAAAAAAAAAAGAGGTTGTTTAATAAATGCTCTACCATCTTCAATCTTCTGAACAATCTTACCTGTCTGGGTTAGTAAGTCACCCTATACAAAAGTCATGTAGAAAAGTATATTCATGGCCTCCTCTCTGCCCCCATCAAATCTTCAAAACTAGCACCAAAGAGAGATTGTGATGCCAATCTTGAGACTCTTTTGTTCAAGTACAAGTCAGTGTAACAGATTGACAACAGATACACCCTTCAACATACAGAAAATGAGAAGATACATTAGTCGAACAAGGATCTAAGCAGTGATCTCCCGGACTTTACATCAAACTAAGGTCAGTGGAGAATATTCTATGGACAACCACCTTCCATATAAGTCTTACATGACAGAAACAAGCCAGGGTTTTTAACAACACAGTGGGAATGGTACCTACACAAACATTGCTGCATTTGGAATGGTGACCATCCACGAGAGACAGTGTCTCTAAATGATAGTGGATTTGCTTATGCAGTGAAGTATGACACACCTGAAGAACTGATTTGACTGTTCTTGCTCAAGTTTAAGTTGAAAATATAGGTAAACTTATTTAAATGAGACAGTAAGACATTAAGATTTCATAAAAAGTTCACCCAGGTGGCATTTAATATTAAAATCAATTTTCTTAGATGTGAAAAGGTGTTTTTTCCACCAAAAATAAATCATGCCATTTATTCAATTAGACAAGTATCAGAGGGGGGGGAATAAGGTAAGAAAACATAAATAAAACATGATCCAGAAGGTTCGAGGTAACACAGGTCACAAAAGCAGGCTTGAACACATTAGGTCTTCTAAATGTATACATCATCAGATGGGAAAAGATTAAAAGTGGGATGTTTTGGGGTTACATATCAGTATTATCACTGGTGGACCTTGAATCCAAAGGAAATTCAGGAAGCAGAGACCTACTTCCAGACAGTTTTCTCTACTAATCTATTTTCCCTGCTTTGGGATTCAACTCTTGTCTGAACATTCACTCCTCTTTTCCCTGTTTTTCTCTTTCACCTTTTATCCCATAGTGCTAAGAAATGGAAAACAAATGTAACATTGATAACAAGGCCCACTCAGGCTCTAGGCATCATATGCCCATAGCATGTTGGAGGGAAAAAAAAAAAGTATTTTTCAATTGGAAGGAATGAACATTTATCACAGTGCTCCCTCTGAACCAGTATCTTTTCAGTTCCTTCCATTGCAGTGATGGAATTAGACTTCTGTTGCAAAGCTGGACCTAAAGAAAACTTTTGTTCTGCGTCCTACAACAAGAGGCACAAACAACGTAGAAGCAATTCACACACATGCAGCAGACCCTGATTCAATTCTGGCAAATGCTACAAATTGCCAGTGCAATACTACGCTGTCCAAGATTCAGATTACAAAAGGATTAGTTCCATACAGAAGGCTGTACACAAACCTTGATTTTGCTGCAGAAGAGGGCAGAAACTCAGCATGATACCATGAACTCCGGTTCCTCCAGAACATTATCAAATGCTCTCAGTTCAGCTGCCAGATTCCCACATTCATTAAATACCCATTTGAGAACAGACTACAGTAGTAGTCCTTCACAGTTGATGATCAAAGTCACCTGCTTTGAAAACCTAATATGGCTGTCACATCCCTAGCAGGTACTGGACTGTTGGGGTCACATCAAAAAAGCATCTGTAGTTTGAGTATTAACACTTATCTGTCAGAGGAGACAGGAAAAGAAGAAACTAAGTGCTCTTGTTAGTCTTTTCACCGCACCCTGAGGTCTAGTTCTCTCCATTAACTACATATCTAACACCAAGCTGAGACAGTAGATACCACACTACTTTAACACCCGTAAGTCCCACCTGTTGTATGTCTGAAAGGAGGGACTCCATTCAGAGTCCATAAAAACAAGATCAGAAGCCATTCACCTCCTCTCCCTGTGAAACTACTACTATTGAAACTACTACTATTGCTTTTATCTAGGGCAAAATAACGGAAGGAAGACAGGAAGGCAGGAGTGATCATATCTACTGTCTTCTCCTGAGCTTCCAGAGTACTTTTTAGCTCCTGTACAGACAAACAAAACAAACAAACAAGTGAAGCAGAGGGATGGAGAAATCTTTGAATGAATACGCAAGAAGATCAAGGCATCAGAGCAGACTGAGCAAAGGCTAAAACTAATAACTTGCTGCTGAAGCTAGGAAAACAGAACTAAAGAAGGATCGATGAATTCCACTGATTATACACCATTTCTGGAGCATGAGCTATACATTAAAAGGCAAACAAACCATGCTTGCACAGCACCAATAAATGTGGCTACAAAACAAAACAAAAAAAACCACCACAAAATCAAAACAACCCCAACTCCAAAAGCATTCCTAATCCCCAATAGAAATAAAGACATTTTCAGCATACTCTCTAGGTATTTATCTCACCAACCACTAAAAATACCAATCCCACAAAACACATACAGGGTTTGTTTGTTTGGTAAAAGACAGGGCTTTGTAAAACCCAGTGAAGATGACGAAGCAAAGGGAAAAAGAACACACACAACATAACTGGAGACACTGACTCTTGCTGACCCTCCCTCTCTACCACAGGCTGCCTTTGGGAAAGCTGCAGGTTGAAACTGGATTCCCTTTTCCGACCTACCACGTTGAGCTACAGGATAGCAACCACAGCCTGTACAGCTGTTCCAACACAGGTAGCCAGCAGATGGCCAAATTTAAGAATCTGGCCCAGACTAACCTTAGGTATTCAGCCTGGTTTTAGACATCTCAGACCTAAGCTTCAGCCCAAGCTCCATCACTGCTCTCTAAGGCTACTTCCACCAACACCTATAATTTTTTCATTACAGTAGCCTGGTTCAAGGACATGCTTTCACTTGGCACATATGAGCAGCATTAAGAGATTGATTCTATGTCACTAAAGAAACTGGAGTAACTCTGAAGTTTCAAAAATGAAACCTGAAGAATTAAGGACAGGAAAATTATTATAGTTCAGTAAGATCTAAAAATAACATATCACTTTTATGAAGTCTGAACAATTAAGTTTTGTTAAACAGCTACTGCAAGAAAACCGGCTAAAGCCAGAGGAATTAAAGTCTGCAAGTAAGCTTTCCCACATAGTTTGTTTCTGTTCTTCAGTCCAATTCCCACTACTAGTTGCACCTTTGCAGTCTAAAGGAAAGCACACTGATAGAGGTGCTTGAGTCTTCTCAGTCTAAATTATTCATGTTCACAGATGAAAGTTTAGTTAACACTGTATGACCACTGATTCCACTCTGTGCCATTTCATTAGTAGGTACAATCCAAACTAGCAAGCTCACATGCTAGTTGACTTTCCAGTTAAACTTTCCAACAGTCATGTGACAGCATACAGATAAATGACCAGAGCTGAACTACAGAAACAGTTGAGCTTAATAAACCATTTCTGATTTATGCAATTCAACAACAGATTGAAGCACTCTTTGACTGCCAGGCCAACTGCAGCACTTACTTTCTATTCCAAAGGAAAATTTCAGGATACCATTCACTAATGAGAATACATTAGCCTACATTCTGTTGTCTAAATGACCAGTCCAAATCCCATTCACAATCAAAGGTCTAGACTTTAATTTAAGAAGTGTTAAATTAAGCAAGTATAACTACTCTTCAATTTGTATACAGAAGATATATACTTACCTCCACTTATTTCCAAAATCTCTGAAAGAGTCAGCTTGTTTATGTCTTATGTGTATTAGTTACTACAGCCGTATAGATGAATACCACTGATGCCAAGAGAAAGTCAGTTCACATTTTCATGTAAATGCAGGTTAAGGACAAACTGTCAGACAGCTGTCATTAGCACAACTGGACAGCTCACCATGGACGAAATCACTACATTTATTATTAAATTAGCTATACACTGATGTAATAATAAATAACATAGTAGTAATAATAATATAAGAAGTTACAATATATAACTTGTGAACTCGAGTAAGCCTGTTTCAGTAAACGGTCCTCCAAATGAAACCAACTGCGCCAGCAAAGCAGCTTAACTTACTACTGAACTGGAACAGATAAACAGAAGGAATTAACAGATGCACAACACACTGCATATCTATCAAAGTCTTAGTCAAACTGCAACCATTAATTTTAACTCTTAAAGCCACAGCCTTCCCTTCATAGAAAAGACTCAAGGGAAGATGTATGTCTCTCAAGAGGAATCGATTATCAGGCAAACACTTGTAAAAGCTGTAAACCAGTACCACGTATTATACAGAGTAACCCAGATTAAAATAAAAGCATGAATTTTTAAAATAAGCTTCCCTGACCTAAAACTAAACTGCTTACCACTGAATTCTAATGAAGTAACTTTTTGAATATTTTAAAGCATTTGCCAAGAGAAAACACAGTAATCAAAAGGATCTATGACGTCTGATGCAGCAGCGCTCAATTACCCACAGGCTGTATTGTTTTTTTTAGACACATAGGCCCAAGGTTGTCTTTCCTTGGGGCAACTCTCAAGTAGGCTGAAAGTCAGATGAATCATTTTAGCAGCTAAGCTTCATCTTGCCCATATCACAGGCACTCCCCACAGCACATGGCAGGTAAAGAGCCAAAATGTTCTTAGGAGAAACCATGGCCCAGGTCAGGTTCCTGATCCTAGAGCGATCCATGCAACCCAAAGACTCCCTCCCTAACCAAGCGCAAAGAGCCTCTAAAAAACAAAAGTGGCTCTTCAAACTACACCAGCTCCTCTTCCACTAACACTCCTGAGACCCAAGCAGGGAAGAGTCTGAGAACAGGAAAGAGGTGGCATACTGTGCAGCACATCAGCCCTGGCCTACACTGCAAAAGGGCTCTACGGCTTTCAAAAAGGAGATCCTGGACAAAACAAATTTAGTGTTTTGTTCTAGTGACACCCAAAATTTTAAAACAAATTTAAAACTTTTTTTTTAAATGTAGATGAGGCTTGAAACACCAAGCCAAAGAAACTTTATTCCCCATTTGTTGCTCTCTGATCAGATTCTGTTACAATAAACTAACCAGAAAAGACTGAATTTTGCTCCTTTGAGCTTATAATCACCTTTTCTGCCCATAAAAGGTGAAGATCTATTTCACACTGAAGGTTACAATTAGATTTTCCAAATTTTTAACACTCTCCCTAAGCTCTCACAGCTTTGACAACTTCCTCCCTAACCTTTGTGGAAGACTTCCATAATTCCCCCTAACTGTTCCAGAAAAATACAAATCTCTGCTTTATCCTTCAGTCCCTGTCAACATGCCAAATTCCAAATCTCCAGCATAAATAAAATTAACATTTATGAACAAAGACTCACACAGTTAATACCAATTACATAAAAATACTGCAAATACCATATGGTCCAGTTTCCCTTCAGTCTCAGTGAGGTGAAATGTATTAGACTGTTAAACATCTTGCTAGAAAATGCTTCTGATTATTAACAAACCACATTGTAAAAAAGAAGATTAGAGGATTCCTCTATGCCACTGCTAGTCACCAGGGATCAAATGTATTTACCCAGTCTATAAAATCTTTAAGAAAAGCAATAAAGAAGGATGTAGCAGTTAAAAATGTATTTTTTATTTTTTTTTAGCAAAAAGCAGTTTTGTAACTTTTTAACTTTGCCTCTTTCTCTGTTTACACAGTCTTAAACACAATTTTGAAAAAATCAACGAAAATTTGCACAAGTGTATTATTTTAAGGAATTAAGTTGGTTAAAGTATTTATAATACTGTGTTACTTATTTTACACTGACTACAAACTAATGTGCCAGGTTTTTTATGTATATACAGAGTAAAAGTAGCCTCTTCCCAGGCAAAGAAAATAATTTAACTAACAAGACAAAGAAACATGTAAGAGAGAATGTCACATTTACATAGAAAGATTCAGAGCAAAAAAGGGTAATAGTCTTACTTGCTTACACACAAAGCATCAGAAAAAGAATTGTGTATTTCACAGTCACAGTTCAGTGCTCTAATCCATCCTTTCAACCTACTATCCCAAGACGAAAAATTACATTTAACTGACTCCAAGAACACACACAAAATCATAAACATATTTTAAAAGGGCTAAGTAGCAGCCTGTAAAATATCTTTACCAATTTTGGGGAAAAGGTGGCTTTTAAAAACTACTAATATATAGTAAGGATAACTGGCATCTAGAAGAGCTGCTTTAGTATAGTTACTATGGAATTAGATAAAACAATTCCTGAATTTATGCCTAATTCTATTACAGATTATATTGGTTTGGGCCATGGGGAACTAGAGAAATACTACTCACTCTCCACAGAACAGTACTGTGAAGATCAATGACTGCTAGTGAAACATAAGAGTGTATACGAAGTGTTATTCATAAATGTGTACTGAGTCTGGCTGGGATGGAGTCAGCTTTCCCCACAGCAACCCATAAGGTGCTGTGCTTTGGATTTGTGACAAAGTGTTGATGACACACCTGTGTTTTGGCTATTGCCGAACAGTACTTGCACAGGATGAAGGCTTTCTCTCTTTCTCCTGCATCCAGCCCCTACCCCAGCAAGTGGGTTTGGGGGTGGGTAAGAGGCTGGAAAGGGACAGAGCCGGCACAGGTGACCTAAGCTGGACAAAGGGATGTTCCATATTACATGATGTCGTGCCCAGCAATGAAAAACTGGGTGGCTCTGTCTCCCAAGACAGCCATTACACCAAGACCAGCTGGGCATCAGTCTGCTCACGAGAGGTGGCAAGTGACTGCCTTTGCATGACTTGTTTCTCTTCCGCTTTCCTTCCTTATTAAACTGTCTTTATCTTGACCCACAAGTTTTCTCACTTTTACCCTTCCTATTCTCTCCCCCAAGCTAATAGCAAGCACCTGCAGGGGTGCTCAGCTCCTGGACGGGGTCATCCCACCAGAATGCTGCACATCTATATTAGCAATCTCATCTTAATGTTATTCCATAGTGTTTTTTTTTTTTTTTTTTTTTTAATTAAGAATTTCACATGGTACTGTGCCAAAACTTCATAAAAAGCCAGATATAGCATCTGCTGCTGCTGCCTTAGCAAACATCAAATTAACTGGGAAATCAGACTGCCTCAACACAATTTATTGTCTCTTTACCACCTTATTATCTCTTGGTGCTTATCTATGTATTACTTCAGCATTAGCTCTATCATTTTTTCAGCTACTTCAGTCCACCTGACTTACTCTAATGTCCTCTTCCTTTTCTTTGAAAGACAAGTAGAAGTAGTGTGTTTTCCCATTTCTACAACCCTGGGGCCATCACCATCAGTTATTTCCATGAAGCCTGTAAGCAACAGCTGTGCTGCACCAGGCCGCTCACATTTGCAGAGGAAAGTGTTCAGCTACTCACAAAACACAGCATTGGCTTACTTCTACTGGCACCCACTAAGCCAAGAGGATCTAGACTTATTTCAGCTTATCTAAAATTTGTATCAGGGACAGGGGGGAGAGTTGTGATTTCCTTTCAGTTTCTGGATACAATATATCTTTTTCTAAAGATCAAAGCAAAGATGAATTCAGCAGTCTTTATCATCAAGTACTTACTTTAGTCAAGTAAACATTACACTTCAGCATTCTCCCCAATTACTATAAGTTATCTCAGCATCTTTTTTCCTCTGTTTTTCTATCCCATGACTTTTCACCTTAGCTGTTATTTGTACTGCAACCTGAGATACATGTCCTTGCTTCCAGTTTTCATATGATTCTTTTTTAATGAACAGTATTTCTGGAATTCCTAACACTGCTCTGCTGCTCTTATATCTTTTACCTGCATCAGAATTTCTCTTTCTGAAATCAACAGATCATCTTATATTCCTTATGTCTTCGGAGAGACCCTTTCTATTGATTTCCTTAGCTTATAAAAGTTATGCTACTTTAAAATCACGAGCTGTCATTTCTCCCATTCCCAAGGGGAAGGAATGCTATCAATTCATGATCATTTTCACAAAAATTTAATTAAGGTCTGGATCTTCAAGCACCTCCTTATTAGTCCAAATCTAGTCTAAAGCAGGCACTTCAAAAATTTCTACCCATTTCTGGAAGAAAAAAGTGTCCCAAACATTCTTAGATCTTCAAGAACTACAGATCCTATCTTTTTGTCCTTCCAGAAAGTAGTTTTGCCAAGCCCTCAACTTTTGTCATGCTGTATTCTCTATCATTTCTGTTACTTGCTAAAAAGAAAAAAAAGAAACCTAGGATTGTTTACTGCTTCATGCAGATTAGGCGTTCTTGTCCTCTTTCTTTCACCAAAAGACATTCAACTGTCTGCTTCAACACCATATCGGCTTCAGCAAAAAAGTGCGTGAGTATGCACACATGTACGTACGCAGTGTAACATCACCTCCCTTTCCAAGCACCTTTGGGCGAGGACTGCAGCAGCAACTTTAGTCAGTCCAAAGACACACAGAACACAGACCAAGAAATCTTCTGCTGTGTAGGGAAAACAAAACACAATCAATTCCATCAGCTGGAAGATGGTCACTTGCAGACTACTAGCCCATACTTAAAGGCAAGAAGTGGCCAGTCAAATCACCTACTGAAGGCAGAATTTCCAATGCTTACCTTTGCGAGAGCCAAAAAAAAAAAAATCCACTGCCTTGGCGATCCAGTTTAGAATTTGTACTATAGCTACACTAAAATACCGAATTCAGAAGCTAACATTTTTCTTGAGAACTTTGAGGAACTGCACTAATGAAGATTTAACTAGCAGTATAAAATTTGAAAACAAACTTTTTCGGGGGGGGGGGGGGGGGGGGGGAAGGTGACTATCAAACAAGCACACTTAATCCCTGAAACAGCCTCCAGAAGTGACTGATACAGATAATTATGTAAATGAAATGCACCATGATCTAAGATTACATAGTACTCCCACATGCACAAATACCTCTATCATATCACAGTTCAATAGTGACTGCTGAACAAAGTTATCTAACTGCAATGACTCTTCCAGGCCTTCACAACAATCAATATTAGGCCCTACAAAAACCTTCGATATTATATATAGTATTGAAATATCACTGTCTGCCAGAGACTGGCAGAGCTGTAAATAGTAACAGGTTATAAATAACAACAGTTGCATCAAAGGTTTCCAGCTACTTGCTGTGCTACAGCCCATTCAAAGAAAACCCTTTTTTATATTATATGCAAACTTCATCCATGCTCATATCTAGAGAATGAAGGACTGAATACAGAAAAACAATAACCCCAAAATAATTCAAGAACAAAAGCAGACAGACAATCCAGCTTGCACACCCAGCTTTCACTGTGACAAAAGGATAGCCTTTCAAGGTAAAAGCAAAACAGCAGTAAAATTATTCTATTCCAATGTTAGGCAAAACTCCTATCAGGATTCTATTTAAAGCTCTAACAGACATATTTGAAGAATAATATTGAAAATCCTGGAAAAGCCAAAAAAAATAATTCCATGGTGTTTTCATAAGGCTTGAAATAACTCATTTAACACATGTATTTAGCTTTACAAAATCAAGACAAAATATTCCATCACAATGTACAAATACCTCATAGTGAAAAAATTCCAGGCATCAAAGGATCCCAACCTACCAACAAAAGCTGTAACAAAATTGCTGGTTGGAAGCTGAAACCAGTCAGATGAAAATAAAAGACAGTAATGCCTGACTAGCACTCATCTTTCTGATCCGATTCAGTGGTTAGCACACCAGTGGTTAACATTCATGGTAAGAGGAAATTTTTTTTGAAGATGCATTTAAATCAAGTGTGAGATTTTAAGGTCAATGCACAGACAGCAGTAGAAAAAACACAGCTGCAGGCAATAAATGGCAGGTAATTTTTTAATAGTATCTTTTAGCCCTAAACTTTGCCAGTGTCTTAGATGCAGTCTCCCCACTAACACTGTGAAAAACAAACAAACAAACAAAAAAAAAAAACCAAAGAACAAAAAACCAACCACAAAACTTCTAATACCTTTGTGTGTAAAAAATCTTCTAATAGTCATCTTCCATCAGAACATTAATAATTATGTTTGGAGACATAAGGCTGCTTTTGATCTCTACTTTCCCACCCCCACATCTTGTTGTTCAAATTGTATCTGCTAGCTACCTTTTCAATGGCACGTTTTCAGTTCCAGAGCTGATGCATGCCTGCTGCCAACAAGACAACAAGCAGAGGAAACACTCTTGCAGAAACCTGATCTAATACTGCAGGTGCAACTGACAGCAATCACCAGCAATGCCAATACCTGGTTTACTCTTTATATCAGTTTTGGAAGAGGCCTACAAGCTTCCTCAAGACAGGTAAGTTTGATAAGTACCCCACAAACTAAATTTCATACCAAAAATTATATTTAAAATGGGGAGGATCCATTGCTCATCTTTTCCTCCAGATATGCCCCAGGACACACCAGTTCCCAAACTGCATACACTCACTGTGATTATCTGCTGCATGCTCAGCTGTTCACAGTACAGTAAAATTACTAAATTACAACCTTCACAATATTTTTCAATGCCAGTAGCTGTAGCAGTTGCCACAAATATTTTGATTATAACCTACAAAATCAGGATCTCCTAAGCTACATTCCACAACAAGAAATCACTATGATTCACTATCTTCTATCTTAAGTATATACATGACTTTTTTGTCCAAACTCATTAGTAACTATGTGGTACATGAACACTAACACATGACAAATAAGGAAGGGTAAGTGGCATTTTGTTAAGTTTTACCTATATGTTCAAAGAGCTAACAAAAAAGCAAAGTTTAACCCCACAGGCACAAAATTCATCCTAAACATGTGGTTTGAGACTTAAACGAGAAAGGGCTAGAATATAGCTAAGTACAACTGGCCAAGATACCTTCAGTAGTAAACAAGCTCCAGAAGCACACAGCACATGCTTTTCACAAAACAAACCTCAGACTCACAGAAGTCTCAGGCATTGCATCAGCTGAGCAGTAGCAATGAGTATTACACAAATACAGTATACTGGCATACATTCAGAATATAGCACTTGCACAACTTCAAATGACTCTTTCATGCATGATCAAAGGATTAGACAATTTATATTTCACCCGTGTCTTCATTTGTGCTTAATTACTTCATATGTAACCTTTTCAGTACAACCATTTGTTTCATGAAACGTTCATTAATATCTTTACTGTCAGCTGAGGTACCCCAACATGACCCAAACCAAGCAGTTGCATGGAGCTTGCTAGCTCGGGCACAGATCAGCATTACTACAGCTGTAAGGGTTTTGTCTCACACCTAGCCCTTATCAAGCCAGGTTGTACTGCAGGCAGAACAAGCTCAAGTCTCTTTGTGTGTTTTTTTAAATGCCAGGACACTCCTAGACATAGAAACTCTACTTTCCTCATATAGACCTGTCTGATGGGTTATTTACTTCTCCCAGGCATACATGACCGATTGGTTACCCACGTATGTAGGTGCTGATGCAGATTATTGGTATTTTGGATTAACCTGTCATCCTCTAAGGCCTACCTTACACTCTGAAGCAAATCTAAATTGAGATGCTCTATCAACATGGATCTCCAGTATGGACATTTTTTTTCTGAAACAGTCTAGCCCCCAAAACGTAAAGATTCATGTACCTGAATGTTAAACTACATCTCTACTTACAAGTTCATTTCAGAAAAGATATTTTAGTAATTACATCAAACTGGGTCATTTAGAAATGCCCACACTTGGAAATCTACCAAAATAACTTCCAGAGTAACTAGTCTGGAAGTACACAGCTGAATCCAGTTGGTTAGTTTTGGTTTTTTCCAGACCAGAATAATTATGGATGCCTGGATAAACCTGGAGTGACATGCTAACATTAAACAAGGTCAAAACTTGTTTTAATATAAACACACTTACAGAAGGTCATTCTTTTGCAAGGGAATAAGATTGCACAAGAATCTTGGGAAATGCACTTTGTAGGAAAGAAACTGAATGAACAGTATTCAAGAAGAGTATGCAAACAGAAAATGAACACACATAAAGAAAAAAGCAGCACAGACAATCTGAGCCCTCATACTTTGTGACATGGAGGTCCCAAGCCCATGACACAGTAACCTCTTGCATAGTTGCGGCAGCTACAAAGATAGCTGCAAGCTCAACAGCAAGTAAATCACATATGGCAGAACATGGTATGTAGACACACACAGGACTCAGCTATAAAAACCAACTGAGAATCACTGCTTTAAGTATTGCTTTCTGTTTTGTTTCACAGGTTTTTAGTACTAGTGAGTTAGCTTAAACAGCCAAACTGTCCTTTAGAGTGGTTTAATTAACGGATTTAAGCTACCTGAGAAGGTTTTAAAATAAACATCATTAATTTCTATCATTGGAAAGGAATAGAGACTCTACAGCCCTACTAGGCACACAACAGTATTCCATACAACCCACACTTACACTTATAAAAGTCTAAGCTGTATGTCAATATACATTGCCACCAACTGTGTTTGAAGAGACTCTTCAGCCCACAAGAAATGTAAAGTTTCTCTCCCCCTGCTCACCAGGATTTTGCAGAGATAAATTTAGAAGGCAGTTTAGCCTAAAACAATGCAACCAATCAAAAAAAGACATAAAGACCATATTGTAGTTTAAATATCATCAGAAATTAAGTCAAAAATCCTTCTCCAAATAAATTTGAATTACAGTAAGTGCAAATTCTTTTTTTTTTTTTTTTTAAATACAAGAAACACACGTACATCAGACCACAAAATCACAGACTGCCATGAGAGGGTTATTCACACATTTCTTTTGGGCTTATTCAGCATTTGTTGAAAATTTAGCCATGTTCTTGTAACACAAGCACTACATTTACATAGCTCAACACAAACACCATTCCTTTTAAAGCCAGACATTAGGTAGCCTCTGTGAGCTGACCACAGAACAGAGTGTCTTCTTCCCATCAAACATTCAGGCTGGGTAAACACAACTGAACTGCACCTCGAGTATCATGCTCCTTACGCTTGGCCTATTTGCTCTCTTGAATACTCGTGTCCTGTGCCACCAGCAAATTCTTTTTGGGGTAATTCGTGTATAAGTAACACAGCTCCCTGATACAGTGCATATTGTCCAGGGCTTCCATGCCTCGAGTGGTAAAACTCTTGCACCAACATCTTACGTTTTGTTGCCAATTTCTCCTCTAGGCCTCTGAAGTCTCCAACAGAACTTGAAACTACCCAAAGCTGTCAACACCTAGGATCACACAAGTTAAGTACATTGTTTTTAATCTATTTGATTAAACTGCTGTAATCTTCCTACTCGAGGTTTCCTAAGTAAATACAGGCACTAAAGAGAAAGTAAGTGGAGACGTTAAGTGGCCCATAAGGCTTATTAACATCAAGCTGATAGTTTTAGCAAGGCTGATGCGACATAAGACTACTAATCTTAGAAACTCCTGGTGACCTTAGAAGCCTAAACCATAGGCATTTTTTTTCTTCAAAGGTTTTAAATGTCAATGACTATATAGTTTCCTATCAGTCTTAAGACATGAATACACTTAAAATACATAGCCTACGCACACACAAGATTCCACAGACACATCCAGTGACAACAGACTGGAGCACATCCAAAGAACAGAGCTGGCCAGGCTGTAACATACCATTCTTACTCTGTTCATTTCCACTAACATAAACCAGTCTTAAAATCATAAAGTAAGACTACTTTTTCCTGGAGAATCATGAGACGCTTTTCAAACCATAAAGTAATACAGATACTACAATGTTAAAAAAAAAATAGCATTATTAAAAGGCCACCACACAAGAAATGTCCAAAAGCAAGTAGTAATGCAGGGGCAACTTAGAACGGTAGAAATCCTTACCAAAAAGCAAAGTTTTGCTGGAACACCCAAGTCATTAAAGCAAAAACTGAAATCTTTACACTTCTCTAGCCACAACTGAAAAGCCTCATGAACGTTAATACTTCCCCAGCAACAATTTACAAACCCAGCTTTCAAACAGACAATGGTGAAATGATTTGTTTAGTGCCAGGGCTAAAATAAAGATATTCTAAGTTTTAGGCCATTGCTCTTGCCAGTACAGAAAGACATGGCATAAGGAGCACAAATGCCAGAGCAGGGGAGGCACAGCAGCAAAGGAAGGGGTGGGGAAGCGAGAACAACTGCACACGAGTGGAGACCAGAGAAGGAAAGCACGGGTTCTAGTCAGGCTCTCCTTTTACTGTGACACAGGACAAGGTGTGATTTTTTTTTAAAATGGCAGAAGACACTGTCTCACTGAGATGTGGTAACAAGCCCAGCCCTGGCTCTTTATACTCACAGCATTCTTTCACTAACAGCATTGCCAAAAACGTGCAATTGTTTCCACTTTTAATAACTTTCTGGCTTAACACCACTGGCTCACTTTTGCCTCCCCTTACCTTTAGCGTAACAGTAGAATGAAGGAACACCATAAAGCTTCATGGTGTTACACACGGTCTTTGTATTTACTCTACCACGAACATTCATAGGACAATAAAATCTAAACAACTCTTGTGTCAGAGAGCAAGAGCCAAACAACCTCTGACACAGATATGAGAAGTTTATTGTTATCTAGATCGAGACGTCAGTTTTCTAACAGCGACACGAGTCATTCCTGGGTTTCAGTCCAGCACTGCTGAAAAGAAAAATGCTATTTATTCATCAGCAACGCTTCCTAAAGCGCATGAATCTTCCACAAACAGGTGCCCTGCGCAAGTCCTGTCAGAGTTTACACCTCAGGTTTACTTAAACCAATCTCTGCACGGCACATTAAAACGTTCGCATTCAAGACCAGCAACTTACTCTCTCCTTCGGTCGCTAAGCTCGCGAAATTTCAGGTCAGAAGCCCTTATTTTTTTGACCCTCCTTCCCCACGCCTGGGAACAACGCAAGGACAGAGGGGCAAGCCTGCCTCTCCAGCCTCCGGGCACCTCACCTCAGGACGCCGAGGCAGAGCAGCGGCGGTGTTTACGGCCGGCTGTCACCACAGGAGCCCGCCTCCCACACACGACGGTGCCCACCGGCCTGCGGGGCTCTCCCGGACCCCCCCCCCCCCCCCCCCACACACACACACCGTGACTGCGCACCCCGCGTTCCCCAGGCCCCGCCGCCCAGACGCCGGGTGAGGAGACGAGGCCTAGGCGCCGGCCTCCGCCGCCGCTCACCCCCCTCCCCGGGTGGGCCCTCGCCGCTCCTGCGCGGAGGAAAAGCCGCCGTGACATTCCCCCCCCGGGCCCCGCCACTCACCGAAGTCGAGGAACTGCTTGATGGAGAGGGGCGAGGGGGAGAAGCGGGAGTAGTACTCGATCTGCTTGGGGATGGGGCTCTTCAGCAGCGCCCCGCACAGCCGCATGGCGCGGCGAGGCCCGCCCGGCTCCCCCCCCCTTCTTCTTCTTCTCCTCCTCCGCCGCTCCGCTCCTCTCTCCCTCCCCGGCAGCGGCGCTAGGGCGCTGGGGCGGCGGCGCTCATGCCAGGGGAGCGGAGAGCCCGCCGGCGCCCGTCAGCCTCTGCAGCCCAGCCCGGCCCGGCCTGGCCCGGCCCGGCGGGAGGGGCGAGCGCAGGGAGCCGCCCCGCCGCTGACCCTCCCGCCTTCCCTCCCGCCCATGGCCTGGCGCATGCGCACAGCCGCCCGCGGAGGGAGGAGCGAGCCGGCGGGAGCTGCCTCGTCCCGCCGCCGTCCTTCCCCAGCGGCCGCGGCGCTCTAACGCGCAGGCGCGTCGCCGCCAGGGGAGGGGCGTGGCCCGGCCTGAGGCGGCCGGCTGAGGGGGAGAGCGGGCTCCCGGTGAGGAGGAGGGAGAGGCCGGCTCTTTCACGGACACACACGAATCGCGTAGGTTTCTTTTCCGAGTTAAGTAAAGGCGGCCCGTCCACCTGTGTCAAATCCGGTGAGGTGGTCCAAACCGGTAAAAATTCTGACATTTCCAATTAGTATTTTGTCCAAATTTAGATCAGTGTGACGCGTCATGATTACGAGTTCCAATTTACCATCTTGACCTTTCCAGTGCCAGGGTAACAGGGCAGGAGTACCAGGGGTAGTTTTATTAAAGAATTATGTAATAATACAGCAAAGCAATAAGTAGTAATACAGCAAAGACAATATAAAACAGAACAGCAAATACAGCAAAAGCAATAAGTAGTAATACAGCAAAAACGATAGAACAGTAACAGATGACTAAATTCTTACAATAGATCTCAAATGACTCGCAAACATATGTACAATATCAACCGATGTAAATAAAGCTTTTCTTGAAATACATCTCACAATTTTTTCTTGTCAGGGATTTGAGATTCCTAATGCTTTTAACACTCGTAATTGCCGGAACACCATTTACCTCGTGCACCCACAGGGAATCCCTTAAATTTAATATTTTTAGCATTCGTTAATTCCTGACTTTGACTTTTAAGATGACAGTATTTCTTTACTTTTTTCAGGCGCCGCGTCCGCCAATGATGACAGTTTCTTTCATATCGAATTGTTACATCAATAACCATCGCCTGGTCTCCTTTCACAAATACAAGATCAGGCTTGTATATTTCATTTCATTCATCCTTTAGTATAGGCTCTTGGAATACAATCCAGTCCTTCTTTTTAACTTCAGTTATAATTAAATCACACGGTTGTGTCTCTTAATTCTGGCCGCTTGCACCGTGGGGTCCATGGGTGGGAAGGAGGGAGAGTCAGGCTAAACGATAAGGAACGGGGTCTTGTCCCCACGTGGCGGAGTGCCGTCGGCCTCCTCTCGGCACAGGCTGTTTCCACCCTGTGACATTCATTCAGCTGAGGGCGTTGGGATAGCATTTAGAATCAGTTAATCAACCTCAGCCAGCCCATAAAATGGTGTACGCACAACCGGCTTCAGCCTGAAATTCAGCCTTCGCGGTATCGGTATTCAGCTGGCGGCAGGAGAAAGGCCGCCTTCGTTTTACGTGATGAAGCGAGTTTTGAGGAATGGAGAGAACGAGGTTTAAAGGTGGAAGGCTCCACCGTATCGTAAGACGAGGCCTGCCGTGGCTGTAGGGCGGGCCCGATGGAATCTCTTCCAACCCTCTACTCCCTGTCCGTGTCCAGCGTCTGTCAAGGTTCAACTCTTGATGATACTTAACATCTCCTGAAAAGTCCCATCTTTATCTGAGAAAGCACCTGAACACAATTAAAATCAATTTTGATTGCTAAAATCAAAAGTGAAGCCAGGTATTTGAGAGCTAAAATGTACCACTGAACGAAATCAGTGTCTTTACTTTTTCCTGCTTTGCTATGACGTGGCTTAGGTACATTTATGACAAACGCATCTGATGACAAATAACTGGTCACAAATTCCTTTATTTTTTCTCCAATGAATTCAATACAAACTCAGCACGTACAAGATAATTTTATAACTGACTCACAAAAGAAACAGGTACTCTTCAGTTACTGAAAGTCTCTCTTCATCCTTCCTATCATGATTGTCATAGAATTTGAGATTGAGAAATTCTGACCTAATGTACAAAATGACTTCTAATAGCTGGAAAAAATTTTAAAATCACTTCAATTGCAGGTTATAGAAATGACCACCTTGAAGAGGCATGTCATGTAATCAAGGCTGACAACAGGAAACACCTCCTGTAATTCTGAAGCTTTTTTCGAAGATGAGGAAAAGTGTTTTAAAACTTTTGTTATATACTTTTCAGGATTTGATTTTGATTTATCTGTAGCATAACTCTGAAATGAGTTGCAGAATTATCTGGCAGAAAATAATACCGTTTTGTGTTAGACAGAACAATCTTTCCCCAAATTAAGATGAAATTATCAACTTCAAAGGATGATACATTGTCAAAATTTAAGCCACTTGATTTTATATACCTTTCATATTTTTAAATAGTCCTAGCATGATTTCACTTCAGCCTCAAAAAAGAGCAAGACAACGGTTAACTACTGAGTTTTCTTTCTGAACGCAAAGCCTTTTTTTGCAGTATAAACAGTGTCACAGCATCGCTTTGTTGGGAATTTTTTAAACCTATATTGACCAGCCCCTGTGAAAATTGGAATTGTTTTGTCTATGCTGATACAGACTAAAACCATAATGAAGATTGGGCAAAGTCACTGGAAAAGAGAGTTGTGCTCTTCTCATCAAACGGACTCTTGATAGCTTCTCTTGACACTGGAGAAGCTGATTACATAATCAATAGGTAGAATTTTCTGAAAACTGTTCATACACGCACTGAAGACAAATACGAATCCCAGACTCACCCAACAACCCTGCCTAACCTTGTGCATAAGACTGCCAGACTTGCTTGAGAGAACACAAAGTGCACGTAGGTATATCTATGGTCATTTTACCAATGCAAGGCAGCAAAAAGCACACGTGTAAACCTAGTTCTTAAACAATCTGCCTAAATAAAGAGAAGTTATAAACCATGCTAAATAGAAAATGTCACTGGGATCAACAAACTTAAAGCATAAGCTCAGTTTTGCTAAGAGCTGGTTTATGGGACCATTTGGATTTCTCGTACCTCATACCCGCCTCCTTTATGTATTTCAGCACACATCTGGTGCAGAAATGCTTCCTGCAGCCCATCCTGCGAGTGCCTCCCTGAATTTTTGTTTATATGATAAAGAGCCTCTACAGGTGTGAGGGGAAGAAAGGATTTTCCTCTTAGGAAAAGTTAATTTTAACATCAATAACACAGCTGACGCTGCTGAATTTCTTGGGTGCTTAGCATCTCCCTTTTATCAAGGCTATTATTTTCGTATTTTCCAGTTGAATTCAAAGCCGGAATAACTAAAAGTAGGCTAGGCGTCAAAGATGCCCCAGTTTTACATGGCCCTTTAGTAGCCAGAATACCTTAGTCCCCGTTCAGTGAAAAATGCTGGGGGTGCAGGCAATCGGAAACCTCAGCACCTGTAAGTGAATTAGGGTCTTGGTATGGACACTTGCCAGAACCCTACGCTGAGGACGAGACGGCCGTGGTGTCCCGGCCCCGTGGGCACCACCCGGCCCCACGCCCCTGCCTGCCCCCTCCCCGGGGAGCCACAGCCTTTGCGGCACCCTGACACATCAGATCAGTTTTTCTTGGGTCATCACTGTGACAAGGGAGACGGATAATTTAATCTGAGTAGCCAGTCTTGCCTTAATTGTTTTCCCTGGTTTTCTGTATTGGAGTTGTTGTAAAATCAATGCTTATGACTCACAAACCACAGAAACTTTGAGAGGGAAAAGTAGCAACATCAGGTTTTGCTGCAGAGTGATTCCCTAAAACAGGGGAAGTGATGTAGAGCACATTTACATAGCCAAAAGCTTTTTGGTGTTTCCTACCCTCAGAAATTTTAAGTGCTGACTGCTTCCCACTGAATTCAGTGCCAGTGTTTAAAAAGAGCCCTCCCCTAGTTTTGTGTTTTGGCTGGGGGGGAGGCGTGTACCCTAATGGCAGAGTGTACGTGGAAGAGCCTTTGCTGCCCTATGTATGGAACTAGTCTTTATGCATTAATTTAGTGGAGCCACAGGGATAAATAGGGAACACCTATATGACTAGTAGTCAGAAAATTAAGTTACTGGAAAAGAAAGGTCTCCGCAAGTTTGAGTTTTCATAGCGCTTAGTTATGATTAGGGATTGACTCCTACAGAAATTTGTAACAAAACTTCGTCTGGACAATTTAAAAGACACATTTTTTGTTACATTTTTAGACCTTGTTCTTTCCAGACCTTTCTATTACATGCACTTCTGCTTTCAGAGATCAAAGCTTTTGCATTAAATGTTTTGTCCAATTAAGATTTATTCACAGTGAAAATTTCAGATTGTTAAAACACCAGAGCCATAATCTCCTTAACAAAGCTTGTTTTTCTTCACTGCAGAGTACTCGGTAGGTCTATAAACTAGCTGCAGGGGA
This sequence comes from Aquila chrysaetos chrysaetos, assembly GCF_900496995.4. Classification (NCBI taxonomy): domain Eukaryota; kingdom Metazoa; phylum Chordata; class Aves; order Accipitriformes; family Accipitridae; genus Aquila; species Aquila chrysaetos. The sequence goes on from NC_044010.1 coordinate 44,821,150, forward strand.
TTCAGCATAATGAACTTCTTTGTATGGATGTCAGAGGAGGGGAAAAGGAATGTTAAAACGTAAACCAAGACAACATGGTTATTAGTGTTTTCTAGACACATTGACTTTCTGGAATTCATAGTAATTTTTTTAACCAAAAAAACCCTTATATTGAAGTTATTGTAACGCCTGTATCTTAAAGTTCAGAAGCACTCGCTGAGAATGGGTATAATACAATTGAAACACTAACAATAACAGTAACCAATAACAGTTATTTGGGGGAAATTCACACAGAGAATTATAGTCCCGAAGTACCTTTTACAAGATGACAGAAAAAAACAGCACAGAACAGGAAAAACTGGTATAGGGTGGTGTGATGTTTCATATAAATTCCTTCTGTTCATAGTACTAATTTTTCTCAATAACACCACTGTATTTTCCCACCTGCCGTTATATGCTTTCAAGGGCAGATTCAAGTAGTGGATTGTGTAAAGCCACCCTGGGAACACATGGAGTTAGAGAGGGGTAAGGTTTCTTAATGAAGCTTTCCTAACCTTCAAACCAGATCTGGGTTTATTTTTAATAATTTATCTCATCCTAGTGTTTATGCACTCAGGTGGGCAAGTTTGGATGGGTTGTTACCCATAATGGTCAGAAGATTGATAGCACTCAAAGGCATGAGTTTGAAGTAAATATGGTCACTATTTGGGAATGCACATGTAGGATTACATTCTGTTACTATCATAGTCTACATTTTCAGCCATTCTTGTCTATTACCCAAGAAAACAAAGCTTCTTTACCAAGTTTTTTCGCCAGCAAAAGCTGGTAGTCATTGCATTTAGTGCTCCTCATCCTAGTTAGCTGACCAGCAAAGTTCAGCAGTCTTTCTCAAGGAACCATCAGGGACTATCAAAAACTATGTTCAGCAAATCTAAGAGTTAGGAAGCTAAAGAAATTCTTGACTTTCTTTGTAAATTAAAATACCATGGCTTGTCAAAGTGTTTATAATTAGCTGGCTTAGATGTGTTAGGGTTTTTTAGAGTATGCACTCCACGACTCCTTCAATTACATAGCTATCCTCAGTAATTGGCTTTAGAGTAAGTAGAGCTGGTGCCACCATGGTGGTGATGTCATCTCTCTATCAGATGACACCACCTGTGTGTCCAATATTAATGGACAGAGCTACGTTATTCTTTAACAGACCATAAAAATTTCATCTCTAAGGAAAAACAAATAGGTGATTTCCTTTTGAAATTGTTAAGGCATGCAGGAAAGAAAATCCTTGCCACTGAGATAACTGAGAGTAAATGCAGAGAAAAAGAGTTTGCCCACTTCTTTCAGCAGTGAGGAAAACTCACTTCAAGTTTATGAGTTTGCCCACTCTTATTTAACACCACACCATTAGCCACGCTTTTTCCTTTTGTTCCGTGCGTGTTCCTCTCTCTTTCTTTCCCCAACAGAGTTTCACATCTGCCCCTTCCTCAAATGCACTTTAGGGGAAGGAGGACAAGTCTTTGTGGCCCCCGGGCAGGAGCCAGTCTTTGTGGTTGTCCAAGTGCCCTGCCAGCGCCCCAAAGGCACGAGCAGAGTTCTGAACCCAACGCTCCTCTGGCAGGAGGCTGTTCTCCTAGCAGGCAGGTAAAAATGTCGGTGAGGTGGAAAGTCCCATTTTAACCTAACAGACAGGGTAAAGCAAAGTAACAGTTGTCAGAAAGAAACAAGGAAACTGTCTGGGAGGAGTATTCTTATTGCCATGGTATTTTGTCCTACTTGTGCCATAAGAGCAACCATTGGAACAAGTGAGTTAGACCTATGACTGGGTGGCACAGAACCATACCAGAACAAGCCCTTCCCTGTAACACTACATCCTGGTGCTCCTTTTACCATTCAAATGTACAAAAAACCCACAGCCAGGTCCTAACTCGCATCTAAAATGTGCAAAACTGAATCTAACCAGCAGTCAGTACACTTATGCCAAGGATTTACTTTTAATCTTCTCTTCCAGAAACAGCTTGCAAGAACACCATCTGAGGAAGAGTCACTAGATATATGTAAGAAATAGATCTTTGGATTTTGTACTAGATCCTTTAAAATGGGATTGTCAGCCTACTTCGAGGAGGAGGAGGATAGCACTAGTTTGGCATTAGTAGCAGGAGAGTGCCCCTGAAAGAAATTCCATCTCTTGAATTTTTTTTCTTCCCTTGCTAGGGAGTCTCCTAGGGGAAAATTCAAAACTTTATTTCAGTTTGAGTTGCTGTAGCCACACGCTGGCATATCTTTATCTTTGGGGAAAATAATCTCAGCACATTTTTGTTTGCAGAATTGAAGCCTGCAGGGGCCTTGTGAGGAAGAAGCTGAAAAGGAGTTAGATCTTGCTACATGGAATTTACCATGCAGCAGGAGAAGTTCTTGTAACCTCAGATAAATGGAATAAAATCTGCCATTTAGGGGAGTAGATTTGAGTCGTCTTGGCTCTGAAAGTTCTCACCTGGAGAGAAATGCACTTTTCGTTCATTTTGTGTAGAACATTTGTTTTCCTTGCACTCAGATCTTCCAGAAGAAAATGACAGTTTTGTCTGAAAATCACCATAATGTCACAGGAAGTTGTTCCCATCTATGCTGGTACTTGACACCCTATCGAGCAGGCTGGAGAGCTGGAGAAGCACGTTTCCCAAGGCTTTCATCCCCCAGCCTCCACAGCTCTGCCGTACGGATTGTCCCGAAACTGCGGATTTTGGGTTTCACTGCAAGCCATGAGGTGAGAACTAAAGATTCCAGGAAACATCATAGTTTTTAATAGAAACATCAAAACATTCTTCTTTGAGAATCCACCCATTTCATGGGATTCTTTAAACAAAATAGAAGTTCAACTCCAGAAACAACTGGGAAGAAGAGCTGTCATGCTTGTCATTGTGGAGCTTTCTGAAAGTTAAAAATCTTTCAGAGAAGAATTCCTGCTCCTGAGCTGCACTTTCCAGAGGTATCTGTGTGCCAAGAGACAAACAAACTAATAAAAAATTCTGAGTCCAAATACACCCTTTGTAATGAATTCTCAGCCATTTTCCTCTCTCAAACAAAAGAAGACATTTTAGGGAAGCACAAATGCATTTTCTGATTGCCTTCTCTCCCAGATCTTGGCAGTAGAAAGTGAGATGAGAGAACAGCCTCTGTTCCAATAGCAGCTCTGCCCTCTGAGGATGCAGTGATAAAACACTTTGTCCCTCCACATCGATCAGTCTCCTTTTCACCCCATTATGATATTTCCTTGTATCTCATGCACCAAATGCTAAAAGTTTTATAATTCAGTATCATATCAAGTGCTTTTCTGAAATCAATAAGCATTACACGCACTAGAATGCCTTTATATAACACACATGCAATTACAGTGGGTTTGGGTATCAAGTTTATCTGGCCTGATATGTTTTATTAACCCGTGGTTCTTACTGTTCATTGGGCTTTTTCACTCTATGAATTTACACATGAATTGATGGGGTTTTGAATCTTAACTTGACCCCATGGAAAGTTTAAACTAATGATTGTAGTTTCTCCAGTTTCTCTGTTAAAAACACTTTTCTTCATTTATTCAACCAATAAGCTTTTATTGTTCCCATTTTCATATATTTACTCAGTTTATTACAGATTTGGAAGCACACAGTAAAGAAACTGAACTGGTTTACATAGCACAAGTTAAACATCATCTTTAACCTTTCTGTGACGTCCTGGACTTCAAATATACTTTTTCACCTTTTGCTGATACTGCTTTTTGCCAGATTCTGGAGCTCCTCTTCACTGTAGAGTAAACAGCAAGACACGTTTTGCTCGATTTTCTGTAATAGTTTGCAAACTGTAGCTTGTAGACTGGTCTAGATGAGAAACTAGGCAAACACAGTGGTGATGTCTATGTACAGTGACTTAACAAATTAGCCCTAAGCATAACTTCCAGCAGATAAAGTTCTGCAAGGAGAAAGAAAAGAACTACTAAAGAAAGACTGTGTCGCCTCACTAATACAAGAAACCTTTGTCGGGGTTATAATAGCACTATTTTTTGGTTAGAGATAAGCTTTTCTGGTAGGTATTGTACGGCCGTTCTTGCATCATGATCTTAGGTTCCAGTTCCTCTTAACAGTGGGGAGTCTCATCAGGATGCAAGCGTGGTTGCTCAGATCCGTGCCTATAACGGGGCTCAAGACCAATGCCAAATAACAATCCCACAACATTTTGATTTGTCTTTATATACGTAGTCCAAGGAGAAGACAATGCATCACGTTCATTTGGCATATCCATGCGTATCATCCTGGTAAATATAGTAGGCCTCAATTCAGGCTTGAAGGCCTGCTGCCAACAGCTGGTGGCTTTTCCAGGAGTAACATTTGGCAAAATATGCTGGGCTCTATACAGAGCCTCCTGGAAGAAGATGACTGGAAAATACTGTAATTTAGCAAGAGAAACAAACAAATATTTTTTGAACTGTTCTGCCTACTAAACATAATATGCAGCTTGTTTTGCAAATTATTCTGATGATCAGTGGGAAAGCATAGCCCAGGAGCTTCATAGGTGGGGAGAAAACTTCTGCTTCAGTGTTTGCTTGTAGAAGTGCGCTTTGAGATAACAGAAGTAATAAAATGCCATTCTTCAGGTGAAAAATGGATTCTGTGCAGAGACCTGGCTACCTGGAAGTCTTACTTTCTCCATGTTGCACCATCACTCAGGTCTACAGGTTTGTTGTAGGATGGATTAGCTTCGAAAGATTAGATATGGATATGGATGTGGACATGGATAAGAATGGAATTACTGATGGTCCAAAGTTATCTTTGCACTTCATTAAGCAACTGAAGACTAAACATGAGGGTGTCACACTCAAATGATTAACAAAGTTTCCCCATCTGTGTAGTTCTAATGCTTTTCTTTTCAGCTGAAGCCAGGAGTGGTGTGTGATAGGCACACCGAAAAGCAGAATGAGGAGCACAGACCGTTTTTATTATTATGGTTGCTGAATGCTTGCTTTTAGAAGCCATTTTCAGTTGTGTTCAGCAGATGTTCACCAACCCTTAACAACAGCGTGAGATCTGTTCAGCCATGTTATAGTATCTCATCTTCAAGCACAGCCTGACTGTAACTATAGCAGTACCTTTCTGATTCTCTGATGCAGGCATCAGGTGGGAGTTCATTGAAATCAGCAAACTGTAAAGCAGATTTAGGAACATGACACCGGTTACTGCTTTCGAAGGACAATCAGGGTGACTTGAACCGAAAAATGGCTTGTTCTCTCCCACCAGCTGCCACCTAAATTACCTTCTCTTGAGAAGATTACAGGTGTCTTATGATAAATCCTTTTGGGAGACAGTACATCTCATTACAAAGCAGCACCAACACCGGTCCTGTACCGATCAAGATTTTCACTGAACTGATTAGAAAACATTTATTGCCCAGCAGGGCAATCAAGACAAGTACACATCCATTTTAAAAACAAACAAAAACAAACCACCTTTGTATTCTTACTATGGTAAACACTTGTTTTACTGAGTGACTTACATTCCCCCTATGAAGCAAAGCAGCTATTGCATCAAAGAGTCAGTCATTTTGTCAGAAAGGCAAACATTGGCATTGCCAGGAGAAAGAAGAGCTTTATAACCTTTAAAGCAGCATAATATAACTGCACGTCCTGCTACCTTTCCAACTGGCAGTGCAGCAGAAGTCGATTTTAGCCACCGCGCTCTGGTATTGCAGTGGGAACATCCAGCTGCTACGGAGCTCAGACTAGTGTTACTTCATAAGAAGTCTACTGCAATTACCCCGAACGAGTAAGAGGACTAAAACTGAAAAATCCCCATGTTATTGTCAAATAAAACGTTGTTTTCAAAACCGTGTGAATGTATTTGCAGATAAAAAGCAGGCTGCACGGGGCAGAGCGCGTCAAGTCGTATTTGCAGGACTCAGCTCGAGGGCAGCCCAGAGCGGCCCAGCTCTGGTGCTGGCAGAGGCAGGAGTAGTCGTGCCACCACAGCAGACTTATCGCAAGCTCCGTTCTCTGCTAAAGCAGGCACTTAAAAACAGCTACAGCGGTTTTGTTTTGCTTTAGTCATTAATCAAAGGCAAATAAAATACGATGAAGGAAAGCAAACACGCACGCCATTGCACAAATGCAAGCGTTTGAAATGCGGGGCAGGTTACCATGGCTAATTCGGGGGAATGGAGGTGGGGCAGAGGGAGGATTGGAGCTCGGAAGGCAAAAATTTGCTTTCATTGGGGAACTGCATTCACAGCAGAGATTCCTGAGTTTTTACTTCACATGAGAAAAGAACGTCATAGTCTCTGCTGAAGGGGGCTTGACACGTTACAGTATGGGACGAGGTTGTTTGAGCTGTGCGGTTTTAGGTATGTGGATGGCCGCTTGTGCTGGAAACATTCCTGAAACTACATCCACAAGTCTTTTCCCTTCAGTAGGCACTAATTCTCCTGTGTCACTGCAATCTAGCTTACTCAGCAACATACTGCTGCAAGCTTGTTTTGTTCGCAAGGAATACATCAGCACTGAAGGCAGAGCTTTCTGGCGAGGCTGACAATGCAGTCCTCTGAAAAAAAAGGATTTGACGAGGAAGGAGGGAGTCCAGGCTGGTCTCCCAGTCGATTCTTACTTTGCAAGTATTTTTGTAACCATCAGTCCTGAAAACCGAAACTGAGATCCAAAAGAAGAATTAGAAAGGACGAGAGAAAACAAGTTGGTTCATTGATCGTTAGATCTGCAGATTATGGCTATTAGTTAAAATGACAGCAGCTGTAGCCTGATGGGGTACAGGCTCAAAGGCTGTTAATGCACTACAAGTAACATGATCTGGGGATATGAAAAGAGAAGAATGACAGTGTGAGATTTAAATCCTAGTTTCTACTTTGAAAGCTGCCTTTTCAAGAGGGAGAAGTCCAATACTCCCCATTCACATGCTAATTCCCTTGTTTCAACAAACTGGTATTCTCCTTCACCTATTCACATTAGCATAAAACAAGGAGCATGAATCTGCATTTTTCATAGGCTTCAAAACACAAAAAATGCAACTACTCAGGGATGGTTCACACATGCTAAATGCCAAAGTATTGTAAATGCAATACTCATTTGCCTCCTGCATCCAGAATGTAATTTCCATTTTTATTTTAATCACTAGTGATGCATTGTTCCAAATTTCTTTAAATAAATGTACCCCACTGCTGCCCATAGCTTCTGCAGAAACAATTTTGAATATTTTGCAGGCAAAAATAGCAGGAGTGTTGAAATTCATGCCATTCCTCTCCAGAGTAGCAGACTGATGAAATGCATATTTCTAAGCCTGTGAAAATATGAGCCAGAAATAAATAGCAAATGAGATTATCCTTATATTGATTTCTCTGCAGTACATTCTGATTAACCAGCAAATCAAAGAGGTTTTTTCCAGCTGCCCCACCAAGATCACATTCTTCATTCTCCATATGTGTGGCTTCTGATAAGTAAGTGCTTCTTTCAGTTATCAGATACCTGGGGGCTTTTCTGCTCTGCTACCCCAAAAGTTTGGTCTTCTTCCTGTATGTCTGAGCTCTCAAAAGTGGATTCTAATATTCTCTTTGTTCTTTACAAAAGACTCTACCACAAAATTTGTTGTTCAGATCTTTTACAGCCTCTTTCAAAACCAGCACGTCTTGCTGAAAACGTTCTGGTGCACTTGGTCCTTCCTATGGTGTTACAGCACCACCTGGACAATCTATCTGAGCCTGTGGGACATTTTCTATCACCAGAAGATTTTTTTCAGAAATCGAAACCAGTGTGTTCATCTGAAAGACTTTCTGTGATATAATCAATGGTTAGTTCAAGGACTCTGTTGCTGGTGTTAGGAGGAGCTGTCTGGTCTGAACTTCATGACGGTACCAAAATATCCAAAGAGCTAGTAGTCTAACCTGCCCTAATCTTAATTAAAAAACCCCAGTGTTAATGATCAGTATGACACCACAGAGAGCAATATTACGCCTTTACCCTTGTTCTGGTGGGAATGTGCAGCTAACTTTCAAACGCTAAACAGCAGCCCACATGTTCAGCTGCCCGTGACCCAAGGCTTGCTTTTGTGGTGGCACAGCTGTGACGCCTTGGCTGAGTTTTGCTTAGAAAGTTGTTGTCCAGCTGCAAGAAAGAACGTAAGCTAAAAGCCACATGAAAGTAAGTACACAGGCAGAAGTGAAATTGTGGAGGCAGTAACAGTTGGCTGGAAAATACTGGGGAGGGGGCAAAAGACGCAACACCCTCAGAAAGAAGGCAGAGACTCAGCAGACAGCAACTTGGCCGGACGAGGGATCACGATCCTCTCCAAAGAGCCATGGAAATTAAAACTTCCCCTCCAGACCAACAGCTGCCTGCCTGCCCGGTAATACTTGTAATACTTACCCGAGTAACCTGTTAGTTGTACCTATGTACTCTATGCATTAGCCGATACAAATAGTTGCTGTATGTTTTTAAACCTTGCAGTCTTTTGGCACAGTAGAAGGTGCCCAAGGAAAAATGACACATTGAGAAAAGGTTGCAGGTGTGAACGCTAGTCCTGGCTCTCTTCCTCCTCTCCCTTTGTCCCTGCTTCATTTCTTCTTGCCGCACAGTAAGACTTCAAGGCCTGAAGTTACCAGATACCACCAACTAAAATGGAGATGGATAACATGCATCGCTAGATAGTATTGCTGTCTAACAGAAGGGGTTGCTGTGAAGAATTTTTTTCCGCTGGTAAGTGGTATCAGCAGGCTTTCCCTAGCTGTATTTAAACAGAGAATAAACTAGGACATTAAATTCTGACAGTGCCTCTTTAACCAGAAGAAGGAAGGAATAAGCTCTCACTAGAGGGCACATTGAGCTTGGATTTTATACAGCCTGTTCCAAACCAGAACGATAAGGTGAAAACTAGCAAGGCTGAAAACAGCCACCCTGTATGACTGTATGACCTCCTAGATGGCAAATCGCAGCATGCCTTTAAAATGCTCCGACCCCCAGGCACCACAGACTGTGGGGTGGGGCGGTGGGTTACGTTACTTCTCTGTGTGAAATGGAATTGTTCCTGTGTCAACAATGACGAAGAACAAATCCTGGGGGTAGTCACGACTGGTACTTCATACAGGGGCAAGGAGAAAGGAGGAAAGAAAAACATCACACAGTAGGCAAGTTCTCACTAATTGATGGTAAAATTCTCTAAAAGCTTTAATTTGAAGGAAACAACATAAAGTATAGAGACTGGCGATGGACAAATTCAAGGATTGCTCCCAAATGAAGTCTGGGGAAACTTCACATAAGTGTCAGGAACAGTATCTCCGCGTATATTTGGCAGGTAGCGTGGCACCACAGGGCTATATCTGTACAGTGCAATGGTTTGTTCTGAGGACTTGGTATCTCCATTATTCACATTTTGGCCTAGCTCTGGGCTGGTCCCGTGGGCCGAAAGCCCGCTGGCAGCTGAGGAGCACTCGTGCACTCCTGAAGCACATCTCCCCCCTTGAGCTTCCCCCAAAAGGTATCCCCCCCCCCCCCCCCCCCCCCCCCCCCCCCCACCCCCCCCCCACCCCCACCCCCCCCCCCCCCCCCCCCCCCCCCCCCCCCCCCCCCCCCCCCGAGCTCAGAGATCAGCCCCATGGGCAGCCCAAGGCATCCTTTGAAACACGATGAGGAGATTTGCTTCACAAATGCTAATCCAATTTAAAACCCTACTGAAGACACATCCAGTCTGGCAAGCTGTAAAACTGCATCTCCGAGGAGTTGTTTGCTTTGTACCAGGCAGGGGGTGGACTTCGACACAAGCTGGAGAACCAGCCCAAGGTCCCCGCACCGGTGCCTCCACTTGGAGGGCAGGGTTCAAGAGCTGTAGGTGTATATAGCTTCAGGTCCCATAAACGGTCTTGTGTTGGCAAGGCTAAAGGTCAGAGCAAAAGGTGCGATAGGAGTAACTTCACTGCATTTGTGATTTTTGCAACACAAAGGCGTACTGTGCGGTAAAGAAGTAATGCCCGCCTGGCAGGACTAATACAGTAGGATCTGAGCAAGAACGACTGAAACTGCCGTCCATCCCTGGTTTGATTTACGTTTTTCATCTACAGGGATGGTTAGAAGGTAAACCAGTTTTGCTTCTTACTGCTTATGCTGTCAGTAGCAGTGATAACAACAGTAACTCCTAGTAAATATTTTGGGGAGTGTAAGTAAAAGGATGGAAGGGATACAAATACTCTGTAAACATTGTTCTTTCAAAACAGTATCCAGGAGGGGCTGCACCACACATTATTTCCCCCCAGATAAATCACAGATCCCCCTAACCTTGCAGCTGTGCGACTGCTGCTGGGGTGACAAGCCAGGTTCCTATCACTTTTTGCAGACACCCCTCAAAACAGCCGAAATGAGCCGTCCTCCCAAATTAAAGATGGCAAGACTAACTTTATAACTGAAGGCAAAGAAACAGAGCTTTGCGTGCTAATAATACATTGTAAGCTTACCGATGAAGGCAGGAAACTGCAGTAAAAACACAATATCCACAGAACGGGACTGTGCATCAAAGAATCCCTTGTCTCCCGTGGGAAAAGCTCTCTGCTGCACCCTAGCACCTGTAGAGCAAGGTAAGAAAGAGCAGTGAGTTGTTTAAGTGTGCCATCTAGTGACTATCATATGCTTGGCTGAGGGCTGCCTATGGATAAGTCACGACTTGCAGCAGCTACATATAGGAATTCCTCGCGTTTCTGTTTTTCAGAACATCTGTATGTCCCAGATGTTACGCTGAATGCTTCAAACTGCAGTTGCTGGTAATCTGGTTACTGGAGAAGGTGAGAGGGAGGGGGTTCAGCCTTTAGAGGCTACTTATTCTTAGGTGTAGTCACTGAGCATTCGACAGAGATAGTCGCTCTGTAATCTGGGAAATAACTGCCTTACCCTGTGGGCACTACATTCAATTCCTCATCTGTGAAGAAATGTGGAAATGGGAAGGGGAGAAGGGGAGGTGACATACAATTATCTTATCATATTCCTTTTTTTTTTTTTTTTTTTCTTCCTTTCTAACCAGAGTGGGGACATTATCTCAAATACAGTGATTTTTGACTTCGTGAGCGGAATGCAGCTCCTTCTCAAGGTGTAGTACTAAAGCCCCTGGAGAGACTGTAGAATAAAAAATAAATTAAATGGGGTTGAACTGTATTTCCCATCATGGCACAAATATAAACTCCAGCCTCTTTTGCTATCCCAGTGATGGTGGGCTGGAACCTCTGAGACTGAGGCTGTTGGGGAATTACAGCTGTTATCCATGGTGACTGGCCCTCCTTCACCGACACTTCTCTGGGTAGCTCCCCTTCTCATGCCCTGTTAGCCACTTCTGCACATGCAAGTTGAAAAGCTAAACATGTTAGCTGCAAAAAATTATCCAGTTAACTTGATTTAGCTCTTACTAATGTATAGAACCAACAAAGAATAGACCAAACAGGCTTTTCTTGGGGACACGCACAATGCCGCATCTGGGAAAAAAAATGAGGCATTTTGCTCATTGAGAGCATCATGGGGGATGCTTAACATTTTTTTGCATGAGAAACATTTTACTTTTCTGATAATTATTTTCACAATTTAAAAAATTCACATCTGTCATAATAACGTCCTTCGATGTGTCTTAGAAAAGCAAAGTGGGTATCAGTTCTCTGCTAAAACATATTTGAAAGACAAGACAGTGTAGAATACAAACCCAGGTGTTCTACCTGCAATACAGGACAAACAGAAAGAGATGCAAGAGGCAGGGGGAACACCACATTGCACATGCTTGCCATTTTCAACCATTACCAATAGCTGGAAAAGACAGAAAACCCTGCAAAAGTACCTCAGGGATGGGGCTAGCTGTTGCACATTGCCAGGCAGTCCGCCTGTAGCTTCCTGGGAATACAGGAATTCAGACAGGGGGAAGATGGTAGGTCAAATTTTTACTAATCATCTCTTGCTGCAAATTTTGCAGTGTGACACAATTACAGGGTTTCTTCACCCAGCTTCAGGTGGCAGAAGATAAGAAAATTTGGAATTAATCACACGATTTTAAAGAAAAAGCAAACAGCCAGCTGGGACTTAGTCACAGCAGTCTCACCACTCCTTAGGAGAGGGTTTCAACAGAGATTGCTTACTCACGTGGAGGGAAAGCACTGGTAGCAAGTCTCGTCTCAGGCAGCTACAACTGTTTACAGAGAGGCTTTGCCTTAGTGTCAGGGAAATCTGTTTAGACTATCGGTGGAAATCCAGCTTGAGGATGGGATAAGGTCAGTAATATTAGCGAAATCCTATTAAACTAATAAAGGATTCAGATTGCTTCTTCGAAAAGAGCCATTTAAAGGGTGGGTTTAAGTCTAGAAAATTGAGAATGATAAATCCAAATTAAATCCTTTTAATCTCTCTCCTTTATCAACATTCTTTTCCTTGAGGGAGAGACAGGCTAAAAATGACGACGAGGGTGTTGATATGATACTAGCATTGTCTCTGCTTTAACGTTACAAAAGCAATTCAAAATCCCATTACGATCGTTACAAGAAAAAATTTAATTCATTCCTTTGCAAGGGATTCACGAACACAGTTTTACTGAAGGAGCCGCAGCGAGGGCACCATATGGCAGAAGCAAGGCTAACCTGAGGCCAGCTGCATGAGGTTCAACGAGGCCAAGTGCCGGGTCCTGCACTTGGGTCACAACAACCCCACGCGGCGCTACGGGCTTGGGGAAGAGCGGCTGGAAAGATGCCCGGCAGAGAAAGACCTGGGGCTGAATATGAGCCAGCAGTGTGCCCAGGTGGCCAAGAAGGCCAACGGCATCCTGGCTTGTATCAGAAATAGTGTGGCCAGCAGGAGCAGGGAGGTGATTGTTCCCCTGAACTCGGCACTGGTGAGGCCGCACCTCGAGTCCTGTGTTCAGTTTTGGGCCCCTCACTACAGGAAAGACCTTGAGGTGCTGGAGCGTGTCCAGAGAAGGGCAACCAAGCTGGTGAGGGGCCTGGAGCACAAGTCTTATGAGGAGCGGCTGAGGGAACTGGGGTTGTTCAGTCTGGAGAAAAGGAGGCTGAGGGGAAACCTCATCGCTCTCTACAACTACCTGGAAGGAGGTTGTAGCCAGGTGGGTGCTGGTCTCTTCTCCCAAGTAACAAGCGATAGGACAAGAGAAAATGGCCTCAAGTTGCGCCAGGGGAGGTTTAGATTGGATGTTAGGAACAATTTCTTCACTGAAAGGGCTGTCAGGCATTGGAACAGGCTGTCCAGGGAAGTGGTGGAGTCACCATCCCTGGGGGTATTTAAAAGCCGCATAGAAATGGCACTTAGGGCCATGGTTTAGTGGTGGACTTGGCAGCGATGGGCTTACGGTTGGACTCGATGATCTGAAAGGTCCCTTCTATCCTAAACGATTCGATGATTCTTACAGCACGCAGCCGCTGCTGGTTGCTGCCTTGTGACATGAGGAGCTGCGGTGGCTCCTCAGGAGTTGGAGGAGCTGAACAAAGCAGGCGCCTGGCTGCTCCCTTCGAAGGGATGCTGTCTGCTGGGCCAATGCTTAACAGATCAATTTACATTAAAAACAGAGAATGGCTTGATGGTCCCGATGGTGATTTGGAAATATAAAGGTGTAAGAATTACAGTCAAATAGTTTTTATGTTGGATCAGACATAAATAACTGCCAAAAGCCTTCATTTGGCACACTCAGCTTAGTGTACTTACATTACTTCATACGGCTTTGATACCAGTTTTGCATGTCACTCAGTTAAATCTGTGCAAGTGGTTAAAAATAGAGAAATTATAGGAGGGATTTGTGTGTGTGTGTGTGCACACTGGGAGGATCACAAAGAGTTAATTTTTTTTTCCCCCCAGTACTCCTGGGTAGCAAAGTAATTTACATTTGACATCCACAATTTGCTGGTAAGAGACCAACTAACATTTAACTCATTACTATTTTTAAAAGACTACTATTAGCTTCCAGAAGCTGGCTGGAATTTTCTGACGCATAATTATACTGACAGCAAAGACCATCGTAACCTCACAGCTGCTTACCTGAGGGCTCAGAGCTGCCTGGGGTCCTCAGCAGGCAGCCAAACAAGGTAGGATCTCACCAGGGGACTCCGTCAGACATCTCCCATTTCGGTGGTAGGGGCCCTGCTCCCCAGGTGGTCTGCGGGTGGGAGGCTGCGATCTTTAGGCCTCCAAGAAGAGAATTTCAAAGGGAGGAGAAAGCACGAAAAAAGAGGTTGCCTAGTAGAAAGCAGCGCAGAACCGAAAGGATATGAGAGGAAGAAAGAAACAGCTGGTTGAGCTTTATCTCCTTAACGTTATCCACAGGCAGACAACAGGCAGGGCTGGGTCTGGCAGATGACCCGACGGCTTTGATCTTCCTTGCTCATGCAGTGTGGGTTCTTCAGCAACTCCCACGGCAGCTGGCACTGCAGAAAAAATTATCCCCCAAGTTGCCAGGTGTGTCTTTTGTAACACGATAGCTGCTCAGTAAGAACCGGAGTGAAACGGCCAATGTATTTTTTGTGAAATAAGGGTTACTTGACCAGAGCTTGAGATATGATCCTTTTGGGAAGTACAAGATAAGGTACATAGGGAAAATAAAATAGCTTCAGAAAAACAAGCAATCATCTCCAATCAAAACCATGAATTTTAATGTATTAGCCCTTCAGACTCACTTGCTCATGCTCTCTTTTTCACATTACATATGAGCTGTGAGGAGGGACGCTCCATACAGGAGAGAGAAAAGAAGATGCTCTCACAGCTCAGGGGATTTGACGTGGGAAATATTGCCTACAACCAAACCAGCCAGTTCAGATGTGAACAATTTCTCCTGAAGCACAGAAGCAGCAGCAGCTGATGTCATGAACAAGAGTAGGCAGGTGAACAGAAACAGAGCAACAGAAAAATGGATATGAGAATTGCAGTCCAGAATTTCAGAAGCAACAGTAATCCATAAGCAACGAGCTATAAAAAGCAAAGCTGACCGAGAAAGGGAGTCGTCGTCAGCTTGCATGAATATGCAAATCCCTACCACCTGTGTGTAGCATTTCTGGCAGCGTGAATGCTACTTGATGGGCATGGACACAAATCACAAACGCTTCTTCTGTGAGAGAAGAAAGGCAAGCTCTATTTACATTCATCCAAAAATGCACTGAGAAGAGAAAGCTCCGAACAATTAAGATACTGTCAGTGTTCAAAACAGGTTACCTAAGTCAGAGATATTAATCCAGTAATAGAATTCCCAAGCGCTGACTCATGTGTACCTGAAACACAATTTCTATTGCAATGCCAACAGTTGCCAGAAATATCCGTGGACATGGGAGAAGACAGGGCTGTGCAGAAAAAGCCCCGTGTCCCTCCCAGGGCTTCGCGGGGTAGCCTTTTTGCCTACGAGATGCTGCTTGACAAAGCCTTGGTAGGTAAGAGGCTGTTTAAAGCTGCCCTACCCTTGCTAGCTTGCTTTTTTGTGGGAGGCTCTTCTCAGAGGTCTTAGGGGTTTAAAGGCAATGCGGTGACAAATGCAATGAAAAGCCCCACGTGCTAATCACGGGCAAGCAGAGCTCGCGGACCGTGCTCTGTATCACTGCACCAAAACTAGACTGCTTCTAGACTAGACGTTAGTCCAGAGACTATACCTGTGCTCTGCTGCATGCTCACGTGGAACCAGCTCTTTTGTCTGTAGCTGTCAAGTCACACCCTTCTTGTCAATAAACCGCAGTATACTTACACCAGCAGGACTAACGACACCCTTGGGTGGAGTTGACTCAGCTGCCGGAGATTAAATCGCTCCTCTCCCTTGCAAGCTTCGTGGTGAGAGGTCGCTAATGCACCGAGCTGTACCAGTGCCATGCTCTAAGGGTAGCATCATTTACCAGAAGTAGTATCTGATTTAGACCAGCTAATATTATCTGATGATACATAGAAATGGTGATCAGGGTTGTATCAATAGCTGAAACTTCAAGGTAGAAAATCCGTTTGTGTTTTCCAACTACATCTGTTTCTCCCATGTACACATCTGCTTTCCTAATTAATTGTCCTACCCGGACATCCTTTCTAAATACTACAGGGCATTCGCATTCTTAGGAATGCCCTTAAGGATCAGAATGTGGCTCTCCTGGGAGCATGCGTTTTAAAGGTTGCAGAACTCAGGCCAAAGCCCTAGTCTAAAATGACAGTTTATGATCTCCTTTTAGAGACGATAGAAGCCAGTAATTCTGGGAAAGTCTGTATTGACAGGAACAAGAAGAAACCAATACAGCACCTTTCAAAAAAAAAAAAAATTACTCATAGCCCTGGAAAGTAATGGTTCAATTTTTCAAAATTAACATTAAGAAGTACAAGTCTGCAGAGAATCAATCTCAATAAATACTAGAACACCCTCCACAGCAGATACCAATACTGAAAGGACAGTAATAGAGCTCTGGAGAAACCAAGCACACCATTTTCATGCCAAGGAAATTAGTCCTTCTACCATTAGCCTTTACATAGGTTTTGATGTTATACCATGTGTTAATTATTTCCAAATCACAAGTGCAAACACTCACCCTGATTGGAAAATTAGCAGATTTTAAACTCAGGTAATTTCCCCCTAATGAGGAACTTGTTGAACTGAATTTAACAATTAGCTCACACCCTTTGCTGGCTGGATATGGCAAGGCTACAAGGAGACACAGAAACTCACTTTTTTCAGTAATTTGCAATAAAGAATGAATATAAATTCAGAAGTTGTTTTCATGTTATTTCTAACTCCTCCTTTGGTTCTTAAGGCAGTGCTTCCCAAAGGGTGATAGAGGAGGAGGTGCTGCCTGTACTGAATAGTTCTCCCTTGTTTTGTAACGTTCCCCCTCTGGGTCTCTTCATTTGGGTGCCTTTTGCTACGTACCAAGCCTCTGAAAAAAGGATTTCACAGCTTAAGAGAGTAAAACTTATGATTTATTGGTCAATATACACAATGTGAAGGTAGAGCTAACAAGCTAACGTGCTCGCCAGCCCTGATAAGGCACCCGAGGAGTCACTGCTGGCTGGCAGCCTTCAGTCAAGAAGGGAAAGGTTGGCTTCTGCTGCCCCTTGGAACAGGCTGATCATTGACATTGCTAAACTGCCATCCTCGGGCTACTTGGCTTTGTTTCTGTAGGATTTTGTACGTTTTTTTGTGTTGTTTTTCCTCTTCAAGAACCCTTGAGTTGCTGATTTATCCCTGTGTCAATACTCCCACCTTTGCCAGCAACATTACCTCTCTTCTCACGGCTCTGCTCTGCACAACATCTTGCAGCACTTTCTCACAGCTTAGCAGTTCTCCAAGAGGTCTGAACCAATTTCAGCCTGTACCAAAACTACGCCTTAGATGCCAGAAGGCATCTGTGATCCAATGCCTGAATCTCTGGAGGGGAAACTGACACTTGTCAGCTGCTAAATTGCGTTAAAGGAAACAAAAGTCATTTTATCCTACCATTAGTTTTCTACATATGCTGTGACCTTATCTGCATAATGGATGCTGGGCAGTCAGGTCTTAAAGAAGGTGGCCTATCTGTAGTTGTGAAGGGAAGAGACATCCACAAATGAAAGGGAAATTGCCTTCGGACAATTCTTCTCTCTTCCTAGAACTGACCAAAAACATCCAAAATATTGCCAAAATGTAAGTCTGATTTCTCACACAAAAATGTAAAAATCATTCAATAAAATCTTCTTCCTGTTTTTCAATGCACTTTCTGCAGTAGGATCTTCTTTGCCTTGTTTGAAGAACAATAAAGAATATTCTGAGACTTCAAGCTGCCTTAGGTATGTTATAAGGCACCTGTGCCTTGAAGTGCTATGCTGGCACACCAACTGCTTGGTTATTTGGCAGTAAGTGCCATCACTATAGGTGTAACAAGCTTTTTTTGAATGTAAAGAAAGGGTAACGAATCGAGAAATGGCAGAAAAAGAATATTCTGCAAAAATAGAGGTCTGAGCTCTTTAAATGTGCTGCTTTCTCTTTATGTAGAGACATTTTAATAGGAACTAGGATTCTGAGAAGTAAAGAATGAAGTTTGTAGATATCTACTAATAAGGCTGCAGAATGATTTGTGGGGAGTTACACTAAGGTGTGACTTAGCAGAGAAAAATAGCCTAAGATATTCTGCCTACCTTCTCTTGCAAGCCAACAATACAAAGGTCTGTTCTTCACACCAATTCCACAACCGACAAAGAGATGCTCTGACCTGTAGCTCTTAGTGGAATGAGGTTATGGAAGCTGAGAGCAACACATTTCATTGTTCTGGTGGACACCTTATCTAACCATGATCTAACTCACCTAACCATTACTTAACTCAGAAACTCTTAGCTGAATTTGTGATCTTACCACATTTAAGAGGCAGTATTTTCAGAGCAGGGAGGTGAGACTGGGTCACTTCTGCAGCCTGATCCTAGCTAATGCAAAATTCCCCTGTGGGGCTTTGGGCAAGTTCTCTAGATTTCTCTGCCTCAGTTCCCCTTTGCTAGAAAAAGATGATCATGCTGAGTTCAGACAACTGTTAGAATCACCTAGTTAACACTTTTAAAGGGATCGAAAGCAGTAAAAAGGTCAGTATGTTATCTAGCCCCCCCCCAAATTGTGTCTTAAAAATAGTGATCCATTTTACCTGGGAGCTCAGGAGATGCGAGCAGATTCAGGAACTGTCCTGAGGGAACACGTGAATGGCTGTCAGTAAAAGCATTAGCATTCCAGCTGTCAGCAGCAGTCAGACCTTGGTTAAAAGGGTAAGGAAGCCAAGTGACAATGTATTGAATAGGTATTGATTATTCTACCATTTTCATTAGCTGTGTAGCATATGGCTGCTATCTCCCTGTTATCCATGAGTCTTCTTCTGGGCTTCTCTACTGCTTACACTAAATCTACCTATTCCCTAACTTGTTCAATTTACCACTGTTTGTATCCTTATTGTGTTACCTAACTTCTTCTCCCGCTCCAGCTCTGGGAACCACGGGATCACAATCCAGCTCTTGTACTGTTTCTTTTTTTTTTTTTTTTTTTCTCTTGGCCTTTCTTTGGAAACAGACGCTGCATAGAAAGTATGCTCTGTCGTCTGGCTGCCCTGGGTCTGGAGGAGTGAGCCTACACCCTTGGCACTCTTCCCTGAGGAGCAATCCATGGTTCTTTTTTCCCTTGGGCAGGGAGAATGAGGCAGGGGCAAGTGCGAGGCTGGGGAACAGGACAATTGGAGGGGGGATGTAGGGCTAGAAAGGCCTATCATCAGCAGAGCACCCTCTTAACGCCTGAAACAAATCCTTTGGGTATCAAGTCATGAGGCCTTTGCTGCCGAGAGAGATGAAACACAAAGGCGTGCACTTAAATACACTCTTTGCTGTCCCCATAGCTAGCCCTGCCTGGGGAACCCCAGCTTGCCACTGCAAGGCTGGGGGGGGGACAGACCTCGTCAAGGTTCCAGCGCTGCCCGTGCCGCAGCCAACAGGAGCCCACACCATGGTCTTGCCGAACAGGAGGCACTCAGTTAGTGTTGTTTTAAAAATAATACCTTGAATGACAGACGGAAAAGAAGAGCGCTGCGCAGCTTTTGTTTGCCAACCCGCTCCTGCAACACGACAAGGTGCTCGCGTTCGTTCTCCCCGTCTCGTGTGTGTGCTGTTCACGCTGCGTACCCCTGGGTCACACTGCAGGAGGCTTTGTGGTCAGGGTCCACCTTCACACCTGCATCTTTAGCACACGGCCACCCAAAATATGTAATGCATCTTTTCCCCTGTGTTCTCATGAATTGCTTCCAAATGCCTAAACTCTCTTAACCTTCGACCACACGTCTCTGTGTATGCTTACCTTTCTATTTAATGATGTTGGTGCCATTTATCATCACAAAAGACACCGATAAAATTACCTTTACCCTTCCTCACACGATAATCCCAAGCAAACATAACATAAAGATTATGCGCTCACCTTAACACTTATTACTTTACAGCAGCTGTATAAAATGAGTTGTGAAATTTATCTGCTAGCTTTCGTTAAATGTTTTCAAATGCTTTAATCACAAACATGTAATTGAAAGCGAATTTTTTTTCACCGACCTGAAAGGGATCCTTATCAGAACTGAAACTGGAGGAATTTCCGGCTTTCTGATTTGTGTTTTCATACTCAGATTGCCTAAAGTCCAACCGGGAGGTTGTGATTTACAATGTTTTAATTTCAAGAGTGCCTGAATGAACACACTGCAATGCAGGGACCTGCTGCCCCTGGCTGCTAGCTCCCAGGCACCTACCTGGACACCGCACCTAGATTAGGCAGGCTACAGCTATTGGTCTGAGGCAGAGGTGGGGAAGAAATTCTTAATTTAAAAAGCTAAAAAAAAAAAAAAAAAAAGGAAATTTGTAACAATAAGACCCATACATTCTGCTGCATTCACATAAGCTGTAACTCAGGAAAGCTCTTACACACATATTTAAGTATGTCCAATTTTGCTCTGAAAAGGGTTTTGTGTAAGCAAGTGGTTTTTGGAATGAGCCCTCCATGACTGTACCTAGTAAAAAGAAATGTCTTCACTCCCAGATCTGAAGTCTGCTTGACAATCACCACAGTACATTTTATTGCTGAAATGTGTCAGATGAAGATCACAACAAATATTAAATATCTATCCAAAAGCATAACAGCTAGCGATACCTGTGGCTAAATCAGGCCCACACTGATGTTTACAAGATATATTTAACAGGCGCTTCAGAGACACGGCAGATACCAGACCAACAGCGATAGGTGAAGACTCTTGCTGTGCCCCAGCAGCTGCCTTTGCTGGACCTAGAGAAACCACCACTTCTCTATACACTCCATCTGTTTTCGAACGCATGTCCATGCATCTGCTCTTCCATGCCACAGATCCCACCCACCAAGGCATGCCCCTCGCAGAACCACTACAGAAAACATTTTCCAGTAATGCTCATTTGTCTCATTTGCTCTAGTAATTAAAGTCTTTTCCACAGCAATTCACAAGATTCCTTACCAACTTAAAATATTTTCTTTTCCAACTCTGAAGCTGCTTGAACTCACAGCCAACCATTCCCAATGCCATTATGGAATAAGTACTGCTCTGCAAGTCTACATATGTATGTGTGGCCTCGACTACGCTGACATAAAGCAACATTAGGAATATGCTAATAGCCATAATGATAAAATACATTAAGACGATTTCTCATGTTAAGAATATATTAGCTGATCCCAGTTAATTCTACTGACACACTCCAATGCAGAGCGAAAATTTTCGCCTAAATTATTTTTCAAGGGAAAAGTGCAGATTCTCTCACATTAATGCAGTTCATGAATCTGTATTAATTTCCCAGACTGCCTGCTTAGAAAAAAGATGAGAAATAAAATTTGTTTCAACCACTTCAAAAGAAAAATACTTCCATTTTTCTACCATAATGGAATCCTTCTATTGTTAAAGAAAATATTATTTCTGATCTCAATCAGAAAGAAGAAAACATTTTGTTTAATTCAGCCTCCTTTTCTACTTCCAGATGGTTCACTAGCTGTTTTCAGAATATTTCATTTTCCACGAACTCCCAAACTGAAAGCATTTTTTAATTCAAGGTATACTAAAAATAAAGCCCTGGTATCTGTTGGAGCGGGTCCAGAGAGGAGCCACAAAAATGATCAGAGAGCAGGAGCACCTCTCCTATGAAGACAGGCTGAGAGTTGGGTTGTTCAGCCTGGAGAAGAGAAGGCTCCGGGGAGACCTTACAGCAGCCTGCCAGTACTTAAAGGGGGCTTATAGGAAAGATGGGGACAAACTTTTTAGCAGGGCCTGTTGCAATAGGACAAGGGGTAATGGTTTTAAACTAAAAGAGGGCAGATTCAGACTAGATCTAAGGAAGAAGTTTTTTACGGTGAGGGTGGTGAAACCCTGGCCCAGGTTCCCCAGAGAGGAGGTCGATGCCCCATCCCTGGAAACATTCAAGGTCAGGCTGGACGGGGCTCTGAGCAACCTGATCTGGTTGGAGATGTCCCTGCTCGTGACAGGGGGGTTGGACTAGATGACCTTTAAAGGTCCCTTCCTTTAAAGGGTCATATTATCCAAACTATTCTATGATTCTACCTGCCTAACTTTGCTCTGATGATAAGTTATATTTGATACAATATAGGTAAAAGATGTTACTAACATCTTTTCCAACATGAAACATTTTCCTAACCTACATATGGAATAAGAAATCTTGCTGCGCGGATTGGGTGTTTACTTCTAGGGATTAGACTAGATGAGGATAGCCAAGTGCTGCACCTCCAGTCCCAGCAGAATATCCAAATGGTTACTAAACACAGTATCATTTAATAAATTATAGTAAGCTAAACCAAAGAGATTAGGTTCATCCAAGAACATCAGGATCATCTGCAAAAAGTGAAAAAAAAGTTTTATGCAAAACAGGACAATGGGTGTGAATTGAAAAGATTCTGTAATACCTGAAGCCCTACTGGACACCTGGGGAGGTTCAGATTTGGGGTGAAGAAGCTGGGGAGGTAAGAATTTTTTGAAAGAGATTCCACAGAATCATAGAATCATAGAATCATTTAGGTAGGAAAAGACCTTTCAGATCATCGAGTCCAACCGTAAGCCCATCACTGCCAAGTCCACCACTAAACCATGGCCCTAAGTGCCACGTCTACATGGCTTTTAAATACCCCCAGGGATGGTGACTCCACCACTTCCCTGGACAGCCTGTTCCAATGCCTGACAGCCCTTTCAGTGAAGAAATTGTTCCTAACATCCAATCTAAACCTCCCCCGGAGCAACTTGAGGCCATTTTCTCTTGTCCTATCGCTTGTTACTTGGGAGAAGAAACCAACCCCCACCTGGCTACAACCTCCTTCCAGGTAGTTGTAGAGAGCGATGAGGTCTCCCCTCAGCCTCCTTTTCTCCAGACTGAACAACCCCAGTTCCCTCAGCCGCTCCTCATAGCACTTGTGCTCCAGGCCCCTCACCAGCTTCGTTGCCCTTCTCTGGACACGCTCCAGCACCTCCATGTCTTTCCTGTAGTGAGGGACCCAAAACTGAACACAGGACTCGAGGTGCAGCCTCACCAGTGCCGAGTACAGGGGGACAGTCACTGCCCTGCTCCTGCTGGCCACACTATTTCTGATACAGGCCAGGATGCCGTTGGCCTTCTTGGCCACCTGGGCACACTGCGGGCTCATGTTCAGCCGGCTGTTGACCAACACCCCCAATATTCCTTTCAATCGCTCTTATCCCCACAGACACCATTAGCGCAAGGATCCTGAGTATCATTATTCCCATTTCCCAAGCAGAGAACCAAAGCACCATGTAACGTCACAGCTCAGTGGCAGAAGACATCTCAGACTCGAACTCCTACTTTCTTTTTCCAGGCCAGTGACAGAATCTGCCGTCCCTAGGAAGAACATCTGCCAGTGCCATATTTACAAACAGCAACTGTGTATTTACCAAGTTAGGAGGTGAATTGCCAAGGAATGTAAAAAGTCTTGCCCTAAAGAGATCATAATTTCTGTAGGTGGAGAGCCCAGACAGGTTTGGGGATTTCAGAACAAACATATGCAAATGTATTTACTGATCAGAATTAGCTATGGTGAGCTCGTGGCACAGAATGAGAGCTGATAAAGTTTAATGGCGGAAGAATGGGAAAATGCTGTGTTGGACATATGACAGCAATCCAGGGTGAAATAAGATTTTTAAAAGTCAAAAGAGATGAACAAGAATGACTCTGCGTTAACTCTAAACCATAGCCATTCTAATAGCTAAAAAATAAAAATAAAATAAAATCACATTGTGAGAGAGCTTGGCTACCATCAAGTGCTCAGTAACAGCAGAAAAGTACATGGTATGAAATCTTACTAAATTACATGGTATGAAAACGCTCACACCATGTATATATCACTGGAGAATAAACAGGGTTATCGTTCCACTAGTGGTCCTTTCAGTACTACAGCTCACAGGCATTTATGTCAGAAATTGTTCTGACATGGACAGTGGCTATTTATGGTGCAAGAATATACACGCTCCTGAAGCTTCCAGCTCCGGCAGAACAGGAGCACAGAGGGCTTCTAAAACCTTGGCAATCCATCTTCATTAACTGCGCCGTTCAGGATAATCTTAGGAGTTTGCTTGTTGGCCTCAGATTCTTCAGCCATACGCTCTGGAGGCTCTAGCTCACGGTACCTTCTCCGATAGACAACCCTTGAGATTAGGGTTATCAAAAACATTTCCATGATGAGGAGCTGCTGGGTCATATCTGCCAAAAAAACCCGGGAGGCAAAGAAAAGCCCCCAAAAGGGGGAAATGACTATCAGACACAAAATGAATACCTGGGTTATCAATTTTCATCTGTGCAAAAGGAACAAGCTTTACCACCCTGTCCCCATAACAGAGCGTCTCTCACACTTGGCAATAAAATCAGTCACAGAATTACAGTATTGCCCATCAATAAGCATGCAATAAGTTATGCATCCAAAACGCAAGAGATTTAACAGTAACTATGCACGTTGGTTTCTTTTCTTCTCATTTCTGATTCCAACTCTTCTCATTATCAAGTTTTTCTCTGCAGCTATGACAACTATGAAACTCTTGTTATTGTTTGTTAAGTAAAAGCTGAGATTCTGCAAAAGCTACGTGATCCCAGGAAATTAGTATTTTGGGAAAACACCAGATATTGCAGTTAGCAACACTGAGCTGGCACCTTTGTAAGTAAATGAAGAAGATCTTTCCCGGAAGAACTTACATGCTCCTCTTGCTGAAGAGGAAAGTGGTGGAGCACAGGGAATGATTCGTTGCATGGCCAAGATATTGATAATAGCTGCCTGCAAGTGGTTCAGGATGAGAATAAACTGCACCAGAAAGAGAAAACAGATGCCTTAGCTACCAGAAAAAGGTTTATAGTTCACACAACAATTCTGCTTTTGTAACGGACCCTTTTTTGCCGCATTCCTCCTTTCTTGCCCTCCCTCTCCTCCCATCTACGAGCAGGCTGCCTGCCATTCTGCAGAATTCATCTTTAGCTCAGGATGATATTGCTCTGAATGTGAGTATCATATCAAACCTCTGCTTGGAAAGTCTTTCTTCTCTGCCCTTCATTTGGTAGGTGCAATATACGTAGACCTCCCAGCCGGGATTTTAAACAGTACTGAGCTCTGAATAATAGGTAATGATGTTTTAAAAACTTCCTGTTAATTTGACCTATGAGCTTACGTTCTCCCTTAGTGGAGGAAGGACTCACAAAGAATGTTTTTTCTGTTGTCTCCTCTCTTTGCCACAGCAGGGAGATGTGGTGCTCCTCAAGTTATATGAGACTGGTTTCTTTGCCAGAAGGGATGAAGGAGTCTTCGCAGCTTGGGTTCAGCAGCAATCACTTATGCACGATATTACGTGCTATTCGCTGAGCTAGGCCTTTGCTACCTCAGAGATATCAAAAGTGTCTCTCTAGCTGCTGGTGCAACTGTTTGAGTATAAACCCTCGCATTAACAGAGTTTGCCATCCTAAACCTGGATTCACCCTAATGCAGCTTTGCAGGTGTGACTATCCTGTTTATTGCATTTGTAAGTGCTTAATAACTTATTTAACAGAAACCTTAGCGCACCGGCCTTTCTACAGGTCCTGTTCAAGAAGGATGCATATCCAAGGGTTCTGCTGTACTCTCTTCAGGTTGATACGGAAGAGGGTGGCCCGGTCCCTGGGCTTTTTTGGTCTAACCTATCTGGTTCTGTTCCTTACTATTTAATGATTCCCAGTCAGTATTTTCATTATTATCTAACTCTGAAGTGCAGAATGGCCAAGAAAAATGTTGTCAAAGGAGAACATTGTGATATGCTGAAACAGTTTGAACAACAGCCACCCACACAATGCTCCACATCCTCTCCTAGTCTGTAAAAGTACACACCAGCATTTTAAGATTGTGTTTCACGATACTGCATCTACAAAGCTTCCTTCAGGCCCCGCAGAAGGTGCTGTTTTGATTTCAGTTGCCTAAAGATAAATGGATTTTACGCAGCTTTCACATCTCCAGCACTCCTGAGAGACCAGAGGTAAATTGGCTCAAGCTGAAACTGAACAGCAGCCAAGGAGAGTGCTTCAAAGGGATGCAGCTTTAATCAGGTAAAAATATGCCTTTGCACAGGGAAAAAAAAAAATACTGTAACTTTTCAACAAAGAACCAAGAACCAGAAAGACGGTGTTATATTAGCCGTTAAGAGAAATTCTTATCAGAAATATTAAACTTCTCACCTGATAAAGAGCAAACTTTGGGATGATCTTCTTACAGTTAAGGAGAGTCCTAACTTGTTGAAACATGATTCCAACTGGCCACAGAGCAATAATGGTGAGGACACCAACGAAGCAGCTAATCCATATTGCAGCTCCTTTGGGAGATAACTAAGAAGCAGATCAAACAAGCGTACCTACAAAACTTTACGGTGCATTTTACTATTTCCAGGAAGAAGTTGTGAACTGGATGATGCAGATGTTAAAATGCTTGTTTCTATCTCCGTGAAAGCTGATGGCAGCAGCAGCTGCTGGGGTTTGCATGGGGAAACTGCACAGTACCAACTGGAGTGTTAGCACAGTGCTCTCACCCAGCAGGCAGGGACATGTAAATCTGTTCATCCTGGGAAGGTAACAAGTGACACAACCCCTCAGTCCGACCCCAGCAGCACCTGGGAACGCTCAGCAGCTCATGAGAGCTTATTCAGCATGACATCTCAGAGGGGTAATTTATTTTATACCATAAAACAACAAAAAAATTTATTAATTTCAATCTGAGTTATCCAGGAGGTGCAAAATTATTAGCAGATACAGACTTCTGCATCATCTTGCAGCATACATGGTACAAAGCAGAAGTACAGTGCTATCTTTTCTACTTTGCACAGATATAAAAATCACCATGATTTGCAGAAAAAACATAGAATTAGGCTTCCTGTTTAGATGCCAGTACATAAACTTGTTTCTTAAGGCTGTACCTTACAAAACACAGGGCCAGTACATCCCCCAGCGCAACTTGCAGTCCCGCTATATTCTAATCATACAAGCTGAGAAACATATTGGAGCATAATCTGATGCCCAACCCACCCTGATGCCCAGTTTCTTTCCAAGGGAAGCCAGGAAATGGAGAGTCTGGGGGAAGGCAGAAATTATATGCTTCAGGGTCTCAAAAGAATACAGTAAGGACTTGGAAGTGCTCCCACATTTCACAGTTTAGCTGTAGGCTAAGATACTAACATCAACCCTAAAACCTATGGATTTTGTGGACCAGGTCTGATTAAAATATTTACTTACATTGTAAAGGGTGTAATTGCCATTAGTCCAAAGCACTATTGATAAAAACATGAGCACGGGTCGAAGGAAAGCAAACTGAAAGGTGCCCAGCTTCAGCCAAAAGAGAGTTCGTCTGGAAAAAAACAAAACAAAACAAAACACATAGGCCAAGATCTTATTAGCAACCTCAATAACAATCTTTGGATACCATCAGCTGCAAAACTTTCCCACTCCTATAGCATGCACCTAAAATCTGGGGAGGAACAGCTTCAAGATAAGAAAATCCTTCCAAGAATTACCCAGTGTTTATTTAGTAAAGTCTCTACAAAGATAGTACTTTTCTTGTTCTGCAGCAATTGCATACTAACCAAAGCTGGGCAAAACGTGATGTCTTTCTCTGCCCTGAAGCTAACCAGAGAGCCAGTAGCAACATAACCGGTTTCTGAACAATAATGCCACTTGCTCTTGCCTTGTTCCCTTACTATTTCAGTTCTCCGATGAAATTGGACAATTCAGCCTTTCTGTTCAGACACTTCCTAGTCCTGTGGCAGATCAAGAAAGGGAATCATACAGACCTAGGTGAAAGGACTGACAGTTTTTCAGTGCATCTTGAATACTACCACATAAGCATCTGGTTTTGCTCCTCTGTACTCCAACAGAAGAAAGGAACTGTCTTTCACTTGGCAAACTGCACGAGGCCAGCAGAACAGCTCAGGATTTCCTCACTTCTGTCAGTATAAACTGGAACCAGAACACAGCCCATACACAGTAAGCTGGCCAGCCAGCATTAAAGGCCGCCAGGAAAGGGGCAGATGCAGTTTCTAACAGAGGGCATGAAAGCTGACTGACCTGAACTCTGCTTCAGCCTTCACAGGACAAGCTGTCACTGCTATGGCTGGCTCACGTTTTAGTCTATTAATGTGTATTATTTCCCATAGTGTCAATGTTGTCTTCACTGTAGCTCCTTGGACCCTTGGGACTGCCATCAGAGATGCCTCAGCAGACAACAGGCTGCCATTTAGCATGCTACAGGATATAGCCATGAATGAGTAATTATAGGAATTGCTCAATGAATATAACTAATAACCACAGGATTATGAGCAGCACAAACACATTTGGAAAGGCCTGCAACTGGCCAGCCATTTAGTGTGTGTGCCTTTTCATAGATTTATTATTCCCAAAGGGCTTTAAAGAATAATATGACAAACAGTGCAGTCACTGCAACACCCCGAGTTGTTTCCCTTGTCAATGCAGGTCTATCTTTCTTGACCATCAGACTTCTTCTGTCACACCTCTCCCCATTGTATGGCTTGTTACTTTGCCTCATCTGTCTACTGTACCTTGTTAGTTTTCTCAGGACTTCTCAATAGTATATGGTTTTTTAAAAGAATGAATCCCTCCCTTGGAGTAGCTCCCTGTTTCCCCATAAGATACCTACGGGAGGAATATGAGACTGACCTTTCTCTGGTATAGATTGCTCATATTTCAAAAAAATTGTACCCTGTAATGGGAAAAGGCTAGAATTCAGAGGCAGAGACAGCAGATGGGCTTCCCAGTGCTACAGACACCAGAGAAGGAGCCCTAAGCCCTCTGTAAAGCAAAAAGCCTTTTTTTTTTTGAACAGGCAGCTGTCCTTCCCCCCAGCAGTAGTAGGCAATATCTAGCTCCTGAAAGGAGTTATGATTAGCTAATATCATTCTGCATAAGCTGTCACCGGACTGACCAACAGGACCGCATAGTAGAGGATCCTCTCCCAAGCTCCCAGCCACCACAACCTATACAGAGGGTGACAGAGACGGAAAGAAAAACAAATATACTGCTGACATGTTAGATCTATAGCACAGCTCTGTCCCATGGCATTTCTTCAGCTCTGACTGCTGAAATGAGCCTGAACCAATGCCCACGAAAATTAGTCGGAGTCATTATCGGTAGTTGCTGATTTTACATCATTGTATTACATCCATTTTTGGAGGTACATTTTTTGGTTGATTTACTACCTATTCTTCTCGGTGCTCCCTCCATGTAAATAACTAGTGTTATTCCATTAAAATAAAATGATGGAAACAAGACTTTAAATTCTAATACCGAATGAGGCAGTTTAAGGAAGAATTATTACAATAAAAAATAAGAATGTTTTTGCAAATGCATCACAAACCGCTATGCTGCTTTCTGTTTGCCGCTTTCATTTAACCAGACAAAGTCCCTAAGGACCCTCTGACACCGATGTCTGGGCCCTCATAGAAAACTCTCTGTCTTGCACATTCAATCCGTCAGCTTTTGCTCTTACTGAGAGAAACATTCTCATACTCTGTGCCAGTAGGAAAGCCCTGGGAAATACATGAGGCTTCCAGGCTGTGGAGCAGCGTGTAAATGACAGGGTGACACTAGCCGGAGGAGGAGCCCCACCAGACAGTGCTCAAAGGAGGCAGAGTTTATGTTACAGTATACAGCCTCCCATCGGTGCAGCTCTCCATCCTCACCCCGCTTCTCAAAGACGCATTAATACTAACTTTAGTAGAAGAAAATATTTGCTTTTGCCTCACAAGACAATGCCACTTCATTGAGATCAAAGCTTTCCAGGAATTACAGCTATTCTTTGTTCTAAAAATTCTTTTAATCTGAAGTAGTTTTAAAGTCAAAATCAGAATGAAACATTTCAATTTCATCGAAGTAAGAGAAATTTTCTTTCCAGACAGCCTCAATTTGACAATTCTGCTTGTGAAAAGTACCCAATTTGGAGACATTTGTTCCCTTCTGGAATGAAAAGAAACTGAAATCTCAATTACTAGGTTTTCTACGGTAGAAATTCCTCCTCCCACACACCACTGCTTACTACAGAAATGGTTTCTTGGAAGAGAATGGGATTAGTTGGGGAGATACCACAGTGCACAACATTACTATGAGTGGGAACACTGCACTGGGTTAAACTGAGAGAGCTCATACTCTCGACTCTTATGCAAAATTCTGCACTATAAAAATGAAATAAATTAGTGGTGGTGTACAGCCCCGAAGCGATGGCACTGTTTAAAAGAGACGGCTTGAGACTGACTTTCGGGAAGCGGGGAGGCCCTTTGCTGTAAACTTGGCCTTGCCAAGTTGGCTCAATCCCAGCAGCCGTTTTGCAGCTGGGAAAACTTAAAGGACAACTCACCTAGTGATGCGCACACGAGGGAGGCAAAGGCAGCAGCAGCAGCAGGGACCGGTGCTGATCTTGAAGTGACCATTTTCAAAACGCTTGAGGAGCAGCTTTTGACCTCCGCACTCTTTAATCATCATCATCAGGAACTTGTGGATAACTATGGCAAAAAATCTAGGAGAGGAAGAAAATGCCAGCTTGAACATGCCTGCGCAGGCCAGTGCTGCCTTCTGTCCAGGGTTTTTACAGCTTATGCTTTGCAATCAACAAAAATTCTAGCACTAGCTGTAAAAAAACTTCTGCTTTCCATCACCTTGGAGGACCAGAACTGCCCTAACCTCACCGAAAGAGGAATAAACTGAGGCACAGAGCAGCTGTGGAATTTCCCAAAGCTGCACTGGTGGCTGGTTGGCAGAGTCAGTATTAAAGCACAGGTTTTTCTGGCCCAAGTCATTACAGCCATATTTTTCCATCAGTTATCTAGTCCTGACTGGTCCAAACTCTTTAGAACAAGTCCTCTTCCTCCTCTAAAATAAAAAACAGCCCAGCAAACATGGCTAGGTTCATGTATATATATATAGCTATCATCAAATGTGCTGGCCCAGTCAGGGTGCGGTTCCTCTGCAGCCAAAGCTGATCCCCACCTCTCCCTCCTTCACCGCCTGCACATTCTCAACCCTTCCCAGGAGCTACAGATTGTGCAACTGCCCTTTCCTCCCTGTCCCTAACCGATTTAGGGAACGGCTTCACTGAAATCCAACCTCACCAAATAAAAGAGGTCCTCTTCAGCTGCACTGCCTCCTTGAAGGAGCTTTCTGTGCAGCTGGAGACTGAGTGGTAGTAGATGCAAGTGAGGGGACAGGAACCTGCAGCTTGGGCAAGGGAGGAGCCGGGGGGGGGGGGTTCAGACAGGCTTGAAGTGCCACAGGACTGGATTCCTGGAAGTTGCTGGCAATCTGCACTCCCTGCACAAATTGCTGCATGCTCCCTGCTACTGTGTTTTCCCTCCTTTTTTACTCTACTCTCTTAGTAAATGCAGTGTGACGCGGGGTGAGGCTATTCATGAGAGTCTGTGACACTGTCCTGCAGTGGGTTCCAAAATCATCCCAAAATCAACTGCGGAGTGCCCAAGGCCACGGCATCCCCCCACCTGGCTCTGCCTACCAGGGCTGCGCCATCACCTCCAGAAAGCAAGGACCACATTTCTCCCTTCTTCTCTGTGCATGTCAGAGCTGTCATGCTCGTACAGAAAGCGCTTTTATCAGGAGAACTGTGGAACATTTTTACATTGATATACTCATCGGAGGTTCACTTGCCACCATTAATAATAGACCTCCATGGCTCATCATTAGTAAAAGCGCAGAGAAGAAGTCACAGGTCAGAATCTCATTCCACATGACACGCAGAGAGAGGAAAGAAAGAGTACTGCTTCAAAGCTACTGTCAATCCGAGGGATCAATTACATGCGAGTCACAGATCTTTCATACTGAGGTTCCCACACTAGGGGACTGTAGCACTGGGAACTGCTTCAGCATTTTCCACCTCAAGAAAAGAGCTGCCAAGAGATTTCAACTCAAACCAAAAATTACTAAATTGTTAAATTTACAAAATGACTGTGTTTACCAAGAGCAGCAGATGTTTAAAGGGAAGAAATTCAGGGTTTGGGGCAACGTCTAGAAACAAGCAGGATACTCACACTGCTGCTGTGAAATCTGTAAACATTGTCGAGCGAGGAATCCACATGCCAATGCATGAAGTAGTAGCAATCACCTACAGAGAAAGGGAGGAGGGTTGTACCAAGGGCAGAGATAAAGCCGGTTCATGTGGATTTTCAGCGAAACCCTACTTTCAATTTCATCACTTTTCCATGGTAACTTACTGGAGCTGCAGCATTAATCCAAATTATGACTGATCTTTTGAAGGAGGGAATTCTCCTGTAGATGTAGACCGCTTCCTCTATAAACACCAGATTGGCAATTAGTGTCATCAGAGTCAAGACTGCAAAGAGAAATCTCCCTGGTAGGTCAAGGCCTGCAGAGAGAGAAAAGAAAACAGACAGTTCTGATTTATTTCGTAAGCATTCCAAACATTTAATGTAAAGACACCATCTCTGAGGGGCTTCTTAGCTCTATTTCTGCAACGACTTGCACTCATCCTTAGCTACATAGACAGACCACTGACTTCACAGGATGATTCAAATACTTAAACTTAAGTTCATGACTAAATCTTTCCAGGATCCACAGACAGCATATGGGAAGAATATGCCTCCGTGTTCTCAAAGCATTATGCAAAAGTCCCCTTCAGAAAGGTGGAGTTCCAGGACAAATGTCCTTAGATGGATGTAAATACGTAACAGAATATAAATAAATACATAATATAAATAAATAAACACATATTCTGGGAACTTTTTCCAGGCAGACAACAAGCAAAAATGTATTTACTCAGTATTAGTGCTTTGCTTCCACTGTATGTTCATAGGCATGTTTGTGCTTAACTTCCTCGGGCACGCAAACTTTTTAGAGGCCCGGTGGAAGTTTCTGAGGCAGAGGAACAATGCGAGGATAAGCCCCTGACGTATCTAGCCTGAAATGACACTTGACGCCTTCGCCAAATTCTTTTTTACTTCTCCCTTAATGCTGGGTGCGGGTATCAACATTTACCCACGGCTGATGGGTTTCACTCTCCGTTGACACCGGGTGTGGGTATCGACTTTTACCCACAGCTGATGGCTGAGGTGTGTTTTCTCCCAAGAAAGCTGCTTCTGGGGACAGAGGAGAGCACTGCTGTGGAGCCACGCTTAATTTAGGAGAAGTCCACGCTCACCTCCGGTACCCACTCCCGCCATGGCCGTAGCCTATCTAAAGGCGCACCGAGCAGCGCCTTGCAAAGCTCAGCCTTTGCCTCAGCCTCTTGAACCCGCTCCAGAAGACCCCAACCCTTCCAGACCACCTCTCCGGGGCCATCTCCCCATCTTGGATCTCCTCACGGGGGGAAGCCTGAGCCCCGGCCGGCGAGCAGCCGGGCTAGCGGGCAGCCCCCCCTCGCCCTCCTCCCCGCCGCCATCTCCCTCACGCCTCCCTCCCTCGCCTCAGCCCGGCCGGGCTGCCGCACTTACTCTGGAGAAGCTCCCGCGAGTAGGGCGGCTGGCCGGAGCCGCAGGACTCCGGGTGGAGGGTCCCGTTCGTCTCACCCTCCATGGCGGCCAGACCGCCGGCTCCCCGCCGCGGTGTGGCCGGTAGCACCGAGGCGGCGGCGGCGGCGGGACGGGGGAGACGGGGAGGGGGGGGGGAGAGGTCGGTGCCCGCCCGCTGGTCCCTAACGAGGGCGGGAGACCGCGGTGCAGGGTCCGGCTGTTCGGGGCTCGGCCGAGGGGACGGTTAATAATTAGCCCGGGAGCCGGGGCCGGGCGGGCGGCGGGCAGGGCCCGGTCTCGGCGCTGTCCTGCCTCTTGGCGCCCGGCGGGGCCCGGCCACCGGCGGGTCGGTGTCTGTGGAGGTTCTCGTGTGGAAAGCACCGAGCCCCCCCCCCGCCCCACGTCCCCTCAGCCCCGTCCCCTCAGCCCCGTCCCCTTCCTTCACAGGCCCGGGGTGTGAGGGAACCTGCGGTCGGGTCTCCACAGGAGCGCGGGCTGCCAGCCGAGGACGGGGGCTGGATTGCCCGGCGCCATGTCCGCCTTCGCCCCGACCCGGTTAGAGCAGCGTGCGAGGGGCTCTGCGGAGGAGGAAGGTTGCTTGGTCAATGTAGGAGACCTTCAAAGGGCTTTCCATGGAGCCCACCGCCAAAGACTCGCTGACCATCTTGGCTGCCGTGAGGTGAAAAGCTGCGCCGTCTTCTCTCCGCCGGCTGAAGGCGAGCACCTCGAGGGGAGGAACGCGCCGAGGGACTCTCCGCTTTCCCGCGTGTTTCACCTGCTGGAAGGATCCTTTGGGCAGCCTGAGCCTTTTCAGGCTGTTTGCAGGAAAAGGGAATGGGCAACGAAATCGTAGAACCGTTTAGGTTGGAAAAGACCTTTAAGAGCATCAAGTCCAACCGTCAACCCAACACCACCATGCCCGCTAATCATGTCCTGAAGTGCCACGTCTACGCATTTTTTGAACGCCTCCAGGGATAGTGACTCCACCGCTTTCCCTGGGCAGCCTGTTCCAACACCTGACAACCCCTTCAGTAAAGAACTTGTTCCTAATATCCAATCTAAACCTCCCCTGGTGCAACTGGAGGCCGTTTCCTCTCGTCCTAAATGATGGAGTTTGGTGACCCACCGAGTTGTTCTGGGTGATCAGACTGAAAGCTGGCTGGAAGAAGCAGCAGAGGGATGGTTTCAGCAGGCGACAGGCTGTATCAATAAACGCGGTGTTCAGGGGGAGGGGGACAGCCCAAACTACCTATGCGATGATGAGCTATTGCCACTCAGGAAAAAGATCTTGGGGCCACGGTGGATAGTCCTCAGAAATGCCAGGTGAGGAATCAGCGTGGGAGAAAATGCAAAGGAATGCCAGGAATTAGTGGATAAAGAAGGGAAGACACAGAACAGCTGAAATACATAGGGAGGCCTCCCTTCATCAAGGTTTACTCATCCGGAAGAAACGGTTGCTAGCAGAGGGGGAGATAGCCCTAATACACCATGCAGTTTCTACCCAGTTTGCTTGACTTTTTATCAAACTGTTTGAAGGTGATCACATATTCCAAAATGTGACTGAAAGCTCAAGTAAGGATTTGCTGAGATGGAAAGATGGCCCAAGGGCTTTGAAGGTTCTTCCTTTGCAGAGACAACAGGATTCCCATCTGCTGCTATTTTGGTTGCCAGCTCCTTGTATTCCCTGAAAGCTAAAAATAAAAATCCCTTTCCTGTGAATCCCTTTTTTGAACGAGGCAGGTTTGTCAATTGCTTTTGTTGAAGAAATTCACACGTTAGGTATAGGAGTGAAGAAATTCACACGTTGGGTATAGGAGGTATATCCGTTTCTTCCAGATGAGTAAACAGACTTCCAAATAGAAAACAAGCTGGAATGACATTTCAGGAATTTTGCCTGTATCTTTCTGCAGCTGGGCAGCAGAAGATGTGCTGGATGGAGGATGCTCTGGGCAGCCTGTGAAGGCTGGGCAGATACCACTATTCTAACAGCCAGTTACTGCCGCATTCCTCCTGGTGAAACTGTAAAGCTCTCCTCTTCACCTTCATGGTGAATTCATGACAATTTTACTGTATTTAAAAGAAACCCAGAGTCTGCTTTGACTTAAGAATTCCTTGAAGAATCCACACAGTAACAACTTTGGAATTGACAGTCTTTCTTCAGTCATTCAGCAATACCAGCTTGGAGCAAACACTGCAGCATACACTGGAAATAGCGTTAGAGAATTTCCTGTCTCAAACCCATAGAAAATTAACAGGTTGAAGTTTAGAGGTTAAGGATTACTTCTCAGCTGCTGTTGTAGAGATCCATCCTACTCTCTCTTCTACTGGAGTCTCTTGCACAGAATAGAGCCTAAAAACAAAGCCACAAACCTACTGCGATTCCTTTTTGTTAGAAGCGCCATTTGCCATCTTTGGGTCAAACCTTGGATCCACTTCCTTAGAAGCTGCCATATGTTTCGGGAAGCATGCATCACCTCTTCCTCACATTCCGGGCTATTTCCTGGCAACAATATTTGCCTGACAGTCCTTAAATTTAATAAATCAAACTGAAGAACACGCCATGACCCCTCAGCTACCACAGTTGGAGGTCTGCTGCTCCGTGCACACTTTCTTAGCCCAGGCTTATCAGCAGTGCCCTCTCCGCACTGGCCTCTAAGCCAAATGCCAGGTCTCTACACCAACAGCAAACCCTTTAAATCCCCAGGAGCCCAAGTACCTTCTCCCACCAGCTTCACTATTACAGTTTTTGGTTTAACCTTTTAGTTTAATACATGGTATTTGCCACCTTCAGCAGTAGAAAAGTATTTATAAATGGATCACCTATCTGTTTAGATGCATCAAGAGATGTTCCTCAGAATAAAACCCACCTGTGAACGCAGTTCCCTGCCTCTGTTTACCAGGGGCTTTCGAGTACTTTGTGGTTTAGCCCCCACCTATCGATGGGCCAAGCCTATAGACAGAAATCCTGATGTCAGCCCTAGCTCAGAAGCTGAACAGCAGGGGATCCTGCAGGCTATCTCACAGGACAAACTCAAAGCTCCATCGCACGGGATATATAAGATAGGCTAACATATTTTGGTTGTAGGCAAGTCTAGCAGACATCATCATCATCAGTGCAGATGGGAAATAACAGTCAAAGACCTTTCCTGGGGGGAAAATTATGTTCAGCTGAGTTCAAGCTAACAAGAAAAGTTTGTATTAGAAAAATAAATCGATTTTCAGTGCCGCAGATTTCTCCCAAGTTCGGATACCCAACCAGCTAAGAAAAGTCAGCTAAAATTGTCCAGCTTCCAAAGGCATGTACAGGTTTAATAATGAAATTAAATCCTGTTTTTCTCAGCTATAGCATATTATACAGATGAACTTAGATGCAATGGCCTTTTCCACTATAAAGCCATTGACTTTTCACCTACTGCCTGCAATAAACTACCCATTTCAGAAAAGGTGGCTCATTAATATAAGAGAGGGAACATCTATATCACTGTTAGAGAAATTAATAATGGAATTTGCTTGTTATTTGGATCCTGGCAGCAACTATAAAAATAAAGAAATACAGTGACAACAATGAAATAAATTAAGATAACAAAACTAAATTGTAATTTCCTTGCCTATTCAGATGGACAAATTTTTACATGAAGAAGAATATCTGGTGTGCCAGAAGCTTTACATCTGTGCTTTTAGGAGGAAAGCTTAGACAAAGACTCTTATCAGTAGAGAAGCAATAAAAGAGAAAAGAGAGAGGCTTTCATTAAATCTGAAGCTAACAAGTTTGATTTTTTCTCACTCCCAAAGTAGCAAATCAGTTTCTGGCAGTCAATATAGGGGAGAAATACAAAGAGGCAGAATCAAACTATTATTTTTGTAATATATTGTTACACTTTCATCCAGATGCAAGTAATTATTTGCCTTGTCTTACCTTTTTAAAGTAACTTACGAGCAATTGGATGCGGCAGTAGAACAACAGAAAGGAAATTCGCAGTACTTCATAGTAGAACAAAGAGCTGAAAGAACTTTATAAAATTAGGACCCCAAATTGGTGGTAAGGGGGGGTAGCCAACAATCAGCATCCTGAGGGAGAATAGGGGCAGGTAGTGCTTTTTCTCTGCCATTGCTGTGATAAAGTACACATATGTGATTGCAGAGCTTTTCAGCAATGGAAGAAGTTTTTCCCCAAAGGGGTGTTGATGAGCGGTAAGACAAATATGTCTTAAGGACCAAGTAAATGCCACTTTGTGAGCATCTCATATGTGTCCAAGGGCACTGATGGGCAAAGACAAACCTCACAGATCTTCAGCATCAAAAAGAATAAATTAGGATTAAGAAGTTCTTTGCCTAGGGTGAATTTCTGTAGATTTTTCCTTCCCAGTCTTGATTCATAATCCCCAACTTCTAGAGGAGGGCTGTCAAGAATTTTGAGAAGTTTTTGTGTCAAAAATGCCAGTTCATCCGAACCGATGCTTCTGCTAAGAGGGGTGATTTTTAAAAGGTTTATTGAAAGGAAACAATTTTTAAAATTTGGTTTATGTGGAAACATTTCAGTTTGACATTTCCTTCATGAACTGTTGTGCATCTGCTGTTCAAAGCAAATTTTGAAATCTGAAACATTTTGAAACTCATTAAAACAAAAAATAAAGGTGATGGAAATCAAAATGCGATATTTCAAAATTAGGAAATTACGCACAAAATTGATTTGTTTATTGTTTGTTTATAGAAGTTTCTGCTTTTCGGCTTAATTCAGGGCACCAGACCTTAAGAAAAGCTAAGGACCTCTTTATGGAATAGGATAAAAAAAAGCCAAGGACTGCTTTATGGAATAGGGTATGTAGAGTCAAGACAACTAACTATGCTTGAGATCATGTTTTACAGCTGTTTCCTGGAGGGGAAAGCAGGAGTCTCTTTAGAAGTTACTGATGTTATTCTGACTGGGAGACGGCATCTCAGGCACACTGCCGTTAGTGTCTAAGTCTGCTTCTTCCACAACAGTCAGGTGCTGGGCAAGACAGATCATGCATTTCTTCCCACAGGTCGTAACATGACAGAAATGTTTTTTGCTCCTTCTGCATTGTTATTACAGGGAAGGGGAAAAAAAAAAAAAAAAAAAACCAAACCAGAACATGCACACACAACAGTAAAACTGTAATATAATAATGTAGTAATATAGTAAAAAACTAAATCAAAACACCCTCCAAAACTAGAGGTATGTTGTTTTGTGTAGCAAGCAGACCACCCGCTAGCAAGCAAGCAGAAAAGAGGATACATGTATGAATGCAAAAAGTTGTCAGCGTGGGTTTTAGTCACCATAGCAGTGAGACTGCCTGCGCCAGCAGCCTGGGCACGGGCGAAATCCTGGACTGTCTACCTACAAAATCAGTGCTACAGCCTGAAACTGTACTTTTTGCCTTTATACAGACACAGCTTGTGAAATTCTGGAGCTCAGCTTGCAAGCAGTGTTACAAGTAAAGGCTGGGGAGGTTAGGTTGTGTGTTTATATTATCTGTTTCTTCTTCCTCCAAAATGAACCTTATTTCTGCCTGGACATGCACTCCTGAGGTTTTTTTCCTGTAAGTATTTAATAGAAATTAGGTTAAGAAAGTAACAGTCAGAAAAAAAAAATGTTGTTTTCAGTTTGGTATTATTTGAAAGCGACCTCAATTCTACAGCTCTCCCTACATGCATGGGAAATCCACGGTTTTAAAAACATATTGAAAAGCCATAGGCAATGTCTGAGTTTGCACTGAGCTGTGAAGATGAAAGAAGAGCACAAACATCCTGCAAAGGGCATTCAATTACTTATTTCTGTTCTGCAGTTTGTACGCAAACAGAGCCAACAGGAGCAGTGAAGAGATTTTGGTAGAGAAGCAAGGCTGGAGCACAGTTTGGCTGGAAAGGAAAAGCAAAACCCTTCAAATGAACATTAGGCACTCATTTGCAATAGCTGAAAGATACATCCTCTGCGGGTGAAAGCTGGAAGTTAGGCTTCAGACAAATACCAAAACAGGGCAGGAATAACTGGATGGTACGAGATGTTATAAAATAATATACAGGGCACAGTAAACCAGAAAAAAAAACCCCCAATGAAACTGTTAGCAAGAGTCAGAGACTGCATGGCTGTCTCTAGCACATCTCCCTTTCTTTGTGCAAATGGGGTTGGTACCCCAGATCTGTGTGTGTGTTGGACAAATGTGCTCCCGACATAAACCTGCTAAGCCAGGCACAGCTCTTCTTTGGAGACCGGGGGTGTCCATCCCCTCCAGGACATACAAACCTTGCTAAAATATCTGTGGTTCTGCAGAACAGAAAAAAATAACCCGAAACGCTAACTTGCAAAAGACCCCATATCTTTCTTCTGTGCACCCCTGGATGTTTTTACAACAGCTGGCAACTTGTTGCAACCCGTGATGGGTTTCACCTTAGGGAGTTGGTGTGTTTGGTGTGCCTGCACTGTCCCCCCCCGGGGGGTTTCCCTGACTCTCCCCCAGCTCGCAGAGACGGGCAGGGGCAGCTCGGGCTGCCAGAAGGAAGGGGACTTCGGAGAAAGCTGTAAGGTCCTTCCCAAGGGGATGGCCACGTTTTGTGTTTTCCAGTACATAACAGCTAAATATTCATTCACATCGTGTTAGTAGTGCCTTGATAATGAATAACCTGGACCATTCTTGGGTTTTATGATATTGTTCCCTTAAAAGTCCCAATGTTTTGTTTCCATCGTATCTGCATTTGGACAGAAATAGGGATCTTGTGACTACAGTGAAGAAGAGTCACAGTAGCTGTGGTATCTTTTTGGTTTTGGCAAGGATTTCGTTCATCCTACTGTGGAAGTCAAGCAGCCTGTCTGAGTCTCAGCTTTTCTGTCTGTGCAATGGCAAAACTGCCCTTGCCGGCAGAGCGGAGCGGCGGAAGCGTCCCTCCGGTGATGGTTGCAGAAGGACAAGAAACATGAAAGTCCTTCTTGATCAGCTGTGGCGGTGCATTTCTTTTCCCCTCTCGAGGCTGATTTACGGATTTGGGAAGGCTCATTAGGCCTTCGCATAAGTGTAACGATTCAGGCAGTTAAGCGACCCTTGGCTGTGCCAAGAACTCTTACGCAGCTAGGACAGGGAGATACGCTCTGCGTCTCAAGGACTCCTGCTGCCCGGCGGAGGTGGGGGGACGGGAGTAGAGATAGCCCGTTCTCATAACAACCTGCAGCCTGTTCTTTCTCATAACAACCTTGAGACACGACAATCCTCCCCTGACAATCTTGGAGCACCCCGTATCTATGTTTTGAGTTATTCTCCAACCGTCGCGGAATTTTCCAGCGCAGCTGGGATTCTAGCAGTTTGTTAATGATGAAAGCCAATCATCTCCTGAACCTATCAACAGCGGTACTGAGTGAGGCTCTTTGAGCTCTCCCGGACCGCAGCGGGCTGCGGCCAGCATCTCCCTCTGCGTGGGACGCCTCTCAGAGCTCGCAAACCAGACGGTTTGCGAAAATCGGAGCTCTGTTGCCGAAAGCCAACGCGACCCGTGCTGATTCTCTCCGCTCCTTGAGGCTCGACCCTTCACCCGTTGAGACAAATGCCGAAGCATTCGACGTGGATATTTTCACTGACCTCGAGGGGAATTTTTAACAGGTATACCTCTTTTCCTCTCTCTTTACTCTCTTCTATTCTCTTTTACTCTCTTTTATGTATTTATCTTAGGGCCTTTATGCATGTGTGTGTACTAACCTGAATAGTCTATAGTAAGTAAGTTATAGCAAGTGTATTATAAGTTAGTATGTTATAACAAGTATATTATAAGATATATTATAAGTTAATACTTTCAAATTTTTACTTAAAGTACTGTCATGATTTTTATTCAACTGTGAATGAATTTTAGGCTGCTGTTGTACTCATAATCCGTTTAGATATAAACCGTTGACCAAGTCTGGGACTAGGAGTCGATCCAGCCGCACCTAGACTCCGACAGGAGTTTAGAAAGCAAGGGGGTCTTCTCTGAACCTCGTGACTCAACGGGAGGATCTTCTTTACCCTTTGCCACATTTCCTTTTACCCTATTACATTTTCGGTCCCTGTATACATAAGTTTAGTTTGATACTGATTTAATTTTCCTGTGTGCATTTTATACGCGTACTAAGTAATAGAGTGAACCTTGTCGACAAATTCTGTGAAGTCACACTTTTACACAAATTTCTATTACATCATTTTTCTATTGCTAACACAGTTGGAGGTGATTCTTGAAGCGATCTGAACCTCTCTGTCTCATTTTTTTAATTCCCCCCCGCGACATCACCATACAAGTAGACAAGTGAATTCTTCTGATACTTTTCATATTTGGGAACGTATCATCTTTCAGTGATTCTGTAAAAAGTCGTCACCAAATTCAATTGTTTAGTTTTGCAGGGCAGAACTGTTATGATTTATTCCAAAGGTCTCATTTCCAGAGAGAGAGAGAGAGGGAGACACTGCGTAATTGTATTAGCTGGTATTTGTATTAGCCAAAATGCAGGTTCAGATCAGCTTACTCCTTGAGCATAATGAACCATGAATGACTATAAATAATCACATGCTATCAGCAGCTGTCCACATCATCTTAGCAGCCGTCAGGGGGTACAGCTAGAAATCTGTGGCCATCCAAAAAGCAAAATGGAGTCTGAAGTAATATAAAAAATCATCACCAAATAATTGAAAGAACAGGTTCATACCAGCCTTAAAAAGTGAACAAACAGCATCACTGTAGTGAGCATATGTTTATATTTAGAAGTTCCATTTTCTGTGCACTTCTGCCCTCTCAAGCCTTTGAATGGAATCTGATAGCCATGATTTCATTTCTGGTGCTTTAAACAAATGTGCTACAAAAATGCCACCTTCTCCTAATGCAGCTCTGCCTAAGCAACACCGACATACTCCTGACAGCTTTAACTCTCGTGATCCACCGACAGGGAAGATAGATTACGCATTAAGCAAATTTGCAAAGACCTGCCAGAGATGAAAAGCGATTTGAAGTGGAATAGGTGTAATGAGTATTGTCATCTGCTATGTACGTATCTGGATTTTATCTGAATGCAGTTTTCTTCCACTCCTCGCACACGTTCATCCTACTTAGCTCAAAGTGTTAATTTGTCATCCTTTACCATCTGGAGTAAATGCACACATAGGACGTAGGCACACACCATAGTCATCCTGAACTGAGACACAGGCTCCTGAGTGATTGTGAGTGAGAGCTCCGGTTTGCGGAGCCAAAAGACCGCAGAGCGGGACTTTCAGGACATCGTACCTGGCTTAACTCAGGAGGGCTTGCTCTGGCAAAGGGTCAGTACCTGTTTTCATTAGGTGAAACTCGGAGCCTGTCTTTCCGCAGGGAAGCAAAAGTAGCATCTGCCAGCAGACAGCTTGGAAGTTCCTGATTGTCTCTTTCAAGCTAAGGTAGAAACTCCTGCTCCAAATGTCAG
Organism: Aquila chrysaetos chrysaetos; assembly: GCF_900496995.4. NCBI lineage: Eukaryota > Metazoa > Chordata > Aves > Accipitriformes > Accipitridae > Aquila > Aquila chrysaetos. Next base: position 44,864,063 of record NC_044010.1, read on the forward strand.
AGTTTTCCGCATTTCCAGAAGGTCCACCTCTGACCCGGTGGCACAAAACGTACACTGAGGCGACTCACCTTTGGGTAGGGTACACCTTGCACGTTCCACTGCAGCAGCTTGCGTACGGGTGGGCAGATCCTCCCCAGACACAGCCCAGCCCGGTCCCACCGCCCGCGCTACGCGCGGCAGCCGGGACAGCAAAGCGGCATCGGCTGGCCACCGGCGGGCTCGTAACCCGAGGGGAGGACGTCACCCCCACGCCACGCAGCACCCCGTGCTTAGAATTGCGTGAACGGTTACGCTGGCGCTTTGGCAGCAAACTCCGGAGGGATGGGAAGGCCGGGGCTGAAGAGCAGGAGGAGAGATGTGTGCGGTGGTTTTGGTGAGGGCTGGGACCTTGAGGGTGCAGGACTTGCTTTGGGCTCTCACCCAACAGCCAGCGGCTGAGATTTAGTAGAAGACTAGCCACGTCTCTCCACGGTTTCCCCGCCGTCAGGCTGCTCTGAAGTTAGCAAGCTGTTTTCCGTGGCATTTCTGCATGACCGAGGGTAGCTGCAGCAGCGTATCCCAGATGTCCACCTTGTTTTAGTATCAGCAAAGCCTCTTTTAATGCCTGTCCTGGGACACTATCGTCCCAGACAAATCTGTCAATGTAAATGCACACACTTTATCAAGGTGAATTTCATCAGCATCTGTTTCAGGAAGGAAGGAGATGCTTTAGAGCAACTAGGAACTGTACTGCTGGCTGCTTCCTTTTTATTTCTTGAAGCATTTTCAAAACAGCTGTTATATATTCCTCTCCCATTTCATCGTCTCATCTCAGGACATGCGATAGATATATTCCAGAGTTCCTGAGGGGACAGAGATCATTATAAAGAGATTGTTAAAGAAAAAAAATCATAGGAAAGAGAAAGAAAACCAGATGTTTTGCATGCTAGTGAGGCAGATCTGTGGGAAGAGATAATTTTATTAGCCTGACGTGAGTAAGCTGGGAAAAAACAGGACAACTTTCAGATGTGAGCAATCATCAGAGACAGCAGTGTGTCAGTGACATTTTAAAAGATATATTTGCTTCCCAAGAAAATTTGTGTCTCAAATACAGTCACCTCAGGCAGCTTTTTGACTGCAACTATGCTCAAAAGGCAGAAGCAATTTTAACGTACTATGAGCTAGCCCCTAGAGAGACCTTTTCTGCACAGCTTTCTCTTGGGTTGATGAATTCACTAAATATTTTCAGATACTGCTTACATTCCTGATAGCCTCCCTCTCTCTTCCGCTCATCATTTTGTTAGAACAACTTTTTGTTTTACAGGATAAATTGTTCGTGTTAATGTGTAAGTTGCAGGGCGTGTGGTCTATCTGCGACCCAGGCAAGCTTTCCTACTCTTTCTTGGCAGTTCCCATGGCAGCATCTGTTAGCTCTCCCTTAGTCTAACATCTTTCTGATTTCCCTCCACTTGCCTCTTTATTATCTCCTCTTGCCACCAATTTCCTCTTTCCTAGCATCTGACAAGTTGACTAGCACCTTCATATAGCAACTATCACAGCTCCCCCAGCATCTTTCAGCCCTTGCTGACAGCTGAATAATATGGTATCTATCTGTCCTGTTTCAGAACTGTCGTTCCCACACAATAATTTTCAGAGAATAATTTCTCTGATGCCCTTTGTTTCTTTTTCCTGTGTCTCCCAATTCTACATAGTCAGTTTATGGTTTCTCCAATATTTACTCCCCAGCAATTCGTTCTGACTTTGTAAGCAGAAGCAAGAAGCTGAATAAGTTCCACCTGGAACACTGAGCTGTGTATTTTGGGGAGGGGGAGGTGTTCAAGTCTCACAATAGAAAATTATTTTCTTCTCTCACTGACAGGTAATACTTAGGGTCCAATTTCTGCAGTGCAAACATTTGCATGGCCTGAAAGTAATTTATGTAAACATTTGACAAACATTGCTTGGAATTTACTATGGCTGAAAATATTCATGTCAGTAAAACTAATTCGGTGAAATGCTTGCAAAAAGCCACATTGTTATCTCTCTAGAAAGAATGGGAACTTCATAATACTTTTTTTTTCTTGAAGTCTCATTTTCTGCAAGAATCTCAGCTTTTGTTCAAAATAAAAGTCAATTTTTTGGAAGGTATTTTTATCAGAAAAAAATATTGAAAATGTGATCTATATCCTAAAGTTAAAAAAAAAAAACAAAAAACAACAAAAACCAAAACCAAAAACCCCCAACAGAATACAATAAAAGATATATATCTCTTTAAATCTCATCATTCTGTGAACCAGGCTTGTAACAACTTAGTCCAATAAGCTAGAATACTGAAGAAAATGTATTCAAACCAAAAGCATACTTTTAGTGATTCTTGGGCTATTTTTGCAACACTTGACAAACCTGTTCCCTTTTTAAAAGTCACGTATAATGCCTCTGGTGTTTAAAAATAGATAGACATAAAGCACAGCATTATTATATACTCAGTATGGTTCCCAAATGCATTCATGTGCTTCTGGTTCTTGCAGTTTTGGAAGAAGGGGTGTTTCCTTGCCTTTACTTGCTTTCTGCCTGCGCTTCCCACTGCCTGTAGTGGCATATATATATATATATATACACACACACACACGCCACCACCACCATATATAAAGACTATCAGGTATTTGTATACACGGAGAAGATGCCACTGAGTCTTCTCCAGGCTGAACAGCCCCAGCTCTCTCAGGCTCTCCGTGTATATGTGCTTTAATGTGTGCTCACCAACCATTTGATGTGCTCAGCTGCATCCTTGGAATATTCTGGTTTATAGATGCTTGTTTATACTTCTCTGATTTATGAATGTACCTGTGTATGTTCCGTATGCTTAAATAATTTTATAATGCCATTACGTTCTTACCTCTGCATCTGTAGCAGATAGATAGCAGTCAACAAGAAGTAAACTACACGAGCAGGGCCTTCCTATATACCTGAAAAAGTCAGGAAAAACGACTCACCTTATATTTTGTGTATTCGATACAACCTCAGTGGCAAAGCTCTAAAGCAAAAGTGAACCATTACCTCTCCCCACTCCCTGCAAGGGTTTCAGAGGGGAAGGGAAGCCTAAAAAAGGAGGGAAACCCTATTGATATCTCATGGGAAAGAGGGGAGATTGGAAGAAAAGACTGGTGAGCAGGCCTGAAACGTGTGAGTGTGGCTGATGCTGCTTCATTAGTCTAAGAAGTGTTTCTGTTAAGAGTCATCCCTTAAAGTGAAGCAAAGCTTTTGATGGCAGCAGAGCCCAGGAGCTGGGGCTGCTCTGGAGGGCATGGCGATGGTTACCCCACCAGAGGCCAGAAGAGGACAAAAAAGCTGTAGATAAACTTGGCTATCTTATGTTGTCCTTTATGTTGGCCTCGCAAATGTTTTCTTTTTTTATCCTCAGCTAAAATAATGTTGTGAAGGCAATTGATTTATTTCTGAGAATGAGTTGGGAAGATGAACTCCCTGAGCACGAGGATGGTTAGGTGTCATTTTCTCACGGGGGATGAGAAGCGGAGGAAGGGACCCAGGTGACCCCCTTTAAATACAGCCCTTCGTCCTCCCAGCCAAGCCCTGGCAGAAGGGCTAGGCGGGGAAAAGAGGCACCTTTAGATTGCCTATTTGCAGCTATTGACTTGGTTTAATTTTGGCAGGTTCCTTAGGTATTACAGGACAGAACCACTCCCTGCAGTCAGGGTTGTTCTGACAAAAATCATCGTAAAACCATTAATTGTACAATCCTGTCTAGCTGCTTCTTTGGGAGTGTTATTCCACTGCACTAAGAGCCCATGAACAAATATTTCCTCTTGCTTGTGTAACCTGGGTCAAGTCCCAAAACGAAAGGTGCTCCGTAAAGGGCGGAGAGCCTCAAAACCGGAGCGAGCTCCTTGCCAGGGACCTCTGCCTGCCCCAGTGGGATTAAACCTGGGCGAAGGGGAAGCCCCTCCAGAGGAACCTGGCTGAGCCGGGATGGAGTTATGTGGACCCTTAAGCCCGTGGCCAAGCTGTACGGCTCTGCCGTGACCCCGCCGCTGAAGGAGACGTTACACCCGGAGGCCAAGGCCGTGCCGTAGGGAGTTTTGTGCCATAGCAGAGGCAGCACGGGGAAAAACTCCGCGCCGGGGGCCGTACGACGTGCCGGCCACCGCGGGCGTGCAGGCAAGGCTGGTCTGCCTCCCGCAAAATCCGCGGTGGCGATCATCACCCTCGACGCGGGGATCGTCATCCACCGGCAGCAGGAATGGGGTGGGGAGGGACGGAGCCCCCGGGGAGTTCGGCACCCCGCCATTCCCGGCTCGTCGCGTGCACGCACGTGAACCGCCAGGAAGCCCCTTCTCCTCCTCTCCTTCCTAACCGCCGGCATTCGGCTCCGAGGGGTCGACGTCGGGGACCTCGCTGACTTTTTGGCGATGGAATGGCCCCGGGGGCTCTTCTGGGGAGCAGAAATGCGGAGGGAGGAGGCTCTCGCTCCACCTAACCTCAGAGGAGCCCAAGAAATAGCCCCACGCGACTCGTCACTAGAAGATCTCCTTGGGAAACCCGGGTCCAGTTTTCACGTTTACTACCACGTCTGTGAAAACGGGAGCACCCTTCAACCCGCCCCGGGCTTGGGTGAAGCCGTGCTCCCCACTAAAGGGGTAACGCCTGGGGCTGTTGAGGTGCTATCAAAGGTAGCAGCATCCTGCTTTACCATACAGCGTGATCACACGCTGCCTCCGAGTTTCAGAACCCGTGTGGGTATTTGCAGAACGAAGAGGGTAGCTTATTTGTCTGCAAATTTCTTTCATTTCCCCTCACCTGCTTTGACTAGTATTTGAGCGTGTTGGCATCTCGCATCCCCATAGCCGTCCTGCATAGACTATTTGTCCTCGAAGAGTGCTTCTGTCTGATCACATTTCCCGGATCTCTTTCTTTTCTAATCCAGAATCAGACCTGGACAGTAAATGATTTCTTCTGCCTCATAAAAGTATTTTGATATTAAAAAGAAAGAAGTTTTTTTTTTTAAGCTTTGGGAAATGGAGGTCTTTGAAAATAAGGTTGAAGACAGAAAAACTAGCTAGAAGACAAATGTTGGGGAGAGGCAGCGTGCAGGCTATGCACACAGTGAAAGCTCCACTGAAACTGGAAAACAGTGCTGTTCTCATGAAAAGTTTTCATTGCAACAAATATGACACTTTTATGATGACAAAATTATTAAGTAAAAAGTCCTAACCACATGTACCCCTGATTCCCTTCTTCTACAACTATGCGATACCTTTCTTTCATTTCTCCTGAGAATACCCATATATTTTTCATCTTGTTCTCCCTTTCTTATAGAGAAATGAAGCAGAATAATATTCATAATTCTGTAAAGAAAATGACTTTCGATACTATTCCCTTGCATATTATTTTTGTAAGGGTTAGCCATAAATCAATCTCTCTTGCTGCATTTTTTCTTTTCAGTGAAGTGGTAAAAAGTGGAGTGCTCTGTAGCTAGAAATGTAATTGTGTAGACATAAAAATCATATCCATAACTGTCCTATGGATACTTATCTCAAGATGTGTGTCTGTGTCCTTCAGAGCAATAACTGTAGCAACTGAGAATGGGACAGGGAGAGCTTAAATATTATGACTCATTTATTTCCAGCAGATGTAATATACTTCAGAGAAACCATAGTGGTCATAACATAAGGGACACTCTCATGTACTGGAGAAGCTTTAAAGCCATTAAAATAAAATACAAACCATTAAAGCTGTTCAGGTATTTTTCAACTTCTTATTTGAGGCACAGACACCGAAGATTGCAGTTGTGTTATTCTGTCTGATGTCTAGTAACAGTTTTAAAAAACTACAAGGGCCGTGCTGTCAGGCTGCCTCTTCCATAGGAATAAGGAAAATCAACCCAAGTTGAGCAAACATATTTTTGTGATGCTGTGATTTATAATATTCGTGCTAGGTAGTTCAGGTAGGATGTTAAACGCTTTCTACATGTGAAACAGCAGCACATTCCTCCCTCTTGGAGCAAAAGGATTTGTATTTGATGCCAAAAGATAAACAGCGTAAGGTGCGGGGTAGAGTTGAAGATCGGGAGCCCAGGGGTGTTTGCTAAAGGAGGACCAGCCTGCGCCCGGCGCAGGAGGAAAGGGCCAGACCCAGAGGGAAGGCGGCGTTGAGGCAGAGCAGGTGGGGAAGGAGGAGTTGGCCGGCCGGCCTGGCACGGGCACTGCAGCTGCTGCACAGAGCTTGCAAAAAAGTGGGTTTTTTTTCTGAGGAACTGGATGTGATTTTTACAGGTGAGCTACAACACAGATGGGGTCTTTTTTCCCGCAGAACAATACGGTTTATAAATGACTTAAGAGCTGTAGATAAAAGGAACGTGAGATATGCAAAGTGCGCCATACGTGGTACGTTTCTGAAAGATAACTGGTATAGCTAGAGACAAAGAATGAGATGGATGCCCAGTAAAGCGATTTGTTCTTACAAACTGTCTGGAGGAAAGCAAGACTGTAAATCAGAGTCCTTTAGGAGCATGGTGAATATCTTTTCATGGGTGTCTGCTGAGAAATGATGGCTTTTGCTTATGAAGCGCTGCCCGTGTTTATCGTGAAGAGAAGAGGTTTTCAAAGGCTGCTGGACTCCTTTGGCGCATCACTCCTTCAAGTGTCTTACAATGACAATGAAAACTGTCACACAGCATGGAAAAAGTCCCTGCATCAGGTATTATTCTTCACTAGAAAGCTATACTGTAGTTTAAATTAGCAAGGTGCTTCTGAACCCTTATTTAAAATGTGTTTGCGCTGACATCCCAAGAAAAGAGTTTCTTTATTTAATTGCACTGTCAGTGCCGATGCTTTCAGCTAAAACCATTTGGAGTTAGACCTTTTAATAGAAAGTGACAATTTAAATTGCCACGATAGCAGCATAAATGGTGCTTAAAGTCATTACTAACCTGATGCTGCAGTTGGCTCCAGACCAGTTTATTAAAGCAAAAGAAAGGTGGAGAGAGTAGGGGAAGAGGAAATTAAGTGGTGAATCATTAATTCCTTTTGTACTTGCTGGAACAACAATAGCTGCGATGAACGTATTTGCCTGTGTGACGGAGACAGCGTATAATCCCATCCTCGCTTTGCATTAAGCAACGTCCCTCGCTGGCGAATCGGCGGCACTGATTTGAGCTTGCTTTCCCACAGGACGGGGTCCTGGTCTCCTCGCTCCCTGCCATGGCCCTTAGGGTGGGCATCTTTGTTTCATCCCGCTCGTGGGGGCTCGGCAGGGCACCTCTTGCCTGAGCAAGAGGTTTGGGGTAAGGTCCACCTCCCTTCATTGCCAGCGCAGAGCCACGTGTTTGTTTAACTTCTTCCTGGGACTAAAGCAGCCGATGCCCATAGGGTCCGATGCTCCTATGCCCCGCGGGGCGATGCCTCTGCAGGGAGGTCTCTCTCATCCACCGAGATGCCCTCGGGTCTGACACCCCTGGGAAAAACAACTTTGCTGATAGGGTTCCCCAAGCGACTGGGTGAAATCGGATTTAACAACCCCCCTTGCAGCATTCTTCTTGTCCCCCGCGGGGCCGAGAGGGCTCCTGGAGCGGAGCGAGGGCAGGGAGCGTGGCACCGGGCTGAAAGCCGAGGTGGGAAGACCTCGGGACCTCGAGACCCAGCACTGCAACCACAGGGCATCCCAGCGAGACTGCCCTCGTCCCTGGCGATGCAAACGGCCGCTCGTTGTGCCCGGGTGCAGCAGTCCCTCTGCAGATCGTTTTGGCGTTGGCAAGCTGGTGACTGCGGGGCTTTCGCCACGGGAAAGACGGTGCTATCGCAGAGGGGCTGCTGCCCGTAAGTCAGTGAGAGGTGCAGAAGTTAGGGCAAGCTTTCCAGCTCCACCAGAGAAATTCCCGCTTCTCACCCCTTCTGCCTCTTGCTCGTAATGGCTCCAAACAGAAAAGCTCCCAGCAGCGGGACCCTGGCAGGTCAGAAGCAGCACAAGCTCCCACAGGAAAGCTGAAAGTTTGGAGACATCCCTCACCACCTCTCCCCAAAGCTCTCAAAGTGTTGGATTTGCTTTGGTTGTTCAAACCCAATCTCTGCAGCCGGGAGCATCACGCGCTGATGGAGCCTCCTCTGTGGTGACGGAGGAAAACCTGTGCACTCCTGAACCATCATTTGGTCGGTCAGCAGGGTTTAATTTGAACTTGGCCAAGCCAACTGAAAACTCAAAAAAAAACCCCTGTGATTTCTGTCCCTTGGACTGGGCAGCCCCAAGAGGGAACAGGACTCCTACAGGTTCCGATCGCTGGTCCCACTGACGGGATCACTGATTTAAGGCTCACAAGCCTCTTAGGGCTAACGAGCTAAGCACCAGCAGGTCTGATGAGGCTTTGGATATAAGAATTTACTTAATCCTGTGATGGGAAAGAAAAACCCGCCTGCGGGGAAGCAAGGTGCCGGCACAGGGCACACCGTGATGCTCGGGGGTTGAAATGGTGTCCCCAGCACTGCAGGGGTGATCTTGCAGCCCAGGAGCAGCCCTGGGCATCCGAACCATACAAAACCCACCAAGATGACTAAAGGATGAACATGGTACCCTCAGAATTGACCCTCTACAGGTCCTCTTCTAGCGATCCAGCCTGCTGGTTAATGTAGGCAGAGCCTTCGGGACTAGTTCTGTGTTACCTGCCATTTGCATTACAGCTTGTTGTATGTTCTTCCAAAAAATACAAATAAATAAATAGAAAGGCGGGGGGGAAATGCTATTTTTAGGCACTTGAAGCTCAATTCTAAGAGGCTCCTCTGTAATCTGGAATTGCTTTCACGTTTCAGAGTCAAGATCAAGTTACTTCGGTTTTCTTTTAAATAAGACCTGTGACACAGTGAACAGCCATCACTTGCCAAATATTTTTACCTCTCGAGCACTGATGTATTTCACGGGTGGGTGTATGTTCTGGGGGGCATCTCTTACCTTCTCCCACTTGTATTTATTTGAACAGAGATGGTAAATCAAGTCCTTCCCCGCCCCCAAGAAGCTGGGGATGGTCCTTCAAGTACAGGGGGGTTTCTCTTTCCTGGGAATGGGTCTTCTGCACCGGGAAACTGCTGGTGCCCATTTCTCAGCCTCCGTGTCTCCCTGCAGCAGGAAGGAAATCTCTTTTTAGCCAGTCCTTTCTGTAACCGACCCCCCCTCCAGCTGGAGCCAGAGGAGGAGAGGGGGGGTAGCTCCTTCCCGACACGCAGCCCCCACGACCCAGCACAAGCGATTTGGACTCCCGGGAAGGTGGCCAAACAGGGATCGCCGGAGCGGGTGCTTCGCACCCACGTTACGGGGCAGGTTTTGGTCTGCGTTTGCAGGTAAAAGCTACCTGGCCTCAGCGGTACGGCTCCGTCGTCCCTCCTGCAGCGGCAGGAGCCGATCCTGCCCTCCTCCGGTGGTTCTCTTTAGGCTTGCGTGGAAATCCTGGCACGGGGCACTTGGAGCGCAGGCTGTTTGCCTTTCTGCAGCGGCCAGCTTTTCCTGACGCTTCCCAGGCTGTGTGCCTGCACGAAGGGGTGAGAATTTGTGGTAGCAGCCCCAGAACTGCTCTAAAAAGAGGAGGGACGGGGCTCCCCTTGCTCTGCAGCTACCATGAGGCGGTATCGCCATCCTTGCTTGCTGGTGTCTTTTTGCAAGGTGTATGTTGTGCTATAGAAAAGTCTGCCGTATGGCAATATAGGGTTGTGGGGTTGGTTTTTTTTTTTTTCCTGCATCCGTGTTAGGTTTATTGTGATACCGGCCAACTGTCCGGTGAGGTGCCAGCTTTGGGTACTGCTGCAAAGGAGCTCCGTGGGTCTGGTCAAGTGTCAGCATCGCTCCGGCTGCCCACAGAGAATTCACACTGCTCCTTGGCAGAGGCTTCCTAGCAAAACCGCTGCGTCGAAAGTCTAACAAGTAAGGAAACTAAAGTGCTCTCTTAGTAGGTCCGTGATCGATAGGCAAAATTATATTAATGGTATCATAATTACATTTAAAAATATAGTAAATATAAAAAGTATGTATTAATTTTCTCAGTTTCAAGTACTTTATTCTTAGCGCACTCTGCTTCTGCCAGTTGTTTGCCCTGCTGTAACATCCCAGCTCCCATACCTGTGAGTGCTTGTTAGCTGTGATTCATCCTTCCAAATGGATACAATCCTGGCATTCCTTGTTTTCCTGGGCTGTGTCAGACAAAACATGTCCTAGTCTTAAAGCTGACTTTACAGTATCAGCATAACAAGACTCTTGATTCATGCCAGTGCAAGAGAAAACATCAGGTCTGTGTTACCGCCTTTTTTGCACATCACAAAAGTGTCGTTTCATTCCTATTTGTTTCAAAGGACTCATCCTGTCCGTTGGATGCAAGTAGGAAGCATCCCTGGAGGATGTCGCTACCCCTCCATGGGCTCCAAGCGCCGCGGGAGATGCTCTGGGCACCAGCCCACAGGGTGCGGGTCCCCCCCGGTGCCTGCCTAGCACCTGGCAATCCCAAAATGATCACAAGTGACTTTTGATGCCTACATGTGAGCAACTGAGCCGAGATCAAGAAGTCTAAATAGGATGAGGCAGGACTTTCGGACCCGTGCCGCTGTACTCGTAGGTTATTCTCCGAGCTTCTAGCCAACCTGCTAGACTTTGGTTTAAAAAATCTCAAAATCAGGAGTTTGTGTGGCTTTCTGTTTCCTAAGGCATGAACATCTCTGCGGTCCCTCTTGGAAATGCCCTCGTTGGGGCCGGTGCTCTCCGGTGACCCGTTTTGGGCTTCGATTATGGAGTGTAAGTTTTCCAATCAAAAACCTGATTTCAAGCACTTGGCTCCTCAACACCGACTCCGGAATGCTCGGTCAGGCACCTTAGGCCCGGCCAGCACGAGGGCTTTGGCATCTCGGGGCGGTGGGACAGACAGACATCCCTCGGGCACGGCGGGGGGGGTTGCGCTTTCATGCCAGGGACAGCTCGGCGTAGGGGCTCTGCGCTACCAAGGTGTTGAACGAGCTTGTTCAAAGCTAGGGGATATATACGTGCCCTGTATCTATAGCATAGGATGCCTTCGTCGCGTTTACCTCTTTTTCTGTTCCCTTCAGGTTCTTTATACTTGGTCCCAACGGCAGCAATTCTTTATCCCGGTATTTTGCCTGGGCTCGTGCCGTTATGACCCGCTAAGTGTTGTCTTCAATAGAATAGTAACATTTTTGCAGATTTGTGGAGTTTGGGTAAATATTACAGAAGTCTGTATGCTACGTGGCTTCTGAACCACCTGTGCTTGCAGTTTTTAAAGTGCTCATAGCCTATAGAAATCAATAGCATTCTTGATTGCCACAAGTCCAGGAAAAAAGGTCCCCCGTCTCATTTGTTAGTTCTGCTCCTTTTAGAAAAGAAACAAATATCGAAATGCTTGGCTTTTCTGCATCAGCGTTTCAAGGAAACCGAAACAACTTCAAACTTCTCCACCTAGTGAAAGGTTTTTGGTGTGCCTGCCTTTTATCTATATCGACAACTACGTCTTTGCTCCTGAGCACTCCGCTGACCTGCTTATTGGTTCCAGTCAGCCACTCCTTGGTCGGTTTTCTACCCGTCACAATTGTTAACATACTAGTTATGTTTCCTATTAATGATATATTCTTTAATTACTACCTTTAATAAGCCAGCGAACCGCAGCGAGCTTGTTAGCCAGCTGCTTCTTTCCCTAATTAGCGACACAGCCTTTCGGCTCGCAAATAAGGCTGTCGGAGAACTCTTAGGTGGGCATCCAGGCTCTGGGTGCCTTTGCTGCCGCGCCGTGTCCCAGCGAGGGGGACGTCACCGGCGCGGGCTGCCGGCGCCTGGGCGAGCCGGGGAGCCTTCGGCAGAGCCCGGCAGCGAAGCAGGGCGGCTTTCCCATAAGGAAATCCGGGAGGAAGGGGGGGTAGATCCAAGGGGAGGGTGGGATTTGCTAGTCTGCACGAGCTAGAGCTGGTAACTGCTCCCGGCTCCTCCTCGCAGCGGCCAGAAACGGGCGTATTTATTCTCCAGCGCCCTCCACGGCTCTGGTACCCAGCGTACGGTCTCACGATGAGCGGTTGAGGAACATCGGGTAGATGGAGGAGACAAGAAAACAAATCAAATCAAAAGCAGATTGCCGGCAACTCGGCGCGGCAGCTTCTTGCCATGAAGAGTTGCCCAGCGCCAGCCCGGCCGCGCGATGAACCAAGGTGAGGAGCGAGTGAGTCAGCATTTCCTAAAGGTATCCAGCGAGAGTAAACTAATTGGACTAAATTCCCTGACGATGCCTGGGCCAGCAGACAAGCCACCTCCACGTTTCACCTCCTCCCTTCTCGGGCAGGGACAGAGGGCAGCGACAATTCTGTCCCGAGGGCAGCGGTGGCAGCGGGTTGGCATCAGGTCACACGCACCGTTAAAAGCGCGATATAAAATATATAATATAAAATACTTCCCGCATGCGCCGTTTAATTTAACGGGGACAGCGTCGTAGCGCTTAGTAGGTAACCACCTTGCCGAAAAACGTGAAGGCGTTGTAAGAAGTTTAACAGATGTGAATCCTTTAATAGAAAAACAGGCATTAAAATGGATTTCGAAGACCCGCCGTCCCTGCCTTTCACTTTTGCGGACTTTCTCGTAAAGGTACTTTTCAACCCAATGAGGGATTGAATCCCCCGCGCCCCAGTACTACACAAAATGAGCTGCAAAGTGGGGAGCAGAAAAATAAGCACCAGAGCTGCACATGACCGTGTCCCTCAGAACAACGCCTGATCCCAGTACTGGCATCAAATAGACTAAACGTTCATTAACAGGAAAATATTTTGAATTTTATTTTTTCACGTTATTATCAAGTACACAATTACAATAATGTCACACATCCCTATATGATTCTATGTATTTTGTTTTTTTCTTTTGTCTTTTTTACAAAGTGTACAGAGGGAAGGACGTATACAATATTTAACAGGGTATTTTCTACAGAACAATAATTTATATTATGTCCTTGTAAAAATCTGTACCTTTTTTAAACATTAAACTGAAACATCCATTTTATAGCATTTGCTAAGCAAATTATTTAAGAATTAAAACTAACCTGTAACTAATGTCAGTACATTAACAATAACTATAATTTCATTTTCTCTTTATACAGACAAATACATTTTACAAAATCCACTTGACCAAACCCTTAATTATTAAAAAAAAAAAAAAAAAAAAGTTCCAACATTGTGCTTTAAAAAAAAAAGTGTGTATGATTCCAGGCTACGTAAGAGAAAGCAAATGTGTAAAATTGTGTTCTTTGTCTTTCAGCTTATTTAAAAAAATAAAGTTCAAAATGGCTAAAATCCTCAGCAATGCTATGGGAATTTACGCAGATTTTGTACACTTTTCAGGTTTCCAGTTAGAAAATGCTTGAACGTAAGGGGGGGCGGGGGGGAAAGTCACAGGAGTGCACTCTGCGAGACGCGAATGGAAAATCTCTACTGGGTTTTACTGCGTCTGATTTGGCAATCAGTAGGCAACAGACAGAGCTACGGCCATGTAGAAAATCCACTGACTTCACCGGGGATTTCAACGAAGGCACAGTGCAGCACATCTGGGTATTACACACTAAGGGTTCACGGCCCGTTAGTAGCAATATTATACAAGAGCACGTCGGACAAGTCTGGGGGCACCGTCACGCAGGCGTCAAAAGAAAAAAACATTACACAATAAAGGTAGTGACATGGCATTCGACTCTCCTGAACTGCAAACTACACACAAGTATTTCGGCTTACAGTGAAACAGGAGGGCTGAGAAGTAGGAGCGGGGCTTGGTAACAAAACAAAATACAAAAGGCTTAGCAGATGCACATCTGAAAGGAAACCTTTGTCCCTTTATCACCCCAAACCTGAAATCATTCCTAACTTCACCTGCCTAGAAACAAGAGTCAACCCTGGGCCAGGCTCTGAACCCTTTCCGCTAGCGAACTGCTGGTTCCAAATCTATCCTAATCCGGCAGGCAGCCGGGTCGGAATTCTGCAATCCATCGTCAACCAGCGGCTTTGGCGGGAATTTGAGCAAGGGGAGCGGGGCCGGGTCCTAAAATCTGGCATGTTATTAAATGGTTTGGGTTTTTTGCTCCACAGTTGTTGTTAAGGTACATGACTTCATGCTTGGTACATTTATGCTGTAATTAGCAAATGCTATGGCGCTATTTTATAATAGTCTTCAGGTGGCAAAATTGCATATAATAATTGTAATGTTCTCCCAGCTGTTTATAAACAGATTAAAAGAACTGGGTTAATTCTGGATACTGCACTAATTAATAAACAGCAGCTTAATGCAGCTGCTAATGGCTCAGGAAAAACATTCAATTTAGGAACAGTTCTATCGTAAGTTACTTTTCTTATTGAGGATATCTACATTAAAACATCTCTACTCCTTATGAACACATCTGCTCCACTCCATCCCCCTCTGAAGCCCTCACTGTAAATATCTCCGTTTCCAAAATGGAGGCACCTCTTGGTCTTAAATTTTATTCTAAAACAACTCACAATAAAAATGTGACTTGAACCAGAAACTGTTCTTTCAAAGAAATACCAATATACATAAAAGCATTAAGTTTGAGGTACTTTTACCGGCACATACAGACAGTTGTGATCTATTAACTCTGTAAATGGAACAACAGTATTTTACGTTTCCAACATTAAGACAGCTGTAAATTGAAAAAAAAACCCAACTCATTTGTAACACGCAAAACCTTTCAAAGACAAAGAAGCACAGAACAATAAACATGTTTGAGCATACTTTTAAATTCGCCAAAGAAAGGTAACAAATGCCCCAAACCAGCTTTTAAAATATTTTTCTCTCTGAAACCTGAATTGAAACGCAGAATAGCTTTCCGCAATAAAGTTAGATGTGTAACTCCTCAAATGGAAAATAGTTAACCTGCCACAAAGTCTGTATAGTCAAAACAAGACAATCAGGTGGGCCCTAGTGACTTTATCTTCAACATCACAATTCCCCATTTTATACACACCCCTGACAATTTTAATCAAGAGAAATTTCCTATTTTTAAAATTCACGACAAAACTGCATTAACATGGACACTGTGAGTATCAACGAGGTCAGTAAGATAAATATACTTAAATAAACTATTACGGTTGAAAAATTCAGTAAGAGACAGGGTTTACTTTATTAAATGCAACTTTATTGTTGCCATCTTTTCTTCATTTATTAAACAAACTGAATAGAATTCAGAACACGCTATTGAACAAAAGGTATAAAAGTCAACTAGAAGCAATAATCCTATTTTTATACAGCAACAAATCAAATGCACAGTATGTTTTTTTTGTTGTTTTTTTGTGTGTGATCGCAGGTGATTGGCTTTAAAATAAGCTAACTGCCTGAAAGGCAAAATTCCTTTCTAATTCCAGCCGTAAGTCTGTGAAAGAGACTTTAAGGCAGCCCAACATCTTTATGATGCCGCATAATGTGCTGGTTCTTCTCTGAAGGCCTTCGGAAACCTTTCTTGCAATACTCACAACGGTGAGGGTAGTCTTTTGTATGAATGGAAATAACATGCCGTTTGAAGCCTGAGGCGTCTGTAGTGCTATACTCACAGTACTCACATTGATAAACTTTCCTGCCACTGTGTGTTTTCATGTGCTTTTTCAGCTCGTTTTGTTGCCTAAAGCCCTTTCTACATCTCTTGCACCTGAATGGAAGATCCTTTGTGTGAACTGAGAGTATGTGGCGACTCAGAATGAACGGATCTGCAATCTTAAAGTCACAATGTCTGCATTGGTGCAATTTTTTACCCTTGTGAGCCGCCACGTGTTTTTTCAGTTCCGAAGGCCTGTGAAAGCCTTTATCACACATATCACACTTATGAGGATAGTCTTTTGTGTGGACTGAAATTATGTGTCGTTTCAGATCACTCGAGTTTGAGCTCTTGTGGTCACAATGCAAACACTGATGTGTTTTACTTTCTTGATGCATAAGCGTATGCTGCTGTAGCTCTTTGGTATCTGAAAAAGTCTGGAAACAAATATCGCACTTGAATGGCGTTTCCTTACTGTGTTTAGTCTTTACGTGAGTTTTCAAGTTAGAAGAGTCGGCAGATCGGTATTCACAATATTGGCACTGGTACGGTTTTTCACCAGTGTGGATTCGCATGTGCTTCTTGAGCTCTGACGGATGGCGAAATCCTTTGCCACACTCCACGCAAATATGAGGAAAGTTCTTGCTGTGGACAGCTAAGAGGTGATGATTCAGTAATCCTTGTTCTGCTGTCTCATAATCGCAGAATTTGCACTTGTGCATTTTATTAACTCCTTTGTCCCTGTGCACCATCTTGTGAGTAAATAAAGTTCCTGCATGAGAGAAGCTTTTCCCACACTCATCGCACTCAATAAGCTTTTCTGTTTTGTTGGTCAGCTTATGACTCTCCAAGTGGTTATGTAAACTTATTTTTTTATTCGTAGTGTAATCACAGTCTGTGCATCTGTATTTCTTCTTAGTAAGAAGGTGCTCTGGGTGGTTTTTCATGTGCCTTTTCAAGAAACCTCTAGATTTAAATTTCTTTCCACAAATCATGCAGGGGTAGACTGTCAACGGATGACCATCAGGGCCAATGATTATTGCTGAAAAACAGTAAAAACCCCTTCATTAATATTATACAACAATATTACACTTCAATAAATGTCCTATTTCAACCTTAACAATAAGACGAATTGTTAAATAAGATCACACACACACTTTACTATATAACAAACAAGCTTGTTACTGGGTTAGGTAGAAGAAATTGAGGGAATTACTACTTTCATTCATTTTTATTATCAGGAGAAAGGAAATACTGGTTTTTGATGGAGACAACCAAAGCATCACCCAGCTGTTCTTCACCTCAAATAATTCTACTTTGAAGAACTCTGACCGAGTTCACACGTTAAATACACGCAGAAACCGACGCTGGTGCAAAGAACAGCAGCCAACTTGTTAAACTGAGTACTGCATAGTAAGCGTAGCACACGATCTTCTTTGACTTTCCACGCATCTGTAGATAAAGTTTAATCTGGCAGTTTAATCACCTACCGCTGACTACCATTCACATGTCCCCAAACTAACACCTCCTTCTTGTGCCATCTGTCACAGTTACTATCTGAAGAGGTATCAAGCAGGAATCAGCGAGAACACATTTCACATACGGACACACCTCAAAGCTTTGGAACTTATTTGGACTCATCCATCAGGCTGATTTGTTTACCCTGAATTTGTCTAGGCATGCTAAAAAGCTCTCTTTTCCAAAAATGTTTTAGAAGGAGAACTGACTAGGTAGCTGGAAATAGAAAAAGCAAACTTTAAGATTAAAATTTGCCTGGTTTACTGATTCAGTGCTAGACAAACCAGAACTCCTACAGTTAAGTCACAATTTGGAAAGAAACTTTTAGTATCATTTAAGGCAAAGCTACTAAAGAAAAGAGTTGTGTGCTTTTTCAAATTTATCAGACCAAATAAATCATTCACACCATAACACAGCAACAGCAGAAACCAAACAATGCCAAAGCAGTGCATCTGTTCTTACAGATGCAAGTAAGAACATTGGCATGAACTTCAAGGCAATTTATTTCACAATTAAAACAGAAAAGGGTATAGAAGTATATATTACATTTGGTAGTGTAAATGTTCAGATTTTCCAGTTACTTATTGAGCAGATACAATGAAATTTATTGTTCAATACATTTTCAATAAAGACAAAAAGGGGTTTTAAAAAGCATTATTGCAGAACACTGTTTATCGAACATCACCTTTAAAAAAGTTACATTAAACATTAAAAATGGTGTGGCAAGTTAAGTATATAAGTTTTTAACCTTTTACTATGATACTGATTTTTTTCTGTGTCAGTGACGGTTTCCTTTAAAACAACCCCCACAATCCAAACCAACTATGTATTTAAATTTAAAGTAAAATATGCACTCATTTATGATGTAGAAGTGTTGTCAACAAAATAATCACTGTTTTTTACAAGACATTGCACATGCTATCAGCAAGGTACATCTGTTCATGGATAAGTGCCTAGAGGAATGAGAGTACAGCCAGCCAGCAGATACTCACTCACCTGTTTGATACTGCCTAGACTCAGGTCTCCTTTTTTTCTTTGGTTTTTGCTTAGCCAGTCTCCCAAGTCCAGCTGACTCATCTATGTGCAAAAGAGCACTTGCAGTGCCATTCCGACTTTCAATGCCATCGTTGTTATTACCTAACAAGATAAGTTAAAAAGTTACCTACCGTCATCACTCTACAGATTATTCGAGCAACAAACTCCACGATGGTAATAAAAGAAATGATAAACTATTATCTGGACATTTAATCAAACCATAATAATGTACAGGATGAGCTGCAAAACTTCTCTGTATGTAAATTATGAATTATGTTTGGTATTATGAACCTGGAAGCATTGACTTTGTTAACCTAATTTTACAGGAGTACACAATTTACAGGAATTAATGGTTTTCCATTTTGCAAAGAGTTCTCCTTTAAATGCAGTTTTTGTTGCAAATTATGCCCCAAATGCTTAACATCAGTAAACAATAGCATGTCACAATATTTACTGTGCCCGATTTTCTTCTCAGTCCTGAAATAAATTCATGTGTGAGCTCCCATTCACTTCTGGACATCTGAATTCACCTGACTGAAGTTTCTCACATACCAAGTTTTAGAACTGGAACTGCAATCAAAGAATCGTTCTGAACAGCCCATAAACTTGCACACAAAGTACACTTCTTACTATTTGCACACCTGATGCTTTAACACTTACAAATTCTTTCTACTGGCAACAAAGAGCATGCTCAGTATTGTAAAATAGAAAGAAGGAAACAATCTTTGCCTCACAGAACTTCCTGTTTAATACAGAAACGGTATCACTGGATGTAAAACAAACATGAAAATTTCAAGTAAATATATCTATATATTCGGGAAGGTATTTATTGGCAATCAGTTTAACCTTGGTGATTTAAGGGCACAAGTAAATTTTAATAACAGATTTTGTGGTTAAGTAGTTACTTGATCAATAGAAGGCAACAGTTCCTAGTGAAACCAAAGCACACAAATAAGACAGGAAGACTGAAGTGGAAGAAAGTGCAAGATGCTCAATAGCTCTTCCCTTTGTAGAGTGCCGAGAATGAATATTCGTGGTTAACGTAAGAAGACTCAAGAGCCAGGAACAGGCATGTGCGCAGCCTGAAGGTTCTGATCTATATGCTAGCTCAAGTGTTGAACAGCAAACGTGGCAAGTGACAAACGTTGAAAGCAAAAACCCATTTCACATCTTATGTGTGGAAAGTACAGTTTGCAACAGGTGCATGATGACTCCTTCTAGAGTAAAACACAAAACAGGCCTCAAACATTTTCTAATACTAGAATAAAATTGCAAAAACTTGCTGCAATATAAAGCACAGTGGGACTGGGCTTTGCTACAGTACAGCAGCAAAACAAATTTAACATTTTAAGATGCCACTGTTATCAGCTCTTAAACCCTCTTTCAGTGGAGAAGAGTTCCGAGAAGTGCAGATAACAAACTTCTGCAATTTTCATGCCTGCATGCTTCATTATTTCTTCCCTTTCCCCCCACTTCTCACCTTGCACGCTAGGTTGCTTACTGCTGACAATGCAATCAGTTCACTGTTTCCCACATCCTCAAATTCTCCTTTCAATTCTATCTCTCTGTTCTTAACACACTCTGCTCCACTTTCTCCTCCTTCTCCAAAATCACTGAATGTTCATTCAGTCTACAACTGTTGTTTCAAGTGAACTTAATTTCACTTTTAATTCCCACTCAACCTGGCTTCTGTCCTTCCCTCTCCACTGAAACTGTGCTCACCAGTATATGGCCAAAGATAAGGCTCTGGGTGCACTGCCGCCCATCTCCTAAACAACTTTTAACACACACTGCTCCCTGAAATCTTGGCCTCCCTTGACTTATGTCCGTGATTCTAGCCCCCACTGCATTCTCAGCACTTCCCCACCATTTGTCTGCTGTCACCATCACCACAATCCACTCATGCAGACATATAACCTAAGTTCTGTCCTCTCCTCCACTATTTCTTCTGCTTCATTTAGAAGGAGAAAGGGACAATATGGAAACATTTCTAAGATGAGATTTTGGTCTACCAGTTTACGTAAGTTGTGGATATCAGTTTGTGCACCAGTTGGTGCTCAGATACTAACGATCAAGAAAAATGGTTCTGCATGCTGGAAATATTCTCAAGGTTCTGCTGTAATTTTAAGATGTCTCCCTCCAGCTTCTTTTTTGTTAATCAATTAATTATTTCCATTAGTGAAATCACATATTTATATGTTCCTTCTAGAAAGCACTTAAAGCAAGCTAGAGGTCAGTGTTGCTTTTCACTGTTACACTGAATCTTACATATTCCCATCTGCTTCCTTCCTTCCCGTGCGCCACCCCCCCCCCCCCCCCCCCCCCCCCCCCCACAATAGAAATATTCAGTTCTATTCCCAAGCCAGCTCTTAACTGTGTCCTAAAACTGTGAAGGACAGATGTACACGAGATGCAATTTTTCAGCTGAAAGCTCGTGTACTTCCCCTTCTACATCATGAAAATATGAAGGAAAATGCCTGTTAAAATAGGAGTAAGAAGCCTGCCTTACAGCTTCTCCCTTCTTCTCTTTTTAAGGCTCATTATGCCAAGAAACCATTCTTAAACTAAAACTTTAAAAACAAATACAAAAGCACAAATACTCCACTACCCTCCAAAAAACAATCCCTGACATTTTGCTATAGACAGTGTCACCAGGAAGAATTGAGTATTACCTACCATAAGCTGCTGCCCAAGCTATGGGCATGAAAGTTTTAATTTCAGTGTCATCAATTTGCTGTTCATGGGCCACTGCTGCATCCTCCTCTCCTACAATCACTTCCATGTAAACCTCATCAGCTATTTCTGCAACATCTAAGAGAAAAAGAAGTCAAGAAAAAATTAATAGGAACACTGCACTGCTGAAAGTGAAAATCCCTGTTCCCAAATGAAAGCCACCTACTTACTTAAGTCTTCATCTTCATGCTGAGAATCATTTACAGTCATGTAAACCATTTTCTCCCTTGGAATACGAATACTGCTATTTTGATCAAG
Organism: Aquila chrysaetos chrysaetos; assembly: GCF_900496995.4. NCBI lineage: Eukaryota > Metazoa > Chordata > Aves > Accipitriformes > Accipitridae > Aquila > Aquila chrysaetos. The sequence goes on from NC_044010.1 coordinate 44,885,148, forward strand.
TAATCCAACTGCGTGGTCATTCTCTGGCTCGCTCTCCACAATGTCTACTGTGCCCCCTAATTAGGAAGACCAGAACAAAATATTTTAAATACGCTTTGTTCAAATTCTACGCTAAACTGCAGAAAATTGAAAGTTTGTCACTCTTTTAACATCAGACCCACAGCTCTTTACAGATGACTTGAGAGAAACCACAGCCTCTAATTATGCAAAATTTCAAATGTCAGGTTGGAGTATTCTAAAATGAGCATATTTTACCTAAGTCATCTTCTCCAGGATCTGCTTTGAATATATAGACCTTGATGACTTCTGGACAAATGCCATCCACTTTACAAGAGCCACTTTCTGACTCTGCTTCCATGGTAATTTCAGCAGAACCTTCGTGTTCTATCTTACCAGCATCATCCACTACAAAAACAAGTTATTACAATTACCCAGTCATATACAGACAGACATACATGAAAGACTTTATTACTTTATTACTCAAATTTGGAAGCAGTTTAAAATTAAAAAGTTGTGATAAAGAACATTCCCATAAATATTTTTTTCATATCCTTGAAAACAATGACAATAAACACCAAAATAAATTCAAGCCGTATCTTCTACTTAAGGGGGAAGTGCAAGAGTGCTGCAGTGATATGACTAGAAGCATGAGCACCACACCAGGCAATGCTAATAGGGAAACAGTGATCTGCAGCAAGATGGTGGTAGGAAGAAACTGCACGTTAGTACTTACTCTGTGGCATAGTTTCACTTATTCTCAGTTTTAATTGCTTTCTCCCTCACAACTAATAACCCATTAACTGTTTTTTTTCAAAAGCATTATCTGTTGCCCAACCCTGCCTCTAATGCAAGCGGTACTATTGCTGCCAGTCAGACGTGGTTCCTTGCAAAGCAGTGTTATTGATGCTTCTTCAGCTAACTAGAGAGGAAACCTAAATGAAAACTACAGGAAGAAAACCCTCCACTTTTCTCATCCACTCAATAGCCGAGGGATCAAGCACAGTGTCAAAGTGCTGTCCTGACGCTACAGCACTGGTGAACCTATTCAAGTGATTGTTCATGGTGCCCTTACTGCAAGGGACTTGCACGGGATTTTATGCTGTAGCCCTATATACTCTCCTTACTATCATCTCAAATTTTGTTCTCTTGCTTTCAGAACTGTACCGACACCACGCTTCAGTTTGAATTGCCGTAACTTCCGAGGCCTCCCACATAAACATGGCTAACAGCCAGCTTTATGAGGAACACATTTCTGATTCTTAAGACATACTCTACACAGGCACGCACACACACACACACACACACCATCTACTTTACCCAGCATGGGTTTTCAAGAAAAAAATACTAAATACGTGTTCACAAAAATCAAACCCAGCATCTCAAGACCTACAGAGAATCTCCCAATTTCAGAAGCCCCAGAAGTTTGAGGGTTGAGATTATTTAAGAATTCCTAACATGACGGCATACTTTTGTAATCTGTGTCTTTATTGTTCATAAAGTCACTTTTGGAGGCTAATATGGCTCCCTCAGAGCCATGCATAACTTCAATTCATGACAAGATGACATGAAAGTTATACTAAAGGAAGTGTAAGAACCGTCCCATAAATGCTGTAGAATTTTTAACTACCATGCCTAGCACATACAAAATACTTAATGAAGTATGCTCATTTTACTGGCACTCATTAAACTACCCTCATAACTAAATCACAGCTTTACTACTCAGTAACTGCAACTCTTCCATTTCATTTAAGACTTAAAAAAAAAAACCAGCTCAAAATGTCATGACTATATTTTCCTGCCATGAAGTCAATAAATTAGCCTTTAAATTAGATAAACTAGCACGTGTTCTGCCTCATGTATCAAACACAACTGTATTTAAGTACAGTTTCTCAATCAGGCAATGTTATTCACACAAAAAAATTAATAACATTAAATTATGAAGCACTAAAATAAATTAGTCTATCTCCCTCCTCACCAAAAAAGCAGCAGAACATTAAATAGTCTTATGCCATGTTCATGATCAATGGCCACCATACAGAATACTTCAAGCAGTAAGATGTATAAAAAATTACTTCGTGTCACGGGACAACATAACATCCTGTAGCTGAAACCCCAAAGCATTTCAAAAGTAAAAACCTTAAGATGTTCTTTTGAATCATGTTAACAACGTAGCTCCACAGCACGTATATTCAGTTACTGAGCAGACTTTCATAAATTCTTTGGCATATGCATGAAACACTAAACGTCACTGGAACTCTAACAAAAAAAAAAAACCAACTTGCTTTCGTTCCTACACTAGATTTATGTAGTTGTTCTCCTTTAACTTGGCTGTTTCCAGTGTCACGCACGTGTACTTGGAAGGCTTTCAAATCAGCGTAGACCGATTTTACACCGCTGAAGCCAAAGGGGAAGTCTGCCACCAAGCTCAACTGATGCTGGAACATACTCAAGGAAGGAAAATTATGTCTGAAGCAATCAGAGAGAAAACAAACCTACATGCACCATGTGAAACAGGCTGATTTCTTTTAACCAAAACAGAGTTTTTTACTTCCATACATATATGGAAGTATCCATTGATAACATTCACACAACAGAAGAATACTAGATCTTAAAAATATTCTCCATTTACTCTTTGAAATAAGTTCTCCAAGGTTCAAAGTCATCTTTTAAACAACATGATTAAAAAAATTCATTCCACCGTTTAGAGTTTGTTTGTTTATCCCTGATTTCCCTCTATATTCAACAATGTTTTAAAAATGTAACAACTGGTTTAAATATTTTTTTAACAGTGCCATTAAACTGTAAAGAAATTGACGTGTAGGGATATTAGGCCAACTTTTCTCATCCAAAAGGAAAAAATTTCACTCTTGATAGATGGTAATACTTGCAAAACTAAAGTCCCTGAAGGCCTTGAAAAGTAATAGCATTTGCAGTATAGTAGCAAACAGGTAACAGGAAAAGTAGGGTGGAAAGAAAAAGGTTGAAAAAAAGATAAAAATCAGAAGAGACAAACAAGATGAAAGAGAACGGGTATCTATCACACAAAGTACCATTTCCATGGTATTTTGTCCTATGGCTACATAAGCATTTATCTACACTTGATTCATTGATGCTCTGGCAGCATTTATGAAATTTGATTTCTATTTAACACTTTCCCTATGTTTCTGCATTCTCCACGTATCTCAGTCTCACAATCAGAGAAAATTATATTCATAAATACTTGACTGATCAATGTTTGAAGTTGGAACTCTGACGATGTTTGAATTTTTCATTTGAATTCACAGCCCATCAAGGGATCCCACAAATACTGTGCATGACTGATCTTCTCTCACACTGTTCCTCTTTGAAATTACAAAAAAAAACCCCAACCCCAAAGGACTTAAAAGTATTAGTTAAGCTTTTAAGACACCACTTCCTTTCCAGTAGAGATGCTGGGCAGTTACTACACTCATCACAAGTCACATGCTAGAAAAAATGCTGTCGTTCCTTGTGCCTCCATTTAACTACATATTAACTGAACACTAAAAAATTTACATGTATGATTTTTTTTTTTCCTTTCTACTAGCTGGTAGCTTTCTTTCAGTAAGCAAGTAGATTCAGATTCTCCAAGTTAAAAAAAAAGAAAAAAGGAGAAATTTTTAGACACAACATTATTTTACACAAATTGCAAGAATGCATTCTATGGTTAGTTTCCTGACATTCTTCATAGACTTCACTGATTAGAGCAGACTGCTCTCTGCATACTATGAGCTGCAAGAAACAACTAAAAAACCTGTGCGCTTCTCCAATGTTGCAATAATTGCTTCCATACAAAGATAATGCTTGAATTTTTATTAAAAGCACAAACAGATGAGAAGGTGTCACACAACATGAAAGACATGGCATATTCAAAGCCTATCTAGTTACCACAGGAAAACAACAAAAGGAGAGCAACAGATTAAAAAAAGGAGTAGAGAGTAAAACAAAGAAATAAAAGATGCAGGCAACATTAACAACAGACTGATTGTTTAATGTGTGTTCTATCACGATGACAGCATTGGTCTCCCAGAAAACATTACATCTAATAAAAAAATCATATAATGTCATAAACTATAATGTCCAATGAATAATTATCTCCTATATCTTTACCCTCCTATTAAAATATATCCAATGGCATTTCTGGGACAGGAACAAGCTCCTGTGTATTGATAATAAAAACAATATTTAAAACCCAGCTGAAGCCAGTTTCCCCATATAGTAGCATAAATGCTAGCCCAAGATCCTGCATACTGCATTTGCTTAAATGGTATCTCTTTTGTTTAACCATGACACATACACTTTCCCCAAGAAGTTGGTTTCAGTTTCTTATATCCAGTTTTTACTGGATCAGCAGATACAGACTTTGTAGCCTTGCAGTCTTTTACTCCTACCTAGAAAAATGCAAATATCTGTAACTGTCTTTATTTTTTTAATGGTTTCCATAAGCTTTTACATTTATTCCTTCCTACCATTTCTCCTCTACATGGGATTAATGAGGAAAATAAAGGGATTGTAAAAGATAAAATTCACTCAAGCACTAAGAAACCTTCCATCTTTTTCAAGTACATGCTGCTCATTGCTAAATAACACACCAAAACAATTCTTACAAACATTCTAAGAAAAAGTCTGTCTCTGCACCAGTTTAACAGATCTTGAAATCTGTCTATGGAGCAATTAGACGAGAATCATCTACTTTGTCAGCCTTTATGTTCCCAAATGATTCTCTTTGCTGCTAAAAAAATGCATATCATGGGATACTTGTCTGCTTACAAAATAAACAACCCTATTTAACCATCCTTAATGAAAAAGGCCACTGCTAACTATTCTGTTTTCTCTAAAATAGATTAAAAGCATGCTGTATTCCCCAGACAGGCTTTGTTCAGTTATCTGTGATAGAAACATTTTACTTGTACTTCACTTGCTAGCAGAGAATTCCAAGTCCACTGAAGAAGTTATTTTTACTGTCCAGTCATTTCTTAAACGGCAAAGCAGGTTTCCTAACCTGTGACAAAACAGAAATCTGTTCTATTTTGATTTTAATGCCATTGCCATTACACAAGAGCAACAGTATACCCTATGCATCTGAAGCTCCCCTCAGGGCAGCAATCTAGCAGAGGAGAACTTCCTGAGCTCCAAACTGGTATCTAACACTTGTCCTTCTCATCCTGCTCTCCCCAGCAGCAAATCAGACTAAGCTCTGAGGCATCACTCAGCCCGAGGGAACTCTCATCTCCATCACCTCTCACGGTGACCTCCTGAGCAGCCTCGTCTGCAACAACTGTTGGTGCATTCCAGTGGTCAGGCAGAAGCATGGCAGCAAGTTCTATCTCACAGGAAGAAAAACGTGATTCCCTGCATCTTCAAGAACCTCCGGGGGAAAAGAGGTAGGTATTTATTTATGCAATCATTATTCTCTCTCTTACAGTACCCTGGGTTCTGACTCCTGTAATGAAAAGTGTAAATTGAGATACAACAAAAAAAAGACACATCTAACTCAGAGCAAAGTAAGGGTATGGATGGACATAACATAGCCCCTGTATTTGCAAACATCGTCTAACTTCCTAGAACTGAAGCTTAAACTTTGTGAGGCTACCCTTCACTCTCTCCAGACTCCCCTTGTCAAACCTCCTTTGTGCCTCACCATTTTTACTGCAATTAAATATGACTATATTGGAATACAACTTTTTGTCTTATGGAACTGGTTCATGCCAGAGGACGTGTCTTACTTGGCCAAACTGAGTAAAATCAGACAAGCAAAAATCTTCATTTCTATCTTATGGCCAGGTATAAGGCACTACTTTCCTTGGTTAGTAAACGCAGGGGTTTTTTTGTTGTTGTTTTGACAAACACTAGCTAATCTCACCATTATTATTTAACTTATGGAGAAATGATTTTCCAAGCCTTAAAAGTTGCTACCAAATAATTAGTACCAGTGGGAGCCAGCACACAATTTATCCGTTCCTGACCAAACTCATGAACTGGCTTGTTATGGCGTACATGAAAGAAAAACTGATTTATCAAACCTTCTTGAATCCTTTTCAAGCTACTAACTAGTAGCAGTTTGGATTCTTTGTTGAATGAATATCTGATTCTGCTCTGCTGTAAGTGCCCCGGAATCTACCATGGACCAAAAATAAAGCTTGAGGGCAAAGGCAAAGTATCCAAGAAAAAAGGTGAGTACATCAAAAGTTAAGTGATAATATAAGCTGTGCCAAGAAACATTATCTTGGAAATGAAAAAAGCAAAGGCGTATCAATGCAGAAGCTAAATTAAATCTAAATGGGAAAAGAAATATTAAAATACTGAGCTTATTGAAGCAAAGTCACAGAATGAAACCCACAGGGGCTGTACTCTTTGAAAAGACAAACCAGTTTGAAACGAGGAAAGAAGCTAAAAGCACAACATTAAAAAAAGTACACATAGATTAGTCATTTCAAAACAGGTATTTTCAGGATAAAGCTAAGAAAATTATCTTATTTTAAGAAAATCTATGTAGACTCAGTTCATTAGGAACAAAAATGGAAGTGCTTAAAGAGAGCCACAAGATAGGAGGAAGATCGCAAAAAGATTTTTCCAATAACTTCCACTGAAGAATACAGACTGAGAAACCTACGACAGAAAGAACACAAAGTGTCACCCCCTGCTTTGCAAGTGATTAGCTAAAAGAAGACAGGCAAAAGCATCCTGAAGAACACAGTCTAGCTCCCAGATCTGGGAAGCAGCTACATTTGGCTACCGTAATGGCAGACAAAATTACATTCCAACATCTGCCCCAGCAGTTCAGGGAAGTTTGCCAGAATCAAGCTCGAATTTACAGGTTAGGATGAAAAAAAATCAGAAACTAGGCTGATGTTACTACCTTTTAAAAACCACCTAATACTAAGTTCAACTAAAGCACTGAGACAGTCAAACAGATCAATAAACACATATACTGCCAAGGCAACAAAAAAAAAAAAGGAAATTAATTCAAATAATGTTTTCCATACAACGAAGAGACTATTTGGCAAGATAGTCTTTACTTGAAGGAAAAGCACTAGACTCTGACTTCACAACCAGAAGAACTTGTTATGCAGGCTTTAAACACAGTAGGTGGTAATAGGGAACTTCCCTTTAAAATGAACTGTAGAACATACTTAACGTTTTAAAGACAAACAGAAAGGATGCGTGTTTTGTAGCATAACGATTGTTTTAAATGCTGGCTTTTTTAAGGCTCTGAATCTAAACAAAGTATACTGCAAGACTATCAAGAGGCATTTAATGTTAAATAATGAAACTGCAGAAATAGATGACTGAAAAAGGAGAATATCCCAGCAAAACCAAACAATTAAATTCCTTTGTTTTCTGCCAGTTACCACCCACTGACGACTGGTACATCTAAGACGACTTCCTAGCTGGGTGGGTATTTTAGGGATCATGCAATGGCATCTACCAAGGCATTCTGTCCTCATTCAGCCACTGGCAATGGTTGAATGGGACACGTATCTACCCACCCCTCTCACGTGAATTTACACAGACACAGTTTGCAAAGTATTCCTGCGACAGCAGCCCCGGAGGCCTCACTGCTGCTCATGCTGCAGGATGACAACCTGCAGGGGAAGGGTGAGCAGACAGACAGGAGCAACCGCATCTTAAAGAGCTACAGTCAGGGATAAGAAACAGGTAAGGATCACCACCAGAGTCTTGACACAGTCAGGCCTCAATTACCCACAGGTGGGTTGTCCACTTTGTTGCCTAACTATGCTGCAGGTGCAGAAGCATTTGAGCTGCTTTCACGTGATCTAACTCGGGTCCAGAATCAGAAAGTTTTATCCGTACCATACTGTACAGACTGCATTTTTATTAGTTTGGATAAATACTATTTCAGAGAGCAGCATCCCTGGCCTATTTCACCTCAGTATGATCTTGCAGCTTAATTTTACAATATTTTGTGTTATCCATATTTTGCATTATCCCATTTCATTGTTTTCCCAGATAATAGAGAATTAACTGTACCTCATATAAACTCAAAACATGGCTGCACAAGGTTACTCAAGGAACTCAAGAGATGATAAATTAAGAAATGCAGTGATCCTAGGTAAGGAGAAGCAACATTAAAATCCATAAGTACAGAATATAAAATTAAAACAAGTTATTATACATTTCAAAAAAGTGTCCAAAGGTTAAAAAAAAAAAAAAAAGGAAAAAAAAAGAAAAAAAGAAAAGGGAAAAAAAAGGTAACTGAAGCAGAGCATGAAGTATACCTCATCAATGGAGTCATTTAATGCTAGACAAAATTGAAGTGCCTGAAATGGCAATTAAACAAACCAGCCTAACACAGCTTTTCTATTTCTACGACACTCAGTTGACACTCTGAAGTTCCTAGGTGCTGCATTGAGTACTCATTATAATAAGTAACATACTTAGAGCAAGCTCTAGTTCACACAAATGGATATCCTCAGTAGAAGAAGTATTGATGATATGCTTTGTTTTTCTCCACCCTTTACTTTAAGTCTTTTGAAACACGATTCAAATGGATTGTGCCACTGTTCCTAAGGGAGATTAAGATATTCACAGTTGCTTCTCAGCTACCAGCAGCAATAGCCACTCTTTCTGTTAGCAGCATACCTCCGTCCTTTGCTTCATCAAGAGAAGAAAACACATCCCAACAGCAAAGAAAACCACATTCTTGCCTGTATCTAACTATAAATGGGGTGGAAAGGGTGGGGGCTGAGCAAAAAACAAGACAAGGATAACAAATTGTCATTTGGACTTCTGAAAAATAGGGGTTTTTTTATTTTTCCTTTTCCATGAAATAATTTTGTTTTCTTAATGTCTTGGCAGTAATCTTAATAACCTGCACATACATGTGTTTTCAAACAAGGTCACATTTCGTTCTGTTCTCACCAAGTATATGGCATTAGTTCACTGGAATTCTTACTCTTTGTTCATATGCTATAAAATGCTACAGAAATAATTTATAATCAGACATGCATTTGCCAGTATTTCTCTCCATTAGCTTCACCAGAATTTTTAGCTGGTACACGTTCCTAAAAATACCCCCATTTGAGTACATTTGTGTGATCTGCGTTTCATTAAATAACACAGAAAATCTGGTTTTGGTACTGTCGTAAGCCCTCCCTCAGATATTTCAAGCACCACCCAAGCCCGTATCATAAGAATTTCGACGGCTTTACTCAGACACTTACAGGAAATCATAAGGTAATCTTCACAGTTGCCCTTTTCATCTTGATGTTCCACAGGGATTCCATTGGCATCGATGACTGCCTCTGATGCACAGTCTGCCACCAAGACTTCCTCAGAAACAACATCTGTTCCCAGAGTATCAGTGACAATATCTGCTTCTTCAACATTATCATGAACTACATGTTCTACATGTCCAACTTCAGGTACATGCATTGACTCACTTGTCAGTACATGTTCTGGTATAGACATTGCTTCTGCTGTTATGTCAGAAGCTAAAACGTCATCTGGGACGGTGCAATGAGCCAAAGAAACCTCTTCGGCTACGTCTGTGTCCAGCACTTGTTCAGGAATAATGACAGTTTCAGATACGTCTGGCTCCTCCATAATATCTGGGCACTGAACATCCTCGATAACAACATCCTCAATGACATCTTGGATTACTACAGAATCTGGATCATCAGGAACAAAATTATGCACGGTTATATCTGAGTCGACTACATCTGAAACAAACACTGTTTCCTGTACTTCCACAACAATCTGATCTCCATCCATATGTGCTGCATCAGCTCCTGAAAAACATAATTATAACAGCAGTTAAATTGTAAAACTAACTCAGATGAGGTGGTTAATAATTGAAATTACTTCTATTTTACTTCAACTTTTACACTATGCTGCAATTTAGTAAAACAGGCATAACAGCCTATAAGCAATAAAGATAGGCAGATATACGGGGAGCAAGTCCTCCGTAGATGCTAACATAACTAAGATGAACAATATTTTCTCTCCTGGAAAAGATTACCAATTTTTAGACTCTCCCCCAACATTCAAACAACTATTACTTGACAGAACAGTAGCTCATTCATATTGCTCTGAGTAATAAAAACAAACAAAAATCGAAAGCAACTACTCTATACAAAAGCAATGATGCAGCACACCACTTTTAAGCAAAGACAAAATAAATGACAGTCAGTTGCATCTAATGCAAACACTCTTATCTACATACTACCTCCTGACAGACCTGTTGGGTCAAAAAATGCATTTGGCTCATGTGGCTGCAATTCAAGCCCATCTTCATCCATGGCCTTTAACTCTCATCAGTCACAGTGTCTGTAGAAGGTAAAGATGAAAGGTTATTTAACTTGTATTAGGCTATGAAGGTTGTCTCTGCCTGTGCACTGAAAAGCAGAAATTTTGGGTGCATGGAAGTTAACAGGAAGTTAACACCTCTTGACTTTGAGATGGACCAGATTTCACTCAGGGTACCTCTGTTTGGGATTCCAGAAATACTACTCTAGAACACCTAACACCCAGGGTCTGAGTAAGAGCAGTGTGAGCCCAAACACTCCCGGTCCATTTCTCAAAACCCCACAGCTCCACAAACATGGAAGCAGCTGATAAAGGGATATGAAAATATGATTTACTTATAACCTTACAAAGAAAAAAAAAATTAAGGCAAAGCCTAGACAAGTTCACACTCGAGTCTTTTTTGGATGGTGGGGAATACAGTGTTGTCAAATCAATAAAGCTCTAAGGTAAGTTAAAGGTAGACAGCCAGTAATCTGAAACGCACGCCGCTTTTGATGCCCCCTGTGTTCATACTTGGGCAGTCAGGAGGAAGTGACTCTTATGTCATTTCAGGAATTGAAACTGCTTCCAGAACATAACATCCTATGTTTTCAAACCTCAGATGCATGAATATTTAAAAAAATCCTGCCCCGAGACAAAGCACCGATTTGCTTTTGTATTAAAAAACATCACCAGTTCTCAAAAATTACCAAATGTCATATTCTGCCAAATTTCTTTGCACAGAATGTCAACATTTCTTCAATGCATAATAACAACTTAAGATGTCAATCTTCGTAACAAAATAACCAAACAAGATCACAAAGTTAAAATACTTACTAAAATCTGAAACGGCAATCTAAATTTTGCTGCTTACATATATGCATTATAATTAGGATCAGGCAAACCTAGTTGGGTAAAATGTGATCTAACATAAACTTGTACTACTCCCTTGCACTTAATCCAACTAGTTTCCTAAATGCAGAACCAGCAAGAGGCAACAGAGCGTTGCTATGTGTTTCTGCTCGTGTTTCTGTACAAATGGAAGATGCGATTCTCCTTCCTCCAAACATTTTTCACAGTAACAGGCAGAAATCTCTCCATTCCTGTGATACTTTGACAAAAGACCTGGAGAAAACATTAAGATTCTGCCCAAGGTTTCCGTAAGAATCATAACCTTTCCGAATTACGTCAACTAACATTTACATTAATTAAGTCTTCATGGGGGAAACTGCTATACAAAAGAAAAAATTTAACCACCACTCCGAAACAAAACCTACAACCATAATCTGTAGCAAGCATTTTCTAGAATTCACCATTTTTCTAGCTCAACTTTTCTCAAATCTTTGCAGCTAACCACCTGATTTATATATCAGAAAATGTATTTTTACACGTTGAGGGAGAAATACAGCCAGAAGGAGGAAAAGCAGCAGCAGTCTAATAAGTTTTCCTAAAGGGTCCCGTATTTGTGTGACGTTCAGTTGGAAGGCCCCTATATTTTAAAGACAGCTGCGCTAACAAATCATTGTAGTGTCCAGCTGGACATAAATCACCTCACAATTATTCTGACCGTCAACTGTTTCTGTCAGAAGCACCCACTATTAACAGGAACAGCTCTTCACACAGATACTTTTTTCAGAATCAAGAGCAGAAGAAAAGCATTTCTCAGCCTCAGAGACAAGACACAGCTTGAGTGACAGCAATCAACTCCGGCCATGCCACAGAAACAAGAACAGAACAACAAGGTTTCATAGTCATTTAAGCAAGAATTACTCATACCCAAATTGGTTTACTTCCATCTGTTCAGTATATACCTAGCCAGTCTATTACAAATGCCTTTCCTATTCATCTTGTCATCTTTTCTGTGTTGTCTCCAGCGTTTACCTGCTTCTCTTCTGTTGCTTCTTCTCCAACTTCTTGTGTGCCTGTACCTGTATTATGTTCCTCACCTCCTCACCCGCTCATTTCATCTCCCCAGCTCACAACTACAGCACACTCCCATCGTTCACACAAAACCATGCTACTCATCAATTTGTAGCAAAGACTGTATCAGCAATTCACAGATTTTTTTTTTTTTTTTTTTTTTTTCTGGAGGAGGCAGGGGGGATTAAGGTTTGGCAGAAATAAACTGCCTCTCTCCTCTGGCAACACAAACGTAAGAAGATAGCACTCGCTGTCCAGCTGTCTGGGAAAAGTCAGGATGCTGTTTCTGCCTGAGCTTTTGAGGATTGTATTATCATACATATTAGCCTCTGATCGGCTGGGACCCAGCCAGCTTGAAGTGTCAGTTCACCACTAGCTACTGGAAGAACTGGCATTCGTTTTCTCCACTTCCTGCTTTCATCACTCAACCATCACGCCACCACAAATTCCTACCTCTTATGATTCACGCATGTACTTTCTCTATCCTATCCTCTCCCCAAATTCCTCACTGTCTCTATGAGTGAGGGTCTCCATCGTCCTTCCGTCTATCCTCTTCACCCACGCGACCCGGAGGCTGCCGCCACTACTTCTCGTCTTCCAAAACACACCCGCTGACGCCATCTCTCCACTGCTCCTCTCACTGCTGCCCAGATTCCAGGTGACAGACGCTAAAACCAATGAGTCTCAGTGGTGTTCACGACAGTGCAGTTTCAAAAAGACACTGCCACCAGCAGTGACAGCCCAGCAGACCTTCAACTGCACGCTCTGCATAACAGCGTGGCCTCTTGTGTATCGGCAAGGTCGTTTCACCTACAGGGGCATACTATGCTGCAAAACAAAGTCTCAGGTTCTACACAAACTGAAGAAGTTTCCGGGGCACATGGGTTTTCAAGACTGAGTCTTAAAAAAGCCACAGATTTATGCTTTGGTACTTGTTCCAAAGAAGAAGAAAAAAAACCCCAACCCTTTCACCGAATGAGTTTCTTTCTAGATAAGGTTTCCCATAACGCGCTTTTGCACCCGGACCCAGCCAACAAATTCACGTACACAAATTCCTACCCCTGTGCAGGACCAGGAAGACTTTAGAAGTGCTCCACGAGGGCACAGACCCCACCTCCACAGAAAGTTGCTGCAGAAAGAGGACCAGAAGAGGATGCGGGCATTTAAGACAGGATTTAACTGAACTGTTTAAAATGATAAAGGTGCCTTAATCAAAATCTGCAGTCCAAAAAGGCATCCAGGCATTTGTCCGTGGATGGGGGAAAAAAAACCCAACAACCCTAAAAATTTCCTGAAATCATTTCAGGTTTTAAGCATTCTAACCAGTAGATGAGAAAATACTGTGTTTCTTCCCGCTTCCTCCTCTTCGAAGCAGTAGGCCAGCACAGGGGCCCAAGATTCAGCCACACAAAGGAAGGTATGCCACATGGTTCTGTACCAACCGGCGGCTCCATGATGAAGGCACTGTTCTGCAACACGAGAAATACCAGAGCTTCTTGTTGGGAGCACCGCACCGAACACCTTCAAATTCCTTGGCAAGCTCCCTAAGCTCTGTGGTACCATAAGGCTAAGAAGCAATTCCAGTAGTTCATTTTCCTGCAAGATTTCAAGAAGGGCAGAAACTTCTCTCATTTTTTTTCACAATATTCCAGCCGACACTTACCTCGGGAGCAGGTTCTGGCACTGAAGCAGACAGAATCAATTTTCAGTTCCAGTCTGGGAACCTAAACTCTCAAGGAGAAGCAGGTGCCCAGCCATATCCCTACACTTACTCCTTCTCAACGCCCAAATCTACGTGGCTCTTTGTTCAAATCTCGGTAATTCGGGAACTGCTCTTCTACCACTACGACAGAAAAGGCCTAGGCACCTAAAACCAGGTTTTATACCTCTGAAAAGAGCTAAACATCTATATCTTTCACTTGGCTTGGGTCTGTGCCAGCTTCACATGTATTGAGAGTTAATACAACTCTGAAATACACCTAATTCCGTGTGTAAAGTTAGTTCTTACAAATTGATTTTTACCTATTTATTCAGAGACTTGGCTGGTTTTGGTTTTATGAAAGTCAAGGCAGTATTTTCAAGTGGAAGGACAGATAGAAAATTATATATTAATGGAAGAAATGGTATTAAGCTATTAGCAACAAAATAACCTCCCAAAATGAAAACGGGTATTTTCTGTAACGCTGATCTTGAGTACCATCAGTCAAGAGAAGCAACGCAGGCAGCGCACTAGTCTTGCCACATTACAAATCCTTGACTCAATAGGCCTTGCGAGGTAATCAAGATGAAATAAAAAGAAACAGACGAACTGTCACGTTTTAAAGAGAGAGCAACTTTAAAAATAGAGTTCCTTAGAAGGAAGAGCTTTAATATGCACAGAAACTGTCAGTTCCTCTGCTCTCATCAAAGAAAGGGAAAATGGGAAAAAAGGCAACAGAGAAAAAGGAGAAACTTCAGAAAAGCCATCTTTACGAAAAAGAAATACGTAAGACAGTCCTTTGCCTGCTCCTAAGGAAAGAACAGTACTTCTGCTTATTTGCGGTAAGGGCATAAACCAAATACCCACGCAGCAAAACTCTGACCCTTCCCAGAAAAATCAAGGCATAAACAGCAAGAATTCCAAGCCCTGGCCCCTACCTATGCTGAGATGACTTAAGTGTACAACCATAACCAGGTTCCCGTCGTGCCTTGCTACACCACATTAAAAATTGCAGCATGCCTTGCATGTCCCAATTGGGTTAGAGCCCCGAGCTACCCGAAGCTTCGCTGTGGTTATGAGACGACTGTGGGTTCAGTCTACACTATTGCTGCAGTGTCACAACTCTCCCTACGTGACCCACTTACGGGGAATGCGATGTACACAAGCTCTCCCTCACACGCACATGAAAGGTAGAAAAAAATTATACTCCTATGGCATCCAATTCTTATCTTGGAAATAACCCCCATTATTACTAGGTGAATAAATGGAAGAATAAAAACGATGTTACAAACGTGACGGTGTAATCATTTAGTTGTTTATTTCTTGATGCATCTCCCTCAGTTTTGGCAGGAGAATCAGGACTGCTGCTTTCAGTGCGATTTCGTAAGAAATCTCAAGTCTTTTCCTCTTTGTTGTAGTTCGGTATTTGCAAAAACTGGTTAAAGAAACGGGTTTTGTCCAGATTTCACGGGGATGTTGCGAGCCGGGCGACACCCAAGCTAATTCTTTAACGAAACCTAAATTAGGGAAATAACCAGTACCGGGTGCCCCTTTGAAACTACTTTCCACTCAGCTGGGGGGCCTCTGCAGGAGAGGGGATAGCCAGAGGGGAGGAGAAGCCAGCACCAAGGCCGGGGGGGGGGGCTCTGCGCCTCCACAGCCGGCTCCCCTGCGGGGCGGCTGGGCGAAGGAGGCCGGGGACGAACCTCTCACCGCTGCTCGAATTCCCGGCCGGGAGAAGAGAAGGGGAGAGGAGAGGAGGCCGCGGCAGGAGCGTGGGGGGGGGGCCGCGGCTGGCAGCCCTGGCGCGGCCGCACAGGAAGCCGCCATGGGCCGGAAAGCGCCGAGCTCCCCTGCGACTCGCTGGCTGGCAGGCGGGGAGGAGGGAGAAGCGGCGGAGGGGGGTGGGGAGGCTACGGGCTCTCCCTCTTCGGAGCTTGCGGCCCGCAGCTGCGATGAGCGGGGCCAGGGGCTCCCCCCTCCGGCCCGGCCTGCGCTGAGGCACGGGCTCTGGCGAGCGATTAATTCAAGATGGCGCCCGGCGCCCTCCGCCTCCCTCCCTCCCTCCCTCTCGTCCCCCCCCCCCGCACGCCGCCATTTTGTCTCCTCCTCCAGACGCTCTCCGAACCCCCCCCCCCCCCCCTTACACCCTCGGCCGGGCCCGGGGCCTGGCACCGACCTCGCCCGCCTTCCCCCCCCCCGGGTCCGCAACCTCCCCGCTTCCGCTCCCCTCACGCCGCCGCCCCCGTTGCCCAAGGCCGCGCCGAACCCGCCGTCCCGGTCCCCGCGGCCCGCTCTTTTGCCGGAGCCCTGGCGCGGCCTAGCTGCGGCCTCCTCGGGGCCTGCGCCGCGGCCTGGTGCGGGCAGGGGAAGGCCCGGGCCGGGCCGAGCAAGGCGGGACCCAGCCCCGGGGCTGCTTACCGTGCGGGTGGCGGGCGGCGGCGCTCGCCTCGGCGCGGCCTCTTCTCAGCGCGACTGGGCCGAGCGCGGCGGCGGCGGTGGTGGCGGCGGCGGCGGCGGCTGCGGCGGGGCGGGCGGGCGGGAGGGGAGGGAGGGGCCGAGCTCGGAGCTGAGTGGAAGCGGCCAAGCTCCCCGGGCCGGGCCCGCCGTCAGCACGTCACGTCACTGCCCGAGAGAGACCCAGGAAAAGGGCGGAAGGGAGCGCGCCGCCGCCGCCGCTGCCGCCGTTGCCCGGTCGCTTCGGGCCAGACGCCCGCCGCCGGGGCCTGTGGTGGGGAGGTGGCGGGGCGGGGGGGGGGGGGGGGGGAAGCCGCTGCCCGGGCGAGGCCGAGGCCGAGCCGGCGCGGGTAGGGGAGGGAGGATGGCGGTAGGGGAGGCGCGGCGGCGGCGCTCGGCTCGTCGCGGCTCCTCCTGCCGCCGCCTCCGCCGCAGCTCGGGCCGTGAAGCGCCCGCTTCGGGGCTCGGTGTGCGCCCCCCGAAACGGAGCGGCTGCCCCGGGGCCCCCCCCCCCCCTCCACCGCCACCCTCCTCCTTCTCCTCCTCCTCCTCTCCCGGCCCCTCCATGCTGGCGCCGCCCGGGCGAGCCTCCCCCGCCCTCCCGCGGTCGCCATCCCCCCCCCCCCCGCGCCCCGGCCCGGTCCACGGTGTGTGTGTGTGGGTCGGCGGGCTCCGCGCTCCCGCCGCCGTGTTTTAAGTCGCGGCTGCGCGCCGGGGGACCCGGGCGGGGGGGGGGGGGGGGGGTCTGTGTGGTGTTGGGGGGGGGGGGGGGATTTTTAGGGTGCGGGAGCTCCACGCTGGGCCTTGGGCCGCGGGTTGCGTGGCCTGGTGTCACCCCGGCGCGGGGGGGCGGCCGCCAGTGGGAGTTATTGCCAATAATAACAATAATAATAATAATAATTAACGACAACAGGGCTCGGTGCCGGGGGGGGGGGGGCAGCGGGCACAGCCGGAGCCCCGGCTTTCCAGGGGGAAGGCGGCCGCTGGTGCTCGTGTAAGGGGCTGTGGGAACAGCGTTTTCTTCTCCTGAATGTGAATCTGAATTTAAATTTTTTTTTTTTTTTAAAGAGTTGCTGTTGATCCATGAAAGACGCGCCCGAAAGTTTTCGAGGCGTCAGAAATGAGGTGCCATGAGTAACCTCGTGGAGACGAGGAGGTACACTCAGTTTGGCCAGAGTTCTTGCGTAATTGGGGGGCCGGGGCTTGAGGAGGCTACTCCGTGTGCTGTTCTTACCGGTTAAGTAAACTGGAAGGAAATTGGCTGTTGCGCTTATCAAATGATGCAAACGTGACTTATCTGGCCATGAACAGCCTACGTGCAGTGTTTACGTTGCAAATGAGCCTTTGGGTTTGGCTTTAATTTCATACACTAGTCTTTTCTATTTTAACACACAGCCTTAAAAAGTAATTTGGACAGTGCTGGTAGTTTATTTCAGTATAGCCTATAGTAAACATGTACTCTGCACCATGCAAATTTTAACCATGATACTGAGAACGGAAGAGGAACCACAACATTTCAAAAATTAATTCCTTTTATTTAATTCCATGAAGGTCGTAGTTAAACTTTTTTGTAGAATCAGCCCTGGCCTGTATTCAGGAGAGGGTCCTAAAATACTTACCTTAAAAAGAATTGCTGAGCTTGACCATACATGTGATAGTAATGTACAACAGACTTAAGTAAATGTTCTTGTCGGGACGGAAAAGGCCAAAAGAACAAGAGAAAAGAGAAGGATGATGGTAGATTCATAATCAACAGCAAGGTAGATCTAATGTAGAAAAGTAAACCACCGTCAAAATATTTGTTGGTTTTATTTACACATTAGGAAGATTCTTGGTTGGAACATGTCTGTAATAGCTTGTATTATACAATGCTTTCATGGGAGCTGGGCCATTAAAATGATTAAGGGTCTGGAACATCTGACATACGAGGAGAGGCTGAGGGAGCTGGGACTGCTCAGCCTGGAGAAGAGAAGGCTCGGGGCGGATCTTACCCACGTGTGTAAATACCTGATGGGGCAAGTAAAGATGGCAGAGCCAGGTTCTTCTCAGCGGTGTTGAGTGAAAGGACAAGAGGTGATGGCACAAACACAGGCAATTCAGTTCAAACGTAAGAAAGAAAAAAAAATTCCTGTGAATTCATTCAAACAGTGGAACAGGTTTCCCAGAGAGACTGAGAAGTCTCCGTCTTTGGAGATGCTCAAAACCCAACTGGACGCAGCCTTGAGCAACCTGCTGTAGCTGACTCTGAGCAGGAGGGTTGGACTAGACAATCTACAGAGGTGCTTTCCAACTTGAATGATTCTATGATTTTTACGCTAGTTTTTTCAACAAATGTAAAGTGCATAGAAAATTATAATGAACAGCAGGATATCCTGTAAGGTCTTTGGTTCCAAGGACATTTTAATCAGTCTGTCATTCACGTAGGGAATGGAAGTCCAGAATACAGGGCTTATTACCCTTAGAGTCAGTGTATCCAAATGTTAGGTCATTGCAGGGGGAGGCCTCAGAAAAGATGGGATGCCATTGAAGGGCAAATGGCAAGATGTTTTGTGAAGACCTGAATTTTAACTTCTTGACTAGTTGGCCATTCACCCTGTCTGCGTGTAACCGTTTCACGTTTATCCCCTTGTTCTTTACTACTCGGGAGCCAGAGAGCAGCAGCTTTTGACTCATTGGAGAGACATTTTGTTCTGATGCAGCCATCACCTAAACGTTGTCCCCAGCCACCATGGTTTCCAGTAGGCAACAAACACCCTGGTATGATCAGAAACAGGGTAACTCCCATCAGGGGAGCTGCCAGAAAGGAAGCCATGTTTACAACTGATATTCACAGCCGTTCCTGCTCTCGCAGCTAACGGAGCAGTCCCAAGGGCAGAACGCACTTGAAAACTGCAGATACGATAAGTATGCTTGCACCACCTTGGAACAGCATAGGTTAACTTATTTGCACAAATGTTTTTGTAACCTGCGCTTTTTGGAGTGGAGCAGGCAAATGATAAAAATACATTGTAAGCAATAGGATTTCTGACCTTAATTAATGATTAGGTTGGGTCAGATTTGATACACCAGAGACAGAATATAGCTTGTATATGAAAGTTTATAGCGCTCGGTTGTTCACAGTCCTCTGAACAGAGCCCTTACCTTCCAACTCTAATTTTGCCTGTGATCCCGTGTTTCTTTATATTTTTCCCTAGAGCTTGTTTTAGTGTCACTCAGCAGTAGGTACCATGCTGTATCTGACTTTGCCCTCACAAAAGCAAACGAGGCTGGTGGCTTTTGCTGAATGTCCTCTTAAAATTATACTCGTACTTAGCAGTCATGGAGTTAGTTCTGAAGGTGCATGCTGGTAATTTCTTACTTGGACGCTTAATGATCACATTGGCTGTTAACGATGTTCCCATCAGGTTCTATCTAGGCAATCTTAAAAAGAGTTAGCGTGTCCTTCAAGTCATGAAAAATTGGTACGGCTGCAAGTCAGTATGGCCAGTAATGTTTGCATACATCTCACTGCTGATAATTTACCTGTGAATAAATTGTAAAAGTCAGTAAAGAGCCATTTTCAGTCACAGTGCCTTCCTGTTTATCTTCTGTCTTATTTAGGTCCCTTTCCAGCTATTGGCAACATGCTTAGCAAACACCAGTGTGCTGAGTAACACTGCTAGATTTCTCAAGCTCTGGCTCCTCAATTAATAACAACCCTAGGTTATAAGATGCTAAATTGAGGGTCGTCAGCTTTGTGTTGACTGGTTTGAAGGCCTTTAGGTAAAGATGTGTTTGCTTCCTGGTCTACAATGAAATTGAGTTATTTTATCATCCAGTTACATTATCATGTTTCCTTTAACAGTAGCAATTTTTTCAACCTTGATGAACCCGTCAGCTGGTGATGAGTGGTCATCTTGAGTTGAATCAAGGTCACTTCAATGCACAGTAAACATACTGCACCTGCTGAAGTGATCCATTCATGGTTCTCCTATGCAGCCGCAGTGACGGAGGGAAATTAGAGGCTGGGTAGGAAAGAAAGTGTGTGGGGGGGTTGTTCTCATTTCTCCCAGAATAGTCTTCTGTTAATATATTTTAATGGAAATTCTACGAATAATTTTTCTGTCTTCCAGCTTCTGTTTGAAACTTGTCTATAAAGAAGAATTACTGTCATCCAAGGATCTAAAGTCCTCCATAACCTTTTCTGGTTTAGCTGTTAATAATATTGCGCATGCACCAATATTTACCTGCAATCATTTGACTAAAAAGGAATGACTAAGGAGGATTGAGATTGTTCGTAACTGGTAAAAAGGTTTACTTCGTAACTGTAGTAGCTGCTGACTTACTGTAAAGAAGAGTTGGAAAAAACATCTTTTTGTTTTAGCGGCCTGTGGTCCACCTTTGAAACTAACTACACGAGAAACAGAAGTTTGATGTAGTTAAATACAAACACTTGCACATGTGATTCTGAGGCAGTGCTTGTAATACTATTGTCCACTAAACCATTTGTGATGTCCAGGAAAAATGAATTACCTCTACTAGTAACATCTCAGCTATTCATCCAAGCAACCCATGATATGTATCAAAGGCTGCATGCATTTGAAACAAATGAGGATTTCAAAAGAACCCAAACACCCGAGTATTTAGTATTCTTGTTTTCATACAGCTTGTATCATCGCCACTAAAACTGCCCCTGACAAGGATTGTCGAGGACAAAGAGCTTTTTAGTGGTTTAGCAAATGCATATTTCCATCAGTAGATGGAAGAAGGGTGGTGGAGTATGTGTTTCTGTTTTCCGTGTGACAAAACCAGCAAAATGTGTTTGTAGTTCATGAAGGTTAAATAAAGTGGTTTTCAGTCTACAAGCAACTCTGCAAGGTTTAAATTGTGAACTTTTGCTGGGATAGGTTTGCCAGCAAGGTCAGTTCCTTTATTAGAATTAATTTACTCAGGAAGAAAGGAGTGTCACATAGAGCATCTCAACTAAAGTGGTGGTTTTGTAGTATAAGCTACAACTGTACTAGGAGCATTTTTTCATGCATTTGAAATTGAAATATTTGGGGCAGTTACACTGAAAAGGAAACCTTGTAAAAATACTTTCCAAAGTGAAGGAAGCACGAGGGATAAGCGGTCATTCTATTGATACTATTTAATCTGCAGGTCCAGATAACCCTGGAGTCTTAAAAGTAAACATAGCAAAGGAAAGGCTGTCAGACCGAAAGTCTGCTAGACCTCATAAGCTGTTTCTCGACAGCAATCAGTAGAAAAAGCCTAGTGAGAAGTACAAGTAATAGGGAGAATGTAGAGTGGTACGTGCCTCAAAATACACTCCTTCCTGCCTTTGTCAGCAGAGGAGGTGGCTGGTCCATTTGCAGTAATAAATCTGAAAAGGTTCGAGCCATTTCAGAAAGAGTGGTATCAGGGCCAGTTCCCATTTGTCTGAGCAGGATGAGTCAGGTACTAATAAGCCAGCCCATCATGTCAGTCCTCAGCAAAATAATGGAAAAGAAAACACAAGATTTCTTTAATAAAGAATAAAAGGAAAAGAATATAACTAATACCAGTAAGTGTGGCTCAAGGAGAAAAAGGTCTTGGCAAACACACCGAGCTTCCTTACTGGAGTAGGTGAGAAGCTTCAGCACAAAATTAATGGTGTAGGTGGAGTAGATTTTGGTAATGTGCTTCATACTACACAGCAGCGAGTCTCACTTTAATACGCTAAATGGCTTAAAAGCTGATGGACTGACGGATCCGAAGAAATAAGTAACATTACAAAAATAACCAAACAGTTGGACTGTTCACAGAGGTGGAGCCTTAGTTACGGCCCAACACTTCCATCGCGGTCTAGAAGTCATCATAGTATTGCCACTGATTTTATTTGTGGCTGTGACAAAGATGCTGGAGCAAGTAAGTACAGATGATGAGGAAAAGACAATAACACAGAACAATCACACAGACTGGATTACTCTGTAAATGAAACCACTTCAATTGAAGTTCTGTCTTAATGTGTCCAAAACGCAGGATTATGTATCTAGGATTAATGAATGCAAATCATGTACCTAGAAGATATTACTGATTCCTGGAAAGCGGAGGCTTTAGAAAAGATTAAAGGGACACAATCACAAGACACCTCAAAAAGAGTCTACTATACACGTGGGACAAAAAAGGCTAGTGCTGTTTAGGGATGCTAACAGCAGAGTAGATAGTAGAAATAAGGTGAGTTTATATCTGCTGGATCCGCTTTTTTAAATAGACCAAAAACCGGAGAGGCCACAAAGAATCATAAAAGGATTTGGAGGCTTAAAAGGTCTTTAGCTGTTTAATAACAATAGGAACAAGAAAATAGAGATACATGAATTACATAGTGCTTTCCTGGTAATGGGAAGTCGCTTTAGCCTAGAGAAGGACGTAACTGACGTCGATAGCCAGAAGTTTAAACAAGATGCATTCAATTTAAAAACTTAGACTTGACTTTCTAAATGGTCAAAGGTGATGAACCACCAACGAAACATACGGGACAGGATGGGTTCTCCCCACCTTGATGCCTTCAGCTCAAGACTGGATGGCTTTCTGGCATTTTTGCCTGAGTCAAAGTCCTGTGGTTCACAAAGGAGTGAGTGAAATTTAACGGCTTATACCATAGAGAGATTCATATTAGGCCATCTGTGGCAATTCAGAAGGGGAAGGAAGTACAGGTATCTAGAAGAAAGTAATTTCTTGAAGTCATATTTTTTAGTATGCTGATGTTTTCTATTTAAGAATAGTTTCAAATCATTCCTTTTGCTCTGTCAAGACATGCCCAGGCCTAGTTGCTGTGTAGTAGACAGTAAAATCTTCTTGTCCCTTTTTGTAGTCTCCGTAGGGCTGATCAGAATTACTAAAGAATTGTCCAGACGTTAATTTGCATTTGTAAGTTAAACTAATGTAATTATCTAATACAAACCCATGGAGACACTTAATTCTGTAGAATCCTCCAGTGTCCATGCTTGGGTGCTTGCACTCAGCCAGCAGTGCCTGTTTCTCCCCTCTCTCTGGTCTCAGATATTAGAGGATTGATATTTGTAAATATTGCCGAGCCTTTTACTGGCAGACTGAGGCCCTATTCCTGTTTTTCTTTGCTGACTGCTTTAGGAAAGGGTCTTTTTATGGCCATCACAAGAAAAGATTGCCACCAGGTTGCCATCACCAGCCCTTCATTGCCTCCTGGCAACCACTTAGTCCTTCACCAAAAATGTCCCAGGCTAGATGGTCTCAAGGGTTTCCATGCAGGACCTGGAAACATGCGGTGAAAAATGGGCTGTGACCCACAGAAGGAAATGCATCAGAGATTATTTGATCCCAGCCACTGTGCCCAAAATGGGTCTGAAAAGGGGTTTCTCTAAATCGTTTCAGTTGGGGCAAAAATCCTGGCAAGAGAGCAGTTGCTGGAACCTCCCAAAGCAGTGCTGGTTATTGCTGCCTGCTGTGACAGAGGCGTGTGGCCATGCACAAAATCTCAGTGGATTAAGTAAAGTCCTTTGAAACCACCTACAGAAAAGCAAAGGCAGCTCAAGTCATCGGGAACTGACAGGATGCTTTATCCACAGTGTGAAGCATTGAATCGTATTGTGGCCAAGGAACCAACATCATCAAATTCAGTGAAATCACAGCATAGGGCAGGTGCCGTCAGACAAAAAGGACACAAGGTTCTCCAAGGCGCAAAGCGATGTTAGGGCTCGGCATTCCTGCTGGACAGGGGAATGAGAGGTGTATATGATTAATCTTTTTTGTGGGCAGGAGATCACAACCCTGTAAAATGCCCAGATCTCACCACGCATATGTGATCCATAGGCACCAAAGGACAAGTGCTTTATAACTGAGCATTCCTCTCCCAAGGCACGGTTCAAATGGTTTAACTTTGTCGGGCACTAAATTGGTCACAAGCCGCTCACAAGTAGAGGCTTTCCTGTTCTCCAGGTGGCTCTGTTAGTTACCTGCCTCATTAAAGACAGGATAAAATCAGCACAGAACTCCGGGACAGTTACCTGCCGCATCCCCTCGCTTCAGCAACTAGCATTCCTCCTGGATTTTGCTGCGTGAGCTGCTCCCACGAGGCAGGATCCTCACCACGGAGCTCGAGCAGCAGCTGAACGCTGCGGCTTGGTGTGCTGCCCATCACCCTCCCCGGGAGGCTGCGAAAGGCCTTTGACCCATCCATCTGCACTTTCCCAATCGCCACTGGTCTTCGGGATGCTCCCCGAGAGACTCGAACAGGGAACGGGCTTGGCGTTGGCGGGGAAGCTTCACGCAGCTTCTGGGAAACGAGGCTTGGAAAGCCCAACCTGGGCTGGAAAGGTGCCCAGGCTGCCGCAGCGCCTGGGTTTCGGGTACATCTGGGCTGATGTTTGTCAGAGCAAACGGCTGGGCCACCGAGGTGGGCACGTGACGGCTCATACCAACACGTGCAGCGCAAAGCCGCCAACTCGCTTCAACCCGCGGAGCAAAAGTGCCATACGCGCTCAGGGATGCTCAGCCACCCCGTGGTACAGCTCGATAATCGCCTCTACGACCAGAACTACCCTCCTGTTTTGTTTAGCAGCGTGGTTGAATTTGACTGTCTTAGCAGTCTCCAAATTTAGGACAAATTTAGACAACCAAAGTTGCCATGCTTACTGAACTGCCTGTGCATACAGGCAGCCAAAATGCTTGGGAGCCAAAGGCTTGAGTGCCAAGGAAGATGAATGAAGCTGTAAGAAATACTTTCTTTTGATGATGAAACTGGTTGCAACGAGTGAAGTAATGAAACAAAGATTGACCTGAACAGTCATGTATTAGTACAGAAAATAGGCTCGTGTTTGGCCTGCCTGTGCTGTGCTACCCAAGATAGTTGTAGAGAAAGATCAGAAGAGAGTCCAGGTATATACAGTCTTATGGTGGTGGTATACAAAGTCCATAGGTTTGAGCTGACCTAATAAGTTTAAATCGGTGAAAGTGTTGTAGGGCCAATATGAAATCTCTACAGCTGTGTATCTCTCCCAGATAACCTCTCTGTTTAGGATCATAGAATGGTTTGGGTTGGAAGGGACCTTTAAAGGTCATCTAGTCCAACCCCCCTGCCATGAGCAGGGACATCTCCAACCAGATCAGGTTGCTCAGAGCCACGTCCAGCCTGACCTGGAATGTTTCCAGGGATGGGGCATTGACCTCCTCTCTGGGGAACCTGGGCCAGGGTTTCACCACCCTCAGCATAAAAAATTTCTTCCTTGTATCTAGTCTGAATCTGCCCTCTTTTAGTTTGAAATCATTACCCCTTGTTCTATCATAACAGGCCCTATTAAAAAGTCTGTCCCCATCTTTCTTATAAGCCCCCTTTAAGTACTGGCAGGCTGCTGTAAGGTCTCCCCGGAGCCTTCTCTTCTCCAGGCTGAACAACCCAACTCTCTCAGCCTTTCCTACAGCAGAGGTGTTCCCTCCCTCTGGTCATTTTCGTGTCCCTGCTCTGGACCCGCTCCAACAGGTCCCTGTCTCTCCTGCGCCGAGGACCCCAGACTCACAGGACTGCAGGTGGGCTCTCACCCGATCGGAGCAGAGGGGCAGAATCGCCTGACCCGTGTCCCCTCGGACCGCGAACTCCACCAGTGCGTGATCACTGCTGCCTCCGATCTTGACGTCACCGATCAGCTCACTTGCGTTGGCGACCATCAGGCCCAGCATCGCATCCCCTCTGGAAGGGCTGTCTATTACCTGGCGTAAGAAGTTCTCCTCCACGCGCTCCGGGAGTCTCCTGGATTGCCTACAGCTCTCCGCGCTGCTTTTGCGGGAGGTGTCGGGGGGGTCGAAGTCCCCCCAGCAGGACGAGAGCCGGCGAGCGCGATGCCTGCTGTCGCTGGGGTAAGGCGGCTTCGTCAGCGGGCTCCCCGCGATCGGGCGACCTGTAGTAGACACCAACCACGAGGTTGGTCGGTTCCCCTTTTTGAGATTTTTATATTAGCAACGCGCAGCGTAGCGTCACTTATTTTGAAGCTGACATTTTGCATTATACAGGTTTTTAGTTGCTCATAAAACTTTTGCCGGCTTGCACGAGTCTGAAATTTTCCATAAGGGGTGTTGGCCTCAAACTGAATTTTTTTGGGAAGATTCCAGACAGTTTTTTCAGCTGCCTGAGATCAAAATGCAGATTATTTGCCCTTGCTAAAAAAAACAAACCAAACCAAACCCAAATCGAAAGAAAAAAAATTTACATTTAAACAGCAGGATGGTCCTTGTGTTGAGCAGGGGTCCCTGGCATTCTCTGGAGAACTGCCAAGTTATTTGGCTGCATAAAAGTCTTTGAAATATCTTGGTTTACAAATATTCAGTAGACTTCTAAATACTTAGTTGTTAAAGGTAGGGTTTCACAGGCAATTTTATTTCTAGCGCTTCCTTATTAAGTGCTGTGCAAGCTTAAAGGAATTTTTAATTGGGTAGGGCGGTTAATTATTTATTCTACCATTTCAAATAACATCCTCTTAGTTTAAACTCTCATTGGCTTAGGGGGAGAAAGGTTAAAAAAAAAATCCAAGATTTACCTTATAACTCTCTAAGCTCACATTTCATTTGCCTTATTTGTCCATGAATCAAAGATATCGCCTCCAGAGTTGTTGGCGAGTACACGTAATAAAGGTAAAAGGACTAGTAAATATTCAGCCCGATACGTTGCTGGAAGTCAGCACTGACAGATCTTGAAAAAGAAAAGCTAGAGAGGATTCAAAGAGTTAAAAGGTATTTCTCTTTTCTCTTTTTGGCTAATAAAGTTGTAGATGGCCCTGAGGGCTATCTACTTCAGTGGCTACATAAGCATTGCATTTTGAAATAGGACTGCAGCAGCCCCTCCCTGTTTCTCCAATAAATAGTTTAACAAGACAGCAGGGCATTACAAAACAAACCAGTACACACAAACCCTCTTTTCAGTGAGACTTTAATAGAAACAAAATTTGCTGCTAGAGTAGCAGTAAAAACAACACTGATTTTTAGGGTTGTATTTTTCGATTCAAGGCTGTGTTATTTGCCCTCTCTCCAGCAAAACTCTTCCGTAGCTGCGTTACTGGTGCTCTGGGTGAGCCACAAGGCTACTTTGAAACCCTTTGGTGAAAGATCCTATGTAAAACTGAAAATTGAGTTCCTCTGGCACAGATATGAGCAGCTTCTTTTCTCATCTTTACATAAAAACACATCATATAGGATTGGACCAACAGGACTCCAACTGAATGGAGCAAAAGGAAGAAGCAAAGCACAAATTAAACTTCTAAAAGTCAGGGGTTCTCTGAAGAAGCCCCTCGTCTCTCCCTGTCCTCACCTGACTTGAGGTGCAGAATCTATGCTCTACTTTAATTGATAGGAGTTTGTGATCTGCTTATATGTGAAGCAGCTTTTCAGCACTCCGTAAGCTGCCAGGTTGCACAGGCAAGTACTGAGAATCCACTTTTCTGTGACATGACGTGTCAAAAGAGACCTTTCGATAAACCTCAAAATCCTTTCAAAGACAAATGTGAAGTTTTAACCCCAAAAGTAAATTCCCAGCATGAACATACAAATCGGTAGAATTGCAACAGCGTGTAGTAGCCAGTAACGTACAGGAAGAATTAGGCCTTCAGGAAAATGGAAATCATTTCAGATCAGAGTTTCCAAAACACTTAAAGCACAAGCTTACCTCTAAGCGCACAATGGTCCCACCGGTGTTAACAGGACAATTTATGTGCCTAAAGCGTACAGGTACATGGATTGCAGGGCTGTCCCGGCGTTCGCTGGCTCAGCACGTTTAACACGCGCGTTACCAGACAACTAGGCGAGAAACCAAAACCATATGGAGAATACGGGAATGCTTGCGATCGCTGCGGAAGGACTAATTATGTTCTCATAGCTTTTTTTTTGTGAAAAGTATGGCTCCACATCAGATTTATAAAGGATTAAGTTGCATACAGTTACTGCCAAAGGAATAAATGGGAGACAATTTAAAGAAAAATACCTGTTGCTAAACTTTGTTATCAACAGCATTTTGGTTGTAGCCAGGAAAAAGTACAAAAGAAAAAGTGTCCTTCTGTACACCCAGTGCTAAGTCACCAAGGTAAAAAATGCTTCTTTACTGAAAACCTGCAAAAGCTGCAACTTAATTCTGTATGTGTAATAGTTAGGACTATGTTGCAAATGAAATATTTTGAGATTCATAATAGGTTACATAGTCAAATAAATGATAAGCAAAAACAGGAAGAAAAATGAATCGGAGAACCTTAAGGCACATTTGCAGGAGAAAATGCTTTTCGGATCTTCACCATAAACTAAATAAACTGAAATAACTAGACATAGAATTGTGTAATGTTTGGCAGGGGAAGAGGCTTTCTAAATAACATAATGAATCCTGTCTAGTACATTAGATTTCTTTACAAACGTCCACAGAGAGGCAACAAAGAAGAGCTGGTGCCCTGATTCGTTAGAATCCTTAGGATTGTGGTACATGAGACTTAATTTGTGAATCTTTTTTTGCAAATGTACTGAAATATTAAAAAAAGGTATACTAGGCTTTAGAAAGCAACTGCTTGAACTGAAAAGTTGGTGTTTTATAAATGCATACCCTGCAATTTCTTAATGAAGCCTTCCTCAATGCAAGTAAATATCATATAAACATTATTTCAACTAAAATATTTCAACAGTTTTCATCCATGCTTGAACATGGTGTTCTGGTTCCTTGTATTTTATAAAAGACATTGAAGAATATGTATTTATTTGAATATTTGAGGTAATTCCTTCAGCAAGATGCCTGTTCCTTGGCACCAAAAGTCTCTTGCCTATTCCTTCTTCGTTGCACAGTACCCATGTTAGGAGACTTGTTTGTTTGGTTTTTTGTTTGGGTTTTAATCCTTTCAAGGTAAGAAAGGAGGAGAACTTATTTATGTACTTGTAACAGTTACGTACAGTTTTTGACTGTCACAGCTGGTATGTTATTCACCACATACCAAAGCCTCTGTAAAAATGTTTATTCTACCTGGTTTAGTCTGGAAAGGCATGAAACAAGCACTTCTGCTATGCCAGGAGGATGGACTGGAGTCGCGCTGGAAATTAGATGCGCAAGTATAGATGTAGCTTTACAGAAACAAGAGCAGCAACACAAAGCCAGAGCGCGTTCGTCATTTTAGCGTCATGGTAAATGAACATCAGCTATTAAGCCAACTGTGCCAAAAGAATTATGGCAATGGAGGAACTGATGAATGACAAGCAGTGTATGCAGCGAGTGGGGATTGCAGTAAAAAGGCAACTGAACGTATCCTGCATGCACAAGCACCATCGTATGGTCAGGAGGTGACAGGGTCTGGAAACCAGCAGTTTGTGCAATGCTGCTGCTGTTATTAAAGGCAGGGCAGCTGTTTGAAGCTTTGTCAATGTTTAGCCCCGGCCTTGCAGCAAGAAGTGACCCGGAACGGCTCATGGAAAAACAGCAGAAACTCCTTTTCCAGCAGCGAGCTAGAAGGAACTTTTGAAAGGGCTACAAAACTAATGCAACAAAAACATAATTTTAAAATGCTTTTGGATTTTGTATATACTAGAACAAAATCAGCAAAGATGTTAATTGAAAATTCATGCTTCACCCCTCCAGAACAAAATCTGAGATTTGGCTGGAAACGGCATTTCCCAAATGCATACTGAAGTCTCAGAAATAATTTCCAACACAGCGCTTTAACTGTGCACCATTGCACAAGATATCTACTTATTTGTATTGAAGAAGCATGATGTATTACATCATGCTGCCTTCTTAAATATTGAAGTAATGCAGCCTGGCACAGCAATGTCTTCAGTCAGCATTGTATCCTTTAACAATGCTTTAGTTCAACTTGAGCCAATACAAAATACTGTATGAGAGGTCAAACCTCCTTCCCTGTTACACTGTTCAAAACCACTCGGTGCCTCAACCAGGAAAACAGAGCGAGACAGAAGCTAACGTAACGACTGTTGAACTAGCAGAACCGCTAATCACCCTCGTTTTTTCCCCCACCGCATTTTATTTTGGCTAGTTTAAGTGAGTTCCCTGTGAGACAGTGGGAGAGCACTCTGAAAAATTATCTATGAAACCGTTTTGTCACCTGAATAGTTACCTGCTCCACCATTACATATATTTAACTCCTGCAACAACAAACTTTATACATCAGTATATAACCACAGGGCTCTGGTGACTATGTAGAGCTTAAACTTTTAGGAACTAGGCCTGCATGTTAGAGCCAAGGTGGTTAAAGCAGCAATGTCTTTTTGCCTTTATAGGTATGAATACAAATCAACTTTTCCTAAAACCTCTTCTTTTTAAGATATACAATGCAACAAAATAAAACATCTTCCTACATTTTTGCCGAGTCCAAGTCTACCCGTGCTTTGGAGACTTTCTATTTTTCTCAGTGTTCTATAGCTGTTTCTTTATACAATGAACCTCAATAAGCATCATGCAGAAGTACAAGCTCTTAGCTTTATTTCTTTCCTGCATCACAGAATTACTCTAGTTTCTGCACAGCCATTCATTGATCTTTTTCTAGAGAGGTGTTATTTATATGCAACAGTATAAGTAGAGTAAGTATATATGCACTAATGCCTTAGAGAAAACTTCACTATGAAATTAAGATAATGACTCTTTCTCTCCACATTTTCGTGAAACCAGGGCTTTGAAAGCCAACCTAAGGTGTTAACAGCAGCAGCACCGCAACTCTGGGAAATGCTCTCTTCGTA
Organism: Aquila chrysaetos chrysaetos; assembly: GCF_900496995.4. Taxonomy (NCBI): domain Eukaryota; kingdom Metazoa; phylum Chordata; class Aves; order Accipitriformes; family Accipitridae; genus Aquila; species Aquila chrysaetos. The sequence goes on from NC_044010.1 coordinate 44,916,190, forward strand.
TAACCTTCCTCGTTATACACCCAACCAAAATGCAGATACTCCACCCGTCCTCTCAGCTGTGCCTCCTTCCTTTAATCAGCTCACCTGAATAACTCCTAAAAATAATGAAGCAGGGGAGACTGCCAGAATTTGGGGGCAGGAAAACCAGAGATGTTTTGGGTTTATTTCATCCATCATTCACTTGCATTTTTACTGCTTGGAATTGCAATATTACAGTTATAATATCCTGGCTCGAACTGCGTTATCAGCGTGAATTAATAGATCTATAGAACTGATACATGCACACAGGCTGGGATATAGTATTAGTTTAATGGAGATAGAGTGCAAAGTCATACATATAAAGTCTTAAGTTACATTAGGTTATCTGAGAAAACATAAAGGTTATTTTCTACCTGGGGAAAGCAAAATAGAATTTCCCATATTCCCCGTCACCTGAAACCTTATGACAGAAATTTCATTTTAAATCCAAGCTGCCAACAGAAAAGACTGTCTCTCATCTACATCTCTCCTTTCATTTCTAAAAAAAATTAAAAAAAAAAAAAAATCGAGTTTTTCAAACCTGTTCCCTCATCTGATTCACTGCACATCTGTACAAGCACTAGAGCTGAAACAACATGTATGGGGAGCAAGCACCCAGGAGCAGGATAGGTCTAAGCTTCAACAGCAACCCAGGCTTCTGCTCCTTTAAAGCAGCTGTATGACCACCACTGTCATTAATCTGACATTTCCCTATTTTAGCAGGTTCATGCTTCTACGGAAGTTATGAAGGTGACTGACCTTCATTTTAAAGATTCCAGTAAATGCATTTTTCCTACATTTTTCTTTATGGCAAATTTAAGGTAGCAGGTGATTTTCTTCCCTGTTACGCAGCAAGATCTGAATGGAAGAGAACTTGGAACAGGGCACTAGGGAGACGCTTCTATGTCTTTTGTCACTGTTAGTAACTCAATGCTAGTCTATAAGACAATGAGACCTTCTGTACAAATAGGGATGGGCAGTAAAGGGATCACTTCTACCTTTCATTTTCGCAGAGAGAACTGGTGGGAGAAAGGGTAGGGAGAAAAGAGGAATAAACCGAAGAAGCTCTCCTGTGGGTGTTATTCCACTTTGGAGTAAGTTGAGTTTCCACCTGGAGTTAACTACAATCACAGTTCTGAACGCTGGCCCTCCAAATCCCCGTAGTATCCTGACAGTTGTTGCAAGTCTCATGCCGTGAAGAGCGTACACACAGAGGATTCAAATCCACCCGTGGTACCCTGAGTGACGAGGACTTCAGCATTCTACGCTGATGCGGATGAGGTGCGAGTCCTCGCTGTGAATGAGGTATGTGACCCTTGATAGCGGGAATAGGGCGTTTCTGCTCTCTTAAAAAATGTTTTGCTCCATTAATAAGGTTTTCACACTTACCTGGATGGGAAGCAGAAACACTAAAAAAAAAAACCCCCAAAACCAAAACAAAACCCCAGAAGACTGTTCAAAAGCAGTTTTTCCACTGAAGATAATCTCTAGCCATGAAGGCTCGGATATACAGCGTAGTGCTGGAGAGCTACTCGAGGTCACGGGTTGCACACACACCTTGGGGAGCAACCACTCCTTCCTCCTTTAGTTTCTATTCAGTTTTAAACTTGACTTCAGTTCCATCAGAAACAACAGGAAACTAGCATCCACTTTTCTTAAGAATAACCTCATTTCCATGCATAAAATCAAGTGAAGCAGCAGTCACCCCAGTGGCATTTACAAAAAGCTGAAGTAAAGAACTACTTGCAGTTTTGTCCACCTTTGGTTCCTTAAAATCTAATTCCTTAAACTAGGTAACTAATCTGAATTTTAACAGGGCAGTACAGTATTTGTGATACAGATAAACATAATGGAGAACTCAGTTTCTTAAGTAGCTTGTTTAATTTGAGCGAACCAGCAAAAACTCCCTGGAATGACAGCCAGCCAGCATCTCTTGCTAGTTTTAATACAAAACCAATCACAGGTCAATCAAAACAAACCAAACCCAAACCAGGTAGTAGTTAACTTACACTGGTCTGGTAGGTTTCTTAGATACCAGAAGTCTTTTGCAAAGTGTTTGTTGAGGTAAAATACTTTCCTCCCCACAGTGAAGAGGTACCGCTATACTAGTGCCCTCCTAAAACCAATTACCAAGATCGGACAGATGACTGGAAGAGTCAGTTACCTCTGTGTCGAGGTACAAGATGCTCTGCTCTATCCAGCTACTGCTCCAGAATGCGGCAAGCGTGTGGAATGGGCAGCTGTCAACGCTTGCCCTGGCTAGCCAAGCCCTTTGAAATGCAACTGCACACCTACGTTCAGGGAGCTAAATCTGACCAATGAAGGGTTAAAAAAAAAAAAATTACTCTGAAACAAATCAGAGCGCTCACAAGTCATCTGTTACTATTTTCATCCTGGCCAAAAAATTGAAGTAATTTTCAACTTCCTTAGTTTTACACAGTATTTTTTTCTCTCGTCATTCATCTGAATCTCAGCATCACAATTCAGTGAATGTAGAGTGGGCGGACACAGACACATCAGCACATAATTTATTTACACTTACACTGTTCGTACTTGGCTCTCCGATGCTGCAGAGTCATGTGCTTCACGTGTTCATCGAAGTCTCAAAATGTTCCCGTTATTCTTCACTCATGCCAGCAGAGTCAAAGCTTTCCAGTTAGAGGAAATGTAACATCTTGGCAGTAAAAAAGAACTTGGCATGTTATCTGTCCCCCAGCCCCTACCCTGGTGTGATAAGATATATAGCACACTGTTGATGTCATACGTAAATCATAGCTGACACCTCAGACTACCTGTATGTGCTCCTAACCTCCCTTTTTCTCTTGGGAAGGATCAGGAATAGACTTTGGGCCAGACACACTATTCCGTAACAACCGTCCCACTCTTAAGCAACTCTTTTCTGCACAACACAGCACACGTGCACAAATAACAAACCTAAGCCCACCATCAGAAAGAAGTGGAGAACAGTTCAAAATACAAGAAACTGCCTTGGGAGACGGCTGCAGCTGCTAAAAAACCCTAGCCCAGCCTGGAAGAGCCACCGTGAAAGCAGGGTGATACAAGAATGGGCCAGAAGCAAAATTCGCTACCCTGGCACTTCACTGCCTCTGTTCTCTCTCTAGTTCCCACCAGTTCCTGTGCGTGCCATCAGAAAAACAAAACATGACTTAACATTTCAGAGGGAACAAGACACTTTCATAAAGCATTTCTTAATGTTACTGATAACATACACCTACCTAATAAATCTGGTATCAACTACAGCAGTATCAAATCATGTTTTAGACCTAAATTAAGTAACGACCTATGGCTACTAATCCTAGCACTAAGACAATACTAGTACTTCGCATTTATTACCTACCCAAGTGAAGGAGTACATGACGTATTTTGGAACGATTATGGCACTTATTTTTTAAACTGCAGATCAAGAGATTAAGCCCCAATCTCCAAAATATCTGGATGCCTAAAAAAAGCCTATGGGTGCTTAACCAATTTCTCAGAAGCATTTCAGCATTTCTTTATCATTAAACCCACACATTCAGTGCATTTCAAAAGAACTCTTTGGACTAGATTTCACCCTGGTGGTGGTGTCATCCTAGCACTCTGCGGTAGCTTACTTTCTCTTCTGTGCTCACCCTCATTATCCCAAACTAGGTAAGGCATAAGTTTATCCAAGTTCCTAAAATTACAAAAATGAGCTTCCAAAGCACGGAAGATGCAGTCTTTGAAACACACCTTGAAGACTATACTGGTGATGTGCTAGGAGAATCAGGAAGAACTACAGCTGACTCCCTTTCTTTTAAGAAGGAGAAGCAGTATACAAAAATTAACGTATTTACTCTCAACACTACACGAGGTAGAAGTACTTTACAAATGGAGAAACTGAGTACAGGAATGTAGATGGAATAAGGGAACACAAAATACAATGCAGAATCAGGAACAAAACTCAAGCTGCTTCACCAAGGTCCATTTTGATGAGTGAAACGGTATTTACCTTTAGAATGCCCTTGAAGATATGAAATACAACAGAAACCAGGGTTTGAAAATAAACACAGTACTTTGTATAAAAAATATGGAAAGTAACATGACTTGGTAGTCTAGTATCTAAAATATCTAGAACTATGTACATTAGTACAAATGAAGAAGTAAAACCTAAATGGATGAAAGTATTAGCACCCTACAGTAAGTTTATTACATTATGTTTTCTCCTAAGGAGTGTGATTCAGGCTAGAAAAGCAAAGATGGTTTTACACCTTTTTCCTCATCTCATTCCAAATTCCACCCCCCCCATCATTCCCTTCTATAGCCTTTTCCAGATACTTTATAGTTCAAGATCATAGCTAATATTTGCTCAATTTAACTTTGAAATAAACAGTTTACTCCTACTGTATAAAGAGCTCCCAGGTCACCCACAGAGTTCCATGATGACAAACAGCTATGTTTCAAATTAAATCACATTCTTTTCATAAATCCATTCTAAAATAAGGTCAGAAACAGTACTGCCAGTTCAGATGCAGTTTACTTGTAGTTTTTCTTTGGGGGATTAACCAAAACTTGTTGTTATACTGGAAGTTACAAATTTAAGTCAGTCAACATTGCCATCCTAATTACAAGTGTAATACAGCTAGAATCCTAAAGTCGGAACCATACAAACTAAGGAAGAAAGTTTTTGCTGTCAACAGCTATCTAAACAAAACAAGATGTTGTCAGAAAGGGTACTAGTCTTCAAGAAGAGTTTGGTTTTTTGCTTTTAATTCCTGTACTGGTTGAACAATCACTGCAGTCTTTTGTTACTCAGAAAAATTGTATGGATTAATGAAAATAAGCAATATTTTATTTCAATACCAGATTTATGGTTTGTGTGTTACACTGGGGCTGGCTTGACTGATATTAAACAGGTATGTCTGAAACACAAAATGACATAAATTAGACATGCCATGAGACATGTACAATTAATTTCTACTAAAATGTGGATAATTAAACCCACTTCTACACCAATTCTTTTACACTTTTAATGGCAATAGTGACTAGTATTTTAGTAAGAGGGTAAAATTCAGTAACATGTACAAGGACAGCCATACAACTCAAAGATACTGTTTGCACAGCTTCCAATTCCACTGTGAAAATATACCCCCTCCAAAATAGAAATAGGCACTTCATCCTTAAAAATGAAGCACTCTCTTTTGTTCTTCAGTCATCATCAACAGTTGGCTTGATTGTCACTCCTCTTCTGATTTGACCCCAACCAATTAAACTGCAAAAAGAAAAAGAGTTTATGTTACTTTTAATAGTAGACAGAAATATCCTGGATAAATCAACAGCCTCCTGTCATTCTTACGCCTTCAGTTCCCACAATTTGAATTTTCTCCACTTGTCTCCTACCCAAAACATCCTACAAGATCTAAGACTGGTTAGTGGAAACACAGAATAAAAAAGGATGAGGGACAGAGAGCAGTCGTAGGTTTGTTATCAGCTAAGGATGTACCTTTGAACAGTAAACTAAAAATCTGAAAATGTTGTAACTTATGTTGTACTGGTGGACTGTAAATCTATTCACAGCTTGATCTCTTTCACCTATGCCTGAAGTGCTGCATTACTTTCAAATAGAAATGAAAATGTGAAAATTCAGACAAGATGATAATAAGATTATAAAGAGAGCTGTTACTCTCACTGAACATGTAACCTATAAAGGTAATGTTTGAGTTATGGCCTAACTGTGGTGATACTGCTCAATTTAGTGTTAAACACAATGCATTGTCCTTTAAGGATGACCATTACTCAATAGTTTCACTCTGTAGGCCTCCTTACTTTATATAAACAATGCAGACTTTGCCAACTATGAAAAAGGAACTAAAGACTGATCAAAAGGAAACATCCTGCTCCAGAAGGCACCAGCTGACTGCCAAAGAAACATGAACTAGGGGAAAAGTAAAGGCAGCAGGGGAGATCGTGACCACTGACTCAATTCAAGACCCAAACAACTTACCCCCCACACGGTCCTTGAGCGTGCACTGTAGAATAAAACAACACTGCACTTCTAACTCAAAGCGGAAAAAACCTTAGCCCAGTAGAAATGGTAGCAGATAAGCGACTACCAATAAAGATTTTGGGGAAGGACTTCGGAAACTAAGTAGGTGAATCTAAAACTGTATAAATTGCTTGCTTGCTTAACTGCAGGGTGTGCTAGCTTTGTGGAATTACCACCTAGCACCCATCTTTGTGCAAAAATGAAATAATGTCTCTGCCGAGTGTGTGATTATTGGCTTGTTGCACACCAGGTAATGAATCCACTTCACAGACAACTCAACTCTCAAGTAAGTTCTATTATTTATATTCAGTAAAATTAAGGCCCCTTTTACAGGCCACTGTTGCCTCAGAAAAATAAGTTTTTGTAAAGGAATTTAGATTATGTCCATTTCCACAGTCAGCAGGCAGTCCATGTCATTAATACCACCTTTAAAACATTCCCAGTTTCTGGCAAGGAGATACACAGAAACCCCATGTGCATCTCAATTTAATTTGCTAAGCAGTAGAGCCTGTCTCTGGACACCAGAAAAGGAACTGAGGCGTATAAGCCCAGCACTTCCCACTTTTTAGGACCACATCCATAGCTTACAACTAGTCCACTTTCAAATTCACCATTCCCTGGAATCACTAGTGTATCCTGTTTGCTTGGCCATTTGCTGTTTAATCTCTATGCCTCTATGTATTTACTTTCTATACCTGCTTTTCATCTCTTGTGTTCTCACTTTCTTCCATCTTTTCCGTACCCCATTGCCTCAGGCTACAAGTTCCTTTTCACAGTACCAATCGTGCATTATCTTTACTCCAACTGGATTTTATTATGCTGCTCTTCCCAGTTTGCCTCCTTTCCCTTTTCTCAACTTTGTTTCCTTATGTTGTCTCTCTATCCTTTTAATACAGCACAGAATGCAACTGTTTAATAACAGGATCTTTATACCAGGCTGCCACTACTCGCCCACCCCATAATCCAGAGTCAAGCAGGCTTTCCAGAAAAATTTGGTCATGTTTTTCAAGTGGGAAGTAATCTACAGAAGCAACAAAACTCACATTAAAATTTACATTGGCTAGCAGTCTATAGCTGAAAAAAAAAGCATCATTTCCAATATAAATAGTTTCTCCTCTTCCTTCTGCTTTCCCTGACTTAATTTGGGTCCTGCCTTTCCCCCCCCCCCGCCACTGTTCGAGACATGTTATCTTTTTCCTTGTTATTTGTTTTTTTGGGTTTGTTTTTGTTTTTTTTTTTTTCTTTTTTTTTTTTCAGGGAGTAATCTCTTCCATAATTTTTGTCAGCTAGCTCTGAAACAGCAGGCACTAAATTCCCATCTATTTTTCAGATCAACAAGAAAGCAGAAACATGCATCCATGGATATTTAAAGCTTAGTTCTTTTTCATACAGTAGAGACTTCTTGTAGTATAAGGGAACACGGCCATTTTTACAAGAGCTGTGCAGGGTCAACGCATCTAAATACCCCTAAGTTCTTATGATACTCACGTAGTCTTATGGAACATGTAACATGTACAGTATGCATAATCATCTAAAAAGAAGTACGGCACTAAGATTAAAATGAATCATCAACCAATTCTGCTCATCGCTTTCAGCCTCCAGACACTTCTGTGCAGTCAGACATTTTATATTTGTAATTTGAATGGGTCAATCCAGTTGATACCTTTTTCTTTCCTCTCTGCTCATAGTACATAAACTACTTGAACCTTAGAATGTCCCTCCTCCATTCCCCTGCTATTACTTCAAGGTTGCACTAGGAATCATATACAGCTCCACAGGTAGAACACCATTGACTTAGGTGTGTATAAAGACAGGCTTTGACTTAACATTACCAGAATTTCCAAACCGCTCTGCCAAGATTGCCTGCTATTAGCTCAATTTACAGCATGGCCGTTTTGGCAACAAAACGTGAACCTCAGATGTTTCTTGGTCTGTTAACTAATAGGTATCTACCAAATTATAGTGCTTCTCTAAAAAAATAGGCTAGTAATGAAATGAAGCATTCCACAATAATGGTGTCAATGTGTTAGAGAATCCAGAAGAATTTTTAAAACAGACATACACTTACCTATTCTAGGACAAAATCAGATCCATGTATTTTTTTGTTAACAATATAACAACCAGGTACTCTACCAATTTAACACCAACTTACCGCCAGTGTTTCTCAACTCTTCGACTCAGGGCAATTTTTTCTCCCACTTCTGTGCATACTGGGTTAGTTAGCACAATCTTCCCCAAATCAGCCTTTACTGCACTGACTCTCCCTCCAGTAGATAAGGATCCTATGTTTACCATCAAAACTTCATTCTTCGATAATTTTTGCACCTGAAGACAGACATACAAAACTCTGAAACATAAGCTTTAGTATTTAAAAAAACCAAACCAAAACACAGACAATATCAAGTATCTTCTGTTACCACATGCCACAAAAAAAGATATAGCTGAGAAATGCAAAAACTATAAATATCCCCCTACACAAACCATGCACAGTAGTGTCAGTGGATGAAGTTTGTATGTGAAAGGACAAATGCATAAATATGTTGTGCATGTAGTACTGTAGGTTCTTGGTACGATATACTTTCTTGGGATTTCTCTACATTTTCTAGAAAACATACTGATGATTGCACATACTGTATTAAAAGTGTAAACAGTCTCAGATATTGCTACAAACTGGAATGTTATACCACTCTAAGATAATCTGGATATTCTCATTTCCCTTATGCCTACATACATCAAAATGATTTTTCAAAAAATAATTCATTTCACAGGATAAAGAGAGCACTGATGCACTTAACGTACTGTTGCATGAAGCAGTTTAAATATTTTAATGCTAACGGGGAAAACTATGATCTTCTAGTTTGATTTGTGTAAAATGGACTATGGAACACAAGACTGTGCCATGCATCAAGTTAAGTTTCTTTTCAATTACAGTCTTTCAAAAATACTGAGCTTTAAGAAGTTCTTCAGAGAGATAATCTACAAAACACATGGAAGTAGGAAGTAGATCAGTATGTGTATAAAACTAATTATTGTACAAAGGAATAGGCTGACAACAAAGGAAAATAACTACCAATGTGTTTGGAAGAATACCTAGCTTCAGGACACTTAAATACTTTATGCTACGTTAAACTACTCTGATACGAATTCCTACTCCTCTGAAAAGCATTATTCTGTAATATTAAATAAGCAGGTAAGTTTAGTGACAAGCATATATGAAGAGGGAGACAAAATTACTACTTAAGATCAAAAAATGTATATACTAATAAAACTTAGCACAAGAAGAGAAATCAGGAAAACCAAAAAAGGGGTACAGACCTTCGCAGCTTTCTTGTCTCCTTCAGTGCGCACACCTAATAGTCGTCTCAGCAAGAAATAGGAAATTTCTAGCTCTGTAAATATTTCTGGCAGTGCTCCAACTGCACCAAGAACTTGGCCTACCATTCGGTCAGCCCGACACAAAGTTGGATCAATCTTAGTCCCAACACCTACAACACAACAAGGAAAGTCACAAAGAGTAACTGAAAGGTAGCTGTCACATTTACATATTAAAATATTTGAAGGAGATTTAAAAACAGCAAACTGAGAATGTACTGGCAATTCCCTATTACCTGGACAACACTTTCAGAACGTCAGCAAGACTGTGAGCTCTGTCTAAACAGGTGAAGAAATATTCTACTGTTAAAGCTGGTACAATTAACAATGCAAGTTGATCTGCATTGGCCGGTGACATTCAGGAAAATTATTTATTTATTAAATATCTAATTTTCACACCCATGTTGTCTCTCTACATATATGAATTATTTGAAATCACTCATAGCCTTTTCGTTTACTACACTGAAATGCACTGTTGAATGATAACAAGTGTTTTCAATAAGCATAAAGAAATCTTTTCATAAGAGAATATTCTTACCTATAAGACCTCCTGGAGCAGCATATTGTAGATCATTGTGTTCGGCAAAGAGTGACACAATTTTGGAAAAAATTGGCTTGCACATGAGTTTTCCTTCACTGTCCTTGGACACAATACCAGGCCGGACCTCAATTTCCTGGCCCACCTAATTACAGAAGTGAAAAAGTGATTAACTGGTTGTTTCACAGGAACATAAAGCTAACTCCTAGTCACAGATAAGACTTACTTATCCCAAGATCTACTATTTATAAAAGTCCTTAGTTCTTGGCTACTGTAGGACTTCTAGAACTTCTGTTGCACTGTTTACTGCTAACTGAACAATACTGAAAGCTCTGTATCTTATAGCCAATGTAAGAATTGATTTTCTTTTCAATACAATTCTTAAAACTGCTTTAGCAAAGGATCTTTATCATCAGCAATAGTTCCAACATTTAAATTTTAGTTTAGTTTTTAAAAATGACATTTCATTTAGAAATGTTACAGCACTGAGAAAAATTGAGCTAATTTGATCGGTGTAACTGATCAGCATCAATAAACCACAAGACAAAGAAAAAACAAGTTGTATAAATGTTCAGAGATGTAGTCTGCTTTCCAGTCTAGCAGAGCAACTTTTAAAGTTTCTATGTATTGACAGTATCCCACAAGCGAAATAAAAAATAAAAATATACAGAATACTTAAATGGGGAAGTGGCACCTGTGGGAACCCACACCCATTTCCGATGTACTTTTAAAGTTCTGTTGCTCCCCTCTTCCCCATAATAATTCAGCAAGTAAAAGTAGTAGGACAGAAAAAAATAGCTCCCTCAGTTTTTGTAAGCAATGAAATCAGTATCATAGTTAGCAAAAGTTAAGACTACAGTACCAAAAATATATTTAAAAAATAAAAATCAGTGTTTCTTGTTCTGGTATTTTAAAACAGGAAGTAAAACCAAGACATAGACAGAAAGGGTAAGTGCCACCTGACTGTATTCTAGTTTAAAGAGAAATTGATTATATAGATCCATTTTGTGCTAAGCATGGAAAAACTCTACTCAATATTGTCATTACAAACCTCCAGACAAGAAAGGGAGAAGGTTACCTTTAAAACACCCTTTAGAATACTGCCACCAGCTACACCTCCCTTAAGGTCATCAACTTCACAGCCAGGCTTGTTGACATCAAAAGATCTAATTACTGAAAAGAATAGACCATAATCAGGTTTATATTTAAGATCAGGTTTTTAAAGAATTAGTGTCTGTCTTCAGCAACTTTGACTCCTTCCCTATACTTCTGAAGGTATACACATTTATAAATATTATAAAAACGTAATTCAGGAAGAACACTAAAACGTGATGAATATTTTATTCTGAATTTATAACTATATAGCTGATTTTGTTCTCAAAACCATTTAAGCTGCTCATATACCCGAGTGTTTTTTAAAACTGTTTCTGAATAGCAGAAATTAAGTTATCAAGTGCAGTATTTGAAAAAGAACGCAACGATCAACTATATTACAAAACGCCTTCAATATTCACAATGTCAATTGTGAAGACTGGAACCTTCTTTTAATGTAGTCATAGTGAATACTGGAACCTTGTTTTAATGTGGTCAATTTTTATGCATTCTGAACATGTTTTGTAGGTCTCCAATGTTTTATGTGGAAAAAAGGGCAAACAAATGGATTCATCACAGTGGAACTGAATTTTGTAATATGCTGGACAAGAACTGAGACTTTGACAATCATATCCAGGAGACAGGAGACTAACACAGAAAATCTAACCAGGCTACCTATAAGAGTTTCATGGAAATAATTTAATTTTCAAATTCAACAGTTCGTCAGTACTTTGTTAAATCAAATTTAAATTCACAGCAACTAAAGGAAATAAATTTCTTGTCTTTATTGCATTTTAGTGCTGTCATACGCATAGAATATACACAAAAACCAGCAAGTACCTCAAATAGATTTAACTATAGCAATTAACTATGAACAAACAATACAGCTCAGAAAATATGCAAGTTTTAAAATAAAAGCACACTAAACGCTCCTTTTAAACCTACCTCTTTTTAAAGCATTCAGCAACATGCTATTCTAACTGTAGATACCCGTAGTAAATGGTTAGCCACAAAAGCCCAGACCTAAGCATTTACATACCAATAAGCCTTGGTTCAGATGTGAAGTCTCGCAAAGGGACTGGGATTTTCTTCACTATATACTCGCAAACTACCTCAATGTTGTATTTCAACTGTGCTGAGATTGGAATTATTGGAGCTCCTTCTGCAACTGTACCTAAAACAAAATCAAGTTCAACATCAAGCTTTAATATAGTATTTACAGCAACATGACCAAGTGTTCTGTCACTGTTAACAATACTAATGAATTTCAAGGCACATTTTATGCGTATTTCCCAAAGCAGTAACTATCAGAGTATTTACCCTTCGCTTCAACAAAAATCCTAATTTTATGGAAGGATGCATTTAGTTATCAAGGCTTATTAAATATTATTAGTTTTAATTATATTCATGTTTCTTGTGATAACTCTGGTTCTCAAACTCCAAATTTACACATCAAGCCACTCTGAAAGAGCTGTTAGGAACAGCGTATGCAAGACAACAGTTCTGAACTAATTAAAAAAAAAAAAAAAAAGACCCATTGGCTACTTTTGATGGTGACAATCTAGCTCTGCAGCTTTTCACATACCCCAGCTAAAACAGATAAGCAGAGAAGACAGTGGAACCTCCTGGGAAAGATGAAACTCAAAGCACTAGATTGAAGTTGAACAGAACTTCATGGACAGAGTAGGATAACACTGCCTGAACTGGACTTACAGAGGGAGATAAAAGACCAATCTTTTGTGATTCGGTAAGAGAAACGAACACTTTTATACCTACAAGGTGCCCCTAACAAGCACTGCTTCATTCTCTCCTGTACTACAGTAAAATCTCTACCAAAGAAACAATCTAAGAAACAATACCAAGAAGAAACCACAAATTCAGTGAAAGCTACTAGAGAAGAGCTATTGCTATTAGTTTTACATCAAGAGCTCTGACCAACAGCCTTAACACTATTGTACATAAGCAGTCTGAAACGGGTAAGAAGCAAAACGCCAATGGTCTGGTTTTTTAGATTAACAGACCATGTACACAAGCATCGCCTAGGTAAGAGAAGCTTTTCTATAAAAATATAGAAAACCATAATGTCCATGTTCCAACACTGAAGTATTTCCACCCCTAACTGGATTTCTGCTGTTGAAAACTTACCTTGTACAAATGCAAGAATCTGTTCATACTGTTCTTTAGCCTGGCTCTCCTTCACCAAATCAATCTTATTCTGTAGAATCAAAATGTGTTTCAGTTTCATGATTTCTATAGCAGCTAGATGTTCTGAGGTCTGGGGTTGAGGGCACGACTCATTACCAGCTGAAAGAAGAAAAGTGACTGCAATATAGAAACTATAAAAATAGACAAAACTCCTACAGTTAGGACATCTACTTTCCATTGTATCTTTATAAAAAAAAAAAAGACAGTCACCTCTCAGTAAGCTACCTGTGAAGCATCCAAGTTAATAAGCACCTACTCTTCCCCAGAACAGTAGCATCCACACAATATATGATAGATGAGAGGTTGCCAGAGTGGTTCCCCTATTCTACTTGCTCCAGGGAGAAACACACATCTAAAATTTTCAAAGATACTGACAGCTAACTTGTGTCTACTTGACTTATTCCATCCTTTAGGTCTCTAGACATCTCAATACTGACTGCAGCATAATGGACATTTCACCTTTCAAGAAGTATCTTAAAATTCTATGGCATTTTCTTATCACTAGAGCCATAAAAATGCCAAGATCCCCAAACTCTGTAATGCACTATAAATATATCGAGTACGTGAATAGGGCAGTTATCAGCATGGTTTGGATTTCAGCCATCCAAGAAGCCAACTTTGCCCTGATTTGCCATTATGGTGGTTAATCTCACTTGAAGTTTCGTCTATCACGCTTTCTAGATCTAAACAGGCAGAAGGAATGACAGCTCATCATCTCTCTCAGACTATTTGAACTACTATATCTGAAGCTGTTTTTCTTGTTTGTTGACATGCCCTATCCTAGGTAAGATAATTACTATTTATCACTGCACAACACTGAATTGTTCTATAGACATATAAAAATCAGTTTTACTCTCTTCCTGTTGGTTGCAAATCAGAACAAAAATTGTCTGAATCAAGATAAATCACCTGTACCTTGATTTTGCCCATATTCATCTGGGTTTACTGTTTGTACTGATGTTTGTGGACTCTCCTGTATTGCAAAGGCTACATACTTACTTAAAGCAAACTGAAGCTTCAGAGAAGCTCAAAATGGACCTGTAGCTAATCTATTTCCATAAAACGGTGTAAATTTTACAGTACTATACCACTAAAAGGTTTCCTCTTACCTAACTAATCTTCTATCAATTGGGCCAGCTACCAGACTAATGAATATGTATAGTGATGTTTAAAAACCCCCAGCTTGTTAGGGTACATTTTCTTTGTACCATCACTTTATTTTCTTAAACACATCTCAAAAGCATTCACTTGTTTTAATTACTCACCCCGCCCCACTAAATTTTAAAACCCATATAAAGTTGCTTCATGATATTAAAAAATAGAGCTCTGCTTTTGTGTAGCAATCATTACCTATCAACAGTAAAGCTGCATCCATTACTGCTGCACCGTTCAACATAGTAGCCATCAAAATATCATGGCCAGGACAATCCACAAAAGAGACATGCCTGTTGTAGAAGAAGGTTAAAAAGAAGTCCAAAAGCTAAATTATCAACAGTTTCTCTGACTGATTGATGTGAGTGGCTAGGCAGACACAAAAGTTAAAAGCATCCTTAAAACAGATAGATAAACAAAACATTTCAAGACAGATGCTGAGAAGTAATACCTTAAAAGTATTTTCCAAAAAGTTCTAAAAGAACACAAAGACTACTGAATGGTTACTGAATAGTTGTTCTGAGTTTTAAGATTTGATACCATATATCCATATTAGGTACTGCTTTAATATTTCCCAAATTTACTTGTGAATTAGACCAGATTTAAATGCACCAGAATAAAAAAAAAAACCCAAAACCAAACAACACAGACACCACACAGGATTTCTCTTATCTCTTTTAAAAGATGTCTCCCATTCTCCAATTTTAGAAAATTATGCATTTTTAATCACACGGTTATAATTGCACTTCAAAGATTTCTCTACAGTGTTACAGCTCTTAGTTCCAACCTTATGATTTTATTGTGCAGACCATAATAGTCAATTCACTACATTTTTGCCTGAACCTGTTCAGTGAAGAATCCTTGTTTTCTGGTAGCATGCCACCAAAAAGCAAGGGACTAATTTGCTGCTTCGCTAACAATGTTAAAAATCTACTATAAGCAAATAAACGGTAAGACAAAGAATCCA
The DNA here is from genome assembly GCF_900496995.4 of Aquila chrysaetos chrysaetos. Classification (NCBI taxonomy): domain Eukaryota; kingdom Metazoa; phylum Chordata; class Aves; order Accipitriformes; family Accipitridae; genus Aquila; species Aquila chrysaetos. Next base: position 44,931,559 of record NC_044010.1, read on the forward strand.
AAGCTTTTAACCAATCGTTTAACAATGGCTGCACGACTGTCACACTTCAACAGAAGTTTTTGTTAGAACAAGTGCTCTACTGGGAGTCTGAGGAAAGGAAGGAAATACGTGATTACAGCACTACGTGTGTTTTATACATAACCATGAACTAGGAATCTTGTCATACAACAGCCTTCGTGACTACTCTCATTTGAGCGATCATTGTAAAGACCCATGTAACAACTGTTGTGGTTACTAAACTTGCATAGTGACCATGCTATGCTTTATTAGAAATGAAGTCCTGGTTTCGGCTGGAATAAAGTTAATTTTCTTCTTAGCAGCTGATATAGTGCTGTGTTCTGGATTTAGGATGAGAGTGTTATAACACACTGATGTTTTAGCTGTTGCTAAGCAGTGTTTATACTAAGTCAAGGACTTTCCAGCTTCTCATACTGCCCTGCCAGCAGAGGCTGGGAGTGCACAAGAAGCTGGGAGGGGACACAGCAAGGACAGCTGACCCAAATGAGCCAAAGGGGTAGTCCATACTGTATGATGTCATGCCCAGTATATAAACTGGGGGGAGTTGGCCAGGGGGCACCGTGGCTCGGGGACTGGCTGGGCATCAGTCAGTGGGTGGTGAGCAACTGTATTGTGTATCACTTGTATATTCTATTATTATTATTTTCCCTTCCTTTTCTGTTTTATTAAACTGCTTTATCTCAACCCAGGAGTTTTACTCCCCCCCCCCCCCCCCCCCCCCCCCCAATTCTCTCCCCCATCCCACTGCAGGGCAAGGGGGGAGAGTGATCAACCAGCTGTGTGGTGCTTAATTGCCAGCTGGGGTTAAACCACAAAAAGTTAATAAAGAATACCTGGCCTCCAGTTAGAGGCCTGATGTCACATTAAGCATCAGGCTTTCAGATTCATTTTAGGAACTTTGAAAAGTTTTCTGCCTCTAGGAAGAAAGAGTTTTTCTAGGAAGAAAAAGTTTCACAAAGGGCACCCTCCAGAGAGGAATTTTAAAGATGCATTTGAGAGGTCCACATTAGTTCTCATTTTAGTGGCTTTAAAATGTACTTGTACTAATACCAGAAAAATTTCACTTCAGAGTCCTGCAAATGCCCAAGGACAGAAGACACAGCTGTGCTCTACCATGGACTGTGCATCACGACTAATAAAAACAAGGCAGTTTGGATGATACCTTAGATCAGGGGTGCCCAGCATCTAAGAACACGTGGTCTGCCATAACAATTCATTCAGCTTACAGCTCAATCCTGACTATTTTCAGTTATGTAAAAGGAAGGAAACACAATTTATACCATTCATTCTACAGCAGTTACCTGACTAGTTTAAAGTTCCCTTTGGTGCCAGGAATATCCGTAGGGAACTCGTCTGGGGTGCTACTTCCACAGGATCGGTAACACTCTGGCCGGGAACAGCTTGGGTCATCCAGCTTGTAAATCTGTATGTAATTTTTAAAAATTGAGAAAAAGTTTAATTCGTCAAGGGTTAGTTACCTATAAGTGTACATCCATCCTGAAATATATTAGCAACATATCTGCTAGATTTATAGTAATGACTCACCTTTGCATTAGCATAACCCAGCTTGATTGTAATATTTCTTTCCAGTTCATTTTTAAATCTGACAGTATGAACTCCAGATATAGCTTTGACTACTGTCGACTTTCCATGGGCTACATGACCAATTGTACCTATGTGTTAAAAGCAAATGTTTGTCAATAAACCATTGTTTAATTTTGTGCAATGTTCCATTATGATCAACACATAATTACCCCAAACTCTCTGTAGCCAGTAAGTCCAGAGCTCCCATCAGAAGCACGTATGGGTTTCGTAATAATTTTTGTTTAAGCAAACAAGATCCTAAATTGAGCTCCCAATGGACAGATCTTTGCATTTTCATGGAACTCATTTCAATGCTTAATTTTAAGGTAAAATAAACTTTGCTTTAGCAACTATACCCCGCTTCATTCAACAGTGTTTACAGTGAAGTAAAATCGGTGCTTTTCAAGTTAAAAGGGTTTGACAAGTCTCTTCCTGCACCTTGATAAAATTTATTATGAAAACACTGTATTTATATTACTGTTTCAGTAAGAATTTCTTAAAAATGTTCTCACATAGGTACCATATGCTACTGTATGAGCACCAGAGTCACATTAATGCACCCCTCTTTTTCAGAAGTTTGTTTTTACCTATATTAATCGTTGCTTGTCTGCTGATGACTTCTGGTGAAAGAGGCGTCAACTTGGTAACATCCTGTATGAGGGAGATTTTAGAATTTATTCATCTTTTATCTAAATGTTTAGAGAGTACTATAGGTATTTTCTTAAAAATTATCCAGTAGTTCTATTCAGAAAAATCCAACCAAGCTCATTAAAATAATTCTAGATATGCATTCCAGTCTTTCCAGTATCTGAAATAGGACAAAAAGTGAACAAAATCCTGACTATAAATCAGCATAGGTTGCAAATCAAAACACTGGTTGTAAAATGGTATAGGCTGCAAGGTGTTAAGGATGGAAGTAAACAAAACAAAACAAACTCAAAAGAAGCTCTAACACACAAAATTCCCCTTACCTACCCCTAAACTTTAAATTACACGTAACAAGCAAATTTAAATTAACTTTCCAGGGGCTATATGGTGAACTGCACCTATGTTTTAAAAAACAAAGGTTTGTCAATAAACTGTTGTTTAATCTGCATAAGGTTCCATTAGAGTCAATATATAATTACAACTAACACTTTGGAGTCAGGAGGTCCAGAGATTTCGTTAGTGCCATGGATTTAATTTTGGGTTTTTTAAATGGCTACTTTTTCCTCAAATACTGTTATTGCTACTTTAGGTACCAGACAAAAATTCTGCTGTCTTAAATAGCCTGTTGCATGAACCTACTGGTAGCACCTGGCAAATCAAAACACTTACAGATACATTTCGTATAGTTCAAAAGCCAACTATGAAAGAGATGTTTTGGTTTTTTTAAAGCTGTTTGTCCAAATATTGGAATCCACTGTAATGTTCCACTGTACTATTTTTGAAACTGTTTACAGTTCATTTCCATCTTGCACTGAATTCATATGGATGAGCTGCTCAGTTCAAGCAAAGATTCACAATGCCAAGAGTCCTCAGTGCAGGACAGGATATAAAGATTTTGCTAAGATACAAATAACGCACACACACTACTTTACATTAAACCATATCTGGTTTAAACTGTTACATGCAGGTTCTGTGCATAACAAGCAAACAAACTTAAAACTCATCTGTGCAAAAATGTAAGCTCACTCATTCTATTCCCAAGTATTACATGAATAAAACATTCGCGTTCAATACAAAACAAGTTTTGTCCACCTAACACAGGCAATTGCATTTATAGTTCTTGTATATCTAACTTAAAATGACTGTGCGCACCGAAGTCAACGATGGGAACATGACCTGCAGATGGCACCATCTAGAAGGGTGACTAGCACGTAAGCGTGATGCAAATCCTGTCATCAAGAGAATTGTTCCTGGTGCACACAATTATGCATGCATGCAATTTTTTCCTCAAGACTGGTATAAGGCTAAGTTAGCTATAAGCTCCAGTCAATTGTAAGCATTCCAGGGCCAACTGAAAACGTACAAAATAGGCCTTAACGGTAATAATTCTCACTGACCTCCTAACTAGGTCTATCTCTGCTCTTTCCGACTGACAAATGCCATGGTCAACAACGAAAGGAAGTAAAGAAACTTTCTGAAATTACTAACGTGCTTCATTGATGAATATGAACATGCTTAGCTATAACACAAAAAGAATTCTTGTGCTCAAACCCCAAGAGTATCAAATGTTATTGCTGTAAAGACAAATAAGCTCTGCTAGTTTGCTGAACACCAGGGAAGCAGCAATAGGATTTTTGACTGGTTTTGTCTGCATACACGAGTCTGGTTTTGTCTGCATACACGTGTGGTAAGTGGGACAGCCCAGGCGAGACATTTAAGTGGCGAGACTGCCACAGCAAGAGACCACTGCAACTGGTTTTCTTGGGAGTCAAGAAAACTTTCTTAGTAGAGCAACCAATACAGGCCTGGCAACCACTTCATCTAGCCTGCTGGGGAAAGGGAATGCCAGTTTACGGTTCTGCTTCGGAGAGGGAAGAGCTTTTAACTTCACTAAGCAGACCAGCCCTTACAAGGAGGAAACTGCACGTCTCCGCCACCGTCACACAACGGCTTCCCTCGCGAAGCCGGCCCGCCAGCCCGCCGAGCCCGGGACTCGCCCCACCGGCAAAGCCAAGCGCTTCATCCCGGCAACCCAAACCCGCTGCGACCGGCCTGACCAGCTCCCGGCGCCGCCGCTCAGGCCCCGCGCCTCCCTCCCTCCCTCCTTCCCTCAGCCCCGACGTGCCGCAGTTCGCCCCCCCCTCACACCTCACCGGCCCCAAGCGCCGCGGCGGGGCCCGGAGGGAGGCCCGGATCCCCCTCAGCCTCCGGCCGCCTCTCCCCCACCGCCACAACGGCCCTCCCGGCCGCCCCGCTGCCCGCAACCGCCCCTCCTCGGCGCCCCCGCCCGCGGCCACTCGCCCCCGTCCCCTGGTCGCCCCCTCGGGCGAGTCTCACCAAGGTGGCGAGGTCCTGCCGGCTGAGGTGCGGCTGCCCCAGAGTCACTCCCGCCTCATCCCCCGCCATCTTGGCCCGAAGAGGAAGCGAGGACGCCCGAGCGCCCGCCTGACCCCCGGCTCAACCCGTCCACCGCCACCACCGCGGTACCCGGCGCCCACCGACCGCGGTGCGGACGCCCGTCTCGGGGATCCGCCGCGGTGAACGGTTGCGGGACCGCCGTCAGCCCCGCCGCGGAGCGGGAGCGGCTCAGGCGCGCCGCGGGGCAGCCCCGAGAAGGACTTCCCCCCCGCCGGCCCTCTCCCTCACGGCCGGATGATGCAACCGGGCCTGCCGCTCCGCGTAGCGTCGGCGCCGCCAGCCAGGGAAGGGAGGGCCGTGCGCATGCGCGGGGCGGCGGCGGCGGGAGCGCGCCTCGCGCCTGCCGCCGGGTAACGGTCGTGGGCTGAGGGCGGTGAGGGGCGGCCCTGAGGCGGCGGGGGGGGGTATAAAAGGGACCCCCGGGGAGCACGAGTGGGTGGTCTTACTTGCGGCTTTCGGTTACTGCTGTGGGGACGAAGGTCAGGGGAATCTGCGCTTCGAAGTATTTCTGTGGGAAACGGGCTGTCTTTTGACAGGCCGCGGTCTTTTGACAGGCCGCGGTTACTCGGTGCTGCGTGTAGTACGGGCGTCAAGCACCGCCACTGCTTCGGTAGGGTGATCGGGGTGGGGACCTAGTTCGGTTGAAAGATACACCGAAAAAAGGAGGTTCATCCGGTGTTTGGGGTTTATGCATCAGTGTTTGTCTCACAGCGTGGCGGTGTAGGTTTGTTTGGGGCAGCGAGTGGGTGTGATGCAGAAAGGAAGATGGGGGCAAAACTGGAACAAGATATGCTTGTATGTACAGGAAATGAGCATATTTAATTTGATGTCTGATCAGCTTATCTGCTTGAACAGTAAAATCTCACTGTACATATGTTAGTAATCTCTGCTGGCCATCAGCCTGATAAGATTTTGAATTTCAACCTTTCTCTTGTTACTGTCTTTTGTAGGCTGAGTGCTTGGTGTTAGGGAGACTGTATGGACATAAGACCCTGCCCCAAGATCTGAACAGCTTGAATCTTTTGTGCCAACAGCTAAAAACCCTGCCAAATGTGTGCTATTTTCAGAGTTGGGTACGACATCAACGCTTTAAAAATCAAGTAGAATCCCTGATCCAGTGATGCGAGCAAGCTTAGAGGTTCAACAGAGACTAAAGGCCAAATTCACAACCCTCCCTGTGGGAAATTGAACTGACTTCTCTTTCATGGAAACTTCTTAAAGTTGAGGTTGCTACTCATAGGACTTCTATGATCAGAGAAACAGGTTTCAGTGTAAGTAACGAGTTATGTAAAATACATGTACGTTCATAAACAGTGGCTTTGCCGGCTGGAAAACGTGATGGTTCTCAGATTTTGCCTGGCTAACTGCTTGGGTCAAAAAAACAGGTTTGGAGCAGACAACCATGTGATTGAAATGTGATGATAGAAATCTGTGTGAAACTGGTATACCTGGTTTAACAATCCTTGTAACCTCCCACTTTCGCAAATACTACTATTTCCATTCTTTCCTGATACAAGAGTTAGGAGTGCGTTCTGCTGGAGATACCTAGAGCAAATACATTGCCAGCATTCTTGTTTTGAAGAAATGAATATGAACATGTGGTGAGAAACCTTACAGTACGTATAATGATGTTACCAATGACAAAATGTGTTTTGTCTTGCAACCCAATAATTTTGCACATGAGGCTGGAAGATAACTTTTCATCCCTAATCTTTCATCAGGCAACATGATGTTTTCAGTTTTCTATAAAATATCTCACTTCTGGGAAAAACAATAAATGCCTATGACCGACATACACAAAGTATAGTGGGAACATGATGCAATACTTGCTTGTAGTTGCCTCGACATCCAGGCGTGTATAATCATTCTTTTATGAAAATGAACTGAAAATACTAGACTCTGTAGTTACTTAGCTGTTTAAATTATGCAATAATGCAGTGCAGTGTAAAATTACGGAAACAGTTTTTGTCACATTTGCAGCAGCCTTTAGAAAGGATTTAATCCTTGCCAAGAACCCTGTCAGGAATCTGAAAAAAATACACAAACTGTTGCTCCTGTTTTAACAATGAGATTATACATTTTACATATTCTGAGATACTCTTGTTACTTTGATTCACTGTATTCGGAAATATTTGTAGTATGAAGAAAAACCAGAGAAGTCTAAAGACTGCAAATGTCTAAGTAGGTAAAAGCATTTCTAGGAGTTGGCAAGTATATTATACATATAAATTAAATAAAGTTTAAAATTGTTCAAATTAAATGGTAAATAGCGTATCAATATAACTCAAAAATGTATGTCTGGAATTTTATTCATTGCAATAGTCTCATTTAAGCCAGTGGGAACTAGTTAGTAACCAACTTTGTACAGATGCCTAAATCAGAGGGGTCAGCGCAAATCTCTACGTAAATTATTATTAACTGTGGTAGTGTTGATACTGCTGGTCATTGTCGAGGGCCCAGATTTAACAGTCTCACCTTTTTATTTAGGAGATTAGAATTGAGGCATTATTAATGTATTTTGATTTTTTGGTAGGGGCACATTGTCCAATGTGAATGAAAAGGGAATGGCGGGGGGGGGTGTTGTGCTTTTAAATCTTGAGAATAAGTGTGTCAAAGCTGTTGGGCTTTTTTTTTTTTTTTTTTTTTTGGCTAGGATTGAGGTCCTCTTCTGTGGCAGTGTGTAGGAGAGACCTGAAGATCATCTTACGCCTCAGCTTGCCACAAACTGCAAACAGCAAAATGACAGTCAGGTAAACTGAAAACAGCCCTGTTTAGCTTTTTCCACCCTCACTGACCTAGGAAGGTCAGAAGTCTGAAGAGGGCAGAAGGATGCATGAAGTTTTGGTTGTATCATTTCTGTGTATGAGAAACTTACTTTCTACTCCAGTTTTTCTTTGCTGAAGCACGAGATGTGAGCGGGTATGTGCTTGGTGCAGCGGAAGACATGTCCTATGAATAAGGGAGAGAATGTCTTTCCTTTGAGACTTAGGTGGCAGGAACGGTAGCTGTCTTGGCAGAGTCAGTACGTAAAGTCAGTTGTTTCGCCGTAAGTGCACAAGTAACGGGTTTTAAAACAGTGACTGGGGAGATGGGGCAAACTTACCGCATGAGTAAGCGGATGAGGTGGAATACTATGAAGTTTGCTGAGTGGAGAGAGGTCAGGCCGTTGGGATGGAGGAGTGAATGGGAGCAGGTTGATTGTAGTGTGGAATAAGTAGGCCGTGAGGGAGCAGTAGGAGGGCAGTTGAACAGAGTGGGAATAGCGGTGGGAAGTCTTTTGTGAAGCAGCGCATGGAATAGCGGGTTCATTGTGTGAAGCTGTGAAAGGTGGGAAAGACATTCAGCTCGGGGGTGGCAGCTATAGAGGAGGTACGCTCTTGTTTTATAAATCAAGAATGGGGTGGGGGTGGTAACGAGAGACTGAAAATAGGCAGTGAAGGGGCTGGGAACAGCCATAAACAGGGAGAGGATGGCAGCCTGTGGCCCGCTATTTAAAGTGGGGAGTGCGACAGAAGGTGACGGGGAGGTACTTAGCAGGTAGCGAATGGTTTGGGGGTGGCAGTGGCAAACCAAAGGTCCACCTCTTACAATAAAGTCGGAGTTCGCCAGGCAAAGGCAAGACAGAGAAAGCAAGGAGGCGATGTTTGTGCTAAGGCAAAGCCCTGTTCATCCCACGCTGGGCTGCATTTCCCCACGAGCTGCTTGCGGTTTGTTGCTCGAGGACGGCTACACGGAGCGCCTGTGGCCCGGCGGCCCTGACCCGTCATCGGGCTCCGGTGACCCGGTTCTCACGCCGGCTGGCAAGGCTGCCCGTGGCGAGAAGGGAGCCGGGATCAGCCCGCAGCACCTGCGGCCGGCCGGCTGGCTGTCAGGGGTGCAGGAGCTCAGCAAGCTCCGAACGGGGATTGCTATTTGCCCCGGGGTGGGTTGCAGCAGTCCATCCCCGTGGGGCTGCTCCCCCGAGAAAAACGGCCAAAGCCTTGAGGAAAAAAGGGGCCGCGCATTTGCGGCGGGACCCGGCCCGGAGGCAGAGGGGTGGAGGAGAACAACGCGAGCTTGAGCCGCCAAAAGCGGACGCCTGCGGATGAGCGTCCTTAAAAGCCGGATGCAGACGATGCTGGTCGGTGCCGCTTTCCCAAGACCGCGGCCCGAGCTAGCCTCCGGTAAGGGACTCCTCTCCCAGGGGGACGTGCCCGGTCTCTCCCCGCGGCTGCCGGTGCGAGCCGGCGGCGGCAGGGCCGGGAAGACGCCGGTGGGACGGGGCACGGGGCACGCCGACCGGGCGGCGGGTCACCGGGCCGGGGCCGAGGCGGGAGCGCGGCGGCGGCGGTTTCCCCCCCCCCCCGGTCCTCCCTCCCCGGCCCGCCTCCGCCGGGCCCGCAGGTGGCGGCGGAAGTGACGGCCGGCGCGGGGTGCCTGTCGCGGGGGAAGATGGCGCCTGCGGCCGTGCTAGGCAGCGCAGAAGGTAAACAAGTGTGAGACGGTGCAGGGGAGGCGGGCGGGCGGGCGGGAGCGGCAGGGACCCCGGGGAGCAGGCCAGGCAGGGCCGGGAGCGCCGGTGCCCGGGCGGCGCGGAGCGGCACGGCGCGGCGGGGGGCGGCTCCCCACCTCCCCCTGAGCACGGACCGCGGGGAGGAGGGAGCCCAGGATCCCCCCTTCCTCCTCCTCCTCCTCTGCCGCCGCCTCCTCCTCCTCCTCCCGGCTTTGCCTCAGCCATTGCCCCTCTCTTCAGCCCCCCGGCGCCTCCCTCCACCGCCGCCCCCGGCTTTATGTTACACAGAGGCCCCCCTCGCCGCCGGTCCAGCGGGAGGAGCCGCGTCTTCAGCGCCGCCGCTGCCGAGAGGTAGGTGAAGCCGCCGCCGGGCTCCCCGGGGCCCTCCCGCCGCTGCCCGACCTACCGAGGGCGGCCCGGCCCCCCACCCCGTCTCCTGGCTTTCAGGGACCTTCCTCCCCCGGCCGAGAGCAGGCGGGGGCGGCGGGCATGGCCCGGCCGGGTGCCGTGAAGGGCTTGGGCGGCCTCCGAGGGGGGGCCGGGGGTCTCTAACTCGGAGCCCGCCAGCCCCCCCCCCCCCCCCTTCGTCGGGCAGCTGGGCCTGTGAGCTTGGGCTGGCGGGAGGGGTGCTAAACGTGTCAGGCAGAGGAGCTGAAGTAGGTCATCTGAGTTCCTACCCCGAAAATGGCCCTTTGGCCATCAGCGACGTTGGGGGAGATAAAAAAAAAAAGTATCTGTGAGCTGAACGAGCAGACTGCCCACCAGGTTTGGTACCGGAGCTTTGAGCTATTTGGTAAATACGGACGCATCGCTTAAAAAAAGTTCTTGGGTTTTTGTTGTTTGGGGTTTGTTCCCCCCCCCCCCCCCTTTAGAAGAAGAATAGGGGAACCATCAAGCTGTTACTGGATAAAAGGGCAGAACTACTGCCTTCCTGTTGAGTTCTTTGTTGTGTATACTTGTCCCTAAGATAACAACCCAGCTCTTTGACCACCATTGCCCCAGTTCACATGCAGATCCCCTCAGCATACCAACGTGCGCCAACATCCTTTCTGTCTTTTTCCTTCCAACACCTAGCCAACCTGTTTAATTTCTACCATATGTCCTATAAACTTTCCCACTGTCACTCATCTCCTTTCACTTTCCTTAATTATACCCTATGGCTGGTTTGGATCTACGCATGTGTTGATTTGCCTTTCAGCAAGCAAAGCAGAACAGATAACTGTTGAGCACACACTGGAGACACCAGGTCTTTTTCATTTATCTAGCTGACAATTTGGGGGAAATCTGTAGAAATTTAATATGTTTGAGACTTCTGTCTTTCTGACAAATGAGGTTGACATTTGGCAATGAGGTCAAAAGCTGTGTGTCTTGAACAAAAGGCACAATCTCATTAATCTCATTTTCTCAAAAGATGCTAAAAGTATTAACTAAGTGAGGAATAAATATACAGATAATAAACAATTGTAAGGGGTAGTTCAACTATCTCAATTTAGATTAAAATTTTTTTTGCTAATAGAGTTTAAATACTACATGTAGCTCGTTACCTTTTTATTATGCTAAAAATTTATGACGAGTCCAAAAAAGTAGGATTAGATTTTTGCTACTAAGAAATACTTAACTTGCTCCTTTTCTGTATAAAATACGCCTTGATTTTCTTGATAAATATCTTTGCAATGAGAAAATCACTCTTTATTAATATTTTTTTCTTACATGTGGAAAAGTTAATCATTATAGAAGCCACGAATACATATATATATATATATATATATAAAAAAAAGGAATGTTGGCACTCAGGATAGAGCAGTCCTGTCCACTTTGAGAGCAGTGGCAAATCCGTAGTTTTCAACACTACCACCATATAACTCTTAGGTATTAGTGATACAAGTTTTTCTAGTTAAAGACAATTGTCATTCTTACGGATATAATAAAAATATTTTATACTTGGCGCCTGTTCTGGTATCAGTAAATGTAGTTGGAAGAGCACTGAGCTGAGCTTGCTCTACGTTCAGGAGCATGTTTTTCTATACAGGTGTAGTGATGCAATGATCTTTTATCCAAATGGTTTAAACTATCTTAATGTTTGTGAAGTGCAGTTACATCATCCGCATAATGGACTAATACGATGAGAAACTAATGTATGTCTCATTGATGTTAATTCATGAGACAGAAGCTGAATTTAGATTCAGTTAGGTGAAGTTAAACTGGTCAAGTAACTACAGCTGAGGTGTATGTCTGGCAGTCTTAAAATGCTTGTCAAGCATGTACTTTCATCAGAATCCTTTTGATAGTCATCCTAAAGCTCGATTTAAGGGCTGAGCTGGGGACCATATTTTATTCTCTGGTGGCTAGTGTTGTAAAATGGGAAGTTTCTGACATATAATTGATTAGCATTCATCTAAATTAAATATGTGAAAATTATACTCTTCAGCAGTATTTTAAAACAAACTGGTTCTGATCTTTTTTGTGTGTGCTTTTAACATCTGGCTCTTTCTGTGCAGAAAGACTAAATTGGGTTATGGTATAAGTTTTGAGGAGTAGAGAGTAATATGAGCTGAGAAACCTATCCATTATGAATACGTGCATATGAGAGCACCAACACATCTGCTTGAGTTAGAGGTTTCTGAAAAAGAAAAAGGAACAAAACACTCTCTCCTAGTACTGTAGTCTATGAAGATAGCTAAAGACTACTCAGCAGGGTTCTAGCATACTTACAGAATGACGTATAACCGTATCAAGCTGAGACGCAATCCATACCAAGTTTTAGTATGTTTGGTTATAACTAGTTCTGATAATGCTTCTAGCATTACCACAATGACCTCAGAGACAATGAGGTGTTAAAAAAGTGCCACTGTTGTTACGAACTGATGCAGATCGCTTCAAGAGAGCAACACGGGTAGAGATTGTTAGAGGAGCTGTCATGGTCAGATGCGTGCCCCTAAGAAATTCTTCATGCAGTGTGGACAGTTTTCAGGAGTACCCAAGTTTTAACTTCTAGATTTCTGGCAGTCTGGTTCATCCGACTGGCAGCGATTGGTAAGCTCCTAACTTCTCACTTCTAAAGTAATCCAGTGTTTTTGGAATTCTCCGCACGAATTGGATCAAGTCTTTAGTGTGAACCTACCCATGCATTTAAGATAAATTGTTTCCCAAACTTAGCATATTAATTATAAAGGATTTTAGATAAAACACCTATGAACTTGATGTGTTTCTTTGTTTCCTACTTTTGCAATTGTAGCAATGGAAAGTTTCAGCATCTGCTGGTTATTGATCTAGCTCACTTTCACGTCATTCCTTCTGTTGCTGTTAGTGGAGAATTGTGATGAAAGATGGTGGTTCGGACAAGGTTTAATGGTTTTAGTGTCAAACCATGTAAACAAAGGTTTAATTTGGGGGATAGATTATTTATACTGTGTAAATGTGTATTTATACACTCATTACATTCTCGCTCATTGCAGTACGCTGCATTCAAAGGCCCCGTTTTTAGTGATGAATGTGTGCAGTTGTGAATGTTTTGCTTGTATGTGCAAATGCCAGTGTGTATTGTATTTTCATACATGTGTATAACATTTGACTGTAGAGAAACATTCTATTTGTGCAGGAAAATGTTTGTTTTAACAAACTTAGGGTCAAAGAATTCTGTTCAAAGCAGTCTTCATTATGCACCTCACGAAATAAAGCATATGTAATGGCTTTAAAATTGGCTTTAAAATTTGCATTTAAATGCACACATTTGATGGATGAAAGGAATGGGATAGGTGGAACAGATTTTTGGATTTTAAGTTTTACTTTAGTACTTTGTGTAACCAAAGTATGGTTCTGTATGTCTGGTGAAATATCTTTTTGTGTAACTCATAGATACAGTGTTTTATTATGTGAAAATTTGTTGTTAGCTATGCTCACAGAGGTGGTTTCTCAGAATTTCTATGAGGTAGGTAGAATGAACAATTACTTCATAATCTGTAAACAAAGGAACTTCCTAGTTCTGTCTCAGCATCTCAAGTGAGTTGTTAAGGAACAGCAGTAAAGGAAAGCAGAAACCTGCCTTTCAGCTGGTGTGCTACAGTTGGTATTGTCAATACTTGCCCAGAACAATACATTTCTATCCCTAGAAAGTGCATATAAGCTTACATATCACATAAACACACTTATTTAAAAGGGTACTTTTTTGGGAAGTAGTGCCTGGATAGATTTTTTTAATGAAGCAGGGCATGAGCCAAAAGCGGGTATTCCATAACTTCCTTCTCAATAGCCTGTGCCTTTAGACTCCATTTCTTCTGCCTGTGACTAAGAGCCTCAGACACCCTGAGGAAAGAAGGTTCTCCTTGTTTAGCAAGAAAAAGCAGTCTGGAACAGGGTTTTCAGACTTTTATTACAGCTGCGGAATAGAGATGAGAAATCAGTGTTCCAAGTAAGTGCTTTTACAGTCACAGCAGAGTAGACTCTGTAATGCATTATGTGCTAAAAGAGGAAGAAATGTCAGGAAAAGCTAATAAGGTTAAGCGTATTTCTCTTTTGGCTTTTCAGCAGAGACTCTTATGTCCTGTGCTGCATTATACTGATCAGCTCTAGTATGCGCAGAACAATGCAGAACGTCAACTTTGATTATTTTTTTTCCCCCTTTATTGTTTATACATTGGAATTTTTTGTTCCTGTTTTCTTACAGACCACTGTAGGCTACATGTCTTCCTTAGGATTAAGTGTGCTGTTGTGATTTGCATGTGTGAAGAAAATTTAACTCTGAATTTTGCATTTTTATTGAAAATATGAAAAAAAAATCGTTATGTTATTGTCCTCTGGGAAATAAGCCGCAGCATTTGAATAGTGCATAGAATTACATCTAAGATTGCAAGTGTGTGTGTGGGAGGAATGGCATAGCTATGCTTTAGAAAAATGACTTCATTTGAGAGTATTTTGTATTGCTTTTTTAATATTTGAACTACCACATTGCTGTTTGCTTTTGGCTGAGGATATTAGCTGTAGAAATGAAGATTTTTACCAGTTGATCATAATAAGCATTTAACTATCTAGTTTCCCAGTTTCTGTGCTGTTTTAACCCCCTTGTGTATTTGCACTGGCCAGTATATTTTTGTGTTGTAAAGCAAAATATATCTGCTGATACTGTGTATGGCTTTATGCCAAAAAAGGGTATTTACTCCTTTTATTTAATGGAGGAAGACAAGTAGTCTTTTGCTTTTCACTCATAGAATTCTGAAGCTTCTTTAGATGGTGTTATGGAGAAGTCTTACTGGTTTTGTCTCTACTTAAATAATCCATTAAATGCTGTTTGATGTTTGGGAGGAAAAATATTTTGAGATTGAAACTGTAGATTTACTAAAAATAATATAAGCAGGGATGTGAAAAGGAGGATTAAGTGCCTTAACCCCCCACATTTTTAAAACCTTCTGAAGTAATAATTTCAGAGCGTTGACCACTTTGTTACCATTGTAGCCTTTTGCAGCTGACTTCTGGTTTTAATATATTTTTACGGAATAGCCAGTTTTAGTGAGATGTGAAAATTGGAACCCTAAAAGATGTTCCCTAAATGCAGGGGTTTTAAAATTTATTTTGGTGATTCCTACCACCTTATTTTTTGATAGTTTTAAAATTTGAAGGGTAGTAGCTTATATCTAATTTTTGTGTGTGTGTGTGTCTTATTTCTACTTAATCAGAATTAAAAGGATGGTCGCAAAAAAAAAAAAAAATCCCACAAGCAACTTGATCACAAGTGTAGCTGAGGTTGGAAGGGACCTCTGGAGGTCATCTGGTCCACTGCCCCTGCTCAGCAGGGCCACCTAGAGCTGCTTGCCCAGGACTCTCTCTGATGCTGGTTTTGTGTATTATTTATTTGGTTTGATCCTTAAAAGGCACACTGGAGGTGCTTGTCTGGATTTGGCGCATTTACCCTCTACCATTTGTGTCTGCTTACCTTCACTTGCCAACTTTTCCTTTTTGCTTCTTTGAGGGTGGTGAAAGGGGCCTTTTAAAGCAGTCCGATGTAAAAGTTAATTTCTCCCCTTATATTTGCGGATCTGTAATGTAATTATCTTTCTCAAGTTAAGGAGAAAGACCCTAGTATGTATTTGGAGCTTACTGGTGTGGTTCTTCTGTGTTGTTCATGTACGCAGTAATGTATGTACTGTTCTGAAGAAATCCCTTCCATGAGATTGCTGCCTGGATGAGCCTGTGTGATGGGAGATCCTGTTATTTTCAGGTTAATTTATGTTGCTTCAGTCACCTGGGGTATGTTGCTTCATTTCTGACTTTTTTTTCCCAATATATTGTTGTGTTACTCTGTTCATGTCTCACATTTGCAAATTCCAACTGTCCTGTCCTGTTTTTTCCATTGATCTTGGAATTGAAGCTGAGCCATATGTCTTAGTTGGTCTCCTAAAGAAATGTAACTTACACAGTTGTACTATCTGAGAATCCTAATAACCTCTGAACCTCTTGGCCAATTTCAAACCAAATTGGGAGATAGTTGTTTCAAGTTGCTATATATTTTATGAAAACGGGTGGCCCACTTAAAGGCAAGTGACCATTAAATCTCTTATACAGGAAAGACTGAAGGATGAGCTCAACTATTATTAAAGATCAGAGAACTGGGGGCTGGAGGGGGGGAGTTACAAGTGCTCTAGTGAAAGAAGAAAAAAAGCTAGTATTAGTGTTTACCTTTTTATTTGATACCAGAAATCCAGTTAGAAGGCAAAATGCTGTAAAGTCAGGCTTTATGGCGTCCTCTTCAGTTTGTTGCTGCTTTTTGAGGTGGTAAGAGTTAGTAAAGTAATTCTTTGCTTGTCTGCTTTTGTGTAAGAATTGGCAACAACTAAGAATAATATATGATGGTAATTTTTCCTTCTGGTAGGCATGTGCTGTGTTCAGGAATAAGGGACTCACTATATGAAGCTCGAGAGCAGTTTGTATTTTCTCTCTGTCTTTATTGAGGGGAGTGTGCTATCACGGGTACTGGCAAGAAAGGCATTGGATTGTCAGCATTGTTCTCCTGCTGTTGGTCTTACTTTCAGGAATCTGGATTTTTTCATAAGGCCTTAACTGTCATGAACACTCCCAGCATTGACTCTATTGTGCACAGAACCTGTCAGCAGGCTTCAACAGTGTGGGAGCGGTGCTAATTCCATGAGGTGTGCCTACAAACCCCGACTCACCATTTTGGTTTTGCATAGACAAAGAGTCCCTCCAGTTTTGTTTTCCAGGATGTGTGCTGATAAATTAAGGAGAGGAGATGATTATCTGTTGATGGAGTCTAATAAAATACATTCCAGTTACAGTGGCAGCAGTCAGGATGTGGCGCTTGAGGAAATGGGAGTAACATGATAACTGCTCCCTGAAGTTGTGAAACCTGGGCCAACCTAGAGTCACTTTGGGGTCCATATACTGCTGTAAAGTTCTATAACCTTGAAAATCAGCAGTTTTTTAAATGTGTTGGTGTTATTTAGCTTTTCATGTAGGTCACCAGTACCAAAACATTATTGACTTTAATTGTTATAGGAAATTTGGTGTTAAATGCACAAATAACCCAGTGAATGCTGCAATGTAATTTAGGGTGGGATAAAGTGAAACAAAAATGGTTGAACCAATTCCAGTAGCTGATTAATGCCAAAAGGGGACAACGTTACTCTTTTTCCCTGTTCCTGCTCAAGTGTGATGTCCTGCCCTTTGCATCAGGTTGGTTCTTGTGCCATACCCCCTGCAGTGTCAAGTCAGAAGTCAGCTCACCGATGATCAGAAGGCTCTCTGGTTTTGAGGTTTTGAATATGCTGGGGGGGGTGGTGTTTGTGCCATTGTTGCCGCCCCCACCCTTCGTTTAGTCTTCTGTCAGGTTTATGAGTTGACTTGGCTTTCTAGAGCAGTCCAGTGAGTCCCACTCGTTTCCCAGAAATGGCTCAAAGTAGGCAGCAGGAGCTCAGACCCCAGAATAAGGACAGAGAGGGAGAATGGAGTGTGCCATTGCCCTTCAGCTAGAGATGAATTGTTAGATTGGTTCAAGCTGCCTTGTGCAACTTTGCCCTACCTAAACCCAAGGAAGTTGAGCAAGATTTTGAGAAATTTCTGGATTTTGAATAGGTTTTGGTATAGATTTTCATTGAATATTTATCTTCCTTAACTTTAACAGGGTAGGATCCTGCTAGTCTATAATTTTTTTGGCTTATTTACAGTTTGACTATAGCTTGCATGTAAGTAACACTGCATCTGCAAGTGTTCAAACGCTTAATAAGCAATTAAACTTCACTAAACCCAGTAGACAGAATATTATTTATTGTGACCTAATCTTGTCAGTGCTTCCTATTGCCTTAGTATTTTGCAGTTTATAAATCTCATCACCTAATTAATCCCTATAGTAAGAAACAGGGGGGGATAAAGGGAGGGAGATGAAGGGAGAATGACTGTGTTGTTACAGGAGAAGTGAAACACACAAACTTAAATAGTATCTCTGAAAATGTTCAATTTCCTAGAAATAACTTTTGAGTAAATTGACATATGTTTTTAAAGAGACTAAAATTTTTTTAGGCTATACCTTGTACAGATCAACTGGAGCTTGTTTCTGAAGTTAAGGAAGTTTGGCTTCCTTTCTGAAACCTTTGATATTCAAGAGTGGGTGTTTTATTGCTCCCCCGAGATAAATTCTTTAGAAAGATTGAGGGGGGGCAGGGGGAGAAAACCACGACGAGCATTTTATTATTGCATATTCATTTTCTGACCACTAAGTAGCTTGGAGTGAGGAATTGCTTCAGCAGTATTGCATAGTTATTCTTGTTCGTTACCCTTTCTTTAAAATGAGGGTCTTTTGGGGGGAGAAATATTTAAAGTTTGTGTTTTAAGTTGTTTCTTAAGTCGATTTTTCAGCTGAAGAGAAAACAAAAAGGATGGTGAAGACTTTTAAGTCTTAATAAAAGCAAGCTCAGTTAGGATTTATCAGGAAGGGCTTGTGATATGTTATTAGAAATAACAATTTATTTTTATTTATTTATTTTTTCTTCCCCCCAGGTGATTCATGGCAGGGGACGTGGAAGGGTTTAGCTCCTCCATCCATGACACCAGTGTCTCTGCTGGATTCAGAGCACTGTATGAGGAGGGATTGCTTCTTGATGTCACACTTGTCATTGAAGACCACCAATTTCAGGCCCATAAAGCACTGCTTGCCACCCAGAGTGATTACTTCAGGATTATGTTCACAGCTGATATGCGAGAACGAGATCAGGACAAAATCCATTTGAAAGGTCTGACAGCTACAGGCTTCAGTCATGTCCTCCAATTCATGTACTATGGAACTATTGAACTGAGTATGAGCACTGTTCATGAAATCCTTCAGGCTGCCATGTATGTCCAGCTTATAGAGGTGGTAAAATTTTGCTGCTCTTTCCTCTTAGCTAAAATCTGCTTAGAAAACTGTGCAGAAATTATGAGACTTCTGGATGATTTTGGTGTAAACATCGAAGGAGTCAGGGAAAAATTGGACTCCTTTCTGCTAGAGAATTTTGTGCCACTCATGTCCAGACCTGACTTCCTTTCATATCTGAGCTTTGAGAAGCTCATGTCTTACTTGGATAATGATCATCTGAGCAGGTTTCCAGAGATAGAGCTGTATGAAGCTGTTCAGGCCTGGCTGCGCCACGATAGAAGACGCTGGAGGCATACGGACACCATTATTCAGAACATCAGGTTTTGCTTGATGACACCATCCAGTGTTTTTGAGAAGGTTGGTGCATTTGAAAAGCAATAGACAGGATTCATCATTTAGCTAGGGCAGCATGCCATTAAATAGGTAAGATTCCCAAACCTATTAGGAGGAACAAAAAGATAGCATTTATTTTTCTAATAAACCTGTGGAAGACAAAGATCCAAGAGTATTGTCATCTGATTATTAGACAATAGTATGTACAGTGACTGGAGAACAGGTAGGTTTACAATACATGTTTTTAAGTGACCTCATATGGAAAGGACATTTTAAAACAAGGTCACTTGTATCAAGTTTTATTTCAATTGTTCTTACTGTTTTCCACAAGTTGCTTCTTGCTTTCCAGGGATTTTAGAGCTGCATACAGTATGTAGGGCATATGTCATGATAATTGTTATCAGTGTAATCAAAACATAGTGACTGTAGATTTACGTGTTTTAAGTGCAGAATTTTTTATTTACAAATGAAAACCAGTACCTGCTGTTAAATCTGCAGGGTGTTTTTGTTGTCATATCTTCAGCGCTTGCGCTGTTACACAGCGGTTGGAAGTAAGCCCTGATCCTGCAAAGTTGCACATACATTTGGCTCTACACAAGGCACATAATGCAACCGAAGTTATTGAGGGTGTGAAAGTAATGATTTACTTTAAATATCAGAGGAATCTTTGTTGATCTAAAATTCACCTGATCATTGTATGTTTTAAGAGGATGAAAGAGAACTTGCTTTTTCTACTGTTTTGTTGAAGAATAGACAAAAAATGTTGTTTTCTAATTCCTGGGAATCTCTTAAATATTTGTCAACAGTAGAGAATTACAAAACTTTGTAAGCGGCTCTCTCGCAGGCTAGTAACAGTAAGGGTATTCAGGTTAGGAATTACTTAAACTGTGCTGATTTCTTTTAACAATGTTAATTTTGTATGATAAGATACAACTTTAACTTGTGTATTTTCCACCTCTCAGTGAATTAATAGGATTTAACACCCTGTGTTTTTGTTGGGATTCTTACAAATTAATTTACAAATTAATTTGGTATCTAGTGAATATA
Organism: Aquila chrysaetos chrysaetos; assembly: GCF_900496995.4. Lineage (NCBI taxonomy): Eukaryota > Metazoa > Chordata > Aves > Accipitriformes > Accipitridae > Aquila > Aquila chrysaetos. The sequence goes on from NC_044010.1 coordinate 44,951,457, forward strand.
CAGATAAGGTTGCCTTGTTCTTGGTGGTTTTAAGGGCTACTGGATCATTTAAGCAGTAATATTTACACTTATTTGTATTTTAAATTATAAAAGCTATTAATTACTTCAGAGACTAGTGAGTTTTTATATTTTGGATTGTTTTTGTCTGTGTGAATTGAGTAGAGGAAGTAATAGTACATAAAATGTATTTATGATCCTATATTAGCCTATAGACATAAACAAAATAAATACATAAACATATTTTAGAACAGTAATGTAATGTTTATATTGGGTTAAAACATTTCCAACTAGTAAGAGCTGAACTCTGCCAGATACTGTGTAGTGTTTTGTTTTTAATAATGCTTTTACCTTATTATTACGTCATTTAAGCCCTTCAGTAGGAAAACTGATAGGATTCACAGAGTATTCTTAACGTCAGTCTAATAGGGTAAGACTTGTCTGAAAAAGTCTGCTTCAGCTCTTTCAGTTTTTGGGATGCAAGTTCAAGCATCAAGCTGTCTCCAGTTAAATTTCTGTAAGCGCAAGTGAAAAGTATATGTTGGTCTTCAGCATTATATTTAGGTCTAACTTCTGGAGCTGGTTTTGGTATCAGTGGTATAAATCCTGCATACAGTGCTTCTCATGTTTTAACTTGACAGCTACCAAATGGCCAGATAGGTACCACTTAAGGAGAGAAGTAATTTTCAGCATCCCAGTTTATATACCCACCTGTGAAAGCTTTATCTGTGAATACCCTTTCCATTAATTGTATGCAGGAACAGAGAGAAGCCAGTGCAGATTCTGGAGTGGGACAGCTCAGCAGAGGGAAGCACAGCTAAATAAGTATGTCATTTGTTGCTGCAGCTAGGAGTGTATTTGTGTTTTGCCCTGGCTAGAGAGCGTTGAGTAATCCAGCATGACAAGTGACAAAGAGCAAGTGCAGTTGGAGCTAACGTCAAAATATAGACCACGCTTTTTTTTAAGTATAAGAGCATGTATGTTGACTGTCCTGGAAGTAACCTGAGGAGAACTCTCTTCTGTGCCTAGAAGGGGGAAAATATTGGTAAAACTGCCCCCCCTTTTTTTTTTTCTTTTTCTTTTTTTTTTTTTTGAGATCCACAAACAGAATTCACCGTTTTCCTGAAGCCAGCACATACTAAACGCCTGTGTGAATGTACCAAATGCAATCTGAGGTTGAGTCTTACGGTTCAACGAACTCTGTATTTGCTATACAGTGGCTGGCTTGTCATATGTACTCTTATGTAATCTTTCTAATACACTTTTCTAAGATGCCTGTCATTGTACTATATAAATAACTTCTATAACTTAACTTTGCAAGTCACAGTAAGGATGCTTTTGGCCTCTTAAGCCATTCTATTTCTTGCATCATTTTGAAAAGATTTGCAATCTGAGTGGGATGGCTTGTCCTTTTAAAAATGAAATTATGAGTGACTCTAGATTTATACCTTGAGGCTGATGTGCATTTGGAGTGCACAAGTGAAGGTGCAACCTGTTTGATTGATTACTCTATACTGTCCTGGAAGAACTGCTTCTGAACTATGGATAGATGCTCCTTTTGTTCCTCAGCCCTTAAAATAGATGTACATGTATGAGGGAAAATGGAAAGATAAATGAAGTAAGGATTTGGGAAATAGAAAATAAAGGCAAAGTGTGTGGGGAGAAGCACAAGTTCCACTACCCATGTTACACTTTCCTTTATCTGAAACATATCCATGGCTCTGTAAGTCTTGAGGAAGGTTGGAGATAAAAGTTAGAGGGCATTTCTCCTAGATCATTGAGTTCATCTCTGTGTTACTGGAGGCAACCATGTCATGATTTCCCTTCATATACTGTTTAAGCTCCATTTAGTTTCTGTGTACTACTCAGATTGAAATGTTGTCAAAACCTCTGTCCTTGAAATCAAAAGGGGTTTTTTGATGGCCAGTCTGGTTTGTTATGACTAGCCCATGCTGATTTATAAATTCCCAGCTTAAATCGGAAACTTACTAATCACTAGGTCCATCAGCTTATGCTGTAGAGGTAGGATGAATAGCACATTATCTTTGAGAATGTGCTTTCCTGTGCCTAGAAAATGGTAACATTTGAGAAGTCGTCATTGTAATTTTATGTCATTGTGACTTTACCTTTGATAAATGTGTTGAACTTGTCTTTTTTTTTTCTCATTTCCCTCTATGTCTAGTAATTCATATATATCTACTTCTGCAACTTCGTACTCTGAAGCTTAGAATAAGAAGTGTCTAGTGGATGAGGTTAGTGGGTCCCTCTTATCTTAAACAGGTGCTGCACTTGATATTTTTATGTCTAAAGGTTATTGCTGACTTGGATAGATTTTCTAGCAGTATTTATTAAGTGCTGAGCATCTCTATTCTGGCACATAGATTGGCTCCACTCTGATTTGAGAGGTTAGATTTGAGTTAGATTCCAGCTTGATTGTGATAATTTCTCTTGCCGGTTTCTAAAAAGGAACAGCAAAATACTCAGTTTGAGGGCATTGTCCTTGCTGCACAGAGGCTATGTCATCTTGTCTTTCTATGGTTAGGCTGAAAAATGTTAAGTGATTTGTAGCGCTTCCAGAATAGTCCTTCAAAGCCCTATACTGGTACTGACTAGTTTTCATACTAGCCATGGGATGTAACTAAGTAATGATCAATGCTAGAAAAAGGGAAAAAGTTAAGTACAGCAGTTTGTGCAATTGTATGTATACTGATGTTTGGTTGCAAAGTAATTGTGGTTGTGCTGTTTTAGAGACATATGTGTGACTTGTTCTATTTGACTGAATTTTGATTTGGAGTAAGCGTGTTAACGTTTTGATAATGTTTGTTGACAGGCTTATAATTGTACTTAGAATATGCCCAGAGATAAGTAGATGTGAAAATAGTAAGGATCCTAGTTAGTAGAATTGATGGATCTTTAGTTTTGATTCAGCTTAATCTCTAGGAAAATAACAATTTTTTTTGCAAGTAAAAGGAAGGATTGCTCTCTAGAAGTCTGATACGGATGCCATCATTATTCATTGAAAAGGTGTAGCATAGCTTCTGTATTCCTATTAGTTGAGTTTGAGTTGTATCACTTACACATTCAGAATTGGCAGTTTTAGAAAACTTAAGTAAGCACAATTTTATAACGTTTGAAATAGTTCTCTGCTTATGTGGCTAGACATGATAGAGTCATGTTATGAGCCATACAGATTTTTCTGTGGTCTTTTTACTAGTTCTACAGAAGGAATCAAGCTAATATCTACCCCATATAATAACATGTTAAGATTTAGTTACCAGGTATACAAATAATAGATGTTTAGTTTGGGCACTTCAAAAGTAGCCTTTCTTTATGGTTTTGAAAGTTTTTTCCTAAAAGCCCAAGTAACAAAGATACAAATAGAGCAATATGGGGGAAAAAAAAGGAAGAAAGCTATATACTGAAGTCAAACTTGTGTTACAGAACATTTACCTTGCATTTCATTGCTCTTCTGCAGCTTATTAATTTGCTTAATTGTTTTAAGGCAGGGGGGAAGATGATAAGCTTAACATGGGATACACCTGGTCTTTTGTGTGGATCACACTTCAGATTAGAAACTAATGGCTTACATTTTTGGCTTTTTCATAGAATAGAGATGGAAAATTCTGAAACTTGCATAGCTGCTGCAACTAGAAAAGCATGCATTGCAATACAGCAGAAAAATAGGCAATGATTAATAGCTGCATTAATTTTGGAAAGCCAGCAGTTTTTACTGAGTGTTTCACTGGTTCAGAATGAAAAAGAGAAAATGCATTCAAGCTCCACTTTACTATGGCTGGAGGGACGACAGTGATTTTGGTGAAGTCTTGATGCTTTTGGTATTGACTACCTAGGGGGTCAGTAGAGAGGTGGATGTTTTTAATTATTTTCTTAATCATCTTTTTTTATGGAGTGACACGTTTGATTTTTGTTTATGCTGTTCCCTGTCTGTGTAGCTAAAAGTCGAACTGTGAACCACTGTGACTGGTAGATGATGCAGTGAGGTAGTTCTCATTAAGAGTTCTTCAGGGAGCTCTTACACTAGTGCTATGTCCCTGCAGAACCAATGTAAAAAAAATCACATGAGCAAAGCTTTAGCACTTGGATTAAATTCCTTTTTTACAGTAAAACTGGGGTTGGTAAGGAAGTTCCAACTTGAACTTTGAGATGCTTCAGCAAGGTAACAGAATAGTCTTTTTACTTTGAAAATTCTGTGAAGCATTTGTATTTTTCTTACCAATTCAGAGTTGATGATGTACTCTTAAGAATGCACATTTGTTTTACTTCAAGGTTCGTCAGGGTTAGTGTACATTTCCATCTGGTTTGGATGTTTTGCAGAAACTTGTGAGCATTGTCTCTAATTGAGTATGTTGTTAATTAGGGGCATGTTCCTTCTAGAGCTTTTCCATTTGAACTTAAACAGGAAAATCGGTCTGTTGGTAAGCACTTAGATATTTGTTGATCAACTACTTGTTGCTACTTAAAGGTAATGGCAGGAGCATACTTCTGAATGCTGAGGGATTTCCTTCAGCGTATTTTGTGTGTCAGACAGCAGTTCCCACAAAAGGCTTGCTGAAGGCCGTGTTCTTTAATCTACTAAAACTGAAACATATGCACAACTTACAGTTGTGTTTTAATACCTAAACACCTGAATTTTAATGCTTCTCTTTTTTGATTATACACATAAGTAATTAAAAGTTTTGTAAATTTATTCAGAAGTGTAGGTGTTTGGAGGGTTTTCCTTACTATGAGCTGAATAGGACTTTCAAATAATTCTGGAAGATTTCATGCAGACAGTGTGTGAATGTGAAAGTGGGCAAAGTGACCTATATTCACTTTGTTTTCATTTGCATCGAGCAAGTGTGAGCAGTCTGTACTTTCATATAGGCGTATCCTAACATTCATCTTAGACATCATTTGAGCCTCACGAGAGGTACCGCTCCTGTATGGCAGAGGTTGTGCTGGTGAAAGGTGGAAGGCTAGAAACACTAATATTTTTCCTCAACAGCAAAGTCTAGGAAGCTTCCAACTACCTTTGCTTACCAGAGTTTAGATAGACCATCGCTCTGTTTTGTTTTGTGGGGGTTTTTTTTGAATATTGTAAGAATTGCTAGTTCTTATGTATTTTCATGTTCATCTCTTCAATATTGTGCTTGTAGATAGCTTCCCCATGAACTTCAGTCTGAAAGAGTTGTTGATAACTGGTAGTTGCATTTGCTTCTTGATGTCTTTCTGGTGTAAGGTAAGAGATTGAGGTTTTGCTTTGATGTTAGTGCCTTTGTCAAGATAAGTAGTAGTAAACTACTAATAGATTGATTCCCTGGTCTTGAGATTTTGTCTCTGGAATTAGAGATATTCCTTGTTTCCTTTTGCATGCTCTCATGGTGTGAGATTTAGGCTATATGAAGGAGTAGAGTGGTAAGGATATATGAGGCTTATTTTAATTCCAGTTTCTGGCTGACATTTCAATTTCTAGATCTAAAGACAGAGTTGTAAATGTTGAGGGGGAAAGAAAAAAAACCCAACATTTTCCATCTCTGCCAGGTTTTGCTGGCATGCTTCACGTTGCATGTTGATCCTGTTGTCTTCCATAATCATCCAAGAAAACTTGAAATGCATATAGGTGGAACAAAAATCACTTGTCTTTTTGTTTGATTCCAAAAATGACAGCTGCAGTTTGGGAATGCGTGAAATAGTTGTGGTGTTTTAGAATTTGAAAGTTACTTTTAAGGATAAAGTAACTCACCCACAATTCTTTGATTTTAATTTCCTGTTTTGTTTTTTGTAACCTTTAAGGCTTTCTATATTTTACCATTTTTCTGTGCTGTGGTTTTCCCTGCCACCCCTCCCCCAGCATATTTTCTGGAATTTATGTTCAGTCTTTTCAGTCAGGCGAGGTATATGGTTTATTTTAACAAATGCCATGAGCAGATCTCCTGTGTTTATATGATATATTCTTTATTTGCAATAAGAAAATAGATCTGTTGTTCCCCAGAAGAGTTGGGCTCACTGTGGGTGTTTTATAAGCACTATACCTAAGTAAATCTTTTTGCTCCATAATCACCCCTGGTAAAAACGGTAGAAAGAAGTTGGATATTGCCCCGAGAATAATATATATAATCTGCATGTGTCCATCCTCTTCTTGCAAGCTAAGATAAGTTGAACTTGTCAAAATAAAGTGAGGGGAAGAAAAAGTGTAAATAAAAACATCAAATCACTATAACCCTTGAGCTATACAGTGCTTTGCAATGGTAGGTTAGTATTCAGTGTTTTTTGAAAATCTGGTGTGTAAAACAATCTCAAAATGCATGTAAATCATGTCCAATAATAACAGTTCAAAAGATTTTTTTAAAAAATGTTTATCTGACAGCAGAATGTCTTTAATTACTATAGAAGGAAGAGAAATGATTAACAGAAAGCTAACAGAATTTTAATAGTGTGTGTTTATGGAACGAGCAACTACCTGATTCACAAGGTGTAAAGAACATTAGTTTCCAAATTGCTTTTCATATACATGAAAACTCATACCACCAGCTCTTAGGTAAGTGGTGGTATAGGCTTTTGTCACTTGGGACAGGGAATAGGAGGAGGTGGGGGAACAGATACTGAAAAATAGTAGCTTCTGGTGTTATCTTGTGGTCGCTTTGAAATTTCAGAGTGGCCTCACATTTTTTCAGAGCATTGCTTCTCTTTTTGGAGCTAGTGAGAACTACAGGCATGTGAAATGTTTGAAAGCAATCCAGTTTTATGTGAAAGAAACTGGGAACTTAGGATCAAATATGATAGAGGATTTGTGGATTTGGCAATATCTAGTGGGTTTTTATTTGTTTTAGAAGTGTAAATCAGAATGCTGTGTTAGACCAGACTGTACAGGAAGAGTTAAGCCGCCTTGAAGAGAATCACAGGGTGACCTGAGGGCTGCCTGGAGCTAGATTAGTTAAAATGTTCAAGACTGGGATGTGTTTTGGAATTGTCTCAGGAACTTAAATTGGCTTAGATGGCAGGAAGGGTCCTGGAAAGGTAAATTCTTAAAATCTTCCCCCCACCCCCAACTCCAATAAAACTGAGCAGGGATAGCTGTTTTCAAATTGAAATGGTACAGAAAAGAAGCACTTCACTGTTATGTGGTAATTCAAAGATTGTAACTCTCGCCTGGGAAGTGGAAGTTCAAACCTGCCTCCGCAATTTACCACATAACTGCACAACCAAAGGATTGTAGGTGAGATGTTTTCCTCTTGTGTTAAAGGCATTTGTTAACATGTGGAGACTCACAGAGGGGAAACCATAAGGTAACCATCATGCCGAGGGGTTAGTGCAATCACGTGTTCTGAAAGAAGGGGTTTGGGTACCTTCCCTTCTCACCCCACCCCAATTAAATAGCCCTGTGAGCAGAGCCTAGCATTTGGGAATACCTGATTGGGCTTGGTTGTGAGAATTCACCAGAAATCAGACTAGAGTAGACCTTGGTAAACACAGAATGGGCTTGTAGAATATTTTTCAAAACCAGGAAAATAATGCATTTTTAGTTTAGGTGCCTCACGGATTAAGCAGAAGATGGACAGAGGCTTTTTGGGGGAGAAACAATAATGATTTTTAGACTTGGGGATTTCAGTTGTGCCTAATTCTGGCTTAAATTCTGTATTCTGCTGAAAATGTTAGTCACTGCTGTTAATCACTAAATTGCCTTCTGGATTTTGGATAACAGTGTGTTAGCTTAAGCCTCCATGCGCAAATGCAATTACTGTCAAGATTGCCTGAATGAAACTAAGTAAAATAATCTTCTAATGACACATAGTCATTTAGGTTTTCTGGATTGTTTTCTCTTGGTGAGAATTTTAATATCTTTTAAATGTATTCATAGGTAAAAACATCAGAGTTTTATCGATACTCCCGGCAGCTGCGACATGAGGTTGACCAAGCCATGAATTACTTTCATAGCGTTCACCAACAGCCTTTGATGGAAATGAAATCGAACAAAATTCGTTCTGCCAAACCCCAGACTGCAGTATTTAGAGGAATGATAGGACACAGTATGGTAAACAGTAAAATTCTTCTCTTGCACAAACCAAGGGTCTGGTGGGAACTAGAGGGTCCTCAAGTACCTTTACGACCAGACTGCCTTGCCATTGTGAATAACTTTGTGTTCCTATTAGGTGGGGAAGAACTGGGGCCAGATGGTGAGTTTCATGCTTCATCCAAAGTGTTTAGATATGACCCAAGACAGAACACTTGGTTACGAATGGCAGACATGTCTGTTCCACGTTCTGAGTTTGCTGTTGGAGTTATTGGGAGGTATGTTTATGCAGTGGCTGGGAGAACCAGGGATGAAACGTTTTACTCAACTGAACGGTATGATATTACTGAAGATAAATGGGAATTTGTGGATCCCTATCCAGTCAATAAATACGGACATGAAGGGACTGTGCTTGGTAACAAGTTGTATATCACTGGTGGAATTACATCATCTTCAACTTCTAAGCAAGTATGTGTGTTTGATCCCAGTAAAGAAGGGACAGTAGAGCAGCGAACAAGGAGAACTCAAGTGGTCACTAACTGTTGGGAGAACAAATGCAAAATGAATTATGCAAGATGCTTTCACAAAATGATTTCTTATAATGGTAAGCTTTATGTCTTTGGTGGTGTCTGTGTGATCCTGAGGGCCTCCTTTGAATCCCAAGGATGTCCTTCTACAGAGGTTTATGACCCAGATACGGATCAATGGACTATATTGGCTTCTATGCCAATTGGTAGGAGTGGTCATGGTGTAGCTGTTCTGGACAAACAGATAATGGTTCTTGGAGGCCTTTGTTACAATGGCCATTACAGTGATTCGATTCTCACCTTTGATCCAGAGGAAAACAAATGGAAAGAAGATGAATATCCAAGGATGCCGTGCAAGCTGGATGGCTTACAAGTCTGCAGCTTGCACTTCCCTGAATATGTTTTGGAGCATGTTAGACGCTGCAGCTAAAACAGAATGAACAACCCAATGAAATACAAAAAGCTGTACCTAATTTGTCAAAAAATACAAACCAGATGAATTCCTTCGGAGGTAGTTCCTTGTGTGTAAGAACAACTGCTAAATGCTTAAGAGAAATAGGATGTACAGGGAGTGTACTTAGCAAGTTTATTGGAAAAGCCAGTGGTTGGTCTGATATTGTAAAAGCTTTGGTTTTTTTTTTTTAAGAAACATAATTGTAAGTAGGGGAAAGAAAAATATATTTTTGAGTGTGCTTATTTTTTTGGAAACATTTATGTCCATAATACTTTTTTTTTTTTTTTTTTTTAATGGCCATTATACCACTATGCTTCTGAAATCAGTTGAGTTTAATGAAATATTTGTGGAAGGAAGAAGGACTTTATTTTCAGTTTTTATTGAGCATCAAAATAAAACTCATCATCTGTACTAGGGTACAACCAGCTATAAAATAACAAAACTAAACCATTTCTGTGTTTTATGTTGTCTTTTGGATGCTTTTCCCATTAATTGCAAAGTATTCTCAAATCTACTAGGTGTTTTTGTTTTCCCTTATATACATTGAAGAATAATCTTAACCCCTTTGCATGACCTTTTTCCTGGTTTTGTATAGTAGTACCAGTAAGTCTGCCAAAATGCAAATTGAACATTTTCTACTAAATTGAAAACAAAACATTTTTATATTCAAAACACTATTTCTATGCTGCCTTCTATTGTCTGCATTGTGTTTGTTGGTGAGTAAAAAATATATACATACACATGCATACACTGTAAAAACTATATATAAATACATCCTTTTATGTGCAGTTACAATATTATATTTTAACTAGTGCACAGATTCAGCCATATCTGTTGAATTCAATGTATAGTACTATCCTTCAATGAGCTAAATAATTTGAAGTTCTTAAGTAACTGGAGGCCTCGTTTGGTATCGAAGTATCTTATCTTTAGTATATACTGATTGATTCAGTAACTTTAAACTCTTTATATTGATGCTACATAATGAACTGTTGATAATTTGTTACTTTATAGATTATTTTTTAAAAAGTAAACACATCTTACCTGAGTTTCTTTTAAGTTTGAATGTGCTGCCCAGTTTTCTTTTTTATGAAAATGGAAAATGTCAATAAGCAAATGCTCAGCACTGCTTTGACCCACAGTTATTTTCGGAACTGGATATACTACAGTTTATTCTCAGTACTTTGCTTGTACTCATACTTCGAGTACTTTGTTTGTACTCATGTTGAAGTGGTATAATCTTTTTTTATTATTATTAACATTATTTTAATTATCAACTGCTATGAACTACTGTGTTTTGAAAATGTGGAGTTAGGTGGTTGGGTGTTTAGTACCATTTATCTTTCTTTTACAAAAAAACCTACACAACTATAGCTACTGACCTCGGAGTGCCTGAATCGAGATGTGCGGTCCAAGAGGGCTTTGAATAACTCCATTGTGTTAACTTGCAGGTATTACTGACAGTAGATTGGTAAGAATTATCTGCCAAGACATAAATAATAACAGTAATTACATTCTGGTTATCTTTAATGATGTGAAATTAGCCACTTCTAGAGTTTAAGGAGAGAAGTTGAAGGCTCATACTTAGTTCAGATGTGTAGGCGCAAAATGCTGAAACATGCACCTGCATATTTTGTAAAATCTTATGCTGCTGTGTTTTGCTTTAAGCAACAGACTTTACTTTATATGCAGCAATGCAAACCCACTTTATTCAGCATCTTCCAGTCAGAAATCACTGTAGAAAAGGAATGTACAGTACTCAGGGAGTTCAAAAGAATGCACTTACAAAGGGACCAAAATCACCCTAAATTTCCTATGTTAAAAATAACACCTACTTGCCTAAACTACGTTTGAAATAATTGATAGAAGTTAAAACAACGTGTAAAACTCCTCATACTTGTGTATTTTAATATTTTTCTAGTAATTATGTTCTGGGTTGAGATGTGAGGATTTGGACCTATATGGCAAGTCAGCAGACTTTTTTTTTTTTTTTTTAATTAGAAATGATTTATTGATAGAGTATTTTCTTTCCATATCTTTTAACAGAAAGAGAGAATGTATGCCATCATAGCTGTAGTGATAAGTTACTTACACCAGTAGTGACTGGACCAAATATTGATATTGAGCTTTCTGATGCAGACTAGTTTGTGGTTAAATTTAGGTCTTTTTTTAATCAAAATTCAGTTTACTGAATGAGAAATCTGATTTGCTTTCTTAATAGCTTAAATTAAAGCCAGTATGGCTTACACTAAAACCTCAGTTTCACTGTGAGACTTGTGTGTACATTACCCTGCATGGATGGAGAGATAAACTGACTCCAGTAGGTGCTGGCTGTGTGCAAGGAAAAAGGTTCTGCTGTACATAGTTCATGGAATATTGGGGCACAAGAAGAAAACAAAGGTTTTTTTACTGTTTTTATTCTTTTTGTCACCAGCTCATTTCTCAATAAGTATATGGGGCAGCAAAAACTAATCCTGCTTGAGTAGGCTTTCGTGGGCATGTTACATATAGTACGGAGTACTTCACTTTTATCTAGGGACAGTCTGGGGAATGGATGTGGTTCTGGATATCTGGTCTTCCATGATTCAAGTGTAGTAAAGAGACATGGCCAAGACTTTATTAAAAATAATGGTAAGGATGGGGGTGTCTCAAGTTACATTTTTGAGTCTGCATTTAAGCACCTTCTTAAGTTCTGTGTGCTAAGCAACTGCTGCTAAAGTTATTGGTGAGTATTGACACTTGAAACATCAAGAACCAGATCACTTTTAGGTGCTGTAAGTTCATATTCATCTTCAGGCGCACAGTTCTGAAAGATCTTGTTCAGGATTGTAATAGTAATTATTCTGTGAAATTCTAACTTGAACTGTTGGTTTCAGCTTCCCTGAAGTTGTGTCTCCATTGAGAAGCTGGCTGTAACCTTTCGAGCATTAGGAGTGATTGGAATTTGCTTGGGTTTAGAACGCGTGGGGGTATGTGAGAATGTTTTGTTAATTTACATTTCTACTGTGCTTTTATTGTTTCAAACATGAAATAGAAAATTGGCTTATGTTCTCTTTTCCATTGCAGTGGAACTTTTGAGGCAGTTGGTTTTGTTACTTTATATATCAGAGGGATATTTTCTTCTTTTTTTAATTGAAAGTTTCTGTCTGTGTTTGCTTTTAGTATTTAGCTGCAGATAATTTAGTGTTTAAAAAAACCCCAAAACTAAGCTGGCTAATAAGAATTGCCTTTTGCTATCAAATTTTTAGCATTATGATCAGATTTAAATGTTTTTAAAACTCATCTTAATGCCTCTCATTTTTCAAGGAAAAGGTAAGTTACGTTCTTTGACTATTAAGTTGGGGGGGCTTTCTTGTTCTATTCCCACCCCAACCGTAATGGAATACCAGCAAATCTAATCTCACCCACATATTTAAAATTTAACACTACCTGCTTTCAAACAGTAAGGGTACTTGCCTTTTCTTAAAAAGGTGGACATCGTGAGTTACAGTCTAGGGGTTTTTTTCACATTTATAGCAAAAGTGTATCAGCGTCATGTCTTAATTTAGCGGATAGGTCCAGGAGGAAATTTTATTTTCAAATGAGCCAGAATGGACAAAAAGCATAGTGCTCCTGTAAAGGGGTTCGACACTGCCAGTTCCCATTACGCATGCTGCTATATCTCTTTTTAGGGGACAGATAATTTATTTCAAAGTACTGCATAAGGGAAAAACAACTGCTTTTTCCCAACAAAAGTGTTGGTAGTAGTTCTGTAGTGGGAGGTATTAGGCGGCAAAAAAACCTTTTGAAATGTTTTTCCTCATTGATTCAGCTGGAGGAAGGCAGTACTTGATTTTACAAAGGCTCTGCTATTTCAGAAAGCGCTGCCAGCAAGAGGGGCTACTGGCAGCATATGAGCTACCTGGCAACCTGCTTTTACGTTACTTTCTTTTGAAAAGTGCGGATGCCCTACTTTCCGCAGTATGATAGCAGACCTGTTAGAACTAGCTCTAAGGGTTTGTGACTTCAATATTTCTCTGGTTTCTTAGATTTGCAGCCTTTTTTTCTTGAGGACCTCCTGCCTTACAAACCCAAGTGCTGTGTTTTTTTCATGCTGATAATACGGTAACTACTTGCATCAGGGAGGAAGCTTCACTTGACACTCAGGAAGCAAAGGATAAAATTCAGCAGGTGCAAATTCAGATTGGTTTAAAAAGAAGAACATTGCGTAACTCATTGTGTCCATTCTTTTGCAAAAGAAGGATAAGCAGGATGGGGAGATGCTAATGGCTCTTTAAAATTAAACTTCAAGCTTGTGTTAGCATTTATATGACAAAGTCTTTTTAGAAATAGTGGCATTTTTAGAGGTATTTTGCCTTTTAAATATATTTTTTCTTACAAAAAAAAAAAAAAATAGTAGTGAACTGGGCCCCTGATTCTTTTAACACTTCAAATGTGTACTTCACACATGTGAACAGTCCAATATAAAGAAAATGGAAAACTGTAAGATCCTTAAAAGAAAACATAAAAGCGCAAATGATGTTAAACCTGTGCATAAGTGTTTATAGGGTTGGGGGCATCAAAGAAAACATCCGTCCTGCTCTCCTTCCGTTAATAAAAATATAGCTGGTGAAGTTACTTGAATAAGCGTGGGCCATCACATGTGGCAGGGCTCACTGAAGGAGAGTGGGAAAGAACAAAACTGGAAAGCACGTGTAGTCTATTTAAAACAAAGCTTGCTGGTGTCCTGTAGCTAACATTTTGAGATTTTAATGTTTGTAAAACAATCTGAAGCTGCTTAAAATAAATACTAATGACTACTTTTGCATCTGTATTCTATTTTTGAAAGTTGGTGAGTAACTTCAAAATTTCCATTTGTGTGGGTAAGCTTCATAAAACATAGTTGTATGTGGCAGATGGCAGAAAAACTGACTTTTGAGCACCGCTTTCCTGGATTTCCCTCTACTCTTTTTTTTTTTTTTTTTTTTAATCACTTCCCAAATTTCAACTAATGTTTATATAGTCTTTTAAGAGTAACTGTCAAAGGTCAATTTCAAATACCTTTGGATTAATATTAAGTTGGTAGCTAGGGGAAAACCACTTCTATTTGCAGATGGTAGTTTTTATTTACGGCTCTGGTAGAAAACTTTATTTTAAGTCTAGAAAAGACAGTGCTATGTAGGACTGTAAAGCTGACTATACTTAGGGGGCTTTTATTACTTCGGTGGGACCCACCTAACTTTTATGTCAGTTCTGGGAACAGGTGAAGGGAAGAGTGAGCTATGTTTTTATTTTAAATATTTTTCCCTATATATTGTTATTTTTGTAGATCTTTTTAAAATAAATTATTATATACTGGAGATTGCAATTCCACTATAGTATCCCACTTGATTCCAGTGTACAATATCAGATTGTTTGTATTGAAAAGAATGTATTTGATAAGTATTTGATAAGTTAACAGGAAAAGTTTATTTTCAAACTGTGCTGTGTTTGTGTCTAGCAGTTGGAAATACTTTTCCTATAGAAAATGAAAAATATATATATGACCTCATATGTACATTTGGATTAACTGTCTAATGATTACCCCAGGGCTGCTATAAACTTCTCTGAATAATTTAATAATTGCCTCTTTTTAACTGTTTTAAAGCCTTTTTTCTTGTCTTTTTTTTGGCAGAAAGTAATTTTCCCTAGCTATGGATACAGTATGCTCAGACTTGCATATGCGCTCTGTTCAGGTTTTAAACTGAAAAAATGTATAAAATGTGTATAAAGAAAAGTGTAAATAAAATATTTTTAATCTTTAAATACTCTTGTGTAAATTTTGTAATACTGAAAGTGTAGTGGACCTGGATTACTTTCTACAGGACTTCAGGGTTTACTTGGTTAAGCAACTCTTCCGTCAATGTTGTGTTGCTGTAATTCATAACAAGAAAAGTTGGATGTCCTTATATAGCATCAAGCTCATATCTTTAGCTGTATTTTACAGTCTTCCCAACTTTAATTGTTGTAGTGTATTCATGTGTCTACTCTGCATTTCAGGCTTGACATGATGTTCGGAGTTGACTTCATTGTTACGTTTGTAACTCAGTGTCGAGTTTAAACTCTAAGACTGAAAACCAAAGGCAGCTTTTGGTGTTAGCCAGGAGAAGAGATTGTTCCCTGCTCTCAGGTACACGGAATCGAGGGCTCTCAGACAACATGCGTTCATCACCCTTGGACCTCTAAGTGCCAGAACTCCAAGTCATACTGCTTAATGTTTCCCGTAACAGGAAGGGGAAGCTTCATTTCAGGATTAAAGTGTCAGATTAGAACAACATTCAATACCAAGAAACGGGGATGGGGAGGTGGGGCAGGGAAAACAGGAGGTTATGATCTTATTTTCTCAAGCAGTCCGATGAAAGCCTTCCTTGTCACTCACTTGCCACGCTTTTCTCTGCCACTGTTTTTCAGCAGCTCTCTTGCTGTCAGATCAAAGCCCCTGGTTTAAAAATCTGCTATCAAGAATGTTTGAAAATAACTCTGCACTCTCTCTCTCTTTTTTTTTTTTTTTTAAATACTGAGTTCTAAAATAGCATTTTCATTTTATTTTAGTACTTTAAATGATTTAAAACTTTATTTGCATGAATTTAACTCCCTCCCTCCCCTTTGGCAACTTGACTTCATCCTATGCTAAGTAGTACTGTTTAATGGGAAAATGCTGTTGATGAATTTGTGCTGGTCCCAGGGGGATGCGTCGTGGGAGGAAAGGCCTCTCTTAATTGTGATGTGTCCCCATATTTTAGTTCAAAAGGAGACCAAATGTATTAGATCGATACAGCGGAAGAGAAGATGACAGCAGTCTTTTTCACATTGTAAATGTTATTTACAATTATTTTTGTTCACTTTTTTAATTTCCCTTCTCTGTGAGCCAGGTTGTATTTTTGGCAATACCTTTCTTCCATGATGCTACACTGGCCGACTGGACTTACTTGTTAGCACCTCTGTAGTTGATTAGGAATCTCCAATAATGGTTCCATTATTTCTCTAAGGAAAGTGCACGTTTTAACTGGTTCATAGTTGCTCATACCGAATTCTTCACTTTTTTAGAATATGCGACCTTATTTTTTTGGCAGTAGTTCAGTCATCTGTGTTCACTTGTTTTGTGCAATAGGAAATTAGTGTTGGTTTAGTAAAGGTTTTTTTCAGTTAATTCCTTCCAGATTCTTTGGTATGTTATCCATCCTTGTTGACGTGAAATTCTTAATTTCAACTGTTTTCCCCCCTTTGTACAGTTGGGGTTTGGGGGGGTTTGGTTTTGTGGTTGGTTTTTTGTTTGGTTTTTTGGTTGTGTGTGGTTTTTTTTTTTTTTTTTTTTTTTTTTTTTCTGATTCCATCAGCTTCATGATATGGAAAGGAAAACTGTTGCTTTGGGTGTTGCACAGATTCTGCATTAGTTCTGTACCTTCCAAGTTCAAAACGTTCTTGTGGACATGTGATTCCCCCACCCAGCCTTTAGCTTGTTGAGTCTTGCTGATGTTTCAATGTCGTTTTTTCATCAGAGTGCCCTCTTGTCCATGGCAACTTCCTTGGCACGTGCAAAATTTTCATCCTTTCAAGGGAGAGGGTAGGGAATATGCGTTAAAGACGGTTTTAATTTGTTGTTTTCATTAACACTTTCCACTTTTCCATTTGATGCTTTAGTTGCACTGACAGGTGCTTTAGGCGATGTTTACAGGTGAAAATAAACCTCATTGTGATCTCTAGGTACCCCGTGACTCTTCAGTCATCTATCCATTGGAATGAACGCCAGCATTAAGCATCACATGCTGAGCACCAGGCCTTCTAGGTTGATGTGATGTACTACTTGAGGAACTAAAAAAAATATGCGTTTTGCCATGTATCTGATGTCTGTTAGATGCGTCTCCTGGTGATATCACCCTTGGTAGCAGTTCTCCTGCATTAAGGATAAATGTTGCTCAATAAGTGGTGCTGAAAAAAATACTTGTTTTCTAATGAGATAGATGGCTTTAATGGTTAACCCTTTTATTGCACTATTTAATTTTAACAGACAGATACGTCTTTGACCTAAACTGGCAGCCTCCCTTCCCATACCCATTTCAGTATGTCCTCAGGCATGCTGTAAGCATTGGTTGGTTTGCTTTTTTTTTTTGTGTGGTTCATCTTACAAGTTTGTATTACACTAACCATATAATTCTTTTTCTATGTGAGAATCTTTATCTCCTGTGGCGAATTGTGCATGTTATGGGTCTGTTTGTGTGTTTGAGTACTACTGATGAGACGCTCTGACTTTACCATCCCTTCTTTCTCAAAAGAATTGCATAACGCTAACTGAAACCAAGTATTTCCCCATGTTTAACTTCTGTAGTCTCGGGAGAAATTCCAAGGTGGTCAGTGTATTCCTCTTGTGTTTGCCTTCCCAGATTGCCCAAGTCACACAAAATGCATGGGGTTGTGCTTGTGGTGGTGACACTGGTGTCAATGCAAGGCATGGCCTAAGCGTTTTCTCCTCTGTTGGTGTAGCGATGGCCTTCATTTTCATTCCTGCAAAGCCCTCTTGGGTAATTTATTCCCAGGATGGAGTCCTAGTCACTTGGGTGTCCTTGGTCGGCTGAGGATGTTCCATGGGATTTGCCTCGTCTCACACGGGCTCTCACTTCTTCCTCTGGCTCTTACAGGCAGTTCTGCAAGGATTTTTTTTTTTTTTTACCTAACACAAGTGGCAACTTGATACCGAGAACTTATTTTAACATCATAATGAAACCCAAAACATCAAAAATTAAAGTTTCAGAAGGAGGCATTTCAGAACGCAAAACCTTTTATATATATCTGTATTTCTTCTCCTCCTGATTCTCAGTTCATTTATTGCAATTGGGAAGACTTACTGTCAAGTAGTAGTTTTTCCTTCACTGTTTCTCCTGACAGGTTATCCAAAACACTGAAGAGAATTATGTAGTCAGAAAAAAACTAGGTGATGATAATTAACTGAACTATAGCTTTTAATTTAATGACTTTTCATGGTCTTAAAGTTGGGAGCTGATCCAGTTAACAACTTTATTGGAAGTGTTTCCGCTGATTGCTGAAAGAGCTGGATTTTTGGCTCAGTACTGTTCTCTGAAAATAAGGGGAGTGAGGCAGACCTCTATGTAAGTTAAATAAACTAAGTACTCCAGCCAAATAAATCTCAGTACAAAATTGTTAACACCCAAATAATCCACCAGCTGTACTTTGCAGAAGTTATGAACCTTACAAAATGATCACAGTTGCTCAGTTTTAGTTTTGTCATAGCTTTATGGTGCAGAGATTTTTATTTTTCCCATGGTAAAAATTAATTGCAAGAATGTATGTTTTGCTGAACTTGTTAAACCGATGTAGGAAGCCATGCTTTCAGATTTGCAGCCTTGTTCAAAGCGGGGCAGAATGCATTAAAGTAACTAGAAGGGTTAGCAATTTTCCAGTGCCTTAACTTTTGAAGATTTATGCATCTGCTGTGGATGGAAATCGTCCAGTATCCTCCAGAGATAATACCTGGGGCCAGGCATACAGTTTGCCTGCTTCATATTCCCATTCTTCTGTAGCAAAAGATTGATCCCTCAGGCTTTTCAATTTGTGAAATCGCCATCCCTTGATGTTCAGCGAAGTCGCTCCTCTTTGTAACGTCCCGTTTCTGTACCTGTGTAATACCATGCATTGTTACACATGTACAAGAGTAAGAACCTATTCAGTCACACTTGAGAAATGTGACGTTTTTCTCATCTATAAAACTGCCAAAGCAAGCTAAATCATTGTTTTTCACCTGCGCCAGCACCATATTGTACTAATTGACGAGACCGAAGGGGTACTTCCAAATGCTGTGCCAGAAAGAAACAGTTAAAAGTAAAGACAGTGTCAGTCTGTGCACCAGCACCCTGTGCCCCTTCAGTTCCTACGCCGAAGGTGCAACTCTGCCAGCCGTAGCCCTCCTCCGTAGGGTGTGGGGGCAAAACCATAAATGACTTGACGTTGTGAGAAGTAGTAGGTGATAACACATGTTAAACATATGAGGAATCACTGGGGGAAACGATCTAAATAAGAGTTTTCATTAGTGATTATGGAAGACCCCTGAAACATGTCCTGGAGTTTCCTAATCGCACTTCAGGATTCAGCATCTGTAAGGTCAGGTGTTGCTCCTTGGTGGAAAATGCTCCCAGAATGGAAGCAGTAGTTGACGATACCAAACATGATGGTTTTTGATGAACGTGAGGCAAAGGAATGGAAAGTTGCAAAACCAGCCTGAACAAATGCCGTGGTACCAAAGAGCAAGGAACTGGAGTCGGAATTCCTGGCTAAGGAGTACTCACCACGGAAACATAGGATTATGTCCTGAAAAGGGCATCTTGCTTCCAGTTTTGCCTCATATCTGTCATTCTCTCGCAATCAAATACGCCCCCTTAATTTTTGCTAGCTTCTGTTGAGCTTGAGAAGAGCAACGTGTTGGCTGCATGGACACTGTACTGGGCCAGTAAGATTAAAATGAAGAGCTGATGAATTGTATGGAAATGAAGATCTAGAAAAGAAAAATATTTAAAAGCCAAATACAGCCTTTTCTTCTCAAAAAGGGTGTTACTCTAGGCTGAACAAATAAAGCCATGAAACCAAATTCTGCCTTCTAGAAATGGAATAATAAAGGTTTTGCCTTACGCTTTTCTCCTATTACCTCAAATGATGGTGGCAGCATCAGTGAAGAAGAAATATGGATGATTCTTCATGTGCCGCTGAGCTCTCTCTCCTTGTTCAAGCTGCACAACAAACCTCTGCAGATCAGTCTGCTGCTCTTCTGCTCCCTGGAATCCTGTAAGGCTTCAAGCCCCAGCCTAGGGGCTTCATGGGGAAGCAAACCAAAGCTTAAGCCCAGAGTTAACTAACAACCTAAGTATAGGCTTCACTACTCAAGTACACAAACCTTGGCGGATTTCTCAATAACGTGTATGGTGCAGGATGTCGCACAGCAGGTCGTGGTACGTGCTGCATTCTCCAGCTGCTCTCCGTGTGTGCACATGAGTGGTAAGTCCCATGGACCTCACGGTAACTCCTCTCGCTCTTGCAAGTGTGTGTGGATACTGTTAGAAACGTTAAAATGCATTTCATAACAGCAAAAATGAAGACACTAGAACACTTTCAGTATTAGACTGTAATAATCATGTAATGGTATATGTATATAGTAAGCATATAATACATTCTACTTCTCATTCATAATGTGCCCTGGTAGAAAGTAAAATAGAAATTAAAACCCTTCAAAAATGATCATCCTAAAAGTCATTTTTAAGTAAGAAAGTAAGCTCAGCATGTCACTGTTAATTGTTAAAGAGGCAGCCAGTAAAAGAAGGAACGTGTGCCTTTAATTGGAAATTATTTAGTAGACCCAGAAAGTGTCATTCAGGTAAATAAGGTACTACAGTTAATATGTATGTTTATGAAGTTTCTGATGTCAATACATTTATAGGTAAATGAGGTAAAGATATTCACGTCATCTTGCTAAGGAAGTAAGGATTACTGTGAAAATAATTTTTAAGGTAGAAAGATTTGATGCGCTAAATACCTAAAGAGACTGGCATCAGATGCAAGACCTTTCACCTTTTAGCCTCAGTTAATGTCCAAAACGTATCCTGCTGGACTGAAATCCGGGACACATTTGAATTTTGAAAGGAGTTGGACTTTGTTGTGATGGGTGCTCAAGAGCATCAAAAAGGTGTTTGTGTCCTCACTGCTACTTGTAGCACATACCTGTGCTTTAGAAGACGATTGCTAATCTCTGTTGGTAGTATCAACAACCTGTTAACGGAAGAATTAATTCGGTGGTGCTGGAAGGGAGTAATTGGGAAAACATGGAACTAGAGCTACTGATGGCTGCAGTGAGAAGGCAAAGATTTGAATTAGGGAAGGAATGTTTGGGTGTTTAACCATGGTGATATCAAAAGTGAAACTATATGCAGTTAGATTATACTGCTTTTTTTGCATGATATGTTTCTCTTTTCTATCTGTCCCCTGTCTTAGAATATAGGATCTTTATTTGGAAAGCACTGAGTGTACTTTGGATGCTGTCAGAACGTGACAAAGCTGATGAGACAGCACGCGCTGAAATTCAAGTACTGGTTTACCCCAGATGTGAATGCAGTAATGCCTTTGCTGCAATTAAAGGTAGGTCAGTGGGAAAGCACAAAGAGCTCTGTGATGGCATCTGTCTTTAACATTCAATTTACTTTCTGAACGTATGACTTCACACCTCATAGCTGCCAAAATTGCACCTCTGGCAAACGTTGAAAAACGACCCACCTTAAGTACGAAAAGCAAAAGCACAAGGTTTAGTTTCGCTCCAAATAAAACAGTATTGTTAAATACAAAAAACTGTTCAACCCCCCTTTTTTTTTTTCCAAGTTAGGAAGTGAATGAAGGAGAAATAATGGAAGTATTCTTAGGAATATGTGAGCTATGCTCCCTTCATAAAGACACTGGGAAAGGTCCATCATCACACACCCCCATAAAAGCCGGTTCAATTAGCCGTTTAACAAATACGTGTTAAAAGCGATGGGGACGTGAGAAACGGATTATGTGCTTTGGAGACCAACCTGGTAAAGCTGCGCATTTAGAAAGCCAGGCTCACGGTGTTGGAACAACTGAAAGCCGAGTTTGCCGAGCCCTTGTGGTTGTGCGTTTTCTGTTAACTACGTCTTTTCAAAAGAACTTGAAGAGAGACCTGCCAAACGGCATTCTTTTAACTTAAAGCACGACGTGAAAAAGCTGGAAGAGGCAGAAAAAGCCGTTTACTGCGCGGTGACCGCCACGCCGGTGGGCGGGGCCCGGCCCACCGCCGCGGGGGAGGGGGTGTGGCCTGTTTCAAACGGCCCCGCCTCCTCGGTGGGCTGGGGGGCGTGACGTCAGAGCGCAGCGACGCGGTCGGTGCTTCCCGCCCGTTCGGCAGCGCCATGTTGAAGGTGAGGTAAAGCGCTGCCCCCCCCCCCCCCCCCGGCTCCAGCCCCCGGTTCGTCGCCGTTGTCGTTCGCCTCTTGGTTGACAGGGTTACCCGCTCCTCCGGTCCGCGTCCCGGGGGAGCCGGCGGAACGGCAAGGCGGCGAAGACCTTTCCCTTCTGGCTCTCCCGCCGCCGTTCCCGGTCCGGGGCCTTGAGAGGCGGGACGCGCCGGTTCCCCCGCGGAGGCGGGCAGGGCGGCGGGCCAGGCCGGCAGGGGGCGGCCCGGGAGCGCGGCCCCGCGCTGAGGCGACCGGCCCGGCCCGGGAGCGCGGCCCCGGTTTCCCCCGCTTCCCCTTTGAAAGCAGGGTTTTGTCGCTCGGTTGACGGTAGCGAAGTTGTTACCCATGACTGATTTTCGATTATTTATATTATTATTTTTTTTTTCCCTCCACGCTTCAGCTAAAACCATTCTCAAACCCGTGGCCGCCGTACGTACCCCGGGCGTTTTGTCTTTGACCCTCACAAGCTGTTCGTTTTACTCGTGTTGCAGCTGCGTAATGTCTTCTCTTTTTTTTTTTTTTTTTTTTTTTTTTTTGAAAAAAAATCGCTTCAAAATCGCGTGCCGGCTCCGTGCTGCACTAAAAAACCCCGCACAAACACCGCGTTCGTAATTTAGAATGATTTCTTGGGTACAGCAGCGCGGAGCTGCGAGTTAGCGGTGTGTCGGAGTTTGGATTCCCACCGTCGTGACTGTCCTCTCGATCGTCTCCCTTTATTGCATGTAGGTTTTCAGCGAAATCGGTGAAAAGGAGTGAACGTGCGTGATCTGGGCTTAAGTCAGGTAATTCTCTCAAAGGTCTTTGCCTCTGATAAGAAGAGCCCCGGGTCCCTTCAGGCTAAAAGCAAGTTCTGTGTTTCAGTCACATCGTTGTCATGACTACTGGGGAAGCAGGAGGTTTGCTTTTTTTTTTTTTTTAAAAACTGGTGACGCTTGATTCTTGACATGCATTCCCTTTTGTACCTTTTTTGTTTGTCAAATATTGATAATGTATTGATATGCTGAGCAGCCTATGCTTGCTGTACTCGTCGCAACATTTTTTGGTTTTTTTTGTAATTTCATGTTGGGACAATTGCTGGAATTCTTATGTAGGGATTTTACCTCAGAATTGTTGAGAATTCCATAAGTGATACTGAATTGTCATTAAAGGTGTTATGTATGAGCCTGTGGGTTTAGGTGCTGTGCATAATATTACTACTTCTATACAACCGTTGAGGTTAGGCAGGTATCAGTGCTTCAGGCCAACCTGACTTTTTGCCCCTAAGAGCAAAAGGGCGAGGTGGCTTCTTGTCCTTGATATTTGTGCTTCAGGGAACAGGAGTGCTCAAGAGTTTGGTTTTGGGGGTTTTTTTTAGTTGGGGTTGAGAGATAGGAGGAAGAATGGAAAAAGGAGAGAAAAATGAAGCAGCTTCATATGTTAGGACAAATATCAGCCTTCACAAAAGTATGAGTATAGACTTTTTTTCCTTTTGTTCTTCCTTTCCCCAGTTGTGATAGGGTGACAATAACAGTAACAAGTGAACTGAGAAACCACAGACAAGAGGAAAAAAAGACAAAAGTTCTAGTTAATCTTCAGCTCTTTGTTCCCTGGGTTGTACTGAGAACTAATATGGGATTTATTCATCCCAGGGGCATTTTTTAGTTAAGAATTTTGAGAAAGACAGTAAAGCAAGACAATAGAAGATGAAGTATGATGGTCTTTTCCCCTCCAACTTCCAGGTAGAATTTGCTTATGAGTGATCTGGTGTCTACAGATCAAGTTGAAGTCTTCGGCTAGAGAAAGGAATAAACTTGGTATCTTTTTTTACTTAAATGCAGAGCATTGCCTAGAGAAAAGAATGTCAGCTCTACTCTTTTGGTTATCAACTGAATAGCTGTAAGACGGGCAGACTGAAGGCACGGCTCAATGAAACTGTTTCACTAAACCTGTTGGTTTAGTAATGGGTGGTTAATATGGAATTAAGAACTGAGATCCTAAAGTGGATTTTGGAAACAAAAAGTAGGACGGATAATCTTTCATACTACAAAATAAACTTTTAGTATGCCTGTATATACGTTGCTTTAGTACCGGTTGTATCTGTCCCGTAAACTTAGCTGATGTAGAGGACCATTGCGGCATAGCTTTAACAGCGCATTTAAGGAGAGATTCATCGTGCACTTTTAGTTGTTAATTTCATTTTATTTAAAATGTAAATACGAAACCTTTGGAAAATGTCTGAACTTCAGTATTTTGATAATATGAACAGTTGACGTTTTCAGTCTGAGTAGTTCTGTGATCGCTGATAACTGTGAAACCAAGGTGCTTCCATTCTTGTGCTCAGCTGTTTGCGTCTGTATATAAAAATCTCAAATATTTAAAGTATTTGGATTTACTATTTCTGCTGGTCACATTTAGCATCGTTTACACTGTTTGGAAATATTTTTCAGAATGAAAATGCATTTAGATTTTTGCCTTTTCAGTGACAGAACAGTTTTGCAGTGAAAACAGGAAAGATTGAGGAAATAGATTCTACAGCTATTAATGGTTAGTGGTGTTCATGTTTTTATCTTGGCTAATGAAAGTATGTGAAAAGTCTTTGTTTAAGCAAACGCTATTAAAGATTATTTATGTCTTTCCTTGGCTGTGAAACAGCTGATCCAGTCATTGTGGTGTTTCATTATAGTGCTGTGATAACGAGTCCATAAATTCAAATAAGGAAAAACTTCCATTTTAAGCAAGTTTTTCCATACCTTGTGATCCATCAGATCCCTTACCTTTTCTGAAAAGCAATCCTATGACCTAGTTCTTGTGTGCTGTTCCTCTACATGTAAATGAACATTTTCAGGAAGTTTGACAACTATCTAGTCTAATTTTGAGTTTGAGGCGTCTTGGTTACATTTAATAAATATTCCATCTGCAAAGCAGTGGAAGAAATTTAAGCTGCAAAGGCTGCTCTGTATACGATAAGCATGTAGTCTGGATAATTTTAAAGCTATTTTTTAGCAGTTCTGCAATGGACAGAAACAAAGCTTCAGAGTAATTGTCCTGTGGCTAAGTCAGTTGTCATCATAACAGGGTGAAGGATGTATTGGTTTGACCAAGGCTTCAGTTTCACAAGCAGCTAGGTCGGTGTAATGTACCCTTACTATTTCTGAAAAGGAAGAGGGCTTGCTGCCTTCTCCTTTTTCATCCTCTCTTCCCTGGCCACACAGTTCCTCTGGTGCTTGTCAGGCTGTTTCATGGATGGGTTCAGCTTACTAAGCCCGTACAAAGCTCTCCACTTCTTTTTCAGGATTAATCTTTTGCCAGATTGGCGAGGTGAATTGCCTCGTGGTGGAAGCATCCGGCCACCAAAGCTAGGGCAAGGTGAGCAGCAGGACTTCTGGGAACCGATGGCGCGAGCAGAGCCAGCCCTCTCCAGTTTGGTGGCCGCAGGCTGTTAGATCCACTCATGCTGTAACCTGATACAACAAAACACAGGCTGTTGTAACTCTGCACATGTTTATCTGGGCAGTAAATGTGAGACGCTGAAAGGTTTCCCATCTGAACTGCCGTTTCTTGAGTTAAACGTTGCTGTTTGTAAGGATGTGCACTTGTTGGAAAATGCTTTCTGTGCATTCTTGATTTGCTATGCATCTAAGATTTTTATCTTCTGGTTTTTAAGTTAAAGAAGTCTCTCCTGTTAAGAAACACAATTTAGCGTAGGTCCTGAATATATGAAGAGTTATATCCGCCTTACTCGTGGTGGTTGTGTTGTGTGACTGGATTGAATCTGAAGTATTCAAAAACAGTCAAGTATCTGTCACAATGCACTGTAATTCATGTTTCTCACAGAAAAGTAGGAGACATTCCTAAAATTCTTAGAAAGCAGTGATTATGTTCTGATACTTTGAACTGTAGGTCTCTTCCCCGCCCTAAATCTAGGTGCAGACACTAACTAGAAATAAAACACTGAACTTCTGGGTACTAACTATGGAAAAATGGACATGTTGCGTACATTCACAAAGTTGTTTAAAATACGAATATAATGTTGTTAGTATCTATACTGAGAAAGCTAATGAAAATTATGTTTCAAGTGAGAGAAAACAGATCTTTTTGTGAGATGAAAACTGATGCGATTAGCATTTGTCTACTGTCTCCTTTAGCCTTAGGCTTTTCCAAATACCATCTGAATAATTTAGGTGTTGGCATTTATGAGTGTCTGAGAGCATTAGCTTGTGTACCACTGACTCCCTTTTCCCCTAACTTCTAAGCATCTTAATATATCACTTATATACCGGGACATAAACATTGTCTACATGGATGTGTTCAAACATGTTGCCATTTTGTTTGTACTTAATGATTTACATGTCTCCCTATAATGTTTCTAGGTAATTCGGCTAGGGGCCACCCCTGTTAGCCTGAGCTTGCTCTCTATCCAGGTTTATGCTTCCTCTTCAGAGAAGGACACTTCCAAAAAGGAGTTGCTGAAAATTGAGGAGGTAAGTGTGGTTAGAGCCCTGGTGCTCTTCTATCTGTATGGAAATACCTACAGAATTCTGAAAGACATTGTGTTTTGATGTGTGAAAGCATTTAGGTACATCTCTTCACCTTTTGTATTCTTGCCTTTAAACTTCTCAATTTTTAGTAACAGAGATATCGATATGGTTTTGCTTCTTTTACGTGAGGGTTGCATTTGATGCCCTCCGCTTGATAGCGTCAGGCTTGCTTGTGTGTAAGATCCTTTTCCTACATCAAAGCCTACTTTTCTTCATTTGGAAATTACCTTTTCATGTTTGTAGATTTACTTGTGGTCATATTTCAAATCCACAGGAATATTTTCTTTGCTTTTTATCTAGGTAACACCACCTATTTTTTATTACAAGTCCTGTTGGCAAATTCTAATTAAATTTCATTTATGTTCTCCAGTAAAATGGAAATAAAAACTTTTGATTTGCTAAAAATATTCTCTTTTTTACAGGCAAAATTCTTGTCTGGCACTGCTTTGAATCCAATGTAGTAGCCTACAGAATTTTATCAGTTTTCCTTTCTTTAAAGCATTCCGACCTAAGCAACAACAAGTACAATAAGTAGTGATAATAAAACCCTGTTACTTTATTGTTTCTCTAAGATGTTACAGTTGTCTTGGTTATATCACAAGTAGAGCTTTAAAACACGCTGTCAAACTGTAGACTCACCAGCATTGTTGCATAGGCTTTTAACAGTCTCCAACATTAAAAAAAAAAAAAAAAAAAATTGTAGTTCATAACTCAATACAGCTTTATATCCATGTGAGTTTGTAGTTGTTTAAAACTTTTAAGTACTTCAGCTCAAGCTAAAGTGGTGTTGCACCGGCAGTGAAACTGAATGAAACTTACTTGTTTGTATACTTAAGTCTTTTGGATGTATCTGCATGGGCAGTTTACTTGCATAGTATGAGAGGATCAATAGTTGAAGCAGTTTCCTGGCTTCACCCCAGTGAAGTAACCTTAGCTTGGGCCATCGCGTGCCCTGTACCACCACTGGCATGAGTCAGTAATGAGGCAGCAGTTTGAAGTTACACATGTGCTGAATAATTGGCTTGCCCATCAGCTTCAGCAAAGCAGAATGTGCAAGCTGTGGAGTTTTGGTTGCCTTTCTTACCATTCACAGAGTATGTTAGTTTGGATATCTACTCTGTCAGCTGTATAGTTTCATAAAATGTATGGGAATTTCCTTATCTCTGAGACTTCTGTCCATGTGCCAGATGTGGCTGTTGGGTTGTCTAACAGGATCAAAGTTAAAATGATTGTGACTGTGATTGCCAGAAATGACCGGATTTCCTAGGGAAATCAGACTTAAAATGCTTGTCTTCCAAAGTATTATGGGAAATCCAGCTGCAAGAGTTATCGAATCATTTGACAAACTCTATGTCATTATAGATTTTGTTACGGTTAGCAGCTTTTTTTATTATGAGAGAGATACAGTTGTTTTCCAACTTATCTTGAAAAGAGGGCTAGCTACACTTTGATGCAACAACATATGTAAACATCAGTTTATAATAACTACAAAATGTAGTATAAATGCGGTATAAAATACAAGGTCTTTATACTGAACATCGGTGTAGCATATAAAGTGCTAGGAATTTTAATAGGTTTTGTTTTGATCTAAACTTTGCTGTTCATCTTCAACAGTATAGACTTTGGTCTTTTTTTTGGAATAAGAATGGAATTTAATGAAATACAATTTTAAATATGTTTAGGTAATTGTAATAAATACGTTGTGATGCTAGACCCTAAATACGGTGTTTTAGTATTTATTGTGTGAAGATGCCCATTGCTCTTCAGGTGGATGTTACAGTTCCTATTTGCTAAGCCCCATGGTGCTATTAATGCTGTCAGTTGCTGATGTGGTTAATGACTGCAACATTGGGATGTCATACCATTTTCCTGCTCAGTAACAAACAGACAAATTTGTATTGGATGTTACCTTTGTTAGAAGCTACTTAGACTCTTTAATGATGGCTTGTGCAAATATAGAAAATGATCGATTGTGATTTCAGAGTTCTAGTACATTTAGTATGTTAACTGGGAACCAGAAGTGCTGATTAAGACCAGAAACATTTTTCACAATTAATGTTTTGTGTTCTTATTGAACTAGTTTAATATTAATTTATAACCTGTGACTTGGATCGTATAGCAGCTATGAATGAATTGCACAGCAATTAGAAGTCATCTTCATCATAGTATATAATTAAACTTTGCTCATAATGGTTGTCTCACAGCTGTGCCTGAATTTTTATTATGCATTGTTTATGCAGTAAGCACCATGTTAGGTATTCTCTGGTTAGACTGTTCATGCCCTGAAGACCTACTTACACAATTACACCTTTGTTTTTAACCTCTTGTTTGCTAATATTCACAGCTGTCACTCTACTCCTCTCCAGCTCGTGAGACTAAATATGTGGAGAATCCACAAACCCAATTGGAAGAGGGGGTTTCGCATTTACGGCATGTTATGGAGCCATATACAGCCTGGTGTCAGGTATAATGGTTTTACATCACATCTGGTTGTGGTTCAGTGATAAGGGTTGAGCTAGGATATTTTTTTTTTTGGAGTCAGAATTAATAGATAGCAGCAAAGTAAAAGTTGATAGCTGTACAAGCATTTTTCCAAAATGCTGCATTACTTAAAATTTTCCACAGTTCTGGTCATAATATTTACCCCCTCCTCACACAAAATCAGTTGTTTATTTCTACTAATTTGCTGAACTAAACCCCTGCTTCTTTGCATTTTGTATCCCTCCAAAAGAATTAAAAGAAAATGAACTAAAGCTTAGAATTGTTATCTGAAATAAACTTTAAGTTTAAAGATACCTAGGGATACCTTGATGTGGTACTGTCCTGTCACTGAGGAAGACAGGAGAGTGATTAAATTTGTCTTCTCCATGCTCAAGGAGGCCTTAAATTATCAAGCAGTGCATTTTGGAGCAGCAATACCAAATTGTCCACACAACTGTGACAAAACACAGCTTTGCAGAAAATAAATCCGTATTTGCTGAACTGGAATGTTGAGGGAAGGAATGCGGCTCTCTGGAAGGGATAAAATCCCAGGCCACTAGTAGTGGCAAACCTTGTCCCCAAACCTTACCCCGAAACTTTCTTAGATATTTTATTAGGTAGCATGTTTATACTAAATAGTCATTAAATACAAAAATAGTCTTTAGAGCATAGAGGAGAACCAAGATCTTTGTAATCAAGCCCTAAATTATTGATAGTAGATTGCAGAGTTATATGATAGTTTTCTTGCTCCTTCCTGACCCAGCAAACGTTGAGGCTTACTTTTGAAGCAAGGGCATCCTTGTCATCTGGTTGCCTCTTGGCAACTTTAGGTGATTCTCTGCTTTGCCCTCTGGCTGTTGTGAATCCTTTTGTTAAGCTGCAGGCTGGTTTTCCAGTTCTCCATAGAAAGCCAGGCTGTTCAGATCAGAGCGTCCTTTCTGCCTAGAAGTTCTGTGTTGTGGTACTAACCTTTAACAGTACTGAAGCATTTTTTCAGAAATACTGAGGGTTACTCAGTCTAGTGATGTGTTTCTAAAGTGCCACCAGCAGGAGTACTGACTTCAGTTTTGAAGGAGAAGGGGGATTTTCCACAGTATAGTTAGAGCTCTGACCTCCTAAATGCATGGGTTCTGTTTAGTTGCCTGCAGTAACTGTAAATTTGAGATGAGGTTAGTTGCCCAGTTGGACTGACTGCAGGTAAGCCTTGAACAGTGCTTTATGTCTCACTGGCCTGTTGTCTTCGTATTTGCTTTATTTTTTTTGTCTGTGTGATGATCATTTAAATAAGATGTGCTTTTCTGCTCACACACAACAAGCCATTTCCTGGCAGTGGTTTACTGACTCATTTTATGAAGTGGGCATGTAAACTTTATGGGTTTGGGGTCATCTTGCTTGCTAAACTGTAGTCAGAGATGGTTTTGGTTTTACACTGCCCCTACGCCCTGCTATGTTAAAGAAGATAACAATTTAGGCGCATCTCAGTTGTCTTTAAAATTAAAAACATAACCCAGGATAATGAGAATAAAATTGGTTAAGTTCGTATATCCATTTTACTTTTTCAAAATTGCTTGCTTAACTGTAGTGGAAAGTCAGTTCAAAACACAGATGTAGAAATGAGTCAGTTATGTGTGAGCTGTGACAGCAGATCAGACTTAGTCTCTGGGGTCTTTAGAGCATGTGCTTTGTGCTTTTTCCTTGACTTTTAATAAGACCAACATCCATTTAGAGTTATGTTGTGTGTCACATGCTAACACTTTTTTTTTTCATGACAAGTTTTTTTGTTTGTTTGGTTTTGGGTTTTGTTTTTTTTTTTTTGAAGTCAGTCTTGCCATTGAGGAAATGAAAGTTCTAAAGATATTATCCCCCATGCAGTATCCTAAACAAATAGTTTCACTTCTGCACAGATACAGCTCAAGTGGTATTGCGAGACCATTCTCTGCTTTAGCTTTGGGCTTACATGTTTATGAATTTGTTCCCTAATTGATAGACAGCCTTACACTGTCTCTCTGAAGGATTATTAGCATAATAACAATTAGCAGGATTGCTCTTTACTGAGATTTTTTTTTTTCTACTTTGATAAAAGGCAGTGTGAATTCTTTTACTTCCTGCATATTTTCAGTCTGAGAAAAAAATATAGAACTAGTTTGTGGGGTTGATGCAGTGCTCTTTGATGATTTATTTTGGCCATTGTATGGACATCTCATTTTCCAAGTCACTTCAAAAATGCAGTTTTGTTAGCCTGAGATAGTCTCTTGGAAAGTGGAATTTATCACCTTGCAGAATGAGTCATATGCCCCTGTGAAGTGCTAGGAAGGAGTTTATTGCAGTGTTGTACTTCCTTTCTTTGCATAAACTCAAATATTTTTGCAATACCTACCTACACTGAGAAACCTGAGATAATCCTGAGTTTCAGCTACCTGATCAGGAACTCAATGAAATACTGAAGTTCACTTCTGTGTGTTGAGGTATTATATTTCATCTGTGTCCAATGACTGCTTTGAGAAAAAGCTGTACGTTACGCCAAACATAAGGTTGAGCAAGCATAGCCCTGTAATTGAAGGGTGGAAATAGGAATAAAAAAGTTATTTCTAGGGACCCAACACTGGTTTTTTTAATTTTTTTTTTCCCCAATTCCCCCCCCCCCCCCCCCCCCCCCCCCCCCCCCCCCCCCTTTTCTTCATCAGGTCAGTTACAGTCTGTAGTTAATGTTTTACTTACTTGGTATCTATTTACTGTTTTCTTTTTTTTTTTTTTTTTAGGATCTTTATGCCAAAGCTATACCCAAATTAGAAAAAGCTGTTGAGCATGGTAGAGGTAAATCAGTTTAGTTTTCTTTAACTAGCAATTTAAAATGCAGGACTGTACTATATCTTCTGTTAAAAGGGAATTCCATTAAGCATCATTATATATATAATTTCTAATGCATTTAAGACTACTTTATTTGCACTGTATATCTGTTTACATTTCCTTTGTAGGTCATAATGACACTACATTTCTAAACAATTAAAATACAAGACCTGCATTTATGTTGACCAATGTCACTAAAAATGACAGTTACGCAGGAAAAGAAGGAAAAAAAGCCTCACAATTTATTCTCAGTTGGTAGTATTTGCTTGATCCAGCCTAGTAACTGAAACTTCCTGCAATGTTTATTATTTGTTGCAAATGTTAGGTCTTTTGTTTGTAATGTTTAGCCTTTTCATTTTGGTTTGCTTCCTTGGATCTCCTAAGAATTTTGAATTAATCCAAAATAATTTGTATTTATTTTTGGTTTTGGAAGCATCCTTTCATACTTAGGCTCATAAGGACTGAGCATGGATGCTATCTAGAGCTCATTTCAGATATTTGCCTCTTTTCCTTAAACTTAACAGTCTCAGTCTTTTGAACTCCTCTGTATGGAAGGTTTTTCATAGTTTTCCATTCCCCCATTGGATTCCCGTCTTTGAGTGAGCTTTGTTTATGCTGTGTCTTTCCTTTGTTCTGTGATTTGTTTTTTGTACAGTGTTTCACTGAAACTAATTCTTGTTAACGTGTAAATGTAAGGATTAATTTTGCAAAGGTTTTTATCAGTAATTTGAAAAAGATGTAATCGAGATGCAAAAGAGCAAAACAAAACAGATGGCCCAGGAGCAAAGGCAAAAGCTTCTATGAAAATTGGTAAATACAATACGATGTTCAGTTTCATTCATGTGTTACTAGAGAAGATCTCAAAGGCTTTGAATTTTATGCCAGCAAATCTAAAATGTGCATGATAGTTAAATGTGTTTTGATAACTCTTTATGTTTTGTAACAATTGCCAGCATGTATTGATGATTCCTTATCACAAAACCACTTTCACATTACATGAAAGCACTTTGCTCTGACTTCTTTTCAGAGGGCTGTGAATTTCTCCAAAACCCCCCTGCTGGATTTTACCCAAGGCTTGGTGTGATAGGCTTCGCTGGAATTGTTGGATTGTTTCTTGCTAGAGGTAAGTGGGAACCTTTTGAACTGCTGATGTTATGATTTGGGATAAGTAATTTATTTGTGGTTTTTTGGATACTAATTTTTAATTGTGATGCGTGAGATCTGACTTAACAGTACAAGCATGTTTTCTACAACGTTTCTCCAATTAAAAGGTGTGTAAGAACCATCAGTTATTGTTTATCAATACTGTATTTGTTACTGGAATCTAGTCTTTGATCTTTTCCAGTTCTAGCTTATTATAGCAAAAGTAGGAAGTTGGTTTTTTTGTTTTTTTTTTTTTGTTTGTTTGTTTGTTTTTTTTTTTTTAGCCTGCCGTGGTTTAACTCTAGCTGGCAACTGAGCACCACACAGCTGCTTGCTCATTCCCCCCTGCAGTGGGACAGGGGAGAGAACTGGGGGGAAAAAAAAAAAAGTATAATTTGTGGGTTGAGATAAAGACAACTTAATAGCTAAAGCAAAAACCATGCACACAAGCAAAGCAAAACAAGGAATCTGTTCACCACTTCCCATGGGCTGGCAGGTTTTCAGCCATCTCCAGGAAAGCAGGGCTCCAGCACGCGCAGTGCTTACTTGGGAAGACAAAACGCCATCACTCCGAACATCCCTCCTTCCTCCTTCTTCCCCCAGCTTTATATGCTGAGCATGACGTCCTATGGTCTGGAATATCTCTCGTGGGTCAGCTGTCCCGGCTGTGTCCCCTCCCAACTCCTTGTGCCCCCCCAGCCTCCTCGCTGGTGGGGTGAGAAGCAGAAAAGGTCTGGACTGTGTGTAAGCACTGCTCAGCCCAACACTGTTTCCAGCACAAATCCAAAACAGCCCCATACCAGCTACTGTGAAGAAAATTAACTCTATCCCAGCCAAAACCAGCACATGGCCTAAAAATCTTTTTGATTGCTTAAGTTCTTGATCATGTGTCACTGTAGAAAACTACAGAGGAATAAATTACGGTAAAATACAGAGCTTCCTGAACTATGATACATGTACAATTAGTTGTATATTCAAGTTCCTTCGAAGTATTGTGTGTCCAGGCACAGAGCTGCTGCAGATGGTGACATTCAGCAAAAAATACTTGTGAACTCTGGGTGTACTATAAATACATACACGTTTTGTGCTATTGGAAGGTGATACAGTTAATTTCATCACACTAGTTGAAGAAGCTAATATGTTTATGCTTTCATAGAAATAAATGTTATTTTAAGAAATGTTAAGCATGAAAAAGTATTTTGTGTTTGTATTGAGATATTCTTAATACAGTGAAACGAAATACCACAAGAATAAAACTTGTAGGTAATGGAACTGTAAAGTTTTAGAATTTAAATACTAGTAAGGACTTGCTTTGGATAAAAATAGACTTTTGGGGGACCTCTACAGGTTGAACAAGCTGGAAGTGTGTGCTTGGCTATGTAGAAATGGAAAGCATTCTGTGAATATATGCACTCCTCAAAATATTTGATTTTCCAGTGAAGATGATGAAAGCAGTATTTTTTTTTTTCCTAGCATTTTTCTTTTTTTTAAATGAAAATCAAGGTCTCCAACTTCACCCATTCAAAGTTCTTTCTCTTCAAATTCCTGCTGCTTGAGTTACGTGATTATGAATGAGAGAGGTTTCCAGCCTTTATGACTGTAGCAAAATGGGGCGGGGTGGAAGTGCAGTCTTGGGGCTGGATCTGAAAGGACAAGAGGGTCCTAAGTTTCATAAAAATAAAAATCCCTCATAATACAAATGTCTGATTTGTGAATCTTCTAGGATGGGAGCCATAATTTGGAAACTTTCTGTCTAGTTATAATTTACAACACTGGCTGTTGTTTTTAGAAAGTATTCAAACTGTAGGAGGAAGTGCCCCTTAACTTTGATGCTACAGAAAGTTAGAACTAAATATCTTTTTTTTTTTTTTTTTTTTTAATCCCTTCCCCACTTGGTCTCGCTGGAAAAATTGCTCCCTTGGAAGGTACAGATAAAATCTTCCAGGTCTAACCATAACACTTGAAGATACAGCTGCCCACCAAGTAGAAAGTACGGTATTTGGAGTTTAATCATGTGAATATTGTGTGGTCATCCAGCTTGGTTTAAAACGCCTTTGGAGATAATTTGTTCTAACCTTGTTGAGTAGTACTGGAATGGATATGGGAGTATTCCTAAACTTCCCTTTAATAGGTATCTCCAGCAGGTAGCAGCCTCTGGAAGGCATTAATACCTTCAACTATTACATTTATTCCTAAGGTGATATTGTAGGCACACTGATAAGCTGTCAGTAAGGAGGGTTTCCTCATTCCCAGAAATTACAACAAACATGTAATTTTTCTGGTGGTAAAGATGCAGTGAAGCTTGCCTTTTCTGTGCTTTCTTAGAGCTAATTAGTACCAAGTTCCCTCTTCCCAAGACTAGCAACATCACGCTATGAATGTCTCTTGTTTACTGCTGAGTTTCTCATCTCATCATGAGCATATGTTAGTGGAAACACTAAACGCTTCTAATATTTATTTCCTCTTCAAAATTCATTCTTCTTCTATTAGAAGCACGTGTGGCTTCAGATATAGACAGGCTGTTCTGTGAGGAACAGAACTACTGCATCCTGACTCCTGTACGTCTGTTCTATGACCTTTTTTCTCCTGTACTGCTTGCTTTTCTCCTTTACCTGTTCCCTTCTGTGTTCCTTTCTGACTGGATAAACTGCAGCATGCCCTGTAACTGATTGAGTGATGCATATTGTCACTGGCCAGCCAGGATACACAACCTGTGGCCAGCTGTGCTAAGAGGATAAACTTTTAAGGCAGTTAAATTATTTTAGACTTGTATAATTGAATGGAGAGTTCAAATTGATTAAAATGTTCAAAATGGGTTGGGCACTGAGCAATAGGCATATAGCATAACTGTAAGTACTTTAATTTAAAAGTACTTCCAAATGCTTTGCAAATTGCTACAGTGAATCAAGAAAAATTATTCTTAAGAGCAGTTGTGGAAGAATCAAGATTTGTGAGTCAGGGTAACTTATAAAGTTTGTATTGGAATGTCTCTCGTTCTGCTTGCTGTATCAAAAGAATGCTATCCTAACCTTTCTTTGCCTTTTTCCTTTTAGTTTAGAAAAGAGTATAAGTTGGTTTACTTCTCTTAAATATGTCTTAACTGTGGGTTTTACTTCATTATTCAGTACTGAAAGAAATTATGTATTACTACAGTAAATATAGTTGTAATTTTCACTATGGAAAGATGTTAATAAAAATATTCTCTTAAAAAGGTTAAAAGAATAATAATTGATCAGAGTAATCATGTTTCTTAAGAAACCAGTAGGTCTGAACAGAAAATATGCTAAACTGTATTTGATAAAATTGTTTTGATTACAAGTAAAAGGTTAGGGCCATTCAGCTGTCTTGGTTAACATAGACGCTAACAATGTTTTGGGTTTTTTGTTTTTTTGTTATGAAACAGGCTCAAAAATAAAGAAGTTAGTGTATCCTGTGGGTCTCATGGGTATTGGTGCCTCCATGTATTACCCTCAGCAAGCGGTTGCTATTGCAAAGGTCAGTGATGATACCTTTCTTTGGAGAAGTGTCTTACTTTGATTTTTGCCTCCTACCTTCAAATTAACTGGTAATGCATTTTTAAAAGCCATGTCAGTGTGCTTGGCACTTAACAAAATGATAGTCGTTTTGCCAAAGAACATGCAATCTACGCTCAAAGACGGTCATACATTCTGTTTCTTTTAGTGACTTTTTTTTTTTCCTAGCATCTGGAGCTGTGTCTTCAGTTAGAGGAACATAATTTTCTTTCTGAATCTCTAACCTCAAGTAATAATAAATTAATGTAAATATGCTTAGTAAGTACAGTGTGCATGTTTACTTACAATACTAAGGAAGCCTGAAATATCTTGAAAGCAAATGAAAACGGGGTTTGAAAGAAAAAAAAAAAGGGGGGGGGGGGCGGGGAGGTTCTGTAGAGAAATCATAGGAACAACATTTGGAGATAAACATTATTGCTGAAGTTTTCTGGGTTTTGTTGGATAGCGTTTTAAGAAAGATAGCATGCACATTCTGGAATGAGGTAAGAATTTTGCTGAAAGAAAAGTTGAGAAAGAACTGAAGAGACCAGACAATTGCTCATAGCCGCTACTGATGTCAGTTCATGTGCCTTGCTGTCCATGCTTAGTTGTACTGGCAGATTCTTCAGTTCTCCACCACATTCTTTTTCAAATCCAGCTTTTAACCACTCACAGTGCACATGTTTTAGTGTCAGAAATTCTTTGTATTTCGGGCTTTGGTAAATTAGCTATCCAGTTATTGGTGACTTGTGAATAACATTGAGATGTCAGGATGAAAATAGATATTCTCAAGAACATATGATGTTCTTTGAAAACTGAAAGGTCATTGTCTTAGGGAGAGTCAAAACGCTGTGTTTGAACTCTGCCAGCATGGTGGTACCCTGATCTTTGATGGAATCTTTTTTTAGTGCCTCCAGGATTCAGGTGCTCTGAATACAGATAGTTCTGTTGACTTATTCTCAGGGAGTGAAAATTATACAAGTGGCAGGAAAGAAAAACATAACAATTTAAGAAGCTTAGACATTTCTGTTGGAAACTGTGTGTTAAAATTCTAGTTGCCTTCTGAACAGTGAAGTGGGAAGTGATTGAATGGTGTTCAAACTCATGTTATTGTTTTTAAAGAAGCTCAGTTCAGTCTTAACTATGGATTTGCTACTAACAGCTTCACAATACCGTGTTTATTTTATGAAAACTTTGAAGTGCATGATTACCCTTTGATTAATTCACAGTTCTTAGTTTGACTGTAATGAAAAATCTGATATGGGACCATGAGCCTGAAACTTGATTGGAATAGGTTTAGCTTTGTTGACTTGGTCAGGACACTAGACATATGAGTTTGGAAACCTCTGTGGAGAGAGTGATATCCTAGATACTGTTTTGGTTCCTCTGATCTCTTTCGCACTTTTCTTTTCTGAAAGAAGGAAAGTTTTAAGTGTATCAGATCTTACTATCCATAATTTTTATGCTTTAATCTGAAACTGGAAGCACCTTCCTCTCTAGTAATTATTTTGAAATGTTTCATAGGCCTTTCAAAAAATTTCTGTAAGCGTAGAAGGGGATTCCTGCAGTACAAAGCTCACTTGCCAAGTTAATAGAACATTATAGGAAATATTCTGTATCATAAATTTTAGCTATTTTATTTATTCTTTATATTATGTTCTTTTTATTTTTCTTCCACATTTGAGTACTTCATCACTGCTTTTTCATTTACAGTTGTATAGTTCCCTTCATTTGGTAAACTTTCAGATTTGACCATACTTTAAAAGACTAAAAAAGTTTTGGGTGTGTTTGTTTGTTTTCCTTCCCACCTTTATTAAAGACTTTCCATTGAAGAGTTGGAAATAAACACAGCAAGATATAT
The DNA here is from genome assembly GCF_900496995.4 of Aquila chrysaetos chrysaetos. Lineage (NCBI taxonomy): Eukaryota > Metazoa > Chordata > Aves > Accipitriformes > Accipitridae > Aquila > Aquila chrysaetos. The sequence goes on from NC_044010.1 coordinate 44,989,790, forward strand.
TTGCAGTTGAAGTACAACACTTGATGCATCTGTCTGGAAGAAAACTTTTTTCATTAATTAAAATGTATGAGTTGCTAAGTGAAGTTATGGCAACAGAGTTCATCATTGGTAATAGGTAGTTTTCAGACAGTATTCATCTAACTGGAGACGGAAGAAATGCACAGACTAATTTTTTTTTCCTGCTTTAGTAATCATTCTAATAAATCACAAATTTGTAAGGGATTTATTGCCTCACTGCTAGTTTTACTTTAATTTGTATAACTTTGAACAAATGGTCAGACTGTATATGTGGTAATGGAACTGAATTTAATATTAAAGTTTATTTTGTTCTGCTGGAACTTTTAACTAGTGTTTTGGAACTGTATTGCTTTCCAGCTAATCATAATACATTCAAAATATTTTGAAATTCACTGTGGCTTATCTTCCATCTGGAAAAAACATTCCATTATGAAGTTACTTAAATCAGTCTCTTTATCATTAGAATTAATTTTTGTTCCTTGTTATTAGAACTTCTCAAATTTCCTAAAGTAGTGTGAGTTACGCTTATCTTCTTGAAAGAAGGAAAAGCTTCCTAATATATAAGTTTGTTTATTTCACAACAAACTAAATTGTCTTTTGAACCTATACCTCGTCCCTTGCCCAGTTCAGTTCATAAGGCATAAGCAGTTGTACTGGCACAACTGAAAGCCTGACATGATTACAGGAACTGTGGATTGGAAAGAAGGAGTTGGGGTTCCTTGATCCATGTTTACTGCAGAATGAAATGCTTGTGAAATTGCACTAGGACTACTTTCTCAACAATATAAATGTAGAAGAGCCAGCAGATTCTCAGTTTAGTTTCTCAGCATGCAATGTAGATAAAGAATTGCTAACCATAATTCTGCTCGATAATCTTGACATATAACATATGGTGTAGTCAATATTATACACTTATGGTGTGGAATTAAAATATGGAAGCTTGTTTACATGCACATTAGGCCTTAGAGACTGCTGATGCTACCCCAGTAGTGCCTAGTACGGGTGTTTGGGGCCAAAGGTCACTTTCAAACTATTTCAGAGTCCCTGTTGAGAACCACTCAATCTGACTTTTGAACTTGTTTGTTCAAATTTTAGCATACAAACTTACTTACAGTGTTGCATTGAACAGAGGTGGTATTTTAGCATGTTGTAATTTAACACAAACAAGCTGGAAATTGTTATCTTCCAGAAATCAAGAATTCCAGATGACTGAATGGAAAAAACTTGTCCCTCTTTGAAAGGAACTCTTTGTATGAATGTTTGAACAATTGAATGAACTGTTTGTATTATTGTTCCTTTTACTTTTCCTGGTTGGAACTGCCACTCCCAAGAATAGTGGTGGCAACTGCAGTACTCACCTGCTTCTTCTTCATCTGCTCCATGAGAAAGAGAGGTATAAAACACAAGCCTAACGTACGACTCTAGTGTTGTGCTCATGAGAGGATGCATTGGGTGGTTATAAAAATTGCTTGGCTATGTTCCTGTAGACCCTGTAATTTGCAGTTTACAGTCTATCTAGAACTGTATTTTTCAACCCATGTGAATGTGTGCATGGGTCCCAGCGCTTGGGAGGTGTGTACGGTGTTGAAACATGGTTTGACTGTGGCAGACTAAACTATCTGGGTTGCTGTACCTTGTGATGTAGCTACTTTCTTCCAGCAACATGAATGACCAGTTTCTCATCTAGTGCAACTCATAATTCACTTGATCGTATGACTCCTATAGTAAGAATATTCTTAAGTTTGTACTGTTAGGTATTTAGAGTGTGTTTTAAGTATTTTAATGGAGTATTTTTAAGCAGGAACAAGAAATGGCTTATGGATAGCTGTTGTTTCTCATTTTATGTTGATGGCTGTGTCCTCAGTAACATTGCAGACAAAAACCTCTCTGTTTGTTTGTTTATTGTGGTTATTTTTCAGTCCTGGTAGGTTTGTACTGCTTGCACAACTGATCACGCTATCTGTCCAGGTGAGCCATAGGCTCCTCTGACTTTCAGAAGTAGTTTGTTGAAGTATTTGAGAATGAACACTCCTGATACTAAAAAAGATAACTGTCTATACCTGTAAAGTTTGAATTGAGGGATTTTGGAGATTTAACACATTCATCCCGGGAACAGTTGGTGTGCTTTTTTCTGATGTCCTTTATCACCTTCAAATATAGAGGAAACTCAGTGCATCATACCAACTTGTTTAAAACCAAAGTACAACTGTAATTGTCATATGTGGTGACAAATATGCTGGATCTTTGCATTTAAAACAGCCTACATTTTGGATTTAGTTGTGACTTGGAAATGTAGTTGCTGATTTGGGTTTGTTTTCTTTTAATCCTAATTATTAAATAGCCTCTTCCGTAAGGTAGTAACGTGATCTCTGCCCAGAAGCATGTCCGTTACCATTGTGGTACGTAACTGGTGTACTTAATTCTGTTCAGACAAACAAAGGGAAGTGGTTCTTTGCACCATGTGTGCCCAGCGGTAGAACTCCTTGGCACAGGATGTTGTGGATGCTAAAAATTTGTGTGGGGTTCAAGGGGAAGTGCAACAACTTCATAAAAGGGAAATTCCTTGGGCATTGTTATACACATGGAAATCACCTCTGGCTCAGGAAATCTCTGAGCAGTGAATTGTTGGAGACTGCAAGAGACTCAAAAATTTCATTCAGAAACTTTTTCAGAAACATCAGAAAATTCTTTCACAAACATCATTTATGCTTGCCCTGTTCTTATAGTTTTGGTTTTCCAGCTTTGCCTGCTGTGGAAGATAGGGTGATACCTTCTTATTTCTTGATTTCATAAGTCTTTTAGTTTAATAGCTGTCTAGCTGGGCAGATTGTCCATTTTTGCTGTTCTTTATTTGTAAGAAAACTGATAGTGATATGAAAGTGAGTACTGACCTGCGCCTGGAGCTGTAAAAACCTAAGACTCTTGAGTTTTAAACAACGCTATGAATATTACAGTTCCATATCATGTAAGGGGCAGGAGATAGTCTTTTATTAGACTTAGGGATTTTTCCTGTCATAAAATTACCTGTTGGTATAATATAGCAAGCACTGTCTTTCCTAGCTGTCTTCTGTTTTGAGAGTTGACAGCTGGTTATTCATTACAGCCATCTATCGGCAAATTAGGTCTTCTAAATAGCAAATAAAAAAGAAACAAAGGGGTACTCTTACTATTCTGTCAAAGCAGTGAAAATGTAAAATTGCAAAATAGTGACTAAGTAGGGGGGGTGTTTTGTCTTTAAAATGGGTATGGCCAAATTAAGAAATAAGTTGCATATGTTAAATCTGTTAAACATCGAATACAAAGAAAACCAGAATTGTTTCTGTGCAGCATCATTCCACCCCTTTGTATACAGATATATTTTCAGGTGGTCTTCAAATAGTTTTTTAGCAAGTTGGCTTTTCTTATTCTTCATGTGTCATTTTCTTTCAAGATGTTTATTAATGGTGTACACCCTGAGCTTGAACAGGAAGATGTTAAAGATCTTGTGTTTTGAGACTTTTTCCACTTAAACAAGAAGCAAAATAATATTTCCCAGGTTAAGCTCATACTTTCTGATATCTTTTGTTTCAAAGGTTGCTGGTACACACCTGTATGACTGGAGTCTTCAGGGATATATTGCTGTAGAGTCTCTTTGGAAGGATAATCCTAAGAAGAAGAAATCTGTGGAAAAAAGTGATAAGGTAAGAAGTCTGAGGAACCTGATTTCTGAATTTACCACGGCGTTTTCAGACAAAGAATATACAAACCATAGTGGTTTTTTTTCTACTCTGACTCAGCTTTTATTTCTGAAGACAAAGATTTCATTCTATCTTTCTAAGCTGTGGAAAAATATTAAGCTTATTTCAAGTTAAACTTTCAGAAATGCTGTTTGGAAGTTTTCTTTAGCGTAATCTACTAAGTGTTTAATAGGAAAGTTGAGAGTATTGTGATTGGGATGCTAGGGATCAAGGCTCTTACAGTCTTGATTATTTTAAAAGGCTAACTTTCTTTTTTTAAAGTAATTTAATTTGACAAGTTCCATCTTGAAAATCTGAATAACTTTTTTTTTCATTACATATCTCCTCTTTGTAAGAGAGAAGATAGAATCTTGTTTCCAATTTATTCCCTTTTTGTTTTTTTCCTTTGAATGTTCATGAATATTTGCTCTAGCATGATGATGTCAGTGTGCTGCTCTATTAAATGTTACTATCTAGTCATAAAACCAGCAGCTTATAGAGATGCAGTTCTTGGGGATTTACTCATAGATAACTAGCTGTGTGGTTTAATACTTACAGCCCTATTTTAGGAAACTATGGTTTAATCGGTTCTCATTCAGAAGACTGCCAATAAAAATTGAGTTTATTTTGAATCTGCTTTGAACTAGGCATCCTGGTGAGGTACCAAGCGTAGTCATTGCTGAAAGTTTCTGCTTTCTAGATTTCCAATTGTTAACACTGTACAAGCAGTGAGACTAACTTTCACATATGTGAATTTATCTGTTTAATTTTTTTTCTAGTTAGAATATCATTCATCTTTATTTTCTGTTCTACAGGTCACTTTTTTTTTTCTTTTTGGTCTGGCATTACTGTTCTGTGTTATGTTAAGCAGACTGATGTCTTGCCTTAGAGATGCCTGCATCTGATGACAGAGCTTTGTTTTCCTGAGTTTGGCAAGCACTGAGGTTTCTTTAAAACAGCATTTTTGAATTAACATGCTAATACAATTAAGTGAATGTCTGCATGCTTATTTTGAGTTTTAGAATGGAGCAGCTTTCCCTAATCCCCCTATAGAGCATCAGTGATACAGTAGGATTTCCTCGTGTACTTCACTAGAGAAGGGAAGCCTTTTTTTCCAGCACTCCTGTGGTCCATGCTTATACAGTACCACCATTTTAAGGCATGTGTGGCTTTAGTTACTTTAAATCTCAGTATCTCAGCAAGCGTGCTCTTCCATAGTTGATTTATAGTCCTCAAAGTAGTTGCACTATATTTAAGTCATATTATTCAGTGTACATGAATGATTTTATCCTTGGTTTTGAGTTAGTGTTTGTATTGGTATCCAACTATTTGCTTATATGTTTGTGTGTGTTAAAGCAGTGTATATTAAGACTTTATATTAGGCTTTTTATAGAGAGATATATATATAAATAAATATATATATATATAAAAATGTGTATTATATTTCTGTGTAAAACCACAGACTGGTTGAGGTTGGAAGGGACCTCTGGAGGTCATCTGGTCCAGTCCCCTGCTCAAGCAGGACCACCTAGAGCTGGTTGTCCAGGACTGTGTCCAGACAGCTTTTGAATATCTCCAAGGTCAGAGCCTCCACAACCTCCCTGGGCAACCTGTGCCAGGGCTTGGTCACCCTCACAGTGAAAGAGTGGTTCCTGATGTTCAGAGGGAAACTCCTGTGTTTCAGTTTGTGCCTGTTGTCTCTGGTCCTGCCACTGGGCACCACTGAAAAGAGCCTGGCTCCATCCTTGCACCCTCTCTGCAGGTCTTCATGTACATTAAGATCCCTCTGAGCCTTCTCTTCTCCAGGCTGAGCAGTCCCAGCTCTCTCAGCCTTTCCTCATAGGAGAGATGCTTCAGTCCCTTCATCATGTCCATGTCTCTCTTGTACTGGGGAACCCAGAACTGGACACAGTACTCTACTTTAACTTTGTCTGTAGAGTTGATCAAACACAATATACAACTGTAGTGAATTGTAGGATTTTAGTTTTGTATATCTGTAATTGTTTGCTTCTACAAATTGCTAGATGTTATGACTGGATAATAATGTCTAATAGAGCAGTATGCAGTGACATCATTATGTTAGAGCAAATATTTATGAATACTCCTCCCAAAGAAATCGGAAATAGGATTCTATTTTGCTGCTTCAAATGCATTATCCATTCTACAAAACGCTACCAAGTTTCAAAATAAGTGCAGTGTGATTGATTAATGATATTAGTTGAAGATTAGTACCGACTTGTGAAGAAATAGGAACTTGTTTTAATGAATCGTTACATTATGTAATGTCTTGATCATAATTTAGAACCTGCCTTGAAGCTTCTCTTAATAATGGTTTTGGTATTTATCTACTAGACACTTCTGTTACCCCAGAGGAGCAAGCTGTCTCTGTAGTTGTACCTCTCTGATATAGATAAGCAAACTGACTTCTAGGAAATACGTGTAGATGGCTCAGTGCGGCAGAGTGTAAGAGACCAGAGAATGGTGCGAGTTGATTGAATGTGTGCCAAGGAGAGCCTGTTAGGTTTTTAGGGAATTTTTGTAACTGCTACTTAACGAAATAAAAGTTCAAGTGTGTAACATAAATCTTCTGTAGTTTTGAATTCACTTCTAAACTCACTGTATCTTTAATTCCTGATTTCTGAGCAACTATGCTTGTTCTGTTGATAGAAACTGCTGCCCTAGCTGCAGACTGCTTCCCATCTCTTATTTTAGTTGTTTAATGTAGCCTGGCAAAACGAACAGGTGATTTGAAAACAACTTTGAACCAGCAGAAAGTCTTGGTCTTTTGCTGTGGACCTCCGGATTGAGCCATAGCTCACACCTGGTAACAGGTCATACTAGGATGACAGTGACGTATAGCTTCTTGGGTTATTGTAAACCAGAAGTCCTGTCTGACCAGAACATGGTATTTTCAACCCAGAGGCCTAAGACGTAAGGGGGATGGCCACTGAGAGAGAGATGTTTTGGAGAGGCAATTGCACTTGAATAGACTGCAGGTACGGGACTGAGTTCCCTAGGTAGGTGTAGGTGTGGGACTAGTTCCAAACAAGCTGGGTTGGAGAAATGCTCACGTCTCCTGTCAGTTGCTGAGTCTTATGGGAGTGGAGACTTTCTTCAGTGGATAATCGTCCTGTTTTGGCCCTAGGCGCTTCAGTAAATGCACTTGTATAGGTCTTTGAATAAACAAACGTTAGTTAATTGTACTGTACCTTTCCCAAAATCTAGGCTGTCAAAAATTATCTCAAAAAAATAGGCAACATTAAAATATTTCAGAAAGACAACTGACAGCATCAGTAAAAATTAGCTGAGCTTTTTATTTTATTGTGTTCCAGGCTTTCAAAAGGAAACACGTGGTTGTTATTGGAAGGCAAAAACTTTTGAAGCTTTCATCTTATTATAAGGCTTATTCAAGCACTTGCTACTTCAGCAGAAAAACAAACGACATGCAAAATTGCAGAGACCACTAAGTAAACACACTTCTTTCTCTTCCTCCTTGCAGAATCTTTAAATCACACCCCTTACTTGCCAAAATGTTATTTGCACAAAGGAGCAAAGTGCCATTGAATGGTTTCCTCCTAAAGTTCATCTAATTGTTCGGATACTGTTAGTGTTAACTGTTGCCATTAGCTTGATGGATTAGGCAAGATACAAAAATCCTGTGACTCAAATGAAGAAGCACTACGCACTTGATGAAATTGCTTGCATTTCAGATGTTCAGTGATCTCTTACCACTGGAGCATACAGCCTCATTGTTTTCTTGTCCTCTGAAGTTGTTGAAGGGAGGGTATTGTGTCCCTGGTGTCTAGAGAAGCTGAACAGCAGTTGTAAAAAGTCACATGCTTTCAAAGTCACTAGAATGTGGACTGAAAAGTATTTCTAATGGAAGAAGTCTGCTCTGAAACTTCTTTTCGTCTGCGCTGGTGAAGCTGTATAAAATACATAGTTGAGAATTTGGGGGGGTATGGGTGGGTTTGGGTTTTTTTTTTTGTGGGTTTGATTTAATTGTTTTGGGTTTTTCTTTAAGATAGCATTGTGGTGTTCTATCATGATGTGGTCAGTCACAGTTAATAATGAAAACTTCTACCTTTTTTAATACATATAAGCACTGGTATGTCCCTAACATGAGATGTGAGAGGTGAAGTCTACCCTAGAAAAACTTTTTCAGTCTATCTCTGATGCTGTGTGGTTATACCAGTGCAAAAAAGTACTTTTTGTTCATAGAGATAATTAGAGTCACCAAATCAGTATCAACTTTTCTAGCAAAAGAGTTTCTGTTTAAGTTGCATTTTTATTGGAGCTTTTAATGATACAGAAATGTCATGGAAGAAGATAAATACTTCTAACTATCATGTACTAAAATTGGCAGAGCATTCTAGGATAGATTCTGGGACTTCTGTCTTAATTTGACAGCCCTGTGAAAGAATTGGGTTGGCTTTGTATATTTGTTTTTTATTGTTGTACTAGGCAGCTAGATTCCTTAACTAGTGAAGGCAAATATAAATGTTATTCTTGAGGAGTTGTTACAGCAGATGTAACCCATTTTGTGAAACCATGCCAGAGCAAAAGATGTTATTTTTTGTTTTTGTGACATTCACTCTAGCGTTTTTCTGTTGCTACACAAAGGATTCTTGCAAATAGTCAAGCAATATATGGGTGGCTCTTCTTGGCTTGTGTTTATTTGTTATGTTGCTCATAATTTGTTTGATAGTCATAGGTACCACAGCTGTGCATAACTTCATGTTTGTGCAGCAATATGTCATTAAAATAGATGTGGTATGTTAATTTTCTGAAGGTTTTATGAAACAAAAACCTGTGCCAAACTGAGGTCGTATCAGCTGAAATCTAAGTTCTGCCAAGAAAGATGAATTCCAGGACCTTCTGCTGCTACATTTCAAAACACTGTGGCTGGAGCCCCTCCATACAGCAAGTCTGTCTGATCAGGTTTTGAATACAGTGTTTACAGTATAGCATTCTGCTATCCTGAAGCTGACTTGTTGAAGGAGACAGCTCTTCAGGATGTCAGGATGAAAGCCCTCTGCTAAAACTACGCAAGTACCATAAGTAAAAATCAGTGTTCATATTTTTTATTTCCAGAAGGATGAAACATTTTCATAATAAGGGACAGCAGGAGTAGTTATGCAGCTTCTGTATACATTATCTCAATATAAAGTGGACAACTTTTCTACTTCTTCCCCCAGGTAGAGGAGATGGTAGAAGAAACGTAACTGGCTTGTTGGGAGGCCAGGTATATTTTAAGGGTTTTATCTTCTGAAAATGTTTTGCTTACTTGAGTGATCTTTACTCACAAGAAGTAATTCCACAAAAATGAGCAGAATTAGTATTAACATTTATGTTACCGGGTTGTAAATCTTCAGAGGAAGTGATAGTGAAATGGAAGATGTCTCTCAAACGTTTTTATCTTAAACTTAGTGTGCAAAACCTGTAGAGAATCATACCAACTTAGGCCTTTATGCAGTTTTTTAGAATGATGTGTTTGAAACCCTTTTAAGTAGCCCTAAGTGGCATCACACTTTCATCACTGGGGTTTTGCAATTATGAAGGCTAATGCCCTGCGTTGCCTTCAGTTAGTCTTTGTGAGTAACTGGTCCCTCTGCTCTGCCCAATAATATAGTTCATGCAAGATTATCTTTTTCTACATTTCTTTTTTTCTACACTTTTTGCCTTCCAGTGCCTACAAAAGTGTTGAACTAGCTGAACTGTTAAACCAGTGAATTACAGCTCCCTTTTGTTTTTTTTTTTCCACATCAATCTCTGTTTAATAGTGGCTGAGTTTATCGGCTTTAATACCTGTCCTTAGGTCAGAGGGATGGACAAACCATAGCAGCTTGAGGATTTTGTGCAACAGCAGCATAAACTTAAGGACTGTGGTTTTCTATACAAAGGGTTACAACTTATTTACAGAAAACTGCTTAAAGATCAGTATTTCAGAACCACAGTTCAATACATACCACGTGTAAGTTTCTAACAATTGGGTCCTGGCTGGCAGTCAGCTCACTTTATTTTCATGAAATGTAACCCTTTTGCCCTTCCTCTTCTGCCTTTGGTTTCGATGCTTCCATAATTTGTACTGTTGTATTGTGCTGTAGGGTTGTTAGCTCTCATACTATAATGACTTTGTCCTTAAGTGACAAGGGCATGTGTTAATGGCACCGAGTTGCTTAAACCCAGGTTTTGTTCCAGCCAGTAAGTTAATACGTACTGAAACACATAGGAAAACAATTTTCTTCAGTTAGGTCTTACTTTCCCTTGTCTTTATACCACTCAAAGACTTTTGCTGTTTTTTCAGCTATTCTGGATTCTCTCTATTCTCCCAACACTGAATTGGGCACCCATTGTTTTTACTGAAGTGGCCAAAATGTGAAAAACCAGAACAACACTAGAGCTTTAAGAACACCCTCCTTTTCAGGTCTTGTTCCTTTCTTCATGTGTGTACTCTTTCCCACTTTGGTCCAATCTGTAGTAAGATCTTACAGAAAACTGATTTTTAAAAAAAATTTTTTTTTTCTGTCTGTCATTTCATTGTTTCAACAGCTTCAGAGATTGAGAGAAACTCTTGTGGCTTATTGTTTGGTTTTCATTCCTGCCTGGTCTGTTGATAGACAACATCTGTGACTTACCAATACTAATATTTATTTTTTTTTACCTATAGATATCTATTTATTACACATATAAATATGTAAATATTAAAAATCTATGTATATGGCTATCTCTGGGTATTTTATTAAGCGCTAGCTGGTGACGGAGTGTTTCCAAGTGCAAAGACTGCTCAGCTTTGGGTGCTGGTTTTCTGCGCTTGCTCAGAACAAGCATAAAGGAAATTGTGGACCTAAACTTTCCTCACCTGAAAGCTCTAGTGGAAGTTGTGGTGTCAGCGTGTTGGCTGGGGAGCTTTACTGTCAGCATCATAGATTGTGACTGTAGCAGACCTTAAACTGTGTTTTAAGAGGAGAGTTTTTAAGTCCCTTGTGTTTTGAGCATCCTTTAAAACACAATATAAGCAGATGAGAGAGCTTCTTTCTGCAGGAGATGCTTGTGAGACTTGAATGAACTAAAAGATAAACATCTACTGATAGAAAATACTGTTCACTGTCATATGCTCTCCTTTTATTGTTTGGTAGTAAGAACAACAGAGTAAAACTTGTAAAAGTTATTACTTCTTTTGGATTGGGTCCTTACTAGGGGCAGTGGAGATTTTAAATGTGTTAGAGGTTGGAAAGACAGAATCTACTCTGCAAAAAGTTGGGCTTTTAAAGGGCAACTTAGAGTCACATTTTAAAAAGTGCTTCATATTTCTGAGTTAAGTTCAAGTTCAACGAAAAATAAAGAAGGAGAATAAGTTACTGACTGACAGGGGGAGGATGAATAAGGTAAACCAGTGACGTTCTCTTTATTGTAAGCAATACATTGCAAACGAAAGAGGACAGAAGAAAAGGTAAGTTACTAATCTGAGAGCCCAGAGGAGCCTTTGTTTTTCTTTTGCAACTGTTGTTTCTTTTCTGGTGGTCAGACTCTACCTTTCAAGAGTTTTCCATAAGCATAAGAGAGATGTATACCTACCTTTGGAGTTATAATTTCTAAGGGTAGATGCCAGAGCAAAACGGCCTGGCAATCTGCAAGACTTTTTCCAGAGGTAGCAACAGAAACCAACTTCTGCATCTGGCTAGGCTGTAATGCGAGAAAAAAGCCACCACACATTTGGGGTTTTTTGACATTAGGCTAGGTTGCTTTGGGGTATCTTCTCTATGGAATGAAAATTTTCAGAGAAATCATTGCGGATTTTTAAGTTCTTTAAAATTTAGTTCTCAATGTATCTCTGTTAGATACTGTGAGCTAAGTTGGGTTGTTTTTTAATCACTCATGTACTGAAACCTTACGAAAAGCGTTGTGCATGGTCGCCTTAGTTCCAATATTATTTTCAATTTCAAATAATGATTTTTTTATTCTTTTTTTTTGATCCCATGGAATCCCGATGTATTGAACACTTCACTAATGAATGTGTTATGGAGATTTCTTATTAGTCACCTTTTGGTTCAAACTGTCAGAAGCATAAGAATGCAAAATATTTCCCCTTCTGCTGTGGGATAGAGCTCTGATGCGTGAACTCCTCGGGCCACCCGGATATATCATGGAGTGGTTGTGTTGAGCCAGAAAGTAGAAAAGACAGTCTTGAATATGTGCCTGCTTGTAATTATGAGAGGGCATCATGGCACAGAGGAGGTCTGTCTTCTGGGTCATTGATCTAAACACATCTTTTGCTTCTGATCTGGTTTTGAGTGTGGCTAGAGGGCTTTGACACTTTGTTGGAAAATTAGGTGTGTTTAATTCTTCTGCCAGCTCAAAGGACGTGCTTTTCTGGCTACCCGTATTACTGCTTGATCAGTCTCACTCAAGCTCACTATTTACATAGTGGGCACATACAGGGATGGAGTTTAAAGAACTTCTTAATTGCTAATTCAGCAAATGAGTTTGTGTGAGGAATGACAGTTTAGCAGTAGATTGGCTTGAATTAAATAACTTCACAGATCTAGTGAAGACAAGCCCAGTGATGAGATCTATTGAGCTCACAGAAACAAAGGAATTGAGCAAGACCCCTGTTTTTCTATACATTCGTGTGTGTGTGTGTGTGTGTGTGTGTGTGTTGCTTTGGGGTTTTTTCCTCTTTCAGGACAAACAACAACAAAAAAAAGCTTACCTAGATGGTATTTGCTTTTTACAAGTTAAAACAAGCAAGTGGAAAAACAGAACTCTCTGTGAACAATTTATTTCTAGTTCATTTGTTCAGAATTGAGTAATCCCTGAGATGAGGCATCATGAGTCAGATTATTCATTATAAATTGTAGTAAAATGTTGTAACTTACAAGTTCCTGTACAGGAAAATCACAGAGTAGATCATTATTTTGAAGTGGGTGTGGTTTGTGGATGTGATTTCCTGTACTATGACATATCCAGGGTAGTGATCAAAATGGGTTTTTGAAAGAAAGAATTACCTTTTAAAGGCCTTGCTAGGCATATTTTGAATAAGAAACTGAAGAATTATCTTCATAATTGAATCTTGATGTATTGAGTCCATATCTCCAGCGCAGCATATGCAGGGTCTCATAAACTAGGTGCCTTATTCATAGTGTTTAACTTGTGCTGGGACATAAACATTTCACAGGATGGGTCAAATTTATGTTTTCCAGGCTCTTCTGGCTTCTTTTGTTACATTTTCCATCACATTTAAGGCATATTGGTAAAAATATATTTTTAGAATAAAAAGAAAATGCCATTTAATCTTTACGTGTAGAATTTAAGAATAATTGAGGCAGGGTGCGACCTGTGATCATTTCATCCAACCCCCTGTTCAAAGCAGAGACAGCTTCGCAGTTAGATTTGGTGGCTAAGGCCTTGTGCAGTCGAGTGCTGAATATTTCCAAGGATGGAGATTCAAAAAGTTCTCTGGAAAACCTGCTCCAGTGCTTGATCGATGGTGTGATACATTTATTCCCCCCCCCCTCCTTAGATCTAATAGAAATTTGCCTAGCTCTTCCAAATATGTACATGCCCATTAAGGAACTGTGGATAGCAATTAGGTTCTCCCTTTGTCTGGTCTTCTCCAGGCTGAACAGACCCACGCGTCTCAGCCTGTCCTTGTATGTCATGTGCTCCAGTCCCCTAGCCATCTGTGTGCCCCTTTAAGTATTTTTTTTTTATTGATATCTATTTAAAACTATAATCAAATGCCTGTTCATTACAGCATACTTGGCAAATACATAGACCAGACGCTCTAACAAGCCTCTCTTTGTTCTTTGATTTCTATCATTTATTTCGGGGAAAGTGTGAAAACACTCTCTCAAAGGATATGTACTAAAAGAGACCTATTGTATAAATCGACGCAGAATTCAGAGAATGCAAAATAGCAACTACTCTGTGGGAATTTATCCTCTGTTATTAGTGCAGGCAAAATGAGTCAATTAAAGCATTTCTGTTGAACTACTTGTTCTCTCAAATCCTTTAATTGCTCAGCTAACTACAGGAAGATTAAAATCTAGAAACCGTTTGGGAGAAGATCATATTTGAGTATATTATACTGAATTAGTCTCATCAACCACTTGATTTTGCAAGAAGTTTTTCTTTCAGCTTTTGAAGAGTGTTTCTGTTCTGGCAAAAACATTAATCGTGGATTGCCTCAATTGAAGTTTTGTGCATATTTTTCCTTCCTCAAGGGTGATGCAGAGGGTGACAAGTCCCTGGAAATCCATGCTGCTTCAAATGAAGAGCGAGCCCGGAAGTAAAACACCAGATCACTTGGCATCAAACAGGTAAAGGATAAAGACTGATAATAGTATGTTGCTACAGCAGCAAAATAATCTGGAAAAGCTGAACATTTGCAAGTTTGACTTCTAGTTCTCTTCATATTGGTGAAGAAAGAGAGGAAGACAGCTGATAATTTTATTTGTCTTGACATTTGTCAAGAATATGCATGCTCCTTAACACTAAGTTAACTGATCTAAATTCTTCATCCTTAGAGCATAGCAAGTAAATGCATGTTTTCTCCAAGGGTTCCGAGTTAATTTAGCAAGGCCTTATTAATGTGGTGATGGTTGTGTTTGGGGGTTTGGGGTTTTTTTTTATCTTCTTCCCTTCCCATTTCTGCCTCCCATACCAAAAACCTCTTTGCTGCCTTTGTCACACCTGTGCAGGTATGAAGGAGGGGAAGGAAACCCCTTCCCTGCTGATAACATTTTCTCTAAAGAATCGTCAGTGCTAGGGTATAGCCTTATCTTACAGCCTGTAACAGTCCACGATGTGCCTGAGCTTTCATGATGATGTACCTCCCTAATGAGATGTGCTTCATCAGTCGGGAACGAATGCTGGAGGAAGTGGAGGCAGCGTTTCCCAGGTCTCTGAGCCAGAAGCTCGAGTTGAGACACCAGTTCTGTTTCTGACTTGGCCACTGAGCTGCTTTCTAAAGTCCAGCCAGTCCTGTGGTTGTTACAGTTTCTAGAAAAGCAAAACAAAAACACTCCCTCCGCTGTTTTTTAAGGTGGTTCAATTTCATAGGGCAAAAATTGCTCTGTATTTGAGGCTTGTTATTACTAACGGTAATGTAATTGGGCATCTTTTAGTACAAAATATCAGATAATGTCTGCTCTGTTATCAGTTGATAAAGGATGTCTTTTCTGAACGTGCTTTCTAGTTGCTTGTCTTTTCCCTATATTATTTTCATGTCATGTTAAAGACTTATTTTTCATCAGAAAGTGATCCTAGCATTGTAGGGACTCCCTACTATTTTTGTATGCAGTGTTCCATTTACCAGAAAAATTATTTTTTTTCCTAACTGCCAACTGTGTAAATAGAGTCCAGATTTAGAAAACTGCACCATTTTTTTTCTTCTATGCATCATCACCAGTCACAAATGTTTGCAGATGTGATGGAATGCACACATCTGCTGAGCAGCAGCATTCCACTGTTACACGGTCAGCTTTAAAAGCAAAACTAGTTTCTAATGTTGTTTCCCTTAATGTATATTTAATTGCTATAGCTAATTCTTACAAGGGCAAAAAGGTGTATTGACTGGGCTGATTTACTGAGTACTTTAGTTTTTCATTCAGACATATGAATATAAAGTGTTTAAGAGTACATGTTTTCCAAGTATTTTATAAAATAGCCACATAAAATAAAAATAAAAATAAAAAAAAGGAAGAACAGGTTTTGTTTTGAGTAAAGATACCCAGGAGAACCAAGAGGAAGAACAGCTTCTCTAAAATTCACTAAAATGTTCTGCTTATTGTGAACTAGGACAGAGCTACTAAATGATAAAAAGCCAGGAAAATTGAACTTTTATTTACATATGTTCGACACTGTACAAATATCAAGGTTCATTACAAACACAAACCCGTAAATAGCTTTGATTTTCTTCTAGCATTTCTTACTGTGTGAATATAGTTTCTGGTAGGTCGTTATTCACTTTTTGAAATACTAGTGCGTTTTGCTTAAGGCACATTTTCTTTTGGTGGGGGGTGGCGGTGAAAGGAAAGGAACAAAAGCTGTCAGGAAGACTTACACTAAAGTTGTTATCTAGATCCTTTGTCCTGAGGATTTTAATCATAAATATAGTCATGCTGTAAGTAAGTTTTGAGGAAAACCTCACTAACAGCTGCTGTCTCAGATGTTCTACTGTCTTTCTTTTTAAAGAGTGAAGATAATTGCTCAGGTGCTTAAAGTACCTGGGTGCTGCTGGTTTTGAAATTTGCTTGCTTTACAAAGTGTTCTTTCTGGAGGAGATACATAAATGGAACTGCTAGATTTTTGACCTAGAGCAACCAGATGGTGAAAGTTCAATTCAGTATCAATTTTCAGCTGTTCAGCGGGGGTGGCGATTTGTTACTTCTGCTTGAAATAAAATCCAGTTATTTAACTCTGTACCCAACTCCAGATGTGTTGTTGGATTTGGGTGATCCCAAAGGTTAGAGAATGCTGCTGTGGTCTTTGAAAAGACATATTTGTTTATTCTGAATGAGATCAGTCCTGAAAGTCTCACTGTATTTTCAACTGTTGGCAATATTCCTCGTTGAATCTGGTTACTGAAATAAATACAACCTCATTTTCCTCATAAAGAATTGCCGCAGCATGGGTCTCTGAATTGTGAATGGTCAGCCAAGGACAAAATCACTTCGAGTTAAGAGACAGTGACATATTTCTCCATTGCAAAAACCAGCAGCATTGCACCTCCTTTATTGTAGTATGTTTGTCATCAATAATTTTATGCAAACTACAGCTCAAACCACATCCCATTGTGGGAGAAGCAAGCTTTAATTTTATCCAGCTGTTGTGCTGAATCGTTGCATGGAAGTGGCATGGCTTTTGTTTTTCCATGGAGACAGCATATCTCATTTTCACTCTGTTCAGGTTCTATATTGATGTAATTCCATTTCTTTGAGTTAAATTACCCTAACTTTACACTAGAGTAAGTGACATTAGGAAGAAAGGCATTTGATGGGAATTAAAAAGAATTCTTTTTGAGAAAGTTGGTTTATTACACAAAATTTCAGTTGGTGTTCTGTTGGCTGTGAAGTGTTCTTCCTCTTTTGTATTTCCATACAGTTCAGCTGTAGGAATCGGTTCTCAAGAGCAGACATAATCACTAGTGCTCTAATGTCAGTAGTATGAAGAGTTAAATATCTTTACTAGAAGTAAATTGGTATTGAGAATGTTCCTCAAAGAGATTTTTATCAACTTGCTACATCAAAGGAAAAAAATTTTAATTGTACTTTGACAATGGAAAGAAAAGGTCTATGATATTTAATTCTGCTTTCTCCCTTCTTCCCTCTCCCTTCTTCCCCTCTGTTCCCTTTCTTTGGTTATAGGTGAATAAAAAATATAGATATGAGCAACAATTTCCCAAGAAAAAGAGGAAAACCAACTGATGAATCCATTTTGATTTTGAACGTGACTAACCTGCCTCAGGAAAGACTGACGGTGTGCTGCTTGGGCTTCTGGTATGGAATCTGTGAAAGGACACTACGTATTTTGGGTCAGTCTTGAGACCTTGTCCTCAGTTCTGCAGTGGGACTCAAGTCCGCCCGTGCTTGTCCCATTGCAGCATCAGCATTGCAAGTGGCAAGTCTCTAAATTACTCAGTCTCTTGTTATTATTTGTATATAAAATAAAATTCCAGTTAGACAAAATGGTCCTGGTTTTTTCCCCTCCTGTTTCATTAAACCCATGTATGTGACATTTGCACAGTCTGTGAACGGTTCTCGAGATGCTGTTTACAATGGTGTATTTTTTAGCAGTGAGGAAAAGCTTAAAGTAGCATGATGTTTTGGCTAACATTAGCTAATAGAATTACGAATGAGAACAATTACAATGACTCTTGTGTTTTGTCTGAGTCTCCCCCTCCTTCCTATACAAATCTTCTGCCTCATCAGTGCCAGCGGGAGGTATATAATGAAGCGTCTGTGAGTTCCTGTCTAGTAGATGGATGGGAATGGAGCTGTTAATGTTTGTTCTTGTTTTTGCTTGAATGCACAGCTCAATGGGAACCAGAACGTTACAGTGGTGGGAACCAGCTATAGAATAACTTGGCTGTTTCCTTATTCCCAGCCAGGGGAGGGGAGGGAAAAGTGAAGCGAAGGGAAATACAAAAGGATTTCCAGCATTTTGAAATCTTTGCACAATAAGACCCTTTCATCATTTGTTGCCATTTCCATGAGTCTCTCTTCTGGGGCATGATGCTTCACAAGTTACTGTAATCCAAGTAGCTTGGAGCATTTAAAGCTGTGTTGGTGAGTCTTAAATGTTCCTAAATTAATCAGTGAATATGAGGAATGGGGGAAGGATGGAATTAAATGTGTGCTTGTACGATACACTAACTTTCTAAAAGGAACAGGGAAGAAAATACAGAGTAAATCGGATTCAAAATGCTTTTAAAAATTTTTGTTATTACTTGGTTAGGTATTCCAGCTGAGCGTATTCCACAAACTTTTAGAGAAAAACAAACAGACCTTGGCAATGCGAATACCAGTCTGTGTGGGCATTATAAAACGGGCCAACTCTTTCTTAATTACAGGCATGAGGCATGTGGTTGCCTCAGGCAGGAAAACAGTATCTCCCAACATGTTCAGTGCGTGTTTTTATGATCGCTTTAGGCTGGTAAAGATGGATGTTGACTTAGCAAAGAGAGCAGAGTTCTTATGTGGGGTTTGGGGGGGTGTGTTTGTGTTCTTTACTTTAAATTGGCCAACGTGGCTCAAACAGGCTTGGGAGGATCAAAGCAGTGTTTTTGTCAATAGTAGAAAGGAAACTTGGGATGCGTCGGTCACAGCTGTAACTGCTCTGTTACACCACTCTTGCAGTACGAGCATAGATGTGTTTCTTCCCTTGAAGATAGCCCTTCCCTTTTGCATTCTCATGTCCTAGAGAAAATTATTACCATTGAGTTAGGAATACAGATTTAGATGCCTGTATTTTTTTCAGTAATATTTGGCATATGCCACATTGGCATTTAAGAACATAATTGCTTGATAATTTATGTATTTTCACCCCTAGACTCCACCAAGATGTGCTTTCCTCATTCTCCTTTTTGATGCAGTTGTTAGCCGTTCTGTTTCTTTTTGCTGCCTGGGAGAGCAAAGTGAACCTTTTCGTGTCCACTCTGTTTCATTAGTTAATCCTCATCAAACACAACAGCTTTTAATCTTTAGTTTACATAGGTATGTGTGTGCATGTTTAAAAAATCGTGGGTTAAATAAGTATCGCTTGACTTAAATGCTTTTTACTTGATCACATCTTCATACTGCGTATTTATACTGCTCCTTAAAAACATCGCAAATGATAGACATCAAAACAGAATGCTTTTATCTAGCAGGAAATGACTGCGTCGAGCACCTGCAAACACACATGACGAGGAGATGGTTCCAAAATGTGAGCAACATAGCCTTCACTGAAATCCTTCCCTTATGTCCTCGGTTTGTTACAAGTACAGGAAATAAAAAAAAGTTTCATGCTGGTAAGAGCGCAAGAGATTGTAAACATTCAACTGGCTTGGCACAGACTTTCCTAATGAGGAACAGGAGAGCAGTTGATCACTGTTCACGTATATGTGTACGTCTGTACACACACAGATGCATGGAACTAATTTGTGCACGTGTGTGTTATCTTTTGCCTGACTTTGCCTGTAGGTATTACAACAGAGGCTAAAACTGGTATATTCCCCATGCAAGTTTCATGTTAACGGTTTGGTCATCCTTCCCCTCGAAGCCTTTTGGCTTGGTAACCAGAGTCCGTGCATCTGGGGAAACAGTGTTCTCATCTCGACATCCTCGGCCATAGTGGCCGTTAGCAGGTATGTTGGGGCCAGGTTGCAGTGTTCTCTCTTAAAAACACAATCTTTAATTTCTGCAGCATGTGAAAATCGTAGAACTGGAGATCATCAGGCTGGCCTATGCAGCCCTCAGTGCTGGGATGACAATTCCTGGAGGTAGTATGTAAGTTGTCTGAGTAAAAGTGGACAGTGTAGCCTCTCCTCTTGCTAGAAACAGCATCACCAACCTGGAATAATCCTGCTAGCCCAGGTAAATATGCACAATCTTGCAGCCTTGAAGAAAAACACAGTATTTTGCCACAAGTGTTCATTGCAAAAAATCTGGTTTAGACGCAACGCTCCAACAGCAGAAGGCCCCAGACACGTGCTTATTAGCAGAGGTTGTAACTGCAGTGTTTTGGAGCATTCCTCCTTGCATCTGTCGCCTTTGAAGAGAGCTGTAACTGCCGTGCAATAAAGAGCAAGGTTGATATGGAGAGAACTGTATTTTTAAACCTAGAGAAAAGAATTCCCTGGGAGTTGAAGGAAGTTGCTCTGCTCTGTTTATTAGCCCTGGCAGAGAAACGTCAGTGCGAGCATATTTGCTTCAGAACAAATACGAGCTGCTGTGTGCGTTTCTTTTTCCCTTCTTTTTTCTTTTGTAAAGGTTACTTCCGTACCTTCCCATAAATCCCAAGCTCCTTGTAAAGCCAGTTTTATCATAATAAACTGCCATTGACAAAGAACGTTTTGGCTCCTCAGGCGTGCTGGGGAGGCCTGCACAACTTCCCGCTGGACCTTCCTGGATGCAGCGTCTCAAAGCAGGACCGGCTGTTGCACCTGGATGGCCTGGCAGCTGGCTAGGTCAGCCCCACTGCGGAGTGGTTTTGCCAGGTACAAAAGTTTCTTGTTTACAAGGAAAATGTTTGATAACAATATCTTAACTACAAAGCAGAAGTTGCCTTAGCAGAAAAAAGATGTTTCTAGTTGTGTAACAACCCCCTGTCCTCTTAAGTCTGGACCGTTAGCTGATTCTGATATTTTTTGACTTCTTAAATTGACCGGAGCTGACAGCTTTCTCAAGGTCTCTCTGGATGCAGTTGGTATATTGATGCAATTGTGGTGGTGTCTCCTGTTTCGTGTCAGTGAAGTTCATTACTGGCTGTCTCTGGTTAAAGACCAAAGTCTGATCTGGACTTTCATCTTGTCTTGAAGTTTGTGGATTCCACCGGAATGCTGCTCTCATGGCCACGTTTTCAAACTGGTGTTACTGGTAGCCATTGCATTGGTGTTGAAAGCTGGAGAAATCAAAGGTGGGCTCAGGGTGTCTCACAGCTGGTTACCAATCTTCCTCCTCTAAAAATAACTTTCTGCATGGGAAATGGAGCTACAATTGCTGCACCAGACTAAGCTGTCGGGCTCCCTTGACTCCTCCTGGCCTTTCCTTTTGGGTGCTTTAAAGGTCTAAATCTCCCAACTAACACGCAAAGCCAGACAGTCATGTGGGCAGCGTCCAGCTGTGGCAGGTAAGCTGGATGCGACGCTCCATCACCAGGCCCAGTTACATGATCTTGTTATTGGTAACCTTTGCTGGATCTTTGGGAGAGAGGAAGATCAATCCCGAGTGACTTGCTGCTGTGTGCCCGGGAATAGAATAGCCGTGCAGCGTGCTCTGGCTCGCGATCCCAGAGTCTTTGTGCCCACCGTGAAAACAGCAGTGGGGGCAATGGGACAGCTTGGTCAGGGAACTTCTCTTTTTGTTTGTAGTGTGAATATAAACCTGCACAAGGCTCAAGAATTTAATTCAATAGAGACTAAAGCTAAAGGATGTGCTTTACATGTAGTCTGAGTGTCCAGGTCTTGTTCAGCAATACTAACCTGCCCCATGACTAACAAGATGGGTCACTTGCTACACGCTTTTTGGCAGCGAGGGCAGATGCTGTGTCGGGAAGGCTGTTGCTGCTGTCCTTTACCCCTTGGGTTCGTCAGTCCTTCTACCCGGGGAAGGTGGCCAGCAGCCCTGAGACCGCTGTGCCGACAAGTGCTGTGTGTGAGCACCTCGTCTTCCTGCCGGGGCTTGCTCAGCGTGCATTTTAAGGTAGCAGTGAGCTCAGCAACCGTATGCCAAGAGGTGAACCTTATTTATTCTTTCTATAGTTGTTACTGTGCAAAGGCCACAGGACCGTACCACCTCCCGTACTGAAATCTTTCAAAATCCGGTGTTCTGTGTCCCACTGCATCCAAATCTTTCAAGTCTTAACCTGAAGTACCTTCCCTCAACTCCAGGGCGCAGCACCGGTGCCTTTGAAGAAGTAATCTGTTTCTTTGAACTGAAAATGAGCCACATCCAGCACTTGGCCAGGAGTGCTGAGGCACCGTGCGAGGCTGCTGTGCCTGGGCTCCGCAGGCACCCGGCTTGCAGGGCAGAGGAGGACAGAAGGAAGGAAGGAAGGATGGACGGACGGACAGACAGATGGACGGACACCCTGAGCAGAGGTCTGCGGCGATGCTCCCTCCGTGCCAACTCATGGCTTTACCTCAGGGACGTGGACAAGCTCTCGTTTTCCCAGCGATGGGGGGGACGCTGAAGCACGAAGCCAGAAGAGTCTTGGTGGCTAAGGGTCGTAGGCAGGCAGCTGTGGAGGCAGCTCTCGCCACCACGGTTTCAGCCCCTTTACTTTCTTTTTTTGTTGTTAAAAATTGTATAGAGAAACATGCAGAGTTAGCGTATCAATCCACAGTGAAAGAAAAGGGATTCTTCCCTTCCCCCCAGCCCCTGCCCTAGATTAAGTTCACTAATGTCCTCTCTGTAAATTTAGCAAGCTTCAGACTCACTTCCTTTTGTAAGGAGACCTGAAAGAGCCATTTCCTGATTCGTACAGCGCTCTTGTATGCACCCACTAAGTGCTCATTCATGCCGTGAATCATAAAGGTAACCTCCGTTCAAATGATACTTTGGCATTGGACAAAAAAAAAGAGCGTTGTTATTCAACGCAGCACGCTGAAGTCATCTTTGCGTTTATTGAGGAGCTGCACCAAGCATCGTTTACAAACTGCCCGAACTAAAACAGGGCTGGTAAAAGCACCAAAGCCAGCCCAAAGGAATATGTTTACCGTCGTGTGCCGGGCTTGACACATTTTCCATATCCTGCCAGAGATGAGGAATGGCATCAGGAGCCGCGAGTGAGTCAGCCTCGGCCGCGGTGCGGTGCCAGGCACCGTGCTTACGCAGCAGCCTCGCCGGCGAGCCCAGGCAAGCTCGGGGTTCGGCGCGACCCTTCGTACGCTAAACTGAATGAAGATGCTAGAGAAAACTCAGCTGCTGCCAGCAGCAAAGGACGTATTTTCCTCTCTGGGGTTCGGTGGGAGATCAGCGAGGCACAGTCTGTTGTGTTTCTGCCTCCTGTGCTCGCCTCCGGGTTCGTCTGACAATAAAAAAGATGAGCTGTTACTGGCTGATGGAAGAAGGAAATGTGCATCTGCGCAGCTCTCCCCCATCTCTGCCAAAAGAGAGAGCGAACCAATTCATACGTAAAGTTGGAGTCCTCTGCCACTTAGCAGCTTTTGCACAGCATCCAACTGTACAAGGACATGTCCCTGGGGCCAAACAACCTTTGGCTGTACTTTTGCCTTGATGGAGTAAGATCAGTATGATCTATCCTTGTACAAGAGAGCAAAACACACAGATGCTAAAATCAGCAACTGTGTTTTGACCAAGAAGAAAACAGTAAAGGGGAAGAAGTCTTTGCTTGTGGAAAAAAGAGGTAACAACATAAATGTGAGCGCATCCTCTTTTGCTACCACGACCCTTCACAAATTCTTTAAAAAGCCAGATATTTACCGGTTGCTTTTTAGCATTATAGTTTTCACGCTATTCTACTATTTGTAAATGAGGTTAGCCTGCCAAGGAGACTCTCCTGTTTGAGGAATGTTAGAGGAGCAGTGGTGTAAAAACACCCTCAGCCCTGGGCTGTCCAGTGACTCACACCCAAAAGTGACAGAACTATGGGAGCAAAAAAACCCAAGTGATTTTTAGGTTCCTGGTGGGTGAGCTAAGGCGTAGCACAGATGTGCAGAACTTGCTACACACCACAGGGCACAAGTCTCTGAGCTCAGAACATGCTGTGCTTGGAGCTTGATTTTTGTCCTGGAAGGCTACAGGGTTAACTACCATGAATAAACTCATAGCCATCAGTCCTAAGTAAACTGCTGTAAATAAAATCATAACTGTTAAGGAGTGGTAGCTTTAATTAGTAATCCTGCGGGATTTCCTATATGTTTCTTTTTTTCCTTGCGGAGTGAAAGGCATGAGGGGAGCAGTTTTATTGGCACACAAGTTCTCCCCTCTTCCCTTGCAGCTGAAAAACTGCTTTGCTGGTGGGAAGGCTGAGGAGCATCGTGTGAACCTGCCAGCCCCGGAGGGATGCTCCTGGAGCACGGGAGAGCTCAACATCGTACCTCCCAACTGGAAAAGAGGGACCCTTTCTGCCCACGTCTGCAGGAACTCAAGGCTGGGCTCCCTAGGCAGAAGATCCTGTAATGTTTCCATACTTGATCGTTGACTTAATTCTCTGCACCAACTTGGTTCCCCTCACCTTTCTCCTCTCACTGTGTTTGTGACCCCTCTCTCTGGTGGATTTTCCCGGCTTTGCCCGGAGCACCTCCCTGGCCCGGGGGTCCTGTTGAGGTCTTCCCAACATTTTTGTCTCGCCTCAGTAATTTTCTTGAGGAATTCCGACACCTCATTGCCCCTGCTTTCAAGGTTTCTTATTTATGGATTCCTCAAGCTCCTTCTCATGTATGGTTACCGCTAGCAGCTTTTATCACCAATTTTGAGACAGTGTTTCCTTAAAACCTGGTCTATTTTGAGGTTAAATTACTATTTAAGTTAAATTACTATTTATTACTATGAGGTCAAAATTACTATTTTGAGAGCTGGAGAACAATAAGCTCACTCTCTGTTTAAATATAATTTATTTTAAATGTCAGGGGTTTGAGCCAGGTGAATTTGTGGTGGTGATAGCTGTGCTGGCCCCACGGCCCCATCTGACCCCATACGGGGAGGGCCTCGGCTCTACGCCGACGCGTCCGGAGGAATCCCGGTGCCCCCGGAGCCGTTATTCCTAGACACGTGGTGCGTGGGGCCGTGGCACATCACCCAGTGCTGACGTGGGTGCGTGCGGGTTGTCTCCCCACACTGGCACAGCAGCAGCCTCTTCTCCTTTATGGGAGAAGCTGCAGATCCGGGCGGCTGTCCCTAAAAACCTGGCAAGGGCGGCTTTGCAGTGCTTTTGGCACCCTGCAGCCAAAACCATCTGAAAGGGTGTTACGGCATGCCTTCCATAAAAGGGACGGGTTTGAAGGACTTGAGTGTTTATTTATGGAGAGATTGGCATTGCATTTGTTTTTCTAATGCTCCCTTTCCTGCTCTTGTGAAGGCAGTTATGGGGGACAGCCGTCCTGACCGGTGGGACGTGGGGGTACCCTTGGGCAGGTGAGCTCCTCCGACCTGACCTTCCCTCTGTGCTGAGGGCAGGGACAATGGCAAAACCAGAGAAAAAAAGAAACATCAGAGCAAGAGAGAGCTAAAGTATGTGCTGTGATCAGAAAGGATGCAGTGAAAGCATGCCAAGAAAGTATGGTAGATTTTTTTTTGTGTGTGTGCTCTCCATTATTGAGTTTCTATCCCCACTGGTAAGGATTAGTTTCCTACCTTTCCCTTCTCCCTTTTCCTATTCCCAGCTCAGCAGTACAGCTGGAGGGGGGCCACACTCCTCCCCAGGTTAAAGCTTAAGGGATATTTTTGTGGGTGACTTCCAGCCATATAAGAGGAAAACTTGTTGTTTTTCCAGGATGCACAAGGCTGGAGACAGGCAGGTACCCAATGACGCAGCCCTCCCAGCCCTGATTTCGCTCAAGGTGCTACAGTAGCCCCGTAAGTCTTGTTAGAATCACTTTTTCCTGATGTACCCTTGTAGTTGCAAAGGATCTTTACATTATTTATTTTGTGTTAGGGAACTGCAGAGGCTGAGTGCGAATTTGTGTGCAGAGGAGAAACCCTGCCTACTAATAAATCTCCTAGTAGAGTTTTCTCCCCTTCTTAGGTAGGATTTTATTTTTTTTCAACAGTATGTTCATAACAAATGTGAGAATTAGATTAGATCAGATCATTAGATTAGATTGAAAGGTAATGCTCAAATGCATATTTCATAACGAGTTTTCTTTTGATTGCGCTAGGTAATATATTCTTTAAACGTTTTGATGTTTAAACATTTTGACTTTAGGAAAAGGAAATTAAAATGACATTTAAAAAAAATTCATAGAGAACAACTTACTTGCGGCAAGGCTTACAGAAGAGCTGCTTGCTTCTCCTGGGATGGAGTTTTAGCCATTGATTTATTCATCTGATCTATTTAATTTGTCCTAAAAAAAAGGGAAAAAAAAAAAAAAGGAAGAGACAAGCAAAATTGTGCTTTGAACAAAGAAGAAGCTATCTGGGCCTCTCCAAGCATGCCTGTGCAATTACAGTGCCCTCATTCTCTTTATAGATTAACAAAAGCCTAAGCCATCGATTATTGTACTGAAAACAAAAGTTAGACACCCTGAAGTAATATATCATATGATAATCCCAGTCCAGTGGTGGTTTTGGATT
Organism: Aquila chrysaetos chrysaetos; assembly: GCF_900496995.4. Taxonomy (NCBI): domain Eukaryota; kingdom Metazoa; phylum Chordata; class Aves; order Accipitriformes; family Accipitridae; genus Aquila; species Aquila chrysaetos. The sequence goes on from NC_044010.1 coordinate 45,015,984, forward strand.
AATACATGTTGTTAAGAGCTTTGCTGAAAAGTGCGCCAGATGTTTTTCTTGGTGCATGCTGCATCTTGTCACCTTTTAGCAGCCGCAGCAGAGGCGAGGATTTCCTGCTGAGCGTCGAGTTACCTGGGCATTATTTACATTCGTGAGTCAGTGAAATGAGGGGTTGTCGCAGGGTGGGAAAGGACAGATAAAACTGAGTGTCGCCGAGCCTCTGACTAAAAAGAAACTGGCAAGTGTCGGATGCCCAACCAGTATTTTCGGGGCTGGCTCGCAGGACGCTGGTATTGCAGGCAGCGCTGGTGCGAACGCGTGGTGTCCCTCTCGCAAGGTGATGGCCCAAGGATGGTGGTCCTGAGGCGATGCTGAGACCCCGCACGCCGCATGCCAGGGCAATACGGGTGGCCCAGGGGCTGGCGGCAGGTCCCCCTGCCCTTTTTCCAAAAGGAAAGGCAAGAAAAAAAGCCCGAATGGTGCCCAGCCACCCCCTGCCCTCCAGGAAAAGAGGGGAGATGGGCTCGCTGGAAGAAAACAGGATTTCCCTGGAGACGTGGCTCAGCCGTTAGTCATCCCCGCCGCGGGGCTCAGCGGGATGTGGGCTCTCCTCCCATGCCAAAAAACCCTGTAGTCCATCCAGGGAGGCAGCCGGCAGGTACCGCCTGGGGCTTGGGCTCTTCCCGGGGCTGCTGGTCCTTGCTGCGGGGACCAGCTCCTCGTCCTGCTGGGACGTGCGTGGGGACACGCTGGGGCTGCCCGGTGGAGCATGTCTTTCTCGGCCGGGCAAAGGACACACAAAACACGGCACTTCATTGCGATAGGCAGCAGTTCCCAAAAGAGAGGGTATAGTACGCACTTGTTACTGGTGGTTGTAAAAGTCTCTTATTAAATGCTCTAATAGTACAGTTGCTTGTCTCAAGAGTAAAACACTTAGAATAAATTACTTTATACATAAACGCAGCATTTAGTGTCTCCAACACACTTTTTGTAGTCTTCCTTGCAGAATGGAATGGAATAGAATAGAATAGCTCAGTTGGAGGGGACCTACAATGACCATTTAGTCCAACTGCCTGACCAATTTAGGGCTGACCAAAAGTTAAAGCACGTTATTAAGGGCTTCGTCCAAATGTCTCTTAAACACTGACAGGCTTGGGGCGCTGACCACATCTCCAGGAAGCCTGTTCCAGTGTCTGACCACCCTCTCGGTAAAGAAATGCTTCCTCATGTCCAGTCTGAACCTCCCCTGGCGCGGCTTTGAACCGTTCCCTCGCATCCTGTCACTGGATCCCAGGGAGAAGAGCTCAGCACCCTCCTCTCCGCGTCTCCTCCTCAGGAAGCTGCAGAGCGCCACGAGGTCAAGCCCTTCTCTCAGAGTCCTTCTCTCCAAACTGTGACGTAAAATGGCTGCCGAGGGGGCCCAGCAGCGGAGCGGGCCCACCGCCGGCCTTCCCCTCGGCATGGCGGGGCCTCCCCGCCGCCCGCTCAGGTCCCCAAATGCCTGAGGAGAAAGGAACCCACGCCAGCTCCCCACGTCTTCCCGTGTTTACCTCAGCGGGTTTCTCCTCCGTCGTGCTCCCGCCACGGACCGCGGCGAGCCCACGGCCGTGACTCTGGCTTTCGCGTCCCCACAGGCACTAAATCTCGTCCTCCACGCTGCAGAAAAGCCGTCTCGGACGAAACCGGGCTCTTCCCAAATCCCGTTTGCCGTGTCATGAGATTGCCGGGGCTCAGCCTCGCTGGAAAGGGACGTTGTTTCGGCTTCGCCTCGGCGCCGTCGTGCGTCCGCGTGGCGCGTCGGCAGGGGCCGAGCCTGCAGAAGATGTCCCCCGCGCCGCGGCCGGGCAGGTTTTGCCGTCTGCGGTAGCACCAGAGACGACGTTGCGAGGCTTTGACGCTCGGAGTTGTCCGTGATCGTTTCCCCAGGCTGCCGGCTCTCCCATGGAGTACTCGGCGGGACCTTCGGCGAGCGCTTGTCCACCAAAGGGTTGAGGGCTTCCACCTCCATCCTGCGCCCGCAGAAGCTCCTCGGAAACACGTACCCCAGCGCCTGTGACGGGTTTGGAGGGGAGATGCGGGCGCTGTTTGGAGCCGCGACAAAGTAAGACCACTGTGGCTGAACTTAGAAAAGATCACGAAACAGAAGGACCAGCAACAAGTGCCACTGTCCCCATAACGCTGGGGCTATGAAGCGCGCGGGGCAGCCCAGCACAGCCCACGGCATACTTGTCTTTCCGACCCTTTTGTTGCAAGCCGCATGTGGCTTTAGGCGGATTTATATTTGTTCTACGTCCTTTACACCTGTTGCTTTGTATTTTACATGAAAGGACCATCAAGTCTTGCACCCCAAAGGCTCAACGGCTTCTCTAAGAAGGAACGGGAGATAACGTCACGTCCTCCTCTACACCTCACAGAAACCTTCGTGCTTTTAGACCTGCGTTAAGAGGACCTTTGGCTTTCGCAGTCCTGTGCTTATTCCGGAAAATACCCCAGCTGGGAAACCAGACGTAAGTAAGCGTAAGGGAAGCCCCAGCTGCCCGAACTGCGCTGGAGAGGCACGTGGCTATGGGTGCGTAGCGGCAAACCTGGTCCTGCCTGGGAATGAAGCAGGGATGTCCGAGTACATTGAACTGCAGGGGTGAAAAGTGCTTTGGCTTTTAACAGCAGAAAATACTAGCTTGCTGATGCCAAGCCCAAATGGCAAGAAAAGGAGCTCTGAGGCTCTGATTCCCTGCAGGACTTCTGTAATCAAATTTCAGTCAAATCTTGGTGACGGCAAAGCCAGCATGGAAATGCAGGATCATTTTATTACTTCCCTGTGCCGAGACGGTAGTCAACCAATGCCTAGAAACCCTGAGTATTTGCTTATGAAAAGTTTATTTTTTCCTCTGGTATTCTTTAACCTTGTCCTCACTTCACCATCATTTGGACCAGCTGTACTTTGTAATGCAGTGGACTTTATCAGCCTTTTTTACAGTCTGCCAGCTTTCAGAGATATGTAGTTACATGACATGGGTGTGCTTCCTTGCCTGGCTAAGAACAGCATACACTGACTGCCACTATCCCTTGAATTTTCAGCTAGTTTTGTTTTTGTTTAAAACTGGATTAATATAGTGTTATTTCTTTGATGCTAGCGCTTGTTGCTGCCTCTATCTGCCCGTTCTGCCTGTTGTTCTTTAGCAATAAATAATTCCTGCTCCTACACCAGTGAATTCCATGCTTGCTAATCCACTGCATTATGGCTAATGAGATCAAGCTGAGGTAAAAATAATCCAGAAATTATTCACATATCCCAGGAATTCACCTCTGAGACTTCTGTTCTTGCAAAATAAGAGTCTTCTATTTTCTTCTGATTACATTTACCTGGAAAGAATGAAGCCTAAAGGAGTTCCCTTGATGCCGTTGCCTCCACGGGGCGCATAGCTTCCCGTGGCAGGCTACGTGGTCAGCCCCTGCACATGGCATCCCTTCATCGCTGCAGACCTCTCCTCCTGCTTCTTTTTTTCTTTATGTTTTCTGCCCCAATGGCAAAGCTACAGCTCTGTACAGAGGTTATTACCTCTAGGAGTGGTGAACAGAGATTTTGATCTCTGCAGCTGTAGCTTAAACATATTCAGGCTGTGTGGTGGGAAATGTTCTTGTACATTTGTGTTAGCCCATGGTAGGAAGTTGACTGGGGAAAAAAAACCCAACCCAAATTCTACCATATGAACTGATTGCAAAAGGCGTGAGCCTATAGACCCAAGCTATGAGTTCTTTTCTTTCCTCCTGTACAAGCTGTGCGGTGGTGTTTCTATGTCGGTGACTGAAATGTGAAAGTTCAGGGAGATTGTGAAGAGCCCAGGCTGAAGTTCGCTCATCATGAGAGCAATTAGAGGAAGACTGTTTAAAGGTACCTTTGCCGTGGTATCTGGGTGCCTAATTATAGTAACCAGCTTTGAAAAATCTCACCCTGCACATTTACCAGTGTGTTTTGAAAACACCACTGCAATATCCAGGTTACTTGGAAACACCGATGGGCTTTCATGTGGAAAGCTACCGTCTCTCTCATGCTTTTTTCCCCAGGTGGAGGAAGGTTTCTAGTAGGCATTTTAGGGGTTCGTGTCTTTTCCCCACATGGTAGGCTCCTGGGAGGTGATTTGGAAAACATGAAGCCAGCTCAGCATACTGTACAGCAAACCTTCAGGGGGGACGGACACCTGGTTTTGTCTTCCCAAAGCACGGTCTTTTTAACGTGTTTTGGTGGAGAAGGGAAACAGAGCTCAAGAAAATGGAGATGCCTTTTCCCTTTGAGTGAACTGACCAGCTCACACCTGCTGTGTGAATAATAGAAATACACAAAGGTCCAAATGCAAATAAACAAAACTATTTAACTTAGAGGTGTTTCTGCAAACCGGTGTTTGTTCTTCATCCTCCTGAGCTAATTATCCCCTGGGGCTTTTTATCTCTTGCTTTGGTGGCCAGTAAATCTGTGAAATGAAACCGAAACTGGTTTGAAGATGGAATTTTCCCCCCCTCCCTCCCTGTTTTCGGTAGAGGTGTGTACCTGTGCTTTATTCTGTTACCACCCATGGCGAGCGTTTCCGATCGCAGAAAAATTCAGAGCGCGGTAGGGCGAGGCCTGAGGGACAGGAGAAATGCACCGGGCTGTGCTCCTACCCCAGAGCCCACGTCCACCATCTGCAGCCTTCCACCCTCTCCTCCACCAGTTCCCTACGGGCACTGGTCTGGGCTCTAAAGCCCTTCACCAAGGTTGCACTTAGCAAAAACCTGCTCGACAGCAAAAAAACTTAGCCAGGTCTTGGGGGGGAAAAAGGAAAAAAGCCGTGGGAGGGAGTCGCGTCTGCTTTGAGTTTGCTTTGAGTGAGATTAAACATTAGCGGCGGGCACACTAGTCATGTGTTGTTTTGTTTCAGATAGCAGCTAATGCCTTTATTTAAATTGCAGCCACTTCTCTGAAACCCGAGTTCCAAAAAAAAGCACGTTTAAGCAATCCTGCCCAGGCAAGCAGAGCAACCGGGCAAAGCCGACTCTGTTACGTGAGGTGAGTTATTTAAACCGAGGCAAACGGCTGCGTGCTGCAGGTTTCATCGGCGTCAGTCGGCGCGTGTGCGTGCACGGCTGCGTGTGCGCGGCTGTGCGTGCGTGGTTGTGCGTGCATTCCTTCAGCTCAGCTTTGGTTTCCCCAAGGAAATAAACCGCCCGGTCAACTGAAAGGAAGGGAAGCGTGAAGCACATCTCTGTGCTAGCCTCCAGCCCGGGGTAACGCTGCGCGGCGGTGAGTTACGCAGCGGTTTCCTGAGTCCCTGCTCAATACGTAGCTGGTGTTTTCCCTGCAGCTGCGTCAGCGAGACCTCCGCCTTCGGCTGGCCAGGCTCCAGGGTGGCAAGGCTCCCAAAACAAAACACCATGTGCAAGAATGCATTAAAGCACCTGCGTGTTCTTTGGGGGGAAAAGTTTGCGCTGGCTTTTTGAATTACGTTGAGAGCAAAGGCTCTTCAAAAGAAGAGGGGAGGGGGAAGGGTTGTTTTTCTCACCTATGTTATGTTTTAACTCAAATGATGTAGACAGAAAAAACCAAAACAACCCTTCCATGCTGTCGCTATGGCTACGGCTCGGATCATTGTGCGGGAGCCTGCAAGCAGGAAAATGCCAAGCGGAGAGGGGGCGGCGAGCCCGGCGCTCCTTCTTCTTGCAGCCGGGTACAGTCCTCCGCCGTGTCCTCCAGCCACAAGTTTGTCCGAGGCCACCTTTCCATCCCCACCTGATAGGAAAGTGGAAACGCTGCAATTGCAAAATCTTCTGCTGGCTGGCTCGGCATGAGGAGAACTTCCCGGGTCATGAGCTCGAGAACAAGAAGGATCTTTGCACCTCACCTCCGCGGAGATGTTATCAGCGCTGTCATAACACCCGCTCTCTAACTCTTCCCCAGAGGCTGGCACGCTGCAGCGCGGAAATAGGGTAGCGCAGAAAGCTGACATACCTGCAGGCCCCACGCAAGCCCTGCGCCTGTGCTGTGATGGATTCCCACTGGCGCGATACCAGTGACCAGCTCAAAGCCTACTGGTATTGCTTAGCCCCCGTCATAACGCTCGCACTGCAGCTTGGCGGTGTGATTGTGATCCTGGAAACGAAGAAAGTCGAGCCAGGTGAGGTTTCTGCCGTGCCTAAACCCACAGAAAATACTCTGCTGTACGTCTCGATTGTAGTCACAGAGTCACGTTGGTCCCCCAGTAGATTGAGAAAAAGTTATTGAGGGAATTTCCTGAGGCATGGCATTACCACATCGCTCTGTTGGAGACTCTGTTACCATAACTGTGAGAGTATTTCCACTGGTTTTAAAAACCCTGCCTCTTAGTAGGATCCCGGTGAAAGTCACATCTGAAAGGTTAGTCCTTGTCTTTACTTGTGTGAATGTTTAAAATTATCACAGTTGGCTAGAAAAAGGCTTCTCATTTAGCGCTGCCTTGCTTGTTTTCTGTGACTCCCTGAGAATCTATTTATTTCAGTGGAATTTGTTTAGAGAACGGCATGGTAAACTGCATTGGCAGAAGATGATGAACAAGGTATGATAAACACTTCTAAATTGATTGAAAATTTGACTAAGCTGCTTACTTTCCTAATTATAATGCCTAATTAGTTAGCTTGTTCCAGTCAGTCATGCAGCTTTGATAGCCTTATTGTGCTCCAGAAGTCTGGGGCCTGAGATTTAAGCAGGTCTGTCCTAGATACCTAATGAACTGTTAATTTGAAAATAAAAACATTCTTAAACTGCTCCACTAGTAATCACCTTCTGGACTGATACACGGAGCCAAAAGCACCAGCTTAAAATAGCTTCAAACCAGATTCCACGAGGACCGAGATGCACGAGTAGGTGACCGTAGCTCAGAGAGTTACCAGTGAAGTTACCGCAGCTACACCGGTGAGAAGCTACAACACCCTGACGCTCACTGAGAGCTGCTGGAGACCATCTCGTCCTTCCCAAACTGCCTCCAGAGATAGTTCCCGGGCTGGTTCATCGGGTGGGCTTACTCCCACCTCCTCCGGCCCACTGAATTGCAGAAGAGGACAGGCTCAGCAAGAGCGAGTAGGGAGGTTTGTAGCCTAGCATTTAATCCGCTGTCAAGCGATAAACAGAGATTTCTGTTCCTCTCAGGCAGGAGAGGGATTTGAGCCTGAGGCTCCTGCACATGGTCGAAGCTCTAACAGCTGAGGTGCTGCACAGACACGGGGAGTGTCTGGAAATGACTGTTTCTTATGCAGAACCTGATCTGCTAAATCAGGGTAATTTACGTGACAGATTCTGGGCTCAGCCCAGCCTGTGTTTGTCCAGACAACCACTTGGACATATGCTACCTTCTGCTCTCTTCCTGAGCTCCTCTATTTCTTATTGCCCTTCTCATTCCTGAGGCAACAGCTGACAAATGTATCTCACACCTGGGCAAGCTGGCACACTCCTGCCTACGCCTTAGTTAAAAACAAAAACAAAACAGAAACCAAGCTCAGTTTCATGCTAAATGCCTTGCACAGCCTGCTGCTGGCACTAGCCAGAGGGACATCTTATTCTTAAAATTAGTTTAACATTACCCACGGTGGAAGCAGTCGCTCCCCACTGCTCCCTAAGATGAGGAGACATCTTCTAGATGACACATGATACATGCAATGAACAAAATCTGTTTAAAAATTTGATTTAAACCAGTGCACGTTACAAGGCAGGTAAGCCTCTTCCCTTGCTTTGAAGTGAAAGCAGTGCTGGCCAAAATTGAAGCCTTTTATTGGAGGGTTACCACAAAGCAAGAGGAAAGCAGTGTAAAACTTGCACGCATCCACTTTCACCATCAACTTACCAGAAGGGCAGACACAGTATTGCAAATTTGATAAGTTTGTTTCAAAGCCGATGAAAAAAATTGATGAGCAGCATTGTTTTCACTTACTGCTGTACATAGGCTTGGAACACAGAGGATCTGCTTTCCACTGCTTAATACAGCAGTTAATTTCAGGCAGCTCACCACTGCCACGCACTACACACCACTGAGGCACATGCAAAAATTGTGCACAGCATCTGAAATCACATACATAAACCCAGATTACCAGAAGCATTCAAGTTTGATGTTTTAAGAGTCACGTAAGGGAGTTTTGTGGTTTGTAAAGATACTTTCTCCTACTCCTGACCAGTCAAACCTACTTTTGTGATTTAGGCTTTGAAACTACAGCTGGATCCACCTTCCCCCTCAAGGTTACACGCTCCTGACCGAGGTGCTCTGCAGTTAACTGAAAGTCCCAAGGAGGCAATGCCACAAGCTCTGGATTTTCTGGAGCTGCTTTCCAGCGAGCAGAGACCTGTAGCCACATTTAGGGGCTCCAACCACACCAGCTGCAACCCCAGTGTAGTGCACTTGCGCAGAATGCTCTCTGGACAGGGTGCTCTGCACCACACAGCAAGTAGAGGTTGATCTCAAACCCCTCCGAGCACCCAGCTTCAGCACAACCGCTCAGAACCCCATCACCAGGTCCTGCGCACCTTTGATCTCTCTGGGACAGGGGTAAAATCAGGCTTCACTCCTGAAAATGTGTGGTTGAACAAGAGTCTTTTTATTAATTTGCATGTTATCTAACTGAAAACTGTATGTGAGAATTAAAGTCAAAACTACTGCCATGAAGTGAAAACACTATTTATTTTTATAAAAGGCAATAATTAAAACAAACCCTACCAGTGTGTACATTGTACACATTTGAATGACACTTACAAGAATGAAGTTTCCATATACAAAGATTACAAGCCCACACTGGTAAAGGATGCACAAAGCACATACACAACTTCAGAGATGCCTCAACTCCAGATCACAGTACCAATTACTCTATGACCACACCTGCATAGCATTTTCATTATTAGCATCCATACTACTTTATTCCACTACAAACTGTACACAGAAAGCAAGAAGGAGTTTATTCAGAGAGCATACATATTCGCAGAAAGAATTTATTTGCTGGAATAATCTCTCACTCTTCTGTTGCCATCTTCAAGAGATATTCTTTGTCAATTTTGAAGAGCCTCCACCCCTCCTCAGTGGACAGATCAGAGGCACCCCTTCTCTTATAGAACCTGATGGACGGTTCGTTCCACTCTGCAACAAGGAAGTGCATACTGCTGCAGCGGCACTTCACAGCAACCTGCAAAAGCGTGCAACATGGCATGTTTCAAACAACAGCCCCAGATGATAAGCCTAGTGAGAACTGGCGAGACTACTCAGCAACTAACTGTATCACCATAAGTCATCAAGTTCATTCCGTCAGCCACTTCGGTACTTGTCACTGTTTAACAGACTCTAGACAATGTTTTAAGCTGTCTAGTGTCCCATGACCTCCTTTAATTTAACTCTTGAGTAGTGCCGAAGGAGCAGCTCGCTCTCATGCAGTTAGCAGAAAAGCAAGAATACTGCCTTGCCATGTGTCCTCAGTTCTGCTAGTTTAGACTTATCACTTGGACATACCTGACTCAAGTTCTTCAGAATTTCTGACCCAATGCCCAGTCCTAAAAAAAAACCACAAACAAACCACACAACAAAAAAATAAGTTTTAATTTTAAAGAAGCACTGTAGGAAGCAACTCATCTAATTCTGTAATACATACCTCTATACTCTGCCATCACATAAAAATCTTCAAGATACAGCAGTTTTCCAATCCACGGATCGTAAGTGAAGTAATACATGGCAAAGCCCACAATGCAGTGTTCTGAAACAAAGGGTGTAACTTCAGCTAGTCTGAATTTAAAAGGCAAGAATATCAAGTCTTACATGCATATTTAAACATACAGATTCTCTTTCTGTGACATGCAGACATTTGCTACTAGGTTAGAATTAAGAATGAAGTTTGCAAGTAAGCACACAACTGAAAATACAGGTTCTGACAAACTTGTGTCAACCTAACAGAATGAAGATTGCTCTTGCCATACCCTGAAATCCTCAGAAGCACTAGCATGGTAAGTGCTAACACAAGGCTTTTTTCTACAAACAAATGCATACCCTACCAATCTATCGGTATTTCCACTCTGGAATACAAGCAGAAACTTTACACAGCAGTTCACAGTCTAGATGATTGCCCCAACTCTGCTTCCTCAGCAACCAAAACAGTCGGTCAAACTCTAAAGAACACTGATCTTTCAATGTATATTCCTCAGTAACTACACTATGTGAGAAGGCATGCTCACAGGCCACCTTTACAGCAGCTTTTCCAGCACCTCAACTTATGTTTCCACTGAGAGCATCATGCCGGTTTCTTTACCTTCAGCACCATAAAGTCAAGGTAAGTAAAGCTGCAGCTTCAATTATAATTCTGTGGCTCAGCAGGGAAGAGAAACCAACTCTTCCAACTGCAGCCCACTGAAACCTAAGCCTTGAGTATTTTAACTACATCTGCCACAACACTCTGCACATACTCTAAGAGAAGCGTGCAAACAAATTTCTGATCTACTGTGTCTTTGGTAAAGGTTTGGGAATAGCACTTGTCCCTGTAGACCTTACCTCATATTATGATCATCTACTTTATTGTGTAACGGATCTTTTAGTTACCTCCCCGCCCATCCATGTACACGGAAGGGCCATGTACATGGCGAAGCTAGAGACTGTAACCTGAAGATTGGGGACAAATTAAAGAAAAAAATGTGATTCAACAGGATTACATAAAGGTAAGTCAGGGTCAAACAAGAAAAGCCATTTAATTAACTGGAGTCAAGTACATTACGTTATACCTGATCTTCCCACGCCTCCAGGATTAGCAACTACTTCAGCAGAGCATCACTATATGTTACTGCATTTAACAGTTAACCTACTCCTCCTACCCCAACTCACTGGCGGAACCTTACGTATAATCGATAACTTTAAGTATAAGATGCCTCTCGTATATTTAGCATCTAAAAACAAGTATCAGGAAGCCTCACCTTCAGACGACCACTGTTCTTTTGGCACTTCTGCAACCAGACAGTGGTAGAAAGGGTGCTCGCCAAAACCATCCTCAAGCAGTTCTAGAAAAGCAGAATAAATCGGCACCTGAGCTACAGACTCTGCCACTAGGCTACCAACCCGGCGAGCAGACGCCTCCCTTATACCTTTCTCAGTTAGCACCACTTGATCCTCCATGTCCTCGTACTTCGCTAGTTCCTGGAAGAGAAGGAGATGTGAGCGGACTCTCCCCGCTGCCGCTCCCCTATTGGCCGCTCCCCGCCCCCCCGCAGCCTTGCGCAAGAGCTTGTTTTTCCTCACACACAAGGGCAAGAGTCCCCCCCCGCCTTCCCCTACCCCAGACGGCTGCGGATCTGCCCCAAAACCCGGCCGCCCAGCACGGGGAGACCGTCGCCTGAGGAGACGACCGTCGCCTGAGGAGACGACCGTCGCCTGAGGAGACGACCGTCGCCTGAGGAGACGACCGTCGCCTGAGGAGACCTCCGCCCGCCTCGCCCCCCCACCTTGATCAGTCGCAGCAGGTCGGGGCAGTCCTCAGGACGCGCGGCGCGGATGCTGAACGAGGCCATTTTCGACGGCGCTTCCCCCTGCGGCCCCCTCGGCTGACGAGTCCCCGATGTGTGAACAGGAGGAGCAACTGCTTCTTCATTCGTGTCCCGGGCGCGGCGGCCACCTGCGGTCAGTCAGGCTGCGAGCATGTCCCGCCGGCGTTGAGCAGATCGGCGACCCTCCTCCGGCTCCCGCTCCCTCCCCGGCTCCGACTGTGCCGCCCGCCCAGCCCGCCTTCCCTATTTATGGACGAGGGCGCTCCGCCTCTCCCCGCACGCAAGCCAATGGGAACGCCTGCGCCGCTCGCCCTCAGCCAATGGTAGCGCCCCTCGCCTCAGTCTTGCCTCAGCCCGCCAGCAACAGCTGGTGCGGGGTGGCTCGTGACTCGCCCCCCCCCCCCGCCTCCGCCGGCGCGCTGTGGCGCCCCCTAGCGGAGCCGGGTGGCGCTGCAGGGTGCCCGGGTCAGACCCCCCCCCCCCCCCCCTCCCCGCTCCGCTTCTCCCTCAGCGGCCCGGGACGGGCGGGACCCCCCCAGCCCCTCCCGGGGAACCCGTCCTGGCGTCCCTCGGGGCTGCGGGCTTCTCCCGGCACCGGTTTCCAGGCTTCCACGAAAAGTGAGCCCGTCGTTGCCCCGGCGAGCGCGACTGCGCCTGACTCGGAGCTCTCCCCCCCCCCCCCGCCATCTTGGGGGTCGTGGCGCCGGCTGGGCCGCAGGCTGCGCGCTGAGGGCGGCTTTCAGCGGGGGGGGGGTGTGGAGAAAAGCAAAAAAAAGGCTCTCAACTTGCTTGAAATACTAAGTAATGATCCCTATCAAACCCTGCGGGGGGGGGGGGCGGGTCTCTAGTACCATGTTACGCCCCTGATGGAAAAGAGTTCAAAACATTGAAGTGTCACTTTGGGCTTGGGACGTTTTCGCGCACCGTGACCGAGCCGGTTTACCAGCCTGACTGGGGAGGAAGGGGTAGCGCTGGGAGAAGCACAAAGGGCAGGAGTGTTTCAAAACAGGAGGGATCTGCCAGCAGTCTGCCATAAGGGAGGCCGAGACTCCCTCCCGATGGAGGTACGGATGTCCCTGAGGAGAGAGGTGGGTGTGATGTAGAAATTCAGTTGGGGTAAACTCCCCAAAACGGCTTTGGAGTATGAAAGGATGGAGGAATTGCCCCCGGCCCAGCTCTTCCTCTGAGCATTACCTACAGACGTAGCTCTACTCCGCAGAGTGAGAGCTGGATCCTGATCCAGGTGACCATGCGTGTCTATAGACCTAGCAGCTAGGCCACCCCCAGGAGAAGCGTAATTCTCTGGCATACGCGTGGTTTTCTTTCCACCCTCTTCTATAAACTCCACAACTATCATGTCCATCCTTATATACTGTAAAGCAGCTCTTTATTTTACGTTTAGCTTAATCTGACTTGTTTTAACAGCCATTTGGGATATGGGAAGACCCTAAGTCACGCTACTGCTGCAGAGTAACAATCCTGAAAACCCGGATTCCCAAACACTCTCACAACACTCGCACCCTGTTTTTCAGTATATCCAACAATGATTTAGACAGAGGGGCCAGCACAGAACATAATACAAGAGAATTGTATAAAGAAGTGTGTATTCTGGTGGCTGGTGTCAGCCAAGAAAATCCTCTGGGAGACAGTGGAAAGTGCCTAGAGTCCTGGAAGAGTAATTTAGGATTTATACCCTAGGATTTTACACCCTAACTGGCTCTCAGTTTACCCTCTATTGGAGCAAAAATGGAGGTACCCAAAGAACACAAGTGTTTCCAAAACACAAAGCAACAGCCAATGGCTAGTAGTGGAAAAGTTAAGATTGTTTCATGAATTATGGATCTGGAAATCCTTCAGGACAGGGCTTTTGGTAGGGAAACTGAATCTGAATAAACTAGCAAAGAATAGACTCAGCCTAACTACACGCATTTAATGGATATACATTTTTTCAATCCCTAGAAATGACCTGACTGGGATCAGAAATGGGCAATACTGTCCCTGTGAAAGACTTAACAATGTTTGTGTTGTGTCAACGCTTTTTGTTTTGCATTTCAGAATGAGGAAGTCGTGCTGTCAGGAAACCTGTTGTGCAAGAGCACAGAGTGCCTGGTTTTTGTCATTCTCAAGTCAGAAAAATCATATGATTTTAGAAGCTGAAGTTTCAGGAAAAAAAAAAAGCATTTTCCACCTTGACTGTTTTTCAAAGTCCTGCTTTAACTTGCTCAGAAATATACTGATACAGTGTTACCCCAGTGAATACAGTTCACTGGAGTTAGTGTTCAAATTCACAAGGCAGAAGAAAAAACTATTAAAAAATTTCCTAAAGTATCAAAAATAGTTTCATGAAACAATAGGGAACGTAGAGAATTAAAAAAAAAGGAAAATTAAAAATACATAATTAAGATATCTAGATCTCAGAGACTATGCTGCAATTATTTAGTGATATGTTACTAGAGGTATTTTTTCAGAATAAGTAAGATTAGTAAGAAGGGTAAGAATATTTTACAAAAAGGTTCCAAAAGAACTCGGTAGTGTGAATGAATCAGATTGACGGGCCTTATACTTTACAGCTTCTTCCTTTTGTCTCAGGCCGGTTTGTCTTTCAGCAGGTTTCGTGCCATCTTGACGCAGCTGAGGTTAGTGGTGAAATCTCTAATGACTTGCATAGGGCTTGGATTTTATCCTTGAGTGGTCAGCCTGGTTAGTTGCATTTCTCTCCAAGGGAATGAGTAGCGGTAAGTCTCCTGAAAAGGATCAAGTTTTTCTCAAATTACGCAAACAGGTATGCTGGAAAGTGGTTAGCAAACGTGTTTAAGGTAAACCAACGTTGAAATAACCTGTTATAATGAAATACGCTCTGAAGTCTGGATTAGCTTGCTTTTCCGTTACCAGCCAGCAGCTTCTTCCACGCAGAACCTGCTGACTGTGAATCCATCTGCATTTCCACCAGGAGGGTTGGTACTTTGGTGTTTGAGGGGTAGAATGGTTAGAATTGTCTAAAAAGATCACGCGCCTTGTTTATCTTATTCTCATCCTATCTCCTCCCTAAATCTTACTTGTAAGGGGAGAAACAGAAAATTCTGCGCAAAACAGCAAGCACCACTTTCTTTTTTAGCATGCAACAGGAACTGGTATTAATGAAAGCACACACTGTGCTATGTATCTGACTGAGGCAAGTTTTCCCCACATCCTCTCCGGAGATGGAGGTCTTGTCTAGTCTCAAGCTACAGGAAACAGCCATGCTAGCTCCCCAAGATCCTTCCACGGCGATGCAACTGAGCAATTTATTCAGGGAGTTGTGGGACCTTAGCTGGACTTGTACTGATAGCATGTTTTTATTTGCATCTGAATGTCTGAATATCCTCTCTCCTTGGAGGCTGGACAGAAAGGCTCAAAGTGGGCACCACTCTTTACTGTTCAACTAATCAAACTCTCTTTACTTCTCGTATTTTAATTTTTGATTTCCTCCTTCGCTGGGAAGATTCCTTGAATTCCTGTATGAATGCCTCCCTCATGCCTCAAAGGTTCTCTGTTTATAATAAATAAAAGATGGAAGGAGAAGAACTGCTTATTCCACATTAAAATGCAGTGAGTATTTGAATCCAAATTGTATCTCCAAATTATATCTCCTGTCACATCTCTGGAGCAAAATACAGAAAATGCAATTAATATTCAGTATTGACCTGTAATTTTTCCAGATTAGTCTTTGGACAACATTCAGGACGCTCTTAGCATTTTCAACTAAATAATTTCTTCCCAATACTTAGAACTTGCATTGATATTTATGAGTTCACAGTTGCTTCCAGATTATTTTTTTCAAGCAACTTACAATTACAGTTTATCAACACTAGGCCGTGTTGAATTGTTGAATTCTGCTCAGAATTTGGGGCAAACACAAAATTAACAGTTTCAAATAATAAAACTACATTAATTTCCATATGCTGGAAATAAAAGGACAGTGATTTTCCATTATTATCTTTGAAGACATATTTTAGGTCATTAGAACCCTATTCCTGTAAGCTAATACATCTCATCTGTCATTTGTCATTATGCAATTTGATGAATTTGGGATTTAGACATAACTAATTATCTGCCTGCATCCACAAATCATCTATATCATGCATGCAAATAATTTGGGGTATAAAAGTTATAGAAATAAATGTTGGGAATAAATCCAGCCAGGCCTCAATTTTATAACTTTGTGTTTTGGGTACAGTAGAAGTCCCTTTGACGCTGATCCTGCACTATACTTAAATCAGTGTTCTTGGGTGCAGTATCTGAGGCTCTAAAAAGAAACCTGGGGAATTTAAATTTTTCTTTAAAACTAATGGGGGTTTGCACGATGAGCAGGCGTTTTTCTTACATGTCACAATCACAGTTTTGTCTTTTGGCACAGTCTTTTGCACTGTCCAGAGGCGATTCTTTTCATGGCATCTTGGTTTCTGAACCTTCAGCACACACCCATGCCAGATTTCCACATTTTTTCCCACGACCCGATGAACGAGAAGCTTTGCAATTAGCGCTCTCGACTTTTTCCTCTGTAGACACGCAGAGCTGCTCTACGGGCGGTCACGTAGCGAGAGGCGTGTGACTGTGTCAGCTGGCATATATACCAGGGCTGTAGCTGCGGACGGGACTTGTGACTGAGATGGTTGGGGCTGTGGCCCAGCTGAGAGGAGCTTTTCCTCCGTCGTGCCGCGCCTGCCGCTCTGCCCGCTCTCTGCCTCCTCCGCCGACGAGGATCACCCGCCGGGCCCCTCGCTTGCGCCTGGTTACACGTCCACGGAACAGGAGGGAAGCGCTCGCACCGCATCCGTGACAGAAAAACCGTGTTAGTGGCAAGAGTCGGTTCCGGGCGGGTTTCGCTCGGTGTGCGGGGCACACTTCAGTCTCTCGGTCTTTCAAAACAGAAATCTGCGATCTATCACAAGTCTCTTACGAAGAAGTCACGAATCCCATTTTTGAATTCACATAGCCTTAGTTTGTTTGGATGCAGTTTATCGAAACGAAGGTGACAGAGGAAAAGAAGACTGGTCAGGTGTTACTCTTGCAAATAATGGAATAACCTGCTTAATGGACTTTCACTGTGCGCTAGAACATCTGTTTGCTCATATCCTCGTACAATCTCAGTGGCGTCTTCGTTAAGCCCCTAGCAAGCTATGTTTAACAACTTCGTTGCCAACTCGTGCCTCCTCCTGCAAGCACCATTTCGCTGCCAAGTTGAACTGACCGGTGAGAACGACCACATACACTCCGGTCGGTGGGAAAGCCACGGCCTGCGCCCACGTACAAGCCCCTGGGGGCTGCCGACGCGGTTAGCGGCTAGTTCTCCGAGTTATATTCCTTACCGGCTCTACGGCGTCTGCGTGCGGACCCCGGCGCAGGCCGCTTGTCCTCTCTGCCCTGAGGTTCCTCAGTTCCCAGTAATAAAGGTAATTCTGGAGCATCCCATCTGCTGACTACCCCGCCTGCGGAAAGCGCACAGCTTATTTAACAGGGCCGCCTTTTCTTTAAACCTCCCCAGAGAACCCCAAAGGCTCTCAATTACCTTCCCTAAGAGTGCCACCAAGTGACCGGCCGGAGGAGGAGGCGGCGGCCGTGTCCCGTCCCCGCTTGCGCACAGCCCTGCGGAGACCCGCGCTCGCCGTGCTGGGGGAACGGCTCCGGTCCCGGTCCCGGTCCCGGTCCCGGTGGCGAGCACCATGCTGGCCACCCGGTAAGGCTGCCCGCTCCCCGCGCCGCTTAGCCCGCGGCCTGACGAGGGAGGAGGAGGAGGAGGAGGAGGTAGCGGTTCCCCCGCGGCCGGGGCCCCGCGGTACGGCGGAGGTGGGGCCGGGCCCTAGGCCGCCCTGACCCGGGGGGGTGCCGTGCCGTCCCCCGTGAAGGGGCTGTCGCGGTGCGTGTGTGTGTGCGTGTGTGTGTGTGCGCGCTCGGTGCGTGGGTTGGCGGGACGCCGTCAGGGCGCGGCGGCCGAAAACTGACAGGGCGGCTTCGAGCGATGGCGGCCGGCCTTGTCGGCCCCGTCCCGCCTGCGTGGGGAGCGGGCGGCGCCTCAGGCGGGCGGCGGGCTCGGTCGGACCCGGCGGGGGGACAGGGCGTTGGGCGGGAAGGGGTTCGCTGGCCGTGCGGGGGGACGCGAGGCCGGCAGCTGCGGGAGTCGAGGGGGGGGGGTTCACCGTTGCTGTTCGTGTCCTCCCTGGTGCATACGAGAGCCTGCTGGCTTCTGAGGGCCCTTTTTTTTTCGTGTGTGTGTGCGTGCGTGTTCCTTTTTACTCTCTTAAGTAGTACTGGTGTGTCCGCAGACAGAGGAAGCTTGTGTGTACGTGATAGGCATGTGTAGATACGTACACGAGAGAGAGATATATATAGAGAGATGAGTACATGGCCCTCCTTTTCCGCTGGTGCCTGAGGACTTGCCTCTCTTTCTTTTTTGAGGTGAAAGCCCAGCCTCAGCTGAAGAAAATTAAGGGACAGGCAACCCGTGTTCCTCGTCAGGGTAACGCCATGAACTATCACGAGGGGTTTTACTCCTGCTGACCCTCTGTGTACTTTTGTGTTACCGCAGTTTTGCTCGCCCGGAGGAGTCGCGCTGGCTACTGCCTGGTTGAACGCTTACTGAATTGTGGGGTGGATTACGTTCTCTGAAGGGTTTCGTAGTTGTCCCTTCTTGCCAAACAGCTAAGACGATTATATCCTGCACTTTAGGCTTGTTCTGAGTTGCGGCAGTACTAAGCCGCGGAGGAGGAGACCGGTCTTAGCTGAATGGGACCATGTGGCAGGCCTTGTGATATCCTTCTTGGGACACTCCACCTTCTCCTGCTATGCACACCAGCCAAGTGCAGGAGAAGTGTATGGTCAGGGTCACGGATGATTTCCTAGATGCACACAGACCCTGTCTGTGTTAGGATGTCCACAGCGTAGAAGTTGGTGTTCGGTCTAAGCTGGTTGTCCCAGGGCACCTGAATAGTCAGTGAAGAGAACAGTTGCGGCCAGCGAATCATTCTTCCTTTCTGTTTTCGGATAAGGACAGGTATCAGCTGGAATTTCAGCTGGCTTGAACTGTTGTACTGACTGAATCTGGTTCTAAAAGTCAGGCTAAGAATAAGGAGTGGGGTTTCTGAAGTAATCGGCGCCATTCCAAAAATAAATCCTGAATCATTTTCATGGCATTAGTTTTAATGACACTGAGTTCTTCCACTCTGCCTATAGGTTGTGCACCATGAGGAAGCTTCCTTCTGTTCTGGCTAGGAAACTCACTTCTGGGACCAGTGGCTCCCCAGTGCTTCCTGACATGTCTGAAGGTAAAGTAATTGGCTGTACGTCAGAAGATTTAGCAACGTTGCTAAGGAGTTTATTCTTTCAGGTGGTTGCCCTTCATGTGTTAATATGGTTTGGATAATGGGCATGCCCTTGACTGTTAGCTCCTAGTTTAAGTGTTTAAGAAGTAGCAGAAAATCACTTCATGTGTTTGGAGATTAATGGCAACAATTATGCATAATCATTGAAGTTGCAGATTTTGGCTCGTCTGCTTCTTCAGTCTTGGAAGAGCATGTGATTCTTTTCTGGAGGGACAACTGCTTCTCAAGTTGGCCCTCGATAGAAAGACAGCGTAGTATGGACAGGTACTATGGCGACTAGAGAGAATGGCCAAGAAATGGAGAAACTGAGTGGAAATAATGTCTTACAGAACTTTTAATGTGTCAATACCGTTAATTTCGTAAACTTAGAGAAATCTTTTAATCAGATCAGCAGGATTGCCTCGTGAAAATGCTCTTGTGAATAGAGCTTTGTGTTGAAAGATTGTTTTAGCACTCTAATAGTAATAAACCATAATGTTCCTGTTTTAGAAGCTTTTAAAAAAAATTTCTTGCATTCTAATCCCATGTACTGAGAAAAGGGGAGGAGGAAAAGGGCTGGAGCCAGGCACAAATAATTCCTTCATGGAATTCTGCTTGTTTCTGAGGTCATCATTTCCCCTTTGTTCTCTAAACAGAAACCACAGGTTATCCAGTAAAAGAGAAAATGAGGGTTATTTGTTGTTAGAGAACTTTTTTTCATTATTGTTAATAAATAGTAATGTGGGAGGTTAAAGGAGAGAAGCAAGGATACACAACATTGCATACTTGCAAATATTAGCCTGCTCTTTTATTTGGATATTTGATAATGATATCACCTAGAAGGCCAGTAAAAATAGTGAAGCAGTGAGGCCATCCTGGCCTTGCCTCTGATTTGTTTCCAAGGAATACTAGTATTTTTTGGCCTATAATAACTGTAAATATTTGACATTCTGTTCCAAAATTGTAACATTGAAATAACGTTATACAAACTTTTGCTGACATGTAAACTAGTTTCCTTTAATCTGGTATCTGTGCTTCACAAAATACCAAAAACTTATTCTTACTAGCTTTTCACATGCTTACTCCCAACTTTGGGTCCCAGTTGTGAATTCCCTCACTTCTTCCATGGTTCTCCTAAAGGCTACACGAAGCAGGACTTTGGAAATTTCCTCTGAGATAACTCTCATCCCACTTGATGAAAAATGCTCCAGATATTCTTTCCAAAGTTCATAGTGTTTGTCAACAGTATATGGTAGCACCAAGTTTGAAAAACTGATTGGAGTTACACTGCAAGCAGATACTACACAGAGCCAGTAGACAAAGGAACCGGAAAGCGGGCTTTGAAGGAAAGGACAAACTCGGTTGAAAACACAAAGATACTGACTGTAAATCAGGCAAGGACGTTGCCTACAGTTGCTTACTAAAATCAAGGAACATGTGTGTAAGTGGAACTCAAGCAGGTAGAATAATCAGATAATTCCTTACTAGATGTAATTTGCATTGTTTCTTTTAATTGTTAATCTAACCTATGTTTTCCACTCCACAGGACACTTACCCATTCATGTGAATAATGGTGTGTTGTGGTAATCTGTACATATTTTAATATTTGCTATAACACTAAAGTTACTCAGCTACTGTTTTTCCTTACTTTAGCGTTCATGAAAAATGAAATGCTATTATTCTTCTCTGTCGACTTGCTTAAAGCCTCTTTGCCTTCAGTGAATGGCTCTGGTCTTATTTGTGGCAATATTGTTGTACTAGATCTCTGTCAGCACACTGTGTTTTTGGTGGTGTGCTGGATAACACGTTTATTAGAGGCTTGTGGGATACAAAATCTCTTACACAGCAACTCCTGCAGTACTTAGCTTCAGTTTAGACATCTGAATCTGCATCTTTCACTGAATTCCAGACCAAGCTCTATAGCAAAACTGGTGGCAAAAGACATCGTAGCGGTCTACCTGAACCCGGATACAGCCTGGGGAGGCACCAGCACGATGGGGCATGGATCTTACCGGCAGGGATGAATGCAGTGATCTTGTCCAGCTGCCCTCGTGTCCTTTGTCACAGCACAGTGCAAATGAACTCAGACGCCGCTGCTCTGGCATTAATGATCCACTGGTCACAGTTTAGGAGATACTGTGAAATACACAACATGATAACGATGGATAAACCCCATTTGCTGTAATTGTTTTGCACATTTAAGACATTTGCCAAATAAGAGAAAGAGTTTATGGATTTTTATGGTTAATTACTTACTTAAATTTCTGTTGTAAGATAACTAATATCTAGAAGAGCAATATAGTCTTCGGGGGGGGGGGTGGGTGGGAGGAGAAAAACTATGTACTTAGGAGCCTGTAAAATGGACTAGATTTAGCTTGGCAACATTTTTGAAACACTTTTACACTTTGTCCATTTTACTGTTAGAATAAAAATTATGTGGTCTCAGCCTGGCAGATGTTTACTTGTATGCCTAAAATTGAAATCAGAAGTATTAACAGCGTGTATCCATGTTTGCAGGTTTGGACCCGAGATTTTTTTGGGGGCTTTTTACCTCTTTAGAGTTGAAAAGGAAGATGAACTTAGTTTAAACAAAGAGAAGGTGCTGTTTATTCCCCCTCCATCCCAGCACAGTCTGCACACTGTTAGAAAATTGAGGTTTTGTGTTCTAGAAGCTGTAACAGTGTTTCTGCTAACACTGTATTGATCCAATGCATGCTATGGCAGCTTCACAGGTGGAGTATGAGTAACAGGAAAGTAGTACCTATTCTGTAAACAAGCCTCCTGCTTCTTAAGAAAAAAAGAATCAAACCTGCCCACCTTCCAAAAAAAGTCAACTCAAGATTTTCAGTCAGTTCCTTTCATTGAAGATTTTTTTGTTCTTAGAATTAGTAGTGGAGCTCTTCTAATTTCAAAACCTGTTTTTAGCCTAACTTCCTAAAGAAATGAGGCCTAAGCAATCTATTTTGTCTTTGTCTGCTTATCTTCTTGTCCCCCTCTTCTTCCAGAACCTTTTGTTGCTTGATGTCAGCCAAACTAGACAAGCACAAATCTCGGAGAGAAACATGTTTCCACAAGCTTTGTGAAAACTGGCTTTCAGATCAGAGCTTCGTTAGGGTGCCAGAGCTAGTGTTGGGGTCAGCCACGGACCATGGTGTTTGCTGGCAGTTGGTGAGTGACTGGGATCTGTGTGCTGGCTGGCAGTCAGCCCCTTGCCTTCCTCTGGGCTCACCACAGCTCATGCTGGCGCCTGTCTAGAGGGCAGGCAAAGCAGAAGCAGGCTGGGGGTGTTGCAGGGAAGGAACAAGAAAGGGGAGTTTAGGGATATTGAAGTGGTGGTGGCGTGGGGGACTTGGGCAGGAAAGCAGCAGAAGCTGAAGTGGCTGTATGGGGAGGAGGGGGCAGAGCCGGGTGGATCTGGCTGAGAGAGAGGTATGTGATTTAAATACCTAGGAAAGCAGGCTCTGCTTGCTCCATGGTTCACAGGACAGCTTGCTGATCGCTGTGAATGCTCTGACCGGGCATTTAGCCTGAAAAGTGCCAAGCCTGATGATGTCTAATAACCTAAAAGT
Source organism: Aquila chrysaetos chrysaetos (assembly GCF_900496995.4). Taxonomy (NCBI): domain Eukaryota; kingdom Metazoa; phylum Chordata; class Aves; order Accipitriformes; family Accipitridae; genus Aquila; species Aquila chrysaetos. The sequence goes on from NC_044010.1 coordinate 45,038,384, forward strand.
ATAAAGGATCAGCTCGTGAGTCACCAGCAGCCCTCTTTCTGTTTCACCATGAAGTTTTGGCTTTTTTTTTGGTAGCCCTTCCTTGATGTGTCCATAACTATTTTGTCCTAATATATGAACCCTCTTGTATAGAAATCTTTGTAAATAAGCCAGGGATCCATACTACACAATTCTCAACTTCTTTTCTGAGCTTGGGAATTGTTGCTGCTTGTTTTCAGGTGTTTCCAAATAGCATACATTCACCTGCCTAACAGTGGTGGAGTAGTTTGATAGATTTGATGGGATCTTAGCACACTTAACAGCCTCATCCGAGGAAAGAGTAGAAAAACTGCTTATGCAGAACTAGTATTAACTCAGTGCAAACAGTGCCGGAATCAATTTTACAGGCCTGTCTTCAGTGTCTTAATACTGTGTTCTTTGAGACTGCTAGAAATCTAGGCTATGAAACCCTGCTGGCAATAGCCTGTCTGCTGACATTACCTGCCTTCATGGGTGGCATTATTTAAATAGTACTCTCCTCATTCCCTATCTCCCAGCTGCACTGTTCCTTTTTATGTTCTTTTATGACTTTCTGATTTCTGTTATCTCCACAGTTTGTTTGTGTTTAGGCTGAAATATTTTCACATCAAAATTCCTCAATCTGATCTTGATCCGCTGTCTCCTTCAGCTGTTAATTAGCACTGCAGGTGTTTGATTGCATTAACAAACACTCTTTGTTGGCTATACACAATAAGCTCATGTTACTCAACCCATTATTGTGATATGCCTACTAACAGCATCAGTGTATTTGGCCAGACTTTTGTTTCTGGGCTGCTATTTGCATGAATTTGCTTAATTTTCCTGTATTGGGATGAGGATTGTGCCTTTTAGCACCAGGCAACCTCGTGTTCATCACTTGCAGAACCAAGCTTGATTTGCTTTGATTTTTTTTTTTTTTTTTTTTTTCCAGTGCGGAGCAGATTGAGGGATATAGTGGGAGCATCTACCAACTGGAGGTACAGTGTACATTAAATGTATTTTACTCTATTTGTGAAACCCAGGTAGAACTCAGGGTTGTGATAGTGGAAGTTAACAATGTTAGCTTGCTGACTGAGGAAGAAAAAGGATCCAGCTAAAAAGTAATGCAAACAAGGTTTCTGAATTGTTGCTTTGTGGATCACAAACTTCTGACATTCCTCTGGCAGAGGATCTTTAGCACCAAAGGAACAAAATATGTCATCTTGATACTTACAAGATTCTCCAATTAACTTTGAATCTGATGGAAGTTTAAGAGCTGTAGAGTCTGGCTGGAAATGTTATGCTGCTGTTACCTCTTGAGTTATCTGCTGGTGGATTACCCACATGGTGGATTTATCCTGCACTGGATTCAGAGGCAATTGAGCTGGTTCAGCGTGAAGCAGGCCGCATTACGAATGGCCTGGCAGCACCCATGTCACTTTGGAAAATTGTCAACTTGGGATTGGCTGTCTCCTTAGTCAGGAGCATCTCGGGCATTTCTTTTCCCTGCCGTAACTTAATTTTAGATTAATTTACATATCGTTTAAGTCATTGATGTTTTGGCTTTATTCAGGTTACCTTCCTCCCTGTCCATTACGCTGAATAAGCCAGAGTCGACTGTAATCCTCTACTGTTAACAGTTCTGAAAAAGACAGTATAGTAGTCTGGGGGAATTAGGTATTGCAGTTTGGTTGGTCCCATATTTATTGTATTGATTGTTAATTTTCTTATGGCTCTGTTTGTTGAGCTCTTCTTTCACACTTTGTGCATTGATACGGAAACGAAGAGAGCCTTGCCTGGGTGGAGTGTCTGATATGTCCAGGCCTTTTGACTAGGTTTATCTAAACAGGATTATAGGCATGCTAAAGAAAATGCCTGAATCGGGGAAGCTGATTTTTGCTTAGTATCTAAGCATGAGGGGGCTTGAAATTTTCAGTAGGTCAGATGAAAAGGGCTCTAGAAGTTGATTTTTAAAAAAGCCTTTCCTGCAGCCCTGAATGGCTGGGGAGTAACCACACCATATGGAAATACCATCTGAGGATTGAGATTTTAGAGGGCTCTGGTCAAATCTGTTCTTCCATCCATTTCTTTTCCCCCACTGCTCCCACACTGGAAGGAGAGCAGACTGATGCCAAGATCACCGCAGCGGTGTTTTTCTTAGATAGGTACGTTTCTTGTGCTGTACAAAATGCAGCAGAAATGGTTTGCAGAGTACTGTATGCTTCGACTACCACGAAGAAGTAAAGCCGGGGAGCCCATAGCTGGGAGTGCTTGAGGATGACAGGTTTAATATGAAGAGGTTTGGAGGACATGGATGATGTAGCCTTTGAGATCCCAGTTTTAAAATGGAGTGACAAAGAGTTGATACATGTGGAGACTGAACAGCCGGTGCGTTAATTGAGTTAGGCCACAGAATGACTAAAGAGGACAAACCTAAGAGAATAGCTTGATAGGGGTCCCGAAATGGGAACTACGGAAGGACTGACGCACATACATCTGGATTGCTGGGATTGAGGTGAGGTGAATGTTGGAGGAACGCCTTCGGCCATTAATTTTGCTAAAAGGAAACTTTGGTTCATGATTTCTCTTGTAAAGGCCAGTGGCATTTTGTATTAGAAAGAAATATCTTGCTTATATATTTATTCTGGTTTTGTACTTAAATTGCAATTAAAACTACTAATCTGTACATTGGTACTTATAGTCTAGATAGAGTTGTGGCCATTTCAGAAATAATGTCATTTCTCAGAATGTTCAGGGCAGGTATTAGTTATTACTTAGATGACATATTGTTACTGTATGACTGGTACTGCAGTGTGTAACAGTATTTTTCTGTTGAAAAATGTTACTGCCTTGAGCCCAATACTTCTGTATATTGAAGAGTACATTCTGAAGCTGAAGTCAAGAAGAGTTGTGCTGCTGACCTCAGAGGAGCCAGGATGGTACTTGTGAAAACAGAATATAGTTCAATTTTTATTGTTTGGTTTCTCTGTGTTTGTAGACAAATTTCTGATTTACTCTCTGATTAATTTCTCTTAAACCTTTCACTGAAAGACCTTGGAAACAAATCTTTTAAAAAGCATAAAGGTGCATCATCTTGGACATTGCATCTTTCCTTAGTCATCTAGTATATTCTATTTCTATGTAGTGGTACAACTTCAAACATTAACCTTCTGGAGTACGTTGTTACCTTTCTATTTTCTCTGAACTCCGCAGTAGTCATGTTGCCCAGATGAGGTAAACCATATTTCATATTTAAAACAAACAAACAAACCTAACTGAAATTTTCTGCTAGACTTTTACTCTCTTTGATCATGGATTATTCATATTTCCCCCAAAATTATTAAAACAGAAAAGAGGGAATATAAATACGTTTGAAGCGTGACTGCTTTGCACCTACCTCTCCTCTTCCAAAAATAAAACTCAAGCCAAAAAAGTCTTTGTCTTAAATGGCTAATACCCAGAATTCATCCAAAGTCAAAACTTAAGATAAATTTTCTTTTTTGGTGAAAAGGTTCTTTCTGTTGTTTTCTTTCAGTTTTGTGTGTGGTTTTTTTTTTTTTTTTTTTTTTTTTAAATTGCTTTTGTTAAACACAATGGCACTCAGATCTCAGCAATGCAGCATGCACAACTGAATGAATGGCACATATCTACAAGTTTAAAATTAAGTTTGGTTACATAGCATTTTATGCCTTCTCTTGCTCTATGAAATGGATTCATAGTTTTGCATACTCCTTGGCTTTATACTGGAACTGTTGCATGTTCAACCCGTAGGTTTTTAATGCTTTGTTGTTGATTCTAGGGATGTTATGAAATACTTGCTTTATTCAGTCAGGATGCACTTTTAAGGGGAGGGAACTTTGGAGGAACAGGTAAGAGAGAGTGTTGGGCAAGATTGTTATATCTCATAGATACCTGTGCAAGGAATCAATTTGGTAGATTGGGAAGAAGCGACAGTAAGTTGGCCCTTACTCCCTTGTGAGAGTTGCAACCCCTCTGACTTGGTGGTGCTGGAAAAGCAGCTCTGAAAGGGTAGTGCTCCCTTTTCTGTATTGTTTCTTTCTATAACTTTCCTCTATAGTCGTAAGACGACTGAGTAGGAGGAGAGAGAGAGAAATAGATTAATTTTCCGTTTCTTTTAGCTTGCTGGTCAAGTGTATGCTGTGTGAACTGATGCTTATAAAGGGAGAACTCACCTGTGTAGACAGGAAGTCTTAGCAGATGAGTTCTCTTTGTTGTTAGTACTAACCAACACTGTACATCTGTTTTACTTCTTGGGAGAGGTTGCAAGTTGACAGTCCTTTAAAATTGTCAGTGTAGGAAGAGTTGTGATACAGTAGCTATGGAAGACATGAATATGCACAAAACCTCATAGGTTAAATTATGTCTGATTTGTTCTTTTCAAAGTGAACCATTTTGGTAGCATTCAGAATTAGATAAATTTTGTTCATCTCGTTAGTGCAAAGTATGTGCTTGCCAGTTGTACACAAAACTATTTAAAAGTTTTCTGCAGGAGACTTGCTTAGCATATCTCATTATGTGCATTTCACTTTCTTCTCAAGGCACGCTTACTGTGTCTTGCTATTTTTACTACTTTTTTGTTTTCGTTTCGATAATCTTCAATGTGACATCTTTTAGCTAGTGTTGCAGTTCTGTTGTCGTACTCCGGACGGAGTGTTTTTTTTCTTACCAGGGATCATGTGCAAGCAATGCAAGAAAGAAAAGCGCTTCATACTTTACTGGCAAAACGGCAGGAAGATCTCCCTCCTAGGAGAATGAAGGATAGCTACTTGGAAGTTATTCTACCTCTAGGAAGTCAACCTGAAATAAGAGAAAAGTACCTGAATGTACACAACAGTGTAAGGTAACAAAGCAACCATGTTACACATACAGGAAAGTGTTAACTTTCATTTACTATGTATGTAGGTATTTAATTGTCAAAAAATGTGTCTTACAGGTTTGGAAGGATACTTGAAGATCTTGACAGTTTAGGAGGTATGTATCTATGCTCTTGTAAAGAATGCACAAGTAATGCAGACAAAGTGAGTTTGAGTACTGTTGAGCACTGCTTGGTGTGATACAGTATGACCTCAAGGAGGGAATCACATCGATGCGCTATCTCAAAGGGGAAGGAAAAAAAAGATACTGATGCTGAAAGAGAAGGAAGGATGATAAAGAACAGATGGAAGCAAAATTACTCAGCTTCAGCTTCTTGCCTGTGCCAATTTTGTAAAGGACCAACTACAAGGATAATTTACTGAGAAATGATCCTAGATTATGAATCTGCATTGAGTGTTAAATCAGAGAAAATTTGCAGAGCGCACTATTTAAAATTAAAACATATGATTTTTCTCTTAAAAACCCCCCAAACCAACAACAACACAAAACCCAACAGATAGTGAGGTGCAAATATTTTAATCTTCCCTTTGGGGAGAAGAGAGTATAATCTGGAAAGCACAGAATGTATCCATTGAGAACAAATGAAAAACACTCGGTATAAATTCCTGGTTTCTGTCTCCAAATTGATGTTAAGGGTGAAAACAACTCAGTTGTTTCATGAGTTAGCTTTCTTAATTTATTTTCTCCTTTTCATTTATTCATGGTCTTTAAAAGTTCAAGATCTTTGACTTTTGTTTTGCAGCTAAAATAAGCGCTAGGTTGTTAATATAACTTGGAGATACTTTTCTCTTAAAATGGCACCAGGTGACTTCCTTCTTCATTCAAGTCCTGTAGCTGGTTGGGAGCATTTTGGTGGAGGTTTTTGACAAAGAATAAGTGCTTATTAAGGGAAAGTTCTGAATGGACCAGGTATTTTTGGCAGGAAAGAAAGACCTTCTGTGGGTCCAGATGGGCAAAATTGAGGAAGGCAGAGAAACAAGTGAATGCGTGTCACCTATCTAGCAAGGATAGACGAAATAGCTAGATGATTTATATTTCTTTCTGTGATGTAGAAGATACTGGCTTCAGTACCTGTCCTGAACTAGAAAAGGAGACTTGAAACTATTGGCTGCCCTCCATTGGTAGATGAGATGAGCCAGTTTTTCATTCTGTGCTTTGCTTATTTTCTCTGGAAATCTGTGAAGATCTTAGTTTTTTCCTGTTGCAGCACAGAATGCCTTTGCCTTGTTTGTAGTCATACTGGGGTTCAGTCAGTTGCACTGGTGGTGTATCGTTTTGGGTTAATCAAGATTCTGTCCCAATTACACAATATTCAGGATGGTGGTCAGCAGTTTTCACAGGAAAATCTGCTGTTTCATCTACCCCTCCCTCCCCCCGGTATATTCTGTGATCTCGGCAGATGTCCTGCATAAAGGTCTGATTGACTTCTAGTTTTTTGTCTTTGGCAATAGGATTCTGATAAATCCCATTCATGTTGATGGCATGATAGGCACAACAGTTTTTAGAATTGTGACTTCCGTAATTTTAGGGAAAAAAAATAATCTTGGATTGCCTGGAAGGACAGAGATCTCCCTTTATCTCATTAAGTACAAAGAGATACTTTCAATTTTGGAAGTCTGTGTTGCGTGAAAATCACATGAGTACTAGAAAAAAAAAAGATCTTTGCAGCCTTGTATTACTCTAAGGAGTCTGTTTACTTGGATGTGCTTTTATGAGCAGAGCTAATTAATTTAAATAGTGGTTTGGCTAGTAATAATTACAGTGTGATAAATACCTCTGCCTATGCTTTCATGCCTGTAAGGCATAGTTTGTCTAATCTGCATCTCTTTAAAGGAACCAGTATTTGAAAATAAGTCCTCAGATAGCATGTATCCTTGGATAACCTGCATGAAATCAAAATATAAGGCAGGAAGGATCTGTGAGAGTGGGCTGCAGGGGTAGAGGGAAAAGATTACATGGGACTGGAAGTGGAGTGCTGGGTTGATTTAAAGCATTCAGTTATATTTCTCTTTGTAGTAAGTAAATATGCATATAACTGAGACAGCTGCTGAATCACTGTTTTCTTTATAGCAGTCCTGTGAGTTACATAGACAAAAAATGTGGAAGTCGTGCACTCCTACAGTATGATACTTTAGTTTGTGTTTTGTAGGTACTTTTTACACTTCACAAAGATGGCTTTGATCTGCTCCACTGAAGTTTTTGTTAAAGAGCTGACTCTATTTTTGGTCTCTCCATAGTTCTTATTTGCTACACTCACACCAAGCAGGAAACGCAGCCAAGGTCTCCCTTATCAATAGTTACAGCTCTGGTGGATAAAATCAGTAAGTGGCAATTTGGTCAGTAGAAATGGTTTCATCTGTTTGTCTTACTCTTTCAGAAGCTACTGCCTTCCTATAGTTGTTACTGAGGATAACTTCTCTGCTGTTTAGTTCACTTCGTCTTGTTTTCGCTTTGAACTCTGAGTACTGTGGCTTTTGTTGAAAGGAGGAGGGAAGAGGGTTTTGTAGATGCTTTTCACCATTTCATATTTCCCTTCCCTTCAAAATACAACTTTCGTGCTTCCTGCACTTCTGTGTTTGTTTTTATTTTGGCACATGAGTTTCTTAGCTTCATTCTTGAACAGTGTTCTGGTGGAGCTGGACCTTGCTTGTGTCACATGTTCTGCTGAACATCTCTGTGGGTCTGCCATCCATCTGCCACCTGTGTGCCTACTTCTTCCTCCTGTTCTGGCTTTAGAAGTCTGATAAGGCAGAAACTGCTGGCTAGCAGTGTGGTCCCTTGCAACAACTGTAATTTCTGGGTTGTCTTTGCATGTACTGCCACTTGCAGAACACGAAAAGGTCTTAGAGAATCCAGTCTTTCTAATATTAGATGTGAGGGACCTGTCTCCAGTAACCTCTAATGTTTGTCTTGTAGATTTGTGCAAGAAGATTATATATCCAGACTGTGACATCAAATTCACAGGCAATGTTTCTTGGGTTGGGAGGACGTCCATGGAAGTGAAGATGCACATGCTGCAGGTTAGTTCCTGTGACTTCTCTCCATCTTATGACAGGCTTGAGGTGCTTCAGGGGGAATTCTGGGTGATGGCATTAGCAATCTAAATTATATTTTCTAGAATAACTGTTTTTGAAGGGCTTGAGACAGCCCTAGTGCTTCAAGACCAAGTCGACTTCCCATAGTCTGGGTGCAGCAAGATACTCTGTTGCTCATCTTTCTAGACATGCGTTTTCTTAACCAGTGTTTTGTAATTAAACTGCAACGCAGTACTCCTACAGAAGAAATAGGTGGCTGTGTTCTTCATGTTCTTAAATAAGTTTCTCCCTGCTTTTGAAAAACCTTTATTTTCCTTATACCTTTGCATTTTATAGAGTTGTAAATTTCGATGTCGGTATTCAGATTCAGTATTAAATTGTATCTCTTGTGTTCATTGTATCTACTGTGTAGCATAATTTTTGTAATAAGTTATTAAATACTGAATAATAGAAAATAAATGAAGGGTGTAACTAGGCTACACTGTGCAGGAAGCAAAAGCAATATTAATAATTAAATTAAAAAATCCTTAACATTTCTATTGAATATTTACTGTCAGTTCATTAGTTAACTGAAACATTAATTCAGTTATTTAGTTATTTAGAATAACAAAAATATGCAATGAACACTTAAGTGGTATTAGTGGCTATAATTCAGATAAGGAGACCAACTGAATAAAAAAATACTTACCTGTTTAAGTGTCTGATGTAGAAGATAATGTTATACCTTTATTGTCTGAACTCCTCACAGTGCTGGCATTAATGGCAATTTAGTATTGACAAAAAAATGTTTTGGCATTTCTTGGAATAAAGGGTAAGTAGGTCCTTTTACAATGCCTGTGTTGATTTTCTCCCCTCCCAGCTGAAAGTAGTAGTTAGTAAGTATTCCCTGCTTAATGTTTACATTGCAGAATTCCTGAACTAGAGTTTTAATTTGTGTTATTTCCTTCTCTGCGACCTATTGTGAGAGATCTTGGAAGGAATGACAGAACGTGAAAGTAAACAACATTAACAGTGTGATGGCATAGTTGATGTCAACTGAATAGCTTGCTAAGCACATTTACAATTTTAGAGTTTAAAAATATAATTGTTTCCTTTCTGTCTTAGCTGCATGGTGGTGATTACAGCCCAGTGTTAGATGCAACCTTTGTCATGGTGGCCCGGGATCCAGAGAATAAACGGTAATTTGTAGGACAGGAAAATAATTTTCAGACTCCTACTGTGGTCCTACTGTGAAAATAGCAAACATGGCAGCTTGCTATGTGTGTGTAGAAGCCATATAGCACAGGTGATACATAGTCGATGTTTTCTGCTGGCACGTGTTAGTTTTCTGCGGCAAGCTTCAGAGCAATGATCTCAGCAGTCAGGTGATACCAGGAATTGCTGTTAAGTCTTGGGATCTGACCCTTTTCTTTAACAGATTTCCCCTGTGTTTGAATGACTGGCCTGATGAACACAGAAGTGAATGAGTCTGCTAGAAACCCACCCACATTCCAGTAGTTGTTAGAATTAATTGCCTTCTTGCCATAAAAACAGAAGAGATTGAGTTTCAATGGTTAAATAGTCTTTGAGTGAATAATGCCATTAATTCCCTAATAGACACATGATAGGTGTCATCAGAATAATTCAGCCTAAAAATTGCTTATGTAAATAACATGCAACTGATAAGTATTCCCACAGAACTTAAAAAAACCAAACCACCCAACTTTCTTATTTTTCTGATTTTACCCTCGCTAATTCCTTAGTCATTACACTAACAAGCTTCTCAGTTTCAGTTTTGGTTTATGACTCCAGCACCAGAAAAATCAGTTGTATTTCTTACCTCTTTCTTGTATAGCCTGCAACAGTAATAAACAATTTTCTGTTTCTAACTAGTTTAAATAATTGCCTGTATTTAATGAAGAGGGATATGTTTAATGAAGGGGTTTTGCTTGACATAATTATTTAGTCCTGATAATGTTAGAAGTAGTTACTAGTTTGGTTTCCTTCAGATTTATGAGATTTTTTTTTTTTTTTAGAACCCATTTACTTACTATACATTAAAAAAAATTTATTTATGTTTCTCATTTTAAGGACTTATTTTGCAAAAGAATTACATCAAATCTGATGTAATTATACACTAGCAGATTGACTGAGGACAAGCCTACTATGGACTTGTGCAGATAGATACAAACTTCAGTGGCTGTTCTTCGAGCCAGCTGGCCACAAGCCAGCTGTGTTTTGGAAGCATTCTGTCCATATAAGGAGGGTACTTACTCTATGTGAGGTAAAAACCTTTCAGAGAGGGACAGGGTATGTTAGGTTGGTTATAGTGCCACAGAAACATGGTTGTGTGGCTTTTGGACCATAGCAAACTTGCATCTCAGCAGCTTGGGGCTTGGACAGGAGAGCTTGCGTAGATACGTCCTGAGCTGAGGAGGGGGAGAATGAGCTCTGTGATGGAGAAGGAGCTGGTGTGTCTCCAAAATCCAGAGGTGTAGCAAACCAAGACAGAGCAGTTTGTTCCAAGCAAAAAGATCCTCTCTGCAAGCCTCTTGTCACTAGCTCAAGTAAAGGCTTGGGGTAGAGGTGAATTGTTCAGCAGATATTTGTGCGTGTGTATGTGTATATATATATATATATATATATATATATTGTTCTGAGCATTTGTATAGATGTTGAAAACAGAAAAATAATAATTAGAAATTATGGGGAAGAATGGCTCTTGAAAATAAGCATTTGCCTTTCCTTGTGAAAAGAAATAATTATGTTAAAGTTATTTGTGCAGTAAAATAAACATACAAATTGGAGCTCGAGGGAGCCTCATCTTCTTTGATAAGTGGTACATGTGGTAAACAGCTTTTGGCTGTTGATAAGGCTGTCATGGGAACATGTAGATTATAAGAACACTTGCTAGCTATGGCACTGTGCTCTTTCTATTCCAGGAGGAATGATACCATTCAAGTTTTGTGTATCTGTTTTAGAATATCCTAGATCATCACATCTTCATTTGCTGAGTTTCTAGATAGCTTTCTGCTTGAATAATCTTCATTATAATCTATGGGTTCAGTGTCAGCTCTTTAAGAAGCATAGATGCATCACTTACTCTTTCTTAATTATACTAGATAGTGGTTGGATCACTTAACTGCCCCTTCAGAGTTAAAGCTAAAGTGATATTCTGTTGGCAGCTGCACATTATGAAATAATGTATTTATTTCTATGATGTAACCCGAAGTATGTCTTTTTCATCATGTACTGTGCATGTAAGCAAAAATGGAAGACTGTTATAATGTATTTACAGGACAAATTCTTGTAAAGTTTGTAACTTAAAAAAATTCCTGTTCATAGGCCAGCATTTGTTAATCCACTCATTCCTGAGAGCCCTGAGGAAGAAGAAATCTTCAAGCAAGGGGAATGTATGTCATATTTCCTGGTAGTATGCACATCTGCCTCAGGTTCAACTTAATAGCTGGAAGGAAGTAAACTTCAGAAGTTCTGCTACTTAGAAATGCTCCTAATTTGTTTAAAACCAGATTTTCGTGCTGTCTCGTGTCAGTAGTGTAAGAGAGTTTAAAAGCCTACTATCACATTCTTGGAAACTCTTTGGCTAAACTGACAGACAAGGGCACTCCTGATGTGATCTGCACCCTTCCTAGACCTCTGTGTTTCCAGGGTGCTCCCTCCACTTCAGATCTGAGTGCAGCACAGGCTTTACTAATGCTCTGGCTGGTTGATTGCCTCCGTGGTGGGTCTGCTAGGTGCATCACAGCTCCTTACCTGTCTGGGTGCCCATGTTCCTTTTGGAAAGAAACCTGGAAAAAGAAAGGGGCAGAGCAGGGGAAGGAGTGTGTAGCTCCATCTTCTTTTGTTTCAAGCTGGAATTTTAAAGCAGAGAATTAGAGAAACATTAAAGACTGAATAAACTGAACAGAAGACCTTTTAAGCTAAAATTTCAATCATTATGGCCTATGGTAATGAGTTCTGTCACAAATTTGCATTCTTGTACCATTGGCAAAACCTAAAGAAGATGTTTGTTCTGTAGGGTTTCTTGTTTGATACGTTTTTCTCTACTTTGAGGGGAGTACTTAAGCTTTCTTCTGTAGGAGTGGTGGGTGGGTATCATAGTCTATGTATAAAAGGTCTTCATCACATTGGTGAGGTAACAGTGAACTTCTGCCTTATTTTTTCTTTGGTGCAGTCAATTCTAAAGGCCAAATTTCTGTTTGAATCTATGGGACTGTGAAGTTACAGCTTTTAACTTACAGGGGGGAAAAAGAAAAAAGAAAAGAGTCAGCTGATTCCAGTTAAAATCTTCAAAGCCAAGCCAAATGTTTGTTGTTTTTTTTTTCTTTGAACTGTAATATGACTTTTTTTTTTTTTTAATGTTTAGTGAACAAGCTGAAGAGGATTGATTTCAGCACTGCTTCCTTACTGAAAATGGCTCCCACTGCAGAAGAAAGAAACATTGTTCATGACATATTCCTTAATACATTGGACACAAGGCAAGAAGGGGAGAGGTGGAGGAGAACTGAGGTCTTATGAAAGAGAAAAGTAATGTGCCTTTTGAGTGGGTGCTCGTAAGAGGATAGTCTGGAATAAACGCACGCATTTTGTTTTCCCATTTCACCACTTAAATTCTGTGGCATTTTATTTGAAACACAGGTACAAACTTTAATCTGATGTCTGCATCTCTTAAAAGAGTCTTCTGTTGTTAAAGAGTGTTAGAAAGTGACAGTGTAAGCACAAAGAGCCTTTGAGCAAGCTGTTAGGAATAATCTTGAGGAAAAAGGTTGATGACGTTTAACCAAATAAGGGAATGGAATGGTTTTGCAGCTGTGTGACTTGCACAATCTAAGAGTTTTCTGCCATGATATCTAGGCAAAAAACTGAGGGCAGGAATTGGCCGTATTTTGACCAGGTAACCTTGCAATGTGTTTTAAATATACCTGACAACATTATTTGAGGGGGACTGTTGTTGGTGTACTTCTCTTATACGTGAGATTTGTGTGAAATCGTTCAGTGCCAATGGTGATAGAACAATGCCTAATGACATTAGTGCAATGTTGTATTTGTGGATAATTTATAATTTCTTTAACTGACTAACATTATTAAATTGTTATTTTCAAAGCTGTTTACCAAAGTGAGACATGCTTTCCCTTAAAATTAGCAGATGTATTTTGTACACATTCTGTCTGGATTTGAAAACCTCAAACTGTCTGCTTGTTTGATGTTAAATTACTCTGTTAGCTCATTGTGTGCTTTTAATTCATATTATGACTTAAAAAACAGAGTAAGGCTTTTCTGACAAAGTGTGTGCTTTGTGGTTGTGATTCATCTTTTCTTTCATGTACCTTTCTTGAGCTTGTTCATTCACATAAGCTTGAACATTAGCAGAAGTTTTTGAAAGATCAGGAGTGTAGGCTTACTGCAGTAAGAAATCAAAGTATCATTTTAGATAAGTCTTCAAGGTCAGTTGGAACAGCTTTTAGTGATAGTGTATCTGTTTTTGGGGAGGGTTTTTTGGTGTTTTTTAAATATTTTTTTTTTTTATTTAGTGTGTGTCTGCATTTGCTATTTGTGCATTTTTGACTTGCTGAATTCTGCTAATGTGGGCTATAAAGTTTATTGTCTCTTCCAAAGGACGGTAAGTTTCCGGAGTCGTAAATTACCACCCAATTCAGTGTGGATGGAAGATGCAAAGCTAAAAGGCCTACAGATTTGCCATCCTCAGGTATTTTGAAAAATATTAATGAATTACAGAAACGGTTACTTATGAACTGTCTTGTAAGACTAGTCAGTCCATTATTTTGTTTCAGTTCTGCAGTCCTTGCAATGTATTTAGATTTTAGTTTCTTTTGCCACTTTTCTATTATCTATATGTCACTGCAAAATAGAATATTTTTAATTACTTTGGTTTTTTTACCAGATTTCATTTTGCTTAAAGAAATTCCTTTGCAAAGTGTTTAAGTTGGGCTTCTGGTTGCTGACACAATTTTGAGTTTTTACCTTAGGTTGTCAAATGAGTTGAATGAGCTCCTATTAAGTAAAGTTTCCTCAGGCATTTGGACTTTTGCATATATATTTCGGTAGTGCTTTTTATAGATTCAGATGCTGGGAGTTCTGTTAAATACTGTGAACTGAAGTACAGACTTCAACACAATGCTTTGAAAAGAATATATGTGATATAGCAGTTTGATTTTTTTGTTTCTACACACAGGAACGGAACATCTTCAATAGGATCTTTGGGGGTTTTCTCATGAGAAAGGCATTTGAACTAGGATGGGCAACTGCTTGCAGCTATGGGTGAGTTGTAGACCTGCAGTATTTATATAATCCAGAGCACTGTGCACATAGACATAGGTCGGGAAGCCAAGCTAACCATCCTAATGACAATCTGAGTAGAAGAGACGGAGGTGTCTAGTAGAATCTTGCACTATTAGTGTACACCACTGTTTCTCTTGGAGCATCTGTTTGTATTTACGAAGAGATTTGCCTCTTGCTCCTTGGAGCTTGGTTTTGAAGCAGTACATGTCAAGGTAGAAAATACATCCTTTTTCTGTTTTCTTTTATCTTGCCAAGCTATTGAAGTTGACTTTTTGGAGATACGTTTTTGTGGTGGGTTGACCCTGGGTGGACACCAGGTGCCCACCAAAGCTGCTCTATCACTCCCCTCCTCAGCTGGACAGGCGAGAGAAAATAGAATGAAAGGCTCGTGGGTTGAGATAAGGGAGAGATAATTCACCAATTACTGTCATGGGCAAACCAGACTTGACTTGGGGAAATTAGTTTCATTTATTACCAATCAAATCAGAGTAGGATAAGGAGAAATAAAACCTAACTCTTAAAAACACCTTTCCCACACCCCTCCCTTCTTCCCAGGCTCAACTCCACTCTGAATTTCCTCTACCTCCTCCCCCCAAGCAGCGCAGGGGGACAGGGAATGTGGGTTGGGGTCAGTTCATCACACCTTGTCTCTGCTGCTCCTTCCTCCTCAGGGACAGGACTCCTCACTCTTCCCTTGCTCCAGTGTGGGGTCCCTCCCACGGGAGACAGTCCTCCATGAACTTCTCCAACGTGGGTCCTTCCCATGGGCTGCAGTTCTTCACGAACTGCTCCAGCGTGGGTCCCTTCCCCGGGCTGCAGTCCTTCAGGCACAGCCTGCTCCAGCGTGGGTCCCCCACGGGGTCACAAGTCCTGCCAGCAAACCTGCTCCAGCGCGGGCTTCCCACGGGGTCACAGCCTCCTTCAGGCATCCCCCTGCTCTGGCGTGGGGTCCTCCCGGGGCTGCAGGTGGAGATCTGCTCCACGGTGGACCTCCCTGGGCTGCAGGGGGACAGCCTGCCTCACCATGGTCTTCATCACCACGGGCTGCAGGGGAATCTCTGCTCTGGCGCCTGGAGCATCTCCTCCCCTCCTTCTGCACTGACCTGGGGGTCTGCAGGGCTGGTGCTCTCACATGTTCTCACTCCTCTCTCTGGCTGCGGTTGCCCAGCAGTCTTTTTCCCCTTCTTAAATCTATTCTCCCAGAGGCGCTACCACCATTGCTGATGGGGCTGGCCTTGGCCAGCAGTGGGTCCGTGTTGGAGCTGGCTGGCATTGGCTCTGTCGGACATGGGAGAAGCTTCTGGCAGCTTCTCACAGAAGCCACCCCTGTAGCCCCCCCGCCACCAAAACCTTCCCATGCAAGCTTGATACAGTTTTCTAACAATATAAACCAGACATCCTATCAAATAAATACTACATCTTTTCATTCCGTACACAAGAGGAATAGTTTCTGAACTTCTTGTAACTGTGCTTAGAAAGTGTGACTGAGGTCATCACCCAGCAAAGATCTGTACATAAATTTAATGGAGCATGTATAGCCTGATAGAAAGTGAAGTGTTTTATGTCAGTGCTTGGAAAAATGAGGCCTAAGCAATGGTGGCATGAAGATTGCCTAGCAAGTGTAAGTCGTAAGATACAGTAACGATGCAATAATGTATCCTTAGAGAGTGTGTATTTTTATGCACGTGAGAGGTTTCCTCCAGTTATTTTTGTCTTGGGTGATGACAATTCTTTAGCACTTCCTGTGGCCTGTGTTTAAGAGAGAGATCTATTTTCTAGTAACCCTTCATTAAAATGCTGACAATGAAATATTTTAAACTTCTCCAAACACTCTCGTTTTTCTTGAGAAGAAGTTTCTCTTTTCCTTGCTCAGGAGTTCCAGACCTTTTATTGTATCCGTTGACGATATCATGTTTCAGAGGCCAGTTGAGGTTGGGTCCTTATTACTGCTTTCTGCACAGGTAGGAATTGATTTCTTTTTAAAAAGGATTAAAACTTACCTTTGCTGTAGTCACTGTTAATCACTGATAATGAACAGGGCATTATGAGGGTGTGTGACTTTTCTTGTTAAACAGTGCAATGAAGTCTGTTACAGTTTTTCAGCACTATTACGAGCTATAACTCTTATCTTAACTGTGTAGGTCTGTTACACAGAAAAAAACTACATCCAGGTTCGAGTACACAGTGAGGTTTATGATGCAGATACCAGGGAGCACCATACAACCAATATCTTCCATTTTACATTTATATCAGAAAATGAGGTCCCACGGGTCATCCCCAAAACTTATGGAGGCAAGTATCCAATTAATGCATTGTCGTCGTAACTCTGTAGACAAGACAGCTTGCTTTCTGTTGGAACATTTGTCATTTTAGTAAGTGAACTATTGGCATTTGAATAATTTAACAGGATTTCATGGCAAAGCACATTTATGCTTTGATGACAGTGTGGATTGCTTCTTAATCTTCCCATTCTGTGTGGTTGCTGTAGTACTAAGTTACTAATGTCGTTCTCTCTTTTCTCCACTTTATTTCAGAGTCCATGTTGTATTTAGATGGAAAGCGACACTTTGCTGCCATCATGAAAGACATCTGACACACATTGAACACTGCATCAGCAGTGTAGCAGCATGCTGTCTTGGAAGGAGTTGTCACCAGAGGTGGCTGACAGACAGGTGCTTACAATACTAAAAAAACCCAGCCCAGAACAAAACACCAAACCCCGCAACAAAAAAACCCTTTTAAGTGCTATTTATGTATTTGCATATATTTGGATTTTTATTCTCTGCTACTAGGATTTGTTGAAATCTACTTTTACACACCGATGCTAGGAAAAAAGGCTGAAAAGATGCAATCTTAAGCATTAGATAGCTTCTCTTTGTCTGCTTTGAGAGATCTCGTTACAACCTTTGCTGTCTTGTCACCATCTACCTTCTTTCCCTTAGTAGCTCTCCTTTGTGTTTCCCTGATAAGGGATAGAAGTTCTATCAGAAAAATGTGTGCAATAAGTAGATACACACAGATGAAGCCATTTGACCTACATTCTTGTGTAAATTAGGCTTAGGGTCATCTTTTTTTTTTTTTTAACAAGGACAGATGCATCTGGGCAGCAGCATAAGCTCAGGAGTTACTAGTGTATGCACAATGTAAAGCAGGTGTTTCCCATTAGCTGGGATTTTACAAGGTGTTTGCAGCTTCTGTTTTGGATGGTTTCATGTTCCCATGGGAAGAAACTGATTTTTGCAATGAAATGAGGTGGCCAGATGGTCTCTTCTGGCATTCTGTTTGTGTACAGCCAGTCCTTGCCAGCCTCTTCTAACTTTTTTTTTTATATATAACCGTGAGTTCCTTAATGAATTATTTCTCATGGCCTGTAGAGTAGAGATCTGATTGGTGAGATTGGGTGGGACTGGGAAATGGCACTGTAGAACAGAATGTTTTGGTTTGTTAGGGATTGGGAGCAGAAAAGGTAAAATGCTGCTAAAATGGTAATGGTTATGTTTGGTGCTGGAGTTAGGGGTCCAGACAATCTGTGTTGAGCTGCTCCCAAATCAGCTGCTGAATGGTGGGAGGATTTTTATCCTACTGAGGGGTGGTACAGCTAGAGGACAGCCTCCTCAGCTGGATTATTTGTCTGGTTCCTTGGTAGACTGTAATGAAATGCGAGTATTGCACAGCTTTAAAGGTTGTCAAGTTTACCTGTGAAGGACAGTAATTCCCCCCCCCCAGAGGGGACACCATGGTGGATGTAACTATGGCATATAAGTAACAGGAAGAAAGTACTTGATACTGAAGTGCTTCTGATGTAGTGGAAAAAGTTTTAATAATCTCCAATATCTGGCAGATAAAGCCCAACATCCTGAAATTAGGAAGGTGAGTGGATGGGAGGCATCAACTTTTAGCAGTGAGGGTGATTAGTCATAAGCACAAAATGGGACCTCTGATACCTTCAGATCAAGACCGATATCCTGTCTGATCAAGACACCCAAAGAGGAGTAATGGTGGGTTAAATGGATTGAATATGTCTTATAATACATGAGAATAGACTCTGGCTTCCCTGCTAGGTTTAAAATCTTTTGAAATCAGGAAGCAGCGAGTAGAAATTATGTGAATCAGCACAGATGCACAAAACAGGTTGATAAAATAAAGCAACATGTTGCAGTTTTATTTCTGAGTAAGAAAGTTTGAGAAATTCACAACTAGGACCAGCTTCCTTTGGTGCTAGGATAGCATGAAGTTCATGGCTCCTAACAGCTGACTGCTATTCACCTGAGGAGAGTAAGCATTGTAATAACCAGCGTGTTATATATCAGCCTTTCCTTTCTAAGATTTGGCTGCCTTTATTTGTAAGTTAGATAGCTTTCCAGTGGAGGCACAGGGGTGTTGCCTGTTACAATCTTTAATGGTTATGACACTGTGGATATATATTGTATTTTCTGGTTTTCTTCTTTTTAAAACTCTTTGGAGGCTGAATATACTTGACTGACCACACAAATAAAGAACTGAAACTCTATCCCAGCTTCTTCCCCCCTTGCTGCGTGGATCACTGTTGGCTGTTAAAAAATCAGTAGGAAGGCAGGAAGTGGAGGGATCTAGCTCAGAACTATCTACTACTCCTGACTACCTGCAGGTTTTTATCATTGACTCAGTGGTCCTACCTGGGTCGCTTTTGTATAATGCTTGTAAGTTAAGGGAATACCAAGTTCTTCCTCTACTGCCTTTTCAGCTGTATTTAAAGATGAATTTATCATAATTTCTAAATTCAGCCTTTGGGAAGGGATTGGAGAGGAGAAAAAGAGGTAATAGAGTAGGGAACAAGGCATGACATCAGAACAGTGCAGAAAACAGTGCAGGGCACAGTGAAGAAAATGAATACCGCAAATGACAATGCTTAGAAGAGTTAGTGTGTTTTCAAAGTTCATGATAACTTAATCACGTACCACAATCACACTAGTTATAGAAATGTATGTACAGTCATACAGAATGTGTGTGTGTGTATAAATATATACACATATGTAAAAGATATAAAATATATATAGTAGTAAACAGAAAGACAGAATATGTGCTGACATTTTTAACTGCGAGAAGGTAACTCCAAGTTGTCGCCCTCTCTGATAACAGGCTAAATGTATCTTTGTTCAAGGGTATTATTTATGTACGTCGCTGTATACCTTTGTGTGTGAGATAAAATTGTTCTTGGATCTCACATTCAGAATTAAAATATTTTAACATAGTAATTAATGTTGAGTTTATGTTGCAACTTAATGACCAACCCGGCACTGCTATAAGTGACGAACCATTACCACGCAAGCCTAAAGGTATTGGTAGAAAATCTTTTTATTTATGGTGAACCTATCTATGTGATTGGCTGTGGCTCTGTAGTGGAAAGTAAATGTTTCTGTGCCCATCGCGTCTTGGAATACAACGAGGAGGAGGAAGTCTGCGGTAGCGGGATTGCCTCCCATAACCCTCTAACTTAATGGTGTTACAAAAGGAGATTTCTGTGGGACTGGCTGAGCTCAGTGCCTGGAAAAGCGCTTTGTTTTAAATATTTTTATTTTTCTGTGGTTTTAAAAAAATATATAATTAAAATTACTTACTCAAACTTACTGTAACAGCTTCCCGTAGCCCTTCTTCAAATACACGTGATTCCTTTGCAGCCACATCGTGGTATACAGCATTCTGGGAAGAAGCTTGCTGGAGCTGGTGCAGCATGGGCCACTGAGTGAGCGTTTAGTTCAGAAACCCACTCTAAACTTACTGCATGCTTAACTCATTTTACTGCACGTTCAGTCCAGCCTTTGTCTGCTGACAGACGTGTTTGATTGCTGGTCCTCCTCTCAATGCATTTTTAACTAGGTGTGAGAGAGATTACTTCTTCACGGGCTAGGCACTAGCTAACAGGAAAATAAAAGGGTAAATACTCAGCTTTCATGAAAGAGAAGCTGGGGACTCCTTTTGTGGAAGGTGTAGCTGGATGACGATACCTGCATAGAAAATACACTGGAGCACTTGCCCTGACAGCGGGGGATCCTCGTCCCCGCAGGGCTCCTGTCCACGAGGCTGGAGGCACTTCTGGGCACTGGCTGCTCCTTACTCTTTTGTCTTCTGTTACGTTGCAGAAGTGGGAGGTTTCTGGCAGAGGGGAGCATGGCTCTGGGGAATGGTGCTTGGGGCACTCGGAAGGGACAGTGGTACGGGTTCTGGTCCCTACTCATGGCATCTTCTTTATCTGGTAACTGTTCAGCAGAAAATTCAGGTGCAGTCCTGCAGCAGGGAGCAGTCCCCTGGGCCCTCTGTGTCCGCCAGGCCGGTGGGGAGCCTACGAGGGGGTCATCTCCAGAATTAAATGCTGCTAAAAGGGAGTTTCTTCTTCAGGCATCGCAGGTAGGCTGGCGCCAGGGCTCTGCACCCCAGGAGAGGCAGGGCTGGCTGCCTGGGGAGGCAGAACTTTCTCAGAGCATCCCAGGGCGGTGGGGCAGCATCCGCGGGGGTTGTTCGGTGAGGTAGGCTTGCTGGAGTACCCGTCCCAAAGGCGGGGAGGTCACAAAGGTTCCTACCCCAGCTAGATCCATCCTGCTTGGAGAGGTGGCTTTCACCTGCAGCCCTCACCACCGTGTAAAATTTCTCTTTAACAGCCGAGAGAGCAGTCGAGGCGTGCAGGAGGCTTGCCTGAAATAGCAGTGGAAGTTGAAGGCAGTGTCTCATTACTAGTTATTATTTGTTCTGCAGGAGCTCTTTGTTTTTTCTGTCCAAAAGACGAGTTCACAGTGGCAGCTCTGAGCACCTGCACTTCATGCACTTCCAAGAGAGGCCCATAAATACATCCCATGATGTGAGTCAGCATTTTCAAACCAGCGGCTGGAAATCAGGTTCTTAACCTCAACTCTCTGCACCGACATTCCGAAGGGTCGCGTTTCAAGCAGTGCTAAGGACATACAGCGCAATGTGGACTTCCGTGAAGTTTGCTGGTGGATCTTCTTTCTTTCAGAAGATGACATCACCTTTATTTGTTGCCTAAAAAATAATTAGGATTTTAATTTTTGTCCTGCTTGTGCTTATCTGAAGATTAGCACTACACATGTGCTTAAGACATTTCCAGGTATGCCAACGAGGCCTCGGCAACCCCTAATCCAAGCACTAGGCAAGAATTAGCGATGTGCACATGGAAGAGGAGTGGGTTTCTGTACTGCCTCAGCATTTCATTATCACTAAGGAGTCAGAAGCAACTTCAGCTGTTTAACTGAAGCTACCTGTATTTTATCTTTGTCAGCTGCAGACCGTATGTGATACTAAAGTACTCGAGTATTGCTTAGCCTCCCAGTAACCATCCTTCAGCTCAGAAATATTTTATATGTGCTTACTGTCAGAGGCAGACTTTGAGGCCAGAACTAGAAGGACGATTGCAGCAGTCTGTTAATCGAAACACAAAAGGGCAAGGCAAACCTTTAAACTCCTCTGCCTGCTGGATAATCCTGTCTGATAATGGTACTACTAGACAATGATTTTGAAATTAATTTTTCTTGGTGGTTTTGCTGGAAGATCTCAAACCCTCCACATGCTGATTATATGCTATCACAGCATCATCCTCAAAGTTATGTTATCAATTCATTACTATTTCATTGCATTTATCAGGTGTATATGTAGTATGCATATGAAGGTCAAAGAACACTGGTTCTTCCAGGAAATGTTGTTTCAGAATAGGGCCTTATTCTTTCAAGAGCTTTATTTGCTCTGTTCATGTATTGTTACGTTCTAGTCCTGCTTTCTGTCATTCCTTCCTTGACTTTTCCCTTGCTTGGGGGGAACAACAACCCAAGGAAGCTCTGTACTGCTTAGAGCTGCTCATGAAGCTGTTACGTGATGAGGGTAGTACAAAAACAGGCTGATGCTGTTAAATGGTACGTGGTATCCCAGGGTACGCTGAAACAAAGTTTTCAAGAGTAGAGCAAGAAAAGTGCAGTAGCTTTAATAGGTAACATCCTAAGCTTGCCACTTGTTTTGCACCTCTGCAAATCCTAATGATCCCAAACCCACAGGCTTCAGTCCCCCCCCAGTTTCCACTATTCTTTCATTCAGGGATCTCGTCTTCCCTCCTTTGGTTTCCCTTTTTCCTGGAGGCAGTGTGTAACTGAGGATCTGCCTTGGTTTCCACCCTGTCCCCCCCTAGTCAGCCCTCCCCTCTCCCCCTCAAACACCAGCATTTTTGCATTTTTTTTCCCCCAGTCTTTTCCTTCCTAAACTTCCCCACCAGCATATCCAAATCTCTGTGAGACCCCATTCTCTTCTTTCATATAAATGATCTTTCATTTCAAATATGTAATGTCACATAGCAACTGGGGTCTTTCCTTAAGGTCTATTTCCCTCAGACTTCTTATCCCCACTGAACTGCTTTTTAAAAAAACCAATTCCTTAGCCCATTCCTTTGCGCATGCGTTTAGAGGGTTGGGGCCTTCAAGTTTGCCAGAACTATGCTGCCGTTGACTTAAATCTGCAGCATTCAAAGCGTGCAGATGGCCTCAGTTTTCTTCAGAGCTAAGTGTTCTCAGTCCTATTTTCTTGGCTTAGGGTTTGTACAGCTTTTGACATCTGCTTTTGTTTGATGCTCTTGCTGCTGTGTGTGCTACAGCGATACGACCTGCGGTTTTGTTCCTGTAACTCGCTACTTGCCTGGCTCCGCGAGGAGCCGTGGGCTGGCTGGAGTGGGTTCAACACGCGGGTGAGAACTCATCTCTGTCTTTATCGTGTCTCGTTTGCTGGCTTAGTGCCACAGAGGTTTTCGCTGCTGGGAGAGCGTTAGGTGTGAAGGAGAGCGATGCGGCTGGAGAGGCAGGCAACGCCACTGAAGAAGAGGGCACGAGCGCCATTTCTAAGGCAGGCACGAGTGTTTGTTTTGTGCCTGGGGCTGCTTATCCATCTAATAGCTGGGCCTGCATTCATCACGCTGCAGTTGCTTGGAGTTATTTGAACATTCTCTGTGTTGATGTCTTTGGTGTTCCAGGGTTGATAAAGACCGCAAACAAAATCCTGAGTAAAATTCAAGCAGCTGACGTACAGCGTAGTAACATGAGAAGCCGCCTCTCCGCGTGCTGCCCTCTGGTCTTCGAGATCCCGTGGGCTGGAGCAGTACGTTACCAGCCTTTGGTGCTTGGCGTTGGTCCCGCTGTGCCTCCGTTACCCTCTGGACGGGATCAGGAACTCCTCCTTTCCCCCGGCCTCGCGGGGACGGGGAGGCTGGGCCTCGGCGGAGTTCTGCTTGCTCTGGCCGTGGTTCCCCTCTGTCACGTTTAACGAGTGGATCAGCACAGGACACTAACCGCTACGTACAGCTCTTAAGAGCGTAGGGCCAGGGAAAAAAATTCAGACCGTGTGAAACGGAATCGATCTTATCAGCATATACACTATAAATACAAGCATGGAAAAAATTACTGGTTCAGCTCTTGAACTGGCATAGCTGTATTTTTTTCAGTGCAGTTGTACTGATTTATGTAGTGTAGGGTATGTTCTTAGTAGTTTAAAAATGTTTTCCAGCTTTGGACAGACTGGAAATGTAATTCAGCAACTGTAACATTTCTGGCTTTTGGGTTAGTTGCTATTGCCTCTGGATTACAGACTAATGTACCATAGCCAAGTGGCTCTTTTCTAGCTGTAGCGCCTAGAATGTGACCAAGCAGACACAATTTTTGCAGAAATTAAGTAATCTATCAATAGCAAAAGTCAGGAATCTAAGCCTGAGATGCTAAGAGAAGTAAATTTTTGGAAAACCAAGCATATAAGCAAGACTTACAGGGAAAACATGTATTCCATAGGAATATTCTGTGATAACTAATGAGGCACCCATGCTTCACATAGGTTAGACTCCTGTTTCAGCAACAAGACCTTTAATGGTCTACTGCACTCACTTACATATTAGTCAAACTCCTGAAAGTAACAAAATTAATGAAATTTTATTGGCAAAAATCAAGCTGAATGTGACCTATGTAATTCAACAGAAGTGAGCCTCAGTTCAGTTTATCGAAATACTTCAGTTTTCCAGCGGGATCTGGAATTATCTGTGAAAGAAAGAAAATGAAAATGTTAGTCAAAAAACAAAACCACACAAACACAACAAACTCTAAAACCAGAACAGCATAGTATTCCATAATATGATGCTAAGGCCAACCCACAAGCAACAGTGAAGAGTAATTTATCAGTTGACTTGATACTAGATTACTGTTTATCTCTAAAGGTACCTAACAACAGTAGCAGAAAGATTTAACTGATTGGGGGAAGAGAGAGTGCAGCCTACCAAAGGAAGAATTTTGACAGTTGGGAGCACATACATCTATGTTGCTTGCCCCAAAAGCAAGATATTTTAATAAATTAACATCTGTAATCAAGAGTCTTAAAATTTACTTACAGTTCTTCCCTTGGCCACCACACTCTCATGGCTTCCTCTGGTTTGATCTAATTAAATCAAGCACATTTAGAAAGCATGGCTACATCTTCGAGAAAGGCTTTTGAACTACTCTGCTATGTATATTATCTGCATCTTTTGCACAGAGGAGAATGCTTATGTATTGTTTTAGATCTTTAAATTGGTAATATCGGAGCTGTTAATCTTAGCATTCTAAGACTGTTTTTTAGAAAACACATTAATGTTGTATTATTTAGGTGATCCGCAGTTATGGAGGGCAGAACTTTTCTGTGCCAAAATACATCTGTTAGGCCAGCCAGCCCTCTTTCATTCTACAGTCTTAATATCAGCTTCCCCCACTAAGACGCTCCTCTGCTAGCTTGAAAGAGGCGACTCAGCCTCCAGTCATCCTGGGAAGTTTTCACATCCAGCAAAGAAATATGGTTTAACATTCCACTGCTTTTACCGTCAATTACAATGCTCACTACTCTGCTCAGAGGCCACTGGGACCTGCTTTTTGTTGAGACAGCTCTTAAACAACAACGCCGTCATCACCAGATGGTTCAGAAGGAAGCCACATGCTCAAATAAATGACAGTGATCTCATCTGAACTAGGCAGCTCAGACCTCTAGTGAAAGTTTCATTATTCTGCTGAGGCTTGATCCAAGCCAGAGAACACAAGTCCAATGGGTGTTTATCTGAACCCTAGCTCTTCTGCTTGTAGTCACATGTAAGCGAGTAGTAACAAAGGAGGAATAGCTATTGCGCAGCAAAGCAGTGCTCTCTGCTGGAGTTCTGACAGTGGCACACTGGCTCTGTCTGATACTACAGCAGCCTGGGAACTTGTATCTTTCTTTTTCCGGGTAGTGCCTAGGATCCACAGTAAGACTCGACAGAACCAAGAGTTTATACGGACAAATAACCGAGAAGATAGGACAGACTCAAGAGTTTCCAACTTCCTCTCATCAGGTGTTAACAGGAAAAAAAGCTCTTGATCACAAACTCGTTGCTGCTCAAGAAGAGTTTTGTTCATACACAGGGAATTTGAAACAACTAGAATAAGCCTAGTGTGAGGGAAATGAGCTCCTAATGAAATCAGCAGTAATCCAAAAGCTGCAGCTATAGTAATGTGAATTTATGCATATCATCTCATTGAAAGTTTCTAAGACTTTGGATTTGGCTTTAGTGCAAATGATAATTGAGTGTTTTTTAGTAGTACATGCATTTAAATTTAAACAGTGACTTACTGTTTCACTGCCCGGTTTCCAACCAGCAGGGCAAACTGGAAAAAAAACAAGACGAAGTTAGCAAAAGTATTTTTAGACATACTTTTGTGCACTTAATAGTCTCTTTCTGAAATTGAAGTAAAACAGCACACAAGTGTCACCTGTAAATATCTGCAACTGTTAAATACGCAGTTTTCTTTATACATGGGATGGTGTCGTAACGGTTTATACCTGATACCACCTACCACTTCTGTTAACTGGAAACTGTGTATCTCTGGATGGATGTCTATGCCTTGGTTTAATTCTCATGCCCTTCTAGACAAAGTACTGGCAAAGCAGTATCTGAGAATGAACACCTATTCTAGTAGAAAGAAAAGTTTCATGATAAAATTCAGGTGACTGCACAGAGACCTACCCTTCTTTCTTGAAAACTAAGGCTAGGGGAAATTTTTTAGCAAAGAAATCAGTTCAAAGTTTCCACAAGAGACCGAGTGATATTATTGGAAGCCTTGCTCAGGAGTAAAGGGATTATAGCATGCAGTTAACACGCACTGTGGCTGGGAGCCCTGTGACCACCTGGACAGTTGCCCATTCTGGAGCAAAGCTCTTATCTCTTCAGAGCTCTCCCTCTGAGGCTTTAGCCCAATGAGTGATGCCGTATTACACTGCGTTAAGGCATGCTGTCAGACAAAACATCACAAATGCAATTAGGAATTGTGGAGAACTTTTTTTCCTATTCTGTGCAAAGAATCCAATAAGGCATCAAGGGAGGCTCTCCTCAGCGTTCATGCAAAAGCTGGAAAAAAATGTTGTACTCCAGAAACACACTGCAGATCAATATTCTGTAAGACAGCTTTGTAACTAAATAAGAGAGGCTAAATTTCCTTAGTCAAACGTGCGTAGCCTAACTATCAGCATTTATCTTTTAAAATCTGGTCAGCGAAGCATAATAATGATTTGTACTTTCAGCTAAAGGTACTTTCAAATGCCAGGTGAAATTGACTTGAAATGGAAGTTAAGCTGCTTAACATGTGTATTAATATTTTAAAAAATCTTTAATAAATGAATGTGTTTATTTAAACACATCTAAAGAAACGTGCAAAGTTCACCCTATGCTTGAACTGGGGGAACATGAATTCTTGAGACAAAGTAATGATCTGATGCCAGTGAAAACTTCTTTGTCAGGGGAAGATGATCACATAGCACTTGTAAAGAAAACACAAGTAATGGTGGTCTAGCTTTCACAGTATCAGCACGTTATCTTGACATGAAGCACTCTCAATTACTTGTCACAGGTCCTCAATGAATGACACAGGACAAGGATGGCTCGCATCTCAATTATTTTAGTATGCCAAAATGTACTGAGATATTGGGCCTGATTCTTCATGGCCTCATTATTTTGTACAGATTTACGCTTGTGACAGATGGTACATAATGCCTTAATTCAGACCAAGGAATGCTTTATGCTCTGCATTCTCATGGATGTGAAGCAAAATGTGAACTACTATTCTACAAACAACCCATGGTGGTACCGGGACCACAGAATCTTGTAGCAGGGCAATCAAACTCCTTCATTCACTGCATGAGGTTAGTCTCTAACGCTACTGAGTACCTTTCTTCCAAAAAGCTACAAATACAGCTCCCAGTCTAAGTAAAACAATCATCTTCAACATGAAAGTATTTAAAAGAGCACCTTCTCCATGTTTGTCTGTGTATTGGAATGCTTGTACTAAACGAAGCGTTTCATCCACTGATCTCCCAACAGGAAGGTCATTCATCGTGATCTGTCGAAGGATCCTCTTCTCATCAATAATGAAAAGGCCTCTGTGAAAACATTTTGTGTGTGTGTGCGTGTGTTAGGAAACAGAACTAATTACAGTGTTGTGTTTACACACTATTTTATGTCTGCTGGATGGGAGGAATTTGATCTCTGCAAACACCATACAATACCCACGACCTTAGAATACTAGTAACCTACTATTCTTTACCTGGGGTATCAGATGACATGAGCTGAGGGTAAGTTAAAAACAAAAAGGATAGTTCTCTGCAGGACATAAAACTAGGCTTTGACAGGCTTTGTCAGGGGATGTTGCAGATGCTATGATGTTACAGGGATCCCAAAAGCAACTAATGAAGTTTATGAAAGATGTATCTCTTGAGGCCATTAGTTACCCTTAGTCTTGACTCTGCTTGGACTTGGGGCGTCCCACCCCCGCAAAAAAAAAGAAAAAGGAACTGTAACCAAGTGAAATACCTAAGTGTATGCCCTTGATCTTCCAGATACACTCCGTAATCCTTTGAAATTTGGTGTGTCAAATCTGAAAGAAGTGGAATCTTCATAGGTCCAAGTCCTCCTTGTTTTCGAGGAGTATTAATCCTTTGAAAGAAATGAGATACAGATGTATTTCTCAAAGATTTATGTTCCCTATACAAAGCTAAAGGTCACAAACCAGAACAGTACAGACAGGAGGATTTAGTGCAAGTGAATTTTTTTTGTTCTGCACACAAGGGAGATGAATACGATTTATGGTTCAAGCAAAATAGTCAGTAGATCTTTTGCAGTTTTTGGCCACATCTATTAATAATGACCTCTTTCTTATCAGTCTTATTTGCTTTATACCAATGTGCTCGTGAATTGGGACACTGTGATGCATTTACAAATACTTGCATCCTTATTGCTTTTTTTTTTTTAAAGTATTTTTTGGACTGAGACATGATATATTTCAAGCAATACATATTAAACAAGCTTCAAAGATAAAGGTACTTTCATGCACTAGATTTAAAAATTTTTACCACTGAAAAATATTTTAAACATTTGTATCAATAGCATCACACTTTTACACATTATGATATACCTACACAGGCTAAAAATCTGGGGATACAGTTCTTCAGCTAAGATGGACCCATGAATAATTTTTAGTGAAAGGCAAGGGTAAGATACATACCATGCTAAGTGAGTGAACTTTGAGTCCACAGAACATGCTACTACTTCGGTATTTATTGCTCTGAATTCTTCAATTCTGTCACTGAAGGCGATTATCTCAGTTGGACATACAAATGTACTAGATAAGAAAAGATAAAGTCAAAATTTCATGAAACATCCAGTAAGTTCTCTGTTTAACTTCAAATTGTGGATTTATCATAAATTATTGCAGCTTTTACTTATTTTTTATTGCTCCTTCAAGTATTTAACCGAAATGCTGCCTGACAAATCTTCTGAAAATTATTTTTTTGTGTGGAGACACTAATTAATGGAAACGCTTATTAGGACAAAGACTGTGTTACGATTTTACCAATGCATGATGAAAACACAAACGCAAAGAACGTATTTTCTGTTGTCACTCCTTTCTTCTCCCTCAAACCCTCACCAAACAAAAAACCAAGAGCTCAGAAAAGGAGAAAAATTAATGAATTACGAGTCTAGTGTAGCAGCATTCAGTCTTGATATGTCTACAGTGGTCTTACTTACAAGTCGAGAGGGTAGAAGAAGAAGACAAGATATTTTCCTTCATAATCTGTTAATTTCAGCTCTTTAAACTCTCCATTAATGACTGCTGTTCCTTCCCAGTAAGGTGCTGGCTTGGAGACTGAAACACAAAGGACGTTCAATTAAAAGTCAGAATACGAAGCACATGTTCAAACAAAGCTGTTCATTAGTCAGCCGGTGTGCAAGGACCACTGTTCTTCCTTTTGCTTGAAAAACAACCTACTGCACACAGTTACAAAATGAAACTTTCTTACCACTTTAAAAAGTTCACAGCTGGCAGAGGTTACAGGGTGATGAAGAAATGTAGGTTTCAGTACACATGGAAAGTAATTTGACCAATCTGGGCTTATACAGGAGCCCTCTGAACCACTGATAACCAAGGCCACACAAACCTTATCTGGGCATATCAAAGAAACCACATGTGCACCACCAGTTCATGGCCGAACATCTATTAGGCTGAAAGAGAAACTGTTTTAAGATTTCAGGAACCCTCAGTATTTTGTTATGAATAGCTCTTGTGAACCAGAAGCATAAGATGGTTCAAATTCATATTGCTACTTTTTAGCCATGAAAAACTACTTGGAATTCAAGGCCACAAAAAATACATGCTACAACATGTTTACAGACAAATGCCCAAAAATGTAGTGTATATTTATTAAATTACAACTGCTAAGCAAATTGTAATGTGAAGACACTTGTGTTTTTTTTTAAAAAAAATCCAATTAAAATGCATGAAATATCTTTACTATTCCTACCAAAAGGGATTAACACTGAATTTAAAATATTAAAAATGATTCTGCCCGGTCCTATTTTCATAGTAATGTGAATTCTGAGACAAAGGATAGGGTATGCTGGAGACAACAAGGTGATCTGAATACACTTGTGACGTCAAGGACATTGACACACAGCTCCAGGAAATTAGGGAAATGCTGCTGAGAAAAATATATGGAATCTTCATTATTATCTGGATGATGAGTGCGTTGTTGGGCTCTCCTTTTCTTAGGACAACCCAGAGCTGTAGAATATAGTTAAGTGAGGATGTATAACAAGGACTGCAAAAAATACCCCAAATCATCAGGCAGACCGTGCCCCTGAGTGGGAGGGCAGTCATCTTTGGTTTCACTTGATATAACCCACAAGGGATGCAGCAATACAAGTACAGAGAATCAGTAGGTATGACTGATAATTTCAGTTTACGTTTTTTGAAGAAACATTCTTCCTCCTCTCAAGTCTTCTGCAGAATTCTTTCTGGTCAGATTTCAAGCCCAGGACTTGCAACGTTTTTTTTTATTGAGTCTTTGCAGGTATGGGACTATTTTGAAGTGAAAGCAAGAATTAATCCCCAAGTTATTTTGAGCTCTCAAAAAAATGTTTCAAATATGTTGCTTTTTACGAGATAAGGACACCCCAAATCTAATCTCTTTGTAGCAAAACATTCTCTTCAACCAACCTTCAAATTAGGAGGGAGAAGGAAAAGAAATTGAATAAAATACGTTGTACCTTGACCCCTTTCTACACCGAGGTGATTTTTGGGGGGTTAAAAACACTTGTCTGAAATGCTGTGCTATCTGACATTACAAAGGGAGGAAAACCCAAACAGTATTGGTTACAAATATCTCGGCTGTTTTTCCCTTGGTTTTTTTTTTTTTCCCTTTTTTTTGCAGCAGCATCTGTTTGCAAACGTTTAAAACAGCCCCGGCTCGGTGGAGGAAAAGGACGTAAAAGCCGTCAACCCTCACAGCCAAGGTCGCTTCTACCCTTTCTCCTCTCCGTTCTGCAGGACGGGGGCTTGAACGGGTGCCCCCCCCGAAACACCCCGCTGCCGCTCGCTTACACCCAGGCCCGCTATAAAGTTATTTGAACCGCGGGAGAGCGCAGGCCGCGGCAGCAAAGCCACAAACCCGAGCCCAGGGAGAAGCGGCGGCGGTGAGGAGAGAGGTGACCGCGGGGACGGCGGGCCCGCCTTCCCTCCCGAGGCCTCTCCGGCGGGCAGCGCGGACGCTGCCCGGGCCGCAAAAGCCGCTTCGGCCGGAGGGAAGGCGTTCGGGGGTGGCGGGTGGCCGCTTCGGCAGGGACGCCCGCCGCCGAACCGCGGCGGGGAGGGCCGGGGGCCGGCGAACGGCCTCCCCGCCGCCCCGCTCTCCCCTCCGCCGGGGATGCCGGGCGGGAGGGCCGCCATCCCGCCGCCGAGGGCCGAGGCGCTCCGCCTGACGCGGCGCAGCCCCGTCGCCGGTGTCCGCGACACAAGGGGTCCCG
This sequence comes from Aquila chrysaetos chrysaetos, assembly GCF_900496995.4. Classification (NCBI taxonomy): domain Eukaryota; kingdom Metazoa; phylum Chordata; class Aves; order Accipitriformes; family Accipitridae; genus Aquila; species Aquila chrysaetos. The sequence goes on from NC_044010.1 coordinate 45,069,974, forward strand.
TACCCGCTCCCTCGGGAGCCCCGGCACCTACTCTTGGCCTGACTGAGGTGCAGCGAGTGGTCGGAGACGGGCACCCCAGCCGCCTCCCCGGGGTAGACCTGGCCTCCCGCGTAGTAATGGCACTGCTCGTCCCCCCGCTGCCTCGCCGACCGCGGCTCCTCCGCCTCGCCTCCCAGCCCGGCCACCACCAGCACCAGCAGCGCCAGCGCCGAGCCCCGAGCCCCGCCGGCCGCCTCCATGGCCCGCCGAGCGAGTGCACGTCCCGGCGGCGGGGCGGAGCTGGGCCCGGGCCTCGCCTCACGGGGCCGGCGGGGCGGGCTCCCGCCGCGGCCGTTGCTCTGAGGAGAAGCGGGGCCCGGGCGGGGCTGCGGCCTCCGGGCGAGGCCCCGGGGGAAGCGGTGAATGTACGTACGGGTCTGCGGAGGGGAGAGCGCGGCTGCAGAAGGGAACTCTCTGCCCGTGCCCGAGGTTTCCCGCCCGGTGTCTCTCGTACGTGTGGCAGCGTGGTTTCTGTGGGCATTTCGTCGCCGGCGGTCGTAGCGGTCCGCGCCGAGTGCGGCTTGTGCGTCCTGGCCTAAAGAAGACACAAAATGCGAAAAAGCGTGCTGCCCTTAGGTCAGAAATCTCGAACTGCTGCCAGCCGGGCAGCGGTTCCCGAGTGACCTCCGCGTGGTGCTCGGGGCGGCTGCGTTAAGTGCGTTACCAGTGTGGTTAAACAGAAACGGGACTGCTAAGTGCCTTTTAATTCATCGAATCGCACCGTGGTTTGGGTTGGAAGGGACCTTTAAAGGTCATCTAGTCCAACCCCCCTGCCATGAGCAGGGACATCTCCAACCAGATCAGGCTGCTCAGAGCCCCGTCCAGCCTGACCTGGAATGTTTCCAGGGATGGGGCATCGACCTCCTCTCTGGGGAACCTGGGCCAGGGTTTCACCACCCTCACCGTAAAAAACTTCTTCCTTAGATCTAGTCTGAATCCGCCCTCTCTCAGTTTAAAGCCATTACCCCATGTCCTATCACTACAACCCCTTGTAAAAACTCTTTCTCCATCTTTATTATAAGCCCTCTTTATATATCGAAAGGCCGCAATAAGGTCTCCCCGGCGCCTTCTCTTCTCCAGGCTGAACAACCCCAACTCTCTCAGCCTGTCCTCACAGGAGAGGTGTTCCCGTCCTCTGATCATCTTTGTGGCCCAGATGTCTTGGTTCAAGTTTGCCTCCTGAGAGGTCATTTTGCTCAGTGCCGAGTAGATTGTGGTTCATATCACAAAATAGTTACATATTTGTCACACCTAAGTGTAGCTAGAAGGTAATTCAGCAGCGCAGTCAATAAGATTTTGAAGACGATAGGTAGGCTGCCACAAGCAGTAGGTAAGGCTTTGCAGCACAATGTCTGGTTGAACTGAGTTACGCTAGGCATACTTATTTGACTGGGACAGTACAAGTCGTCTGTCAAGTGTATCAGTTAAACTGTAACCAGGATCCTTAAAAATTAAGATGTAAGAGAGCTGGAGCTATCCCTTACCAAAAGTGGGGACACCATTGACTTTTGCACTTGGAGCACTGTGGATGCCATCCTCTGCGAAAACTGGTGGTTCAGTAAAAAGGCTACTCCAGACTGACGATGTCAGGCTCTTAACAGAGGAACATCTGCATTGCATCCTGTCTCTGCAGATGATTTGTGATAAATGTACCTTCAGGATGGTACCGTACCCATGCCAGAATGGACAGTACAATTTCTCTCTTTTAAAAATGATACAGAACAGGCACGTAAAGAGCAGAGCCAAAAGAAAATGCTGAGGGCCGTTTTCAAAGAATACAGGCTCTGTAAAAGAAGAAAGGGATTAGCAAGGCACCTATCATCATATACTGTGTCTTGAACAAATCCTACTGTTTTTCTGGTTTCCTACAACAGAATCCACCCTTTCAAAATGTATTTCACAAAAGTAAATTCACAGAAGTGGGAGACACATGACCTTGCAGGCAAACTTGCACTTCTTAACCTGTGATTTTAGTGTTCCTTTCTCCTGAGGCTCTGACTCCTCTCCAGAAGGAGCTCCTTTCCTTTCCCATCTCTTGGCATGTTTACGTTCCAGTCTAGGTTCTACAAGTTAGGGATCATGCTTGTAAAACGCCATTCATAGTTACTGTCACAGTAATAATCTTACTCAAGCGTATTTGCCCACCTGAACAGATTGAAGATTACTGAGGATCAGAAGGGTAAGGCTCTGGAACAGTCATTTGACAGCTACAGAGGCAAAATACATACCTAGCTATCAGGCTTGGTCAGCGTGTGTGAAATTATAAAAAATTGTATTAAATGTCTGCCTAGAGGGGAAATGGACTTGATGGCACATGAGATCCCCTTGTCCTGTTTTTTCACAGCGTGTTGATGGCGGCCAGTCTCTGATTATACATCCTAAAATGTTGGAAGCAGGATGAAATCTGACCTTCTTTTTCAGTGCTGCTGTTTAAGTTTGATTTCCCTCCCCTATCAAGGGCAAATCATTAAAGGGAGGATGAACAAACCCCATTTGCTCATGTTAAGCACTCTGGCTCTGGTGCAAAAAAGCACTTCAACAATCTTTGTACTCCCACTGATTTCAGATTCAGGCATGCCTTACATTTAAGCTTGCTAAAATGTGTTGATAGATAATTACTGTCTTACATGATCCAGCTCTAGTAGTACTGAATTTAATATCAGGCTTTCCTCAGTCTCGCTGCTTGTAAGGAAAGTGACAGTCATGGCCTCCGTGAGTTCACAGAGAAAGTTATTTCGGTTGTCCTTGCTCTTCTCTTTTTGCTGGTGTTTTGAGCCATAGGAAATCGCAGTGATTTGAAAAGTAGTCATATAGTAAAGTTGAAAAAAATGAATAGTGAGAGGTATGCCCTTTGCATAATGTTAACATCCCTCAGTCGAAAGACATTCCCAAATAACTATAAATGAGAGAGAAAACCAGTAAAATCAATGCAGTAAAACCAGAAAAGAATCAGGCCTCTTGTGAGTGGAGAAAATGCTGAAGGACAAAAATGGGGTTTATCTGCAGAATATAATGTTAGTTAAATAGCATTAATTTGAGGTTCATACATGATTAAGTATATATAGGCCTGGAACAGAGTTCAAAAGAGCAACAACAAAGACTTTCTGGCTGCTGCTGTACTATCAAGACTTCTGCAAGTGATTAAAAAATGAAAAAAATTCATAAATGAAATCCAAGATGAAATCCAAATATATATCACTCTTCAGTGTCCACACAGAGAACACGGGCAGCCTTCTTTCTTTGCTCAGTGAAGAAATACTTGAACCGAATGCTGATTTTTGTGTTTAAATTGATGAAATTAAGTGATGCTGTTAATAAGTAGTAAGAGAAACACTGTGCTACATTCATCCAGTTGTACAGCTCTTCTGAAGTTGATAGGGTTTACCACATGCAAAGGGAAAGCTCTTAAATCTTTCCTCCACTGCCTTCAGGCTGTGTTCCTGCATGTCATGCCATATTCAGGCCCGCAGGGATGGTTCAGTTTTGGCAAAGGTCTGGATTGTGGCAGGGTGTCATTGCCACGGTGGCACTAAAGTCACGGAAGCAGGGAGCTATTTAGGCTACTAAAGCAGTTTAGAAATGGTTATGGAGGTTCTGTCTGTTCTTGCTTGTAATAAAATACCTCACTATCATTTAAATGACCTAATATAAAAATACCTTGGCAAAATTAGCATAGTATCTTGTAGCAAGATGCCTGTCGCCTTTTCATGGAACAGATGGAGCAGATGTTCAATATTGCGCTGGTGAAACTAGCAGTTGGTTTTATCCTCCTCATGGTTTACAGGGACATTTTAACAAATATATGGCATTGCTTGTCATGCATGACAGAAAATCTGTAGTGTAGAAAACTTTGCTGGCGAAAGGAGGGTAGAAAACATCAGTTTTGTAAGTGGTGTTGGATCGGAATGACCAAAATTAAAATTACCAGTTAGAGAAGTGTTCTCCTTTTTGGCTCCTGATAAGGCTGGACTGGTGGGATCAGCTGTGTGTGCGCTGACCCCCAAGGGTCCTTGACGAAAAACTGTATCAGGCTGAGAAGGGCTAGATGGTGTCATTTGCTTTGACGGGAACTTCATCCTGACTTCTAACTGCTGCTAATATTGTCAGCTAGCCGAAGTGGTATGGCTGAGTAAACCTAAACATAAACTTCTCAAAATCTGCCACTCAGTAGTGTAGAGGGATCACAGATATATTTGTTCCCGTAACCTACCTTTGGGGAATATGCTAGCGTTTGGAGGTGAATTTATGTTTTTCCTCTGCAAACACACCTGCCATAGAAAAGTTCTGCTTCATTTCTTTCCCTTTCCCCTCCAGCCAGCTCTGCTTCTTGCGGCATCAGTGTCAGAAATCCTGCGGGGCCTGTGTGATAGGAACAGGACCGAGCATGTTATTAATGTGTTTGACTGAGCGTGGCAAAAAAAGGCAATCAATAACTGCTAGTCGCTGGGCGATGGGGGAGTATGGTTCTTAAAGCACCACCAGTTCCAAGCTGTCTTCTGCCTCTGTAAGTGCTGACAGAATCTACCAGTTTGTGAATATAAACAAATAATGTGAAACCACCTTCTTGATCTAATAAATAATGTAGTCCTTGCGGGCATCTGTCAGTTTTCTTTTGGCTGTCACCTGGGGGGTGGGTTACAAGTATGTTTATGCTCTATTGCATTTTTTCTTCCTTTAACAAGCACGTATTCAAGGAAAGTGGCCAAAATGTCTCTGAGCATTAGCACAATTTTTGGACAGTTGCACTGACGAGTGAGGAAAGAGAAAGTCAAAGCTGGACACCACCTGTTAGACATATGCTGTCCGCTACAAGTCAGCGGACTATGAAGGATAGTTGAGGCATTGCACCAGAAAACCCACGCTGGACGTCTGGACCTGCCCTTGGCAGCATGCTGCTGACATGCCCTGAGACCATCACAGCTAGAAGCTTGATAGCCAAAATAACCTAGCTAGCTTTGTCTGGTGTTGCTGACCAAGAGGGACCTTCACCCACAGAGCAGTAACCGCACCGCGTCAAGCGTAGCGGTCTCCATCGGTGCCGTTTGTGGGGGTTCACAGGCTCCTGCCCTCGGGGTCCCACCCTTGGTTCTGCTTTCTTGGGTCTGAACCGAGACTAGCGCACTCTGGTCTAAGTCTCGAGCTCAGTCAGCCTTTGTGAAAAGGTGGAAAATTTGTCACCTCAGCTCAGATAAAAAGCGAAGCTGCGTCCTGCCCTCGCAGGTGCCTGCACCGCAGCCTCGTGGATGGGAAGAAACCCCTGGTGACCCAATTTCATACACTCTCAGACCAGAACAGGGACAGATGTTGCTGATGGTTGTTGATGACACCTGGGTATGCCTCTTCAGTGGGTAGTCAGTAAAGCCTTGCTCAAGCTTATGGGTGTGCTAGCTGCCTTGCATTTGGGCTAAGCGGAGGAAAATGAAACGTTTAGCTGTTGTTGAAAAAAAGAGACCCTACTGCCTGAAGCATGGGTGATCACGTCAAGATCTGGGGAGGAGAGGAGGCTGCATTCCAATCATACCGGGATAACATGGTCTTAAAAAATTCCCAGCTTCTCTCCTTATGCCTGCCTGCCTGCCCCTCTTCAGTCTTCTCTTGCAAAGCTTTTTGTATTATCTATTTTCTAGCACTGTTTCATATCTAAATTTGCCTTTGTCTTCTATTTGGACTTGTGAAAGAGAAAAATGGCTTTTGACCAGAAATATTCCTGCACCTTGATGTGTTAGTGGCTTTTACATTGCTCACTAGGTGGCAGTAAGATGCTGTTATACCGATTAAAAAAATTGAAGTCATGTATTTTCCAAGCGCCTGAAATTTCCTCAGATCTGAGAATCTGGTATCAGAAGCACTTCTTCTTTTTTAATTTTTTTGATGTTTCCTAAAATACAAGGTCCACAGGTGTAGGGAATGCAAAATGAAATCTATATTCAATACTCATAAACAACCCCGGTTCCTGTGAACTTGTTACAACAATAAAGGTAATTGATCTTGCATAATTTTTCAGTAAGTTTTCTCTATTGTGCCTCTGAGAGTGAAGATGCTGGGGATACTAAAGCAGTCTCTTAAAAAGGAGGACAAAATAAGAAAAAAACAATCATAAAACATAGTGAAAGAGGTGGAAATTTGTAACAGAAGATAAGTTTTAACCCGGTCATGAGGGAGTACTGAAATCAATATTGGATTTTTGTTTCTTCTTCCTTTTTTGCTAGCTACACACAGTTTTCTGGGAGTTTAAATAGCGGTCCAGAAAGCTATAATCTCTACTTTAACTAAGCTGAGAGGGGGTGCGCAGGCCCTCGTTCTTCTCTGCTGCTTCAGAAATGAAGCAACCTGATCTAGTTGAAGATGTCCCTGCTTATTGCAGGGGTGTTTGGACTAGATGACCTTTAAAGGTCCCTTCCAACCCAAACCATTCTGTGATTCTACAATTCTATGATTAAATCTCCGTGCTCTGTTTAGAATTGCTGTAAATAAATGAAGACTTTACCATTTTTTATGGTAACATCTTCCTCTGTTCCAATTCAGTTTTGCATACATTTCAGAGGTTTAACTAATTCCAGCTTGTCTGCTTGGTCTAATGCAAGGACTGAGAGGTTTCTTTGCAAAGCAAAATTTTTTAGTCATTGGAAGTGACATAGATCTAATATTTGTGTTCCCCGTACCATAGGTATATGTCTTGAATCTCCTTCAGTTAGGTCCTATAGTCTAATTTAGCATATAATTTGTGCTGGTAGTAAACTGGACATTAATTTAGGTCAATACTAACATAACCCCTGTTTGAGTCAAAGCTCCTTCTCTGCTTTAGATTGTCAACTTTGCGAGGGGCCTTGGGAAGCCATGCCTCTGTGCAAGAGCCAACATTTGATCTACCACATTTGAACTTGAAATCCAGTGCTGCTGTTTTCCCGTAATTGAAGGGAAAAAAGCCCATCATTTATAGCTAGGAGTTTTATTTGTTATTGTGCGCTTACTTTTTCTTGAGAAAGGCATCATTCTTCGAAGTTTAGAAAATTTGCAAGTTTACAAACTCTTAAGTGAAAGCATAGGGATTTCAAGATACTATATGTATTCAAGACAGTACACTTACAAGTATACTACCTATGTGCAAAACATTTATATGTTTATACCCTACAATCTCATTCACCATTACAGAATCAAAATATGGAGGAAGATGTTTAGAAGATACTAATGCATGCTATGGTTGAGTGCAGCTGATTTTCTTCTATCTGCTGCTCTTGAAGCCAAAAATAAAGCATGATATGCAACTTACGCACTTAAATCACAATACAAGAGTGAAAACTGAATTACTATAACTGTTTTCTTCAGTATGGAGTCTAAAGTGATAAAAAAGGGAATGGGTTGGTTCATGCCGTCGGGTAATCTGAAAATAAAATAGCAGTTTTGCACATGCACTGTTGAGGGCTGCTCGCCGTGCGGTTCGAGGCAGCAAAGCCTGTCCCTGGGCATGGGGACAGGTAGGTACGTCTGAACCGCTCCGGAGCTGCAGCCGTCTTGTCAAAATTTGTATCTGCCATTCACTGGGTGGGACGTGAATGCTAAAGAATTTCCCCTATTTTTAAAAAGATTTAAAAACTTTTCAAGATTTTGAAGATGGTAAGTTATGCTGAGATAAATAAAATAATGTGTTGACCTGCTGCACAGCTAGCTGTTACATGGAAATATTCCTCAGGCCTACGCTTTGAAATAGTTGTTAGGAAAAGTTGGCTGAGCGAGCTGAAGTTCCCAGTTAAGAAAGCTGATAACACAGAATAGTTTGTGGGGCAGAGTTCCTCTCTTAGACCCGGGTGTTGATTTCTGAGATAAGATTTCTGCCAGATGGTATTTTTAATGGAAATGAAACAAGCAGTGCTTTAAAAAAAAGGAAAAGTCAGATTCCCTATCTCCTGATCATCCTGTAGGAAAGCAGACTTCAAGGTCATTTGCAACATTTGCTGCCACGTCGCAGAGGGCTGACGTGACGCTTCTCATCTTGGTGAGTCTGCAGCCACGTTACCAACAGGCTGGAGCCTCTTGCTGTTTAGCAAGGAATAATTAATTTTAAAAGCACCTCATTAAAAATGCCTGACATCATCTCTTCGGTGATATCATTTTTATTACCCGTAAGGTCAGTTTCCTTACTGGAAAACCCTGGATACAGCCAGAAACAGCTGTGGCAAGTTGGCAGCGATACTGAACAGGCTTGGCTGTGCCACGGGCTTTGTGCTCGGTTCCTCCCCAGGCAGCGGCAGCACGCCTTGCAAATCACCCGCTCGCTGCGCCTGGGCATGTTTGAATAGGTCACTGTAGGTAACTGCTGTTTATATTTCCCAAATTATTTGTTAAGGGTCAGTAGCTCATTAAAATCCCACGCCGCTTCATGCCTCAGTGCACCCACGTTCCCCTCTCGGTGCTCCTGGGCGCTTCTGATAATGGCAGGAGAGCCGCTGCGGAGTTGTTATTGTGGGAGGGAGGGAAAAGACTGTCACCAGCAACCCAGGGTACGTCCTTCCTCACCAAGGAGTTTTTCTGAAAAATTACAAATAACGAGCAAGCAGAAGGCTCCAGATGACAGAATGTATAGCCTGGCTAAATCGTTCTGCACCCACTCAAAGAAAATGTGAGTCTGCCCCATCTGTAGCTACAGGGGCTGGCTGTTTTTCGGAAGCTGTAAAGATTTTGCTTTCAGCCTGAACGTCTCCGGTGTGAAGCCTGCTGTCGGTGATGGCAGTGGTCCCATAACTGAAGAGCGTGAGCTTTGCTGGGCAGCAGTGATCTTCTTCTCGGCTGAGCTGCGGGGGAAGACACTGGACCGAAACTGCCCCCTTTCCTCACCCCCAGTGGGACATAGCAGCCCCAAGCCTGGAAGAAAGGAAATGATGAGCCCCATGCCTTGACCTTTTGTGCAGTGTTGCCAAATCCAGATGCTAAAAGGTCGGGAGATGGGAAGCAGTAACAGTAATAGACTTGGAGACCTTTGGACCTGCCTGGTTCTTCGTGTGCGTGTGGGGTTCACATGTCTGGGCTTCCACGGAGGCCCCAAACTGTTGTTTTTTTTAAATGAAGGATGAGTTTCCATGTAATTGTGAGGCTTTCGAAGGAGGGACTTTGCAAAATAAGCAACTATTGTGATGCTCCTGAAGAACCGTGCCCAGCCTTTGGGCAGCTGAAGGCAGAAGAGCCTGGAGGAGTCTTCCTCCTTCTGCCGTGGGGTCAGGTTTGGTCTTGGCTCTTAGGCAGGGTGGCTCTCAGGGCAGAGCGCGAGGGGGTCCGTGCAGCCGCTTAGCCTCTGCTGTGCCTGCAGGCTTGTCCAGGCAACTGCTGCTGGGAGACGGAGCAGGGTCAGGGCCGTTTTCAGAGGCCGGTTGGAGAAAAGGGGATTACAGGCATCGCCGGGAGGAGTCCGGCGTTACTCTGCCCACTGGACCCCACCGCCCTGCTTAAATACCTCCGAAGAGCCGGGCCAGGTCTGCGTCTGGAGGAATGTCACCTCTGAGAGGTTGACTCAGGCGACCGAGGGAATTGGCGTGGAATAAAGACTTGAACTGAGTCTGGGCATCAGCAATGTATCGAGATACAAATATCGCTAAAATATTATATAAAATGAACGTTAATGGTAAAAATGAAACACTGGTGAAGCATGCAGAGCTGGAAACATTGCTATGGTTTTTAGGTTTTAATTAGTTGGAAACTGTTCTTTCAAACTCTGCTTCTGTGCTGTGATTGTCCTAATGTGGTCGGGTTTGGGATCTAACGCTGCTGGATTTTCCTTTCTTTATGAGTGCTAAGTACTGAAATATTAATTATACATGTGTCCTCCTGGCTTCCGGAGTGCTGCAGAGGGAGATTTTTTTGTACGCTAAATTTTGCAGCAAATGATACCAGTTACTGCCTAGTGGTACTTACAGTAGCCCCAGTGACATAAATGATCCTGTCCAAAAGATGTTTCATCTGAAATGTTCGAGGGTGTTGCACAACAGGAAAGTAGTGCCACCTTACCTGTTTCTCCTTTCAAGTTTAAAAATACCATGAAGGTCAAAGCATGTGTTTTCACAATGCTCCGCGAGCTCACGTGGCCATCTTTATGTACGTGTACACACACAGACACATATGTGTGTCGATGAGAAAACTCAAATTAATTATTTTTCTTCCACTGGAAGGTTTTACCTCTTCCATGGAGAATACTTCATTAATATTAACGTACTTCATAATATCTGTTTTCAGAGACAGGAACATTTTTAATCCCCAGTCTTGCTTCACATGAGTGGATACAGATCTACCTGTTAACTAGAGCGTTGGTATCTTGAATTATAATGGCATATTTTGGGGCATCACTGTGTGGTCTGTTTTCCGATTTCTTGTCTGGAAGTCTTTATCTTTGCTATCTTACCTGTCTGATGCCTTCTGGAAACAATTTCCCCTTTATACCACTTCATAAACTTCTGCATACACTAGTCTGGAGGTTCTGGGCCATTTCTCACATTGTGTAATGAATTTTCTGATTGAATTATTTTACAGATAGCACCTCATACATGCAAAGCAGCGCCTAAGATCCAGGTGGATTTTTTACTGATTGATTGTATAAAGCTCTGAGAACTTGTGACGTATTCTGAAAAGCTAAGTTACCACTGAAACCTTGCACATTTATATTTTTCAAGGCATTGAACGAAAAATCTGAAAAGGGATAAGAATAAGATAAGAATGAGCTTGTTAACATAAAAATAAGTAAAATTAGAAAGAACCAAGTATGTTTGCATAGTTAAATTTTATTTGGAATAACCACAACAATTTGGAATAACCACAACAACTTGGAATAACTACCAGATCTGTTGACAAATAGCTGGATGTTATTAGAGGAACTCTGTCACTGGCATTAATTTAATTATTATCTCAGGCTTTAGATGAGTAGCCATAACACTAAGATGGTTAACCTAGAATCGTAAAGGGAAGGGCCAGTATGGTTGTGTGCGTTGAAAATTTTCATCACTGGGCAGCCCGTAGGAATTGTAAATTGGGCTTTGGTTAACCCTTCTTAAAAGACAGCTTTATCGTGTAGTGTTCATCAGGGGTGGCTGAAGGCAGGGGAGAAAGGTGGGGGTCTCACCCCCCGAAAGCAGATCCCTGGCCCTCCAGGTGAGCTCCAGAAGGGCTGGAGCTCGCAGCCTGGCTGCAGGAGAGGTCTGGCTGCTGAGGGGAAGGTTATTCTGCAGGGGCATTAAAGGAGTGGAAGCGATCCACAGAACCGAGCAGCTGAAGAAAAAAAAAAATAGGAGTGTTAGTGGGGAAAGCGTCGTGATGGGGAGGGAGGCTGCCGCTGTAAGCAGCATGGGGGACTGCTTGTTGAAGCCGTTAAACAGGGAATCTTCGCAAGAAGAAACGGTGCTCGGCGTCGTTCAGAAGAGCAAGCGGGGCCGCGTTTGACTTTGGGTCATTGCAACCGCAGCGTACCCCGATTCAGCCAACTTCAGTGGCGGAGCAGGAACACTCCCCCCCCCCCCCCCCCCCCAAATCCACTGTACTAAAGGACCACAGAAAGTGAAAATGGCATTTTGACACCAGTCTTTAAAAAGGACTTTGTCTGAGAGAAATCCTCTGCTGTTCGTCTGAAGCACTGACACGCGTATGGATTAGGGTGATTTGGTTGGTACGGTGTGCTCAGATTTTCCAAAAGCTTTTGATAAGCTCCTCAGTCGGAAGATCCTAAAGAAGCAAAACTGTAGCAGGATGAAAAGGAAGATCCCCTCTGGAACTGATGTGAGGGGTAAGAATAGACGGTCAGGTATTTCAGTGGGAGATAACAAGGGGAATCCCACAGGGATCTGCACTAAGATCTGTGATGTCTGGCATATCCATAAGTGGTCTGGAAAACATGCTAAATAGTGATGTGCTGGATTTTTTTTCAAATGGGTTATGCAGGATAGGAAAAGTAAAAATCTACTTTTAAAAATGTGGAAGAATCTCACGATACCGAGTGGTGTTGAAGTAAAATTGCAGCCCGCATTTGGTGCCAATAAGCACAAAATAATGCACATGGGAAAAAATAAGCCCGACTGTACAATGCTGAAGATGGGTTTTAAACTACCTCTTACCACTCAGGGAAGAGAGCTCAGAGCGGCTGTCAGTAATTTTAAGAAATGTTGGCTGAGGTCAGAGCAGTGCTCAAAAAAGCAAATAGATTGTCAGAAATTGCTAGGGAAGACACAGAAAACAAAATAATCATTTTGCTGTGCATTCACCTCTTGATTAGCGCGTGCCGTTCTGGTCTCCCCATCTGAGAAAAGGTATAGCAGATCCTGAAAGGGACAGAGAAACCTGACAAGTGTTTTCAGAAATAGAGAACGGATTCTGAATTGAGATTGATTAAATAGACTCTTAGACGGGAAAAGAGAAGGTAGAAAGACATGTGATAGCGGTGTTTAAAATCATGAGTGGCATGGAGAAAATAAGTAGCAAATGATTATTTGCGTTTCTCCTGGAACAAGAACAAGGGACATCAGTTGGAATTACCAGGTAGTGGCTTAAGCAAACAACAGCAAACAACTTGGTCCTTGCGGTGTTTGATTAAACTGGAACCAGTCTCACAGTATCTGCCGGGTGTCAAGAGGTTAGATGGGCTCAAAACCGATCAAACGAATTAATGGGAAAAAAAACCATCAGGGGCTATTAGGCAGCAAGATGACATTCCTGCCTGAGGAATTGCCTGTGTGGCAGGCTGCTGGATGCGGGGAGGAGAGAGCAGAGAAAATGCCTGCGTGGTTACTGCTTTTTAAAATTGTTTCCCTTGGTATCTGCTCCTGTCTGTCAGCGGCGGGATACTGGACTAAATGGACCTTTGATCTCATCCGATACAATTCTTCTGTGTGATGTTTTTATGAGGAATCAGTCTGGGAGAAAGGCACTTAAAATACCCCAGACATCCACAGGGTCCTGAGGCTTGATCTCAACTTAAAGAATTTAGACCTAGCCTGGATGTCCATTCGGAGTCTCGGAAGAGAAAGTATCCAGAAGGTCGCACTGATCCAGCCACCTGAGGAGCAGAGAGCCCTGAGGACTACTGTAATGAACCAAAATGACACCCATGCTTTTGGGTATCGAACTCCATTCCTTGTGGGATGAGGAAGTAAAACGAAAACCGGTGCTGCACCTTGCACGTTATCCCGTGGTGCATCTTGGTGGGATGAAGAGAGTCACTTGGGAAAGGTAAAGTGTGTTGAGTAATGCATGATACATGGCTTTCCTCATCCTGTAATTGGATGTTCTGTAGTTCTCTGAAGAGTTACTGCTCCACCTTTTGCATTGTACAGTTTATTGTTCTGCTTTCTGAGCTTGTGTGTAACACAGATGTGCAGGAGCAAGCCAGTATGTTGTCATGGGTTAGAGAATGCCACTGTAAAACAGTGACAAAATTACTCGAGAGCTAAAAGTGCAACCATGAGAACTGTATTTTGGTATGAGGATGATGTCGAGCTGGAGTTGAATTGAATGTCTGTTTCTTCGGGGAGGGTAAATTTAATCAGGTGCTCAAAATCAAATTATGGTGGAAATCAGTTTGGAAAAACACAAGAATTACAATCCAGCTAATGACCTGAGGTAATACTGGCAAGAAATTTGCTTTCACATTGTAACATGAAAAATCGTTTCTCTGAGAGGGAGCTGCTTGTAGCTCGCGATTACCCAGGGTAGTTCAGAGCCCCGCGTTTCCTTGAGAGAACAATTACAATGTGCTGCCCTTGCACCGTTTACTTCCCCTCCTTTATAGTGATACCAACAGTTACTACACTGTGATCAAGCCTCTCAGTGTTTCTATCATAGTGTTATTTTCTAACTTGGCCGTTAAGCTGGAAATGTTTTCCCAGCCCAGCCTGAAACAGCCTCTGTGGCTGGTGGCCCGTGAGCGATCCAGAAGTGTCATATCTTCTGCAGAAACGCAGGCTCTCCTATGGCACGAGTCCTTGTAGGAAACGTCTCTACATCTGGAAACAGAAAATGGATCCTGCATTTAGCTGCAACCTTGCTGCAGAGAGGGATTTGGATTTTAATGTACACATTATTCTGATTAACGTAGGTGAGTAGAGGGGCTTTATTCAGTGTGGTTGGAAGGGGCAAGGCCTTCCCCTGCCCATCTCCCTCCTGTGAAGAGGGAAGACTTTGAAGCAGCTGTGGCTCAAAGGTTCTGCTGCTGTTCTCATCCCTGAAGGTGTTCCCTTCTGGCATAAATTTGTCTCTCTTATTGACGGAGAATTTGGAGATGGTGGCCAGAAGCTGCAGCCATGATTCAATAGGAAGGGGGAAACTGCTGCTCTGATATCACCTGGAATTGCATTTAACTTAAACCAGCACGATCTTCTGTGACCTTTACCCATCAGGAGTTATTAGCTAATTGAATTCAGAAGGTAACTCCCTAACTGTTTTCAGACTAAATTAACTTGCTTCAAGGGACCAACTTATGTTTGTATTTCCACAGAGATAATGAGTTTAGGCTTCAACTGAAACCTTGCCAGATAATGAGGAAAAAATAAATCAATGACCTCACTCTTATCTGGTCTTAACAGGCAGGCTTTCCTTTGCTAAAAGTGACCCTGAAATGGTCTGGATTGATTCACACAAATACCGAGCCCTGCGTCCTGCTAAGCAGAGCTGTCCTGGGGAATGCTTTGCTTCACGAGGAGATCTAATCCGAACATCAGCAAAGGTGCAAGTATTTGAAATGCAGCTTTTCTTAGAGTCAAAACGAATGCTTCTGATGAATTCAAATGAGCAGTGAGATAAAGAGTTAAGGAGGAAATTAGCTTCAATACTAATTGGAGGAGGAAAAACCATTCTCACACTTGTGCCTGGGACTGAACAATCTTCACAGGCATATACTTCTCTGATTATCCACATATGTTTCTCTGATTATTTAATTATCTGGCATTGTTAAATAAGAAATGCTTTTCAGATGTTAAAGAGAAATCGTTGCCTGGTGAGAACTGGAGTAGCTGTATTGGTGGAGATCTTTCCTTTGGTGCCTTGATTAATGGAAGAAGTAGATAGCTCAGCAATGTACCCCTCCAACAGTGTACCTCCTTACTCTCTGTATGGATCTCTCAAATGAAGGCTTAAATATTCAGGTAATAAATGTGATTATTAATAGTTTAACAGAATATATGGGGCAATGTGTTCAAGTACGCAGAGGTAAGAGGCAGGGTTTTTTAACTACTGGTAAAAAATCTGGAAAACTTACTCTTAAAGCCCAGATAAGATGATTGAAATTTTGTAATAGCAATAGCAGTGGTACTAGTAGCCACCATTTTGGTCTAATAAGAGATGTGATGTTTTAGGGGGAGTTGGTATCTTTTGTTAAATCTGTTGATATAGGTTTTATAGTAGCACCGCTTCTTTTAATGTTGAACTTTATAGGGAAAAGTGGCCCTAGGCAAAGCTCATGCCTTTCTGCTAAAAGACAGGTAAATACTGATATTCTACCCAGAGAGAGATTTTTCAGTGCTTTCAGGTGATTGACTGGTAAAATTGGAACTGCTTCAAGAAGGGGGCATCCATATCCAAGGGTAGGTGGTTTGCAGACACTACAAAATTGGGAGCAGCGGTTGATACACCAGATGGTTGCGCTGCCGTTCAGCGGGACCTCAACAGGTTGGAGAAATGAGCTGACAGGAACCTCATGAAATTCAGCAAAGGGAAAGGCCAAGTCCTGCCCCTGGGGAGGAATAACCTCAGACACCAGGACATGCTGGCTGGAAAGCAGGCTTGCAGTAAAGGACCTAGGGGTCCCAGTGGACACCAAGTTGACCGTGAGCCAGCAACGTGCCCTTGTGGCAAAGAAGGTGGATGGTGCCCTGGGTGTCATTAGGGAAAGTATTGCCAGCAGGTCGAGGGAGGTGATCCTTCCCCTCTACTCAGCACTGGTGAGACACAGCTAGAGTGCTGGGTCCAGTTCTGGGCTCCCCAGTGCAAGAGAGACACAGACATACTGGAGAGTCCAGTGAAGGGCCTTGAACATGATTAAGGGGCTGGAGCATCTGACGTACGAGGAGAGGCTGAGAGGTGGGTGTGCTCAGCATAGAGAAGAGAAGGCTTGGGGTGGACCTCATCAATGTGTCTAAATACCCGATGGGGAACATAAAAAAGATGGAGCCAGACTCTTCTCACTGGTGCCCAGCGACAGGGTGAGAGGCACAAACCGAAATATGGGAAATTCTATTTAAACATAAGAATAATTTTTTTTTTTTAAATTTTTTTTTCTTTTACTGTAAGGATGATCCAACACTGGCACAGGTTTCCCAGAGAGGTTGTGGAGAATATCCTTGGAGATATTCAAAACCTGACTGGACACAGGCCTGAGCAACTGTCTCTTGCTGGCCCTACTCTGAGCACAGGGTTGGGCTGGATGATCTTCCTTCCAACCTCAACCAACCTATGACTTTGTGAACCCGGAATACATTTTTACTCAGTGGGTAGGACCTTCTCATGGGAACAGGAGCAGAGAACAGAGCCAAGGTGTCCTGTAGGGATAGTTGAAGACAACTCCAAAACCAGTTTCTTTCTATTGAATCAAACTGGGCTCCTTGAGATCCTTAGCTTTTTGCCCTTCTCCTGAAAAAACAAAGTCCCATGCAGCTTTCAGACAACTTTATTCCTGGGGACTGGCCGTGGTTCCAGATTTATCAACCTGCCACCCATGCAAACTGTGAAAGATTGGCCTTTGCCCATAAGTGACTTGCACTCAGAGCAATCTTCATTTCTGACAGATTTTTGTAAATACTAATGCCAGCTTTCCTTATCCTTTAAGATCATAGAATCATAGAATCGTTTAGGATAGAAAGGACCTTTTAGATCATCGAGTCTAACTGTAAGCCTAATGTTGCCAAGTCCGCCACTAAACCATGTCCCTAAGTGCCACATCTACGCGGCTTTTAAATACCCCCAGGGATGGTGACTCCACCACTTCCCTGGACAGCCTGTTCCAATGCCCAACAACCCTTTCGGTGAAGAAATTGTTCCTAATATCCAATCTAAACCTCCCCGGTGCAACTTGAGGCCATTTCCTCCAGTCCTATCACTAGTTACTTGATAGCAGAGACCAGCGCCCGCCTCACTACAACCTCCTTTCAGGTAGTTGTAGAGAGCGATGAGGTCTCCCCTCAGCCTCCTTTTCTCCGGACTGAACAACCCCAGTTCCCTCAGACACTCCTCATCAGACTTGTGCTCTAGATGTCACACGGGAGGCAGCAAAACCTTTCCAGCCCCTCTTCATCAGTGCTCATCAGGAAAATTCCTTCTTGGCCAACATGAGATCCAGTGACTGTCTCTCGGTGGTGCATCACCCGACTGTCACTGTCCACTTGGCGCGGGGGGAAGAAGCTCAGGCTAATCCGTCCTGTCTTGGACCTAAAGCAGGATGGTGGCTTCCCACTGGAGTGCGTGTGCGATCATCCTTTGCCCTGGAGCGTACTCAGCTTCTGTCGTGTTCCTTATTCCTGTGGGCTGATTTATCCTCAAGTGGCCCTGGTAGCACCGGCTGCAAACGGCAGAAGCAGTGAGGCATGCGAAAGGACAAATGCTGGGGTTTGTAAATCCAAGTTTGAGGTGGTCCCCGTCTGCTCAGCACTGTGTGGGCATGCTCAAGGACTGAACTTTAGGCACCGGAGGAGCTTTAAGGCTGAAAATACAGTCGCCTATAGACAGGCGTGTAGCACTAGACAGTGAGTGTGTGAGCGAGACCCTCACTCTTTAGTTTTTGAGGCTCTTGGTATTGGACTGAAGTGCCTACAGGGGCCAGTAGATAGCTAATTTCCATCTAATCCCATCACAGATAGTTTGGCATTGGGTTTTTTCCCCCCACGGGAAACACCTGCCTGTTCTGTTCTGCAAGTGCAGAGGTGCCCGAGCCGGTGAATGTCACATTTGCCACAGACAGGGAACTGTTACGGTAGTGTGAGCATCGTGTTTCACCTCACCTGGCCGAGGTACAGGGCTGTGCTGTTGTGGCCGCGTTGTTTTTTGGGAGCAGAAGGTGTTGCGCTGGCTTGGATGTGCTGACTCAGCAGTTTTGGCACTGTGCTCTGGAGCACCGGCAGTGTGGCCAAAAGGATAAACGAACCTATTAGGGATGTGGTTTGATCTAAGCTTAAAATTAATTCATTCCAACAATATCACGGGATAAAGTAAAATGGACAGAACACTCCCATAAAATAAATCAGATAGATACGGAAATTAAATATCATGACTCTGAGACAGAAGCTGAAAATGTTCTATGTAATGCAATTTACTTTTCAAGTATTTGCAGTGGAAATTTTTCTTTTGAAAGGGAGGCTTTTTGAAAATCTTTTGATTAAAGAAATTAAATTAAAATATCACCTGCCCTACTTAAAATCCTTTTATATTTTGCTTCTCTAGAAATTAAGATTATAAGAAATGTAAGATAAAAAAAGTAGATGTTTGAAAAGCTGCTTTCGGTCATTGTCTTCAGGCAGTTGCCATAGTTCCTAAGTCACAACTTGGAGACCTTTATGTAGTCAGAGTGCTGCAGGAGTGTGAGAATTGAGGCTTGAACTTTAGGGTAATTGTGGAAGATTTTCAGCCAAGGAAAGTGAAGGCCTGAGTCCCTGCATCTGGTGGAGATCGTCAGAGACCACACAGAATGCAACATGTTAACATACAAAAAAAAATCAAAACCATATTCACTGTGAAGAAGTTCATAAGAAATTGGCTGCTATTTGATTCTAAATTTGATTAAATAGATAATTTTATCAGAGTCAAAGCTGATCTATTCAGCTGGATAACATCTCCACACAGAAGCAGAATATTTATCTAGTATGTCAACCACAACCACAACTCCTATTATAAAGCTTTCATCTTAGTTTTATGGTAACCAAAAGCTTCCTTTCCTTTCCTGTAGGCTGTTGCCCTGCCTGTATAATATAGTCTACTCAACAACAAGGGCTCCATCCATTTTATCAATGGTCATCAACTATCAGCAGCTACAAATGGCAATTCCCCACTCTCAGGACAGTTAAAAATACACGAGTAATTTAATGTGTTATTTGAGGCGTGTTTCCTTCCTGCATGAGGCTTATGTGGACTCACAGATGCGCACACTTAGACCCCAAGGACAAACACATCTGGTCCCCTTCTCATTTCAGGTCCTGAAACTAAAAAAAGATCGAATTATCCCAAATGGTAAGACCAAATGTCGAGACATATGAAAAAGGAAAGTTTGGATTCCTGTGGTTTTGAGCTTTCTGCCTGGGTCCTCTGCAGACTACTAAGGTGAGAGTGCTCAGTGAAGTTTTTCCCACACTTGAGATATTCCTAACGGCTTGTTTTCTCTCTCTTGTGTGCAATCTGGTTTCTAAAGAGGTGGGAGTCTGTTCGACAGCCTTTCCCTCACAGGCAGCATTAATGAGGTCTTTCTCTTCCACCCACACCCTATTTTCTGGAAACTTGTAGGAACTTAATGACTTTAAGACTTCTTCTGGCTTGTCTTATTAGAACAAAATCGGCCGACGGGCTCACGAAAGTTTAGGGAAGAGACACCGAAACAAAAGACAAACAGGCACGGATGCAGACACCAAGAGCCTTGTTTCCTTAAGAAATGTGAACGTTTTAGCTTTCACTCTTAAAATGAGAACCAAAGCTGACTAAAGGAACGTCTGGAAAGAAACAGTGCTTTTCTGCTCACGCGGTTCTTGAGACCTGGGCACCTTCAGGACAGGTCGGTGGCTGAAGGAGTCTGGCTCTTGGTGTCAAGGTCTCCTCTCCCATGCTTGATCAGTCCGGGCAAGACTGAACATCACCCTGTCCCTGCTGACCCACGGCGGGGCTTCACGGATTTCCTCTCCCATTTGCAATCTTTGCTAACTCTCCCTTGCTCTCCATTTCCTTGGGGGTCTTGGTTTTAATGTCTGCCAGGGAATCCGCTCTGAGCTGAAGGAGGACATCATTAACACGTGTCAATGTGGAAAAATGTTCTACTAATTCAGTCCTTCAACAAATTATTCAGGGTTTTGCTTTCCTCAGCAGCTTGCTTGCAATGATCCTTCTTTCTCCCCCTTCCCACTCCCAAGTATGAAAAGCCTGAACAGATGAAACCCCTTGTGAAAGAGCTGGTGTCCAAATAGTTAGGTGAAAAAGACTTCCATAATTGCTGCTGGTGTCAAGCTTCTTCCCTTGGAGGCTTTAAGCTCCTCTTCCTCTTCCAGCTCCTGAGTTTCCAAGTGCAGATATCCCGTGCTGGCAATAACTCACTGCTTACAATCACACACCAGTGCTATAATCACTGATCACTTCTCTGGACAGGTTCTGGATACTCTTTCAGCCACAGCCGTGTCTTATCGCTGGTGCCTGATGAGTCTTTCGCAGGTACCTTCAACACTGTCCCCTAAAATACTTGCCGGCAAACCTTGGCTCCCTGTTGTCCTTGCCCGGCTGCTGGGGCTGGCAGGAGGAAAAAGTCCAGTATGGCTCCCAGCAAACCACTGGCCAAAGCGGCAGCCCCAAAGTCGGAGCAGTCTTGTGTCCCAACAGGGGTTCTCCTTTTATATAACCCCATGCTTAAAATAACAGTCACTTGAAATTTTATCAGGGGGTATAGAAGGATGTACGTTCTGGAAACAGCTGTGCTCTGCAGGTTGTGACTGCGGTGTGGGAAGTGTCAGAGCTTGGGCTCCGAGGTTTCATTTTGCTTAAAAATAATTGAAATGAAAGGAAGTAATAGTGCTTAAAATATTTTCTTTAGACTTTTTCCTTTTTTATGGGGGAAATTAAAAAGTATATTTTAAATTCTAAAACAGAAAGGATGTTTCTTTTCAGAATTACCTGAAGATGTGATTTTGGACCCATTTGGTCCCAAAGTCAAGATTACTTGTCTGGTAGTTCCTATCAGCTCCTTGTGCTATGTAAAGCAGGGACTGTTAGCTTGAAGGCAGCACGTAGTTACAGATGCTGTAATATTTAACTTTGAGTGATACTGTTGAAAGAAAAGCAGAGATAGTCTTACAGGTTGTTAGACTTTAGGTGGTTTAGTGTACCATCAAAATGACATCACAGCAGCTACCTACAACTTACTGAAGATGGAAAACACCAATTTAATGTGGAGTCGGTACTCATAATTATGTTCAAATTCTTCTTTAATAATGTTGTCCATATTTGCAATAATGTAAATGTGAAAATGAATTTGGCTGAAAGAGCGCCAGTGTGAAGCAGCATATAATTTTGTTTTTGTTTGTGCTGTACTCCGCATAATTACTGTAATTATGCATATTAGGCTGTTCTGTGTAATGGCACCAGAAGGTAGATAATTTTGTCAATAACTGGCTGTAGCAGCTTATATACATTTTGCACCATTCGCAGAAGTGCTTTGAAGATCATTTACTACCGCTGATTTGCCCATAATAGGTCAGAAATTATTGCTGCTGTTTCCAGAATGTGTATCTGGAGATGTCTTCCAGAAAAAAATCAGGTGCTACTAAAAAAATCAGAACTTTGTGTCTGAGAAAACAGAGCCAAAAAAAAGGGCACACATTTTTGAAGCGGGTAAAATCTTTAATTAGCTGGTAGGGTTACTATCAGTGTGATACGACAAGGAGCTGCAGCAGCTTTGAAATCCTTAGAGGTGTGTTTCAGTTCAGATTATACTTTGCACGAGAAATTGCAAATATGCTCAATGCCATTTACTTCTTTTTCAACAGAACAAGTTTAGATCAAGATACTTTAATGAACTGACATGAAAACTTAATTTTTAAATGAGACTAAGCAGAAGCACATTGATAATAGAGGAAACAAATCGGGGAAGGGAATGCAGGTGGGAAAACCGGGGTCAGGCAGGGTGAGGTGCTACCTGGGTAAACTCAGAGGTTTGAAAGAAAGGTGGTATTTAGGAGACGGTTCCTTCAAACGTTCAGGAAAAATACTTAAAAGTTGCCTTTTCCGATGTGCAAGATGCCGGCCGTAGCCGTTTTCACAGCTGCGTTGCTCCCTCTTGGCCCGATGGAAGTTGCACAAGGCTTTTTTTTTTCTGCCGGCAGAAACACGGGCGGGTGGGTAGTGACTCATTTGTTAGGAAAGTTTGGAAACTAGTCACCGAAAGCAGAAGCGGAGGTGTCTGGGGAGGTGAGCGGGGCACAGGGTACAAAGCTGTCGTGAGTCGCTTCTGCGTGTTATGCTCCGCATATTCGTCAAATTAGGGCTCAGTTCTGTGGGAAGGGACGCCTGAGTGACACTGCTGGTTAGATGCATTAAAAACGTCCTCAGCCCTGGCGAAGCAGGAATGCTGCTGCTAGATAAGAGCAGTTTCTCTGAGAGGATCCGCTCCTGCTTTATGTCTCCTCGGGTTGAATGGGTTCGCTCTGAAGTGCAAGCCGCGTGAAAAATTTCAATGTAATTTTTAGCTCTGCTTCAACAGGCGTGGTTTGGCAGGGCTGATTTAAGATAGGTGGTCTGTGTGGGATACACTCTTATTTATCAGGTATTGATCTGGCAATAATAACCAGTCCTTTCCTGAGATGTAACGCTTGTGACTCCCTTCTTGTTTGGTAAAACTGACCTGCCGCTTGCAATTCACTCAAAATGCAGCAGCACACCTTATCGGGGGGTTGAGCTGGCACATTCCTCCTGCTCTGTTTTCTTTTTTTGCCCCAATCAGAGTAGTTATAAATATATATAGCTCCAAAAGGGACTAGCATTGGTTGTACACAAGATCCTGTCCTTGATCTCTGTTTGATGGGACTCTGCACTCACATGCCATGTGGGATTCTGGGTTTTGCCATCATGCTAGAAGTCAGAAAGTAATTACGATTTTGCTATGGCGGCTCTGGCAAAAGGTCATTTATTCCCCTCTGAAATTTGGCTAAATTAATTTCTACTCTTAAAAGCAGCCACAGATAAACATATTTTTCCCTGAGTGATTTGAAATGATGATTGTTGCTTTATTGACTGATGTGTTTTTCAGTCAGCCCACTCTTACTGTGTTGACTTTGTAGAATATTTAAGTTAATAAGATATGTTTTGTCTTTGTTGGTCACCTCAAACATTTTTGTGCTCTTCAGATAAAATTGTTATTGCTTTGGCTAGTATGTAAAAAAAAAGATTACAGAAATTGCATAGCATTGTTTATCAGCCCAGGGAATTATTATAGTCCCAGGGAAGAATGCTGTAATAATTTAAAACTCAAGTCAAACTCTCTCCTTAATAAGCAGGGTGAGAAAGTCCAGTCAAATGACAGAACATTGGTAAGAAAAGATAAAATTAATCTGAAAATTCAGAATTAAATCAGATGGCGAGATTTAACTGTGGACTAGTCAGCTAAGGAAAGTAGCTGGGCTGTCATTGTGAGAATGCTGAAGAACAGAATTTGAGCTCTACAAGTTAATAAGTTGTCTATCAATTTCTAGTCTAATTAGAATTTGTAATAATAAGTTGTTTTGCTTTTTTATTTTTTTTGCTTTTAAATCACACTGACATCTAACAGAATGATAATTCAAATCCACATTTCAAAGTTACTCTCCAACAAGCAATGAAGGTGTTCCCTGAGTAGGTTGGTTCCTTCCCGATGCATTACCTGCGGTTGCTTCACAGGGATTTAAGCATGTGTTTGCGACGAGCTGGTGTCCAGTCCCGTTTCTTCTTTGCAGTTAGCAAATGTGGGATTTCGATTTAGCATTTGGGGGGGCAGAAATCTCTTGGGCACTCCTTCTCCGGGATGAGTGGGACCTGCAGTTGGGTACTGGGATGGAAGCTGTAGTTCTCTGTGGCCTTCTGGAGTCACTGGTACAGCTGGGACCAGTTTTGTTCAGATGAGCCTGAGGTCTGAACAAATTCCTCAGCTGCTGCCCACCTTATTTCCCCAGGAAGTTTGCTAATGGAAAAGTCTCTGCGCTGCTTTTTTCTGATGGCACAGTTTGTAAACTTTGCTAGCGGCTGCTCTGCTATTAAGGCTCTTGTTCCGAGAACATCTTGGCCCCAGTTTTTAATCTGTTCTTTCATTCCTGAGATAATTTTTATCATTCCTGTAGAAGTGTATAGCAAAGAGGAGGCCACACAGATGGAAGCATAGCCTCACTCTGTGCTGCACTTCCCTGGGTGATATAAGTAGCTCTCAGAGTGTTTCCCATGAGGTCGAGCAATCCAAGTGTACTTGAAGAGTTTAGACATACAGTTTCACTCTGTTTTTCGGGACATCTCAAATGAAAGTCCGTCTTGTTTTGATGCATGCGACTTAGTGGTACTGCTTGCCTAAACTAAATTCTGCAGCATAAGATCAATCAGATATTCAAACTTGTACAGTGGAAAGTCTAAATGTCATTCATTTACTTGCAGGGACATGACAATCTTTATTGACTTCTTAAAAATAGGGAGTTATTTGCACTCCTTGGAATATCAAAAAAAGAAGGAAAAAAGGGATCTAGGGAAACTGATGTCACCTCATTCTTGTTCTGAATTCTGGATATCAGATTATAGCCGGTACTCCTACCTAACATAAGCAAAGCCATACTGTGTCAGACCAGAGACCACCTAAACAGGTATCCCGTCTTTCATCCAGGAGCAGATACTCAGCGAGTGAGGAAGATCAGAGAAAGTACACCGTGATACTTCCCTGAACACTTTCCCCAAAACCTAGGGATTTGTGGCTTAGGGTCTGCCTCACCGCAAGCCTGTCGAAGTCTGCGGGCAGGTTTCGTACCCTCAAGCCAAAAGTCCCTCCAGACCTGCTGCAGAAAGAGCCCTAAGGTGCGAGGAGCTCTTGAGCCTCCTGCATGTCGCAGGCCATCCCGGAGACCTCTCCTGCCCACGGGAGGAAAGTCACCTCCAACTACGTGTGAAAGGCTGATCTTGGCCCGGTTGGAGGAGAAATTGGAGCTGCGAGGCAGAGAAAGCCAGACATTAAACATTATAAGCCACATCGCAGATGAGCGATTGGTCTGGTCGCCATCTGCACAGTGAAGTGCACGGTCTGCACGAACCCAACTCAGTGTCACCGCAGGTGGAAATCCTGACAGCATCGCTTCCAGCGTGCAGTGGGCCTTCTCTCCTCGTTTCATGCACAGTTGTTTATTACTGGAACTATAAAAATTGTTGTAGAATCACCTGTTTAAATAAATCAGTGCCAATTTTTAAACCTGAAGAGTTCCTTTGTGTTAATAATGTTAAATGATGATAGCAAAGTTGTCCTTTCTATAAGAAGTACAGGACAGGCTTACACAAGTTTTTAAAGAGAGTTGTGACTCTCAAACTAAATTAGGAGCTTTGGGGTACAAGCCCAATAGAGCTCAATAAGTAAAGACTTGATTATTGGCAATGCTTAAATTGATTTACTTCAAGTAAACAATAATATATGAAATAAGTTATATGCTGACTAGATCATGGACAACTAAGTTTCTTAGTTAAATTTGCCAGTGTGTTCCCAAAGAAGGACATTTTAGTTTTTGATAGAAAAGCATTTTAGTCTGGTTTTGAATGAGTCAGTTTATTTTTTGCTTACTGCAGCTTTGCTTGGAGTGGATGATAATCAGTTGAAAATTGGACAAAGTACCATGAATTCTTTTGTTGTCAGTCTTATGGATTATAGCTCTGACTTAATGAAGAAAATCAATGTCCCCACATTATCAATATGTGAGAAACATTGGCCTTAAAGCCCAATGTGCTCCCAAATAAGATTTACAGGGAGAAGTTTAGACAATTTTTCAGGAAAAACACTAGGTCTCCTCCATGTGTTCTTCTTGCTAATGTGATTTCTTTTTCTTGTATGTTGTGTATATGTATAGCAGTACCGTATTATGACTTGCTTAATTATTTTTTTCACCTTACTTCTTTTGTCTTCAGCTATTACATCAGCATGTCCTGGGTGACATCTAAGTGATTTCAAATGTACTATCAGTGACTGAATTCTGCTACTTGTTTGGGGTCAGTGGTGAAACCTAAAAGGTAAGAAGTTACTACTTTTTTTACTTTGCCTTTCATTAGTTGTTTTCATTTTGCAATGTTTATTAAATCTCAGGTTAATTTTGGACTGAGAGAGATCTCCAGATAGATGTAGAAGAATGCTGCCATGCATACATGGCTACATCAAGCACCCTCTGAACCACAGTTATACTTCATTAAAATATTTAATGTTTTCAGAAAATATTTTCAGATTCTTTAGTGCTGTGAGTCTTCACATGATTTGAAGGCTTTATCTATGTTTTCATGTAAAGAGAAAATCATCCCTTGGGAGATTTCTTTAATCATTTACCACCAGAATATGCAGCAGTATTCTAGCTGTGAGTCATTAATAATATCTTTATTTCATTATGTTTGTATATAAACACAATCACACACACACATATACAAACACACATGTATAAAAAATTGAAATTGTCATATGCAGTTATGCACAAGGGATAATTTTCTATGTCTATGCACACAGTTATAAACAGGATTTCCTCACTTTTATTTAATGAGTTTCTGAGTTACAGACTGGATGTTCTTTCAGGAAGGGCACTTGGGGAACAGTCTGATGTCCAAATGAGAAGGCATGTAACTCTACTGATACTGAGACACACAGGGCATTTTGAGTGAATAGGCCTTTGGAAGCATAAATCTTGTTCCACAATTTGTTAAGCTTTTGTCATTTTAAGAGGAATCATTGCTGTCCCTTCGTAGCTTCTGCCAGGTAAAAATGAAAATTATATTTAGGAACAATATACAAGAGTACATATAGTACAGGAATATTTGACTTTCTTGACCTCTTTTTTTTCTTTAGATGGTTATGTTCAAGGTTGAAAATGGCAACATGTACTGATGTAAATGTTTTACCAGTTCCCTAACAGATTATGTTGAGAAGAAAACAACAAATCCAACAAGGAGAAAAAGCAAGAAGGGAATAGATGCAAATTTTTATAGGCTCACAAGTGAATAGAGATACAGATAATTCATGTTGCACTCTGTCTTGCAAGAATTCGTATTAGAAAAGTTCAGGCAATATGGAAATCCAAGTGCTTTTGAACACTGTAAATGAGCTTCCTCCTCTGAGGCCCCGCTGAAAGGAAATTAAGCCTAATGTAAGAGTACCATATTATCATTAAAACAACTTCATAAAATAACATCACTTACATAGCAGAGGGCAAAAGTCGTGGGGAGGGGCCTGCAGATTTACCGAGGTCCATTCAATCGTGTACGGTGGAGATAACAGCAACTTGAGTTCCTGTTTTTAAAGCAGCACAGATGGTCAGATAAAGGAACAGAGAAAGAAATAAAAAGTCTAGACATTTTTAACAGATCTTAACAGCACTTACTTGATTTTTGACTCTTATTTAATTTTTAAATTAACAGGGCAAGGCCAGTGAGCCCAAATGCCAGTGCCATTCACACTGGTGATGATCCTGCTCTTTCTGACCGCTTCTCGAGGCACATGATCCTTTATGGGTTTTGGTTTTCTTTACTGTGCACTTGGAGTTCACTGTAGTTTGCTGGAGTGCTTCATGGCTTGTGGTGACTGGAAGGGAGCAGTGGTCTTCCATGGCACCTGTGATTGCTGGGGACTGGACTTGAAGTGATCCATAGCTGGATTATGTCTCTCCTTGAAGCTACCATCTCCATTTTCTTGTCCTGTGTCATCTAAGTTCCTCATTGGCTTTTCTGTCTACCAGATAGAAAAGGAACTTAAAGTTGAGGAACACCGCCAGGACCTGTTTTAAGGATAAGACCCAGACCCAGGAGGCAGCAAGACAGTGGTAGGCAAGGCTTATCTATCATCTTAACTGTTGTGTGTGTCAACTGCAGCTTTGGCTCTGCTAAGAAGTTGGATACTCTTCTGGTCCTGTCCTGTTGTGGCTCTGGATGGAAGAAGAGCGGTTGTCCCTGAAAACCTGCTCCTTCAGTCCCACACTGCAGCCTCTAGCGAGACTCAAATGCCGTGGAGGGTGGTTGTGCATCTCTTCCTTGTGTGTTTTATGTGACCTGTTGTCAGGTGAAGAGAAGTCTGGAGTCTTGGCCTGATCGGAGGCATGAGTTACAAATGTCCCACACGGAGTCAAACCTCCCACTCCAAGGTGTGCAGGAGATGCACGGAAATCAAAGCAAAATTTTAGCTCTCAGGCTGTGTCTTCTTCAGGCTTGAAAAGTAGGGCAACATTTTTTACTTTGATAACTTTTTTCTGTGAAGAAGATGGGATGAAACGTACTGAAATTATGGATGAGCTGGGGCTAGGGAGAGTCCTTGCTGTAGCATGAGGCGGTGCCAGTACAATCATTGCTGGTGCCAGCTCAGGCTCCGAGCTGACAAATGCTGACTTCTAAGAGGAACTCTGAAGACTGCAGAGAGAATTGAAGTTATACACAACCATAAATATTTAATTCCTATTATTGCATGCTGAGAATTGCAGCACTGTCTGCAAAACACTATAAAACACAGCAGCGTAAAACATATCAGCAATGCAAATATGCTGTAAATATTGTAGGGAAAACAGAAGCATAAAATTAACTCTTAAGCTTATTTATAACTATAGACCTCAGGATTCTCTTGTGCATTGTGGTGATATTTCGTAATTATACCAGCAGTTCAAAATGACCAATTTTCTCCTGGCATAAAATATGTTGCGATTTAATTAAAGCAGAAAGCTAATTTAAGTGGAATTGAGAAAGACTAAATCAATTATGAAGAATGCTATTATTAGATTTGAAAGTCTAGCAAAATTAGTCAAGTTATATAGCACCACATTTTCTCCTTTTTAATGTAAGAAGAAAGATTAGGCCATCATTGTTTCCTATGGTTCAAGGAGGGTAATTCACAAAATTTGAGGAGGTAACATTTTCAATCATTAAGATGTAATAAAATAATCACTCAGACTTCAATGGCGTTTTGACGGAAATAAGTACTTTTCATTGAAAACAGAGGTAGTCCAGCCAAAACCTGTGCCTTTGGTTTTGGAAGTGCTGTGCCAAATCCTGAGGAAAGCTGTCGTTTATTTTCCTCATGCCCCCCTTCTGCCCTGCAAGCCAGGTTTCCCAGAAGTAACGATTTTCATGAGTAAGGGGGAATGATGTCTTCAGGCATGACGGGACATGCAGTTGGACCACGGAGCTTGGCCTACAGCAGGAGCAACGCGAGTCACTCATATGACACTTACTAGTTCTGCTTGGGCAGTGTTTTTGCTGAAGATATATTCTTTTTTATTTGAGATTTTGCTTTTCTGTAGCAAAAGTCAGAAATAGTAACCTGCTTTTTGACTCTTTCTGTTTTCAATCAAATTTCTTATCAGGTAGTTTTAAAGAGTTCTCCTCCATCGCCCTTACCCCGACCTACACAAGCTGTGTATCTGGATTGGTGGTTACTTTTCAAATACATCAGTATGTTAAACCTATTGATCAAGTAGCCAGTGAAAGCGCTAGAGGTGCATTTATCATTCCTGAATGTTATGATGTGCCAGTCTTTCCACATTGCCCGAGAAGAACATTGTGTCTTCTCAATACACATCCTTTCTTCTGCTCTTCCCTGCCCACTCAGGGGCTTGCTCATAGAAAGCTAATGATTGCTCAACTGAAATAAGGACATGATCAACTTTGCTAGGTGAGGAAAACTCCCCAGGGGATAGTTTAAGAGGCTGGAGCTGCTAACCGAAGTCGTACCAGTGTGGCTTCAAAGAAGTCCTATGGCCAGGGAGCTGAGGTCTGGTCGGGTCAGAGGGGCAGGACCGAATCTTTGGTGATCCGTGGTTTGGGGGCTGATATTTCTACCTGTCCATAAGAGGGATGGAGAAGTGACCATAAATCCTGGCAAAATGATGCAAGTGGAGCCGTAGGATGTACCTTGTTGGGTCATGGCCATAGGCTGCTCTAGAAGACACGTAGTGTAGTGGAGTACCTTTACTGCCCAGCCCTCTTACGGTATCATCAGACAAATGCAAAATCCTGAGTGGTTCAGAAGGTTTTCAGCACAGAAGCTGTGACTGCTTAGCT
This sequence comes from Aquila chrysaetos chrysaetos, assembly GCF_900496995.4. Lineage (NCBI taxonomy): Eukaryota > Metazoa > Chordata > Aves > Accipitriformes > Accipitridae > Aquila > Aquila chrysaetos. Next base: position 45,099,941 of record NC_044010.1, read on the forward strand.
TGCTCTCAGACTGAAAGTTGTTTGGTGTGCGGGTGGTGATTTCTACCTCAGTATCAGTGCTATCTCAAACTGTCTGAGTTGGAATAATCCAAGCCACTGCACTTTGTACTAAACTGGACTGAGGATATGTGCAAAAACCATTCGCTACATCTCAGATAATCGCTAGCTGAGCAGCAGTAATTTCATTGCTTACAGTTGTGTAATACAGCTGGACTCTTTATGAGCTTCTAACAGCAAAAATTACATTTGGCATTCTTATTTATACCAGGTGTATGAATAAAACAAGCGGGGTTAGCTAAAGTGATTTTCCAACAGAAATACATCTATGCTGTCAAGTCTAAAAATGTCGTATGATCTCATTTCTCCTCTCCCTTGTCTCTTCCCTCTCTCCCCTCCTCGCTCCCTCCTCCCCCATATATACGCAGGAGATGATTATACTGGCAAATATTGCAAGAGTGGACCTTGCCTTAGATGAGGTGACAATAAAACCCCACTACAGGGAAGGAAAACTCAAATAGGTATTCCCACTAGGCAATTTAACTGAAATGTCTGTATGCTTTCATTTTTTTGCAGTAAATCTGTGTCAGTCTGAGTGAACACTTTAACACTAATTCTGAATGGTCTTGCTTCAGATGGACAGTCTCACTTACCAACACCATTCTCCGGCTTCACTTTCAAGAGTTTCTTTCTCCTGTAATAACAAAAAAAATTCTCCCAAAAGTTTTTAAAATGCTATCTAATGATTGGTCGTACGAATTCATATGTTAATTTAAAAAACTGTGCTTGGAAGCTGGTGGATGTTCAATGACCATTTAATAGTCCAAGCTTAAGAGGGTGTAAGTTCTCAGTATCTTTTATCAGCAAAAAACTTTCCAGTATTCAGACAAAAACTGCTTTGCAGCACTCAAGCAAAGAGCCAGCCACGCTAAAGTGAAGCCTTACAGTGCTTTAGAAATGAATTTTAGAAATAATAGTGGTAATAATAAATCTTCTCACAAGAAACAAAAACCTTGCTCATAAGTTTATGTATCTTGCTGAGAAGTTGCTTTTTCAAGGCTTGCATGAAATCAGCTAATGGTGTGCTGACAAGGCTCTGATTTTACTTCGGCAATGGTTTATATTAATTTTTTAAAAATTTACTATGAACTGGCTTAATCTAAACTGAGAGAAAATGCTCTCAATTTAAATAACACTGTCTACAGATGATTGTGCAATAGTGCGATATTGGCTATGAAGTTGATTTAATTTAATTGGTACAGCCAGTCCTTTGGGGCCCTCATTTTAGGAGACAGCAATATGCATTTCTTCTGCACAGCACCCTCGACTTCCATTCCCCAGGACTCATTTGCTACATTTATTTGGCAGGAGGAGCAAGTTTCTCAGTTCAACTCCTGCTCTCCAACCACTAATCCTTCTGGATTTGTCTGCAATTTCGACTGCAAACCGCCGTCACGGTACCCAAGCCAAATGCGCTGATTCGGCACAGGAGACAGCTTTGCTCTAGCAGCGTGCAGCTCCAGGTAAGGTTGTTCGCCCAGCTGAGAAGCAGCTCTGGCGTGACGGAAGGCAGCACACCGATGTTGTGGACCCTGCTCGTATCTGGCATAAACTGGCTATGGTACTTTGGTATGCAGGTGCATTGCAAAAATGTCCCACTACGAGTAGGTCTATGAACGCATAATTAAACCTTCTCTGGTATTTAGAGTCTTTTATTACTAGAAAAAAGCCTGTAGTGTGCAGCACACTTCTAATGTCCTGAGATTTCTGTTAAATATTAATTTCTCAGCAGGTTCTGAATCTACACTCCAGGTAAAAACTCGAACGTTTGACATTACAACTTAAACTGGTGCTTGTTGCAAGTCACTCGGAGATGGTGGGTTTTTCTTTCTTCAGTTTACTTTCCCACAGGAAAACTGGTGAAGTTCTGGCCAGTGGTAAAGACAGGGGATATTTTTATGTCATTCTAAAAGCTCCCACCCAGGCTCTCCAAGGTTGCCTGTTGGGAGAGTCCTTGTTGCTGGTGATGACAAAATGATATTACATAGTTAGTCTTAAAAATTAGCGGAATATGTCTACTGTCTGCTCAGAGCTGTCCCTGCTTCAGGCTCTGCCAGGCTAAGAGCCATGGAAGGCCCTTTCGAACTGATGTGAAACCATTAGTAACAAAATTTGTAAGGATGAAAATGAACTACTGTGATTTTTTGTGGTTGGTCCATTTGTTAAACGCCAAAGCTGTTCAGGCTGTGGCTGGTTCGTGGTCCACCTGCCAGGTCCTCATGAGCTGGGATGTACCTGAGGTGCACAGCTGGAGCTGAGGAAGAGGGTCATGCTCCTGGTTTGCAGAAGAGATGTCAGTGCTCAGGTCTTCTAGTCTTCACTCCTTTTACCGTTTTAGCCTTTTGCTTCCTTGGACTCTCTTCCTGCTGGTAGCAACTCTCCTGCCAGCCTTAGATGGTCCTGTTTTTCCATACGCGCTCAGGGTTGTCAGCCTTTAGCTCCTGTGCTGACATCCTGCCAGCCCATTATTACTTGCAAAACTTAGAGGTGAAAGTCCGCAGTAAAATATCAAAGTAGCTAACGTTAAGTTTTCTCCCTGAAAAGCGTTTCCTCCTCTTGTTTTGAAATGTAATGGCTGTGCAGGTCCTAAGTGTTTACAGGACTCACTGGATGGCTTCAGGATTGCTCTTGTTCCAGGATAGGATCCAGTACCCCAATCCTTATTTGAAGGTTGAGATCTAAATTAGGAATACTGGCGTCTCTCAGTTCACTAATATTAATGAGATGTTTTCAGAGAGTGTCCCGGCAGCACCCGGTCTTTTCCCAGCAACAAGACGGGTGGATGTTTATTCAAGACACTCCCTGTTGGGTCTTGTTCCGCCACTGCCTTTTATTGCTGTTGTTTCTCCAAATTTTTCCTATTTCTTTTCCCTGCCTGTTTCTCTTCTGTCTTCCATCCACTTCTTTTTAAATTTCCCCTTCTCAGAGGGTTTCGCTGACCACAACCACTCCGACAGTGTTCAACCCCCAGATGGCTGGTGCTGACACTATGGTGTTATAACTAAACCTGGTTTTGCTAAAACCAAATGAACAAAACTAAATGCACGTTAGCTCACCATTTCAGGCTGCCTGTGGACTGCAGCTAACAGCTCCAAATCCATTAGTGCTCAGCCAGCAGTAAAACACTTTTCATCATATCCATGAAAGTTAGAAACGCATATTACAAAACATGTGGTTAAGGCTCCTGATGATCCGAATGCCTCCTCCAAGCCTCGTAAATACGTAAAGTTGTCACATATTTCATGCTCATAATTTGCAGTGGACATGAACTACCAGTTTTTGCTTATGTAAGTTGAAGCAGAAATGAGAACTTTCATTTTTTTTATTTCAATGTGTTTGTCAGGAAACAGGATGGAAAGAATGGCAAGAACACTAAGTGAAGGATGATTTGTGCTTCTTCCTTTTTTTTTTTTTTAACCTTACTTTCCTTCCCAGCTAACCCAGGTGGCATTTATTGGCTAATAGGCTGACTACTCAGTTTTATCAGCTGTGCTGTCATAGCTAAATACCTCCTCAAGTCAGGGTGGTGACAGTTGTTGTGTGATGTCTGCTGTGTTTCGGGGTGCCCTGGGGACCCAGCTGAACAATTTACAGCGCTTACAAGGAATCTGCCATTGCTGGTGGTGGAACACCAGGAGCTCATATAGAAGCCAGGAGGCAAACTGTAATATAAGCTCACCTGGGGGTTACACTTGACCTAATGTTTCATCCAGTTCTGTATAATGGAATCGAGAGAGAGGTGCTTGATAACACTAATTAGGAAGTGGGTATTAAAATGGATATCGCTAAGCAGCAAATGCAGTCGCAACAGAGAGGATTAGAGGAACAGGCACAGCTCAGAACTGAAATATTCATCTAATTATTTCAAATTCCAGTTATGCCCAATGTATGCTCTGAACCGAGTATTTAGCAGCACCTAGAGTGTCTGTTACCCACTGAGCTCCCCCCCTGCAGCAGTAGTTTGCACTCACTTGAGAGATTTTTTTTTTTTTTTTTTAGGAGATCCTAAACTCTATAGTGCAGCTGCCCGTGCTGTAAACCCAGGGACAGAAGAAGAACCCCAAAGTGTCAAATAATTTCCATGATATCTGTGTCAGGTGGAACCCTACAATGTCTAGCTTAACATTAAAAATCACAAAACCAAAACTGAAGCTTTTGTGGACAGGTGATAACCAACACACAATGACAGCAAAATAATAATGTTCTTAATAAAGGTTCAATTGAAACATGCTAAGAAAATATTGCATCTTCCTGGAAGCTGTACTAGTGCAAAAATGGTAAGCAAGTCTTCAGTATTTTGCATTTCTACTGGGGTATTATGCAGTTGACTTTGAAAACCCATATGCATATGAATAAGTTTTGAGAGTTTTATGTTTTGCACTACAGGTTTTATGCAAGTATGTTTTGAATATACATACACTCGTACTTTGTGGAATACTCTCCAAAGGTGATGCAGAGGACCCAGTATAGAGAGAATAAAATTTTTTATTGTGTGAATAATTCAAAAAGTGATGAGCCAAGCATTACATAAATGTTAATTTTAGAGATTTGCAAGAGATTTGATTAGGCAAGGTTTAAATGGCCTGCAGAAGAGCAGTGGGTCTTTTCACCATAACTTTTAAAATAAATTTGTGTTTTTTTCTATCAGGAAAGACAGATTTAGTGTTAACTAATGACAACACAATTGCTATAGGCACGATTCATCCTTGGAGAAGGGAATGGACGTTTTGATCCCTGGAGAAGTGAGCAGATGCATGTGCTTCTTATTGCCCATCTAGTGTGTGACTCTACTCATGTAAAGCGTGCTGTCTGCTTTGCTGGAGCACCACCTCCTTCCCAGGAAATGAGGAGGAACTGGAAGCTTCACTTTCTAGAGCTCTGAAGCCTCTACAGCTTTTGTGATTGCAGCAGTGAAAGTGTTTGTTACAGACATTTTTCCTTTCTGGTTTTGTTATCTTCTTGCTTTGGTATCCCTGAGGCAACTAGCGTGGTGGATACAACATGGATACAAACTCCTTGCTGTTCAAGACAACGTTAGGTTGAAAGACCGGGCTTGCAAAGCCAGTGTCGGACTGCGGTGTTGGTGATGCGTTTGCCCTCCGTGCTCAAGGCGGCTGAAGTGGCACTCGGTGAGTCGTGCCCTCCTGCGGGCCACGGAGCTGCACGGTGGCCTCGTGGCATGCACGCCGCGCTCAGGAAGGCATCTTCCAGTCATCTTGCTCGGCAGACGTTGCTTAGCCTGACCCATGTGGTTAAAGATCCTGGGAGACTGGATGATGAACGACCCAAATGGAGCTGGATTTGGCCAAGAGAGCGGAATATGCCCGAGGGGATTTGCTTTGTTTTGTTTTACTTATTTAGGTACAAATGAAAGTAGACCAAGTGTCGTAGAAGCCCATGGGAGCAACCTTCAGCTCGTCTGGGTTTGCTGTTTGAGACCTGATTAACCATGAAGAGTTACTGCAAGAGTCACCCCTTGCTTGTGGAAACACGATCTCTATTGGCATGCTTCACTCTGCCAGTTTGCACGTTAGAGAACTGAATGGGGGTGGAGAATATCTAGAGGCAGCGCCTGCCTAATGCTTTTTTTTAATTCAGTTGTGCCCCTGGTCCCCACAGCGTGCTGTGACGGTGGGTGGCACAACCCATTTGTCCATTTTTAATGGTGAAATTCAGTTCAAAATGAGAACAAGTTGAAATCCTATGCTTCCCTATGTCAATGAAAACACTCTCAGTAAGTTCAAATAACCTAGTATTTATTATCCCCCTCAGGCAAATGATCACTTTTTTTCAAATTATATCTTGCAGAATAATTTCCATATTCTATAGCTGAGATGTAAATGTGATGGACGTGACGGATGTACTGTGTTGACCAACACATTAAGTAGCCATAATGAAACTTGGATTAGTTGTTTGGGTATACTTGCTTTGTCTAATTTTTTTACTTATGATCCTGCCTTACCATTGTCTGTGTGCTCCTCTGTTCTTATTCTCCTATACCTCTATGGAGAACTTCTGTCCCTGACCCCTTAAAATGGGTGCTCAGTCATACACGCAGTTGGATATGTCCTGGGAAGGCTGTTGCTCATACAAGGAGCAGAGAGAACGGGAGAAAACAACCTGCAAACCAGAAGTGTGTTGAAGACAGAAACAGGAATTCACATAAATTAAGTGTATGTGAGGAAAATGTCTGTTCTCGGGGAAAAACGGTAACCAAGTTGAAGACAAACCTGTGCTGTGTTATTTCAGCCCATATTCAGAAGATGAGCTAACAGCTCATTTTGAGGGCCTGATTCCTATGCTGGGCAAACTGCGAGTGGTATGGAAACAGTGGGATGTTGATACCTGAGGCTGGAGCCAGAAATAGATACGAGTGGTTGTGAACATACAGAAATGCAGATTTACTATGTGTAATATTTTTGCAATGGTCCAAAATGATGTGATATGGAATCAATGGATTTAATAATTCTAATGAGAAAAGTGATAAAGATTACTGATTCTAATGAGTTCTTACAGGAGAGGCTGAAGGCTTTGATTCTACTATTTGTTCACATATTTTAGAGAACAGGCTGCTGCTTTGCACACACATGTAGCATACTAATAAGGTATTATTTTCCACCTCTCAGATCTCTTTTGAATTGAAATATATCTATTAGCACCTTTACAACACAGCTTATGCATATCACAAGCCTATACGATTAACTATTTCTACGGTACCATTTGGTGGGTGGCATTGCAAATTACAGAAAAATGCAAGGAGACAGAGTTTTCATCTGTGGGTCTTAACACCCTGGATGGAAAATGCAGGGAGAAAAAAAGAGAGATTTAAAGTCATTGGGATCTGCATTATTGGAGCTGGCAGGGATCCAGGCTTTGCCATTTTAAGGCTGTATGAATATGGGTCAGGACGGTGACTGGCAGAGAGAAGCCTCAATAAGGGTTTTAAAGGCTGTTTCAAGAGTAGAGGTCAGTACCAGTAAGAGTGGTGCCTGGTCTGGTGGAGGAAATGTGTGAGTAAGGCTGAGAACTGTTACCCAAAGGAAGATGCAAAGAGAGCGCTGGCTCGGGGCAGTCAGCAGGGTAGGCATTATATTTTGCTGACTCTGGGCTACAGTATTTAGCTGTTTGTGCTATGGCAAGATGATGGTAGAAGATGGGGACAGACCTTGCATAGGGAACCGAGGGAGGAAGAACAGGGGAAAGCTAAGAAAAAAAGCTTGTTTTGTTGCCGCTGTGAAATGCATCAGAGTGATGAGGCTCTTAGCCCATACTAGCCATCAGCCTGGGCACCCCGATGCCACCTTTGGGACCAAATGCCTGCCTGGCTTTTGGGGGCCCTTGATGCGGGTAAAAAAAAGCAGTGAGCTCTCTCTGGTGCTCCTGGTCATTGCTCTTTCTCCGCTTTGTGGAGGCCTGAGGGCTGTCCTCACTTGGCCTCCAAGAGAAGCTTTGATATCCGAACAGTCCTGTCGGGTTTTACATTTCCAGGCGACTCTGAAGGCTGCACTCCAGTCCTGGGAGGGCATCGGAGGTCTTTCTGCTGAAGACAATGATTGCTGAATCAGGCCTGCAAGGTTTTTCCTATCACATGCAAATTTTTCTAGCAGCTAAAATTGAAGCGTTGGCTTTTCTGAAAAAGAGAGCTGATGTGATGATCCAGCTCTGGCAGGAGACCTGGGGTATGGCAGTATTGATTATCAACCGCGGCATTTGTTCTCAGGCTGTTTTGTGGTTTGAGGGAGCGCTGCATGGATTGCTTCCTCGCAGAGGCATCTCTGGATTGAACATCCTTTTTTCCTGGATCGAAATAGGCTAAGCAGTTGCAACTCGGTCACGGGATGTGTCCACACCGGGGCTGTTTCTAAGTCCGTGCTTCAGCCAGCAAGGTACGTGGTAAGAAAGAACTCAGCACAGACTGCAAAAGCAGGGCAGGTATTTATGCAAGCTCTCAGACTCCCGACCACTCTCCTGCTAGTGTTATCTAGGCTAGCTGGCTTAAAACTGACCTGCCTTGATGTTTTACTGCTCTGAAATTTTGGCACTGGGGTCAAAGAGGGGAAGATCAGTCTGCCAGGTGGTGGTGCCTCTGAAGTGATGGGGTATGGGTCTGCACCGCTAACTGCAAGAGTATAAAAACGGACCGTTTCCTTACCTCTCTTTTGAATTTAGTACTGGGGCTACACTGTCTTCTGGAGCGGTGACCTGCTCTGCCTCTCATTTCTGAGGGCTGGCTCGGGCAAACATCTTTGTGACCCCGATCTCAAAGTGTTGCTCTTTATTACAGTCCAGATGGGACAAGGACAATGTGCTCTTCTGTGCTTTCTTCCAAAGGACTGTCCAGAAACTTCAGGGAAGTGTTGACTGTGGTTTCTAGCTACCTGGGTGGGACAGATGTTGTAAAACATTTGGATCCTGTCCCCAGATTATGGGGTCGTTTTTAAAGATGTTACTTTTTTTTGGTCCTAACACTCCTTGTTGCTGATGAAGCTGCTTGCCTTGCACCTTTTCTAGAGTAGTGTTGTTTTTTCTGTTGTAACATGCTGACTAGCTGTCTTCATGAGCTATTGCCATAGAAAAATGTCTGCCTTAGCATTTACAATAGTGATGCTTAATGGATTTGACAATTAACTGGAGTTGCAACATGAACAACTCCTGCAAGCTAGATAAGCCTGAGAGACTAATTGTTTTCCTAAACTCCATTAGCTGAGTTTAGCTTGGGTGCTCTTTAGTCACCTTCTGGTATAAGACTCTGAAGCCAGTGTCAACATTTTAAAGTATATCCAATTCATGACTTGTCAGATTATAAGAATAGACCCATTATGCTAGACCAAAGGCCCATCGAGCTCAGTATCCTGTTTCTGACAGTAGCTGATAATTAAGGAAAGGGTGTAACGGCAGGGAAAGTATTGAGTTATATTTCCCCAGTATGCTCTCCCACCCCTCAGCACTTTATGGCTTAAAGATTTTCTGATCTTTGTGTTTAATAACTCTTTGTGGACTTTTCTTCTGTTAATTTGTCAAATCCTACTTATGCTTTCAGCATCTGCAGCATATTTGTGGCAAAGAGCTTGGCAATTTAATGATTCGCTCTGTCAGAAAGTCCTTCTTTGCTTTTGTTTGTTTTAAAGCCCTGACTGAAGATTTCATGTGATGCCCCCCTAGTTCTTGTATTTTGAGAAACAAAATTCCTTATTCATCTCCTTCATGCCACTCATCATTTTACAGAACTCTAATGAGGACCTAAACTGAATGAGTGTCAGTGTATGATTTAAGGCTCTGTATTATGGCTTATGCTTTCTGGCTGTTTATATTCCAGTTGCTTTTGCTTTATGTTTATTTCAACTTTATTTCATTAATTTAATCAGTTTGAGAAGATTATTTGGTCTAATTAAGGTAGAATTAATCCAGGGACAGTGATAATTTGAGAGCCAGGATTTGAAGGTAGTTTATTTAATCTATGTGTCTTCAAATCCTTTGGATTCAATTTGCCCAGCTTTCATCCTGATGGATGCTGTATTAAATTATTTAAATAGATGAATTAAATTTGGAGCAAACAGAGGCTAATGCATTTCACCCTCAAATAACATGCTACTGTAGCCAGAGAGCTTTTCTAGAAGAACTGAGGAGACGGTCATGAGCTGGAAGCACTGTATGCAAAACAGGGGGCAAAGGCCACACGAAAACCCCTTTGATTTATTCTCTAGAATTAATTTGCCAATTCCTTGTGGTCAGATTAGCAGAACGGAGCCAAGAAAGAAACCTCACAGAGATCGACCATGAGAGATGGAATAATAAGCAGCTGTTGCTCAAGAGAAACTCGGACTAGACTTGCAGAAATGTAATTAACAGTGAACTGGCCGAGCTGTTCGCGTGCCCAGAGCTTGCACAACGCCCATCTGGTGGGCACTGGGAATTTTTAGTCTCTCACTCGGTGAGAAGAAAAATCCACCAACTTCCTTCTCACTAAGAATCAGGACGGCTGGAAAGGGATAAGAGATGGAAAAAGAGCAGAATATGCTCTTCAGGACTCAGGGACGCTAGATGGAGATATTTGCTCACTTTGCGACTCTTCGTAACCCATACAGCTTCGGCGTGGTGGTGATGTTAGTGAGACATTTAGGCGAGGAGCGTACCCTGAGGTGGTGGTAACTCCGGATTAAAGTTATCCCAAGGAGGGACGGTGACATCCCAAGGAAGGGATCGATCACAGCGGGTCGCATGGCACTCGCGGGGCAACCTACGCCTTTTGTTGCCCTTTCTCACTCTTCGGTCTCCGTCTCAAACAGAGCTGGTCTGTACAGCTCAGGACATGCTGAGGTCTCTCTTCTGGCTGTGAAACACAGCTCAGCATCCTGGGGGAGGGCATGACCATTGGTGTCCCTCTGCAGCTGGAGGAAAAAGGGAGAAATCTTTCCTGTGGAAGAGGGAGAGCCAAGACCACGGCATGTCACCTTTGTGGACCCAAAGCATTGCCGCTGCGGGTGTCATTGATGTATTTTGGGGGGCGGGGAAGGGGGACCTGAAGCTACTCTTTGTACTCCTTTCCTTTCCACATGTTTGGCTTGCCAAGGGGACGTCATTCAAAGCAGGAGACTCCTTCCCTGAGTCCGAGGTCTTGGCTGCTCGTCACGCATGACCCAGGGTGAAGCCGAGAAGGCTGGCTCACAGGGACAGCACTGCCGCCTCTGCAGGTCCTCGCGGAGCCGCTGGGTTAGGTAGGCTTCGGGAAGTCCCGGAGAAGAGCATGGGCACCAACACAGGGGACCCCCATGTCAGTGGTACCCAGGACAGATTTCAAAGGCGACCATGGGGTGCAAGGTAGATCTGACAGGTTCTGGCTCTGTGGGATGCTGGTGGCAGTGTTGGTTAATGCTGCTGTGCGCGTTTTGTGCGTTGGTCAGGCTGCAAAAAGGGCTCTAAAGAGAATAAGAAAGCCTTGAATTGTCTTATTAGGCTGATGAGTAGAAATTGAGAAAAAAAGTTGTGTTGTTGCCAGTCTTCAAAATCCATAAATGATAGACCATGGCTCTTAGTAACATCTGTGGGACAGATGTAATAGAAATAACTCGGTTGGATCAAATGTCTACACGTAGTGAATTAGGAAGCTCTGTTGATCTTTTTTTGTTTTGCTTGCTTAAGTGCCTGTGCTATGCAATATAGTGGAAATCCTAGAGGAATAGTACCAAATATTTAACTTAATGCCTTATGACTTTCCGCAGGCTTTAGGAGGGTTGTACGAGAAATTAAGTCAGTGCAAAAGTTTTCTGCTAATATAGAAAACTGAGATCTTCTCCAAGTTCCTTTCTGTATTCTAGAAATTTTAGAAAGTTTAGGCTTCATTGTAGTAAAAGGTATAGTTGATTTTCAAAAGCAGCAAATATCCTTTTTCCCCACGTACGTGTACTAGCTTCATTCTACTTCTCTTAAAGTTTGCCTGTTGTAGGTTTTGTGTACTGCCTAGCAGTTCAGCATTTGAATCCCTTTTGTGTAAAATTAACAGCGGATGTGAAGCCTTTGGCTGAACTAGTGGAGATTTTGGCATTTCTCTTTTCTCGGGATCGGAAGGCTGCCTGAGCTAGATTATTTTCTTGGTTTAGTATCCGACTCTTATTTTTTGCTCTTCTGCTTTTGCTTTGAGAGTAGATCTTTAGATGAAAAAAAGGGGTGGTAGAGGTTTGTGAGTGGCTCCTTTGATGAGGATTTGTGATGTGAAACGTTAATTGATATTAACATGTGCAGAATTAAGCAACTGCTGTTATTGAAATAGGATCTCTATCCTTTTTGGATAAGGGCCTGTATTTCGGAAATGGATGGATTTCTTAAGCTTATTTGGTTTGGATTTTTTTTTAAGTGGAAACAGAGTTTTCTCTTCAACAAACTCCTGTCTCCAATCCCTGACTTTGGACTTGCCTACATTTGGAAATGTACCAAAATAGCTATTCCCGAATAAGCTCCCGGGAGGATATTTTAGAACTAGATTAAATTAAATTGGAAATAGGAACTCTTATTTTGGAATAAGAGTGCCCGCTTTGGGATTTATATTGAAATAAACCATCTCGGAATAACTGTAGCTATTTTGGTATATTTCCAAGAGCAGACAAGAGCTTAGCAATGTTCTGAAATAATTATATTAAAATCTCACACATTTGATGGATAATGGAGAAAAATGTCAATACTGAGTTAGAACAAATAGCAGTGAATGCGTCTGATAGTGGCATACACTTGTTCAGTGGGTTTTTTTCAGTTTAAGCAAAAGGTCCCACCCTTTGGGCTATGTATATAATTTGTTATTAATATTGTAGTAGCAACCCCACTGTGCTAGGAACAGTCTTACAGCCACAGGTCCCACCTCTGCACGACCTGCAGTCTAGAAAAAATCCAATTACTTTCTAATGCTATAGATGTCAGCAAGTCTGTTTTGCAGATAAAATATAGGTTCTCAACTCTTTATAACACTCCTTGTTTATAACACTTGTTTATAACACTCCTTGTTCAGGCAAAAGTGCTACTTATGATTTTTTGCTTGAAGGAGAGCAGAAGAGGATAGTTACAAGAAGACAGAAATTATGAAAAACACATATTTGTTCCATTTTTGTAGTTATTGTGCCTCCCCTCTCTGCTTACTTTACTATACATAGTAAATGAGTCATTATTTACAATGGCAAATGCAACGTGCTTCAGTACAACCTGTGGCAAGGAACTAGTATAGATGTGAAATGAATATGTCACCCGTATTTGCATACACATAATATGTACAGAGAGATAGCTTAAAGTTACACTTTCTCATTCTATAAGGCATGCTCATGGCTGAGAAAGTTTTGCTGTCTTTTGGGTATGTTTTTTTTTCTCCTCTTGTTAGGCATTTTCATTTGTGCCTTGACTCCCAATGAGCAGAGGTTGCAGGGGCTTTCTCTGTGCAGAGAAAAGGTCACACTCTGTATTTACCCGCATTCTTCCTCAGTTTAATCTTCCGTGTACTTTCAACGCTATTTTGGTTCCATCCTGGAGATCTAAAAAAAGATGTAGAAATTCCGTGGCACAATTTCAAGGTTATCCCATAGGCCAGCAAATCCATAATGTGATTTTTTTTTTTTCCCCTTTATGGTATATCATAATAAAAGAAGTTGATATAATATGAAAGGGAAAGGCAGTTTCTACTTATCAAATTATCATATCTAGCATCAAGCTCGTGCTTGAAGGTAATTTCAGCTAATCTTTTGTAGCAATAAATATCTATTACATTTATCACATTGAATTTGTTTCCCCTTCACTTCATCCAATTACCTTTTCTATGACTGGAAAATATATCAGAGCTGTCTCCACACTTTTTTTATGGATGTTACCTCACTATTCTCTTCTTGATCTTTTGTCAAGATGTGCTTTAATTAAAATGTTCATGTAACTTGTCCAGGTTTATCCTTCCATATCCAGATAATTGTTGCGTTTGCTTTGAGAAGTGGAATACAGCAGTCCCAAAAGCTGGGCTAGGACTGAAAATCTGTGGGCGTAGGAACTTCTACGTAGGTTGCTATAATGCCACAGTTTAGGTTGTTATAGTCAGAGGTCTGTCAGCATTTCTATTATAAATCTCTTTATCTCATGGTTTGCTGTTTGGCTACTAAAATTTGCATAGGAAATACGGATATAAATAGCCTCAAGCAGGCAATGTTTTTTTAATTAAATACAGTTTCATAGTGTAAAAATGCAGTTGGTGCTGCTCACCAGATAGGTAGCTGCCACTCAATAGCTCCATATGGGAGTGACACTGTATCAGCTTCTTGGAGAAAACAGATTTTCCCACTATTTTCTTCCAGAGCCTGAGCTGTACGTTCCTCACACAACGGCATCTCAGGGATTCCCGTTTCTGAAGGGAGTGTGTTTGTGTGCACAGTGCGGAGACGGTGCTGCTTTCTTACCGGTTGTAGGTCAGGTTTCTTGCAGCTCCTTATCCCCAAACACGTGCAAACTATGGCGTTATAGAAAGATGTGTTGCTTGTTCATATCCCAAAGGGGATTTTTTTGCTGGGGTCGGTTGGAGCCAGAAGACGGATTAAGACAGAACGAACTGAGTGATTCAGAAATCTGTGATAGGTAGAGTTGTCATTAAATGGGCGAGTTTTTATTGGACTCTGCAGCCTTGGCTGCTTTCCTCCAAACTGCTCACCAATCCTGACAGTAACAAATAAGGTAAAAATCTTTGTGATAGATATCTTGTAGATATCATGGAGGCTTCCCCGTGCTAAGTAGCGATGAAGAGAGGGCTGCTGGGCAGAGCTATCCAAATTGCTTGGCTGTACATGTTGTTTCGCCAGGTGTACACAAAGCTATTCTGAAAACACGTTGGAATAAGGAAGGAAAACAGCTGGGGGCTATTTCAGCCAAGAGATCTTGAAAGAAACATCTACAACATCTTACACAACTGCCAAAAAACTAGCTCCTCCTTCAGAGAGGGGAAACAGTAGATGACCAAAGGCTCAACCATTGGAGGGTTGTCAGCCATCAATGCAAAAGTTTTCTCTTTCTTCGGGCCAGCCTGAGGAAAGAAGAAAAGGTATAGGAAAAAGGGCTAATTTCTTTGAACTTCTTTATTGCCTCCTTCTCAGTGTATGTCCTTTAAAGGAGATGATACAGGAGACTAATTTCTGAGGTTAATGTCCTGAAATGCTTCCTTACTCAAGGCTATTATGTTAATATCTGCAATCAGTCACAGATTCACAGGGAACATGCTGACCTTTTGGAGACTATGGGGTTTCAACAGAGTCAGGTGTTGCCCCAAATCCTCTCTTTTTATTTCAACCATCATGGAAATCTCAAAGGGGTTGATTGCAATCAAACATTTGCAATACGAATGCAAGAGAATGCAAATCCTGACTAAAAAGGGGTGCATCTCTCCATCGGTTCTGATGTTTATTTTGAAACATTCCAGTTTTGGGCAGATATTGGCAGCTTCTTTCAGCTGGGAGGACTCCAGGTGGTTACCGCTACCGCCCCGGGTTCATCCAGAGCACCGCGCCGCAGAGGAGCTCTGCTGCTCTGGGATGATACGCTGCTGGGGAAAGAAGAAAAACCACCCTAGGCAGGCTCCCAGTGCAACAGCCTAAAGGAAGATCTGGCATGTACCCCAAATGGCTATTCCCTCCTGCTCTCCTGATGCTTCATCAATCATGTCACTTGTGTATCGTGATTCTCAGCATGGAGAAAAATATTTGGAGTATTCCAGTTTCCTGTTACACTGGCAGAGTAGTTTGTTACTGGGGAAAAAAGCCCTTCCAGGGGTACTAGTTCTTTAACTCAGGAGCATCCGCCTGGGAAGAGAGGCCACAGAAACAGACTTACTATGGTAAATGTCTGTGAAGCTCTGCAATTTATACTGGTACTTTTTACAGGAAGACAAACATGGACATGTTAATCCACTTTATCGTGGTTGCATCAGGGAGACAAAAAGGCAAAACATATTCAGAATAATCTAATTTTCGTATGTGCAGACTCCCAGACCCGCTCTGGGTGCTGGGTGATAGTGTGCTCTGCAGCTGTGAAAGCCAGGCTCCAGGAGACTTGGTGGGACTCTTACGGCCCTGGTTAGAAACCACTGCCGCTCATACAAGAAACAAAACCTGCGTTCTTGATACAAAAAGGCCAGCAGAAAACAAACAAGCCAGACTCCCAACTCTTGAAGCTGTCTTTAATACACCAAGAAGCAGCAAGGAAAGGGCACAAGCACCCTTCTTTTTTTCTCCTCACAGGTCATCTTTAAACACTTAGAGGCACCAGGAGAGGAAAAGTGCTTAAAGCAGTCAAGAGCAAGCTAGGGTAATGCAGTCTACACCTTGTCTTCTTAAACTGCCTTAGCTCTAGAGCATCACGCCGATGCAGCCTGAAGTGTCTGAGTCAAACGTGCGGCTACTTCAGCTGCAGCACCCTTCACCTTAAAGCTACTGAACTGAGCACCTTCACACGGGAATCTATTTTTCTTCCCCTGGGAGGCCTATGCCACGCACTTACTTTGATGTTAGGACACTCGACTATTTTTTCTGTTACATAAATGGACAGATTTTAGTTGGAATAGGTGGGAAATGGTATTTTCATCTTTTCGAATTTTTCATAATTTTAGATAAGCCACCGCTTGGACTGATGCCAAATGTAGAGAATTAATAATTTTGAAACATTTCAAATATCAGAAATGTGTAAAATGAAAATTGCATTCAAAGCTTTTTTCTACCCTTTTACCACTCCCTGTCCCCCCGAGCGTTGAGCAAGGCAATAAGTATAGCTTCAAATTAGAACTTTTGTAGAATTCAATTTAAAATTCAGCAGTCACTAATGTTATTATATCCTTTCTGTAGTAAAGCTGAAATGCCTGGCGCTCCCTCCATGATTCCCTGGCTGCAGACAGCATTCACCATGTACTTTTCCAGAGATTAGCGATAGAGGCACTTTTGTAATACTGACTTGGTGCATCTTCCTTGTTTCTTTCCTCCTTGAGGGCAAAAACCAGATTATCTTGTTCTGAGGACATCTGACAGTGACTATTCCATGTCTGGCAGTCACTACAATCTAATTCTGCTGGACTTAATTACCATAATTTATTCCCTGTAGGTGGTTTCCAAAAATAGAAGTAGGTATGATCCTTGCCCTACAAGGCTCACACAAAAGACGGAGAATTAAAAAGACTGGCAGATGGTGGAGAAAAAGTAAAAGGAGCAATGGCTACGGAAAGCACACAGAAAGAGATAAATTAAATCCAAATTACTCCTTTGGTGTGATAGTGAGACTTAATAAGCAAGTTTATTAAAGGAAAAAAAAAAAAATCATTCAACTAAAAGATAGAGATGCACGAATAGCCCTCAGAATAACACGCAGAATGGCAGCATCCTCATGGTTGAAGCGAGTCCAGAGGAGGGCCATGAAGATGATCAGAGGGCTGGAGCACCTCTCCTACGAAAATAGGCTGAGAGAGTTGGGTTGTTCAGCCTGGAGAAGAGAAGGCTCCGGGGAGACCTTACAGCAGCCTGCCAGTACCCAAAGGGGGCCTACGGGAAAGCTGGAGAGGGACTCTTTAACAGGGAGTGTAGTGATAGGACCAGGGGTAATGGCTTTCAACTGAAAGAGGGTGGATTTAGATTAGATATTAGGAAGAAGTTCTCCACTGTGAGGGTGCTGAGGCACTGGAGCAGGTTGCCCAGAGAGGCTGTGGATGCCCCATCCCTGGCAGTGTTCCAGGACAGGTTGGATGGGGCTTGGAGCAACCTGGTCTGGTGGAAGGTGTCCCTGCCCATGGCAGGGGGGTTGGAACTACATGATCTTTAAAGTCCCTTCCAACCCAAACCGTTCTATGATTCTATGGTATAAACCCTACCCCACAACTGAAAAGGCCTTTTCTGCAGTTCAAATCACTTATCTCTGGTGTCATCCTGTCTGTGTGATCCAGCAAGTAACTCTGTCCTTCCTTAGTCACCCTGTCTCTTTCCTACAGCTGACTTTCAAATGTGTCACTGTCTCATTTTGTTGTCACATCCCAAATTATCTTCAGAGACTGTCCTGCTTTCCGCAAGTGATGTAGGAGCCCTGAGCACACACCCTGGTGTCCAGACCCCTCGGTGGGTCTTGGGTCGCATTCACCTTCCAGGCTTGATGCTCTTGTTGCTTGAGGTTTTCCCGATAGTAAGGTAGCCCTTTTGTAAGGCGGGGATAGGGATGCTGCAAGCCCCAAACCTGCTGCTTCTCTCAAGGTTTTCATATCACTTAGTACCTGCTGCTGCAGGCTCGTGTGTGCTCCCACGTATTTGTCTTCACCGCGTCCCCGTGATGCGTGGCCCCGCTGTTGTCCCTCTCTACAGATGACCGAAAAACTTGCTTGAGGTTTGCAGAGGAAACCTGTAGTGGAGCAGGCTTGAGCCTGGCTCTTCTGTGGTCTCTTGTGAGTGCCCTCAATACCACAACCTGCTTCCTCTCCTATGAGGCTTCCCACAAAGCGGTGGCTAAATAATCCAGCAGTTGTCAATAGATATATAGGGTAGCAATGCCCAGAAATACTTGGGATTGTGTCCCAGAGCTGGCCAGGTTTAGAAAGTGACATTTACTAGGTCAGTGGCTCCACCAGCCTTTAGCTTGGCGTGAATTGCCTGGAGAGAACGACGCTGCTGATGAAGACTCGCCAGACCGTACATAACTGACCCTCTTCCACAACAGCCTCTGGGGACCGTACAGCCCCTTGTGTGCGGGGATGGTGAGATGGGGCTGACGGTCCACTGCTGCCGTCTATCCTGCTGAGCTTTTTTTCCTGGGGTTGAAGGGACCCCGCTTGGAGAGGGAAGCAGGCGCTGTGTTAGGAAAGAGGTTAGCAAATTAGAGATTCCCCTCGGTGGCGAGTGCCAGGCTCACCACGGCAGTGCCAGGACTGGAGGACATTGTCCGCTGTTGTCACCTCGTGGTGGCTGGGCTGGAGGGGAGATCGTGTCCGGCTGGAGTAGCCGGGTGGAAGAAGGGAGTAGCACAGTGAAGGTACTCCAGTCTTGTCCCCTTCAGCTCTGGGTGCCATCCCCTGGGCTTTGCTGGTTGCTCTTGTGTTTTGCATTTCTACATCCTGAGTGCTTTCTGCTACTTAGGGGGTTTCAGGTTTTAGTCATCCTGTTGCTTCCTGCGAGGCTCTGTGGATGTGCCCTCGGCGGTGATGCAGCAGCTGCTGCCCGCGCCACGCGCGGCACTTTTTACCTGGTGGGACGGCCGGTGTCGTCAGTCTTGCTGCCTTCCTTGGCCTTTGGAACAGGCTGGTTTTGGGGGAAAAGTCTATATCGCAAGGAAACCCTGATGGGGAGGAAAAAGGTACCAGTAAAATAATGTATTGCTCCAATTCTGAAATCCCCCTGCATCCTGTACCCTAATATATCTCTCTGCTTGCAAGTGTGTCAGTGGTTGTCTCGTCCCATAAAGCCATGGAGTTCGCTCCTTTCCTTTGTGCACAGGAATTTCTGGATGTTAGGTTTACGGTTGGACTCAATGATCTTAAAGGTCTTTTCCAACCTAAACGATGCTATGATTCTACGATAATCTGGGGACAAGAAAAGGGACAGTGCTGATTTTGCTCTTACATTGAGTCGCTTGATTTATTTAGCGCTGTCTTTTGTGTGCTGATTTCAGAAGCTATCTCCAGGCCTCCATATTAAAATGCTGCTCCCAATGTTTCTGTTCTTTGTTGCTTCCTGGCTTCCAGGACAGTGAAACATCTGGCCCAAAGGTACAAGCTGCTACTCCATAGCGAGCATACCAATGAAGGCCAGATGGAAACGTGCCAGCTTGTCGTTTTCCCTGCGTGTGTCCCCCCCCCCCCCCCCCCCCCCGCATACTTAGGAATGCGACGTGGATTGCGGCTACAGCGTAATTCACACCCCGTAGCAGCGGGACGCGGGCTGCTGCGTTTGAGAAGTGAGCTGAGGGCACTGCATCCCGCGGGCGGCTACCTCGCAGGCGCCGGGCGATGGGAGATAACGCATTCAGCAAATGCACGCTTTCCCTCGCTGTTGACTTAGCGCGCGTGTGGGTGTATACGCTGTAGGTGTCTTGGGCTTGTTAATAAAGCTAAGGATATGAATAATACTTAACTGCTATTGCATGACGCTTCTGCCACTGCAGTTCTTTTGTAGCAGTAGTTGGGTGAGAGAAGGGATGCTATGGGTGCACAAAACTTTCATTCTCCTGCCACCTTGACTTTCTACTTCCATTCAGCTGGGAGTCAAACAGTTACAGTGTTTTAATCGGATGATATTTTGACTAAAGTCTTTCTTTAAGAAACAAAGAAATTTGCGTGATTAAGTAGACACAATTAAGGAATTAAAAAATAAAACGGCTTTTGGGGGTATGTTCCATTGATGGTAGTGCTGTTCACTACAAAGTTCAAGATTATGTCTGTCTTAATGTGGCATGTATTTTCTTACAGCTTTTATATGCAAGAAGAATGTTCTTTCTTTTATTTATCTTTTAGGTAAATAGATAAATATTTAGATAAATAAAAGAAGAGAATATTTACGTTTGTAGTTTCTTACTGCATGTTTGCCATGATAGAAGACTGTATATCAGCTTTCTGGAGCAAAGAAGAGAGCGACCGACAAATAGCTTTCAAGGAAAAGTAAACAGCGAGGAGAAAGGATGTGCTGAGCTAAGACCTCACCAAAAGAAAAAAGCACCAGGGAGATGGATCTGGCTACAGGTACAATGCACAAACACAAAGCAGTCTGATTAATCAACTAGTCTGCTTCTTAGGTTTATTAAACATGACAAGAAATTTAATAGAGAACAAAATCAAGGTATTTGTAAAACACTGAAGGTGACACTGCTTGCTGGTTGTAGCCAGTAATTTTTATGTTGAGTTTCGTAAGGATTACCTGTCTCTGTCCAAAGCAGAACCAAAAAAGAATAAAATAAATATGAAATGGTGCATTGTGATCGCAATCCTAGGCTGTTTATACATATGCTTCAAATTAAGGGTTTGGTGTCATGGAAACAGCTTCTTCATTTGGAAAGCTCTGCGGCAGCGTGAGAAGGAAAAGACTGGAGGGAGCGCGTGAGTGTGGCCGTGGAGTCTTCCCAACATCACCGGCTCCCTCCTTTCCCCAGAGAAAATGGAGCAAACAGGAGGGCAAGGCTCCCTTGCTCTGGAATAAAGCAACTCGTCCCCCCTTTGCTGTTTGTCATCTGCAAGAGTGGATGTGGCTTTATTTTGTACTTAGTACAAAGTGCAGTTCTAAATAATATTTAAGGGGATTTTCTGTACTGAAGGAATGTGTGTGTATATATATGTGGACATCTCATGGACTTTTGTATATGGACTTTAACTAAAAACAGTATTTCTCCACTAAATCTATATAATTACTGTTTGTTCTCTTCTGCTTGTGTACATATATGCAATAGTATGTTTTGTATAATTTTAGTGCTAAAAAGACATTTCCTGTTGCTCCACATCAAAGGAAAGCAGTCATTTGTGTAAAGTGCTTTCAAATTTTACCAGGAGAGAAATCTCTCCAATGAATACAGGATTACGATAGATGGTTGGGAATGAACACCACCGCTTGCATTGTCCTAGCTTCGATGCCAATTTATGCTCATTTTGTGGGCACAGTTTAGATTACTCCGTAATTGATTACATTAAGCAATAACACGAGAGCTTTACAGAGACTAAATTAAGGGCATGTACTATATTTCTGCTGTGTTGCTGTCATGCATATCATGAAGGAGCAGAAACAGACCCATCCTATACAACGGATTTTTTTTTTTTAAGGCATAGCAAAGCTGGATCTAAGATCCTGGGGTGGGATTGTGTGAAGCCAGTGGAGATGTTCCCCACTCCTTTGCAAAGCTCAGGTTGGCATCATGGAAAGACCCGGTCACGGGGCAGGGTGAATCCTTTGCTTCTTTCGCGGCAGAGCCGAACACGTCCCTTCCTTTGACTCCTAGATGAAAATGCCGCTCTGCTCCACACCTAACTTTATAATCTAGCAGGGTGTAAAAATTTTGGTGACGTAGCCAGGGCATTTCGTGGTGGTGCCCAGATGCCGGGAGACCTGTTAGACAAGCGGTTTAACGTTAAAACCAGAATTGAGCTATTTCCCAGCCCAGGAGGAAAGAGCCACCCACACCAAAGTGGGGGTTGAAGTTGGGTCCACGGCATCTTTGGAAGCAAACTGCAATTCCCAAGGGAAGAGCCCTTGGGGAGCCGGGTGCCGCCTGTGCAAGTTGGGGAGGCTGCAGGGCATGGTTCGTAACCAGCTTTCCTTCTCTTTGTTCCCCTCCGTGTCCTCACCCCCGGCCAGCGGCCGGCCAGGCTGGAGGCATCTGCCCACCGTTCAGCTTCCCGGCAGGGAGGAGTTTCTGTACCGACTGCCCGACCTTGCTCCAGCAGTCCGGGCATGTGGAAAGGCAGGAAAGAAGTTTTGGGGAAAAAAAAGCAAATGCATTTGTCTGAAACAGAATCACTTTGGTTGAAAGTTGTCATTTACCTTCCCTATAGCTGCAAGAAGTGGTGTAGCTGTGAGCATCTGGACTGAAAAAAGAGTAGTAGTCAGTTTTTTTTTTTTTTTTTTTTAATTAATTCCCAGTTTAAGAAAGGTGCAAAATGAAGTACCTGCCCTCACAACCAGCCTGGGAGAGAGAGACGCTGCAATTCTGCCCGCCCTTGTTACGGTTCCTGCACCAGAACGGGGGTCCCCCTGTTGCGCTGCGGGGAGGATGCTTCTGGAGCGTTAATTCTGGCGCAGCAAAATCAATGTGCGACTTTGGCACCGAAGGTCCGTGCAGAAGAGTTCGGTGTTGCTGTGAGAGGTGCTCAGCACTGCAGCGGCAGCGTCTACTGGAAAAACTGCAAACATTCTGTCAAATGCTCGTTTGAAAATGCAGCTCATCCTTGTCTGCTGTGCAGAAGTAGGTGTGTGGAAGAAACCGGAGGTGGAATGGTTATCTTGAGAAAACTGCTAAATTCTCAGAGAAAAATAAAATGAAACATGTCTCAATGCAGAGGAAAATTTAAAAAAAAAACTTTAAAATTATAGAAAATTTTCTGTTTTAGAATAACTCAATAGGTATGGTAGAAAAGCTTGAAATTTCTTTCTTCAGAACCAGGCAATGGAGTGTAGTTTTGTTGAACAGCTCTACCTCACACTTTCGTTCTCTTTATCATCAAAGCAACATGAAAGGTGTAAGAACTTGGGCAAAAGAGAAATGACTGTGCAACCTTTCTTCTCCTTGAGCTGTGCCTTTATGCATGACTTATTTTAGTGTTTTCAAAGGTATTAAGGAATGGGATGAAGAAGTGTGAATTTACATTAGTGGTTTTGTTCAGATCAGGAATGCATTTTGAAACAGCTCTTCCCGTTGTCTGCACTAACGTCATTTGGTTTGCATTACAGGGCGGTCTCAGAGCTCATGAACTTGGTTCCTCCCGGATGAAACGGAGAGGTAGCTACCCCACTGCTCCCTATCTGCATCTTTGGAAGATCTGTAGCTTTCCCTCATTCTGAGGATTGATAGTAGGTGCCTGTTAAGCTTTTCCGCAGAAGAAAACAGCTGTTTAAATAGCAATTATTATTGGTAAGTGTGCATGGTACAACCCATTGCCGTCTTTCTCCCGAATAAGCAATGCTCAAAATTCCCCTGAGAGGCATAGTCATTAAGGAGCTATCTAGACACACATGCTCTTGCAAGTCTTTCATCTAACTCAGAGGTGGGAATGCAAATTCTGAAACTTGGGGACATCCTGTGGCTTTGTAACACTCTCCGGGAGAGATGTGCTCGTTGAGATGAATAGATCTCATTCATATTCCTCGTTTACTCATGTAACATTTATAATATGGATAATGTTCCCCCTTTAATAAGTAATTAATAATAGCTCAGTGTGAGTTACAGACAGAACTTAAAATTATACTTCATTGTACTTAACTGTTTCGGATGAGGCTTTGCAGACCCGTGCAAGGGGCAGAGCAAAGCCGCTCCGCCGCAGCGGGAGCCCAGGCGATGCCGTGCCGCAGGCAGACGCGGACTCTGGGTTTTCTTCCACGTGCACACAGGGCTGATGGAGCCGGCGGGGACTCGGACCTGCCGGCTCTCCTGTCCCTGATCGCCCCAGATGCTTTGCTTTGCTCTGGCAGCAGAGCTTCCTCCAGGTCTTGCCTCCCATCCCTTTGTTCCCTTTCTAGCGTCCTGTCTTTTGGCTTGGGAGCCAGAAGAAGCTGCTCTGGCGATGCGAGGAGACCGTGGCTGAGGAACGCTTGTGCCGTGGGCTTCTTGCTCCTACTTCACTGGAGCCTGGCTCCGTATTGTTCTTGACACGTAGGGATACGTGGTTTGCAAACTCATAACGTGTGACAGGGTGGTTGGTAAAGAACTTAACATTTTTCACGCAAGAGGACGCAGTCAGCTTTCCCGCTGTCGTATCTCAAAGGACACCTCTCCCCCGCCGTGGAGAGGAGCTGGCTGCAATGTGGTGGGAGAGGTCTCCCAGGCTCCTCGTCGAGAGCTGGGCTGCCCTGGTGGCTTGGGGGGCTGGTTCAGGGCAACCCTTAACTCTACGCTTAAAATAAGGGACTGGGATGCTGCCCTGTTTCTGTCTCAAGGGTCTGCACTACCACCCATCTCACCAAAAATGTGCGTTTTTACGTCAGCACCAACAACAAACACCCTAGTAAATTTTATGCAGTCCTTGCGTTTCTTCTTTGTTGGGATGTGAACTCTGCTTCAGGGTAGTGTTTTCTGTGTTATGTTTTTTCTTCTTTTTTTTTGATTTGTCTCAATTTTTTTTTTTTTTTTGTCTGTCTGATCAGCACCTTTTGGAGGAAGATCATGGCTGCTTCATGGAATCAGAGCCCGTGAAAAGATTTCTTAGCAAGTGTTTTTTAGATATAACAGTTTTAATAAGCACTTTTCACAGACATTTTGAGACTCCTTCTTGCTTCAATAGCTATAGCACAAAGACTCAAAGAAGATACATCTGAATAGTGGCGGTCATAAAAATAGTTTTTTAAACTAGAGAACAAGAGCTTTCTTAAATTACAGTGTGATGTCAGGAGTGAAAATGATTGGTGTTGGTGACAGAGACAGGGAGAGAGGAGAGAGCAAGGAAAAAGAAAGCACCAGCGATAAAACCAAGCAAGTTCGTTTAAGAACTGCTGCTCAGTCCTTAGAGTAGATTTTTCAGTTCATCTCTAGGACTGTCAATATTGTGCCTGTAAAAATGATTTAAAAAAAAAAAAAAAATCCCACCTTGTTCTTCTCAAGACAAAAGGGAATGACTTGGCCGGCTTCACTGCAAGGCCAGTATAAATTGGGCAGTAAATACAAGGAAAGGAAATAGAAAAAAAGATGTGGACAAGACTTTGAGCAATTGCCTTGGGTCAGGAAGGAGAGAGGAGGAGCTTGGGACAGGACTGGTGTGGTGCTGTTCCTTGGGAAAAGGGCTTTCAGGTTGATCAGTATGCCGCATTATCAAGACATGCATGGGGAATGCTTCTGACATGACTGAATGTAGAGGTTTGACATATTGCTCTGGCCTTTGTCTTAGCAGAAATACGGGAACATTTTCTATTCCGAACCCAGCTCTTAGAGAAATGAAATCAATCTTTCTTTCCATCTACTTGAATGGGATTTAGACTGGACCCTAAATATTTGAAATAGCTTTGTGTTGAATTTCAGCATGGGCTTGGTCAAAATTAAAATATTTAATTTGGAAACAGAAAAGAAAGCATGGGTGTGGGCATAAATGACAGCTGGGGGAAAAAAATACCAGTCAACAAGTTTTTATTCTCAGCTTCCCTTTCAGTTCTCATTACATATCACCTGATACCTAGAAGGGATCAGTTTGCTGTTGGGAACGTAGGCACCACCTCAAAACAAAGAAGAATGATTATGAAATGCAGAAAGCCTCTAGCACATGAGTTCAAGATCTTGCTGTAACTGCAGTGTTTATTTTTTCTCTGAAAGTGGCTTGCATGATGGCACTTCTGTCAAATGCAGAATCTCAGGGTCTGTAGACTACAGTAAATAGAGAAGGATGATGCAGACAACTGTAGACACTTAGATAATCTACATTTTACCAGCTTAGGTCAAAAAGCATTCAAGAAAGACGTTTCAGCGAAAAAAACCCCAGTGTGATGTGACAAAATACATCATCATTTGAAGAACATAACTCAATATTTTAAAAGATAAGCTGTTTTCTAGACTAAAGAGGCACCAATTAGCCTGCCGTACAGGGAAATTACCAGTCCAAGTCTGAGTTAGTAAGGATAGCTCACATTGTTCCCCCAAAATAATAGAAGCATATTTGGAAAGTGTAAAGAATCTCTTGATTTAAGAAAATTAAATGTTTTGCTCAATTCCAATTTCAGTTGCTCCAATTCAAATGCAAAAAGCAACTTAAGTCAATATATGCATATGAAAAAGGAAGTAGTTCAGAATAATTATGTTGGAAAAACTCAGATTTGGTTTGATTATAGGTCTTAAAATGTCTAAAAAAGAGTAGTTCCTACTGTACGTTGAATGTATAGAAAACTTACTGAGAGAAGGGCTTAATGTGATGTGCATTTTTCAGATTAAACTGGGAAGATGAGAAAATAATGAAAGAATTTTACTGTACTATGGCAGATTTTTAAAAATTGGCATTGTGTGGTGTTGGTTTTTTTTTTGTTTGTTTTGTTTTGTTGTGTTGTGTTTTGTTTTGTTTTTTTTGTTTTTTAAATCTGTGTTTTAATTTTGGGGGTGCTTTGTCAGACTGTGTGTGTACATACAAATGACAGAGTGAAGGAACTTCCAGTGACTTGGGAAGCTTAGTTTAGGTTTCTTAAAACTATCAGTGCTGGTGGTGATGGTAGTAGTTCTCTTTCTGTGTACTCTTTCTAACATGATTCATTTGTTTGTAATTAAAAATTTAAAAAGCCTCTTCAGGCATCGTGCGAGGATTTTCTGCAAATCTCTGTATTTGTATCAATGGGCCTATAGGCAATTTTAGCTCAAAACCCCGCTTTGTAAATCTGGCTTCTGGCCCCTAGGTTGTTAATAAAAGACAAGGTCATGGCCAAAATTTGCCTCTTCTATCATTGCTGCTGTAAATGGGACACTAGCTTGTACTTTCAAAGCAGAATTTGGCTTTTAATTGGTGTTGGCTCAACCTGTGTGATCATGAAACATTATAGTAACACATGGGTTTTTTACTGTAATTCCTTTGCAATGGACATGCTTGCCCTTTTTGCTTCCTTGTAGACTGCTGTTTACCAACTCTGCCCAAAGGAGAATACCATTTATTCTATAATGATAACTCTTTCTCTAGCCTGATCAATGGACACATCAAGATTTGCTGGTTCATGATTATCTCAGCTAAACATTATTCGGTGAAACAGTGGAAACACTTTTCCCAAACCTAGCCTCCCTATCCATATTTTTTGTTGGCTTTCTCTCCGTAGGGCAATCTGAGATTTTCCCTATGTATTATAAAGGTTTTCATTAAATCTTTTCCTTATAGCACTTCTAATCCAAATCTGTCGCTTCTCAGCCAAAACAACCATTTATATTTATGACCTTGCTTTTAGCTTTTGAAGGATGTGGAGATCTGAAGAGGTGACTTTAGTCAGCTGCTTTTTTGCCTACAGGTTCTTCGTGGGACTCCACGGAGGGGCTTTTTTGGTATGTATTGCAGATTGCTGAGAGGGTTAAAAAGGGGCTGGTGTATTTGAAGTACGAAGGAGGAGTAATTGATCTTTTAGGGAGGCTGAAGGTAAGGCTGGGAAGTCAAGGGGGATAAGCAGATAGAAACTTCTCTCTGCTTCTCATCCGTGGTTATGTGGGCTGTCTTATACTTAATTTTGCTTCTGGTTTTGGAGTCCGAGGTAAAAAGGCTGTTCTACAGTGGAAGTGTTTAAGAATGAATTCCTCCTTTTTTTTTTTTTTTTTTTTTTTTCATTGTACAATGGTGTTGTGTGTTAATTTAGGATGAAGATTGTGCTAGCATGACTATGCTGAATTTTCTCAAGGGTAAACTGCTGCATATACCTGAAGCCACACTGAAAATCGACGTGGAAATCAAAGTCAGGGCAAGGCAATTTGCTTTATGAGCAGGGTGATTCACCAGGAGCAAATGAAAGATCCAGGGGAATCAGTCTGATGTCAGCAGAAGATTAGTAACACATGAGGATTTCTCATAAAAATCCAGTTCTGACTAAATGTTTTTGTTGTAAACAACTGCTGCTGAAATGATACACAAGAAGAAATACCCTTCTTCATTACAATGTTTGGAGTCTTTCTCTTTTCACAATATAAATGCACCATTTTTCTTTGGCTTTTATAGCTCTGGCAGATAAGGTGTAGAGGGTAGCTTGAAGGGTCATCTAGCTTAACCTTTATTAGCACATGAATGCATGAAACAGTATTAGATATAGAATAGAAACACATCAACATCATATCAAGTGCTCAGTTTGTATTTATAGGTCGGACTGAAATTTGTGAAGATACTGGATGTAATAAAGCCAAAAAAATCCTCTTTCATTGTTTTGATTTCTTCACTTTTTTCTTAACTGTATTTAACAGTTTCTCTCTCTCCTGGAATAAAAATTTGTAAATTCTAAATGTGTCATTTGGCTTTCATGTCATTTTATTCAGTGACAGAATGTGACAATGCTCATTTGTTTTTACCCATCGACATGATAAATATGAAGCTTTGAAGTATAAATCTTTTTCTGTAGATGCTGTGAATTAAAACTGTGTTCTAATTTCCCTTAAAACAGAAAGTTTAATTGGAATCAAGTTGAACACTGTGACAACATGCAGCAAACATGCCTTTTTTTTTCCATTCGTATCTTGTATACTGGGCTTTTGAAATCAACCTGTTGGGTTGCGTATGTATTCTTTATACTGAGATTTGACCGATGCGAGTAGGTTCTCTAGTGAGGACATTCACGTACACAAATTCCAGTTATTTCGTAAAATGCACTGGTAAGCTTTTTCCTTCCTCTAATAACCCTAAAAGGCAGATGTATAACAGTAGAAAGGGCTCCCCTATCAGCCGAAGCACATTGGTCTGCAACTCATGCATAAGCCAGAGGTGCTGAACAGAAGATTCCTGCTGTAGACACCAGGAACTCATTTTCCATGGGATACCAGGAAGCATTTTCCCTTTCAATTGGAATTCCATTCGCTGCAAATAATTTAGCTCTCAGCAATTCATAACTGTGCATTAACAAAACCAAAAGGGTGGTCTATAAATAAATTTTACCAGAAGCTACAAGCAGACTGGCCAAATACAACTTTGCAGAGGCAATAGATGTGGAGGAGTTTCCGTGCCAAACCAGGTTCAACCGCTTTTAATCCGCATTCTGCTGCAATTTAAGATCCACGTTCCCCTGCTCCATCGAAGTTGCTATATTCTTCCCCTCTGCTTTTCTTCCTTGTTTTCCAGGTCCTCATTGTGGGGAAGGGTAAAGGGGGCAGAGCAGAACTGGGAGAAGAGGGTCAACTGGGGCTTCTGAGGGGTCCCCGCTGCGACCACCAGTATTTTTGAAAGGATTATAGGACCACATCCTTGCCACGTACCCCAGTTTCCCAAGTTGGTGCAGCTAATTGTAATTGTCACTTACTCAGATCGATGGAAAAGATTTGGGATTTTTTTTTTTTTTTTTCCCAACTTTCCTCAGAGAGCCACACAGCTCATAGCAGACCTTTCTGTTTGGTATAAAAAAAGGGTCTTTCGCTTGGTCAGAGCCTCTCCTGCTCGTTGAGCTTTCCAGCTGGGTGACATGGGCGAGGTTGCGTTTTGGGTGGGTTTGCATTGTGTTTTGGGAGGGGGCTGGACGCAGCGTTCGGGTTGACGTGGTCACCTCTGGGACTTCACCTTCAGCGAGCTGAGCTCTCCGCCCTCCCGAGACCGCTCAGATGAAAAATGCTTTAGCGGGAACTTGACCTTTTCTTCCCTGGTCACCAGGAGTCTGGGAAAAACAATAAACTTTTATCAAAAGTGTTATTTTCTTGAGAAAAGGTCACTATTGTTTAAAAAAAGGGTATTTTTTTTGGTTTGTTTTTATTGGATGGTTTTATTGTTCAGTTATTTCAGGAGGGGACGCAAAGAACCCAGCTGTTTCAAGGCACGAGTCGATGTGCTATAAATCAAAGGGATGTGGGGGTAGGCTGGGCACTCCGTGGGAGTTGTAAGCTTTGATTAATGAACAGATTTCTTCGTTTCCATTAAACCGGTGGTTAGCCAGTTCAGGTCTTCCACCTTGTCTTCAACAAACCATCAGCCAGTGCGCCCTGAAATATTTTTTGATATTAAAGAAAAAAGCCCAGCAGAGGTTATTTCCATCTCCTTGGCTTTGGAGGCAGGGAGCTTTAGCGAGGGTCCTGTGTGAGTGGGTCCCATCATACTGCTCTCTTGACTTGGTTAAGATGGCTTCTCATATTGTGTTGAAGAATGGGAGAAACTGTCTGAAATTTTGTTTTCCGTTGGCTGACTGCTGAAAATCTGAATTTTGAAAGGTGCTCTTAGTGAGTAAAATAAGCCCAGAACCACTGAGAAGCCACCAAATGTTCAGTATTTGCATGTTTTCTCTTTCTCTGTTTTGACCTTGTCAATGTAGAAGGGCTTCAAAAAATCACAAAACTCAAAACATGGGCTTTTTTTTGACTAATTTTTAATTACTTAGCACTTAGAGCCGAAATTACTGTTTTTCCTGAAACACCTCATAAATGTCAAGTTTTAAAAAGAGAGTACGTGGTAAACATTTGAGGGTGATGCCGCGTGTTTCGCATGTTAAACAACACGATAAAACATAATGCAGCTTAACTATGGCATGGCAACAGGTCTTCCAAAATTAACTGTGCTAGTTGCAAATGAATCTCACCGATTTATTTCAAACTAGGCTGGAGCGTGAATGTTTCTTAACCAAAGCCCAGAGAAGAGGACGACCCCTATATGAATTATAAATATGCAAGAAAAATACAGGATGATAGGAAGTTTTTTTAAATTTTTTTTTTATTTTTTCAGAATTTTTCTTCTCTCAAGTTGTCTATTAACAACTGTGTGGCTGCTTAGATGAGCATTTAGTCTCATCAGAGGGATCTTCGCCAACACGAAGGCCACTTCAGAAGGAGTACCAAGTAGCTGCAGAGAACTGTCATTATTCAAATGTTTGTAAAAACGTCCTGGTTTCATGAGTGAATATAGTGAATCCTGTAGATGAAAAATGAATTGGAGAGTGACTAAGCAAATTCAAAGTCAGATGGATCTTTTCGGTGCAGAACCGTCCTATATTGCTGATGGTTCTTATTTAGATAAACTCTTCAATGCTTGTGGACTAATGCTGTGTGGTAGTAGGGCTGCAATAATACCAGTGCTTCCATGGGGATGAGCAGCACAGGCAGCCCAAGGCATTTAATGGCACCAGTGTTTCCTATAAATTAAGCGTGCAGCATTACATTTTATTGACAGGAAATAGCTAATTTGTCTCAAGGCATCTGGCTCTTGATTTTATTAACCTGCAGGATGCCTAAACAAAGATGCATATATATAACGTTATTTCAAAAAGATAATTATTTCCAGAAGGGCATCGCTTACATATGAGACACTCTAGTGTTTCATATAACAAGCAGAGGAATAATTGTCAATGCTGTACCTAATCAGAAAGTAACTATTTGAGAAGGGGATAAAAGCCAATAATTTTTCATTGGCTTCTTGAGAAAAAAAATTATACATACATACATATATAGATATTAAAAATATAATTTTTTTATATATATATATATATATGCACTTCAGCCTCTCTTTAGCTATTTTGCTGCATTTAATAACAGCATTTCATGTTCCGTCACCTTCCTTCCAAGCAGTTAACGGACACTTATTGAAATCCACGGTCTCACACCTGTCACTTTGATGAGAGACGGTGGAGTGGAAATGGCAGAAAAGCGAAGGGGCTGACGGCCGGAGGAGCGGGCGTCCCTCGGTGAACAGCGCGCCGACTCTGCCTGCGATGCCGTCCCCATGCTGCCGGCTCCGGGAGCTTCACCGCGGGAGTCGCAGCTTTTGGTGTTTTCCTTGAAGCTCCCCTATCCGAAGTCACGTCACTATAATACTATTGCGTATATGTACTATAATGCTATTGCATTATTAGCAGGCTTTCACAGCCAAAGGGACCAGCGTGGACAGGGGGACTCCAAAATCTCAGAAATCAGAGCGTAGCAGAAGACGTACGCTTTCTATTTAAAATATCCCGTAATTCTGAAGGACAATCTTATGTGGCCCGACGCGTGATTTTTGCGAGCGCGGGGCTGTCGGGACAATTTTCCCTGAGCCAAACGGGCAGTCACAAATCCTGGGATACTGGTCGCTGCCGGGGCCGGGAGAGGCTGCCTGCACCGAAACCTCGCGTTCCCAGCCAGGGGAGGTGGGACACCCTCCCGCGGCCACGGGTCCGTCTTGGGCTTTGCTGCTGCCGTTGCGGAAAAAAAATCCTCCTCCCCGCCGTCCTCGGATACGTGGACCAGCTGCCCCGGTGACACGCAGGGAGCTGGAAATCTCTCCTTAAATAACGTGCCTGTAGTGCTGGGGCACTAACCAGTAACTAATGGGTACAACAACCTTTCTTCATTTGATGGATTTGGCGGATTTGACAAAACTCTGTCTAAAAATACACGGAGCGCGCCCACACGAACCTCCTCCCCTCCTCAAGGCTCTCCGTGATCTCTGTAGCACCTGTGGTATCGGTAACTATGACAGACGGTACCAGGTAGCCTATAGTTGCCCCATACTTCTATATACACCTACATCTGTAGCTGGGCTAACAAGTTATAAGTTGATTATATAAAGAAATAAATAAAACCACTATATAATTAATTATTATATCATATTACTCTAATGTATTATTTATTAATTATAAATAAATAAATGCATACATACAAAACATTATATAAATAAATAGTATACAGTTGGGCTAACATTATAAAAATAATGCTTGTCAGTCAGCTGTAACCACTTTTAGGTGCGGATAGCAGGTATGATGTCTGCAGATCAGGTGCTGTTTATGTTGAGTGAAGCTGTCCGTCAAGTCCCTCCACAGTCCAGTCGGGCACAATCATCTGATTCAGTTGGGATTAGGTCCGTGTAATTTAGTATTGTAGAGACAGATGAAAAGATTTTGGAGAGGGTCCTGCCTGTTAGTGGAAAGGATAAATTGGAAGTGCTGCTAAAAAGCTTTGGGTTTTGCTTTCAGATAAAGAGGAAGGACACTATAGAGAGAATTTACCCTGCAATCTGGCTAGCAGATGATTGGCCACCTGAAAGAGAAAATGACACTAAATAGTGCGGTCATTTAGTTACTGTTTTGTCAGCTGAGGTTATCTGGTTATCCAGAGTCCACAGGTGTACTTTTTCTCTTTGTAAAAGCTTTCCTTACATAATGTAGCCAGGTAATCAAGCCTCACTGTAGGATAGAGCAATATCCATATAATTGTTCTTCGATGTTTTATAACTTTGCCAAAACTTAAGAGTTTATATTTAAAACTTTCACTGTCAAAATGTGTGCGCAATTTCTATTCTCTGGAACAATTTGGCTGTTTGCAAGAAAGAGATGACTGCCTTGCTCAAGTGAAAAAGCTCCAAACATTTTAGTACAGGTAGAGCTGTACCCCTGAAAGACTGCGGTTTCTGCCGTCTTATTTCATTCTGCGTGCACGGGGCCGTGCATGCTCACTGTGTGTGTTTCTGTGGTGGAGAGGGACGTGGGAGCGGGTAAGGGATGGGTCAGGGTAACGAGTGCAAGGGTAAAAATTCACTTTCTGCCATTGCAGGGTGTAGCTGCTTTTGCTAAGACGCCAGAGCAGCCATTTCCCATTGGGATGCGACCTGGGAACTTCCTAGCCCTTTCCTCACTTGTGGTAAGGGGTTGCTTACAGCACCAGAGGGAGACACGGCACAATAAAAAAAAATAAATCAGTTTTCAAGTTGCCTGTGCAAACCTGACTTTACTCTCGTGAATGGTGACAAGTGCTGTCTTGGGTTACCCGCTCACACACAGCATTTTCCACGGGCTTGCAAATAGATGAGGGCGCCTGGGCCGGGGGGTGTATGGCAGCTGTGGGGAGAAAGCGGCTGTCGCCTCCAGGACCTCTGCATTATTTACTGCAAGAACTGGGAAGTGTGCAGTGAATAAGATGGAGCAGGGGGAAGTCTCCTGGGATGGGCTGTTAAACGCTGCCTGGGAGAACTTGATTTTCTTCCTGATGCTGCCTGAATTCCACGGGGGTTTAAATCACATCACTTCACTGACATTTTTCACAGGTGATGCCTGTGTGCTCTTCAGTCTCTGGATTTCTTATCTGAGCCCTTCAGTCTAACTTGTTGAAATGAAATGAAGAACATTTGGAGTTTCCAGTGGAGACCAGGAGAGCTCTGCTTTGCTCTGGAGAAATGTAGTGCAATAAAACGCCAGGTTCCCTAAAAAACTCAAACTGTAAACGTTTCAAATGAGTTAGCCCTGTTGACATTATCTCTGTGCCTCAAGCCTCTATTTGTAAAATGGACGTAAGGAAGTCTCCTCATCTCCCAGGGCATTTGGGAGAACAAAGTCATTGTTTTTGGGAAAATGCTTATACGCTGAGGAGTAAGTAGGGAGGTGGATAATTCTGTCTCTGCAACGGAATCTGAGTAACTTGTAATAAGGGAGGCATCGGTGGAGCACCGAACAAAGACGGCGACAATATAGGGAATTAACTCTAAAGGCGTTGGACGCTCTTTCGCCATTCCCCAGTGAGGAATATCGGGTGAGCAGGTCTGCCCTGTCTATTCTGTGTAAAAAGAGGAAGGAGAGGAGCGTTACGCGGCGGGTAGCGTATGACCGGGCAGCCGAAGGGTACCACAACACCCATGGGATGGAGCGGAGCTAGGTTTGGCAAAGGCAGCCTTGCCTTAGGATCCCTGCGCTCGGCACTACCAGCTGCTCTGTGAGTTTTCGGCAGCGCCGGGGTAAAGGCGCCGCAAGAAAGAGCAAGGAGGGCGACGGGCGAAACGCCGTGCCGCGGCGCTCGCTCGCTTCTGCCAAGCGGTCTCGTCCGTGGGTGCTCTCCGAGCTGCAACGCGTTTGCCCAAAGGTGCTCGTGCACCTTAGCGGGAGAAGCCAGGGAGAGCTCCGGGTACCGGTAGGTAACGCGCATATGCGGCAGGGCTGAGTTGGAGAATTAATTTGCAATTCAAATGTAGTTACTGAGGTAGATAAATTTAATTATTTAGAGACATTCAAGCCAGATTTCCGAGTGCCACACTCATGTGTATTTGTCAAAAACGATCATTTGCTTCATTTACTCTGCAATGATTTTCATATTTTGAATTGTCACCTCAGCTCTTAAAGTTGTGATGTATGGCTGGCACCAAAATATCTGAGGAACTCCAGACAAAGAGTAAATGCTTGGGAATGTGGCCGAGGCTGTTCCTGCTCCAGTATGACAACAAGCAGGCTTTATTGCTTAGTGCTTGCCTTCAGAGCTAATACACACCACCATCTGGCAGGGGTACATGAAGAGAAAGTCGCGCATCAAAAAGTCGGATTATCATCGTGCCTAGGTGCTTAACCACGCGGAGGAGGCCAGGAACAGAAGCCGTACGTTTCAGAGAACGAAGCCTCAGCAGATGAATTCCCCGCGAGGTAAATGGGAAAATCTTGCTCGCCTTATTCACCTGGGTAATTTCATCGAGGTGAACTTGCATGAGAAAGGCAGGCGGGACCCGTGTAGGTCTGGTGGAAGATACAGGAGGAGCACACTTAAGACAGAGATTGCAATCACAACGCGTTGGTAGGGCAGAAATGGAAAGAAATTGGGAGTAGCCGTGCAGCAAATTTCCTGAGAGCATACCACTGATTTTACTCTTTTCAGATAAAACATTATGAACAGCACGTAATTTTCAGCCCTAGCAGATCTGGGACTAGCATATTTTAGAGGTTTTTCATGAGGAGTGGTACACTGCAGCTCCAGGCGCTCCGTTCCTCATGATTAATGTATCCTGCTTTCTGTGTACAAGAAACCTCGAGCTGCGCAGGTACATGACGGGCACATAAACGGGAAGAGTTTAGAAAGGGTTTTTCTCACAACCCCGGTGACCGAAAAATCCAGAAAATTTTGCTTATTCATTTCACCTGACCTCGTAGCTTTGGTGAGCGCTATCCCTCTCTAAATAAGAAACCTGCTTGTGCTGCTTTTTGATGGATGGTTCTGCTTTACTACCCGGCATTTTACAACTAATGCAGTATTTCTGGAAAGGCTCATATCGTGCAAATCAAAGATATGCTTTTGCATCATAACCAAAAATATTATGGGACAGTGTCCTTAAAAATAACCTTTATTCAGTATTTTTATTCTATCAGATTTGTTTTCTTGCCCTACCTGCTGTACATCATTGTGACACATTCTTTTGCTAAAAGACTTCTAAAGGGAAATATTGAGTTTTCTTTCCTTCAATATTATGTGCTTGGGGACCTTGATTTTTAAAAGGGAGACAAATCCTCCTCCTGTTTTAGGGCCTAGATATAGATATATTTGATTGTATAGGCCACTCAGGAACAAATCTGAATTTGTTCCCTTGCTTAGCTATGGTCAGAATTGAAAACACACAGCACACGAGACTGTCAGTCGCTCCTTCTGGCTAATTAACATGATTGTATATTGTCTGTCTTCCCACCCTAAATGAGACATATAGAGAAGCCCACAAGCCTGACGGCTCCCTGCGGATTGTCGTGCCTCTGGTATCTAGACTAACGTTAAAATGAAGAGTCATTAGGCTTTTGCACTGACGAGAAGTTCTCGAAGACCCAAGCCCGTTACACTTTAGGGTGCGCTTTCAAACGTTAGCGTTTCTCACTCATGCCGATGCCCGGGGTGTCATGTGCGGATCTCCCCGTGTTGCCAGCAGGCAGGCAGGGCGATCGGGCAGCCTGCCCGCAGCGATGCCCGCGGTGCCCCTACCCGTCCCACAAACTTCAGGAACCCTCTGGCCATCTACCAGCCTTTCCAGATTGCCCCGGACCTCATCGGCTCCCTGCCCATCGCCCCCGTGACCCTGTGCCCCCCCCGTGCTTACCCACTGCCCTTCACCACCAACACCTGAGTTCCACCGCTGCCTGAAAGGAGACCGACTCGCTCATTTGCTCTTACGATAGCGACGTTCGGTTTTTGTCTAAACTGCCAAGAAATCTTTGAACCGATGCCACCAGTGAAGCATTTCTCTAACTCTTATGTGACGGGATTGCTACCTCGTCTGGCCCCTGTGTGCAGGTTGTCTCATCAGACCCATCAGGTAGATGGATGGAAACACCAGCGGTCCAAGAAACGTGGTCTCAGTGTGACGATTCAAGCGTTTGAATACTCACTTTGTGTGGCATGTTGCAAGTCTGAAGAAGATGAAATGATTGAGTAAGTTTTGGCCGCTCATAAGTTTTTCAGCGCCCTTTGCAAAGGGGGTAGGGGAGGCTAGGCAGGCCTGGGGAGCAGTTAAAAGAAACAGCAAAAGAAGAACTATTGACGGTATTGGCGAGGTGTCGGCTCATTCATTTATTTGATTTTCCTGTACCACTTCCTGGCTAGTTTGCATTAGGCCCAGTGTGGATTCATGAAATTTGAATGAGTTTACAAAATTTTTCAGATAAGAGCAGTCCTTGTGCAGAAAAAAAAGAAAGGTAAGATGTAGTATTCAATTATGCAAGAATAGGGAGAAAGTACAGAGCAGCTGACTCAAGGCAAATAGACTAAGTGTTGGAGAAAGCTGCGGTGCTGCCGATCTGTCTTTTAATGATTATTTATTAAGAACAGACAATATGTGAGCTGTCCCTTTCTGGCTTCTCTTCGGGTGGATGCCATCAATAGAGGAAGGCTAACAACAGTGGTTTTGGAATAGACATATATTAGGAGTGCATTAGAAGCTACAAAGAGACGGAAAAATGGTGCAGGTATGGAAAGAGTATTGTGTTTACATTTTCTGCGATGAATTAACGTAGATTTGAATGCTGCTGTTGCTATTGATTCCCATTGACTTCATTGAGAAATACATGCAGTTAGAGACGTGGAGTTTGATTTTATGTGGCTAAACATTTAAGGAAATCTGTCACTGGTTTTTCAAGGCAAAAATTCTATTACTGGGATTTTGATATCACTTTCTATTTTCTCAGACTTACTTTAAGATCTTTAAGATCCTGGTTTAAGATCAGGATTTTAAATCATCCCTGCATTTTCCCAATATCCTTTTTTTTATTCATTGTTTTTTCCTTTCTACTGAGGGTGTCACTGAGGTACATTTTGCCTCCTTTTCTGCTTTTTTCCCATTCCACTTATTTCTTTGCCTCTCTTTTTCCCTCTTCTGTTAATCTTTCTTTCCTTGCATGCTTTCTGTTCTTTCATTTGCCCCGTTTTATCTCCAGCATGCAAGTTCTCCCACTTTTACATTTAATAGGTCAGCCACAAATAGTGAGCAGTTTTAGACGGCCTATCTTTTACAGTAAAGAAAATGAGCCTTTCCATTTGTGAATAAAAATGTTCTTGATAACTTTGAATGACTTTTTTCTAGCAGTTTGAAATGGTGAAAGAGGAAGTCCGAGGTGGGCTTTTGAGGAAGACAATTCTGCAAAGGCAAATGCTGTGGTGTATATGACATTCTCCATTCTGAAAATGTTAAAGAAGACGTGCTTGAAGAAGGCATTTGATGGAGCTGGACGCATTCAACATCTAATACAGTGGGTCTTGCTATCAAGTGCTGCTTGCAACACAAATATTTCATAGTGTTCAGTTACTGATCCCCTTAACTGTCTCCACTGAAGTCACAGGGAAATGTATAGAACTACCTCCATGTAATGTGATCATCAAAAGATCTGAGTACATCTGGAAAAACAACTGTAGTCCTGTCTAAGCTTCCCTTCCTCTTCAAAATTTGCTTGCTGAAGAATCTCTGCCATCGTTTGGCATCCTCAGTGTGTTATACAACAGAAACAATGCCTGCTGTGTTAGCTGGTCTGTCTGGTATCCCTAAATTTCATGACAGAGGTGAATTCAAAGCTCTCCACACAAGAATTTAATTCTTTGCTCCAGGAGCAGAAGGATAGTTCCTCCTGTTGGTCCGTGTACTGTATCCTACCATGCTCTTTGACCCGAAATGGGGGAGACTTCCAGTACAGTGATAGTGTCCTTTGGGTAGGGACTATTAAAATGAGATTTGAGACTAAGGTCATAATCCTTTTCCCACCACTTGTGTGCAAACCAAGTATAAGCATATAAATAATACACGGTTGGACTCACTGATCTTAAAGGTCTTTTCCAACCTAAATGATTCTATGATAATGGTGAATGAGAACAGCTCAGCCAAGACTATGGAAGATATGGGGGACATAAGCGGCAGAAATGGGATGCCTGGAGGAGAGTTTCTTCTCTTTCCCTGGTTAATCTTGCTTCTCTTCAACCAGCTAATTTGGAAAGTGGGAGCCCAAGAGGGTCCCTAGTTTGGCACCGGCAGTAATTCCCACTGGCCAACTTAATCCAGACGCCCGCATCTAATTCAGGTGCTCAGGTTAGGAGGTTAGCCTCCTCCACTGCATCGGTGGAGAGAGAGATCCTGCAGAGCCTGTTGAAAGCAGGACCTTAATTCAGCCTGAAGGAATCTCTGTGTGGAGGATAAAAGGAATCCGGTGGGATACTTGCCTCAGGTAGGTGGTATGAATACCCAACTGTGGAGCAAAGCAACTGCAGCGAAAACGTGCTCACCTAAAGCTGTGCTAACATAATTTTGAATAATGAATGTGTGAGAGGAAACCAATTTGCTTTTAGATATCCCACAAACAGAAAAAAAATCATCAGATAAATTATTCATAGTGAATTATTTGCATAGGCTGATAGGAACTCATTAAATACCAAAAGACTGATTTGCGAGAAAGAAATGGAGAAAGTCTTTAGTCTGGTATTTCTCTCCTCCTAAACTCCCAATAATTGTCTATCCAGCAAATGAACTTGTCTCTTTCTTCTGCTGTTATTCTGTACTTCCTGGACCATCCTTACTGAATGTTTTACGGCCGAGTTTTTCTGTGAGCCAAAGAGCTTGAATTTCACAGCTACATATTAAAGTGCATCAGAAAACAGTAGAAGACATCACATTTTCTCCACTTACTTGTGGCTGAATTGCTACACATTTTTAAATTGCCATACTTAAAAGTATTAGCTACAGATACATAAATCTCCCATTTTTTAAAACACATCCCAGCCTCTACAGGCCAAGAATCCAGCTTTTACATTAAGTAATATGACAAGCAGTCCTAGGTGCCTCTGTTTCTGAATACCCAATCTGAGCCAATTTAAAGGGACATAGCTTGGGGCAACCTAAATCGCTATACCATACTCGAGTTGGAAAATACTGGATTCTTGTAGAAAAAGGGCTGAATCAGTATCTAGGTTGTTTCAAGCAGGTTTTTTGTGTAACCTGTTCTTTGAACCCTGCTAAAGATGGTTCCACAGCCAGCCTAGGCGGCATATTCCCAGTGCATGCCTATTCTTGGAATTAGGATATGCAAATTGAATTATATTTGCTGCAAATTAAGCTGATTTTGTCTTGTCCCACCTTCAGGGGACACGAGAAACATTTGATACCTGTCCTTCTTATATATCCTTTTCATACAGAAAAGTGTTACTGTGGTTCTCCTCGAATTCATCTCTCCTAGACTAAGTGGGCTTTCCTGCAGAAGGTGTATTTTCCTGACTCCTTGTTCTCATTCAGTTCTGTGCTCTTTCCAAGTGTCATGCCCATGGTGTTCAGCTGAAGACTCATCAGCTCCAAGGTGAACGGAAAAAAAATGTCTTCCATGTCTTCCGTGTGTTATTCTTTTAATAAATTGGGTAAGGATTAGTGTGGCGGCTTTGTAGCGTTGCCATAGTTTGTACTCATGGTGAAACAGTGACCAAGTGCAACCTCAGATACTCTTCTGCAGAACTGCTGCTTAATCAGCTTTTCCACATCTTTTGTTTGCACCACTGATTTCTCTTCCCCCTGTGGATTTGCCTTTCTGAATTTCTTATTGTTGATTTCACATCATTCTTCCAATGGGTCAAGTGCATTTTGAATTCTGTCCTCAGCCTTTGAAATTCTGCAGTCCTTCCTGACTTAGACAGACAATATTTTATTAATATACTTTCCTTTCCACCATCCATGCTGGTAGTAGTGAAAATGTTAAATAGAGCTGGCCCTGGACAGCCCGTGTGGGATCTCCCTTTCACGTGTCTGCTAAGGGTAACACTGAGTGTGCAAAATGTACGCATACCCACACATACAGTGCAAATATGTAGCGACAGAGTACAGAGATGGAATTGAGATTTGACATAATAATTCCTATTGTGCCACAATATCTCTGGGATCTGAACACAATTAAATTTTATATTCTCTTTTTTTTTTTCCCCAAATAGTGCCATTTGACACTGTAATTGCTTCATATTCAAAGCACATATCAAAACTGCTAGCACAAAAAATACTATGATCGTAACCATTGGGAAAAAAAAAAGATATGGCCTCTCCACATATGATTTAATCCTGGCGCTCATTGTACTTACACTAGACTCACAGTACATTTTTTGTAAAAATTAGTAGCACGCTTGCCCCTTGCTCCCTCAGCAGTATTTTGGATATCAGTCGTTAGATCATCTTTCTCTTTTTCTGTGGTTTAGTGAGGAGAGCAGAAAGTTGTTCGTTTTGCCAGAATTACAGATCGCCTTCCTTCGCCAATGGAAGTTGTGTTGGCTTAGGCTGGAGGGACATGGGCTGAGATCACCCTTTCGCATCGGAATATCTTATGTGCGTGTGTGTGAGATAAATGAAGATGAGAATAAATGAGGAGAGAGAAGGAGGATGGCAGTGCGGGAGGGCAAGGTGCCAGGAAGATCTTTCTCTAAACAAAGACAGAGCAGTCTGGAAATGTGCGTTGTCACTCCAGTCCTGGAGACTTGGTGGGACCATCCGTGCATCCTTGGGCAAACTGGCAGGAGCCTGGCTTTCTGCAGAGCGGTGCGTCACCTCCCGGGTTTTAGGGCATGCCGGAGATTTACCTGTTCTCCAACCACCCGCGGAAAACATTTTTCCCCTCTCCTTTTCCCACAGGCTTTGTGGCCGAGGAGAGAGCCCAGGCATTAGAAACCCTTCAGTGTTTCATTACTGGCACGATGGGCCATAAACACATTGCTGGAAAAATGCAGTCCTTCAAGCAGTGACCTAGTTAAGGCTCCTACATCTGCAGGAATTTGGTTTTCCCACCTAGGCAGCTCTTAGGTAACCCCTGGTAAGCTGTTCCTTTCCTCTCCCACTCTCTCTGGAAGGCTGTAGCTCTCTCTTTGCAGGTGCAATTCAATCAGACAGGCATTGCATATTCCCCGCTAGTCATCGCCTAGTCCCCCAGGCACTGACCGAGTCATTGCCTACCCATCGCCTCGCTGGGAAATTGCATAATGCTGCAGAGACACAATGGAGAAAGGGATATTTTTAAATGTGTGCTTTATTTTTTTTTTTTTTAAACTTGTATAAATAAATACAAAATGACAAAGAGGTTCATGTTTACTAAACATTGCATTTGATTGTATGACATTACACAGTGTGTGTCACAATAGTTCACCTTGTAATTGTGTCCTTTTAGCTGTTGGTGCATAATTCTATAACTCATAGGATACAATTAGTCCTGAAGCTGCATCCAGCCACCCTTTTAGTGGAACCCCTGAGAGCTTACAATTGCAAGAGTGTATTAGGGGAGCGCTTGAGCCAATTGGCCGAAATTGGGGAATTTCCTAAGAGGGGTCTGGCATAGCAAAAGAAGAAGCTAATGGGAGGGGTAGGATAGATTCTCAAGAAAAGAAAAAGTGTTAAAGCTTTGGAGTATTTTTATTTCTGATTTTCTTCCCCTTAGCGGTTAACAGAAGTATATCTGAAGTAATCAAAGTCAGCAGAGATCACAGGTTCATTTAGGAATATGATTTTTTTCACGCTCACTGAGAGCAGGCAAAAGGAC
This sequence comes from Aquila chrysaetos chrysaetos, assembly GCF_900496995.4. NCBI lineage: Eukaryota > Metazoa > Chordata > Aves > Accipitriformes > Accipitridae > Aquila > Aquila chrysaetos. The sequence continues at coordinate 45,142,519 of NC_044010.1, forward strand.
AAACCTTGCATGATCAGTTTTTACCTGAAGAGCTGGTTCATATTTTGATAAGGGTAAAAACATACTCAACCACTTGATGAAATGCTGATTCTCCAAACCACTTACCATCCTCACCCAGTGAAGGTCAACTGCCAAGGTTTTATAGACATACTCTGGTCATGATTTGCTTGCTTCTTTAAATTGCACTCCATGTGCTTTTTCACATTCATCCTCTCTTCTTCAGAAGGCTTAAATAGAGCTACTTTACCTTCACGTTTAGAGCTTATAGAAGTATTTGCTGGAAACAATTTTTGCATTGTTTGGCCTGTTTAAAGCAAATTGTTGTTTTCAGGTGGATTAGAATTTTGTCTAGATTTTTCCCATTATTCTGTGAAATACATATATTTCATACGTATTTTAGGAATGATGGTAGCTGTAAAGGATGATCCTTGACTACTTGAGATCTATGATTGGCCACCTAAGTATGGTTTATATTTGCTCACTGGCTGGCTTAATGTATATTAATGGGAACTATGTCTAAAGAAGCAATTGTGGATTTGAATGGTGTGAGAGCACCAGGGAACTGGTGACATTACACATAAGCCATAACAAGAAGTTAAAAACTGTAGAGAGGTTTGGGACTTTTACAATCTTTCCCTGACTTTATTTTTCCTGGACCAGGGGATTTTGGGTAACATTTAGCCGATTCTGCATTAAAAGCTGTGTTTCCATGCGAGTACCACGTTCGCTATTGTTTGCATTTGCTGTTGCCTTCCTGTGAAGTGCTGCTCGCTGGCGGTTCATCTGCTCCATCATCCCCGGCCGGTGGAGTTAGACCTCAAATCCTTCCTTCCTTTCGGCAGCATTTTGAAATAAGCTCGGTGGGTATCTGCCTTACCGGGGAACTATTTCCCACTTTACTGTTCCAGAAAATGATTGTATCCAAACACAGGTACCCCACTGCTTTGATACTGGACATACTGCTGTTACCTGGGTCTGTGACAAGGCTGAGACATTCTAGCAGTAAGTCAGAAAAAATATGTCTTTTCTCAGCTCACTTTCTGCCTCTCCCCTCCTGCACAGAAGTTTTTGTAAATGACATTATATGCTTTGAATTTGTCAGACTCAGTAAGAGTTTCCTAGCAGAACAAAGCTAAAAATGTGAACTCTTTTTAAAAAAAAGAAACCCCAGCATTTTCTGCTGAAAATCTCAAATCCAGCAACTCTATCCTCCTCTCCTCCCCCTTCCAATGTTTTGTTTCCACTGGGCAACATGTTTTGAAGCCAGCTGTTATACTCTGCTTGGAGTACACTGAAACCCCATAGTTCTTCCTGGCTTAGGAGTGGAATATTGAGCACCTTTTGAAAATACAGTAGTGAGAAATGAGGCTCACAAAATCACTGGTAATTGAGCCTCATAAAATCAGCTGCCACTTAGCAAAAATAATGGGACTTTTACTTGCGTTCCAATTTTCTCCTTCCCGCTGTGGCCACCTTCATTTCCAAATGTACTAACAGAGGCTAGAGATGGCAGGTGCAGAAAACCTTCTGGCATGAATAAACCAGTTCGTATCTAAAAAGATTTGTTTGATCTAAACAAAGTCTCTTTCACCAAACAGTTACCTCAATAAAACCCGCAATATGAATCTCAGATGGGCTGCGTGGCGTGAAGCCAAAGGCTGAGGGCTACCAAGCACTGGAGAAGCGTACGTACGCCTGGATGGCATCCATAGCACATCTATGTCTTAGCGCATCTACAGAGTACCACAGAGGCCAATATTTCTTATAAGCTTTTGAAGAACATTTAAAAAAGGAGTGCCCTCTTTTGCACAGCGCTCTGGTGAAGGAGGAATAAAGCTTTGCCCCACGGGGGCTCGGGTATGGGTTGTTTCCCATTACACCTGTGCCGGTCCGTGCTCGCCTCTGTGTCCCGGGTCCTCGGTCGCTCGGGCAGTGTCAGAGGGAACGTCTGCCTTAGAAAGAGGACGGACAAAACTCAGCTCAGCCTTCGGCTTCAAGGGGAAGAGGAAAACAGTCGTCTGGAATGTGATGGGCCATGCTTTAAACAAGTGTTATTAGCTATAACTCCTGTGAAGTCTGCGGAGAGGTGCTGATGTACACAAAGAGTACATCATTAAAGTATTTTTCCCATCATTTTTTCCATTTCTCCTTACCCAGGCTCCACAGTTTAAAGCTCTGTTGGTTGCAGTTGTCAATAATTTAAAACTCTTACCTTATTTTCAGCCTGGTGCTGGAACAGACCACCTGAAGAGCTCTCCAGGGCTGTGAGTACATTTGGGAGTTTTTCTGTGCAGGTTTTTATGGAGTTCTCTACAATAAATTTAGGCATTTCTCATCTGAGTCGACTTATTGTCTCCCTTGACTTTCCAGTTTCCAATATGTATTTGTCATTTCTACTTGTGAAATGTTCTCCATAAATTTATTATTTGCTTCTCACTTCAAACATTTTGTATTCCGAGATCTTGGCTTCTGAAGCACACACTGGGCAAAAAAAGGAACGCACCGATGTTAGCAATCCCTTCCATAATCCTGAAGTCACATATCTCAGCTCCTGATTTCCCCTTTCTAAGCCCAATTCTTTTAACCTTTTCCTGTAAATTAGATTCTTCGGGCTTGGTGTCACCACTGACTGCGAGGCAATAACTCTTCCTTTGATGGAGAGGTTTGGAGGGTGCCAAATGAGTCGTTTAAATGGTATTCTCTCTCTCTCTCTCGCTTTCTGTTTACTCTCCCCATTTCTGCAACTTCCATATTATAGATCTGCTGTGTAACATCCACAGAGATGGTGATATTAAATATAATATGATCTGACACTGAGCTTTGAATGCTTCTCCTTTCTAGATCTAGTAATATATGTGATGTCACTCGTATACATCAGAGGGATGTCAGAGCAGCAAAATGTTCTTGGCTTTGCTGTGATGGCTGCTGTAGCCACCCTTCCAGGAAGATCCAAGCTCTTGACAGAAATGGCTCCCATCAGAGGGGCTAATGAGCGGGAATAATACTGAAATTATGATGTGGGCATTGCCTCTGAAGCCAACACCAGGAGAGGCTCGGCAGAATCCCACCTCTGTTGCAGCCAGGGGTATGGTATGCTGATTGGTAAAACTGTCAATAGGCAAATCTGGAACAGCTTGCAATAGCATGCTGAGAGGAAAGGAAAGAAAGAAATTCAATTGCAGCTGCTCTTGACTCAGGAATCACCTTAAGAGAGCCAGCATTTCCCACTTCTCGCTGTAGGTAATGTGCCTGAGGGCTCACTTTGTCCAGAAAGAAAATTGATCGCATCTTCAAAAGAAAAGGAAAAAAATCCCTCCAACGCATGAGTATTTTAGCAGGAAGGTATGGCTATTTCAGAAACATTAAAAGTCAGCTGCCCCTCTCTAAGTAAGAGTTGTATTAAAAAAGAGTGAGGGTCCATTTGTTATTTTTCAGTAAGGTATGAGCCAGAATCCATCTGACTGATCCCTTTTTCTGTATGATATTGTATACATATCATGCTAAAGTCTCCAGCTCTGGCCTCCAGCTTAGATTATGAATGATATCTACCTTTTATTCCAAAGCAATGAGGTGCTGAATCTATATTTGAATTCATATAATTAGGCAACTGTGAATTTTTATTTTCCATACATGGATAGACCCTGTCTTTTATTAGACAGCCTTAATATACATTACAGCTGCAAATCTTACATAAGCTCATATAGCTTTGCTCACTCCTCATTCTACCTTAGACCTTCCTTCCCTTTGCAACTGAGAAGTTTTTATATCATTTCTCTCCCATCTGCCTGACACAATAAAACCTGAGTATTTTCCTTTCTCAACAGCTCTGCATTTCTGCAGCTCGCTTCTTTGTTCCTAAACTTCTTACCAACTTCTCTGGTGCTCCTCCCCTGCTGATTCATTACTAATTTCAGGACAGCTGAACCATTCTTCCTACCAGCTCTCAACTACCTTTCTGGGTTGGCTTTTCCTCCTCCTTATATGGAGCCAACTTGAGTTGGGCGTATAAAAAAATAGATAATTGCTATGGGGGTGTATGCACTAAATATATATTAGCGGGGCATCTCATTTTTCTGGAAATAGCTGACAAATATAAAATCATTTTTACTTGCAGCATCAGTGAACAGATTGCTTATTATGAAATATAATCAGTATGTGAAGGCATATTTTTTGCAAATTGCATTTTCTGGCATCAGTTTGTTTGTATACATTTAAAATTTTGTTTCCAGCAAACTTCACCTGTGCAACTCAGTAATTTCTAGGAAGATAAGTGTCAGTCTTGCTCAAAAGTATGCCTGCTCACAGAATAGAGCACATTTAAGGGGATTGAATGTGGCTAGAGAGAATCAGAATAGAATATTCTGCATTCATTTATAACATACTCCATTGTATATAGTCTGGATACCCAGCTACTAAGGTCTTTAACGTGCTGCTTGTATTTGCCATATGTATAAATTTTCAGTGGACTTTTTTATTTCTGCTGATGGGTTGTTAGATGTCTGATGCCTCAGTCTTTCTAGCCAGGTGCTTGGCATATATTTCAGTTATTCTCTGCCAGTAAACTGAAATCAGCAAAACAAATCCGGTTGTCCTCAGTAAGTTCTATATTGCCATTAACCTTTACATGTTTAAGTGATATTTACAGGATGAATGTAAACATGAGCACACTTCACCGTTTTGAGTCCATAATCCTGTCTAGTTTCTGTGTGCAAATAAGGAAATGTGGTATTTTGGAATGACAATATTCTGATTTGTATGCAGCAGCGTAAGAATTGCACGTGGAATTCAGACTTGTTGTTCGTGAACGTTTGTTGGGCTCAACTGTATTCCTTGATAACCTAAAAATCAGACTTGACATGCCTCTATTTTGAAGGTATACATACAGATGAATTTTCAGAATAAAACGTACTGATTACACACTTGGAAAGCCTGATTTTTGCAAATTAGATCTATGGAGAATTGCATGAAGGAGCTCTCGCTAACATAGACAAATGAGGCACACCAGCCTCCTACGGGAGTTTTGCTATTCGAGTTCCTGTGCGATCCTTAGATGTAGCCTCTCTCACATTAGATTAGCAATTAGAAAATGGATGTAATTTGATTTTCTGTTTCAGCCAGAATTTTTGCCAACAGTGCTTGTGGATCCTGAATTTAAGGCAACATGAGAAAGAACGACTGGAAGGGACAAGACCAGGAGCCGTAACAGGTGACAGGAGTCACCTTTAATTGCAGACCCAAACTTTGCATTAAACTAAAAAGTGGCCGACAGCCCTCGGCAGCCAAAAACCCACCAGCTCTCAGGCCTGCTACTGTTTGCAGTGACTCAGGCTTGGGTCTGGCTCTGCTTTTTGTAGTAAACTGATTCTTATCTCATTGCTGCAACCAGGTGCGACGGGGCAGCCGTAACTATCACCCTCGTCCCTTGGCGCGGTGGTTTGCTTCTCCATCTAAGCAGTTGGTCCAGGTGGGCCTATGGGGGTGCTGGTCCTCTTCCCCAAAACATTGGGAGAAGGTGTAAATGGGTGGTCGACCTGGGTGTGGGAAGAGGGTGATGGACCAGAGTCATCGGGAGATCCTGCGGCAGTGGCCGCGGTTCTGCTGGGGAGCGGGAGAGGTGGGTCTCTCAGCGATGATGGGGCTTCCTAAGGTGTTGGTAAGAAAATTTAAAATAGTAATAATTCTGTTCAACAGTAATACTTCAGGTCTACCTACCAGATCTCGGTAGGTCTCGTTCTTGTCTGAGCCGATAACCCTAGATTTTTGATCAAATCAGTTTGAGATTTTTACCTTAGCTGTTGGTTTGCCTGCTCAGGCTGGGGTTCTGCTGCTGGATTAGCTAGGAACCCCTCCAAAAAAGGACTTGGATCCCAGTAACATGGAAAGGAATAGACATGAAGCGAATGCATTTCCCCTGTGCTTGCTGCTGCTGAGCGGGGACAAGAGGGGCTACTGGAGAAGGAGCGCGCCCTTCGTCTCGGGGACGTCGCCGGCTCCGCGCTGCAGCAGGTGCCCCCGAACTGCTCCACCACCCCTCTCTGATGGGAGCTGGAGAGGACGCACGGCCTCGTTACTTGGGTTAGGCCAGGTAAATCGGTTTGCTAGGTTGGTGAGGGCATGGGACTTCTGTAGCAGTTTGGGAGCACAAGAAGCAAAGAGAGAGACAGCCATTTTATTTTAGGCTTATGCTATACATTGAGATTCATTATACAATTTTTTTTCCCTAAATTAATACAAAAATAGTAAAAATAGGTTAAAAAAAGCCCAAACGAAAACCCCTGACATCTTGCAAGCCATTTATTTGACGCACAGATTAAGACTTCTTGGAGCTTAAATAACCTAGAATTATTTATGCTGAATTTTTTTTTTTTTTTTCCTTTTCCCAAATTAAAAAAAGGTGATGACTTGCAGAACGCCAACGACATCAGACCAATTCGTGCCTGAGAAGGTGATGCTGAGGTGCCCCCTCTCCAGGCAGGAAGCTGTGCCAGGACCACGATGGGGCAAGTGGTGGCACGTCGGGGCACGCCGCTCTGCCCCAACCTACGCACCACGGGCAGGAATATGTGTTTGAATGCCCTCCTGGGATGCCTTTGCCATGTCTTTCTCAAAAAAAAACCCCAACCGAAAGTTCTCCCTTGAGCTTTCCTGGCCGCGGACGGGTTTCACAAGGGCTCCCTGGGGGCCCAACCCCAACCGAAAGTTCTCCCTTGCGCTTTCCTGGCCGCGGACGGGTTTCACAAGGGCTCCCTGGGGGCCCAACCCCACCACAATTTAGAGCTAAAGTTCCTCCCTGTTCTCTAATGCAATTGGGGAGGGAGTTGCAGAGGGGAAAAGGTTTCCCCTGCGCTGGGCTGGGGTCCCTGGGGGTGCCCTGCGGCGACGGTGCGGTACCTGGCCATGGGTGGAAGATGCTGCCCACCTTTGGGGAAGGGAAAGGGCTCTCTCCCCTCCATGCCCCCTTCTCATCAGACCTGTGTGCACCCCAGGAAGGCTTGCTTACTTCAAAATATTTATAAGAATATAAATGACAAGTCGTGTTAGTGATAAATGTAGGGGTAAAGCCATGGAAGAAATACTTTGCCCCCACGTAGCTAATTGTAGAATTTTATTTGTAGGGATTGGGGCTTTAACACCCGCGAAGGCAGGGGAGGAAAAGGCTCTGGGTAATCCTTTCTGACCAGGGTCTTCCAAAAAGTGGGTTCCCACAGGGCTCTTGCCTTACCACGAAAGCTCTGGTTCAGCAAAACCCATCAGCGCTGTCATAACCCAAGGCTAATTCCTGTTAACTCTGCTTCTCTTCCCTGCATCTCCTTGAGCACGCTGTCGGCTTCCAAAGTTAACAAATAGGAGAAACACCGGTTTGCTAAGCTTCAAAGCAACGGGTTCTCCTCCCACAAAACCCGCTTGCTAAAGAGCTGTTTCCGGCTTTCTTGCTGTTTTTAAGAGAAGTCATGGTTTTCCTTCTGACTCTCCTGAATTCTGCCCAGTCCTGCCACCACTCTGTTTTGTTTTCTCTTTGAATGCAAATAAAAAAAGGTGTCGGCTGAGGTGGGATTTGGTGGCTCACGGGGGGACAGTCAGCCTAGAGAAAAGCATTCAAAACTACACCTTTCAATTTACAGCACAGGTTTTACCTGAATTCGGCGCTGGCTCAGAAAGCCTCTGAGAGCAGATGCGAATCCTCACGCGGCTCCACGTAACCTCAGGCCACTTTGGTACTGTTTTCCCTCCAGGTTCATTCAGTTGACCATGATAAGCGTGTCTGCTTGTTTTTGGAAAAGAAGCTCTTTTTCTTTGCCGGACAGGTTTTTCTCAACCTTCACAGCTCTAATTTTAATCTAACAACTCGAACATTTTCTCTTAAAGCTTTGGGCAGAAAATTCTGGCTTCATCAATTAATTTTTATAGCGTAGTTATCCCAGCTATACCAACTTTTCTCTCGTCATTTTTTCCTCCAATTAGAATACTTGTAAATTGAAAATGAATTTGTGCTGACAGCATTAGGAATTATGTTACAAGAAAATTGGAGTGATCTTGATGGTCGTATGCACTTAGGTTGGTTCTTTTTCCCCCATGCTTACCCTGTAGTAAAAATATACTGTACACCATACCTTACCGTATGGAAATTTTAATGTTTGTAGAAGATATATGTGCTCAGTGAGCCACAGTCCTATATAGTCTTGTTAGCCTTAGCTAAAATTTTTGCTGTTAGATTTTAGTCAGTGCCTGACAGTGTATAATACTCTGTTCTACTCACTGAATTTATACAAAAATTGGGTCATCTATATTGCAAACAAAACCACAGTGATACCTGGGCTAAAAAGCCACTTAAGAGTATGACAAAAAACTGCTTAAGCCTAGGTAGTCTTCCAAAACGGAGGTTCACCAGTAAGGGTAAAATCTTATGCACAGTTAGCCACTGGGAGTGCTTTGGACTGAGAACGGAGCACAGCATCTGCACCTATTAATCAATCGGCGCAGTGAGGACCAATTGACTTTGGTGAAGATAATTGCTCCAGAGGAAAAAGTCAAAGAGGAGGAAGGCCAAAGTGGCTTAGCATAGTCTGAAACCTTGAGAACATGCCGTTTCTGGTTCATGTTGAGGTATTCAAGCTACCTGTAGAGAAGGAGTATTTGGTGCATCTCTCAGACACATCAGGATTCAGGCAGAAATCTCACGGACCTGGGCTGAGTACGCCTTGGACATTTTCATGGCTTTCCCTCGCCAAGCCTGGAGGTGGGGAGCGGAGTGGCGGCTTGAGGTGAAACTCGGTGAAAAATGTACGTAAGTTGTTTTTGGCTCTGGTTTGGGTTTCCTCTGTTCTGGGGATGCTTCAGAGACTGTCTCCTGCCTGTCCTGTCCTTCCCTGTGCGGAGAGGGGCACGGTTCCTCTTCCCCCTCCCAGTCCCGGGCGGCCATCAGGAGTTACTAGTTACTGGTGGGGTAACACGGCACTGGGCGGAACTGCTAGGGGGGGAATCTGCCCTTAAAAAGATTTTTAGGAATGGGCCAGACAAACACCCTTCAGAAACAATTTAAATGTTGTTGGCTCTGCCTTGGGGCAAGGGAGTGGGCTGCGTGACTTCTCACCCTGTCTTCTGCGGACACCCAGGCACGTCCTGCGGCACTTTGCCACCGGAGTGCCTCCACGTCCTTTTTCGGACAGGTCTGGAGATGAAGGAGTAATTTTACCACTGGTTTTTATTACCTTCCTTGAAGATCTCTGAAGGCCTCACATGCTGAGATTTAATGAGAGACCTGTGAAACTACAAGCTTGGCTTTGGACATCTCTTTAAAGATGCTCCTATCTATGCATTTCAATTAGATGTGAAGAGGTTTACAGTAGCTGTCTTTGCGTCTGGTGTTTGCAAGCGATAGCATCAGGGGTAGCAGAGGTGTAAAATCGGTGTTTGCCAGGTATTCCTCTCTGCAGTGTACAAACAACCTCTTTCACACATCTCCTGTTTCCAGGTGCCCCACAAGCCAGTAGATTGCTGCCGCCAAAAGTGGTCTGCAATTCCTCTGTAACTCTCAACTAATTTGCTAACGCTCTCAGAAGTTTAAAAGCCACTGCAGCTGCCTGTTGAACAGCCAGGAGATAGGGTGACTGTTATTTAAATGACGACCGGCACAGAAAATCTACAGTGAAGTATATTTAAGGAATGATTTTTGGCTGGAAAACATAGCCCCAAGCCTGAGTCTAAAGAAAAGAGGGGGAAAAAAAAAAATCTTTCACTTAGCCTCACATTCGTTTGGCCGTCTTCAAGGTGTCCGCCTGATTTCTGCCAAGGCTGAAGTTGTTGTTACAGCTTCCCAGCTGCTACCGCAGCAAATGTGGTTTGTTCAAGCAAAGAGCCTGTGCATTCCTGGACACTGCTTCCTTTCCTTCTGGTCGGAGAAGGGACTTATCCAGGGGAAAGTAAACGTTGCCAGCTGCACTGCCGACTTTTTTTGCTCGTCAGCGCGTAACATTTTGCTTCAGGGCAAAATATCTGGTTATCTTATTTTCTGCTAGGGAGGAAGCTTCAGAAGTATCTCTTTGCTTGAAAATTAATGTCCACTAGGCAGCATTTGCGGATTTTGCACAGGGCATTGGGGGGGGGGTCACTGGGGTTGGATGCTAAAGAGAATTCTCATGCAACGAAGCATACCCTGGGTTTGTGACCGCAGATGTGCTGATCACCGCTCCCAGCGGTCCAAGCCCCGTGGCTCCTGCAATATCCCTTTGCCCTCCAGATACTGTCATTGAGACAAACACCGTGCCAACTGCTGAAAACTTTTCAAGTACTCTTACTTTCCGGACGAGCTGTAAAAAGGAGTCCGGTTGCAATACATTCACTTTGCACTAGAAAGCAACAGTCCGTATATTCATGAGACCACCCGACACACCAGCGAGCTTCCCGCAACTGGGTTTTCGCAGGCAACATATAGTCAGAATACTCTCAGCAAAACCTACAGAATTGGCTTACGTATCCCCACTGGGGTTCAACTGCATGATAAAACCTTATAGTAATGAGCCTGTCGCTCTTAAGGGTGGAGGGGGTGGAGGAGGAAAGAGATGCTGCTTTATCTGTATTACTCCACATCACAGATGCTGACAGAATTATTGATTTAGAACTCACAGCTCCAAAAAGACTCAGTAATGTAATCTTTTTAAGTTGTTTTGTTGGTTTTTTTTTTTCTTCCCTCAGATGTGATGTTTTCAATAGACCCCTTAGATACGGGCTCTTTGGGGACGTTGTTAAACTTGCTGCTGCTAAACTGCAGCCCCAGCCTTTGGTTTGCTCCATACAACTCTCACGGTCTACTGTCTCTTGGAAGAGCCCATAGCTGCAAGGTCTATTGCTTTACAGGTACTCTAGGAAGATTGAGGGATTAAGTTATACATTATGTAAAACTACCCACTAATCCTCTTAGTGTGCATTACCAGTGAATGGCCTGAAATAGGCTCTCACTAAAAGAGCCCTAACATTCACTTTCTTGATGACATTTTACTATTTGAGGTTTGTGTCATGGATTTTGGTGCTGAAATATTCAGTACACCATCTTCTGTCTGCTGCTAGATCCACTCACACGTGTTAGTAGAGTGCTAACAAAATTACAGTTGGTAAAGCAGATTACATGTTTAACTAGTAGCGAGACATGTATAAAATAGAATTATATATTTTCTAGAGTGACAAGAGTCACTGGGATTTTTCTGTTCTTTTTTTTTTCTTTTTTGTTTTTATAAGAAAAAGAAACAGCTATAAAACCATGATTAAAAATGTTACAAGGGATGATTTACATTTTAAAATAACGATATTTTTAGGAAAAAAAAGTGATTTATAACGTAAAAGCATTTGGAAAGCATTTGGTTGCTGTGTACTGCCTTCTTTCCCAGTACAGTTTGCTATCTGTTATACAGTCTTGCATAAATGTTTAGATTAGGGGAGAAAAGAAAAATTAAATGTGATGGCTAAGACCTATAAGAGCTGACTCACTGACTTGAGTTATTGCTGTGCAGAAAGTTTGTAAAGCCTTTACATCCAGCGAACATTTAGTGCTACTTCAGCCTTGACAGTTGACCTTTCAATCTGATTGGGTTTAGCCACAATAATTGCAGCATCTGCAGTACAGGCGATGCAGACGGCTGCTTAGGAACCCAACTTCTCTCATTAGATCGTACTCCATGCATCTAAAATTCAACCCCTCTTTGCATGTGTGTGCAAATTCTCTCGTAATACCTGTTACAGGAGCTGAGCACGGTACAATCCCCCAGCTCTTTTTTAAAATTTATTTTTAGTTTCTCCCATCATTTTGAATATTCCTGGATTTAGCTTAGAGGGGGGAGGGAAAACCTCCAAACCCCTTCCTCTCCCCAGATATTTAGTCAGTACTGGTTTCTTTTTTTTTTTTTTTTTCCCTCAGTAAGACCTAGTGTAAAAAAGCAACAAACAAACAAGTTAGACTGTTGTAATTTGGTCAACCACTCGGGTGCTATCCATATCCACCATTTCAACACATTCTATTTCCTCACGGTTTTCAGGATTCTTCTTCTCTTTCCTCTTCTTCTTGGACGGTGGCAGGAAAGTCAGTATCACAGGTAAAATGGCAAAGCAGTGAAAGAAGGTGACTAATGCTATTAAAAACAAGCACCTGAACAGTGTACGGGTCAGATTTGAAGGCACAGCTGCAAGAGGAATCAGACCAACAATATAGCAGAGGTAGCTCTGCAAAATAGCTACCCCATGCACTTCCAGGGCATTTTTCACCCATTTAGTTCTTGTGAACTCTTTGCCCAGGACAAAGGTTGATAACAGTGGAGCACAGTTATCAATTGTATAATTAATTCCGTAAATTAAGCACAACACAGAAATACAATCTAGTTCCACTTTCCACAAGGTCATAAAACCTATAACTCCGAATTCAACCGAGGCAACAGTTAGAGTGAGCCAGACATTGATCAGAGAGTCTGCCACCAGGAATGCAGAGAAGAAGAGCAGAAATAAAGCACTAATGCAGGAGTTTTGTAAGGGCGCTCCCACTGAAGAGGCATAACGATCCATGTACACAAACGATGGATTGAAAACGATGAATTTCACCTTGGAGGTGAGAGAGAGCTTCCTCAGGGTCTCCAGGAGGTCATAAAGTTCTTCCCTCTTGGTTTCCATTGTCTTGGCCACCAAGAACATCCTGGAGGCCACGACATCGACTTCGTTGTTGTATTTCTTGGAAAAGATGATATCCTCTGAAAAATGGGCAAACTGAGGGGTCTTCAGGAAGGAGTTCCTCAACATATCAGTGAAGTTCTTCTTGGGCAATCCGGTAGATATGTTGAGTTTCCTAAGGTAATTTAAGTAGCTTTCAAACCAAGATATCCTCACAAAGCCCTTGGTATACTCCAGCACGTCCTCCTGGACACTGGTGTTCCAGTACTCGATCGACTCGTAGATGTAGAACCCAATCACCGGGCTGTAGTTACTGAAATACTTCTGCTGGGCAGTCGTATACTCAATGGTCCGTGTCGCGGTCGCTACGATGTTGCTCAGGTCTGACCCTTCACTGACCTGCAGGTAGCCCATTAAGGCAAAGGAAATATAAACAAGGTAAAAGAGAACTACAAAAGGCTTGACGTAAGTGTTTGTTATCCAGTCACAATAATAGCGTTTCAGGAACCACACCAAAAGATGACTCTCGTAAGTGTTCGCCTCCTCCGAATCCGCCGTGTCCTCGCTGAATTTGGCTGTCAGAAGAAACCTATACCATGCAGGCTTCTCTTGCAATACCTCTGGCTTTGGTACCTTTCTGCAGAAGATACTATGCTGGTAGTTGTTTTCTATGTAGCCAGTAAACACCAGGCTGGAACCATAAAAGGAGAGTACATAGAGGTAGTTGAAGAAAATTGCAATACAGGAATTGCAGCAGAAAATCCTGGCTGCTTCAATGTTAGTGAAGGGACTGGCACCTATTCCAAAAGTGACCAGGTACATGGCAGTGGTGAGAGAAAACGAGAGCATGGAGTCTGCAAATACGGCTGCAGTCCTCTCTTTAACGTGTTGGTCTTCTCTAGTTTTTCTCCAGGAGGACAACATTTCAAAAGTCCCATATAACCCATGACCTACAATAGAGAACAAAGCGAGTGTTTAAAGTACTCGAATCAACATGCGGAAAAACGTAACGTGGGCATGCTAAAAGCCTCAAAGGAGACACAGCTGGCCGTTACCAACGCTTGACGTAAACGTCCTGCAGAAGAGAGAAATGATTATGGAGGTCTAAGTCACAGGAGCGCGTTCGCTACCTGACTAGCAAATCTTACTGCCAGAGCTTGAGGAGAGTTCTGCATCGCTGGCGCAGGGTTGATGGGTTAAAGAAAAAGGATTTTTTTTTTCTGGTTGGCTGTTTCGTTTCATTATTTCGGAGTGCCTGTGATGGAAGATGCTTTGAAATTAGTTTTTCCTCGTGATGGGATCTGACCTGTGGTGAAAACAAAGAAATACGACCTTGAAGTGCCTATGCTGGAAGCAGAGCATTAGTTGGCTGCTTTGTAGAAAATCTGTAAAAAATGAAACTTTCATATAAGCTGAAAATTGTCAGTCACTGATTTCTCCACTTCCCGTACAAATTTTCCGTCAGGAAAAAGAAATCCTAGAAGCGGAACAAACAAAAAAAGCACAAATAAATTTTAGAGATGCAGAATGGGAGAACCGATATGGAACTGCTTAAGGCATTGGTCTTCTTACTTTAATATACCTAAGGGCTTGTAAAACCAAATGCAGCTCTATTTTTTCTTGGCAGTTCCCATGTTTTGTAATGTATTTAATTAACTCTTAAAATGGATATAGCATTCATGAAAGGAGATGAAGACCTGAGGACCTAAAATCCTGTATTTAACCCCCAAGCGCAGGTAAAGCGGGAAAAGTACACGGTTTTATCTTAATCCCTGCTTGGTCATCTTCCTCTTACGGTTTCTATTTTGTGATTGATAACCAAGGCGCATTTGGAGGACACAGACCTCTGCTCTCTCATAGTGGACCTGAGCTGGCACCAGCTATCAGGTGAGAGTGGCTGAGATAAAAGTAGGCTGATGTTTCACACAGAGATGAACGGAAAAACATAGTCTTTGCATCACACCTAGAATGTAAGACTGTAATATTTCCTCACAATAATTCAAATCATGTTCATCTTTACTTAACAGACCCTTTCCATCTAATCCCACCCTCTTTGCTGCCTTTTAATTACTCCTCCTTATTCTTTTGCCGTTATTGCTGTCCCCTGTCTACCTCTCTGGTCTGATCTTGCATTATCTCCAGAAATTCCCAAAAGCCAGTCCACGGTGTTTTGCTCTTACCCATTCCCTGATAACATTAGATAAAACGATCAGTGCTGAATTAGTTGCTGATGACACTGAAGTGCAATCACTGGACTTTTGAAGCTGATGCTCCAGTCAGGCAGGTCAAGGTAATTCACAGATTTCTGTTAGAATTTCGGGCTGTCTGCAGAGTACCAAAATTGCTGCATCGGCTCTGACCTCTCTGCCCGTAGATGATTATCACTTTTGCCACAAGGGCTATGAATATCAGCCAAGAAACCCCCAAACAAATGAGGTATTCTGAACAACCAGAAAATATACTGGGGGGCTGGAACTAGGTGATCTCTAAGGTCCCTTCCAACCCAAACCATTCTATGATCCTGTTTGCTCTTAAATGCCTCATGTGGGCTAAAAATTCATTAACTTGACAAAATAACCCTTTTGTGGTCAGTGCCTTTTACTGTAGGAGCAGCCGTAGCTGATTCACTCCACCCTTCCTGCAAGGAATAGCCTGTCTGTTTTAACAGATGTCACAGCTGGTCACTCTGCTAATGCTGAAAAAAATAGGTATGGGGTATTTTATAAAGAATTCAAAATACAGAGCTCATAAGATGAGATAATAGGACAGCTGGTGTATCTCCTGGTGTATTTAGAGTAAGCAAGACCGTGCTCTCACGTATATCAGGCATCTTACCTATGTTGTTATTTGGAGTCATGGCATGGACCACGAATGTCCAATTTGTAGCAATATTACAGTCCTGGTTTTGGTATGGCATTTGGCATTCATCTTAATTTTCCCAAACAATGTTTTACAGCTGCTTTCAGAGGCCAGGTCAAGACTGTCAATTTGATAACTAGCACCGTGCCCCCTCTTAAAGCTAATGGGGAATACTGGAACTCCCCAGACGTAAAATCAAGCAAAAAGCACAATCAGTGACTGGCACCCCGTTGCTAATTATCCTTCAAATAGTTATGTTCTAGGCTCAGTAGGGAAAGCTATTAAGCTTGCTTTCAGTGTGTTCTTTGTAAAGACAGACTGACCTTTATTTAAATGTAACTGATCACTTGCCAAAGCAGGGAGTGAGAGGTTTAATCCATTTACGGCTCCCATAAGTCCTGCAGACAGGCTCATCTGAGAATTTCACATGGCATCATATGCATTAGCTTCGAGTGAGCAAAACAGAATAAAATGAGGTCATTGAATATTACAAATTACTTCCATCGTGAGCTTTAGCTATAGCATGTTTTTGCAAAAAAACATTTCGGCGGTAATAGGCTCTTGCCTAAAAATACTCAAATAGCCGCATTAATTTGGAAAGCCTTTGACTTTGCAATGAAAAAAAAAGAACTTAGAGCTAATTAAATATGATGCTGAGCATGACTTTTTAACAGGTATAAGATTTTGGATAATGTCTGATAACATGACTCCTGGTACCACATATTTTCTTTAAGTAGGAAACGTAAAACCACAATTTGCTCTTACATAATCTTCGAGACTACCCTAAAATGGAATCTGATTTAGACAACTGCTCAAGTAAATGCACAAAGAGGTGTCACCCCATGTGCTCCACAAAGCCAACAGAAAAACATTTAGATACTCTTCTATTTTAGGATAGGTTCCTTTTGTTGTTTGCTACACAATCTGCGTGCTAGGAATTGGTATTTTCCTTCAATTGTACAGTTTGTGATTCCTCTGTCTGTTTGTATAATAGCTACAAAATTCTCATTTACCTTTAGGAAGACAAGCCTAAATGACAAACTTGCACACTTTTTGCATCAGTGGCACTATTGTCCGGATCCAGTATCTTCTGAGAAAAAGATTAAGCCCAAACTCGTGCACAAATTAGGCATGGCAGTCCAAAGATTAGCCTTATTTAGCTAGAATGGGATTTACCTAACCTAATTTACTCCTCTCAATACTGACTACAAGCACAACTTGGGGTGACAATCATCTCCAAAGTTGTCTAACTCACTGATGCTCACATAAGTCTAACCCACAGAGATTAGGGCAGATAGCTCCATGGAAGCATTTTGCGAGAATTTCTTTCACTTTTCTGTCATTTCAGAGTTTGCACTTTTTGCATCCCTAACTGATTTGCACTGATTACCTCTATTCCTCTCGCTGGTGCTATGTCTACTCTACATAATATTAACGAGAAGGTAAGTTTTTCCTTGCAAATAAATTCCATAATTGCTTTAACCGATTTTCCCTTTTTAATAGAGATTTAGCCACAAATCTGTAATGATTTAGAGCAATTTGTTCATTATTCACAGTCATTCAGTAAATAATAAATATGAACTCAAACAGCTAATGGGCTACTGGAGATCTTTTCCTGTTGACATTTGCTATTATGATTCACTGGTCATGCCCTACAGTCTGGCTGTACAACCATGAGCTAAGAAGAAGGAGTACAATGAAAGACGGGATTTTTTTAAGGAAAAGAGGTTCTGCAAGGGCAAAGGAAAATGTTAGGGGAATAGGAGAAAGGCATTGGACAAAATGGGGACCAAACTCTTTTTTTCCTTATTCTCTTTTTCTACTACTTTGCATTGTAGGAGATACTCCTACCACATGTCTTGGATGACTGAGGACAGGAATTCAGGCTTTTGTAGCCAGAAAAAAATGAAGAAGATAGATAGTTATTTCTGAGGAGCTTAATTTTTTTACAGGCTGAGGTGGGCTATCTTTAATTTTAGAAGCTAATAACAATACCAGCAATAAAACCAGTAAATTATGCCCAGCTTAAATACAGCGCTTTTATGAGTAGCCTGAAAAATGCTATAAAAAGTTTCATTTGCCTCCTTCAGGATCAAGTCTTGCAATTACACATGCTCTGCAAAACCAATGCAGAGCATGCATGAGAGGAAGAAAAAACCAAAACACTTGCAGGAAGTTGTGAAAACTAAGGCAAAATTTTCTGTTGCTTACAATTATCAAATTATTTACCTCATTTTAAACACTACTTATGTGCGGGCACTTAAACTGTTCTTTTTAGTACCATTTTAAACTCTCAAAAAAGAAATGCACCCTTTCCCCTGCTACGTGGTTGTTCAAGCAAGAGGCCTTTACCGACGGGCATCGGCAGCCTAGGCTTAAAGTTGGCTCCGCTCCTGCCCGGGAAACGGAAAAAAACGCTCCTGCCTGTCAAAAAGGAGAGTGGGGTGAAGGGATTTAAAGCAGCCCCGGAGCCTGTGGGAGGGCAACGAAGTGACCTCCCGGTCACCGGAGTCGCGGACCAGCTCTCTATTCACTTGGCTTAATTGCGTCCCTAAACCAAAGGCTGCTGCCTTAAAGATTAAGGGATACGTTCAATTTTACACTAAAATCATGTGAGCACATCTTATTGTGCTGAGGTTTGGGAGAAAGTAAGGGGAATGACTGCGGACAAGGTTTTGGTTCCTCTTCTTGCAGTTTTATGCATCTGTGAAAGTAGAGAATAATCGTACACTGTGGGTCTCGTTTTTTTGTTCTTACTGTTTTGACGGTTGTATGTCTCTGTGTGTGTTTGATGCTTGAGTAAAATCTCTCTGAATAAACTGCCACTTACAGGTTGTGAAGTTCCAGCCTTCTGTTTGGAAGGTCGCATTTTAGGGGTAATTAGTTTTATTCATCCCATTTTAACGCAGTGGCGCACAAAACTCTAATAATGATTGATCTCCACCTCAGCGAGGCTGAATGCTGCACCAGTACGTATGTTGCCCATTAACTGCTAGAATTAAGACTAATAAAGCACCAAACTGTCTTCCTAAAAGGGCAGACTTCTCTAGCAGCAAAGCTGGGTTAAGGGGAGTTTCTCCCCTCAGAGGCACTGGTTCCCCTCCCCTACCAAAGTTTGCTGCTCCCTCATTGCTACAAATTCACCTGTTTCTCATCTAAATTGGACTAAAGGAATAGGCGGGATTAGAAACATTAGCAACTGGGGTTTTTTTTGAGGGTTACTTTTTAATCTGAAATGTTTTCCTGACACTGATGGCACAAAAGACTGGCTGAAATTGGGAATGAGTCATGGTAGGATGTATGGGAGCCTTGTAAACTGGGTAGGCAAAAACTTGAAGTGGAAGCATGTTCTGACGGAGTTACGGAGGTTAAGTCTGGATTTTGATTTAAGGTTTTTGCTTGTATTGTAATGGCTGCATCCTTGTAACACTATCGGTTCAGCTGGACGAATGCTGTCTCTCTTAGGTTGATTTAAGCCTGAAATCATCCCACTGAATAGGAGCACTTGTCTGCAAAAGGAATTTAGTGTGCTGTAAAAAAGTGTGTGAATTTACAGAGGGCTAGCTATGTTGCACCAGCTTGCTTTGTGGAAATCTGTGAAGGACAGCTTGATTCACATTCAAAGTGCAGTGAAATATCATCCGCAGAAACAAACACCGGACGAATTAACATGAAATAGCTAGGATGCTATAAACCCATATCCCAGCTTTCTGCCAATGCAGGCAGGGTCTCAAGAACTGCACTTGGGCAAAATTAGTACATGGGAGATCAGAATCATACTGCAGGAATTGCTCTTTCCAAAATGATACCTGTAATAACATATGATATAATGAAGGTGCAATGAATTTTCCTAGCTGACAGTATTAAAAATAACAATGTACACTGCTCAACTCTGGGATTGCTTTCCACAGTAATGTCAACAAAGAGGCTGAGATAATTTCCCCCTGCTGACTTATTTTTTCCAGCTAGATCAGTGAGCTCATCAGCTCCCATCTTCCGAAAAGCCAAGTGAAACTGCTAATCCGGACTCCCTTTGTCACAGGAGTTGCAATCAACCAGTTGTTGACTAAATACATGACCTGTCTCACGTGGCCTCCCCCAGCAGGCACGATTTTAACCCGCAACATCTAGTAGGTTCAAAGCGTTACTGAATAGGCAGGCAGAGGAAGGGAATTTGCAGCCAGTTGAAGCAAACATCTGGCTTCATACCTTGTTCTCACTAAAATAAGAAAATACTACAGCTAACCAAGATCCTTCAGCATGCAGACAGAATTAGCACCAAGCCTAATTTATACGACACTTTTCACTGACTTTACAGCAATTTAGTGGCATGGGTTGAGCCGACCAGTTAAGTCATCGTTAGCACGCTGTTGCAACAACCCGTGGGTTACTTTAACCACCGTCCACCTTTGTGGTCCATAAACGGTGCTGCAACACTACAGGTTGGCTGCGCGCGTGTCAGACCTCGAAGAGGGTGCGTAGCGTTGGACATCCCACCGCGCGCAGACTTGCCCGTCCCAAACGTTTCTGCCGAGCAAAGAAAATGCACTGCAAATCCTACTCGCTTTTCCTGCACTTGCCTGAGTATTTCTGGGAGCCCAGTTCACAGCGTAGAGTAAAATCCTATAGGATACTAACATCCTATAAGGTACTCATCTGATCAACCGCGTGTCCAGGCAGCAGTGTTCGTCTCAGGAGAATTGTGGCAAGGGGACTGAGGGCTGTAGACAGTTGCGTAGTCTTAAATGCATCCTCATTTGCAAAGTGAGCCAAGTCCCAGCCACCCAAGCACAGCCTGACTTCATTTCATAGCTCCAAGCCCAGGTTCAAAGGCCAAGTAAGCCTGAATGCTACGTGCAGGTGTGACACATGGATTAAGAAGAACACACAAAGAGCAATACGGGATGGGGTAAGCGTAGGCTGCACACGTTGCATTGCTTTCTTTACCTCCTGTTACACAGACCCTAAATATCTGTAGTGTAACTGAATTACAGGTATGACAACATACCTCAAAAATATGATGACAGTGCTGTTGCGTAGGTTCAGTATTTGCACTTGTTGTTTTAAAGACTACTAAATTTTACGCATATTATTACTAAGGTATACTATGCCTGCAGATGTTAACATCCAACTTGGGGTCTTCCCAAAAGAGAAGGATACTGAAATTAGATATGTCAGTCTGTTAGGCATCTAGGCATGATACCAGCAGCTCAATCTCTGGGATTGCTTTACATTTGGGTATTAGCCATTCACCCTCAACTGTCAGGCTGCTCTCTCCAACAGCACCGGTCATCCCAGTCTGAAAGCCCCAGGCACGGCCATGTATTCCTCAACTTACTGCCGGGATCAAAACCACGAGCGTCTTGGCACATTCACACCAGATAAAAATCTGCCTCAGTCTCCGGAGAGAGCGAGCTGTGTTTTGTGCGGTATCTACTTGGCAACAAAACAAGAGAAACCCAAATGTTTAATAATACGCTCCCAGTATCTGCTGCGTTTCACAGCTGTGGGCGGCTGTGCCCACCGCTGAAGAGAAAGTGTCCCCATACAACACGCCGTATTGGTTGGTGCCTGCAGAGGAGAAACCTTCAACCGGTGCTCAGAGCTTCACGCTATGAGACCACAACGTTATTTTTAGCCGTAGATCCTGCAGAAAGACTCTCCGCGCTCAAACGGGCTAATGCACAGGCAGGAAAACAGGGTGCGCGTCTGGAAATCCAGCACAAGGTTTATTATGCCTCATTTAGGTCTCGCGTAGCGCTGCCAAGCACAGCTTAAAAAAGGGGCTAGGTTCCTCCTAAGACTCATACGGATCTGCTCTACCGGAGTCGTTTTGATCCCAGTCTTCTGGCAATTAATGTCTGCCATAATATCCTACATTTTCTACGTTTCTAAACTTAACTTTTGGAAGTGCAGCATAGGATTAGCTCTCTGTTCCCCTGTGAAACGCTCTGTTTTGGTCAGGCGTGGCCCTTTCTGAGTTACACTAAAAAGTACACATTTGCACAAAGAATGCACTGACAAAAAGAAATCACCCTCATGCTCTCGGTCTCACCCTAAATGGTCGGGACACAGTCAGCAACACTTGGGGTACGTGATGCCCCCCAATTATAAACTCCCCAGTACTATCTTTTATCGTGGCAAACAAGCAACAACGCATTGATGTTTTAGAAAACGGTACGCATCACAAGCTAATTTTAAGAGCGTGATCTACATACTACTATTGAAACAAAAATCATTCTACATATAAATCCCTAGCTCTGACGAAATACATACACACGCACAAGACACATGTAGACATTCCTGTCATTTTTCTACCTATGTAAGGGGAAAAGAAAGAAAGAGAAGTATTTTAAATAAGTAGAATTAAACAACGCCTCAGTATTCATAGTCCTAGTCTTCACTACGATCCTTAATCAGCAATGGCAGTAACATGGTTTGCCACTTTTTATTTTTGGAGTATGTGTATTTTAAAGCTATTTGTTATAAAAAAACATCTTCTCACTTAACATTGCATTTTCAAATTATTTTTTTTAAACCATACCAAATTCAATACAAACTAATAACCTGTTATTATAATGATTATATGCGTAATTCAGCACGTGTGTGATTAATCTTGAATAGTCCCATTGATTTCAACAGAGTAAAAATTACTGATTTAGGCTTCGGGAAAATGTTGGGTTCTGCTTGGATCACCCTTTTTTAGCATTGAACCAATGTAATATTTGAGATTTTGTTGTTATAGTGATAGCAAGAATGTCAGATAAGCACATTTTAAAAACAGAAGTACATTTGAGAGAAAACTTGAGTGGCTCTTTTATTTTGAGAAAGACAGATAAGCAAGGCAAGTTATAGTTCAAAATCTACTTTTATATATAAAGTGAATATTTAATCCCACTTAAGAATCGTTAAAGGCTTGTTTTGGCATTTAAATAGCAGGCTGTCAACTCTGTTCAAACGTGTGACTCGCTTTCCTCTGTTCTCATGAAAGACCTGGCAAAAGTTAAAAGTCATATTTCGTTCAGCGCAACAGAAGGAGCTGCGCGTTAGCGAAATCTGGGTTTAGCTGCTGGAATATTTACGATTGCACGGCGCGCTCATCTACCGACTACCCAGACCTGGTGCAGACCCGGACCGAAAGCATTCGAGCCAAACCTGCGCCGTACGTGCAAGCCTGCGGTTTTGGGGCAAACAGGAGGGGAGCATCTAACTCCCGCTGGCCTTCAAAGGGTCTCCCTGCCCGGGAGACCCCCGCTCCTCCCAGTAACGCCTCTTCGCCGTCTTTAACTGGGAAACATCAGAAAAATATCCCCCGGCTGGTATTTGAAGAGACGGGGAGTAAGGCTTAGTTTTGCGGCGCGGAGGATGAGGAGGGCTGCTCGCCACCGCGGCTGGCCAGGGGTACGGACCCCGGGGATGCGCGGGGGGACCCAGGACCACCCTCTGCACCAGGGGAGCCACGCAGGATGGGATGCCGGGATAGTAGAGGAATGACAGATGTGGCCGGCAAGACGAATTTCCCCCATGATGTATGTACCTCAAGCCTCACTAGCCACGGAGGTGGTTAGAGGTAGAGTTATATGTTAAGTACTACCGGGCTCGTCTCGCGTATGGCATGCTTAGATTCGTATCAGCAGGCAAGATTGCAAACTGACTTTCCCCACGAAGGGAGTTTTTGACAGTTTTTATGCATGCTGTGTAAAAAAAATTACTTAAAGGCAAATGAAAGCCACCTGCAACCATCTGTGCAAGGTTAATGTTTACCATGTTACAGAATAGCCAAGTGACATATAGTACATGATAGCTCCTGAAGACAGAATAAGGCACAGTCAGTACATTTGGGGCAAAGTCATGTTTTAAATCTGTCTTAAATTTCTAAGCTCACAAGCTAAAATATCAATTGCTTCTAGGAGTGTTTTCCTAGTGGAATATGGATTAGTTTACCACACTTCACGTTCCCCTTTTCTAGTGAGAAAGCTGCAACCAAAACAACTGTCATACTGTCATACCCTTAAATTCTCCTTTTTAAGCGATGTTTGTCATTACTCTTACTCATAATATACAGATGAACCATATGTGAAACACAATGTTCAAAAAGTTGCAAACTTCAGTTAAAGCATAAAATACCTATTATTTTTACTGACACAGAAAAAAAAAAAAGAAATCATTGCAAGTTTGGCAGCACTCGGCTTGGGCTTTCCACCAAGCAACCAGACTTAACTTATTCCAATTGAACTTAATGCATCTCTGCCAGTGTCCTCTGCCAGGACGCAGAGGTCTCATGACCCGAAAATGGCAGGCCCCCTCCCTGGCACGCGGGCCTCTCGGCTATTGCCTATTTTGGGGGGATGCCACCATTTATTAGATGCACAAAACGTGCACCACCTCTCTCACAGAATGACCTAAAATGAGAAGTCACATCAGTGTCTGCTGACCTTCCCCAGGTCTTCATTGACCATCTGGGTGCCGTACGCAAAGTATACCACAAACATATATATATTTCCTACATGTGTATATAGAGATAGTAAAAGGTTTCTTTTCTCTAACCTGTGAACTTCCAATATATTTTCATACACGTGGCAGTTTCTCTTGAGGGACTTCACTACTTGAAGAAAATCAGGATGTCAGAGCCAAACTCTCAGTAACTTTGACTGTTTGGGACTTCTCTTGACAAGCCCTTGCATTAAACCATCGCACGCACTGACTCCTCTGCAGTTAAAAGAATGCAGACAGTAAAACACCTTTCTGCTACTGTTTGCATAAATAAATGCTCCTTAAATGCACTGCATCACCTGTAACACACTTTTCGTATGAAGTAAGTGCAGATTGGAGGACCACTGGTCAAGAGGCAATGCCTGATCTCACTCAATGATTGTACAGTACTTGGTTAAAATATTAAACTGTTCTCTGGACTGACTTCCTACAGCTACAGCTCCTCTTTTCCAAAGAGCATTATATTTACTGAGTCATCGACACTCTTCGGAAGCCAAGAAGCACGTATGCATGCAAGGATTTCACCGGGGTTGTGGCGGTGAGGGGGCAACATGGACGCATGTTGGCCGTGTTGCCATCGCACGTGGCCGGCTGCATGCTCTACTTGCTTTTTTTGCACTGCATGGGAAGGGGCTGGTACAAGAATCTAAAATACTCTGCCACCATTTGCATTTTAAGCCTATTTCCTTCCCATGCATTAGTGGCTTCTTGGTGTTTGGGTTCCTCAAGGGGCTTGGGGCGTCATCCTTCAGGAGGAGAACTGGAGAGAGAGGGAGAAGTGGTTAATCACCTTGCCTTTGGGTGGAAAAACACTGATTTTGGTGAGCTGACTCGTTGGTACATTGAGGGAGGAGGGGTGGCCTGGGGGCCTACTTCTGCTCTTCCCCACGAGGAACAGAAATGCCGGGTGATGCCTGAGGGACTGCAGAAGATGCAGGGCTGCTTAGAGAGCTCAGGAAGAGACTGAGGGACTGGGGAGAGAAAAAGGAGAGGAAATAGGAATGACTAGGAAAATGACATGCCTGGGATTCTGCTCAGGGTAGATAAAACCAGATTAATTTTATTTATTTCTTAGAAAGGGAACGAAAGGAACACAACACAAAATGTTTGAGGAGTATAACTGAGCTGTGCAGGGTTGAACTGGGAAAGACGAGCAGATGGAGTGACAAAAAAGCAAGCGTACTTCCAGGGCACTCTTGGAGTCCTCCGGCAGCGTGAAAAAAGCAAAAGATGAATGGTGGAAATCACTGGGAAATTTGAAGCAGCTGAGATATGACGGCAGGGTACGGTGGAGACCTGTTTGGGAGCCAAGGAAGTTATTTGAGAATATAGGGAAAAGGGTAGGAGCAACGGGCCCAGCTGTGGCTGAGGAGAGGGGAGGATGGGAAAGGAGAGAAATTAAAAAAAAACCCAACAAAATGGCAGAGGGGACACACTGGCGGGAGTGGGGAAAACAGGAGAAAAGATGAAGGAAGCTTAGTGAGACCAAAAGATGCAGAGAGCTATGCAGGCGTCGGGAAGGAGATGCCGTGGCCTGGAGCAGGGAGACGGGTGAGACCTGGTGGAAGAGGCTGCCAGGGATTGCAAACGGGATGGACGAGATGGGAGAAAGGGGCAGGGAGAGAAGCCAGCGGAGGGAGGACACGCTTCTTCCCAGCACGAAGAGACGGCAGAGGGGCAGCCGGGCAGGGAGAGCGAGAAAACTTAGCTCGGGGGATGAAAACAAGAGGGACTCAGTAAGCTTCACATTTTTATTAACTGACAACAGGAAAATCGGTGGAAAAGTACTATACAAAGTCAAACATTTGTGTGTGTGTGTGTTACCTTTGTGTGTGGACTGAAGGGCACCGGGGAGACCTGCGCGGGGGCTGGTTCTCTCTCTTTGAAACTCTCTATACGTAACCAATGTTGACACTTCAGTTTTATTGAATATAGCAAACACTTGGGTGCTTGATAGGGAGGATAATGAATGCTTTTAGGGCGTACAAATTTGGCATATGTTGCAATTCCCTGCCAGCATGTTCTTCCAGAAAACTGAAGAAGGAGCCGGGCCGGGCACCTTATGGGCACCAAGGTGCAGCTCCAGTGGCCACACGTGCTGGTACGTGCTGGGCCCAGCACCCTCTCAGGGTTTTTGCGCTGGTTGTTACCTGCCCTGCTTGGTTTAGCTACCTCCTGCCTCCGTGGTCCCTAACCTTCAGCAATCCTCTCGCTTGCCCTCCTCTGCTTTTTCACTCCCGTCACCAAACGCGCTGACCTCCCCTCTTCTGCTGTCTCCTAGTGTTTTCCTTCCGACCTTCTTTCCCAGCTGTCTCCGACCTCCGATCCCATCTTTGCTGCTCCCATTGTTGCATCCCCCGTGCAGACACCTCAGCCCACTCCTCCACCAGCACGGCTCTCCCCGAGGCGAGCCACGTGCCAGATGCGCATCCAAAAATTTTGTGTTTCCGAGAAGCGATCGGCGCTCCTCTGCATCTGTGAGGTGCTCCTACGAGCCCTGGTACCCCCACGTACCTCCCAAAGCGTTCCGCACCTCTCTCCCGCTCCTGTCCCCCCTCCTGCAGCCCCGTGCCGTCTCCTTCTCCCCCCGACTTTCCCCCCACCCAGGACTGAAGCTCAGGAGGACCCTGCCTGGGTCCTGCCCGAAACTTCCACCTGCTCCTTCCCAGTCCTCCCTCCCTGGACCTGCTCCGTTGGCCGTTTTCCCCTTCTCTCCTCCCAAAAAGGGCGTACGGACAGGGCAGGACGTGATGGGAAGTCGGAGGGAAGCGGTAAGAAGAGGTTTTCGCATTCGTCCCTGTTTTGCTGAGTTTCGTCCCTGTTTTGCCGAGTTTCACCCAAGGCTGGCCATCGTTTCCCTTCACAGCACGCTGCAAGCTCAAGCCGCTCTCGTAACCGCTAACTGGTTTTCCCCTGCCAGCATCGGCGGCTAAATATAAGCCCGTGGAGCCAGCCCTGCGTCCCTGCCCGTATCTGGCAGCGCCTGGCATTCCACCGCGATTTCACAGAGCCGATGCTTTTCACGAACTTGGCAGCTGAAGAGA
This sequence comes from Aquila chrysaetos chrysaetos, assembly GCF_900496995.4. NCBI lineage: Eukaryota > Metazoa > Chordata > Aves > Accipitriformes > Accipitridae > Aquila > Aquila chrysaetos. Next base: position 45,169,563 of record NC_044010.1, read on the forward strand.
GCCGCCTCTCCCCGAATAAGCTGTAGGAGTTTCTGAAGGAACAGGAAACAGATTGCTAGTTTTCTCTTCAGTGCAAAGGGCAACGCTGCAATTTTCTTTTGAGTCCCCCAGTTAAATGCCGCGCTCCACCTCTGGGAAGTAAAAAAAGTCACGCCAGAAACTCGTTCAGCCAGCGCTGCTTGCTGTCCGACGGTTTGTTTGGTAACACTGTGGGGTGTTTTTGAGGAAACTGGTTGTTTTTTAAGGATTGGCAGTTATTAAACAGCATTTAATGTGTAAGGGAAACTTATGATGAATACGTTAGCATCTGTGCCAGACCAAACATCTGTAGTTTTTAACAGAGCAGGCAAAAGGAAATCAGAATTTTCATTCTGCTTTTCAGCTGACACTATAAATCAGCTATTTTAAATTCAACCAAATTGAAGAACTTAATTTTTTTGTTCTTAGGGTCAAAAATGGATAGTGAAGTATTCCACATGAACGAGACATGTGAGTAATCTTGTCCTTAAATTACTTGTTTACACACCGATAAATGTGGATGACAGTTTTAAAAAAACCACAGAGGCATACGCTAATTCAAAATACGCCCGGACGAACGGTGGGAGCCTGCCAAGTGTCACAGGTTTTAGGCTTCAATTTCACGTTAGAAGTACCGGTATAAATCCAGAGCTGAAGAAAACAAGTTCCCTGCTTGACTTGACAAGATACCCGTAGAGAAGAGCTGCTGCAGCCAACCTGCCCTGCTCTGCTTGCTCGCCCCTGGCTTCAGTTTTGGCCATTCGGTTAGCAACCAGCGAGGGCTAAAAGGAAACGTGCCACTACGTAAAAATTGTCACAGTAGTGACATACTCAGGCTACATACAGTCATCAATGCCTGAGTTACTCTGACTTAATGAGTTACCTTTCTTGAACCGAGTTACAGTAACCTGCCTTAATTAAAGAGTAAAATAAATCAGAATAAACTACCATGAAGGTGATTAAACCCAACGCACAAAGTGTTCCAACCAGTATGTCATATTTAACACGGGGGGTAGGCAAAAGATGTTCCTGTCTACACTTACACAGTTTGAGCTTAGGAGTGCAACTTGGTAAGCCACGGTAATTCAATAACTTCAAATTGTCCTACTGATGCAAAAGCTAAGGATTCAACACCTACAGAGGCTGGTACCCTTCACGATGGCTTGTTTGCTCTTGGAAATGGCTGATGCAGAAGGGATGTCACAGAAAACAGGATGAATGAAATTGAGCATTACAGAGCACATTGAACGGACTATTTTGCAGACATACTGCCTACATTATTAGAATGGCCTTGTGGCTGGACAAACTACTTGAACTATTCAGAGAGTAATTCTTGAAAATATGAAAAAGTCGGTAATTGCAAAACGTTGCCGACCAACTTTAGTCAATGCGTCTTGGAAAGGCAGTGATGGTCTCAAGATGAACTTAATGAAGAGGAGAGATGGTGTCAGATAAACAAGCTATAATTCAGCAAGGATAAGGGCAAACTTCTGCATGCTGGTTGGAATAACTGATTGTGCAAACAGGGTAGAAAGTGGCATGAAGGATCCGTGAATTACCACGTGCCACCAACCAAAAGCCAACCATTTCGTACTGCTGAGGAAAAAATGAATGTCATATGGGGATGTATGAACAGGAGTGCCATATGCAAGATGTGTGAAATCATCCTCCTACTCCACTTGCTGCCGAAAGCCTCAGCCTGAATCCTGCGCCCAGATTTAGGCACCGCACTCCACAAAGATGTGGAGCGGCCAAAAGCAAGAAGATTGCTGGAAGTCTGGTAGGCATAGTCTGAGGAAACCAGGGATGAAAGGGAAGAGGACCGGGCAAGTAAAAGTGGTCCCAAGTATGCAAAGGAAAAGAAAATAAACTGTTTTCCAGATGCAGTAGATAAAAAAGGACAGCTGAGTTGCAAAAGGGGAATTGAGGTTAGACATGATGCAACTGCCGTAGCGGTAGCGCAGTGAGACGGAGGGGGAAGCGGCCCAAGGAGGAGACAAAGTGCAGGGCGAGAAGTATCTGTCAGGAAAGACGTCATCTTGTCCTGCGGCAGAGGGCAGATGATGTCTGGAGAGTGTGTCCCCCCCGCCGGCTCCGCGATGCCGATGAAAAGTTAAAAATCCTCACCTCCTGTAAACCGGGGACACTTCATTAATGATTTATAGCAGTAAAGGGGCCTTGCCTGAAATGTGTCCAGTGTAATCATTTTTTCTATCTAATTTCTGCTTTTAGCCATGAGATTATGAGTAATAGCTACGGGGCTACAATGTTAGCCAGAAATCCTTTAGCTTTCTAAAGGTCAGTTAATCTGTGATCTAATCTGATGGTCACTGAAATTAAGTGGAAGCAGTTCAGCGGGCTATAATGGAGGGTGGTTTGTGTCTCTAGCCTTCAGTTACCTTGGGTTAAGCCATCCTTTATAAGCAAAACAACATATAGGCATGAAATAAATTTTGAAACGCGTGCTGAATCCTGTTGTACTGCGGGGAAAAAAAGGACACCCTGCCTTTCTAGCTATCTGCTGGTTTAAAACAGTTCTCATTAAAAACTCCAGAACTTCTTCAGTGCCTTCTGTTCACCTGTTGATATTCCTGTCCCTCGGGAGACTTTATGCGGGTGGGGAAGCAGGCAAGATTCACACAAACTTGGCTGCTCTGTCTTGACTTGTTCACAGTGAGAGCTGAGCTGCATATTTGAAACTTACTCCTTTTAAGAGTGGAATACTTCAGCTAAGCAAGACCAAAAAAAAAACCCCACCAAAAAAAAAAAAAAGGAAAAGAAAAGCAGAGTTGGCTATACAGCTCGGCAGTTAAAGGAGCACTAAAATAGAAGTGTGAAACTTTTCATAGTTATCTGTAAGTCTTAGAGGATTTCAAGTCTCAGCATAGTCACTATTAGCGAATTAAAGATCTGAAAGGTTGTCTCAGCGAGCAGATGCTTTGATCCCTAAACAGAGCTAGTATTTCCTATTTTTGAGTCGCTTTCCCCAGGTACTTCCATTTCATATGGCTGCACTTCAGACTGCTTTTCTACTACTCTTGCAACACATCTGGAAATCCCCTCCTATGTAATATTATACGCAACGTACACTACTTGATTTGAGGAACTGAATTTTATAATACATGCACAAGCATAAAAACCCACAAAAGAAAGCAAAGACTCAGGTCAGAAAGCTAGCCGCCTTTTGACTCCGACTTTCTCACGCTGCATTTCCTCTAGATTATGATACAGTTTAATTTTCATGGATGTCATCTGAAAATGAGAGCCGATATAATGTAGCTGAATCCTCTTTGTCACCGAATATATTCTGGACATTAACTGGTAGCGCGATGCACTGAAGCATAGTCTTTAATTAAAGTGCAACAATACCACAGCTACAGTATGGGCACGGCATAGGAACCTGGCGCTGGATATAAAGATAGCTGTGCCGAAACGTTTCGTATCGCTACACGATGTGAGTAAGTCAGCGGAGACACTCTTACACTTGAAACCTGAAGTATTACTGAGCACTGATTTTCAGCTGGGGAAGCTGCGATCCAATCAATGCATGTATTATTCTCCACAAATGAATAACGGCGTGAACGAGGGCATATTAAACACCTACAGCGCACAAAGCTTTTCACACCGGTTAGGAACCAAACACAAACAAAGAGGCTGCGAACCCTCCAGAGCTCTCGTTTTGTCTCCCGTGAAGTCCTCCCGCCTGTTTGGATAACGGTGCGCGGCATCCCCACAAACACCCTGGTGGTGCCAAGAGGAGAGGGCACCGATTTCGGGTCGGGAGCAAGCTGACCGCCCTTCTCTCCTCCTCTTTCTTTCCTACCCTCGAGGAAAACCAAACCAAACCACCCCGTACCCCACAGCGAGCGTAGGCGGTGCGAAATCCGGGGAGATGAAGACGCCTCTGCCGGCACCAGAGCCAGGGATGCGCTGGCACATACCGGACGGGTCCGTCCCTGACCGGGGGAGGCAAACCCCTCCACCCCAGGGCTGCGCAACCCTCCCTACGCTCGCTCAGCCGACAGAGGGGCTTCAGGAGAAACACAACCCAAACCCGACCACGGCCCTTATCCCGCGGACAGTCGCCTGCCAAGCCGGGACAGCACGGCTCCGCTCTCCGAAGGAGCCAGCGCTCTCTCAACGCCCAACGCACGCGGTCCCTTTTGTTTGCCGGCGCAGCCGACGCTGCCGTTGCGGCACGGGGAACCTCTGCGAAGGTTTCCGTCCAACGCCGGCCACCAAAACCAGAACCAAACATCCACAGAAAAGCAGCAGCCGGGCTCCCCCTCTGCGCAAGGCACGGCATTCGCACGTCCTTGCTCCTCGCTACCGCGCAGGCATCGCATCCTACGGCAGGGTGCTACGCCAGACCGGAGCCCCAGGCGTGATTTTAACGTCCCGGCGCGGTACAAACGGTTTAGGAAAAGATTGGGCAGCGTTGCAGGGAGGAGGCACCGGGAGCCATGCAGGGCAGCTTCTCCGCTTGCTGGGAAATGCGTCAGGGAGGCACAAACACACAAAAGAGAGAGGAGACAGGAGATAGTTACCTAACATGACGAAGGGGATTCCCAGGAAGGTGGAATTGTATTTCCCACCAGTGAGATTGATGATCCCAGCTGCAGTCAGGGTGGCAAGGGTCACGGTCAGCAATCCCAGCAGGCCAAGCCAGGGTTTGCTGCGGACACAATCCTGCATGGAGCAGCAGAGAATGGCCAAGGTGACCACAAGGACCAAGCTTGTGATCAGGTAGCGTTCTGACACCCTGCTCGTCTTCTGGAAATCCTCCTTCAGCGAAGAAGAAGTGAAAGGATACATTTTGACTTTCCTGTTGGATTTCTGGAAAAGTTCAACAGTGTCACAAAAAATGGATTCCCACTTCTCTGCCACCATGTCATTCAAGGAGTTGATTGCCTGCAAGTAGTAGGTGAGCTGAATGGCTTCTGCAGACTTCACCCGGTCTTTGCTGTGCACAGTAACCCCACCAAGCTGATGCCCGTTATATACTTCCCTGCCATCCTTTAAGTGAGTAATCGGATAAGTGATTGCAAAATTAGTTCGATTAGAAGAACGAGCAGCCTTTAATTCCTCCAGTACATGCACTATGTCGTCCACTATGCATGTCTTGTCATTGTTCAGGATACATATATGGGCAAACGTGTAATTGAAACCAGGTCTTTGAACTTGGATCCTGGTCACAGCAGAGTGCAACTACAAGGGAAAGAGAAATCACACACGTTACTCATCAATTCATCTCGCACAGTAGCAGCCAGAACAACAGCGTCTCCTCACCTCCGTCCCTTTCCTATTCGATCTAAGCAACGACAACAAAAGTTCTGGTGACTGCAGTATTAATAGCGCGCTCATTGCAAAAAAAAAAAAAAAAAGGAAACATGCACTAAAATAGCAGTATTATTCCCCTACGTCCTTTGCTGGTCACTCGGGTGTGCTGTGACTTGCATCTGTGCCATGGGCATCTGCCGCTTGGCCTCTCTAAATAAGCAAACTCAAAAGTTCCGCGCCTCCACTTGCACGCGATCTGGGCGGACATAAAAGCGAGAGCTACAGCCCGACCGTGTCCGGGGACGCCGTCGTGCTCGGGATTGCCAAATTCCTCTCTCGACAGACAAACTTCAGGTGCAGAAGGCAGAAGGGCACCGTGACCGGGGGTGCTGCCTGCGCGGTGCCCAGCTGGCAGCTGCACGGGACTGGGACTCACTGGGACTAAAGGGCAGGTCACAGCTGCACGTCCTAAGTGTAGAGACTGTCCCCATAGCAGGAATAAAACGGCTGGCATCGATGAATTTGCCCTCTTTTCCCCTCCATCTTTCCCCCATCAAATCCTCAGCAAATGCGAGAGCGGGAAGCAATGGCAGAGACTGACACTGGTTTTCTCTTCCTCTCTCTGAGACGTTCTGTTAATCGGGGTAGGCCCCCTAATTTTAGGGCCTACAGGTTATTACCGCTTATTTTTTTGTCTAGCAGCTCTTAGTGCAGCCTCCTTTGTAAGTTGTTTTGCATCCTTCTGAAATTTGCCATGCCTGAGCTCTAACCCAAAGTGCATTCCCTTAGTTTTGAGCATCAGAAGGGCAGAAAAATTACCCTCGTCTTGAAAAAATATAGAAAACCCTTGCAACTTTTTCTGAATTCCACACAGCCCGGTCGCTCGGGCGGCCACGTCTGCTGTCGTGGGGGGAGCAAATCACCGGGTCTGCTCTGAGGAACTGCACGGATTTATCCCTCGGTCCCTCTTACACCGAGGGAAATGGTCGTAGGAGCATTGCAAAGGTGTGGTAACAAAAGCAGGGCTGATAAAAGAGAAGGAGAAGCCGTCCTTCACCTGCAAAGCAGGGACGCCACGGCTCTTCCACGGAGCTGAAGAGCCAAATTAAGAACGACTCTAATTTCTTTTCCTTAAACAGGGAAAAGTTATTTTCTGCCTTCAGATTTTGAGCAAGACACAGAGAACTGGCTACAGGGACACGATTCCTTTTATTTCTACTTGCACATGCTGTTTTTCGCTGTAATCCAAAGAGGGCAGGAGGCTCTTATGCCCAGTAAAGAGGCTGGGATTAGGTGATATTTAATGGAACTGGTTCCTTGCTGAAGACAAACTGATTAAAAAAAATAGAAGATAGGGTACACGGGAGCAGTACAGCTTATATACTCATCTGGTGGCAGTGGACAAAACGTCTAATAATCATGGCTAAAATCCTGCGTCTGCTGAAATTAAATAGTCCTAGTGACTTTTGTATGCTATTTCAGACCTATTTGCAGAAAAAAAACCCATTAATATGATACTATGAATCTGATTGTTTTGTGATTACATTGCATAATCTGTGATGGGTATAAATTCAGTTATGTTCCATCCGTTCCTCAGGATGATGACATGATACAGGCAAAGATTACAAAATTCCTATATTCTCATCTTGTTTCTCTAGAAGCTTGGGGGTGTATTTTTCCACATTTCAGTAGTTTTTATTTTTGACAGAACAACAGTTCAATATTGACATTAGAAAGATAGGTTTGAGAAATGAACTGAACCAACAAATGTTTTCACAGTACTGCGAGAACACAATACCTGGCCATGGTGAGAAGCAAAATTCCCCATCGTGGTGGGAGAACAAATAACTGTCTCTGCAACAGATTAGGGGCTTTTGCACAACTTTCTGCTGAAATGAAACAAAAGATTTGCGTGCCAAAGAAATGAGCCTGTATGGGGAATTCTTCCCGTCTTTCCAGTTTGCATCTGCAAAGCTCCACTTTGCAAGAGCTGTTTTGGGGTACAAATTCAAATGTATGTCATTACAGTTTGGGGAAAATGCCCTGATTTACTGAATCAAAGACAGATACCTGGTTTTAAATTTTTTACAGTGGCAGCTGGGATATGGTTTTCATTGACAACGGTGGTAAAATCAGATGTCGTGTAACGCAGAACAGCTGAGGACAACTGGGAGGGCTAGAAGGAATTTCCTGCCTATATTAGACTCACAATACAACTCCTTCAGAGAGGATCCATCGAGTGACACGATGCCGAAGAAACTAAACCGTCACGCAACTTTTATCACACAATGTGCGTTGCTATTTACCTACCCTGCCTCACTGCTGCATTTGCTTCCTTCTCCCTCTGAAGCACTTTCTTTTAATATTTAGGTTATAAAATAACCTCATCTGTGGCAGCCGTTACTTCGTCCTTACCGAAAAGGCTAGAAGCTAAATGTCATCCCTAAAATACTCATTTCTTCTTGGAAACGATCATTTCAGGCGCAGGAGCCCGTTCTGCGGCGGTGGCCCGGTGCTTCTTGCGAGGTCGTGCCGGGCTGGACCGGGCACGGCGTGGGGGGGACCTGCCCATCGCCCCTCCCGGCGATGGGGCTTTGGGGACCGGAGGGGAGCAGGCAGCCGGCTCCGCGTCCTGCCACGTCCCCCGGAGCCGGCCGGCTGGAAGCTCGTGCGGTTTAGAGGAGCTACGAGATGTACCCCGAGCTTCGCCAGCGGCCACAACATTCGGTCTCGAGTTGGAGGCAAAGAGCCAAAGAGGAGGAAAACCTGCCGTCCCCTCCATCCCACCGGAGTACGCCCGGCGCCGCCCCAGCGCGCCCAAGGATTCAGCTCCGGGAAGCCCGACTCGGACTTTTCATCCTCAAGACAAACGCATCGCTTTTTACCTGCTTTTTCAGACCAGATCCTAGGAACCCCCCCCGCCGTCGCCGCAGGGCAGGGGTGCACGGCAGCGTGGCCGCAGGCTCTCTCTCTCCCCCTTCGCTTGCCCGTGGCAGCCCGCGAGCCCCGCCGAGCCCCGCAGTCCCACGGCACTCTCCCTTCTGCTGCCGTGCCGGGGATTCACCTGCGGCCACGCGGATTTTTCCACTCGCGTCCAGAGCCCCGGGAGACCGGCTTCCACAGAAGACAGAAGGTCCGACAGGTTACAAGGGCACGTCCTACGAGCGCGAGGGATTGCACGCGCCGCAATTCGGCTTGCCTGCGGTACGCCAGGAGGTCCCGCAAGAAAACTTCGGTTTGTTAACGGGAGATGGGAAAGGCTGTTGCGCGATGGGGACAACATTAGCGAGACGCTAATGCGTATTGCACTCCTCCTCAGCGCAGCGGATTTTAACAGCAAGTAACCATATTCTGAATAAACCTGGCACCTAGTACTGGGACAAACGACTGACCACCAGGTTCTCATTTATCCAGCTGTTTTCTCATCCCTACCGAGCCTATTAGGAGAAAGGGAGATTTAAAGGAATAACAAAAGCTGAATGAATGGTTTTTCTTGAAGGAAGATATGCACTGCTTGCTCACTGCTCACAGCTTTTCCAGCTAGCTAACGGTGCAAGGAACCAAAAAAGCGGTTTACCGCTGCGATGCCAGAGCACTGCAGTGTGAGAGCTGCACGGCATCGCCTAAGCTCCCTTGGCACGGTGGCACACTGTCCCCGAAAGCGCTCAGGCACAAAACAGTAACTTCCACCTCCCCCTTTCAGTGTCGTTTAAACAGGGACCACCACTTGCGATCCCCCTCTCCTTTCCGAAAATGGTGGTTATGTGTGTCCCGTGCCATGCCAGAGATTTCTGGAACAGCGTTTTCTCTTCCTTCAGCCTTTAGCCATCTGTATTTGGTAACATCTTGGTCTCGGTCTGAGTCCCATGCTCACTCAGCTATTTATTTTAGACAGAGAGGAAGGATGGCTTCGACGGACAGACAAATCCCTTTCTGCAAATACCTCCCGTTGAGGGCTGCATTGCTCTCGCCTCCACACCAAGCCACGTTTCAGCCTGTGGCGGAGCCGACAGATGAGAGGTGGCGAAATCGCCGTGCCCCGCCGGCTGGTTTTGCCCGTGGGCCCAGGAGGGGATGCCAGCAAGCAAAAGCTAAAATCCTTCCACTTATCCTGGGCTAAACCATTTGCTCCAGGGCCTCAGAGAGCCGCGGCTGCAAAGATTTCTTCAAGCTGTTTTTGGCTGCCGATCCTCCTACCTCTGCCATCAGCACAGGAAGGCAGGCACTGGGAACCAGAGCCGCCCCAGTAAGCTCAGTTTGGCTGCCCTGGGATGGCCAAGCCCCGCACTGGGCTCTGCGAGACAGCTCTACCCCGTACAGAGCTTGGCACAACTTTCAGCACTGGCAGCAAAGCTCAACCTGAAGGCAAAGGGGTTGTACTTGGAGACGTCTATTCGGGACCGAAAGGAAAGCTTGATTTTATTCTTAAGTCCGTGCAAAAGATGCAAGGAGCTACAAAAAGGGGAGAGGAAAACCTCTAGCCCCTTTGCTTTGTCGAGAAGTCCTTTCTTTAATTCAGAAGTGAGCAGGTATTACCGGAATTTTGTCAATTTAGGCAGGTAACACAAAAGTCTGCAGCCTCCCTGTGAAGCAAACAGATCCCATCGCAGCAGGGAAGGGTCAGAAACTGCTGATTCATTTGCAAAATGGCCCAATCCCAGAAATCCCTTAAGCCCACGTTACACAATCTGCTACCCCGATCAAAGCCACGGGCAAAGGGGACGAGGCACGAGGACCCAGCGATGGCCACCGGCGTCCCCGAGCAGTGCTGCCTCGCTGGCGGCACGGCGCTGCTCCCGGCGAAACTCCACGGTGAGAGCGGCAGCAACGCGCGACGGGGCGCTTCGCTCCTGCCAAGCTCCTGCTCCCAGCTCGCGGAAAGACATCCCGACTCCCGTGGGAGCTGGGTCAGAGTCGCAGCCGCCGTTTTTGATGTTAAGGACGTGTACGGCTGCCTCCTGCTTATCATACGTACCGCAAAAATGTGTTTGGTTTTGCTGCTGAGCGCTGACGTGCGGTGTTTTATAGGGGACATCGCTCATCGTAAGGACTTGACTACGCTTTGTTACTTGACATACAGTCAACGAATGGCCAGCTAGACAAAACTAGCCAGATATACGGATGTCCTCCCGAACTGTGAATGACCTGGCACATACAGAGACATGTTTTACTCAAAGGAGTAAGATCTTTGCAATGCCATATTACTTGTTGTTGTTGTTGCTATTATTTGACTCTATTCAGTCTTCCAGTCTACGGCTGATGGTTCAAATTAAAAATGAGCTTCACTTTAGTCAGTGTTGCCAACTCTTACAATTCTTTTTACTGTCATTTTCACCAAGTCTGGTTTTTCTCTGAGCCTTGGAGCCTGAAGTATTGTGATTTTTTTTTTTTTTTTAAAATCTCAGCTTTCATTAAAGAAACAAAAAAAAGTCAGATCTCACGGTTATGGAGGAAAGCCTGAGAAGGCTCAAAAATAAAGTGAAGAATGAACTCACTAGCTATTACTGCTTAAAATCTCATCACTGTTTTGGGTTCAAGACTGAAAAACTAGAAAGCAGGAGGAAGACAATGATTTCAAATATAGGCTTCATTTTCATGTGAAGCTGGTTTACTCTTTTGGTAATTTTTACAGGTAACTTGTGCCAAGGAAAACGAAGAGAAGAAAAAGCCCTTAATGGATAGCTATAAATTTCTCCACTTTTCCTGTGATCTCAGTAATCTCTGGCATTTCATATCTTTGCAGAGAGCTTTTTTATTCACTTTAAGAGATGGCGTCAGTCAAAACGTAAAAGGGTTATGAGGGAGAAAAGACTTCCACAGCTCCCAGCTTAACTCACGAAAGAAAACGCTGGAAAGAGAATGGATCCTAAGGGCTCAGGATAAACTTTAGAAGTTGCGGCTGGAGAGCGTGCGGCGAGGATCGCTATGGGTAGCTGGGCTCTTTTTCTAGCAGTCCTACAATCGGGTTTCCTGAAGAGACGCTAAGATACTAATTATGCAAGCTATGTCTTTTCGCAACTGATTTTTTCAGCTGTCCAAAACACGGTGAATTATGTTTTCTCCAAACAATTTTCATGTAAATAAAATCTAAAAATTGTTCAAACTACAAGCCATCAACTGTGGGACAACTATTAGTGTTCCAAGTGGCAGATGTGACTGCATTTACATTTCCATCTGCCTTCTTGGTAGCTACAGAAAATTGCTAGATACGATTTTTCTTTTCTGATCTGAAGCGGAGAAGCTTTTCTAATCAATACCATCTTAATTCTGACAATCGCCCAGGTAATCCTGCCTCAAATTTGTCCCACCGAGAGAATCCCACTCCGCTTTTCGGGCCGACGGCTGCCGGAGGACGGGATGCCTGGGCAGCAGAAACCACCCTCCGCGGCCCGGCGCGCGGCTCCGAGATGGATTTTTGCACGATGGGGGAAAAAAAGACGAAAACTTCGCTCCCGCTCTCACCAAGGGCTCCTCCAGCAGAAGGGTGACCGACGGTCCCTTCCTCGCTGCGGGGAAACCTCAAAAGCCGCCAAGTCCGCATCCCGTCGCGTTAAGGACTCGGCTCCTCCTTCTCCCTTCCAAGAGGAGAGAGGGAGTTCTCCGGCTGTAAACCCCGACTCGAAGGGCAGGGCCCGGTCACAGCTTTTGGGAATCTCACCGGAGAGCCCCGTCCGCTCTCCTCGAGCCTGCCGCGGGGCGGTAGGGAAGCATCGCAGCCGCGGAGGGAGCCCCGTCCCAACCGGCGCTGCCGGAGCGGGGCAGGGAGGTGGCGGGCACCGGCGGGATGCGGTCGTCATCCCCGACGCCGGCAGCTTCGGGACTTCTGCTCCGGCCACCGGCCGGTGCCGGCGGGAGAGATCAAACCCTCTCGCTCGCAGGCACCGCGCCGAGGAGCTGCCGCTGGCACCGGGAGCTCGGGGGGGGTGGTTTCTCGTCCACGCTCCCACGCTGTCCTTGCAGCGTGCTATTTATCTTCCTTCTTCCCTGGCTGTGCCCACATCTTACCTGCGTATCTTAATTCTCATCTGTTTTCGCATAAGATACGTTTTAGCCCTGCAGCATTGTGCTGCTATGACAACAGGCTTGCACTTCTGCTGCCTTCACACCCTTGTTTTTCTTGTGTTAGGACTCTTCCCCTCATCTTACAGCCTTGCTCTAAAGACATGACTTCATCCTTTTTTTTTTTTTTTTTTTTTTAAGCAGAATTCACTATTTGTTCTGTTGACTGTTTCCCTAGAAGTGTTTTTAGTGCCAGAGATACCTCGAGAAGGTGGAGACCTACTATATCCATTGCTAGATCCACAGTTGACTGCCTGTGTCCAGGCATTTGGAAGTAGTCGAAGTTTTAAAATAAAGGATACCTTGCGTTAGCCAGGATTGCGACAGACCGAGCTTTCGGCTCTGCTGAGCAACCAGAACCCGCTTCCACCCACTTTGAAAATAATGGCCTAAGCGTGCCATGTTTGTGCAGCAAAGCAATTGGAAACGCCACAGACATGGGAACATAAATACGGTTATTTCCTCCACGGGCTTCCTCACGTGTAGAGAGTAAGTGAGGAAATCCGGGAAGACCGTAGACAGAGCATGGAGGCACACACATTAACAGGGACTTAACAATTAAGGAGCAGAGAGAGGAAATAAACCCCCAACAAGTATGAGGTCTACAAAATTTTGAAGTTAAACTGTTTTGTTCTGCAGTAATCAGAAGTTACGCAGTTCTTAAATAAATATGTCCTTAAACACAAATACCTAATTTTACTATTTGTTTTCATCTTCAAAGAGATCTTGAATCAGTTATCTAGATCTACTGATGGCCAGTTTATATGAGAGGGGTGACGTATAACCGCTGTCTGAAAATACGCAGTTAGGAGAGGTTTCTTTAAAAAAAAATAACCCCTCATCTACAGATTTTCATAGAGGCAAACCGCAAATACAATCCCCTTCAGTAAGGAGCCATGTTACATTTCAATCCCTTTTCATCTTTACATCTTGTCATCTTAAGTGGAGTTTTTGCCAAAAAAAATATTAGTACTGTGTTATTGTTATAAACACAATAACGTAAGTGGAAAAGAGGATATTCTTCTGCAAAAAAAGGAAACCTTTCATTTAAAAAAAAAAAGTCTTTTGTAGTATAACGCAGTTAACTCACTGTAAGTATAGAGAAATGAACAAGCTCAAAAGGATGGGTGTCTCAAATTCCGGCTAAATCAGAATGTATTTTCTAGGGTTCAAAAACCTGGCTAGGTCTGTATTTCCAGTGAGTCTGTATGCCTTCAGCCTACCAAGTTTCTAGCTGCAAGTGGAAATACCACCACGAAATGGTAGGGGGCTGCTCTAACACTATTTTTAGGTGGGATTCTAGGCTTAGACGATTTCTACAGACTTTACATAATCACCTGAGCTTCTGCATGATGGTCCACACCAAATACCCCAAATATTTTTTGTTTCTCCAAGCAGTTCTTGGAAATACAGGGGTAAAAGCACACTTTCTTCAGTTAGGTGTTTTTACTTCCTACCTCTGCCTCTCCTGAAAGAGTGAAATCTTGAGGAAGAAAGGTCCTGCACGCTGACAGCACAGGATGCCCGTGCCCTGTGCTCAGCTACAGAGCAGGTACGGCAGCGAGTAAAATTTCGTTATTGCCCTCCCACAGTATCTCGGTCTCAGGATGCATCTCTCGCGTATCCGAGACTCCACCGAGGCTTTTTGTTGGATCATCTATTCAAGGCCAGAGATTCAGGATATGCTTAGGTTTCTCCCTTTCTTCTGCAAATGACTACGCCAGCTGGAAACGCAGCGTTGGGATGGCAGGCCTAGGATGGTTTAAGCATTTATGGGGAGTTGTGAGAACTATGGATGGAGATTTCTTTAAAGAAAAAAAAAAAAAAGGAAAAAGGGTACTTGGCATCATCTCCAGGTCAAAACTATTATATAAGGCAGCCACACACCTCCCCGCTGACGAGCAGGAGAGACTTTGTGTGGAGCAGCTTGTACATTCAGCACGACCTGCCGCTGTCGCGTGAGCAGCCAGCGTCGCGCTGGCAGGTTCCTGCTGTCACCGGGGAGTCCGACGGCAGCTCCTGCTCCGGGAGCTGCCGCTTGAGATCCGGGCCGGAGACAGTCGTGAGGCTGAGCCCTCCCCTAAATCTCTTCCCAGTCAGCCAACAGGGTATGGTGCAGCAGTGAGTTTCTCCGGCTGGTAACTTGCCCACGAGGAATTGCACTAAGCTAACCAGAGTGTTTTAGAGATGCCACCAGAGAAGTTATTTCATTAACTAACTAATTGATTAGGATGTTAGAGTGATTAACTTTTGACAGTACCAGCTGTGTTTCAATTGCAACTGCTCAGACCCCAAAACTTCGTATCCCTTTACTACGGGGACAAGAATGGAAGCTGACTTGTTCCTCTGCCGAAACCAGAGGAAATCTTCTCCTTCCCTTGCCACGCGACTAGGGTAGCTGTGGCTCTTCGGGGCTCATTCCCTCCCCTCCTCGGCTGATGAGGTGGGATACGGCAGGTAAGGGAAGCGAGAAGAGGTGCTGCGGGAGCGGCCGGCGCCTGCCCGGGGCGACCGTCCTCCTGGGTCTCCCATCCTCCTGCTCCTGGGTGCAGATGCAGCAACACCCACGCGGGAGGAGCCAGCGTCCACCCTGACGCCTCTTCTCAAGCAAAACCTCTCCCTCGGGGAGGTCATCCTTCTCCAGAACGGGAAAGACACGCAAACGCTGCCGTGTAGGTTCTCTGCCCTGACTGTGCCTACACGGCAGCGTCTTCAGGAACGTAGGTGGGATTACTCCATGGTTTCACCCAGGACGCTTATTTACAAGCACAGTACTTTGAGTTGGTTGGCTCTGGACTGGGGCTGGGGCTGCCTCGGCTCCCTTCTCCCCTTCATGCAACTCCATATATATATATATACACACACACACATTATAGGATTTCCTATATATATAGATATATATATATAGGAAAACCTTGATGGCCACCCTTCCCTTTCTCCTTCCCCCGGTGAGCCCCGTTGACACAAAATGATGTAGCCCTGCATCACCACGGATATAACAATATCGGGAGCTAGGAGCCCTCCCTCCTGTTTTGCTGTGCTTTGACCCACGGGGCCGTCCACAGGGTTGGACAGGCAGCTGCCTGAGCCTGGCTCTGCCCACAAACAGAAGAATAATTAGGACAAAGGACGTAATCTATTCTGCACAAAACATACTGGAATGAATTAGATAAGTAAAGAGTTGGAAATAATGCATCAAATATGCCTGACAGTGTCAGATTAACAGTAAGAGTAAACAGTCAAATGGCAATGGTGCTCATTATCTCGCTAAATGAAAAATAATCATTTTGTTGGCAAATTCTGTCTATTAAAAATGAGGCAGTGTTAAATACTGACAGAACTTTCTAAGTTATAGCTCTTCCGCTGATGTGATAAATCGTATGCAGAAGTTTGCTTGTGGAAAGATTCTGAGTACCATTTATTTGTGTGTCACTATGCTATTGATAAACTACAGATCTCTAGAGAAAGCAGTAGAGAGAAAAAAATCCATTACCATTATTATCCTATGACTGAGTAAATGTGCACATACTGGATGCAAATGCAATTCATGGTACAAGAAAATGAAGGAATGAAAATCGTCTCTCTGGAGTTTTCTCGTTCGCCAGTAACATTCCTGTTACTGTACTTAGTGAGTCGATGCTCATTAAATCTGTTTGCTGATTACCGTTGGGTAATATGTCAACAGCAAAAAAGGGAAAACATGAAATACTGAGTGGGTCTGTATGACAGTTCTGTATGTGGCTGCAGTGGAAATAAAATATAAATAAATCCACTGTAACAGTTATTTCCTTGTTTAGTAAAGAGTGAGGTCTCCCCAAATACAATAGGTATTTGCATCTATCTTCTCGTTTTAGAAGAGACACTCCCTTAAGCTATTAAAAAGAATTAACATTGGCTTTTGTATGGGCTGACAGTCTGACATTCAAGGGGAGGAAAAAAAAAAAAAAAAAGGCAATGCTGAGTCTCCAGGGTTTCCATAAGGCAACAGTGAAAACGTGCAGGACTGAGCTTGCCACACCTCTGGTTATTTGTAAACGCTCCTTTCCTTTTCCTTGGGCGAACTTGACCCCCTTAACACACAGGTTTTGCATCTGTCCTCCCTGTTTTTCCTTCCAAGATTGTTCGAAACTACCGGGGTGTAAACTAGAGCACCAGCTTCAACAAACGCAGATTTCCGACATGTTATGACATATAGTACGGCGAGATGTCCTGTTAGATTGTGACTCGCACGCTCCGTGCAGCTCAAGTGACAGGGAAAGATGCTGTCCGCTCTAACTTGAACCGGCAGCACAGCCTGCACCATGCCTGCAACCTACAGCTGAGCTGGGTTTTTCTTCATCTACGAAACCAGCGTTTTCTGTGATGGTGGGTTGGGAGCGGAGGGGGAAAAAAAAAAAAAATACTACCCGCTAAAAATAATCAGCTGAGTTATGTCATTTGCCTTCATGAGCCGCGAGAAGGAGGTTTTTTGCTCCCTCTCTCCGGGCAGAAGTGCAGTCCAGACGCAGCAGCAGCCCCCGAAAGCATTCTCGGCAGCTTGGCGGCTTGGTACCTAACTGTTTTTGAAGTTTGAGTTTATCAAAGCCCGAGTCGCCTTAACTCGGGAGCACGACTGCAAGGCGAGTACGGAGGCACGGAAAAAAAAAAAATCACTGAAGCAAGCAGCCTGCCCCTCTCGCTCACCCGAAGCAAATAAAACCAAACCAGGGGAAAAAGACTGAAAAAAAAAAATTTAAAAAAAAAAGGGCGAGGAGGGAGCGGGGGGGGGGGGGGCAGACAGCGGAGCCCGCGGCGGGCAGGCATCCCAACTGTTGCAGGGAGGTGACCCGGCGGCTGCGGTGGCGGAGGCCGGCACGCCACGGGTGGGTCGGTGCGGGGGAGCGTGGGGCCGGGGATCCGCCGCGGTTACCTTGAGGATGAGATCGGTGTGGTGCTGGTCCAGCATGTTGGCCTTGCGGAAGGAGGTGATGATCACCCTGCCGTACCTCCCCGGCGTCTGCAGGTCGGAGTAGAGCCGGTGCTTGGAGCGGTTCACCGGGAAAAGGCTGTCCACCAGGTTCCTCTCGATCTTAGCCAGGCTGTGCGTGGGGGCCAGGAGGTGCTCCACGCTCTCCTCCACCTGGTAGCGGCTGAAGCTGGCTCCCAGCAGGATGGAGATAAGCACGGGAGCCGAGGCGAAGAACACCGGGTGGCTGGCGACGAAGTGGCCGAGCCGGGAGAAGGACGTCCCCAGCCCCCTGTGCAAGACCTGCCGCAACATCCTAGTGCGGAGGGCGCGCAGGAGGGCGAGCGCCGCGCCGGGGCCCCCGCACTTCCCCCACGGCCCCCGCAAGACCATGGGGCAGCCCCGCCGGGGGGGGGGGGGGGGGGCCGCGGCCGCCGCCGCTCGTGTGCGTGTGTGTGTGCGTGTGCGGTGGGTGTGTGCGTGCGGGGGGGGGGCGGCTCGGGCGTTCGTCCTCCTGCGACGCCGCCGGTGCCCGAGAGGAGTTAGCCCGGCGCCTCGTTGCCTGACTTGCCAACCCGCCGCCGCGGAGCGGGGAAGCGGGGGGGGGGGGGGGGGGGGGGGCAGCCCCGCCGCCGCCGCCGCGGCCCCTTCGCCGCGGGAAGGGGAAGGGGCAGGGGCAGGCGCCGCTCGCCGCTCCCCGCCCCCGCCCGCGGAGTTTGCGCGGGAGCGGGGCTGCCCGCAGACTGCTGACTAATCCCCCGGCCGCGGCAGGCGGCGGCGGCGGCGGCGGGCGCGGAAAGCCCTCCGCGGCGTGGCGTGGAGCGGCGCGGCGCGGCGCGGCGCGGCTCCCCCCCCCCCCCCCCGCCCCCACGCCGCCGTCCGCCGCCTCCGCCCTCCGCCCATTTTTTCGCTGCCTCCGGGGCGGGCCTCCCGCCGGGGCCGCCCCCGGGACACGCCCCGCCCCGCCCCGCCGCTACCGGCACCGCCGCCACATCCCCGCCCCGCCCGGGCCGCCGCGTCCCGCGTGTGTGTGCGTGCGTGTCGTCCCCGCTCCCACCGTGGAGGGGGTGTTGGTGTGTTTTCCTGTGTGTGTGTGCGGGGGGGGGGGGGATTCGGCTCGGTGACCCGCCGGCCAAGAAACGTCTGGGCTCTTCCCCCGGTGGCGGGGGGCGAGCCGCCACCCGGGGTTGCCCGACGGCGCGCCCCACGCTCCCGCCGCGCAGCCTTAACCGCGGCGGACGCCGGTAGCGCGATCCGAGTGGGCATGTGCGGCTGCCGCACATGCCCATTAAGGGAAGCCCGGCGCCGGCGGCGGGGCTGCCCCTTGTCCGTTTCGCGGTTCCACGTCGGGCGGTAGCGTCCACGGAACCGCCCCGGGATGCCCCGGCAGCGCCCCGAGCGGGGAGAGCCGGCCGGGACCGGCACCGGGACCGTAGGTGCACCGCATCCCCGCGGGGACGGACACACACACACACACACACACACACACACACGATGGCCTCGTCTTTGAGCAGAACTTGCCACTAAATAACAGAAACGAGCAGAAATGGTGGTGCCAACTCTGGCCGTTGGCACATTGGGGCACGCCGACGGCCACCGCTGGCAGCTGGCCCTGGCTGTTATTTCTCGAAGCGGAGGTGCGGGTGTTCGGAGCGCGGTGGTTTTACAAATCAGCCAAAAGGAAGTTTCTCTTTGACGGCCGTTACACCTGTTGCTGCGTGAAAGGGCAGCAGCTCCCCGTTTTGGTTATCGATAGGCTGACAGTCATCCTTCCTTTTACATTTCAGTAGTGTCTGACCTAAGCTAATGTTTTGTCACGGGCGCTTCATGCACAAAACCTCCTTGACATCATTCCCGTCTCCTCGCTCGCAGCGAGGTCACGCAGCTTGAATGCTAAACCCCGTGTTTCACCGCTTCTAACGTGGCCAGCGAGAGAATAGCTTGATGGAGCAGAGCTGAGTGATGGCCAGCGAGGTCCCCCACGTCCCCTGGTTCTTCTGGATTTTGTGCCCAAGACCGGGAAATGCCACAGGCGGCACTCTGCCTCGCAGGGCCAGCGTGGCTGAATCTAGAGTGCCGGATCCAGGGATGCCGTGGTTTGTAACACGATGGTCCCCCTGCTCGGTTCCACTCCCACGGAGGTGCCTCCCTGCTGCTTGCATCAGTCCTGCATCAGTTTAAAAAAAAAAATAAAAATTTGAATATAATTTGAAGAAAAACCTCCAAGATGGAAATAGAAGCAGAAGCGTAGACACGGGAGAGGATGGGGCCCAAGTTTGGGTGAAGTTCGGTCTCAGGTCAGGACTCAGAGCTAGGCTCTCTTGTTTCCCAGCCCAGTGCTCTCCCCTCGCTGCCCGTTTCCAGCTGTGCACAGGTCACAGCGTGGGCTTAGTCACGCTGTTGTACATGAGGGGGAAACATCAGGACGCGCCTAGCGCTTTATGTCATTAGCGACGAGTAAAGAGCTTTTGTCATTGCTGCTGACAGTATCATCTGTGCTGGTTTTTTTTTGGTCTCCATTAAACATATTTTATCATTATTAAAAATGAAGGAGATTATTAATTATTTCAGTAACCATCCAGCGGCTGATTTGCACTTCTCCAGGGTACCTCAGGAAAACGAGTTTGAGGACCTGACATCCAGCCCAGTTCTCAGCTCATTAACACTGGGTAAGCTATAGGTGACCCCAGGAAGAATATATCCATTTTGCGGGGGCAGAGAGGAAAACTGATGTATCAGCAGTTCTGCTGGGTGTTCCTCTGTCTTCCCAGACCTGTGCCTGTTTTATTGCCTATTGTAACCAGCGTCAGACTGCAGTTAGCTGCGGTGGAAATGATGTCTTTCCAGAGGTAGTCATGGGTTTTCAGCCCGCAAAATTCGTCTTCCCCTTGGCCCAGGGAATTGCCCTGCCTTTGTCTGCGGGGTTGCCCATAGGGGAGGGACATACGGGGGTGGGATGTGAGGCAGCTTGACGTGCGCTGCCAGAAACACAGCTCAGCTGTGCGTGCCGTAACCGCACCGAGTGAGAATGTTACAACGCCGCGAGCGTCCTGCGGATGTTACCAAAGCGGAGGGGAAACCTTCTGCGTCCTCCTGACTCTGCAGGTAGTGAAGTCACCTCGTTACTGACTGGCACTGCTCTGGTACTCCAAAAATTGCCATCAAAACAGGTTTTGTGGTAATATGGTCGTCAGGAGCGGAGCAGCTGGAGGCCTCCCACAGTACTGCGAGGAGCAAAGCATGGCTGAGCTCTCTCCTCTGGTGTAGGGGAAAGCTCCAGGAACTGGAGCTCTTGCCGGTAGCACATGCCGGGCAGTCCGCGTTAACCTGCTGAACGTTTACGTGCTCTGCCTATCTTTTGGAGGAAATGGAAGGGTAGGATTTCTATCACGTATACGTGCTACTCTGCTACAGCTCTGAATGGCACTTTACAAAATAGATAATGATGTCTCATTGCTCTAGAGAGTTTCCAAACTAAATTAAGAAGAGAACGATGGGAAGAGATGACCATACAATGAGGTGCAGACGCTGGGAAGAGGGATAATGAGGGGGAGGACAATATGATTATGTCCTTTCAAAGCAAACGCCTCAGGGCAGCTACTTGTGGGGACAGAGTGTAAAAGGGAGATGGGGAAGACGTGACTCATAGACACGACATCTGCACAGGGTTCAGGTCTGCTCTCAAGAGCAGACCTGTCCCGCTGTGAAACCTTTGTTGACTCTCAGACCTGCGCAAAGAGACCGTGCTCAGGAGTTCTCAAGGCCAAACAGGTCCGGTGGCTTAGCAGGAGGCCACGCTGTCGTTCCCAGGGTCTGCAAGGCCGGGGTGGGTCAAGCACCCCGCAGCCCAGGACACAGGGCTTTAGCTCTTTGCAAGCACTAGCAGGATGCTTTGGACACCCAGAAACGAGCATGTCTCTATGCCTCTGCTCAAATCTTGTTACAATGGCAAGTTTTAAAACTAATGTGAGAGGAAGAAGTGGACAAGGTTTTATTTAAAATAACCTCTTTCTCCTACCTCCCCCAAAGGGGTCCAATGAAAGGCAAAGCTGAGAGAAGTGATGGAGGAGGGGATTCCTGATGAGTAACTTCAGATGAGTGAAGAGGGCCTAGGGGAAAGGAAAGGTGGCAGGAGCAGCTGGGATGGCTGTGGGAGGTATGCAGAGAATCAGGATTTTGCGTTGTTTAGTTAGGCATGAGGAACCAGAGAAGATATTTTAGGAGTGTGTGCAGGGGATTTAGTGCTGCAAATGGGGAATGATTTTTGCAACAGAGCACTGAGCAATGTGTGATGCAGGTTCCAGCTGGAGCTTGGAGAGAATGAGGTTACCCACAGTGAGGAGATGGGTAACAAAGACCTTTTTTTTTTTTTTTTTTTAAAGGGAACTAAAAAGAAAAATTTCAAGGAGAGTTTAATAATTATGGCTGGATTCTTAAGGGATGCAAAACCTTTTTCACTGAAGTTCTCTGTGTTACGCTCATTTATACCTGCTGAAAGTCTGGCTGGTGATGTGCAAAGACATCGTGCTTTGTGCCAAGGGATCAAAACAACATGTAGCCAGCCCGGGATGGCGGGGGAGACCAGTAGCTCTCATTGCATCACCCGACCAAGCCCTGCTCTGTATTCCTTGGCCTTAGGTCTGGGACCTGGGCCAATGCCAGTTAAATTGGTGAGGGCACAGACAAGGTTAATGATAAAGTTAATCTCCCATTGCTGATTGGTGAGGGAACCTCACAACTTGTAGCTTTTGTCCGTTGGCAGTTAACGGAGAAGCGAAGCAGAAGGAGGCCTCCTCCTTATTTCCAGCCTGGGTCCCATCACAGTAGGAAGATTACCCAAAAGTATCACTCTTTTTGCTGATATATGCAGCGCTTCTGCCACAAGGACAGCAATTTGCTTATATTGAAAAGGGCTTTCTAGAAGCAACCATGGGAAATTGTAAGCCGGTCTC
Organism: Aquila chrysaetos chrysaetos; assembly: GCF_900496995.4. Taxonomy (NCBI): domain Eukaryota; kingdom Metazoa; phylum Chordata; class Aves; order Accipitriformes; family Accipitridae; genus Aquila; species Aquila chrysaetos. The sequence goes on from NC_044010.1 coordinate 45,191,817, forward strand.
AGTGCGGTTAATAGTTTATATTTAATCAATGGAACTGTTCCACTTTTCTCTTTTCGTCTCATCAGTCCCACCTTCTCTTGGCTGGCACAAAAGAGTGGGGCACCATGGCACGAACAGCATGATCAGAGTTTGAGAACCCTAAAACTAAGGTGATTTTTTTTTTTAACTCTGCAACCAGAGAAAGCAGAAATGAAATAGAGGATCAAAGCAGAATTTTTAGCATGTGTGATCTCTCTCAGAACAAGTCCTTCAAGGCATGAAGGATAGGGCTATTTGAGCAACAGCTGCCACCTTAACCCAATGTACAAACCATGAAGCAATACCCTGCCAAGGGATGGCCACAAATTTTGCAATCTGCATCCGCAGATTTCATTGCCGGAATTCAAGATGGCTGATTTCTTACCTCCTGAAACACACTACTGACAAAATCAATGGTGTTGAAATTTTTCCTTCAGCATGTGTAAGCCCCTAGCGTTCACCAAACAGAATGGAAGAGAGAGGTAAAGATGAAGAAAAGCTATGGCTGTGCATGCACTTTGGCGTTGCACTCCCCAGTGCCCTGACGTTCTGCCACCCGTGACAGGACATACATACTCTAATTGGACTTGCTAATGCAGATCTTGGGAGAAGTCACAGGGACTGGGATATCTTTTTGCATCAGCTAAAAGGAAAGTAATCCTCCCTCCTGCTCCTGCATGACAACATCTCTTTTTTGCAGCCTGTCCTGTAAAATGCAAATACGTAAATGCTCCTTGCTGGCCTGTTCCTCCTACTGGATACAGAGATATACAAAAAGAATGTAAATCACCAAGAAATGCTTTGACAGCTGGCACTCGATTCTTTCCCGAGTGCCCTGATGGTCACTCTTCGGCAGCTCTTTGCTGATTCATGAGGACTGCGAAGAGAAAGCATGTGTGACATCTTTTATAGAGTGTAATAAAAAGAGGGAAGTGCCCTGTGTGGCTGGAACTGCAGTTCTGTGGTCTGTCTCTGAGATGGTCCATTAGCCTGCTGCTGGCAGTGATGACACAAAAATTGGAGATCCCCGACTGTACCGTTAACATGAACAGATTGAAAAAACAAACTGGAATGTAACAGGGAGCTTGTGCTTTTTTTTTCTCTGCTTGTATGAAAACTCAGTAGAGGGGAAGGATGGTTCTGTTCCCTCGCAGATTGGCATAGGCTGCGCAGAAACACAGCTCTGCTTTTATTTAGGGTTCTCCCATACTATGTTAGGTCTAGATTTACTTCTTAGGCTGAAACCTTTGGATCATCGCTCTCTGGCTATATTTTTGGCTAGGCCATCTGATATTTGTGATTGACCGGATTATTAATCATGGCCTCTCACCTGTTTATTTTAAAACAGTGACTGCTGACACTTCTGTCAGCCTTAGGGACAGGTCTTTCCTTCACCATAAACAATAATGGCCTGAAAAAAAGTCCTTCCTTGCAGAAAGATGGATTAAGTTCTTATTTTGAAATGCAGTCTAAATGGTCCTGATGTACTGAATTGTTACAGCTAATACAAGCAGACGAGTCAATTTACAGCTTTCATACTATATTTTAAGAAACAAAACAAGCAGACAAGACAGCACAATAAATCTGCCCGGTGTCCCAGTCTGGTTGATGTTAATTGAACGCAGTTGTATCAGATAACTGGATGATGCAGCTTCCTGAAATAATAGGAAGTGCACAAATTTTGTCAAGATCATGAATTTGTCCAAAGAAGGAGAGGACAGATTTAAACAATATATTCTTTGGGGAAAAAGTCTGTGAGCCAATGAAGAAGCATAGCTGTGTATGTGCTATCCTGTGTACACAATACAAAGTTCTTATTAGAATAACCCCGACGATACTAGAAAAACAATTATATTATTCAGGATTCAAGGGACCAAAAGAAAAAAGAGGTATCATTTGTGGATAAATTATTTTAGGAAAATAGGAATTTATATTGTAACTATCACAGTTAAGCGTATAAAATATATGGCTTCTTTGCTTTAAGAGCACTGCTTTAAGAGACAAGTTTTAGTATAAAACAAAACATTAACTGGGAGTTTAGTAAATATGCCTGGAGCCACTGGGATTTTGTCAGAGCGTAACTCCTAGAATAGTGTGAATGTTTCTTTTCTGTTTATGTGCCTTCATACAAAACTGGGCAAAACAAGTAGGTTGCAAGTGAAAGCAGAAGAAAACACATGGAGCTATTGAAAGAGGTTAGCATCTGATTTCAGATTCAGGAATAAATACATACATATGCACACATGTATACACATGTACATGTGAATGCACACACACAGGTACACCATATATATGGCATATATGTAAGTGCTTATTTATATATATATTTACATAGACAGGCTTAAATGAAAGCGGGGGACATTTAAGTCAGATACTACAAAAACTTTCTAACAGTAACATCATTCTAATAGTAAAGTGGAGCACTAGGGTCACCTGGGAAGGGTGTAGGCTTTCCAGTATTGGAGGATTTTAAAAGCAAGCTGGATAAATGTGTAAGGTGTGACATAGGTATTGCTAATCCCACCTTGGGGTAGAAGAATGGACTAGGGGTCTTTGAGGACTCTGTCAGCCAGCACTATTTCCTATGACTCTAGGATATAGCCAAAGGATAGGTTAGGTGTTACACATCTGCATCTGATGAAGTATAAGAAAAATAGCCTGCGCTTTGCAGATGCAGAGACACTTACTAGTGAGCACAGAGGACAGCTCCTCACTAGCTCACCTACAAGAAGAGAAAGCATGGGTTTTGTGGTAGTCCCTGGCAGAGCAGCCAAGCTGCATAGACAGGGCAGATCAGCCTACTTCTCTCCCGCTTTACTGCTTCACATTCTGACTTATGTCCCCTTTATAGCCTTTGGCTAGGCTTTGTGTCTCTAAAGCTGTTAGTAAAGACAATTATCTAAATATAAATTACAGATGTACAGCTTTGGGACAGCACACTCTGACTCAGAATCGTCTTCATACTGCTCTGTCACGTTCTTCCACCTGCATCTAGATTGCACATTGAGTCATATTGACAGTGTAGTTGGCTATAAAGTAAGAGACCTTCAGTAAAGGACATTTAAAAAAAACAACTTAATTTTTTTCCAGTCTTTCAAAATGTGTGTACGAACTGGTATCAGATTGACTAGGTTTTAGACACTATCACAGAGGTTTTGTGTCATTTACAGGATGCAGCACAGACGATGGGCTGAGGACTGAAAGCTGCAGGAATCAGGTTCTACCACTGCTGTATGGTCACAGGCAATTCACTGTTAATCTCTCCTTGCGTCAGTTTCCCCATCTTTAAAACCGGGATGATAAAGGTTGTCTGCCTCTCACAGGGAGTGGAATGAGCATAATCAGCAATTTAACAGCACTTTGGAAATGCAGTGTGATATACCAATGTGGAGTTGTAGAGTACTGAGACTAGAGAACCCATATTTGTAAGACCATTCTTAATGTTATGCTTTGTTATGCTTTATCAACTGTTATTAAATGTCAAAACGAGCCAAGTAATACAACGAAAAGTAAAGGGGAAGTGAGTTTTAATCGCTCTTTAACCAGCCCATTTTCAGCTTCCCACAAAAATACAGATCCCATATGGCCATTGTCACAGTGCTGCCCCAGTGCCTTCTCAACATACACCAGGCAGTTGCACCAGGTACGTGCTTGGCAAGAGTTTGGGTGTACCTCCGTGCCGTTTCTCTGCTGTGCCTTGAGCTGCTGCTGTCCTTTCTGTCTGTCACAAACATGTCTCTCCCCTGCATGGCTGTAAGTACCCATGAATGAAGTCAGGGACAGGCTACAATCAGGAGAAAATAGTAGAAGACGACCAATTAGGATCTTAAGTAGCAAAACAAACCAAACAGCCACACTATTTTAAAGCAGGAGTTTTGCCATTCATACATCCCTTATGTTACATGTGGTCACTAAAAATGTACCACAGCCATATTTGAACAGCCCTTAAAAATGTCCCGTTACTTGCTTACCCCATGTTGCCATGTAAAGAATATGCAGGACGGTAGCTGAAGATTTCCTTGAGGACTGTGTTTAGGGTAAGACGTCTGCCTGGTTTTATTTTTAAGCACTAAAAATCTCTCATGACAAAGCACGGAATGTACAGTGCTGGGAGAAACCCACTGCAGTAAGTCACAGGTGTACGTTTTACAAGCAGGCGAAATGCATACAGCATTTGATAGAGAGCACTTATTCTTAAGGCGCACATTTTCACTTCAGAAGCATTAGCTATTTAAGCAGGTGTGTATTCAAAGTAAGAAAACATCAGATTCCTTTTTCTGTTACATGCTTTTCATAGGAGTGGCTTGATCTTCCGATTGTTCCTGATGTTCCTCAGATAAAACCAGAAGCAGGGAATTATCCTACTGTACGATGTACATTTGATCTTTATAGGGTTTTGGAGGTTTGCTTTCTATGAAAGCTGCATTCCAAACAGCGCTTTCTGCTCATGGATATAGAATTATATTATTACTGTAAATGTAACATGTTATTTTACATTTTAATCAAGGAGCTGGTGCTCTATCCGGGTAAGTGCCCATCAGCATTAGATGACACACAATTAAAGCAGAGTGTCAAAACCTAATTTTCTAAGGCAAATGTTTAAAATCGCATATGTGCCTATTTTTGGATCAAAACCCCTTATCAGGCCGTACACTGGCTTTCCTAGCAAATACAAACGTGAAGACCATGGCAGTATGAATCATCAGCTTGCCTCTGATCAGAATTCAGGGTATATTCTGGTTTGTGTATAATACTAATTGAGTTTGGCTTTGCACCTGAAAGCACACACTTTATTTTGACCGCATGGGAATATCGTACAAGGAAAGACTGTTTTATATTTCAATGAAATTTGAGGAGAATTTTCAATGAAATTTGGTGAAATCATTAAGAGTATTTTTTTTTCCTCAAGGCTGCTCCAAGCTTACATTTTGGTTCATGGGAGATGAATGTTGTTCCTAAGACTAAAAACAGTGTTTCATTATTCCGTAATATTTATGTCACAGTAGTACTTCAAGCCTCCTCTTGCTGTTCCTGTAAAATTCTTCCCAAATTCACTAAATCATAATAATCTCAAAAGTCACTATTTGCACATGCTTAGCAGATGGTTCCTAAGAGATGGCTGCTTAAACCACACCGTATTTAGCATGCTCAGTTTGGGGCTTTGCAATTGCTTTTTTTGGAAGCCAGGGGCTGCTCTGGTCCCTGGCAATTCTGCTAAGTTCAGGGAGACTGTTTTCCTGTTGGTTTTTTTTTTTTTTAATGCATCCTCCTCTGATATCATGGAAGGTGAATTAGTCTGACTGGAATGGAGAGGAACAGAAGTGCATGGAGATACAGAAATCTTAGGAAGCTGATGGGGAATAATGGTGCAGAGGCGAACTGGGACCAGCAGGTGGGATATAACAGTAAGAGAGCGATCCCAGGCTTGGGGAAGACATTACTTACAGGAGTGGTAAATGAACAGGGAGATGTGTCTGTAACCACCACCATACATCCCCCCCTCTTTGTATTCCTGGGTCTCTTCTGTTGCCAGAGAAGAGTAGTGACGATCACAGTAAAGGGAGTATTTCATCCTCCCTTGGAAAGTTTCTCTCTCAGCTTGTGAGGTCAAAGTCTGTATATTAAGAGTTCAGATCTGCCAATGGGTCCTCTGAGACAATACTGCATGCAGGAACTCATGTCAGGGAGGGGAAGACATTTTCTTTAAAATCCCTCCCCACCCTGTTCCAGAATTTATATACAGATATATATTTAAAGAGCATTCAGGTTGCAGAGTTGAGCACTGAAACTTTCAGCAACACCTAATTTGAGATGCCAATGTGACCTTAATTTGGCCTCAGGGTGCACATGTATTTTACTTACATGGTAACACATAAGCTTTTTTCAGGATTAAGCCCTTCTTTTTTAGGTGTCCAGGATCAATTAAGGAAGGAGTCAGAGTTGCACATGGAATGAATCTGTTCCCTGGAGGCCAGACCCTGCGTCATTTGCTGTAGGTGCTGGAAGGAAGCTGTGACTGGAACGAAGAGGAAAGAGGAAAAGAAGAGGAAAAATTCATGAGTTACATAGGTGTATACCTTCTTGCAAATCACATTTTGTCCTTGCCTCTCCCTGCTATGTCTGCCTGCCTGAGGACTCTGATACTTGAGGGCTGGGAAGCATGATTTTGTCTGGGTAAGAGTATGGGAGGAAAGGGCTTGAGTGGGGAAGAGCTGCAGTAAGGTGGGTGAACTCAGCCTCGGCTTCTGAAATTTATCTGTCTTCTTGTCAGGGCTGGGAGATCCTCTGAGTGAAAATCAAGATAAGTGACACTAATCCCTGGGTCGCTGATCTGCAGCCAGCGGTCCGGGTGGCTCGGAATGGCCTGGACAGAGGTAAAACCGGCTGCAGCTCGAGAGAGGAGGAAAGGGAGCACAATACGAAGAGTGGCCAGGCTTTGGCACAATCAAGCTCACAGATGTGAGAAAAAAGGTAATGAGAAAGGGGAACCTTCAGCAAGGCGGAGCTCAGGGTTGAGAGAGATTGCTAAACTCCACCGTCTCTGGGTAAAGCTTCGTAATTTTTTCCCATTTGCCACCGCTGAGGCTCTGCTGCTTTCGGCGGTCATTGGGGATGCCGCCAGCCTGCCGACGCATCAGCCGCGCCAGACTGCAAACTCAGAGGATTACCTGGGAAAAAAAAAAAAAAAGTCGATTAGCTCTTGCAAAGAAAACAGTGCCTTCCCATTTACACCGATGGCGATGCCGTGGATTCCCCTCGCCTCCAGTTCTTGGCAAGAGCCCGCGGAGGAGCTCGCCGGTGCCCCGGGGACGCGCCTGCCCAAATCCTGGCCCTGCGGCGAGGCGACCTCCCCGCTTCAGCCGGGCTGGTGCACAAGGCCTTGCTGTGCCCCATTTCCACGTCAGATCCCGAGTTTTCCGCTCTTCCTTGCTCTCCTTTACTCTGCCCTCGGTTTCCCTCTCCTCCTCACGCCTCCTCCCCTCAGCCCCTCTGTGAGCTCCCCACCGCGGGCCGTGCCCGCCTTCCCCCCCCCCCCCCCCCACACAGCGGGCAGCCCTCGGTGGGGAGAAGAGATAAAAAGGCAAAAAAAATAAAATAAAAAAAAAAAATAAAAGGGGGTGCCGGGGAGGGAAAGCGCCCGCGGGTGCCCGCCCCGACGAGGAGGCCGCGGAGGCCACGGGGCGGCGGTGTTGCGCAGCGCTCCCGCGGGCTTAGCGGGCGCGGGCGGGGGCCGGGGTTGCCGCCCGGGTCGGTGTCCGTGTTGTCCGGTGCGGGGACCGGCCCTGAGGGTCGGTCCTGGCCCTGAGGGTCGGTCCTGGCCCCCGCCTCGGTGGAGGGCAGCGCGGAGGGGCCGGCGCCTGGAGGGCCCGCGCGGGGCTGAGGCGCCATTTCGTGGCGGCCGCGGGTGGCTTCTCCTGAGGCGGCCCGGCGTGGCGGCGTGGGCCGGGCTGGGGCAGCCATGAGCGGCTCTCTGCTGGCTCCCGCTCTTGGCGGGCGTGGAAGTTCTTCGCCGTGCAGGCAGGCCAGAGGGGTGAGCCGATGCTTTCCTGCCTGCTAAGGGACGCCGGAGAGCGGCAAGGGGACCAAGGGTGGCCTTAGCCGCGGGCCGCGGGCTGTGGGGCTTCTTGTGTCGTTTGGGGAAAACGAGTCAAAATCTCTGGATCGGATGGTTCAGCTCCTTAGCTGAAAAAGCAGCTGGTGTGAGGCTGCATTAAGCATACGGGTGTTACCCAGCCAGCATATCAAATACGAAGCAGTACAGGATTTCTGCCCAAAATAAACGGTCAGGTTCTGTTCTTCGGTTGTCTGGTTTGTTTGTTTGTTTTTTCACCTTCCAGATACAGGTGGATGCTGCCGCAGGGAAGAAAGGCAAATCCAGTGCCATGGAAAAGCAAGACCGAAGGTGTAAGCAGCTAGGGACAGCCCTGGTTCGGCACCGAAGTGTAGGAAGTCAAAGCATTTCTGAGCAGCAGCAGCAGCAGACGAGTGTCTCTGAGCAAGTGTCAGAGTGTCTTGGCAACAGTACAAGATGTCTGCAACTTTCCTTCACTTATGCAGAAAACACGTCATGTAGGCAGTGCAGTGGTGCGTGAACACAGCAGTGTAGGCTTGGTTTTGAAGTATTTGCATCGAAAGCAAAGGCTTGTTTGGTCGGTGTAGGGAGACTGAAAATTTTGTGTCAGAGGCTATGGCATTTCTCTCTCTGGCCATTAATTGGTTGTTACAAATCTGCAGTGCAGTCATGTTGTGGGTTCCCCCCCCCCCCCGCCCCCCCCCCCCCCCCGCCTTTCCTCTCCTTCAAATTATTTATTCTAATAGTAATATTAGTTTTAAGCGGTGTAGAACATGAACTAGTTTCTTTGGTAACCAAGTCAGTTACACACCCACACAAAGTTAGAATCTGCTAGGTGCAGACATTTTCCCTTTTAGAAAAGATGTGGGTTTTGAAAACCACAGCAGTAGGGCAGCAGTATATGTTCTCAGGGAGTCATTCCAGAAAAAGTTCCATATACCATATGCAGATTTATATCTGAGTCCTGATCTTTTGTTTATACACACATATGGAACTTGAATATATTACCTATGTATTGATTTCTCCAGTGACTTCAGGATTATATACTTCTTTCTCGTCCCAGTATTTCATCCTTCCCACTTTCCCCCTCACTCCTCCCCACTTGTAGAGAATAGGTGGCTGTGAAAGAGCACGCAGTAGGAATACAGCACAGGTGAATAAGCTTGCAAATACATGCTGCATTGCTTCTTACTTTATTTGGTGTAAGTAAAAATTTGCACTGTTCCTTCATCAGCCCCCTGAAATTATAGAGGTGAACGGCAGTGGCTTTTGTAGATAGCTTCTTTTTAGGGATTTAAATATAAAAGTGGCCTTTGTGTTCTTGGTAGTTTTTTTGAAAGCAAATAGGCACATGCAGGAATAAAATTAATTTGTGAATATGAATTTTAACAATTAATATGACTAATAATCCCTGTCATATTGTCTTGCTCATGATCGGTAGTTTAGTCTATAGCAGAAGCTTGGAGACTTTTATTGCACTTTCTCTAGTGACACGTCAAATCCCCACAAAATTAAAACATGTAAATTTTTAAACATACTTCCCTTGTTCCTATATATGGGGGAAGATGGCACTAGTACCTGAGAACTGAAAGGTAGCCATAAACAGAGGCTGAGCCTGACAAGGCCATCTCATTGTTCTTGTCTGAATGAAGTGTTAAAAAGGAAACAAACAATAAATAAAGAAGAGTGAATTAGAAGGTTTTGCTTTCTTTCCTTTCCTGTTCTGAATCATCAGTCATAAAACAGAATAGCAGGTATGTTTTTAGTTAAATGTTGTTTTTATGCTAATGCAATGCCTTTTAACTGCAGTTCTTCCAGAGTGGGAAAAGCTTGAGACAAATATAGAGAGCACCTGAAAGTACTCTTATGCAGTACTTGTTATTTCGTAACACCCCTTCCTGCGCTACAACAAAGTACATAAGGTGCTGTGCCATTCTGCACTAGAAAGCTGGAAATGTTGGATTTCCTAGTTTACAGGAGCCTGATGAAGATTGAGCTGGGTGATGTGCAGTAAGCACTTTTTGTAGCACTGCATAGTTAAAATTTAATCCATTATAAATAAAAGGTAATGAAAACATTAGCTGGAAGAAAAGCCTGACTTGAAGAAAACAGGCATGTATTGCTATCCTCCTCTGGGTCACTTATGTCATCCTATGGCCACATCACTTTCTTAAGCCTGCAGGGAGCAATTTCCCTCTGGGCTTCTGCACATTCTGCTGTCTCCTCCTGGTGCCAGACACTGTCCTTTCTGCAGCATCTTTCTCAGGCGATTCCTGTCTCTCATTGCCATAGAGACAGCGTGTGCCTATTAGAGACACCGCAGAGATCTGCTCACTCCAACCCAGGGATGGCTGGAGAAGGCAGACCACGACCAGACCTGTAGGCTTAAGGTGCCGTGGAGAGGATTTTGTGGCCGGGTCTTGATCTGCGTAGCTGTTTTGGTACAGAAGGGCAACGGGCTCCAGGAATCCTCAGCAGGTGAAATGAGCTCATGGGGTGCAGCCAAAAGGCTTAAGGAACTCAGTCCCAGTGCCCTGGGTTATCTGAACCATGGCCTAACACTATTTCTGTTAAAGATGAGGCACAGCATTACTTCATATTCTCAGTAATAACCAAAATGCTGCGTAGAGCAGGAAGGCTGGGCTTGTAACGCAAGGGCTAAGCCAGGACTCGAGTCAGCCTTGATTGCCGCCTCTGGCCCAGTGTTTCTGCGTGGTCCTGACCAAATTGTCTCCCTTAGTTTCTTCTTTTCAGAATATGGGGATTATTTTCTTTTCCCCCTTTGTAGGGTAAGTGGGAGCCTGCGGCCATCATCCAGCCTAATCTCCATGCACATACACGCTGTCCAGTCTCTTTCACGTTTGCTCCAGAACAGGCCTACTGCATCCCCTGAGCAACTCAGCAAGCGTGAGCACCTTTGGTGCCTTGCCGTGGGCATGGAGTCTCCTGCATCCAGTTTGGAGAGGCAGGCTCCAGGCAAGGTGCCTCAAAGCGTGGTCCGTTCACCAGGTATCCTAAGTCCTGCTCGTAGTAAGTAACGTTGGCATTTTTGGGTCTAAACTGCAGTTGGAGTAACTGGAGTGTAGGTGCAAAATAGACGGTGGCAGTGTTTACTGGGTGTAAGCCTCTGCTTAGTCCCAAACTTGAAGCAGCACCACTCGTGTAATAGGAGCGTATATGCTTACTTTTACGGTGAGCAGCAGCTATAGGGCAGAACGCTGTTTCTGCTGAGCTGGTGCATGCGCTCTCCTATGCTTGTGTGTGAGAGTAGTGGGCAAGAAATGGGGAGCGGACTGAATCATGCCCCCCTTTCCCCCAGCTGGCCACTGCGCTGGGGAAACTGGGGCAGCACACTGCATCGGGGACGGACCCAGAACATGTGGCATGTCTGTGTGCAGGCGCCTGGTGCAAAGACCCTTGGTCCTGTGCTGGCCAAGCGGTGTCCCCAGGTGGTAAGATAAGGTTAACAAACATGCACTCAGGCTAATACAGCTTGACTCTCAATGGGGCTAATTAGCTTCTGTACAGCAACACGGCAAAATGAGTGGCAGCTCTGCAGCTAAATCACCGGGCATAGTCCCATGCAGCTCTGCTTTCCTTGTCTGCTTGGGAGAATCTTCTGCTCGTGCAGCAGTGGTAAAGCCACAAGGACAAGGGATGCAGCTGCCGGTAAGGAGTCGAGGTACAGAGGTGGTATCCATCTCTACTGTTGTTTCTATAACGACAGCTAAAAATAGCAAAGGCCATCATTTACAGATACAATTTCGTATCGATATTCTAACACTTTCAGCCCCAGTTAGCCCCATTTTCTGCTCTTTCTTCTTTTCTCTCTCTCTTCACAAAACACGTCTTAGTCCACAGCAGCCCTTAAAAATGTGTAAGTCTATGTTAGCATGTGGGTTGAAGTAAGCAGTACTGTTATCGACTGTGAAGAGAAACCAGCTTGTAAGAAAACTTGGTGTTAGCTTTACAAAGAAGCTCAAGACAACCTGTGCCTACAAGGTGAATGAGTATGCAAACTGCCGAGGGATGTCTGGGGAGGGAATAAGTTGCCCAAAAAAGGAAGCGATGGGGAACAGTTCCCCAGTTTTTATGCTCCCAGCCTTCCATTGTGAATTAGCAACTGAAACTGGTCATACGGCCCTTATTTAGGAAAGCTCCAGGGTGAGCATTTATTACTTCTGGGTTTGTGTGTACGTGCTTATGTTTGCTTATTTACTCAAGCCACAGCTGTTGTCCCCACCTTGAATGGAAGGGATGGAGGATGTGGCTCACCTACCCGCAGTGTATGGAAATCCTTCCGCACGTCTGGGTCAGGCCTGGGTTTCCTTTTATTAGGAGTCTCTCAGTGTTTGTGTTGCCGAACACCACCAGCTCTGAAGTAAAAGTGCCTCATGTCGCAAAGGCCTTATAAGAGCTTTACATTGCTTTCATCGAAACTTGGATTAAGCTCATAATAATGGCCTTCATGTGCTGCAAATACATTAACACACTTCTCTGAGACAGAGCCTGCTTCCATTATGCCCGTTCCTGTGGCACACAGGAATTATTGCCTACCAGAGAAGTGTTAAGTGAAATGTCGCCAGGGGATTATCACCTCCCTTTCCTGCATGGTTTTGCTAAACTGAGCAGGAGAAGAAGAGCTCCCACCGCCCTGCTAGGAGGCCTTGAGGAGGAGCCCTTGTTTTTAAGTTTTTTTTCAATAAGAAGGGAAGAAACATTGTTTTGCTGTATATTTTTCTGGTGTGAAGACCTGGCCTTCCACAGCTCATTTCCAACACTTCAAGCTGCCTTTGCAGAAAACATGGAACGGCCCAGGAATATTCACCTAATGTGAGGCTCTCCCTCTCCCCATTTCCCTGCGGGCTCCAAACGTGTCTCCTACGGGGTTTTACTGTTTGTACATTGCTTACAAGAACCAACCGTAAGTTTAGTCGCTTGTACCTTTTGAGTTCATTGTATTCCTCCTCTGCCAGCCTTTGCTGCCAGCGCAAGCAAAGGTTTTTTGACCTTAGTGTCTTTTTCTTACCCTGGTCACTCTCATCGTCCCTAAGATTAATGTGCTGTACTGTGAACTCTCGTTATTACTCACTGTGATTATTGCCTAATTGTGATTTATGCAAACTGGTGTCTCCTCAGACAAGGTGCATGTACTCCCTAGCTTGTGTACACACGCAGTTGATGGCAAGATGAAAATTGCTTGACATGTTGATATTTTATGATGCTAGACGGGTACATCCTGGGACGTATTTCAGTTGTGTAATGCTGTAGTAGCAGGTAATCATAAGACATTTTCTACAGCAAATACGGTGCCTGGGACAAAGACGCACGGATTTAGGCAGTGATAGATTAAAAACTAATTGTGGTGCAGTGCTGATGCCAGTTTAAAAGGTTAAACATTGAAAGCAGCGTTTGGGGTTTTCAAGCTTCTGTCATAGCAGTCCTATCTTTGCCAAGCTGAAGGGCTCGCCTCCTTTTCATTTTGCATTTTTCCGCACGCTCCCAAGCGTGCAAAGCACCTGATGTCCAGAAGCAAAGGTGCAGAACCCTGCCTGGGGAGGTCCTTGGACCGGGCACAACCTGAGCAGTCGTGGCCCCGGGCTGGCGAGAGGACCGCGAGCCGCTGCACCACTCGCGCCTGCCGAATACGGTCCCTCTTCTTGCCCTGAGAAAGTATTATCTAATCTTTGCGAGAGAAATAAAAATCGTAAGCAGGCGAATAGAAAGTGAGGGAGGAGAGAAAGGGAGGTGGGAAAAGCAAGGGTAACACCATTTCTCGCTGTAGCATGAATGTATCTTGGGGTCCATTTAGTCGCAGCCTTTCCTCCTCCCTGTCTTTACCCTCCCACCCCCTCTCCAGACAGCTTGCGTGGGCACTGGAGCGAGGCGAGGGAGATGCTTTGGGAGCAAACCGAATATAAAGAAGCGTGTGGAGCAAAACGCAAGAGCCTGGGAAGAGGGACACAAACAGGCAGATGTCCTGGGGTAGGTCCGCAGCTGAAGGTGACTTTCAAGTAGAGCACATCGAATCCTCGATCTAGACCTTTCCAGAATTGTGGCCAGGGATATTTTATTGAGGAAAAATTAAGGGTGTTTAGGTTGACAAAGCATTGGTGGCGGGGGGCTGCAGAAAAAGTCCATGTCAGAGAGGCGGCGAGGGGTGATGTGTGGGACCCACGGTGCTGAAGGTACAGCTGGGGAGTTTGAACTTGGCCCCCGCAGGGTGGTGGGAATCACCTGCTTGTCGAGTTGCAGAACCGACACCTAGAAAACTTTGGCTTCTTGTAAGGCCTCCTGTGAGAGACTTTATTTTCTGTGACTCAGCTTCCATAACTGCTAAACAGAACAACAGTCTATTTGTCAATGTCATGGGAGTCAGCGCATCAGTGCTGGAAAATTGCTGGGAGGTCTTTGGACGGACGGTACCATGAAAAGGACTTTAGTCGAAGGATCATCGTAAAAACACTTAGCCTGTTATCTTACCATTTCTGTTTTAAAAGAGATATTCTTAATACCATGTTCTGCAGAATGAGCAAGTGTTGTTGTTAACTTAAAAGTGACTTGCAATGTCTTTTCTGGGTTTGTGAATTAAAAAACGCCTGCTTTGTTTTGCTTGCTGACTCTTTTTTTAGAAAAGGAATAGGCCGTCTTTCTTTTTTAGATTTCCTGTTTGGGAGATGTAAGATTAGAGCTGGATGAAAATCGGAGGGTTTTTTTCCTAACATTAACTTTTACCCAGCCAAGAAAAAAAATGTTGAATTATCAAAATTTAAAAAAATAAATTCTGATAGGGAAACAGAGATGGGCATATAAAACAGTTTCTGAATTACAGTTTTCCTAAATTTTGTAAGCTACTAAAAATGTTACTGTCATTGTTTTGCCCCAATCAGAGCCAAATGTAGGTCTTGCTAGTAGTGGGAGAAGGCTATTTTGTAACACGGGAGATGAGTCTGTTCAGGAAAATTGGCCCAACCAAAGGTGGGGCATGGATTATAGCTCACAGCAGGGAAATGTACCGTTACAGTGAAATCCAGCCAAACTGCTTGGAAACATAAGCATTTTGTGTCAAAATATTTACATCTGAATGGGACTACCTAAACCAAGATACTTTAAAAAATTTTTGTAGTTAGTGAAAACAAAAAGTAACATCAGATACCCTCTTCCCCACTAGTATTTCATTATGTGGGATACGCACAATCCGCTGAAAAATCTTTCCAATATAGAGTTTCTAGTCCAATTCTACATAGGATGAATCCAAAATACAGTGGGTGTAGTGACTGTCTCTTAACCCCTCCAATACTTTAACATATTTGTTAGTCGCTACTGAGATTAAATGTGTTCTAAAATGTTAGCTAGTCTGATAACAGGGAAGGATAATGTTATGAGAAGCATCTTGCTAAATTAGTCACTTGGTATTTCAGTGAGAAGTATTTTAATATGTTACCTTACTCGTTCTATAATTTGTTCAATTAAGTTGGATTTAATATTGCCTGGCATGATACAACCATCAAGTTAGGTCTATACAGCAAGACGTGAGAGTTCAGAGACGTATGTATGTGATATACTCCTATATTTAAAAGGATTCTGTTAAATTTAAGACCCAGATTTTAGCCACCTGATATGATACAACACACTAAAAAAATCTGACTTGTAATTCTACCTACGTGTCACTGCTGAAAAACCAGAAGGAAAAAGTGGTATGACACCTAGAGTACACCTATAATGATTTCATTTGCTGCAGAGTCATCCATCAGCAAAACAATAACTAGCCAACCCTTTTGTCAACAGAGCACTATTAAATTTATCATTTAAGTTGGTAGGTAAACAAGAGAGTTAATGAACCAGACACAAGTTGGTCACGATGGACAAGAAATATAGGGATTCTGCATTGCCTTCTCCCTTGTTCATCCTTTCATGCCTGTGCTGTTTTGGTTTGGCACCAATTTTACTCCCGTTTTACACTTGTCTTGCACTGCAGTAAATAATTACACAAAGATGAAGACAATTGCAAATCAGGCTTGACATGTTTCACAGAGCAAATTGCAGGAACCATAGTTAGGACTCCTTAGGTGCTTGCCCTGGTTTTGCAAATCACTTCCTATGTGACCTTGGATAATTAACCTTTCTGTGTTTCTGTTTATCTAACTGTACTACCTCCTGGGGTGTTATTATGCTTAATTTATCAATCACTCAATATGCTCTTATAAAATATTTTGAAATCTCTGCTGAAAGAGACCAGGTAAGTGCAGAATGGTATTTAGAAGGGTAATTCACCTATTAAACTTGGTTTGTAGCTTCTTTGATGTACTAGGTTTTATCAAAAGAATTTGATCCAAAATATTTAGCAAGTAGAGATGGAGAAAACCAGGAGAGGGTTATCAAGATCATGGATATTTAAAAGATGAAAAATTTCAGAGGTAGTTAATGGGTCTCTTTAGGCATGATATGACACTGAGTCTTTCAAACAAGCTTAAATAAATTAATGTTTGCATTAATATGCATTACTCAGCAAGGTATTCTCAACATCTTTAGCTTGCAAGCCAACTACAAAAAGAGCAGGAAGATTTTAAAAAAAGTTCTGTAAGTAAAGGTAGTCAGAAAAGACAATTTCCAGGTTTTCTTCTTATCTTTTAAATGACAGTTTCAGTCACCTCAGAGAGGCAGAATTTGCAAGGTACTTGTCTGAGCTCATGCATTTCTGTGGCTGTAAGGTTTAAGATTGCAAGTCCGCACTTGAAGTAGGCAGAAAAGCTTTTTTTTTGCCAGAAATTCCTTCTTGGACATAGGAAATTGCCTTCATAGAATCGAATTTTCTATTGAAGGTGATTATTTTTGGTCGGAAAAATTCCCGTCTAGACTACTCTGTAAAAAATAATAAACTATGAACCCTGTCCGAAGTTTCATCCACTGGAGACTGTCCTTTGCTCTCCTTACACCAGTGCAGACTGGGAGGGTTTTGCAATGGCTGCTTGAAGGTTTACACCAGAGGAAGCGAGAGCAGCTGGAAAACTAACGCAAACTCACAGGTGCCAAGGGAAGGCACAACAGAAACTGGAGCCGTGATGAAAGTATGAAGCAAGGTGCAGGTGTAAATGCCAACTTTTCTGGTTACAGGAGGAGTACCCCAGCGTTAGCGGGGAGGAAAAGAGCAGAGCACTTTGCAGGTAGCCCGTTGGACATGTTGCATCGTAAGCGGGTAACGAGGACGGAGAAATGGATATGCAGCTGTCGGGGAAGGTAGCCATAGAAGTTGAAGCAACTAGTGTTTTATAACGAAGAAAGGTTTGGGGATGTATGTATTGTACATAAAATGACTCGAGACATGATGTTAAGCCTGCATATTGTTTCATTTAGAAATCAATCCCGCATGCTAAATAGCTGTGGTAACAGCCTTTCTTTCCTGATTAACGGGGCATTTCTCCCTCTTCTGAAGGCACAGCACTGGAAAAACCCCAAACAACCCCTTATTTTGCTTATTGCAATGTATATTCTAGGGTTTGGGGAACTTGCTTCTCCACCCAGGGAGAATAGCTGGGAGCCCAGCTCGATGCCAGGCTCAGGCTGCTGACTTAGCTTTTCTTCCGTGAGCACTGCAGCCCTTTTGCCTCCTACTCCCATCCCGAGCTGCAAACTGACAAGGCTTTTTCTTCTGCTGGCTGCAAAGAAAACAAGCAATTGAACAGTGAAACTGGGGAAGGGCTGGCATATTATGGGATAGGAGGGTCACAGTGCAGAGATATAAGAGGATAATTAAATTGATGTGAGAGTGATTTTTTCAGTTTGCGCATTCTTAAGCTGAAAGCACATCTTCATCTTTACATCTATTCTGGAAGCACGGTGGTTTATTTGTCTTTAGCGGGAGCCTAATTTTGTCTGATTTCAAGTGAATGTTTTTAAGCCCAGCAGATGAAGTGACACGACAGGTCTGATTCTCCGCGGCCTCGTGCTCCAAGTAGTCATTCAAGTTTGCGGCAAGCACCCCTCTGTGCTGCCAAATCAATCCCCACTCTTCACATTCGTGGCAGCATTTCTGGCTGGGCTATGGGCACCGCATTATTTTTTATTCTGCAAGGCAAAGGAAGCTCAGCCTCAACAGCTACGTTGCTGCTCTGTCCTCAGTATGGCACATCTTTATGCTTTTCAGCTTTTTCCTCTAAGCTGGGTAAAAAGTGGTTCAAGTCTACGTGAACTTCTGTTCAGCCATCACTAAATCTGGCTTAGCGGGCAGCAAAGTCTCTCATGCTTTCTTTGGGGGTGCAAGCTTATTAGGGACAGCTGCTGATAAAGAGATTTGACTATCCTTATAAGTTAGAAGCTTCTGAGAGTTATTGCTCGTGGGCTGCCCCATTCACCTTCTTAGAGTATGATAATACCGGGGTGACTGATTACCATATCTTGAGTCATTATCATATCTTGAGTGGTCGAACACAGGCAATTTCTTTTATTATATGGCTGTACAATATAAGGGATAGCGGAGGCCTGAATTTCCCCGGAACGAATGCACCGTTACCTCTATTAGCAGACTCAGAATGAGATAACTTTGCTGGTAGAGCAATGGTGTCCGGGAGCGCAGCGTCAGGCCTGATGGGTCACGCTGCTCTCGCTAAGTACCTTCACACCGTTCCAGGGTCCCTTACGCTGGGTTAATAACACTAGCACAGGGAAAGTTGCTCTCTTGCTGGCTGCTCAGGACTGGGCTCATCGTTATGCCAGTTTTTTTATCAGCCAAGAAGTTTTAGGAAGCAAAACCCCTTGAAAAACAAAAATTATTCATCAGTAGTTTATACATCAGTTGTGGAATAAATTATTTGTGAGCGTCACTGCACTGCTCCGTGTGGAAGAGTTATAAGCCCCTGGCTTTGCTTACTAAGTCCTGGCCAAGCTTTCCTTGGTCGTTTCCACTCTCTCTGGCATTTCCTTTTTTCCACTGCTTTATTCATAAGGTGGTGATTTTTATCGCTCTCTGCTCAGTAATAATGTGGTTCCTATCCTTCCTGCAAGAAGAAATTTCTTACTCTTTTTATTACGTATAATCATTCTTTCCTTAATTTATAGCATGTCATGTATTATTCAGTGACATCTCTTGGCTCTGATTACAGGTTCTATATAATCTTACACACTTCAAAAATGATTGTTTAAATTACAATAAAATAATATCCAGCTCATTTATCTGGTGAATTTGTCTTTCATTTGCAGTTATCGGGGCCAATGTTTTATACAAAAGAACTTTCTTCAGAAACCTTGCAGAGAGGTGGAGCTAATGTGCCAGGATTCCTTGAGAAAGAGGAAGAAACAGCCCTGGGGAGCACTACCTGCCTCGGGGGAAAGATCTTGAGGTTTGGAGAGAAATGGCACAGAATCCGTAAATTATTGGAGGCCTGAACCAGAGTGCATTGAAGACGGTGGGAGCAATGTCAGCTGATGGCAAATTGTGGTGTCAGCAGGTTTTGAAATTCTTCCAAAGGTGGAAAACTGAATGAAGCTTTTTGGTCCTCCTCACCACCTACAGACTCAGAGCTCATCCTAAGGGACATGTGGACACTGGGACCCTTGTGCCTCCATCCCTCCGCTCTCCTCTGGCGGCCTGAGCCAGCAAGAGCCAAGCGTGGTTTGGTTTGATTTGAGATGGGAAGAAGACTCGTACAGGAGGTGGGGTCAATGAAAGGGACCTGCTTTTAGGAAGTGGAGAAACCAGGAGAGGCTTGAAAAGCTGCTCTTCCTTGACCCTGATGAAATTAATTTTCACGCTGTTTCTCAAGATCAATGAAATCATCTGTGCTGTGGTATTTTCCCATCAATCCAGATACAAATTGCTTCTATTAATAGTTAAGTATTGTGGTAGTGTTATGCAAACCCTGTTGGAATTTGGGCTTCTGTTGTTTTTAGCAGTGGATGCACAGAGAGGACAGCATACCTGCTCCTTTTAACTACTAGTTTCAGCCAAAACTTTTTGGTCCTTCTATTTACCCTTTTCCTATGTATTTAGAATATCTCTGGTCCTCTCCTTGATCCCAGCTGCCTGCTTTCTGAGAGAGAGAATTTCCTGCTGTGCTGTTGAACAAACAATAAACTGCAGTGCAATCGTGCCTGGGCTAAAGCCTGGAATAAAGTTAC
This sequence comes from Aquila chrysaetos chrysaetos, assembly GCF_900496995.4. Classification (NCBI taxonomy): domain Eukaryota; kingdom Metazoa; phylum Chordata; class Aves; order Accipitriformes; family Accipitridae; genus Aquila; species Aquila chrysaetos. Next base: position 45,211,522 of record NC_044010.1, read on the forward strand.
TGGAAGTATCTGGGCTTTTTCCACGCTTGGTGAAGACCCCCTGACTCAAGGGAGGAGACCTTTGAGTGGGTTTTCAGAGTGCTGTTAGGAGTGAGTGCAGCTGATGGGTGTTGTGGGTCTAACCTGGCTACCCCTTCAGCTCCCTCGTCCTTATGAAATAATGCAAGATGTTCTTATGAACTCACCTTATTTCCCAGAAAGATCTATTTTTTCTTGCTCCTTCAGTCTACCTCCATTTCGGAAGAGGCTGCTGGATGCTCCTGTAGCTGGTGCAGCTCCTCTGACCACCTCTATGTTTGTCAGGAGCCATTTCATCACTCCTTCACACCTCAGCCTTCCTCCCAACCAGCTCCAGGTCCAGATGCCTTGAAGGGAACACAAATCCTGCCCAGGAATTTATTTCGTCTAACTTCATCTTCTTGAGCTAGTGGTACATCTAGGTCCTGACCCACTGGGCAGGCCAAACTGATATCAAGATTTTGTATCTTGGGCCCATTTCGAACCCATATTGTAAAAGCAGAAGGGCACATACGAAGGAGTGGGCATGTCTCTTCCAGGGTTACTTCAATCTGCTGCAAAGATACTGCTGCTGTGTGATTTCTGGCCAGACGTCCAGACTTCAGCTTCAGCTTTCTCTCTTTTGAGGGAGAGGGAAGGTGCTGGGTATCGGTGCCCAGTCCGAGCCCCTTAGCTCATTCTTTTTTGCACCCACTTGGGTTAGGTGTGGGGTCAGCGGCGGTGGGCAACTCCTTCCCAGCTGGCATTCCCAGGATGGCAGAGAAACCACTTCTAACATGAAATCAGTTCCTGTTAGCAAAACTGCCCACTGGAAGCTTTCATTTACACTCCCAATGCCAGGAAAAATAACACGTTTCTTACCCTCCTCACACAGACAGTTCCTACAAGCTCTTTTATCAAATAAAAGCAAGGGAGGTTTTCTTGTTGTTGCTTTTTGTCGAAGATTCCCGACTGAAAACCCGCAGTACCCACTCTTCTCTCTGGTTAGGATCCAGCACTGCAGAAACTCATTTTCACTATAGTTCAGCTGAAAACTTTAAAGGCTGCGGACAGGAGTTGGAGCAGTCTCTGGGTGCTGATTCTTGTCAGGATTATAGATGTATTCCTAAGCAAGTCGTTTCTGTTCTCTGCAGGATGTTGCTTCTGTCTCTAAGGGCTAGGTTATGTAAAAATAATGGCAGAAGCCTGCCTTAACCTGGCAAAAAATGGGAATCTTGATTGTTCAATGAAATGCTGCCTTTTCAATCAATCCTCCTCCCTAATTAGTGCTGCATGGTGCAGCTGATCTTTTAATAATAATGAAAGAAAAAGTAATTTGGTTGATGATTGATGGGAGAAAACCTGAATACATTATTAAAAGTACCAATCAGCTGCGTCTAGATGGGGTTTCGTAAAAATCACGTTTGACAAAAATGATGAGGCAGGTTTTTCAATATGAATCACTTGAGCGTCTCCCCCATGTAGGCATTATATCTGATGTCGTCTGGTGTGACCTGGGGGAGAGGCTGCCCCCACCGGCTTTACTTCCCACACTAGGAAAAGTTACTGTGGACCTCAGCAGGCCTTACTGGAAAAAATGCATTTCACTTGGGGTAATCTGGGTGTGCAGAAGAGCAGAGTGGGCCACGTCAGCCACGAGATGCGGTTTTGCAACACTAGGAATGAACACAAAGCTGAGTCGATACACCTTAATACAAAGACTGGTTGTGCCTAATAATTGCTTTTTGGTCTGACGCTGTTCTTTTTTTCATCAGTTCCGTTTTGAGGACTGGTACTAACGAGTCTGAAATTGTAGGCCTAAAACGTTATACTAGCTTGATGTGGCAAGTATTTCCTGGGTTAAAATTCTCTTACTTTACTGCAATATTAACTCAAGCAAATAGCATGAAGGGATATGGTCTTTTGCTTACTGACCTGCATTTGAGGCAATAGAGCTAACGAAACTCAGGCACTTATATCCCACAGGCCTCAATATGGAAATACACAAGAAGCCAGAAAAATAAATTCCTTTCATCTAGAAGAAAAAGGCAAGAAAGATCAGAAAGGCTTTCTTAGATGGTTAGATTGCTTCAGTCTTATAATGTCTTAGGGAACACAACATTATTAAAAATACCCTGCAAAGGTATGAGCTTATTCTCTCTTGTAGCTCCTCCTAGCATAACCTCCCTTATTAGGAGGTATTAGAGGTTCCCCGAAAACCCCCAAACCGAGCCTGTGAAGTCTCTCACCCAGCTTTCACTGCTGTGGTATGGCCTGGCCAGTTAGTGCCCGCAGCTGGGATGCTGGGAGCGAGGATCAAAAGGAAACGGATCTGAACCGTGCTATTGGGAATAGGACCGCATTAAAGATAGATACTTTCCTATGCCCTTTCCCAGGCACAAAGGGCTGTGGACGTTGGTTGTGTGCTATCCTTTTGCACTACTGTCTGTGAGTTTGGAGGTATTGACTGCGTCCAGCTTTAACTACTTTAACACAAGTGACCCGCTGAGGTCACGCTCCTTCGGTGGGGAATCCAGCATGCCCAGATTAAACTCAGAATTACCCTCTGGGGGAGCTTACATCTCTCCATGGACAACACAAGCAGACTAGCCTCCCGTTTTAGGCAGCTGAGTTAGCTGATGTAAATAGCCCCGTAGTGCTGTATATGTAATCTCGCATCACAGCCGTGGTTCCTCTCAGTGTGAGCCAGGGCAGAAGCTAACTGATTGCAACCAGGCTTTAAAAAGAAATGTAATTAGATGTAAGTCACCATTTCAGAGCAGTTGTGCTGACAGCTAGGGGATTAATTCTGCTCTTACTTATTAAGCATATGCTCCAGATTTTTGATATAATTTAAGTTGAAGAGAATATTACATGACAGGCATCCCTTTAAACTTTTACAACTTCTTGGATCTCCTTCCAACGTTAATTGTAATCCCAAGCGATGAGCCTACCCATTTAATACAAAGCCAGTGAAGTGTTCTGCCTCTGGTGAAGCGGTTGCTGGGTGCGGGGAGTCGTTCTGCTGCTCCCGGCCGTGCGTGCAGGCAGGGCTGGTTAAGGGACTCAGTCCTGCAGTGGCTGCCGAAGCTTTCTGGTCACAAGGAAAACAAAACCTCCCATCTTGGAAACTGCTTGGGCTTCCCCTCTGCTCTGCTGTGCCTGGCTCTTCTCCTCCTCCACTTATTGTGGAAGAAACTTTGGAGCTTCCTGACCCGGCGGGGCTGTGGCACCCATCACCCTGACACGCGTTACAGACTGCACTTACGAATTGTAAGACAAAAAGACCTCTCTTAACTGTGACAAGCAAGTATTAATGCAACACTGGGAGTACTGAAGCCCTGCGGCACGGGTTTTCAAAGGGCTGGACCAGCCTTAAAGACCCCAAAACCTCAAGTAATCAGCTAGTTTTCAGCAGTGCGTGCTCTACAGTGCTCATGGGGCCGGGACAAGCTAGGTTAGAGAGGGAGACGACAACGTGGGGATTTCCCTGGGTGGTTTTGGAGTTGGAGCCTCTGTTCCTCTTGAAGATATAAGAACAGAGGTGTTAGTTACCCTGCTGAGGGAGACTGGGGGGGTCCCGGGTAGCACCCAAGCCATGGCCGTCGGTGAGGCAGCGGAGGTTGGGAGATGCTAGCGGTGTCGGAGCAAGCGTGGGTGAGCAGTCACCCGTCCGTGGGCAGAGCGGTCTCTCCTGTGAGCGGCTCTGTGACTATTTCTCCAGCCAGGCAGCTGTCCCACATTTGTAAATAGTCACAAATGGCAGGCAGGCTGCTATCTGAGATAAGCGTAATAAGGAACTTGAAGCAGGCAAGAGAACTGCATTAGGAAAAGAAGCCTTGGCTTTTTCCCTCAGCAAAATGCTCAGCTAGTTAATGCTGGCGTAGCTGAATCTGAGCTGTGTCACCCACCTCGATATTGTATTATTAATTCTATAACAATCGTGTTGCTATTCTGTACCACGGATGGGGATTTTAACTATTTCATTAGCTCAGTAGGAACGGTACACAGAAACAGTTTAATTCTGTAGGATTATACTGAGTCACAACACTCAAAGGAGCAAATTCCAGGATACTAGAACAGATTTGGACGCCACCAGCCTCCTCACAGCACAGGCTTCAGCTAAGATCACTCTGACTAAAATATGCAGCTAAGGCACAGCTGAACGTGACTCATAGGAAATAGTATGCTGACCTGAATACACATGCTGAGTACATGCCGTGGGTGGGCAGCTTAAACGCTTTGTAAAGCCATTTCTCTTAGCCCTGTTTTCCCCCCCTCCCGATCAACGGTGAAACCCAAACTTTAATAATCCGAGTTTCTCCTTTGTCCTGCAAAAGCAATAAATATGCTGTCCCCACCCTCCCGACATCAGGGGCGCCTCTGTCACAGACTTATGTAGAAAAGCATCTGACAAAGCCGGCATGAGGCTTGCTGATGAGTCGGGGGAGAGATTTGCAGCTGGGAGAGCTGTCGGAGGTGGTGTGAGGCGAGGGAGGGGGTTTGGGTGAAGCGGTGGGCTGCCGGGGGGGATCTGCAGGGACAGACACAGCTACAGCTGGATGGAGGCACGGGCAGGTCCCTGCACGGACACACATGCTGGATGCTTTTTTTGGGGGTGTATTGTCTAAGGTAGATACAGAGTGCTCAATGAAGGCACTTACCAATGCAAAAATACAAATGCTGATAGGATTATGATGCCTGTTAGTTTACAATGGAAAGAAGGTCACCATTCCTAATCCCTACCTTGAGCTAGAAAAGGGGCAAACGGTGATGAAACTTCTTTTATTCATCCACTCAGGTCTTAAGCAGCACGAGCATTAGGCAGCCAGCGCGGTTACAGCCTCACACAGCAATTCCCACCGACTGCATTTGAGCACACATTCCACTACAGGCAAAACCCGCCTCTGTAAGGGGAATTCGGGGGAAAAGAGGAGCTTATGTTTTCTTGACATTAATGAGAAGGATCTGGCATTAACTGAAAGTAGCTGACAACATTAGGGCAATGATAAAGGGCTGGCCTTGTTGCCAGAAAGACAGATTAGAAGGGGAGACTTTTTTTGAGTCCAAGAATTATTCCAGAGGCAAGGAAGTGCATCCTCTCTAAATCCCTAGGGATATATAATGGATCTACTTAAATTTTCATATTGCTGCACAAAAACTTTCAGTCTTTGAAACAGTGAACCCATTTTTTTTCCCACTGTGGAAAAACATAGATCAGGATTGTACTGGTCTATTGGTAACCGTTCCATGGTCTGCAGCTGAGCTGTTGCTAAAGAAAGTGAATCCATGAACGTGTTACCATGACACTATAAGTTACTGTGTGCCAGCTGAAATGTGCTAACTGGGAGGGAAGATTGCACCAATGGATGAAACATTTTGGTTTTTTCAGATTTTTTTTTCTTTCATGTGCTTTTGTTCTAAAGACTTACAGAGGATGACAGTACTGTATGAACTGTAATTCACTGGTGTTCACCCACACTGGCATTTCTGCTGTGTTTCGGCATTTGATTATACTGCATTGAATGAACAATCCTAAATGTACGTAGGACTTCAGGTAATTGGGTGCCTTAAGACAGGGGCAGGACTATGCAGCTGGGACTTCATCACTGCTTAAGTACGGCGTGTGTGTATAGCAACAGGTCTGCTTGAATGGATACTTTAATTTAGACAATATTTTTGTCTATAGAAGTGGTGTAGCTTATCTAAAGACATCATGTTCATAAGTCTTCTCTTTCTTACAAATAGGAGTGAGACATGTAAACAACTTTAGAATATAATATGCTTTGCACCTAGGTCAACTTTGAACTTTTGAGTCACCAAAAGTGTGTGACTGATTTTGACAAAATGGATTAGAACAAAATAAGGAAAATATGCAAAATTCTGTACAGAAAAAATATTGATCTAACTCTAGTCTTTTTGGCATCGGTATTAAAACCCACACTGACCTCAGCACAAAATGAAATTAGATGAGTATCGGGGAACGTTTTGGAACAAAGAGACAAAATGAACAACAGCGAATCACCGGGATGAGATGGTATTCACCCCAGCATCCCGGAGGAATGCGGGGATAAGCTGAGCTACTAGCTGTGGTGTAGAGCCTCTCTTGCAGAACTCCTTGGTTTCTGCAGTTTGTAAGGAAGTAAATAGGATGCTGATTTTTAAGGGGACTAGGGAAAATCTGATGAGAGACAGAAGACATCTGTACCGAGCAGCTCTTTTGCAACAGTAAAGAGTAGAATCCATGGAAAGAAGGATGAATATCATGTATGGAGGAAGAATCTCATGTCTTTTGTAGCAGAAAGGCGTGTTTCCTATTGGTCGTCTTTGCACGTAGCTGCAGCAGACCTGGTTGATACTATCTACATGAATTTCCAAGTCTTTTGACAAAGTTTAGAATAGAATAGAATAGAACAGAACAGAGTAGAATAGAATAGAATATTTCAGTTGGAAAGGACCTACAATGATCATCTAGTCCAACTGCCTGACCAATTCAGGGCTGACCAGAAGTTAAAGCATGTTGATAAGGGCTTTGTCCAAATGCCTCTTAAACACTGACAGGCTTGGGGCGCTGACCACATCTCCAGGAAGCCTGTTCCAGTGTCTGACCACCCTCTCGGTAAAGAAATGCTTCCTCATGTCCAGTCTGAACCTCCCCTGGCGCGGCTTTGAACCATTCCCATGTGTCCTGGCACTGGATCCCAGGGAGAAGAGGTCAGCACCTCCCTTTGTTGAGTTCCCCCAGCAAAGGTCCCTTTAGGAAATTAGGCAGCCAGGGATAAGAGGGGAGGCCCTTGTAAGAGTAAATAGTTGTTTAAAAGATAGGTAACAGAAGGTAAAAATAGCCAGTTCTCCCAAGGGAGAGAGGTCCAGAATGCTTTGTGCTGAGACCTGTGCAATTCAACGTCGGAATTTATGAGTTCATTTATGAATAAGGCTCTGTAAAAGTGGTTGAATATAAACCATTGACAAACTTGTACTGATGATACTAAATTCTTCAGAGTAGTAAAGAGGAGAGCTGATCATGCAGAACTGCAGGAAAATATTGCGTGGCTGAGGGACTGGGCAGTAAAATAGGAAAAAAGGAAATTTAATCTAAAATGGTGCATATTGGAAATCAACAATCCTGATTTCATACATAAGAATGATGGACTGAGCTGGCCATTACCGCTCACCAATCTATGGAGGTTACTGACTACACGGAAAGCACCTCAGGCTCAGAAAGTCCCTGAGCTGCGAATTGGTGGAGGCTGGAGGAGTATTCAGAGTAAGTAGCTTGTATGGCTCCCCGTTACACTCCGCTTTGGATGTCTGCTTCTGGCTGCCGTTGAAGGCAGGATCCTAGCATCGCTGAACCATCAGTCAGAGACAGGACTGCTGTATTCTTACTTCCTTATGCTTTCAAAAATGTCTCTCTTTATAGTGTTTACTGTCTGAGCCACTGAGAAATACTTCTCCCTTTGGACAAAGAGTTCATAGGAAATAAAAAAAATCTCCAAATGTATTGGCTAAATCCAAAACATTTAATGGGTTTTCTTTGTGTGTGTTTAGAGAAAAAGAAAAATGAGATATATTGAACCCGTGGTACTTAGAAAAGTGCCACTGTTGTGAACAAGTTAATGCATCCTTAGGTCAAGATACATGAAACTGTGAGTTACGGGTTTATTATAATCCATCTGTGGAAACAAAAAGATTTATTTTTAATTACTTTCTTGAATCATCCAGCATAATGCATGCTTATATTTTTCTCTTCTATATTTTTTAGAGGTATAGTCATGTATGAACATATATTCAGACTTAGTGTTTTTGGAGGAAAAGATGTTCTTATTTTAAGGGAAAATACCATTCTGTATCTCAGCATCAATAAAAGGAAATGGTTTTTGCCTGCTATTATTTCTCATTTTGATGATAGCGAACACAGTTAAAATAGAAAAAAGAAATTTTAGATCCTGCATACTGCTTAAGACCCAGGAATTTCTGTATATGCAAATGAAAACATCCATATGCAAATGCCACTAGAAAATGCCTCGACAAAGTCTGCCAAAAATTTATGTGCATTTAAATCCTTGTATAGGGAGAATCATACAATGATAGAATTACATAGGCTGAAAGGGACTTCTGGAGATTGTCTGGTCTCACCCCCCTGCCCAAAAGCGGCCAAATTCAAAGTGGGACTAGGTTGCTCGTGGCCTTGTCCTGATGAGTTTTGAATCGCTAAGGCTGGAGATCCCATGAGCTTTCTGGGCACTGGTTCCAGTGTCTGACCACTCTCATGGAGAAAAGTTCTCCATATGTCTGATTGCTGCAACTTGTGCCCGTTGCCTCTTGTCCTTTTACTGTACCCCTGAGAAAAGCCTGTCTCTGCCTTCTCTGTAAGCACCAGCTGTGGACACGGACATCGCCTCCGAGCTTTCCCTTCCCAGCCTGAACAGCCCCAGCTCTCCCAGCCTCCCCTCAGACGTCCTGAGCTGTGACCCCTGACCATCACGGTGGCCCTCCACTGGACTTCATCCAGCATGTCAGGCTCGCTCTTCCACCCCAAACTCCAGCCCTCTCCAATACCCCACCTACAAAGCCACTGGGCATGAAAACCTCGGGACGAGCTGAAATAGGTGTTTCGTGTCATATTTACTGAGTACCAATCTACAGCAGCAAGCCTTGAAACGTTTGACCTGCCTACCTCGACATGTGCAATTTTTAGCGCTTACGCACCAGCTGAAGGATGGTCACAGATCATATTTGTGAATATAGTTTAAACATAACAACGTGTGAATATTATGGAAAGAGTATCTGGTCACCTAAAGGTAATAGTCAAGAAGTGTGCGCAGACGCGGCGTACTTTCAAACCAGTTTGGTGTCCATGTGGCCACCTTTTCAGAACTGCCTGTGGCAATGCTTTAAGCCTTGCAATAAGGAGCTGGCTTCTAAGCCCTTTTGAAAAACTAGTCCTCTTTCACACCCTACGTTGGGAGACAATCTGGTTTTAGTCCCCAAATCTAGAAACTAATGAGGGCTTTCTTTGAACATTTATTTCCCAAATCCCTTTTACTGCTGTTTGCTTGTGTAATAAAATTGTTTGAAAAATCAGCCTTGGGCTTACTGAGGTGCTTAAACATATGCCTAACGTAGAAGGTATCCTACGGAAGCCATCTACTTAAAGTCAGGAATGTGATTGTAGTCTGGGAAGAGCTGGTCTTCATCCTTCATATTTAACGAGAACAGGGACACGTACAGAGAAGACAACCCTTTGCTTTTAAAGTATTTGGGCTTTTTGTCCCTTGATATAGCCATTTCCTCAGTCTTAGCAGGATATTCCCTTCCAGAAGTAAATTGTGGCATATTTTTGCACAAATATTCAAGCAAGATTTCAAGCTTTAAATGTCATTTAATTTGTCAACTTTATTGCAGAATAGGGAAATGGTGCTGAATGCAGCTGTCACCCTCAGTGCTTGGCCTTGGCAGGTTTTCCAGCAAGAATGAATCTTACAGCTTGTCTACCCTCCAGCCTTTAGTTAGCTGGAACTGCTTTTTACCATTATAGCTGCTCAGCTGCAATTAAGAGGGCATCTGAGTATTTGGGAATTCCTTGGACCATTAGTTTGAGCAACTCTAATTATGCTAGGAAAGTTTTTTTTGTATTCTGTCCTTTTAATTACCTAGAAGCAGTTTATTTGAGAGGAAGCTATCTGGATTGTTGAGAAATTTGCTATTTTGTAAACCCAGTATTTCGGCGACACAGCTGTAGCTTTTACCTAGAGCTGTGCAAAACCCATCAGTTTAGTTTCAGTGGACTGTGAGACTTTCCACCATTTCATGCAACTCTGAATGTTTTTCTCTTTGTTTTTTTTTCTTCATTTAGAGTTACCACAAAATATATCTGTATTTGTACCAAAGTACAGGCAGACAAACACCCCGCACCCCCAAAGCCAAGGATTCCTGTGGCCCAGCTCTATGTCCCTGAAGTAGATAGGAGAGTGACCGCTGATGTTTTGACCAGAAAAGCTGGTGGTGGGTTTTTTCCCACCTGAAAGTGGCTGCGGGCTCCTGATCTGCCCTGCTCGGGAGAGCGCTGCCGCGGGCATCTGCAGCTTCTTGCTTTTGCTCATCGGCATCCAGCCCAAAACCGTGTTGCTGGCTGCAGACTCCACCGGTCCTCGCCAATCCAAGGCTACACAAGTTAAAAGGAAATTCCTGCTGTTCGGAAAAGACCACCTTGCTTTTGATTTTTATTACATGGTTTTTGTATTCTGCCAAGCCGTTTCTGTCCAAAGGCAAGACTTCCCCTTTGATTCTGATGACTGTAAAGAGTTTCTAAGCCTCCAAAAGACTACTTAGAGGAGCCTTCCCATTGACATCAAATAGCTTTAGATCCAGGGAGGCTCATTCGGAAGACACTGAAAACAATTCTGCATTTTTTTCAAACTCTACATTGTAATATTGATGTTTGCAACCTATCTGCTCCTTCCAAACTGCTTTTCCCCAGTTGAATTTAGAATTACTAGGTTCTTCAGCTATAGTATACATATATAATATCTATAAAAAGAATTGATGCTCTAGAATCACTTGTGGGAACATTTTGTCTCAATATGCTTAATAGCTGTAAATATTGCTAATAAAATTTCTTGTAGATAATTATACTGAGACCATTTGTCTTGAATACTATTTTTTATAAGTTTGAGTCTAAAATCACAGGTTTCTATTAGAAGTCATTAGTGTCTTTGTAGAATGGCTTTTTCTGACAGTAGAATTTCCTGCAAATCCCGACTCATTTGTCACTGTTTTGGCGATTGTCGTGGTTTAACCCCAGCCGGTAACTGAGCACCACGCAGCTGCTCACTCACTCCCCCCCTGCAGTGGGATGGGGGGAGAGAATCAGGGAAAAAAACAAGTAAAACTCATGGGTTGAGATAAGAACAGTGGTCCAAGCAGTGGCATCTCATGGGCTGCGTCAGTATGTCCCTGACATTAGAATCACCCTAACCTGTGTGGTGCATGCTGCTACTCCGTTACTTTAACCCCTGCTCAAAGCACTGAGTGTCAAACTTCAAATAAAGCCAGCTCTTGGCTTGGAAAAGAATTAATTTTTTTTTTTTCTGCAGATAACTTTTATTGCTAAATCTAAACCATTGCAAAGCTAGATGTGTAATCTAAAACAGGCATTTGGGGCGCCATTTCCTCTATTTCCATCATCTGTTTCCGGACAAAACGCGTTGCCCTCTGGAGCGCGCCCATCTATCTCAGTTGACTACACAGGGACAAAACCCGCTGCGTTTAGGCTAGACTCTTAGACAGCTTCGTGTGATGAATCTTGCCCTTAGTGTAGTGGCTCTCGGTTTGAAGAAAATGGTGATACGGCAGGCAGGGGCTGGAAAATGTCTAATATCTACTGAGCTCATCCATAGACTAACACATAAAAATAATTATCCCTATGACCTTTTCCTTTTAGAGGACTCAGTCTTGCAGAAAGCCAACTCTCCCCAGTTGCTGAATGCTTTCAGCAGCAGTTGGGGTTTCTGTGCAGCTGACGGGGAGTACAGAGCCCTTCCCAGGATTAGGACTTTGGTGATCTCATGCTGCTTCTGACAGCCCAAAGCATCTCCTGTAATGAAGGGCCAGAAAAGCCTGGAATTGATGTATGGGCAGGCGGAGTATATAGACACACTTCCAAGAGCAAGGCCTGTTGTTATGGCTGTAAACTAGCCGATAAAACATTAATCCTGACCACGTGGGACCTGGCTCACCAGAGGTGTAATTATTTAATCTGTAAACGTAGCGGCTTTGGATATGTAAAGAACTGCGCATTTACTTATAGACAGATTATGCAAACTACAATGATGAATTTATGCTGTGAATGTAGCCTGTGTAATGTCCGAGTTCCATTACAATGGACTAGAAGTTCGTTTGTACATATTGCGTTGTCCCTGCTACATGACGTGTGTTCTTAAAATTGAGCAGAGTGAAATGGTAACACATCTATGCAGCTAAATAACATGACCTCTAAATGCCATCTGCAAGTTGGGGCAACAATACCAAAACCCTATTCGGTTAACTACAACCAGTCAAAGAATGGGAAAACTTTTTGTGGTGAAAACGGGGCACCTTTTTTGTGTGAACAGGGGAATTTTGCATTTTTTCAGCAAGCTCTTTCAATTTCTGCTCACAAATGTAACTTCTTCTGGCCTTTTATAACCATGCTATAAAACTTGTAACTTAATTCATTTGCAGAAAGAGGAGAAATCAGCTTATTTTGTTCCTTGCATTGTAGCTTGCCATCTCTCTTCTGGACTTAAAAAAATATAGAAGTGGTCTGTCAATAGGAATGACTTCTTTTCTTCTGTTGTATTTAGGGCAATTTTTTTAAAGCGCTCTCTCTCTCTTTCCCTCCTAGCTTTAACTTGCCTATCTTAACCAACTTAGTGTCACAAGTATTAATCTACAGGCAGTCTTGTTCTGTCTGAGTCTGCATTTTTTTTCCTGCATAGATGAGGGAAATGCACCCAAAATATCACAGTTTGAATCACGAGTATAGAAGAAAAACTGGAAGGGGCAGAGGGCAGCAAACTTCAGAGACACAAAGGACTACTGCAGAAAGCAAGGGAGCAGTCTCTTTTCCAAGTGTGTGGTAGACATGACAAGAAGTAATGAGCTTAGCTTGTAAGAAGATGGTAAGAAAACTTTTCTAAGCGTAGACAAAGTGAAAGACTGGGATACATTGCCTGAGGATGATATTATTGGAGATCTGTAAGAAGAAATTAGATGGGCACCTGTTAATTGTGAGATAGGTGTGGTTAATTGGACATCGGGGGCTGAGGTCCCTTCCAGCTCAGTTCTTTGGGTTCTGTGATGTAGAGCTTCTTCCTTGCCATCAAATCATTACTGTGTGGATAGGGCCAAATGAGTGAGACCTATCGATTGTAGTTTCCTTTGTGGTAGTGTCCTGTTCGGGAGCAGACAACAGAAGCTGGGATGCTGGAGACACGCTGGGCAGGCTGTTGGCGTTGCAGTAGGAGTTTTCTCCGTGTGTGCTCTCAGAGCTCCAGCTGTGGCTTCTCTTGGTCTCTACAGCACCTTCTCAGCCCTGTGCCCGAGGGCTGGGGATGAGGAATTACATGTTACTGTACGGGTAGGTCCCCATTTATCAAGCAGAGCGTTTACTGGCTATCAGTGAGCGGATTGCAAAAATGTTTATTTTTTCTGAGGTTGCCTGCTTCTGAATTTTCTGCAGCTTAGATCTTATGTTGCTCAATCAGCAGATCTGATAGAGGAAATCTGCACAATTAAGATGATTAATTTTCCATGCCACCTGTCTTAAAGTATATAAAGTCTACCTGTTCTGCCATGAATGATTACTACAGATGATGAATCAGCAAGGATGGGCCCATGTTTAACACTTTGGTTTGTGATTTTTGTTATAATCTCTGACATGACTGATTATGCTATGGCCTGGAGCAATTTATTGAATTAATGAATTACTTACTAATACATGAGTGTGATTAATTGAGATGCCTGTTTGGATCCTATTCTGCGTAATGAAGCTTGAGTACTGACAGGTGCAGCCTGTGGGCCTGATTCTGTCTTCCAGGAAATGATGGGGAGTCACGGCGACAATCCACACCCAGCAAAGGCTGCAGGACCGTGTTGAGTAAACTCCCACGGAGAAGGTAACAGGCACCTCTCAATTCAGCGATCTGGAAGATTTACAGCCATGCAGTTCCCATGCGTGAAAACACGCTGTCCCTTCCTACCACGTTCTCTGCCTTTTCCTCCTTCGGCTCTTACTTTTCTGTGTACTTATGGTGATTTATTGCCACCACCTGCAACGACCAGTCGAGAGTGGCAGGAGCTGGCTTCCTCTGGAAAGCTGGTGTGAAATTAAGACCCGCTTTCCTGAACGTCAGGTGCAGAAAAGAGAGACCTTGTAGTGCCTGGTTGAGTTGTTATAAATGCTCTGCTAGGGTTTGTCCTTGAATGTGGGTATGATACATTAACATTATGAGTGTAAACAGCACCCGGTCACCTGTTGGATGGTGACTCCTTCTGAGCTAAGTTTAAGCAGTGACCGTCAGAAACTGAACACCCGAATATCAAGCCCTCTCCTCACCTCTGACAGCAGGTAGGGGAGGAAAGGAAATCTCAGTCGTGTCAGTTGCGGTGTTTTTGTCCGTAACGTCGCTCGCCCTGAGCGTGCGGCAGAAGACCTGGTAGCTGGATGGACAGAGGGGATGGCAAGGCAGTACATGCCAGGACAGTCCCCACCGCGTTCCTCCTTCTCAGCCTGAACTGCTGAGCCCAGGCTTTGCCACCGTGTGAATGTGGAGGCTGTGAATGAGAAGCCTTTGCCCGGCTAAATTGCTCCCCCCATGGTTCGGATGAACCGTGGAGGAGCTAATCCGAGAAGGTCAGCAAACCGGGCTGTACGGTAGGAAAATTGTAGGCTTGATACCTTCCCTCTCAGAGGGTTGCCTTGGTCGAGGTGAATGGTGTAAAGCTGTTGGAAGGAGGAATCGGGTGTCTGCATGCTTTGCTTATGTGGCTTCTGGGAACGGCAGTGACAAAGGGGGACAAAAGGCTCCCTGACCTAATTTTGGTGCCAGTGTGGAGGATGTGTGTATGGATCACTGCTGTTTTGCTGAGGAGCTGAGTTCTGATAATGATGAGAAAGCCACAGAGCTTATTGCTCCACAGAGCAATATACCTTTTTCTACAAAATGGGCTATTAGCACTTGTGGCACAATAAAACGACTGTCTTTTCTAGTCCTTCATTACAATAGCTTAGCTTCAGTTTTACTCTTTTTAGAGTTAGGAAGCTAACTCTAGTAAAGCTAGCTCTAACTGAAGGAAAGGATGCCAGTAGGGCTGCTGGAGAGGAATACAGAGTGAGGCTGGTGGTAAAGCGGCAAGGCACCTTTGGGGCGTAAGAGTTGTTTCAGTGGGCAAGTGGGTTTTGATTTAAATTGAGAAAACATCTCTTCTACTGAACATCTTTCCTTAGGGTGCTTCTGGTGATGCATTTCCATGGCAGAGCCGTTTTAAGCGTTCCTGAGGCTCTGGCCTCGGTGCTCCAGTTGTAGCTCCTGTGTGCAGTAGTGCTTGTCTTGCTGTGCTGGCAACGCAGACCCACAAATACACGTGTCAAGCCTGAGCAGGGGGTCTGACACATTTGGGCATTACGGCTTATACAAAGCGGTTGTGAAGGGCCTTTCAGGCCAGGACCCCAGAGCTGAGCATAATTCCCAGTGATTAAACAAGGAGTTTCTGCTCGGCACCCTCTTTCTCCTACTCTGGCTGAATCTGCAGCCACAGCTTTGTAAGATTGAAGGGCTTCCCAGTTCATCTGGCCTTTGAAGGAGAAGCACGGTGAAATGGGATTGGAAATATCGGGGACAACATGCGGAGTAGCTCAGTGAGGAGCCCTCCAAATAGGACCCTGGGGCAGCTGGGATTTACTGAGGGTCACGTAAGCCTGAGACATCGGCGTGACTGACGGTGGCTGTTCGGGTTCCTGTCTGGATATCAGGACCAAAAAATTCAGACTGTGCAGCTGTTAATGAAAGGCTCTCTCTCGAGCAGCTTTGCATGTGAGGGATGCTTATTTTGTGTGTATAATTTGTAAGGCCATCATTAGCTTTTTTCTTGACCCCTATTCCCAGGATGGTGAAAAACAATTTCATTTGCAAATAGCAGATTTCAAGGTCTATGATTTGAAAAATCTTCTTGAAACGGTAATGCAAATACTGTGCGCTGTCTCTGTGGCCCAGGGCTTGCACGGTAGCTTTCTTATTGCATTAGTGCCTTTGAGTATTCTCCTCTTGTACTGCTTCCCCGTAACAGAGATATTGACAGAAGGATCCCTTTGAGTCTGAGTTTGCCTGACTGTGGGAAGGAGTAGAGAACAGTATTTGGAGAAGAAGAGTGGGAATAATTTTTTTTTTTCTATTGGTGTGATGTATTGAACAACAGAATTTTTTCACTCTTATCCACGTGAAATAGACATTCTGTAGATTTTGGGGCTGAACAAAAGATACAGCTAGTCAGAGAAAGCAAACCCAAAGGGCATAATATGGAGGAAAATGAACAGAAAATGATAACCAGAGGTGTGCGGTGGAGTAGGATGGCAGTCTGCTGCATGAAGCACGTGGCCATCTGTGTTTGCAGGGGCTTATCTGTCCTTTGAAATGGATATGTGGCTAATCACTTTGTGTGGCTGACCAAAGGACTCGGTCACAAAAAGTTCAAAATCCTAACATCCTTCAGCTTAAATGAATAGTATGTTCCATTATTTAGATTTTTAAAGGTCTGTAGTAAAACAGAAGCATCATTTTGAATAGAAGTGTTTTGTTTAAATAACGTCACATAATATCTATGATTTGGGTATTTTGCTTGTCAGACCGTTAAATGACTTGACTTCCCATAAAATCATATAATATTTCAAAATTTTGCAAGCTCAAGCATAGATGAAATTTGTGGGATGTTGTTCAGGAAACAAAGTATATGGGAGAGAATATGGAGAAGGAGAAAAAGAAACAATGTTTGGGGACAAATAGTTCTCTAAACTTTATTTATACCTGAAAGACCTGTCCATGAAGCATGGTCGGGCCTGGGTTTTGAAGGCCGCGTTGGCTAGAAGGACCCATTTTGGGGTTTCTAGTAGGAAGCCATTGGACGAGGAGTACGGAGTTGGTCTGAGTGAAGATGGGGATTTCTGGATCATGTTTCTGACGAACAGTTGTGGTAGGATCTAGGCTGTACTAGAACAGTTTCAAAATGCCCTGCGCACCAGAAATTCTGAGAAATTAATGTTTCAAAACCCAGGTGCTTCTAAAAAGAGTGAAGTTCAGTCATGCTGTCAGCTGCTCAGAGTAGGTGACATCCTTGTCGGGTTTATTGCTGTCACCCAACAGCTGCCTGGGACTCTAGTTAGAGCTTGTCTCCCTGAGCTGGGGGGGTCCTGAGCCCACAGCAAAAAGCCTGAAATGCTCAAGACCTGGCTCATTACTCCAGACCTGGAGAGCCTGGAAAGCAACACATCTCTCCTGGGGCTGTCCGCCTCTGGGGTTTGTCTCAAGCCCTTCAGTGAGAACCCTGACATGGATTTGCCAAAAAAAAAGTTCGTCATCCTCAAGATATTGCAGCTACAAGACTTCGGCCCAGTGGGATGGCATTTACATTTTGAAACCTCTCTAGAGCGTAGTCCATGTAAGTGCCACGTGTCCGAAGGATCATCTACCAGTGCTAGGTGCTGTTGTGAAGCCCAAGCACCACGTAAGAGGTCTGTGAGACAAAACCTTTCAATTTCTGCTGCTTGGTCATGGAAAAACACTTAAGTGCACAAATAAGGAGATACAAATTATGATTTCTGGTGCTGCCATCCTGCTGCACCTCTCATATGTCAGGCACAGATTCAAAGCATGCATAGCGTTGCAGTTTGCACTAGTCGGATCCCGAAACAGCTGATAAACTGCAGAAAAGCCACTGAAACATGTCATTTGACCTACCTTAGCTAAATTCGGCAAAAATGGCAAGAGGGAGAGGGAGAGCTGAGACCTCTCCGAAGGTGACTCCTAGGTTCTGCTCCCTCCGCTCTCATGGGGCTTTCCTCAGCATCGTGCTTTTTTCAAGCTCTGAAGTGCAGCTATGCTTTAAAAGCCCTACAGAGCCGGAGGCATTTTTTTTTTTCCCCTTGCTTTTATTGATTTTACTTGACACGCTGATGTTTCTTTGCAGAAAGAAGTCCTCTGTTGTGGCCCGTATCGGAAGGGGGAGCGAGAGCCAGTGTCAGCCGCGGCATCTGGACCGAGCGCTGGAGAATCAAATTCACTTGGCTTTCGTGAGCAATCCCGCTGCGTGGGCAAGCGGGATATATTACTCCCGATGGTCGCGGGTTACACACACCAGAGCGATGGCATGGAGGAACCGTGAAATAGCTTTCTGTACGATCAAATACTGTTAAAGATCAGAAAAACCAATGGAAACCAGGGTGTTTAGGCTTGCAGTCAGATTTCTCCTTTCAACCGTGCTCGCCCCCCGTGGTGTTCAGAAGCCTACAAGATCTCTGCGCGGCAAAACGCTTCCTCCCCTCTCCCCCTTCTACTCTCCTTGTGTGATGTGTAACGGGGTGGGTTGCGGGTGTCTCTCGGTTCAAGCTCCGCACCCCCCCTGCCCCGGCGGACACCCTCGCTGCCTGCGAGAGCAGCCGTCCCTGCAGGCCAGGGCAGGACACCCGGCTGGCGTACGGAACGGTGTCCGTTCGTCGTCCGCACCCCGACATTTATTCACAGAGCTCAGGACACCTGACCGAGAGAAATCTAAGCCCGGATCTGCCAGCCCCCTCGGTCTCGCACAAGGCTGCGAGCCTCCGTGTCGTCTCGGGGATTCACGGGAACCCTGTCTGGTGAGAAAAGAGCATCTCGTCACAGCGCCTGATTGTGCTGCATAATGACAATATCCTGTGCTGCAGGGAACTCCCTTCTTCCTAAATCTCTGCAAAACAACTCAGGGAACTAAAAGGGCTGTATTGCAATCAGCCGGGGATCACTGCTGTCTGATAGCTCTGTGGCATCTGCTCTGATTTTCTGTAGCACCCTTGATCTCTGCAGGTAAGCAGGGAAAGAGAGTAACAGACTGGAGGAGAGGAAACAACCTGAGCAGAAGAGGTAGCTTTCTGCAGTGGCAGGTACAACCCAAATGTGAAGAGTTAGGCAGAGCGGGGAGCTGGGACCTCTTTCCCCACCCCAGGCAGGCTGTGTTTCAGGGGTAGGATGTGATCCCTCAGCCAAGGGCTGATGCCAACCTGGCTACATTGGCTGAAAATATGCTGCAGAATAACGCACAGCACCCTTAAATACTGCCCAGGCTGCTTAAATACCAGCACATTCCCTGACTGGTTTGGCCCGTGCCAGTTGGTGCTCTCTGAGATGCTGCCCAGTCAGTTTGTGAGACAGCTGGTAGCAGCGGCCAGGTCCAAAAAGCAGCAGGGATGTGATTGCACCAAGTTTGTCTCTCTGCACTTTAAGCAGCCCTCCACTGCTATTCCAGCAGGCTTTGCATCTTCAGACACCTCGCTATGCCCTCGCACCATCCCCCAGGCATGCAGTGAGAACTTTTGGCTTCATGGCACAGAACAGGCACTTCGATTTCACACCAAACTTCATACCCACAGGTTATGCACCGGTCTCTTTGTGTTCCCACTGCACTGCTCTGGCTTTAATTCTTCTCATCCCGGTAAATCTGAATCTTCTCTGTTTCCAGAGTCATGATCATCCAACTCAGTTGTTTGCTCTCTTACAGACCTATATTTAAAGACTGGAAAACGTGGAGCAGGTTTGAGCTGATGGATGGGAGTCCTCTCATACTTGAGTCTTTTCATCCTAGAGAGGATGGGTTTCACTCCACCTTTACTGGAGTGAACTAGACATTTACTTTTTCCCCTACCAGTGTCAGGTAAGCACAGTACCCCTCAGTGAATCTATAACCTGGGTGAAAAAAGGAAACTTTAGCTATTGTACAATTCATGGCATCCTTGCAGTACTTCTCACTCTGTGTAATATAACTTTTCTCACATTTACACTGAAGATTTTCTTGGGGTCTTCTTTCCAGTGCTATTACAGGTAAGTAAAATGCCATTGCAGAACATAAGCACAGCTCATAAAGTGATGATGAGCAGCTTTCTTTGAAGTGCGCACGTCACACTCTGAACTCCTCGCTAAGTACAGAGGAACTCAGAACCACAAAGTACCTTCTCAAGTGCGGTTTCTTTACATTTAGTTTCATCTTTACCGTCTTCTTTTCCTGTTGTAATTCCTGGCTTACAGGGCAATGCAAGAAAAGGGGGACCCTTCTCAATAGCCAGCCATCTCTTTTAGTTGTGAGATTTTCATCCTCTCTGGCTGGCAGTGCTGTATAGAAACGTGGTACCCCAGGACCTTGTCTGAGAGCTACTGGTGTGTCCTGCTGGCTCTGGCTCTGCAAGGTACTGGTCCTTCTGTGGAGACAGCAGCAGGCACTGGGGCTCAGCGTGGCCCCCTCCCTGCTGAATCTGAGGGACTGATGTGAGGGCTGACTCAGGAATTTCCTTTTACGCCAAAATACACTTTGACTTGCAAGTATAATTTATTGAGAAGGGATGGATGAGTGTTAGCAGGGGACATGTTTTGCTTAAAGTCCCCAAACGGCAAGAACAGTTTTGCTCTTGAATTCCTGTTCTTTAAGAAGAACTCACAGGATAGTGTCTGTGTGGCAGTGCCCCATGTGTCATCCTCTACTTCCAGAGAACAGCTTGGTTTTGGAAGGTGTATCCACAAGGACTAATAAACCAGTCCAAAATGCACCTACTGCTTCACTCATTAGTTGCAGGACCAGGAGGACATCTTGCAGCATCTCCACCCAAAGTGTGCTGGCCAAGGTAGGGAGCTCAACTCGTTACCGGCTCCTCCTTCCCTTGAAGTTATCAGCCTGACCTTTTTATCACCTTTACTAGCAGACATTTGTCTGCTCGCTGCTGACTCAGAAGCTGCTGTCTCAGCTGAGAATACCCTGCTTTGTGAGTCATGCACTGTCTCTACAGGCAAACTGCTTAAAGGGCATGGTTGAATGTTGGCTGTTTCTGTGCTCCTTGAGCATCATGCTGCCAAGCGGATTGGGAAGTGTCAGCAAATGTTGCATCATATAGAATTATTTTCCTGAATATCCCTCTAAAGCCACTCTAGCTCCCTATATCAATTAGCATTACTCTGTGATTCTGGTTCATGTATGTGGTTGATGAAGAAGTGGGCAAGTCCTCCTTCCCAGCTGATCTTGCGATGGGTACCATTGATGTGTCAGACAGTGAGTCATCACGAATTTGTTTGATTTTGTTAGGTTAGGCTGCATTTTTCTAAGCCCTCCAAGTGGCCATAGCTGCTTCCTTGAGTGGCTGACTTCAGAGAAATGTCAAGATCCATAAATAGGCATTGCAGAGGAGCAGCACATAAGTAATGCCTGCCTATTCTGTGTGTGTTAACACCCAAGTTCTGCTACTCATTAGTAGTCAAAATGTAATAGCATTCAGTAATGGGAAAGGTCACAACTCTGTCAAACTGTTAGTGGAAACATTTTTAGCTAGAAATATATATCTGTATATAAAATATATATGTGTGTATACATATTTACACATATTTATATGTGTGTATATATTTTTTTTCTTTTATGATAAACTGATGTCCTGGGTGCATCACTCCTAAACATTCATGGCAAGGGTGGATGTTGCAGCTACCAAGCTGAAATCAGAAATATTTCAGAAAGTCTGATGAAACAAACAGCTTATAAACAAGTGATGCGATTTTCCAAAACTACATAGAGGAAACAGTGAAGGATTATATCTTCTAATGAATATGTGTACTTCTTGGACTTAGCTCCTGTAGAATAAGGTGTGTTTTTTTCCATCTTGTAATTGCCAGGCACCTAATTTTTCAACACTTCATGTATAATTATAAAAATTATTCTGCTACAACATTTGCATGCAAGCAAGATGATCAGTCTGCTGCCAGTCACAGTGGTCTTTGTTATAGAACTACGCATGAAAGATTCGACACCTAAAATGCTTTGTGTTTCTGCAAAGAAACATTGGCTTTTACTTCAGGATGCGATTTGCTAAATCAGATTTCACAGAGATCGGGTCGTGAATCTGGCTGTGAATTGCTTTCTGGTTTGGTAAAATTTTCAAGTCTGTTGTTTTTTTCTGGAGAGGGATTTGTATTTTTGTTGGTTTTTTTTTTTTTTTTTTTTTTTCTCCTCAAATGCATCCAAAATTATGATGGTTCATTCCTTGCATTTCAAGCAGAAATTGGCAACATCTGTTGGCAACAGCAAGTGTTAACAGCACAGAAAAAGGCAAATATTTGTAAAGATGTATAAAGAATTACAGTTCTTTAAAAAATGTGAAGGATCTGTAGGAAGTCTTACCACTGAAGACAAGTGAGACTCCTTTCCACAGCGGTACCTGAAAGAGGCCACCTGTCCCTTCTTCTAAGCTTATTTGGGATCCAATTAGTTCTTGCTATTCCATCACATATTCCTGGTAAGCCTTGCCTTTCCGTGAAATAAGCTCCTCTCTCCTACAGCAGAAGCAACTAGAAAGTAGCAATGTCTTGCTCTAACTATCCGACCGAGGCCACTGAAACAGATGCTCTTCCCTGCCGGCGAGGGGAACCTGGCCCAAAGCCGGGTGAGGAGCAGGGTGGAGGTTCAGCAGGACTTGCCGGTGACTCTCGGGTGCTACGTGAGTCCGGGTGATCCCGGAGGGAGAGCGGGTAGAGGGATTTTGCCACTGTGCCGGCTCCCTGCCTTCTTCCCGCGCCTCTCTGCACCTCCACGGAGGGAGCGGGGCAGGGAGGGGAAGGCTGCGACGTATGGGTGGCTTGCCATTTTTCTGATTATCAGCTTGTCTTCAGTTTTCTGGAATTTAAACGTGGTTACAGATGACCTCAGCTGTGCAAAGGGGCCGATCGGAGGATGCGAGTTTGGCCCCGGCGGTGCGTTACCCTCTGGAGAAGACTCACTGCCTCCTTCGGCTGTAGAGGGGGGCTAGGCATATCTAAGGTTAGCCGGTATGAATATCCTCCAGAGATTTTTAAGCCTGGATAGTGCGTTATGGTTATTAAACCTTTGTCATGCGGCAGGGGCAGAGCAAAAGGGCTTGGCCGATAATCCTGCACTGGGCCCCCAACTCTTGTTTCGGACCTGGCATGTCTTCTTTTAAAAAGAAATCCAGCATCTATTTAAAGATTGCAAGTGATGAAGAATACTCCACATCCCTGAGTAAGCTGTTTCAATGATTAATTACCTGCTCTGTTAAAAATTCACACCTCATTTCTAATCTGAATCTGTCTAGCTTCGGCTTCCCAGTGTTGGCTCTTTAATAGCCGGGAGAAAAAAAGACATGAGATCCATCTGTGTCTCAGTGCAGCCCCTTGTAAATTGTGATCAAGCCACCTTTTAACCTTCTCTTAGATGAACTACTCATATAAAGACGCCTTTCACTGCAAGGAAAGATTTTCCCTTTTTTTTTTTTCATAGCTCCAGTCAGTTTTGGGGTTCTTTCCTGGGTTATTATCTCCAGTAAGGTGACTTGGATGTATGCAGTAGTTCTCCACACTGTTCCTGGATCCTTGGTGTTTCCAGAATCCCTCCCCGAGGGGCTGGGAGCCAGGTGCCTGCAGGATCCCTTTGGGATTGAGGAGCCTGGCCCCGGAGCGTGGGGCTCCTCAGAAGAACGGCTTAGACCTGGGCAATCCCACGGAGATGGAGACAAACAATTTTTCCCTTTGCCATGTGGGAATGAAGAATGTTTCCTTTTCTCCCCCCGAGAATAGCTTTTCATGGAGAGTATATAAAATAATCTTGTTGCATTTCAAAACAGAAAACATTTGCCACAGAGCTGGCTTTGATGGATTCATGCAGACATTTTCTCCACTGTGTTCTTTGCTTATGGGTGGGAGAAACCTTCTCAAAGGTTTTCTGGACAGTGGAAAAATATTGATAATGTCCTTAATGTGCTCTTAAAAAACTTGTATGATGTGGAGGGACAGATAGATTTATGAGTAATTGGGGAAAATGGGAACATCCATCCTTTTCACACTCAGGCTTATCAAGTAATTGAATGTCCTCAAGCAGACACAATCAACGCAAAGATGCAAATTACATTTGTGTTAGTCTGACAGACATTTAGGTGGGGTGATAGCCTCCCCTGGGGTTTGGTGACCGTGCCTTTAGTTGAAAAGAGCCAGCTGATCATTTTATCTAATACATTTTGACTAAAGCATACTAGAACCTTGTAGGCAATGAGGGGGGGTTGCCCAGCGTTATAGGGCCGTGCAGGTCTGGATGTTGGCGCTGTGCATGGGTTTGCACTGGTCTTCACTCGGGCTTTGCCAGCAATGGCCTGGAAGAAGGAAGATGCTATTCAGGCTTCAGCCATCGCACGCTTATCCTGGGCTGCATGGCCATGTCAGGCTGCATTTTTAATGTCATTTTGACCTGAGCTATGTAGCTCCAAGGTTGGGGGGGCATGGCGGCAGGCTGCCCACGGGTCTGTGGTGAGCACACACAGGTCTCATGCAGAAAAACGCGCCCTGCTCAGCGGCACTGCTGCGCAATTTTGGAGCTGTCTCCTGGGTGAGATACATATAGTGGACAGGGTATGCACTGCTATTAGCACTTCTTCAACTCCTGGGAGTAGTAGGCCCATAGCTGCTATGTTGCCCTCAGCTTCGTGTCACCGATTATGCAAATTATGCCTGAGTTAGCTCACATTTGGCAAATCATTTACACAGATCGATGAACTTCAGGTTCGTGTGCTTTAGCGCAGGTAGAAAGCTGTCAGCCTCACCGAATGTCTTTATACAGCTGGGTTGCTCCCAGGTTCTGCTGCCTGGTGTGCCCTGATCTCAACAGCTGCCGTGCTTCCAGTAATCCAGGTAATGCTTTATCCATCCCTTCCCCGCTCACATCTTGGCCCTTCTAGTTTATTGGTCCGTGCCAAGCGTCTTGATGGAAATAGGAAAGAGATGCATGGACTTAGGCTGATAAAACTAATTTCGTGTTAGGGCTCTAAACATGCTGTTTGGAAAGCAATGGGATTTAAATTAGCGATTTGTAATTGTTAAGCTAGTTGACCCACTGGCGGCGTTCTGACTTAAGAGGTGCTTAGCTCTGCTTGTAAATACTTGGTTTTGAGTTGTGGGTTTTTTTTTCTAAAGCTGAGGTATCCAGCTTTCCAGTAAGTGCTACTTAATAGTGGATCATAAGCACAGCTCTATTTTGCAGTCCAGGAATAAGTAACCTGTAGGCAGAAGCAGCCACTACCAATTGACCTGTTACTTGCTGTACCAGTGAGTTCCAGAGGACTTTTAAAACAGCATTAGCTATTGGCCTGATTTCTCTTGATTTGTTGAGCAGGCTGCAGGTGAAGCATTGATTTTATATAGCAGAGCCTGGATACTTTTGCTCTGAAAGTCATTGTGACAGGGAGCATTAGATTCGACCTGCCATGATGAAGCCCTGACTTCTGTTCGCAGGCAGGTGTGAAAAGCCCTCTGGTAACGCTTGCAAATTGCAAAATATCAAGAGCTGCCTGGGGAAGAGGCAAATACTAAAGTCGTGTTCTCCTGACTGGCAATTTGGTACCTAAGCCAAATGGTTTTCGTTCCCTTGTCAGTGCCTGAGATTGTATCCGAGCCTTGCAGAGAGGTGACACGCCTGTCAAATGCACAAATCACGGAAGGTATGTGATGTCTGACAGCCCTGCGCTGTTAGAGGACCTGGAGCTGATCGTGTCATCGCCGAATTCACCCCGGGGTGAGGGAGAAGGGACCCCTGGGGACGTTTGGCCAGAGCCCTTCTGTAGTTTGTTAACATCGTGTCTTAGTGTCAGTGCACTGCACGTGACTGCTTGCTGCAAATCCCCTTGGATCTCCTTTACATGTGGTAAGTGGGAACCAAATGAACAGGCTGGGCTTTTTGTCAGAGTTCGGCTGAATTGATTTTTGTGTTGACTGCAAACCGGGCCGTGCAAACACAGCACATTTTGTGTGCTGCGATGAAATGGCTTTATCTGTACTTGTTCAGATGCTAAACTTTGTTTTGGACTACTTATCTGGAAAATGGTGCCTGGAGAAAAAGGTTCCTAAATGACACTGTGAAGTCCACGATGAACAAAAAGCAAGGATTCAGGATATCCCTCCTTATGGATATTTCCACAGCTTGCCTCTTTGCCCCCGCTCTCTACGGCATGCCAAGCTTCCCTTTTTGCTCCGATCCACCGGTGCACCGCACAGGGTCAAACACTTCAAAGATCAGAGGGCTGAGTATGTGCCGGAGGAGATTTATGGGGTTGAGACCCAGCTGCAGAATACAGGTACTTGGGCTGCTTAAGTTTGCTGCTGGACATCTCAGGGTTGAACGAAGGGACCGCAGTGTCGTCTCAAGCGGAGACGTGTTTACACTGAAAAGGCTGACTCTGAGAGCAGCGGTGTTACGGGGATCAGGCATGGCTTGAGTCCTTCAAAGCAATTCCTCTGCCTCGCTCTGCAGCGTGCAGGAGAGCACTGCTGCCAGCTCAGGCGAGGCACCCCACCGCTGTCGTAGGCAGCTTTCTGCTCACCTGATGCACCCTCTTGCTAGCTCCACACAACGAGTGAATCCCTGCTGCCGGTCTTTGGCTCCGAGCTTGGGATTCTGCTTTACGTATTCCCATCAGCGTGTCTCCAGTGTCTCCTCTTGGCTCAGTGAAGTGTCTGCCATGACGTATGGTGGTGTCTCAGTTTTGAGACGATATTATTGCCACAGTCCCTCTGGCCTGAATGCCAGGAGGGTGTCTTGTTTAATGGAGCCAAAATGCTGAGTGGTTGAAGGAGCTGTTCTTGTATGCATCTTTGCTCTTTGCTGCCCGTTAAGTTTGGGCATCTTTTTTTTTTTTTTTTTTTTCCTGTTTTGGAGCTGAGCCTCGCGGATGGCTCTAAAAGTAAGTGGCAGGAAAAAACAGCAGGCATTTCCTTTTCTAATCTTTTCCCGTAATCATGTAAAAGAAGAGAGGTGGTATTGATTACAACTGGTAAGTTGTTGACTTGACGAGAGTCAACAGACTGCCAGTGATTGAGGAGGAAATGTTAGCCATGCCCATTTCAAACTCTTCATTCATTTCATGCCCATTTCATCCTGGTGACCAATTTCTGCTGCCGACAGAGAACACAGATTGGTTAAAGGCTCAGTGCTGCCACCTCTTCCCTTCTGGTGTGATGTATCCGCAATAGTTCTCATCCTGAACTGCTTTGGCAGAACTAGGAGCAGACTTATTCTTCATCCCCTCTTCTTACCCTATTGCTCCTAAAATGCTTTCAGGCCTTCATCGGTCATCATGAAGGAGGGCACACACTCATGCTGTTGTGAGGTGAGAGATAAAAAGAAAGGAAGGAAATACCTTTCCAAGCTGTCTGTAGTGGGAGCTGACAGTGGCAGCCAGCAACATAGAGCAGAGGAGGTGTATTTTGGTCAACTAAGCCATTTTTCTGTGAATCACCTTCCCTTTTTCATTCAATCCCATTCTGCTCCAACAAGCCATCAACAAACTCGATAACTCAACAAAAACAAACCATATATCTGCTCGAGAACAGACCATTAAGTCTGTAGCATCCTGCTTGCGAGCTGTATAGCTATGGATTGGTTCCATATAGTTAGGGATCCTGCCAAAGACTTTTCAGAAGTGACTAATGATTCTGTGTGCATCAGTTTTTGGCATCTGAACACCCACCCCCTGAAAGTCTCATCCATTATACATACTGTTACAGAACAGGCAGCCTAGTCCTGCCTCATCAGGGCAGCGCTCTGGTTTCCAGGGGGAACAGATTAAGCCTTTAGGCTTCTCCCTCCTTGCGCTCGCCAAGAGCGTGCCATAAATAGCATCGCCCCGACGTACAAACCCTCAAAATTCATCTGGATATCTAGCCCTTATGGTAAATTCAGCGTTAGGATCGTGCAGAATTAGAACAGACTTTCTTTTTTTTTTTTCAGCAGAACTGGCAAAATTTTATCTAAATGCCATTTCACTTTAAAAATATCCCTTCATCTGAGTTGTTTGGTACATATTTCTCTGGGTTGTTTGCATAAATTTAGCTATTAAGAATAAAGCAGAGTGGGTTGGAGAAAACCAAAACAATCTTCCTCGCTCATCCCTCTTTCACCAGTGCTTTTCCTTGGCAGGAGTGAACTCGTGGTGCATCCTTCTTCCCTGGGCTGGCGTAACGCAGTTTCGGCCGTGCTGGTGAGATACCCTGAGCCCGCTCTGCCCGGTGTGAAGCCGTGGAGCCTGGAAGTCACGGTCCATTTTGCAGCAAAGTCAGTCTCGTGCTGCAAGAACACCGTTACATTAAGGGAAAGATCATCAGACATCTCGGAATGGACTTCGCTAGTTAGATCTCTTACACAAATTTAATGAGGAATGGCCAGTGTTTTCGCAAAGCCGGTTGATAATTATCAGCTGAGCTTGACATTTCTGCTAATGGATTAATACAATTTATTGTACTGTGGAAAGGACCTTCTGTGTAGAGAAGCCAATTTCACTTTCAGTTCCACGTGGAAGATAATACCCAGCATTATTTCTAGAGGCATCTTAATTGAAAGTCAAAGATAATTTCAAATATAATTCAAATTCTTGCAAATCTTTGGTCTTCTGCCTGGCCAAAAATATAGTTATTTAGTTAACTCTGTGATTAAGCTGAAAGCATCTCTTCTTCTTTGTAGAAGAGTTGTTGCCCTTTAGGGAGATAAGATTTGAGTTCTGACTATCCTTAGTTCTTTTTATAAACTCCCTCCAATGAAATACATTTTAAAAAACACACACATTGCTCTTCTTTTTCCTAGCCACATAGCCTGCATGCTCTGGTCTGCAGCTCCTGTCTGGTCTCTCATCTCCCTTATGGCATTGTGGTGTTTCGCTGATAGCTGAATTCTGATCCTCCCTCCAGTACTGGGAACAGAAGGAAACTCTTCTAAAAGGTTACGTTATTGCCATAGAATGATTTTTTTTTATTATTTTGTTTTGGTTTTGTTACTGTTAATGATATTCAGAAAGACCCCAAGCCTGATGGCTACAAGGGAATTTTAAAGTTCAACTTAAGCAAAATAAATGTTTCAGTGGGAGGAATGTTTTGATCGGAAGTGGATGAAACCCTATCAGATAATTATGGAAAAAATGGCTGTCCTATGCCCTTGCTAAGCTACTATCTATTTATACCAACTGGTGAACTGCCCTTGCTGGGATCTCAAGGCTATTGAAAAGCAAAGTCCAAGGAGTCTTAGCAAAGCATTAGGTATATGGTTATTCTTATAATATTTGAAATGAAAGTATTAATGTTTTCAGAACTCCATGGACTTTTCATACTTCAAGATATCTTTACTAGACAGTTAACATTAAAAAGATTTTTCTGTGTTTGGGTTGTTATTTTTGCATAAGTTTTCATTGCTGCCATGTTCAAGCACCGTGGCTGACTTTTTAAAATGCAATTATTTCCTTGAAATTCCTGCTGACCCACACTCTTATAAGCTTTGTTGCACAACATTTATGCATAAGGACAAATTTGATTTATGATCCTTTAAAGCAAAATAAGCAGCCCTTTTCTGTTCACACACTGGTTGTTATTGCCTGAGTATGTCTACTAAATGGGCAGATTTACTTGACATTCCATGAAACAAGGCAACTGGGCAGAAAATGGCATTCTTGGCTCTACATGGGAAAAACCCCTTTCTTTTTCTCTTGAAATTCCCACAAAGCAAAGACTTGAACCAAACCTCTTGCTTTTTTGTGTGTGAGGACACATCTTTGACTCTGGCTGGGCAGCCCTGGCTCCCCCTGCGAAGTTCTGTGATGAAGCAGCACTGTCTCTTTTTGAATGTGAGGTACATAGTACGGTTGCGCGATGTTGGCAGAAGAGTTGGCCCAAAAGAATAT
Source organism: Aquila chrysaetos chrysaetos (assembly GCF_900496995.4). NCBI lineage: Eukaryota > Metazoa > Chordata > Aves > Accipitriformes > Accipitridae > Aquila > Aquila chrysaetos. The sequence continues at coordinate 45,240,998 of NC_044010.1, forward strand.
GCCCGTATCATTCAAATTAATGTTCTCGTCCAGATGTGGCTAGTTGGTCAGATCTCAAAACGCTTGCTGCTTGTCCAAGGGAACAGATCTTTTTTTGCAAGACTTTTTGTCACAGAACCATCCTGAACGTCTAGCTTCCAGAAGTGCAATTTCATATTTCTGAGAGTGACAGATTATAAGGAACTCAGATGTGAAGCCCATTTTTTTTTTCTTTTCAGTAAAGAGGATTAGCCGGAGGAATCAATGACCAAAGGGAATGATGGATTCACCATCCCTTGATATCTTCATAGCCAGCCTGAGTGGTAATCAAAGATGGGTTGGCTGGGTCTGCGCAGGGATGACTGGGTGACCCTCCGTGCCTGGTGTTATGGATGGGGTAGGCACAGCTGCTCCGGGTGCCTCTCCTGGCCCTCAGATCCGGGAGCTATCCGGGAGTCGTCCCACTCTCCCAACGGATATGCCTTTCCCTTCTCCCACGTATCACACTCCGCTCGTGTGCCCCACCACCTCCCCTCTCCCGGCTCTGTCTTACCCACCTGGACCGTAAACTCCCTGGGGTCCTTTGTGGGTATCAGGTAGGGTTGGCTTTTAGGTTAGTGCCGTAGGGATCCACAGAAATATGCATTATACCTGACCTGTTTGTTCCAGCGTGGACCAGGAGGAGGTAAGTGCTTGAAGCAGGGGTAGATAGATCCCATTTATCTACATTAATGCTTGGCTACATGCTCATTAATCCTCGGTGCTGTAGATCCCGCTGTAGAAAGTGTGATTAATAACAACAACAATAATAATTTGCAAAGATTTTTATTTTAGGGGGGAAAAAGCAGAGAGAATCTAAAACTGATAAAAGTTATTGTTCAGATCATAGGGCTGAAAGTCACACTGAAATCAAAGTTGTGATGAGAAGTTTTTTAATCCTGTACTGTTCTGCCTTTGCCTTTGAACAAAGGTTTCTTTCTGAGGTCACGGTTTATACCTGAAGCCACCACCATGAGAGGACTGTTCTTCTCACAGCCACCCACTGTCCTATTAATCTAGCAATGGGGAAGGGAACAATTTTCAGTATGATGTTTCATCCTGCAGAATTTCCTTGCTGGAGCAGAAGGAGAGACCAAGTACTACAGCACTGCAAGCTGGGGTCCAGCGCTCCTTTTCTCTGTAGCAGCCTGACCGCGCTTTCTCCATCCAGTGGACAGAGAAAGCAAAACAGCATCACTGGAGCTCAGCCATCTGGTCTCACCCCTGCCAGTCCTGGGATGGAGGGATCCTGAAAGGTTTTCCGAAGTAGACTGGTGTTTCCCTACTGCAGACTTCAGCAAGAGAAGCAGCAAGGATCATTTTGGGGTGCAGAACTTCGGGGTACGTGTGCTAACCCTTGCTAAGAGAGGGGAGAGACATAAAATCAGATGTGCCAGCAACAGCGGCTACGTTTCCTTTTCCTCCTAATGTCCCTGAACAATTGCAATATTTAAATGTTAGCTGCTCCTTTAGGGTTTTTTTCTGACCTTAATATTTTTCAAGCTGAGGATTAGAGCCAGAAGATTTCTTTTGTTTCTGAGCTGTGCCGCTCTAAAGCAAATAGTTAGGGCTTGCAGTAACGTCCACTGCCCCGGTCCCTTCCTACCCACCTCCCTTTGGTGCCTCCTGGCTGTAAAGCTGTGTGTGACCTCCCACTGCGGGGGTGAGGGACCTGCTCCAGTCAGTTTGGAAAATAATCGACTTTGGGCTGATGATTGGCACTGGGACGATCGTGTTTGCTGACTGACTTTCCCTAGCAGGAAATGAACATTGTAGAAACGATGTGGAACTGTTATTTTTTTTAACATTTTGAAACGTAGGCTAGAGAGAGAAAGCAAAGGGATTGCAACAGGAAAAAAAAAAAAGAAAAGAAAATTACTATCCTCAAAATATATCTATTTTCTCTTGTAATGGTTGCAATGTGCTTTAGAAGCTGGGAGATTAATTTTCTTTTTCTAATGCAGTTTGCCAGAGTGACACAAGTTATGCCTGTCTTTTCTCCTGTGTTTCAGTGGCACAGGAGCCAGTGTAGCCCAGTTTCTTAGCATTCGCTATGCATGCAGCATCTTTGATAATATTAAGAGTGATGTGTGCAACTCTGGAATACTATTTAACTGTGGCAGGTAGGAGAGCACATGTCTTCTGGGAGAACCCGCCTGCTGCTTTGTTTTCTTTTTTTTTTTTTTTTTTGGAAAAGCTCTTATCTCAGTGTAGTGTTAAATATTTTTCTAAATGACAAAATTTTAAAAGTGGATTTGGTTGGGATTCCCAGCCAAATGCGGTTCTGACCCTGCAGGTGTTTAAACACGTGTGTACCCTGTGCGTGTATAGTGCATGTGACACTAAAAAACATTTTGATATCTTTAAAAATATTTTCAGACCGTGCTGCTGAAGTCAGTGAAACTTTCTGTGCACATGCAATTGCAAATTGGGTAAATTGGTTTTGAGCTTCAGAAGATTTTTCATCCATCCTATTTTTAAGCCTAAATGAAAGCAGGCTACATAAACTGTACAGGAAACAGGGGTACACACCGGCCAACTATAATCCCCTATATTCAGACAGAGACTTGTTCTCTAGGGTCTCTCTGTAGTCATTGGAGATAGAGATACTACTCCAGAGATGATTCAGAGCACTTAATTTAGGCACTTTGGGAGACTAGTCTTCTAATTTAGGTGCAAGAAGTCGAGTGGTGAGAATGAACAGCCCTCCCCGTTTTAATTCCTGGATGCAAGTCATCCAGAAAAGGCTTGTTGCCGTGTAAATAAATGACGGGAGTACCGACAGCACCGGTGGCTCTGACAAAGACTTCCCACCCCCCGGGAAGCTAGTGAACCTCCCCGTCTCCGTCCCACCACGCGTGCGCTGGGCTCCGCAGGGTTTTCGTGAGCCGTTAGTATTGCCAACGCACCTTCAGCCCCTGGGAGGAAAGGTGGAGGAGAAGAGGAAATATTTTTACAGCGGACAGCCACTTGATTTCTCCTCTATTACGGGAGGCGATGAGCGCAGTTCATGAGCGATGGGCAGGAGGAGGGACGTGGTAAGCGCGGCCGGCGCTCGCCTCCCTGCGAGCGGGCAGCACCTTGACTTTGGAAGGCCGTGGCAGCGGCCGTCCCGTGCGAGGTTTTCCTCTAAAAAGAGTAGGAAAACACAGCTTGGGAACAGCACCTTAACCCCAGGAAGGTAGACAAAACCCATCCGTGAGTCCCTGCCCCACACCGCTGCTGGGCACGGGCTGTACGCCCGGGGAAGCCCTTTAGCACGCTGCACGTGAGAGGTGCCAAGGGAAGAGACGACTTTTTGCTCTGCAGCTGCATCTCGCATCCGCGCAGGGACAACGCTAATGAGTTTGGTGTCTCTGCTACAGCAGAAAAATGCGGTGGCTGCCGTTGAGCTGCCACAGCACCGGCACTGGGGACTGAAACACGACGGGGCGGGGGGGGACAACACGATAAAATTTATCTCTTAGTGCCACCGACTTGCAAATTAAGTCTTTTACTCTTGGAAATCCCCTGAGCAGAACAGGCAGGACTCTGCGCCCAGCAGCGATCCTTGCTGCAGAGCAGAAGGTGAGTTGTATTTTTCTGCTGTTTTCAGCCTCCCAAACTTTCATTTTTGTCAACTGACTGTGAAAGGTGTTGGTTGTCTCTGAAGCAGCATGGGCAGACTCATGCTGAAAGACTTAGCTCTCCTATGAAAGGATGAGTGGGAGTACTGGCACAGAGTTGAGTTTGATTAGTATTGAGCGTAAGTTTTTCCTTGACAAGTCTTTGGCACATTTCTGATTACTTACCTCTTCTCTGTGCCAAGTCCTTGCAAGACATGTACTGAATGTCCGGTGCCAAACAATCTTTTTAAATATTAATCACTAAGAAAGCACATAAATTCTATGGTTCAAAAACTGTGTATGTGTCATTTGATCTAAACCAAAACAACTTCTGAGTCTGCTCAAAACCAAAAGAGAAGCATATCGGAGACGGAAAAACAGATGAATACCCATTGAGAACTACAAGGGCATTGCCAGGGTGTGCAGAGATGCAGTTAGAAAAGCAAAAGCTCAGCTCGAATTGAAATTGGCCAGAGATGTCAAAAACTACAAGAAAGGGTTCTTCAGGTATGTAAACAACAAGCAGAAACAGAAGGAAAATTCTGTCCCACTGTTAAACAGGAGGGGGGAATTAGTCACCAACAGTGCTGCAAAGGCAGAGGTTCTCAACACTTTCGTCACCTCTGCCTTTACCAGCACTGTTGGGCCCCCGGCCTTGGGAACAGAAATCCGGGTTGATGCAAACACAGACCCACCGTCAGTGAAGAAGAGTTGGTATGTGAACGATTGCAGGAGCTTGACCTGTAATGGGTAAGGTGAGCCTTCCTTCACTGGAAGGGAATGCAGTCACTGGACACGGCTGGTAAATAGAAGACACCAGAATTTTTACATTCTCCTCTTTTCATTCAGATCAGTCAACTTTGACTCCAGTGTTCCTCGATGATGAGATCTGAAGGCAGGAGGTCCACCTGACCCGAAGCACTTACAGCCATACTGGAGAAGGAGGGGAAACCTGCAAGTAACTGGCCCAATTTGGAGAGTGGCTGAGCTGCTGCTCTCTGTCACAAGCCGTTAAAAACAGGGCGAGTTATTCTGGTGCCTTCTCAGAGTCGGGTGGCAGACACTAAGGCTTGAAAGTTTTGGGGCGATGATGTGCTACCCGCACAGACAGTGAGCAGAGCGATGTAGATTAGCGGTTCTCGTATAGCTTTTCATGTCTTCCCATTGTTCCTACTTCAAAGACATTATTCAAATGAATTTCAAAAAGTTCTGCACGCTCTTTGATGCCCTTGGATCCACTTCCTCTAGGGACACTACAGAAATCTCTAGCCTATTCTCTTTATTTCTGCTCTCTGAGATTCTTTTGCCTGTAGATAATAAGTTTTTTGGCTTCTCTGTGTGGGCAATGCCTCCTGTAAGATGTGAAGCCACTTCAGCCTAGTTTTGCAAGACAGGTAACTGAAAAAGAGAATATGGATTCCCCTGCCTTTGTCACCTGACAGTTTCTGAAGTCTGCCAAAAAGTCTCACAATTTCCCTTTAAGTTGGAGAAGTTATCTTGATTAAAACTTGCCTTTCTCCTACTGGCCTATAAAACCTTCTGCTCTGGGAATCTCACTTCAGTTCACACTGGCGATGCAGAAGAAGCTACTGCTTTCAGGGAAAACACCTTGCTATCAACTTTCAAAATTTGCACATTTTAAAATTCATTTTTATTTGGCTTCAGAACAAAATCCAGGATTTTCAAAATGTCACCGTTCAAAAAAATTTGGGGGGCAGGACGGGGGCGGGACAATGTTCCTAAAATTTTTATTTCAAAGCCCAGAAATGTGTTTTTTCTATTTTGTACTTTCACTTGTATTTTGTTTTGATAATTTGCATTATTTTGTGACCTGCCAATAGTGGTAGTGAAGTAATACGTTAATTTATTGCATTGTAATAGTAGAAATATTTTAATCTTTTTACTTTTTGCCTAGGGATAACTTATCACAAGGGTAGCTATATGAGAGTGAAAACATATAATAAACTTTTCAATGCGAATTTGTGATCACAGTGTTTCATTTTAAAATATTGCATGGGAATACAAATCAAAATGCACATATTTTATGTAATACCAATTTTAAAACAATGCGTGTTTTGAACAGAAAATGCTGCAATCTGAAATTTTGGTGAAGCTTACCTCTATAGAAGCTGTCCTCTATTTAGAAGCTGCAGTTCAAAGACATAGGAAAGCCCTATGATAATTTACAGTTTGATAGGTTCTTGTGTTCTAGACACTTCTCAGTTTTGCTTAAAGATCACTGATGCAGCCAAAGAAAAGGGCATATCTATTTTGAGCAAAGATTTGACTGGCTTTTTCCAGCCAACCCCCACACAGTAGGTGACTGTACACTTTTTTACTTAGCTCCGTACCATTACTAAAGCTGCTATAATAGCAAGGTGATTCTTTTAAAATGCGGTTACCGTGACGGGATGACAATCCCAAAATAGTTCATTGTGGAAACGCAGTTGTCCTATTTGTTGCCAAGAAATGTATCCTGACTTCTGTGTCTGTTAAGTGAGGTTAGCTCACATTCAGGTTGTAAAGTGAACTTCAGGCTGCCGAGGGTGATGGAGTCAACTAATACTGTGGTTCGGCTGCGGGATATAGCCCTTCGCTTTAAGTAGAAGCCCAGGAGCATATCATGTCATATCATATTTAGGTCTGCAGACCTATGCTTTTCTTTGGGAATAACTGACAGAGTGCATGAACAGAATAATCATTAAAAAAAAACTTCAGAGAGCCTTGCTGAGGCTAAGGAGCATGACTTTCTTGCTAAAATTAGCTGTGTCAAGGGTATGAAGGGGGCAGGGGAGAAAGAAGTGGAATTAGTCACAGTAATGTCAGCTTTAGGTTCAATCCAAGTGAAATCCAGTGAAGCACTTCTGTAGCTTTGTGTTTTCCAAGGGCTGTACGTTCCTTCTGTGGACAAATTAAGTACTGCAGTTCTTTGACATCTCCAAGACCCCCAATTAAGTATAAAGGGTCCGACAGCCACTCATCTCCACTGCCCAGCTGAAGACGTTTCCCTCTCCGGTACCCTTCCAGCCGCTCGACCCTGCACCACTCGAGCGACGGACCGATTACGGATGGAGTCACTTGCCCGGGAGGAGCGGTGGCACTTCACGCTCCGGGCAGGAGGAGAGGAGCTGGAAGTCTTGGGAGCCGTTGCCAGTCTCTGCCTCCGTGCCGCGGGCTGGGGCCGGCCGCGGCTTTCGGAAGGCTGAAGGTGCCCGGGCTGGTGCTCGTGGGTGCACAGCCCCCGGGCAGAGCCCTCGGTGGGATGCCCCAGCCTCAAGCAGCCCAAGGCTGCAGGGAGAGCCCGCGGTTCTGGCTGCTGAAAGCTAGGACCCCCCCACAGCCCCCCCCCCCCGCCCCCCGGCCCAGAAAGCTTCTCATTTCACCCAGCAACATGATGTCAGGGAAGAGATAAAAAACCAACCCCCCCCCCCCCCCCGCCCCCTCCAAGTAGGCTAAGTGCTGATCTCTTTCATGTCTCTGATGTCTTATCACATTTCAGATGCTGTCACTACACCCAGCTGGGATATTTTCAGTGGAAATACCTAAGGAGAAATGAGAACAGTTTTGGTAAAAATAAATATCCAGAACTCAGCCTCCTTTGCATTGCAATGCGTTGGGATTTGGAAAGAGTAAAAAGACGTGTGAAAGAAAGAGCTTGTTTATGCAGGAAGGTGCCGTGAAGCAGGACAAACCAGGCGTCACAGCCCTGTGCTGCCGTGCCCGAGCTGTTTCCCGTGCTGGAGTCAGTCATTTGGAAACCACCTGCAGTGTAAAAAAAAACAAAAAACCATCCTTTCTACTGGGGCTTTCTCTGCAAACCTCTCACCGGTGCTGTCGTGAGACAGAGTTGGGCAGCACCGTTCCCTAGCCCCTCCGTGTGGGAGCGCAGACTTTCTCGCCCCTTTAGCCACCACCTACTTCAGTCAATTAAAAATTATTTGTGCCCTGCTGTACAGTATACTACATGGCTGGAGTGCACGTACGCCCAGACTTTGCAAGTCGTTTGCAGCTTATAATGCCTTACAGACTGAGGATGCTGCTGTATGCCTGCAAAATAGGAATATAGTCCCTGATAAACAGGGCTCGGACAGAGGGAAGCTCAGAAGCGGTCTCCCGTTGAAGAGGCTCTGCCATAAAGGCCTCGTGGCCACAGCTGGACGTGTTGGCTGCTCTCAGGAGCCGGCTCCCAAGACGTCGTCTATATGCTGCAGGGTATGTAGGGGCTTCCTTCGGTCTCTGGAAAGCTTCACGGCTCTTCCACCTGCTTTTCCTGGTTCTTCAGAGCCTTGTGAGAATGGCAAGCGCTGACTGTCTAAACAGAGACTTGACAGAAAATACTCTCCTCTCCGTAGACCGCTCTTCCATTTGCGCTCTGCCCTTCAATAGGCTTCCCGTTACGTTTGTGCTATCGACGTGCGAGCAGGACCCCATGTGATAAGCAATACGTATGCTCTCACCCTTCTGAACTAACTCAGCTCTTTTGGACACCGAGGCACATCCCACCTTTACCACAGGGGAAGACTTTGCTTCCCAGTTACCCTAAAGCACCCAAAATGCTCTAAAATCACACCGCAGCCTACCTGGAAGCAGTCGGTGTTCATCTGCCGTGGTGAGGTGAGGCTCCGTGATCAGCCTGCAGTGGCAAACGGACGGTGAGCCCGGCCGTGCCAGCCGCTCCGATGACGGCGTGTCAGCATTCTCCCAAATCTCCGTCTTTTAGACCCTGGTTATTGAGTTCCCGCTTTCAGAGATGCTGGCCGGGAGATGGTTGCACCAGAGAGCTCGTACACATTGGCGGGACCAAGGACACTCTCTTTGGAAAGATGGAGCAGCTGAGTACATGATATATGTTTCTTTTATATAAAATTGCTTTCCTTCTCCACGTGTTAGAGTGCCTTTCAGGGTGCAAACCAGAGAAGCTATGACCTTTGACTAAGCCCTGGAAACCTGGCAGAAAACAGAACAAAGTATTGCGTCGTACTTCAGAGACAAAGCAGCAGCAGCACCTGTATCTCCCCTCCTACTGCAGCAGTTTCTGTAGGAAGCTAAATAATATTTACCAGATTTGTACATGTGTCTCTAAGGAATTCTGAAAACACTTTTAGAAATACCTGTCCCTGTTTCAATTATCTTCGTTCAGCAAGTAGCACTATTGCTACTCAGTGGGGTCTGAAACATTAATGACATTTCCCAGCAGGGGCCCAGATGGATGAGGCAAAGTAGAAAGAATTGGTTTAGCCATGGAAAAAAGCATTGAAATCAGAAATCTCAAAGTTATGCTAAGTTTTGTAATTTTATTAGTTAATTTAACAGTTCATTTAACAACTGTTAATCAGTTTTTAAAAAATAATTCTTTTCTCTAATTAGAAACACATAATATTACATTGGTATTCTTATTCAAACCTCACGGTTATCTTTCAGTTGTGAAAACTGTACATTTAACCCTTAATATTGAACTAAGATCCTCACCATTTTGAATATAGTTTTATAATATGGCTATCAGATGTGCTGTGTAATTAATATTCTTAAAGGAACATGACCTTAGATTTATCTGTGAACCCAAAGATCTTTCAGATATGTGTACTTGAGACAAATCACTCACCCTGTATTTTTTGAACTTGAATGAGCTTTCTAACAGACTTTCCCAAGTTTCAGATAATGTTCATCATCTAAAACTTTGGAAGAGAAGATAATTATCTGCTTTCTCAACAGGAAATTATCCTACCCTATTTCCTGGTGTCAGGATGTAATAACAGAGTGTTTTCCAGAAGTATGTTGAACGTACTCTGTTTACTAACACTGAACTAACGCTTGTTATTGGAAGTTTATTCTTGCTCTTATTCTCCCTCCCCACGGGGAGGATTGTTTGAGCTGTTCAGTTTCTGAATTACGGTAGTTTTTTTCCCCTTTTATTCTATATGTACCTGTCACTTGGTGTTTATTTAGGGAAAGGAAAAAATGACGACTGCAAAATTGCACCTTGCAGTAGGAGCCTAACTTGCTGAGGTCTGCAAGGGTCAAAGGACTCGGAGCTCCTACTTGCACGTCAAGCCAAACTGAAAGAAACTTTCATTTCCCACGTAAGTCAGTCTTTGTCCTTGCGCAACTTCTGCTGTGCCTAGGAGCTGGATTTCCCAACCTAACAGGAGCAACCAAGCCTTTAAGAACCTGATTGTGCAAAACGCTGATTGTCCTAAGCTTGTAGGGCAGAAGGGGGGAGTTGCGGATGCTCAGTGTTTAACAGTGTGAATCCTTGCTGCCTTTAATGCACCTGCCCGTGTGGCTGGCTTTTTTTTTCCCCCAGTAGATTTTAAGGCTTTCTATCTCAGTATCTCATAAATACATTATTAATAAGTCAGGTACAGTGTCTTCACTGACTTCTCCCAAATTGCTGTGGAGAACGAAACATGCTGCTTTACTGCTGCTGCGTAGAGCTGCTGGCCTGGAGCCGTCCGATCCTATGGCATCGCTCCCTCCTCCGAAAAGGATCAGAGAGCAGAGGTGGGAGTACAGACTCTTGCAGGTCTATCCAAAGCAAGGGAGGCTGAAGGGAAAGAGCGTCTGGCAGCACTAATCTGAGATGTTGCTGGCTGTTTCATTCTTATCTAAAGAATAAACCAGTCCTGGAATTACTTAGGCTTGGCACTGAATTGTTAATGAGCTTGTTGACATGAAGTTAAAAAAATTTGAAAAGGCGACATATGGACTAAGATGTGATAAGGACAGGATGCCTCTCGCTCACAGAAATACCCGGAGATAGTTATAACACTCAGCGATGATACGGAATTTCTTGAAAGCATGCCTTGTCTTTTTACCACCTGCTTCTTTGCAAGGTGTGGGGGGGTCAGGTTGATAACCCCCAAGGGAGATCGCTCCGTCCATCCTGCTACTTCACGATATCGACTCGCAAAGGGAAGGTGGTTGGAAAGAGACCAACTCCTGGAAGTCCCGAAGTTATCTTGGCTCCGAGCTGTCTGGAAGACTGCTTTGCTTAGGTGTGTTATCTCCATGGAAGTAAAAACACCCCATTTTTTTTTTAGAATCATCTGAGTCACTCTGAGCACTAGACGTGCTTTCAGAGAAAAATTAGGAAAGCAAAGGGCTAAGTTCTCGATTGTTTACTGGCAACAGAGTTACAATAGAGAAATATGAAAAAACAAATAAACGCAAACTTCAAATATACCTCACAGCTACAGATTGCTCCATCTGTCGCACAGGATTTCTCTGTGGAAGCCAAAGGGACGTGTCTGTCCCTGAGCCCTGTTTCAGAGCTGCACCTCGGATGGGGCTTCTCTGTGTCCCTTCCCTTTTGCACCGCAGGCGAAGCTGGTTGTGGTCTCTGCTGCTGCCTGCAGGTGAGGGGGTAAATGATTTCAAAAAACTTCTAACCCTCATCCACCCTCATTTTTTTTTTTTCTTCTGACCTACCTTTTAGCTTAATCTGGTCTGCATTTAAGATATAGAGAGAAGCTTTGCAGTGTTTATTTTTCATACTTGCTTCTTCCACAATTGCAATGCGGCTATGCAGCTGTAATGTAGCATTTGTCAGAAGGCTTGTCCGAAAGGGTTTTTTTGGGAAAAAAAGTTTAGATTGCTTTTTTTTTTTTTTTGCTAACCTTTTATGAATACTAGGTATAACACAGTTGAAAGGGGTATGGGACATGGAACAATTACCTCTCTCCAGTGATGTTAGTTTTAGGGAATATATTTTATTCAAATCTAAAGTGGTCCAGTCATATATATGCATACCTTGATGCCGTTTGAAGCTTGCAGGTAAGTCATGCTTTATGACAGTGCTGGATCCTCGTACCTTTACAGTGGTATCCTAGCATTACTGACATTTATGGCCAAAAAAGTATGTTTAGAATTTCACTCTGGATCTTTTAGGAAGCAAAAATACTGTTCTGAACTTAAACCAGAAATCCTGATCACCGGTAGAGCTTTTATCTCGTTTTCTTGCCTATGTCTACATGGCTTCCTACAGTACTATATCTCTACTATATCCTGAGTTCTGTAAATAGAAATTTACCAATGATGCCACTATAACTTTGCTAATTGATGTATATTCACACCATCTTTAAATGCTGCTAGTAAATTGTGACTCTTCCAGCACATAAATCTGCCACATGCTATGTAGTTACTTTCCAAAATGGGAGCGACATCTCGCTTACAACTCACTTACAATCACCCTTCCAGGCTAGTTAAGGTAAGAAGTTTCAACATATGATTCATCATGATATATAGGAGATTACACTTTCAAATTCATCCTTGGTTCTGTCTCTTAACATTTTCACTAAATGCTGAGCTGACAGCTGGTGTCGATGCACAAGCTATGTGTTTTGTCTTACTGTTATGAGACTTTGCAAGATCTCTGCAATAGTAGTAGCATTTTCCTTAACAAATAACTAATTTTAAAAAAACCTAGTGTTGTATGAGGGAAGGTGCTGGGAAAAAAGTATATTCCTGAGAGGCCAAAAAATGAATGTTGGTAGAAACAGAGTCTGATGTGCCATGCAGACCATTCTGTACAAATTAGCTGTTACTTATCTGTCAGAAATTATCCTATGCATTGGCTAATGAAGCCATGATTTGGGAAAAGGTGGAGAGACAGGTTATCTGATTAGGTAGGCATGGATATAATTCCTTGCCGCAGAAAGTACTAAGCAAGTTTTACTGCACATGTGCTTTCAGAACTTTGACCTGATAATAACATGTTAAAAAAGAGTCAAATATGAAAAGTAAAGAAAAAATACAATAAATTTGAGACAAAATACCTCTTAGAATAGCAGTTCTGGTATTATTAATAAGTGATTACATCTTGGCGAGGGACAAATATATAGAAAAATCAATACTAATTCATTTGGATCACTCAACAACATTAAATATGATAGACCGCATATCCATGCGGGGTTCCTGGTGCCTCTGCTAGGGTTAGATATTTCTGTGCTTCGGTTACTCCATTGCTTCCTTGAAACCTCACAAAAAATAATCTGAAGCAAATGTTTTTTTTGACCTGAATTTTTTATTTGCCATTCCCATGTATTTGAAGATTGTCAGAGAAAGCAAAATTCTCTGTGCTTTGGCTGGCAGGTGTATTTCTCACCTTTCCTGACCTTGGGATGCTTCCATATGACACTCTGCAATGGGTAGAAGTTCACCAAATCATTAGGGGTGTTGATAGATCCCCAGAAGCAGTAAGGGACATAGAAAAGACAGAAGATTTCTGGTCTTTCTGTTGTGGTTTGGAGCCCTCCTTTCTCTGTGGGACTGTTGGCTGTTTCCAGGCACAGTCAGAGGTAGCTGCAAGTCTCCCTGTTGATACACAGACTCACAACTGTTGTTTTTTTTTTTTTTTCCCTAGGCTGTCTTTTCCATATTTAGCCATACATCAGTAATCTTCCAAAAAATTGGACAGCACCATCGTTAGTGCTGAAGAAAGCTTAGAAGATTTGACTAAGCAGGGTGTGGGTGGTAGACTTATGTGAGTACTGCTCAAATTGGTTCAGAGCAGATTTGGCATCTGCATTTCCTCATGGATTAGTTGGGATAAATAACTTTGACTTGTAAGGTTGTTTAGGAACGCTTCATTTTCAAAAATTGCACTGGGTGCTTAGGTCATATGGCAACATTTTATTTCCCTCATGGGATTACTGAGATCTTGCTGGTTTACAAGCTATGAAATGAAAGCCCTGTGAAAACTGTTAATAACATATTGAGCATAATAAATCCTTAGGAAAAAGACCTATGCATCATGTAAGTTTTACCCAAAGACGGACAGATCTGTCCTTGGTATCAATCGCCATAATTCCACTGACACCGATGTTGCTATGCTGTTCTATGTAATCTGAGGATCTGCCCTTCAGAGTAAGACCGGCACGGTGTGTTTGCTCCTTTTCCTAAGCATAGTTTTTCTGTTGTGAACGCTGAATTGTCTATGATTTTTTCAGTCAGATATTAATTTGTAGCAAAGCCTGTGAAAACCCCAGAGTTTCAGTTACTGCTGCTGACACTGACTCACAGGCCAAGACCCACTCTACTAGGTATCGCACAAGGTTGTAAGAAGGACCGTGCCGTTGGAAGAAGGAGTTTACAATCCAAGGCTAAGATGGGAGACAACTGATGTCGATAGCGCATTGAGGAGCCCAGGGAAACAGGGAGGCAAAATAGCTCAGCATGATGCAATGATCTCAGCACGCCGAGAGCGCAACTGCTGACGTATTTTGGAGACATCGGGCAAGGGAGTGCTTCAAGGAGGCAGATGAGGGTTGTCTTTTGTTGGCTTTTTTCCTAACAGCAATAGAAAGCACAGAAGGTGCTCACTTGAAAATCTAAGTGGAAAATAAAACTTGGACTGGGTTGTAGTAAGATATGGTCACTGATGCAGAGATAGTAGGGAAGGAGTAAGCTGCAAAGGGTTTTGAATTTCTATTGGATTTGAGAAAGCTGCTGTTTAGCAAGACCTAGCAAGAGTATCTAGCTGAGCTCAAGGGCTAAGTGTGCAAATACATTTATGAATCATCTTTCTTTAAATCCAGCTACCTCTGTTCAGTGATAAGAGTCAGGTAGGGACTTTTTGCATTGATTCTGCTTAGAGAGAACTACCTTCCAGATAACTTCAAGACATAATTCAATGTAGTGATTTGATGCTGAACATGATTAGAGTATTGGTGCTTGTAGAGGAGGCCTCCCTCCCTTTTTCCCAATTTAACAGATGAAATAAGGGACATTTCAGCTCAGGTTTGAAGGCTGGGATTCAGCGTTTGAAGTGTCAGTGGTATACAGCTCTTGCTGTAGAAAGTTCTTCGTGCTGTGCTCTGACAGAGCTCATATCTCACTCTTAAGGCATAAGGCAAAGTCTGCTCCCCTGAGGTTTTTCATGTTCCAAGTGTAGGCTGATTGAACTCTCACAAATGCTTTCCATATTTTGGTCTATGTCGAGTTGTTCTGGAAATGCTCTGAGTGCACACTTATCACAAACAAAACAGCAATGACAATTTTTAAAATAAATGACTGAATCACTGCTTTATGAGGGCCATTTACATTAGACACGTACTGACTGATCTTATGCCAAAGCACTCTCTTCTGGACTATTAGCAAAATAAAAGGTTCGTATGTTTCAATATCTATGGTCTTGTTAAAGACATCAGGCTGAAATATGCTGGAGTTAGATATAGCCATAATATTTTCATATGGGATCCATCAGTCAGAAAGTGCATGGGCCTCAGGAAATGAAATAACAAGCTTAGTAATGGTGGGAGCTTAGAGGGAGAATATGGTTAATATAATTAGAAAGAGTTTCAATCAAGGAACAAGTTCATCTTACAAGTGTTCTTCCACAGAGAAAGCACTTTCCATGAATGACTTTTGCTGCCCTGGCTTCTTGATCTTCATGCAAAATTAACTAAGACTCATCAAAATTTCATGGCCTATAAACTAAGCCACTTCAGTTTAGTGTCACCCAGATGAAATATTGAAGTGTGACCATGGCACTTGGTAATAAACTACCATTTTAAAAGAATGGGTGGGGAAACCTGTGGTGCTGAGGAAATAAAAAGCAATTAAAAACTGTATATAAAAGAGGAATCACATGAAGGAATTAAGCTTCCAAGGAATGACAGAGAAACTCAAGGAAATAATTGAAGGAAGAAATGTCATTCTAACCTTTTAAAATATTAAAAAATTAATATACCTGAAATATCATCAGAACCCCATCCTGTAAACAAATCTATATTCATAGGCCTTCATGTCTGTCTTCAGGGTGCTCTTCAAACGTGCAAAGCATCGATCTGGTGGCCTGAGGAGGACCAAGGAGATGATGTGAGATCAAGTAACAACCACGGGGAGGAGAACGCTGAAATTTCCAGATCTTCTTTTCCTTCTGGATTACGCTTTGGATTACATATCATTTATAACCTAGCATAACACCCGGGAAATGCTTCAAGAAATTATACTCTGAAAAGCCTGTTTATAGCTGACACCAATCTATTTAGCAGGCACGTTTATCAGATTTACTTATGTTCCTGCACAACTGAAAGTTGTTGATAGATGTAATGCGGCTGCTAAGCTCCAAACAGCTGCTCATTGCTCTTGTAGCATGCACGGATGCTAGCTGGTAAGATGTAAATGACTGTCCGACTGAATATCAGCTTTTTTTTTTTTTTTTTAAGATGTGAATATTTATGAATATGTCATCATCTGTGGGATCACCTTTGAACAATGGTCCCAAACCATCAAATACTGTTGGTGCTCCACCTCTGTACTCTGGCAACTTGCAGACAAATTCTGTTGAAAACCCTCTGAAAAGCAAGTTATAAATCCCTAGCTGATGCTGCTAAGTGTCATGTGGCATTTACAGTAGTTATGGATGTAAATCATTCATAATCCAATATCAAACTGAAAAGAGCAAATGAGTTTGTCTCTGTGGTTAAAAAGAATAAGGTATTGATTACCATAACAAATTAACAACTTGAAACCTGATATATAGCCTCTGAGTGCTGAGAGCTGCGAACTGGAACAGTCATGTATTACACATTAGCCTCATGAGATTTAAAAGCAATTGCACTACAAGAATAGCTAGTTATTAGAAGAGTTCTGTAAAAATGATTTTAATGGCATTTACTGCAGGGCTAGAACAATTACCAACCTGCAATCAAACTAATAGCTTTTCATTAATTAAGGTAGTTGAGCAAGACCCTGTCTTCACAGATTTGTTGTGAGAAATGACGCTGGGTGTATTTCCAACGGCAGGCGGAGGGGTGACGGCGTGAACTGTTGCAGGATGGTGGAGGGGGCTAAAAAAGCACTTGGCACTTCCAGAGGCTTCTACATTGAGACGGTTAGATGTTGGCTTTTGATGGGACTGGATCTGCTCTGTGGAGTGGAAACTTAGAGGGAAAATGAACCTAGAAAATCTGTGTGTGTGTGTTGGGGGAAGGGGTTAGGTTAAATCCCTCCTGATAAACCCTTGAAGGATGCATCTATCTGCTTTGGATTTTCTCTCCTTTCCTCCCCCATTGTTATGAGTGAGATTTCACCAGCTAATATAACGAGATGACAATGTGAAAGTGCACTAGTCTGAATCGATATCCATCTCTAGCCAGCATGCTGCTTTCAGGATAGTACTTACCAGAGTGCTAAACCGGTAGGAGCCTGGAAACAACAAGGGAACGGGGTGAATATTCATTCACATTTTTAAAGAACTTCTCTTGGACTGTACTCACACTTACTCCCTGTCTTGCTTATGCAAATGTTTTTGTAAAGTGGTTTGTTGGCAAGAGTATTCGTGGAAATTGAAAACCATAGCAAATATTGCAAATGATGATAGATTTCTTTTTTTCAGATCCACAGCAGGGCTTGTAAGGAAAGCCACGAATTACATTCACAGTCACAGACCAAAAGCATATTGTTTGATTATTCTGTAAACCAAAAAGCTTTTATTTGAAGATGTTCAAAACTTGCAAGATGTATTTTGCTGATGAGCTAGAGATAAAACTTCTCCACTATGTGACCACCTTACCTTGCAGATACTCTGATATGCTGCTGGACAATTTGAAAACAGAAAAGAGCAGGTATGTTTGTGATGAACTGTTTAGCTGGCCTTATGGGTGATATAAATGATCCTTTTTGCTTGACTGGGTATTGAAAGAAACAGCTGGTAGACCTATGAAGATCGGGAACCTCCCAGAAGCCACAGGAGAGACTTTTTACGTTTAAAGCTGAACCGAAAGCCATTGTGCCCCTCCTTTCACGCCGCAGTGATGAGCTTTCACCAGGAGGAGGAGGTGGTTCTAGGCAAAAATCAAAGTTAGTATTTAATCCGTGAGGGACAAGGTAATGTACTGCTGCCATTGGCAAAACTGAGTTTTGTTGTGAGTTCTGGGGGAAAGCAGGACACGATGGGGCTGGGAAAGTTTGGAGATCCTTGGCTGGGTGGAATTTCTCTCTCTCTTTCCCCTTGACCAATCTCCAGAACTCCTCATCTGGTCTGATCTCGCTTGGGTGGAACATCTAATGCTAGAGTAAATTGTTGTCGTATTGAAGTTGAAAATATTTCATATTATATGAATATAAAAATTATATGAAAACTCATCGGGAACCCATGAACCTGTTGAAGACCACCGTAACAACGTGCAGAGATCTAGGAACACCTGGGAAAACTGCTGCTGTGGTTTTAAGAAACTTGAATGTCCTGAAGTGTTATTTATTTGATGACATATGACAAATTGTTCTATGAGGGCTAGATGATTGCAACTCAAAAATAAATTAAAGCCTCACTCTGGGTGTCCTGCTCAATTTTGATATACAACACTCTAAATAGGAGTCTTGGCTGACTGGGATGTGCAGCATTTAAAGAACCAATTAAAATTATAAAACTCTGGCAAAGTTTCCCATCAGCATTATTGCATCTTCACTTTGTTACTTTGTATTTTGTATCATTCCTCGTGCTTTATCTGTTGTAGATCTGTTTCTCGTGTTAATTAAAGTTGGTTTAGTTCTCCACGTGTGGAAGTATTTATTAGCATATCTGCTGGAAGGCTGATGTGCCAATGACTCTGCTCCCTCCTTCTCTTCTTGGCTGGGCCACCACACCAGGGGTACGAGTGGTGGGTAGGAAATGGCTTCTAGCCTGCATCCATAGATGGTCCAGTCCCACTTCAGACTGCAGGAACTTTTTCGGCTGACTTCAGTTGATTTGCTTCTACCCCTACATGAGTAGCATCATGTGCTGTCCCAAAGCATAGAGAGATAACTAATATTGTTGTTTCACTTTCCTGTGGCTAATCCTCAATCAAAAAAGTTGCTGAAAGTGGATGAAATGTTCTTTTTCGCTATTGGCTGCAATAGGAAATAGGGGTTTGAACAGATCAGTTCAGTGGAAGCGCTTCTTTTATATTTGGAATTGATTTGGAATGACAATTTAAGCAAGAGACATTTTTGCACAGTAATGTTCACATTCATACCAATCTCATAAGCTACAAGGGGAAAAGTATGGTGTTTTTTTTTTTTTTTTTGTAAGGAGATCACCTTGCTTTATTTTCTCAATATAACCTGGGGCTACTGCAGAGTGGATGAGGCTTTGGCTGTAACATTAATATCCACACAGCGTAACGATCCGGTTGTGCACGGTGAATCCCTCATTTGGTGCTGCAGCCTTTGTAGATTATGCTGCTGGTTGGTGGATTTGCCTTCCCTGTGGGAATCAAAGCACCCACTCATTTCCACTTCTGGTGAGGAAATTAATATCCTATTCATGTAGCTGTATATTGCTTTTAATTGGTTTAGTATTAAACTATCAACTGCCTGAATGAAATGTTGTGGGGAAGTTAATTTCTAGAAGGCAGTTTGTCTCTGGACAATTACAGAGTGTTTATTTCCGTGTTATTGAATCACAGGAGAGACTATCTCCTGTAGAAAACTGTGTTTTCAGAGAAATTAATGACCCTTTAATAAAACAATGAGCGTTTTTCCTTAAATAAAATGGCTGACAAAAACGCTACCACCAACTTGGGTGGTAACTCATCTGCCCAGTAAAAAAAGCGGGTAAATACTTATGAATTGCACATCAGGAGCAATCAGGGAGAACTGGCAGCATAAAGCATACAAATAATGTTTTTTAACTTTGTCAACCCCTTTATTAACTTCTCAGAACAGGGGCTGTTTGGGGCAGAACGCCCCTGGAGGTGGGGGTCTCTCCTCGTACCCAGTTCAGAGATGTCAGCCAGCTCTCTTGCCCTGAACATCGGGCTGGAGAGCCAAACCGAAACGGCCGGGGGGTGTCTGGTCTCCTTATCTAATGACAGCATCGATGTGGAAGTGCCGCGTCCATGTGCTTGGTGAGGTCTGCAGCTGACTGCACGGGGCACGAAGGTGGTGCAATACTGCGAGTGATGATGAAAAATCCAGTGCTGTCCCAAGGTTTTTCCTCTCAGTACTTCTTTCCTTTCTGCCCTCCGCTTGGGAGGGGAATATCTCCTTTTCCTCAAATGTGGGTGGAAAAATAAAGAAGATACAGCAACCTCTCCGTCAAGATCTCACGAGGTAGACAGACACGCGATGTAAGTGGCATGTTGCTGGATCAAATTGTTCCACGAGTGTCTCTGGTGCTGCAGTAAATGATATTAGGAATTCA
Source organism: Aquila chrysaetos chrysaetos (assembly GCF_900496995.4). Lineage (NCBI taxonomy): Eukaryota > Metazoa > Chordata > Aves > Accipitriformes > Accipitridae > Aquila > Aquila chrysaetos. Next base: position 45,260,750 of record NC_044010.1, read on the forward strand.
GTCGATGATATTCTGGTCAGAGGCAGTGTAATACTTGTCCCTCAGCATGATATCAGGATGCAGTGCTGCTGAACAAGGTGTAAAGCTGCTGCTCAGACCATCTGTAGGTATTAGAGATCCCATGGCTCGTTTTGTAAAACGTGGGATATCTCGTAATCCTTGCCATGTTTCGACGTACATATGTACATCCTGGGAAACTAAATCCATCCACAGTGTTTTCAGTTCTGAGGAAGAAGAAATACATGAATGTTACGTGTTTAGAAGGGACCTTGACATAATCTGCCAAGACAATTGGGACCCACAGGTCTATGTATCTCACCTTGAAACTCCTATAGCGATCCCAGTAACGTATGATTGGCTAAATCGTGTCTCCAGAAAAGCATCCAGTCTTGATTTAAAGACCTTTAGAAAGAGAGAATCTGGCACATCCCCCCATTTATCCCACTGGTTAATATCTTCACTATTAAAACCATGTGCCTAATTCCTGATCAGCCTCACCTTCCAACCATTATTTCTTGACATGCTTTTCTCTGGTAGATTAAGCAGTCCTCTCCCACCTGGAAAAGCTTCCCCCCGAGGTCCTTAGATACTGTAATCCAGTGACGTCTGAGTCTTCTTCCCGGCAAGCTTTTAAAATGCCTTGTGGTGCAGTGTTATCTCCAGCCCTGGAATAATTTTTGCAGTTCTTTTCTGAGGCTTCTGCATTTTCAAAATCCATTTTAAAGACTTTGCAGTCTTGGTGTGATATACAGTGGGGGGAGAGTCATACATAAACACATACTATACAAGTGATATATTTTGGACTGATTTCATCTTAACTACTACATGGAATAAAATGTAGGTGCAGCTTTTCACACATTAGGTCATATTTAAAAATAAGATCTCTACCCATGCATCTGAAATAAATGTTACACCTGTCTGACTTGAAAAGGTGCACTTCATCAGAACAATGTTAATGGAGTTTTTGCTTTCACAACCAGCCCCCAAGATACAGAGAAGTTCTTGTGGTCTGACCCAAAATACGTTTATTTTTCTTTTTAGCAACATGCATTAAAGGAAACTCTTTCAGGTTGACCACGAAATTTTGTGAAGCAAACAGTTTTGTTTAAAAAATGCTAATGCAATTTTACACTTCTAAAGTTTTTCTCCGTTTCCTACTGCAACTAATTGCAGGGCTGGACTGAGTAATTTGTAAATGGACATGCACATCAGTTGATAAGATTTCCTACAGTAAACAAAGGAATTTTGTGCAACTGAATACAGAGTTAGTACGTAAGGCTGCTTTGAAGGCACAGCTCCTAAAGGAGGGTGTAGGCAGGCTCCGGGGGGGGACTGACATCTCCCAGTGTCTTGTCCAGGGAAGGCAAGAGGAGCTCCCTTTGGTTTGAGTCTGAAGACAACAAAAGCTAGCAAGGAGGGAAAGGGGCTGGGGACAGAAAAAGGGGGAAGAAAAGGGAAGGGAAAAAAAAACCTGAGAAGCTCATCAAAAAGAAAAGGTTAAAACCCCAACATCCAGAGATGGGAAAGCCGCAGCTTGAGCTGGGGGCAGGCGCTGGGAATGTCCACGGAGGAAGAGGAGGCAGAGAGACCCGCCGGGCGAGGAGAGGGGCTCCAGCCGCACGTGGCTTCGGTGGGCTGAGCTGGTGGGGCTCGGGAGGGGACGGAGCCTGGGACAGGGGAAGGAGGAGGGAGGAATCCCACCGGGGCCTGGGCTGCCTGGGGGTTCGGCAACTGATGGGAAAGGCGAGCTGGGATGGGGCAGGAGAGGAAGGCAAAGAGCTGAAAGGGGGACTGAGATTCGATGGGAGCCCAGTAAGACTGGGACTGGTGATGGGGCAGGCTGACATGGAGGGAGGGAGTCAGAGCCTGGCGGGAGAAAGAAATCACAGATCTCCATGAATCCGGTGTGGCAAATGCATGACTGTTACGAACACCTCGCTGCCAGCACGTGCTCTGTGGGTTGGTGCCACTGGCTCCGGCTGTGACACTCGCATGTGTCAGGCCTGGGGGTGTCGCGTCACACCAGCAACGGGTGAAAAAAACCACCATTAGGGAGAACGCAATCCAGTTTAAGTGACTTGCCTGATCCTGCGTCAAAATTCTGCAATGGAAGCAGACACCGACAAATCCAGTTCCTCTCCGGCCAGGCTCGTATCCACTCAACTGTGTTGGGGTCAGTGAGGTCCACAGTGAGGAGAAAGCTCATCTGGGGTTTCGGGATCAGCATTTTGTGTCATCCCCTTGCTTGTGCTCCCCTTCTCCCATCGATTTGCTAGATGCAGTCATTATTGTCTTATTTCCTAGGCTGGGTGTAGGTTGCATAGCAAAAGACTGCTTCTTCAACTGCACTTTGCCCTGGGTATGATAGGCTGGCACTGACTCCTGGTGGGAAGAGGGGGTAGAGTCGTTTAGAGAATTGCCATCAAGAAACCAGTGATTGCATTATTCCCCTTCAAACCGCGCTCCACACCCCCCAGCCAGCCGCTGTCGCCTAACTGGGTCCAGATGGTTTCAGCTCAGCTTGATGTTTTTTCCTAGCGTGCATTTAAAATGCCATCAGCCCGTGCAGCAGCCAACTGTTGTGACTGGGCAATGTTACTGTCATTACCTTCTTCTGCTTGGCATGAGTGGTGGTTATGTTTTGTCTCAAGTTAAATTATACATTTCTTCGGGTTTTTCCCTGTGCGCTTGTTAATGGGTCGTTGAAATTGTGCTCCATTTCTGCCTACACAGCCTGTTTGTCCATAAAGCGTAGCCATGGTGGGAGAGACGGGAAAGGGAGCATGTTGGTACTGGATTTGCCATACTGCCCTCTCCCCAGAGAGCAGGGACCCCTCGTTCAAGCTGGATCGGGCAGGAGGTGACTGGGAGAGGAGGAACTGCCTGCAAGATGAGGTGGAGAAGGGACTGTTTCATCCGAGTTTTGAAAAAGGTATGTGCTTCGTGGCTTTAATCTAACCATCTCCCTCCTATGGCTTCCTTCCGCTAAAGGGATCTCTTGCTGACACCCACAACTGTACGTGGGTGAGCTGAGGGTGTTGCACACACCGTCTTAAATTGGATCAGGAACCCGCCCCCCCTCATTTCTCTTCTTCCTCTTGGGGAACAGTGAGAAGTCAGATTTCTTCTATAACAACACAGCTGTGAAAATGTGAGTCTGCCTTCCTCCGTACGAGCAACCAGTGGAGGAATGTGCAGGAACACGGAAAGGGCTGTGAGCTACAGCACCCTGTTTATCTGGCTCTGAGCCTTCCTGCTGCAGTGATCTCAAATCAAGCAACACATTTTCTTGATTATGGCCTTGTTAATTCTTTATTTGGCATTTATTAAAACTCTAAACTCTGCTTAGAAAACACCCGGTGATTAATGATCACTCATTAGGGACCAAGGAATCTTGCGGGATGCTTCAGTTACTGTTGGCAGAAGTAGCAGAGGTTTACCTTTTCACCAGTGTCCCGGTGCAAATAGTAAGACTATTTTGGACCATATGGGGGTTGTCTCAGGTAAGGAATTTTGGGGCAAGGGTGTGAGGCCCACGGCTACCCCCCGTGGCTGCTCCCACCTTCTACACAGATGATGCAACTGTATGATCAAGAGTTGCCTAAGCAGTCCAGCTCATTTTAGCAAGTCACTGCAGCTTCTTCTGTGGCTTAATCCTGCCTTGTACTGCACAGGTAGAGAGCTTATGCCATGCAATCAGCATTGTAATACTTCCGTTATTCAAGCTGCGGCCCTTTAGTGTGCACAGATGGGAGAGATCCCTGCTGGATAGTACTTGTAAGGCGCTCTGCCACAGGAATGTGCTTTTTCTTTTCAGAGAATTAAGTGGGCTGCTGATATTGTTTGTGTTACCCTGCTGAGTGCTGGCAGGACAGCTATTGTATTACCCCTCATTCCCTTCACCCAGTCCCTTCTCTGAAGAAGGGCACAGATGAGCTTGTTTTGAATGCAGATGTGTGTGGAAGCATTCCCAGGGAAAACAGTTTTCAAAGTTACCTAGGAAAATTAAAAGTGAGACAGGATAACTAGACTGACACAAGCTGGTTGCAGTAAAATGGGTGAGGAAACCCTCTGCATCTGGGAAAAGTGGAATATTAGACTTCATTTCCAAATAAAGGTGTGCTATGTGTACAGGTATTTGTTGCATGTGCTTGGGAAGCACAGTAGTACAAGTTGCATTCTGTTAAAATAATTGATGTTTCTTTACAGTACACTGAACTGTAATATTTTCCACTCCCATAGAGAATATTGCATGGAGGAGTAGGCATTCCTTCGAGCATCACCTAGGAAGAAAAGTTCTTTAAAAGAAAATTCAAAGAAAAGGAAAAAAACTTGCTCTGCCTCGGTCGTCTCATAGGCGGCCAATAAACCAGCCTTCAAAGAGACTTCTGAGAGTGGCTGACGAGAGGTCGCCTTTGGGCACAGAGGCTGAACAAAGCCGGCTCCGGATTGTAGCAGATATCTGTTGGAAACAGGTACTTTGCTTGCTGTGCAGGCAAGAGACAGGAGTGGAGAACCAGTGGGCTGATCCTGGAGAGCGCTGAGCTACGCGGGGTTTGGGAAGCCGGAGGAAGCTTGGGACAAGGTCGGCGTCTGGCGCATTCCGGGTATCTCTCAGAATCACACCCCGCAATGGCTGCAGAGCACCGTTCCCGCTCCCAGGGTCGCTGTGGGTTGGTAGAGAGCGGTCTGCCACCGGCACAGCACGTCCACCATCCCCAGTCCCAACAGCCCCTGTGGATGGTCGGGGATGGGGTATGGTAGCTCCGTGATATCTGGGGAGTTGTACGTTGTGTCTCCTCTCCTTTGTGTCCTCTTGTTTTTAATGTTGTGACACCAAAGGGGCAGGTCAGGGCTGTTCCCTTGATCCCTGAGGCCTGTTAATGACAGATACTCGGCAGGTTAGTAGGCTGGTTGTGATGGCTGTGATCCAGCTGTATGAGGAGAGAGTCCCTAAATCTCACCCTGAGATGAGCCACGTATCTTTAAGGCAGAGATACACATGATAGGATTTCTTTTCACCAAAGTGTAAGCCCTCATCTCACTCATGTTAACTTCTAACACCATTTCTTACAAGTCTGATGTTGCTGCAGCGCTGTGTTTGGTCCAGCCAGCAAAGACGGACACGGCTGAATTGATGCGACGTGGTGCAACTTGGACATTCATGTTCTTCAGACCTTCCATCCCCCCTTAACAAATGCCATATTGATTGACGGCTTGAGATCCACTGTGATCAATAATGAGAACCAAAATTTTCTTGCTGTGGTCCCATTTCTGACTGACGAGAGTCTGACAGAACTGGGACCTAAGCCTACATTTGCAGCGTGTATAAGGAAATGGTGTTAACTTTTTGATTTTGTGAGACTAGTAAGTTTGCTGTGACTTGTGGTAGATGTTTAGAGTTCTTGGGGCATTTGCTTGTCTGCAGGAGGGTCTGCGATTCTGTGTGGCACAGCTGAGAGAGGATGTTTGCTGGGAAATGTCCCAGTATACATTGTCTTAGAGATGTTGCATTTGCTCGCTCATTCTTTGCTGTTTTCAGTTGCTTAAGGTAGGGTAAGGAAGGGCCCTTGGCAAGGATCAGAAAGTAGCTGGTAGGCTGCTCTTGGCCAGCACAGGTTGGAGCCACATAAATGCAAAAGGGCAATCTTTGAGAGACACCATTTCCCAGCTCCTGATTCCTACAGGAATCCGAACTCAGCAGGGCTGTTGGATCCTGGCTTACTCCAAGCCTTACTCCATCAGTGAGTTAGCAGTAGCATCTTCCTCTGAGGAAAAGCCCTTCCTAGCTCCCGTTGTATATTCACCATGACTGTGCCACACCGAAGTGCTGTAAACCACTGGGCTACTGGATTAAAGCTGGCAGAGCCACCACTTCCTCCACTTTCTGGGAAGGCTGCTCTGACTGGTGTCCTCTGAGGCAAGACATGACCGCCTATGGTTGACTATAGTACTTCGGACTAGGAAGACATCAACCCGTCAAGACATTTGTGTGTCAACATTGACGGATGAATCCTGAGACCACTTCAGCTCTAGATCCTCCTGGGTCTGGAGCTGGACCCCTGGGAGTGGGGACTTGGTGGACCTGAAGTTTGGTCTTAGACGCTCATCTCGTTGTGAGCACTTGACCCCACGATGGTCATGGTCCCTGGAGGAGCCGTTCTCCACAGGGCGTCATGGCTGTGGGAGCTTTTCAGGTTGTGAGGGTGGCAGGGGTTGTCTTGGAAGCGCTCCAGTACCAGTCACTTTGCTCAGCTAAGGATTTAGCCCCGCGTTTGTATAGCCGGCAACTTCAGTAGAGGGTAATGAAGTTGGAACTGCCTTTTAATTTTCTTCAGTAGTCGGGCTAGAGTTACGATTGTAATTTGGACCTGATTCTGAAAAGAAACTCAGGTCTTTGTGATCGGGCACATGATTTAATTCAGTTTAATTTAATTTTGACACTGGCAAGATTCTCATTTAAAGTGCACATTTCCAAGTGTATAAATCTGTAGGAATGACACTGGCTCAGAACCTTTACCAAGCAGATTGTCATAACTAATGCCTATTAGTTAAATGAATGTAACAACGTGCACTTTTAGTGCTTAGGAAAGAATCTGCTCCTCAAATATAAACCACAGAGACCTGCAAATGGCTATTTAATTAAACTCATTTTTTTCTTTTCAGATGCTCTCTCTAAAATGTCTTTCTTTCCTCGGGTAAGGTGTTCTTACAGGAGAATGTGAATTTAAAATGCTAAAATCAAGGAAAGGCCAAGTTATGGTATAATGAGTATATTAAAGCTTACTCGATACTCTGTTCTAAGTGAATCTCTATTTCTAGTATGAAATACAGAGGAAATTGAATTCATTTGAAAATGTTTCTGTGGTGAAAGGTGAACACAAAAGTCTTCACTGGGAGCTGATATATGTGAGTACGATGCGGGAAACGTGTCCTTGCAATCACTTTCTGAATTACCTGGAAGTTTTATGAATTGCTATGTTATGTCACAGCATCTTAACTTTCATTTCATTTTTTGAAATCTGTCCATTTTGCTTCACAGTGGTCTTCAAATATGCTTTGTTTCTAAATGCTTAAGAGAGGCCCAGAAAAGGCAGGAAAGCTGGGACGTATCTGGAATTCATGTGACTTATTGCAGGTATCTTCGGTCACTGGAGCACAGCGAACTTCTTCTGGTCTCTGCCACTTAAATCCCCTGATGTACAAGAATAAGAGCTCTCTATTTCCATGCTGTGATCTTGTGTGAAGAGCAGTGTCTGGAGCTAACCACAGTACTCTGATGATTAATGAAAAAATGCTTTTGCCAGAGAAATCAGAGCGGATACATCTAGTGTAGGTTTTTAGTGCTCTGGGTTATTAATAGACAATTAGCAGCAAGGATTTAACACATTTCATAAAGGCTACTATGGACACCCTTTTCCATTTCATCAAAACTATAAAAAAATGGTTATTTACATAAAAGATTAGAAGATCAGCTTTGGGTAAGAAACAGAAATTTGTAACCAGAAATAAATATGTAGCATGTCCATTGTAGGCTTTACAAATGTGCTAAGTACATTGAGTTAACTGGTAATTAACTCAGGGTAAAGTCTACAGATAGTCTAAACATATTGATTGCCAACTCTTCCTTTTCCTGGAACAGAATCACTGTGCAATGCCGAGCTGAATTAAAATAAAAGAGCACTACAGAATATAATTTCTGCTGCAGACTGAAGACATTTTTATGGTGTGGCATGCTACTGGAATAGGGCAGTAGTCATCAACCACTGTTTAGACACATGCAGCACATTTTGTGTTCTAGAAATCAGAAAGATTTGTAGGGAGTACACATAATTAAAGAAGATAGGGTCACTGTAAAAACTGGGATTTTATTATAATTATAAATGGCCACGGCCAGAATAGACCCTCCACATCTGTTAAAGGACTTATTTTCAGAAAGAAGAAACAAACTGGCTACGGAGCATATGCACTCTGCACATTAGAGGTCCAAGCTGGGGCATGAGAAACCGCAAAGAGGGAACAATGCATGTTCTGGGAAACCACAAATGCACACAGCTGCATGTTCTGGGAAACCACAAATGCCAGGGGATGCATAAAGGGGTGCTCCAAGAAGTTATACATTATCCTGTGACTTGTTCAGGAAGAGTGGGTATCTGGCATTTTCCTTGCAAATGGACTTGGAACTATTTGCGGCACAGCTCAATAAAAAGTAGGCTGATGAAAACTATAGTTTAGTTCCTTCATTTTGCATGACGGTAATTGTATTCTTCACTGCATTCACATTGAATCATATAGAAGTCTAATGCAATTCAGTCACAAAAGGTGACACTCATCTCAATCTTATATGTCCACAAAGCAGAAGTCTGCATCTGAACTGGTTGTCTGGCCTCCTTTATGACTGTGGAGACAATGAAGGGTCTGGAGATGCGTCTAGAGAATGATTCATCTGCTCTATTTCAGACATCTATCTGAGGAGGAGATGAATTAAGCCCTGGGAGCACCTATTTCTCCTTCACTATGGAGTTAGACAACTAGCTCAGGCGACGACTTTTCGTGCTATAATTGTCTAAGATCAAGCAAAAGGGATCCCATGTGAGGTGACACAAATAAACACCGTGCGCACCCTTGCCGTGGCACGCTTCCAAAAGCCTCTAGCTCTGCAGCCCTAGCACGCATGCTTGCGTAGTCAGCTGGGGCTCCCCTTCCCCTAACACCGGTGCCAAGGTTTCCTCACTTTCCACTGTAGGTTTCCACTGACGGTTAAACCACTGTGGCTACTGCACAGTGCTTTTGGGTTGCCACAATGTTCCGAGGCATCTGCTGGCCCAAATTGTCCCATCTTGAGTAGCTGTCACCAGCCTGAAACAGCATCTGTAAAGTTTTTTTGATTGAGCAGGCTTTTGGAAAGGTCTGTGGGCAACAGCAAATAAAATAACAAGTGAAACAGAACTCGGCTGCCTGACTTCAAAATATCCTACTAAGACATCTGAAATATTGTCTCTTGCACAGCTCCGCTCCTCTGAGAAATCCAAAAAGGAGTTCATTTTCATACTTGGTGTGTACTTTTGCTGCTTGAGATATTTCTTTCTGCTTCTCATTAATGCTCTTTTCAATCCTACAGGGAGAGTGCTAGGTAAAGTGACCAAGAAAAGCTTTCTTGATGCTCTTCCCAATTTCATGAAATATTAATGCTTATTGTATTTGAGCCTTTTGTTTATTTAATATTTGCCCAGGGACAGTATAAGCTGTCCGTATTGTTTTCCATCAAAATTACCAATGCAGGAAAAGGGAACACTATAACTTAATATCTTCTGTGATGGGTTGACCCTGGCTGGTTGCCAGGTGCCCACCAAAGTCGTTCTATCACTCCCCCTCCTCAGCTGGACAGGGGAGAGAAAATATAACAAAGAGTTTGTGGGTTGAGATAAGGACAGGAGAGATCACTCATCACTTACCGTCACGGGCAAAACAGACTCAATTTAGGGAAATTAACTCACTTTATTACAAATCAACCAGAGTAGGGTAATGAGAAATAAAACCGAATCTCAGAACACCTTCTCTCCACCCCTCCCTTCTTCCCGGGCACAACTTTACTCCCGGCTTCTCTACCAACCCCCCCAGCGGCACAGGGGGACGGGGATGGGGTTTACAGTCAGTTCATCACACGTTGTTTTCTGTCGCTTCATCCTCCTCAGGGGGAGGACTCATCACACTCTTCCCTGCTCCAACGTGGGGTCCCACCCACGGGAGACAGTCCTCCACGAACTTCTCCAACGTGGGCCCTTCCCACGGGCTGCAGTTCTTCACGAACTGCTCTAGCATGGGTTTTTTCCACGGTGTGCAGTCCTTCAGGCACAGACTGTTCCAGCGTGGGTCCCCCACGGGGTCACAAGTCTTGCCAGAAAACCTGCTCCGTGGGCTCCTCTCTCCACAGATCCGCAGGTCCTGCCAGGAACCTGCTCCAGCGCAGGGTTCCCACGGTGTCACAGGCCTCTTTCGGGAAACCCACCTGCTCCGGCGTGGGGTCCTCCACGGGCTACAGGTGGATATCTGCTCCACCGTGGACCTCCATGGACTGTAGGGGGACAGCCTGCCTCACCATGGTCTTCACCACGGGCCGCAGGGGAATCTCTGCTCCGGCGCCTGGAGCATCTCCTCCCCCTCCTTCTTCACTGACCTTGGTGTCCGCAGAGTTGTTTCTCTTACATGTTCTCACTCCTCTCTCCGGCTGCCGAATCTGCCTGTCCCAACTTTTTTTTTTCCTTCTTAAAAATGTTATCACAGAGGCGTTACCACTATCGCTGATTGGCTCGGCCTTGGCCGGCGGCAGGTCCATCTTAGAGCCGGCTGGTATTGGCTCTCTCTCGAACACAGGGGAAACTTCCAGCAACTTCTTACAGAAGCCACCCCTGTAACCCCCCCCGCTACCAAAACCTTGCCAGCAAAACCAATACACTTCCTTATTAATATTTTTAATACAACAACAAGACAAACACAAATAGTCCAATCTTGTTACATATCATTCTTGTTTATATGTGCATTGGAGATGAAAGGGGTGAATGTTGTTCGATACAGGTTTTCTTTCTATGGCTACTGGGATCCATGGACAGCATTTTCTAAGATAAATGCCTGAAGTTAGGTGCCTACAATGAAAGGGCTGAAATATCTTTCTAACTTCCATGTGGATAAGCAAGTGGGAGAATACTCCATGGTCTCCTGGCTCGTCAGGCATCTTCACCGTGTGTGTTATCGGAGACGGTGTGATGCTCTGGGAATGAGCTTGGCATTGGGTTCTGTGAAAAGCACACAGCAAGAACACCAGGGTTTCAGCTCCAGCTCTGGTTTCCATTTCTTGATGAGGATGAAAGATGTCAACAAAGTCAGACTCCTGGAAATGTTTCTAGCCTCCTGGAAGAGTTGATGTCTGCACTTTTTCCTGCCTATGCTGGCATTAACAACGAGTGTCCCCCAAGTGCATGTTCGATTGGTCTACTCAGGCCAGGAAAAAGCCTAATCCCTTCTCTCCTGAGTGGGCAGCACTTTGGAAAATGCAAGGTCAAGGACAGGGTGGTGTCATGGACCCTTATCCCTCCATCAGATATCCCTTGTAGGTGAGGATGGTGACAGAGATGGATGAGAGCAAGGGGTGGCAATTAAGTTGCCTGATTTTTCAGAAATCTTGGGCTTTCTGGAGTCTTTGGAGTCATTGAAAGTAATGCTGTTCAATACTTTTGGTACTGAAAAGCCAGTTCAACTTATGGTGAACCCAACATTATGGTTAGATGCCTACTCTAAGTGGAAGTACTATCTTTTACCACCTTCTTTCATTCCAGTGTTATGCACATCCCGACCTACTGCACTTGGAAAAAAGTATGTCGTAAAAGAAAGTTTTGGAATTAATTTTGAATGAATGCAACAGCTGGGATTCCCAGCCCTGGTCGATTCTTACCCCCAGTCATGCTTCTAGGCAATAGCTTTTTTTCTGTATACAAAACTTTGAAATCTCCCATGCTTTGGATGTTGTAATACTGGTGTTATTATTAGTAATAACAACAACAACAACAATAATAAAGTAATACTGTCTGAGCTAAGTATGTCACTGAGATTGAGGCTTTTTATTTATTTTTTTTATGATGTAAATTTGTACATAGTCCTCAGCTGTTTTCCCCAAATAGATGCTGAGCTTGAATATGAGGGCCAGTAAACTTGCACAGTTTCTCCAGCTGCCTTGGCAAAAATATTACCTGTGGGAGCCAATGAAACATTTATTACACGTTACTCCTACTGTGCCCACAGTGACATTTCTTCAATGTGGCTGCGCAGAGATTAAAGATATACTTATTAGTTTAGTTTGTTACAGTATTATTATAAAGCAGATTATCTTGTGCTACGTGAAGTATGATAGAGTCTGGTAAGTGTTTAATTCTTGAAAAGGTGCTGCATAGTGTATACTTGCCTTTTCATTGCTAGCTGGGGCAATCTTTCTTGTCTGTGTCTCTCTAGCATATCATGGATGGCCTGGGACCCACAGGCTTAGCTTTTATGTCAAAAGAAGCAACAGTGGTTTTTGGTGCGTGAACTCCCTGGCATAGCAATTTTTAAATTTTCCTGCTATAAAGGTGTGCTAAAACATTTGCAAGGTGCTAGACTGTAAGTTTTTTAAGAGTGATTGCTATTCTTAAGCAAGCAAAGGAAGAAAAAAGTAAATGCTAAGATTGTGTGAAGTCAGTGGGAAGGACCATGCACTGTATGGAGGGCTATAATTAGGAGGGAGGGGAAAGAAAGCAAAAATCTTCCCAAGAACCTCAGAATTAGGAGTCTGTGAAGGAAGCAGAAGTTTCAACAGACTAGCAGTCGCAACTTGCTGGAAAAATTGAAAAAAGCATCAATGGGGGGAAAATCAAATGATTTGTTCAGTAATACTCTTTGCTGCTTACACAGTCAAAAGATAGCCGGCCAACCACAGAGCTGGTTGGAAAAGAAAAAAAAGGTATTAACTGCATAAATTATACAATGAGAGAAGCAAATGCATTCCATCCAATGTGTCCACAGGATGATACTGTCTGTGTTGAAAAGGAGCAGTTGGGGATAATATGGAAATTGCAGCAAAATGAAACAAATTCCTTGCATTTATGTCTCAGAGGACAAGGGGGAAATACCTGCTCTAGAGCTTCTTTTTTGGTAGGTAATAAAAATGAGGAACAATTTAAAAATGCAATTAATCACTAGGGCCAGATGGTATTCATCCAGGGGTTTTGAAAGAATTTACGAGTGGTTCATCTGTCAGCAAAAGTACATGAACTATCATTAAAGCCAGCTACCATAAAGGAGGACTGGAATTTTGCCAAAGTTATAGTTTCCTTATTAAAAAGAAAAAAAAGCAACTTTACCTCATTACTAGTTAAATTAGTAAGGAAAATAATTAGCGATGGTACGATGCTTAAATGATCACCACAGGCAAAATCTGCCTTCTTCCAAATTACTTTGGGGAATTGATGACGTGGTAGGTAAGGGCGAGATGGCATACGTGAACTTTGGAGTAGCCACTGATAAAATGCCGCACTGGCAGGTAAGAGGCCAAGTCTGTTGTGATGTAGAAACTAATTACGGCAAAGTAAATGGGCAGAGTAGGAACAAATCCTCAGCTCTGCGACCGGAGGGCATTGGACCGAGTCAGCTCCAAGCTGACTTAATAGCCTGCCACCACCGAAAACTGTAGAAGTTAAACAATTAGTCCATCCATCGTGTTCCTGTCAGCATGAAGGTGCCGGCGTGGCTTCAGGGATTTGAAATAATTTTTAGTCTCCATCAGAAAATTTACTTCTGAAAAGTAAAAATCAGGGGGAAATATGTGTCTCTGAAAACATATTTGGAATTTGGGCTGCAGTTTAGGGTTTCGATTGGAAATATTTGCGCAGCCTCAAGTCTCCTGCACAGCAGGGGATCTTGCTGGCCAAAATTTGCCTCCTTCTATCCTCTTGCTTTAGCCTCCCTGCAAAGCTTTTGATGCAGAGTGCATGGAGAAAATCAGGGGGTCCCTCTCTTGAATGCTGCCTCTCAGGTAAGCTGCACTTTCTCAGATGCATTTCCAGTTCCCTAGGAGCTCACCTGCAAGCGATAGACCTGTGCCTCCCTTTCCCGTGGAGTGAATCCTGAGATCCAGCCTATTTTTGACTGAAGCTTTGGCTGTACTTGCTGGACATCAGTTCTTTTTTCCTGTAGGCTGAGCAGGCTTGGTACCTGCCTACATTTCTGTAGGGAACCTGCGGAGAGCAAAACCCATCAGTGACAGAGAAGCAGCCTCATTATGTACCAGCCAGAAATAGCCACTAAATTCCATCCTCAGGGCTATTGTGACAGTTTTTTTATTTATTTATTTTTAACCCCCTTCCCTCTCCAGTTTTTCAGCCCTTCAACTGTGCCATAAGGGTTAGGACAAAAGAATTGCCTCTCGTGTCACCTGCTCTGTTTTGCTCTGTTTTCCTCCGGGCAGCCACGGCAGTGGAAGACCCCATCCAGCACACCTCTTTCTTTGCACCCATCTCCAGCGACATATCTGGGGCCAGAACCCCTTTTGCTTGATCCGTGCTATGGCTCTGGAGGTCTTTGCTTACTTGAGTTGCCACCACTTTTTCAAGGATGGGGGATTGGAGCGGCGTAGCCCTGTGCACGCTGCAGACCAGGGTGATGCTCCATGCCGCATGGACCTTGTCGAGCAAGTGAAACAGCACAGGGGCTTTCTCAAAATGTCTTGATTACAGTCTGCCTTTTAGGGATGCAGAACAGTAAACAGGTCAGAGGTCTTTAGCTGGTTATTGTATATGTTTCTTCACCAAGCTACAAAAATTAGTGCCTACAAAATGTGATTATTGTTGTTTGATTGTTCTGAAAACTTTGCCATCGCAGGGACAAGCCACTGTATGCATTTGAGCCTGGCTGTTTGTCCACATCCTAATTACACATTCTAATTATAAGTAATTCCAGGCGCAGGCATAAGCTGTTTTTCTGCCATAGATGTTCCAACAAGATTCAGACATATTGTCAACATGTTTTAGCAGTTTAATTGTAGAGCTGGAAAGCAAAGAGTTGTGAGCTTTATTCTTAGCCCTGGCACGTCCTTCGCATCCCCCTCACCCAGCCGTAGCTGTGCAAAGGCGGGGGGTCCAACCCAAGCTCGTCACTGAGGTTCCTTCCAGGAGGAGAGGCAGGTGCCCTCTGCACTGCAGGTCAAGGGAGCCTGGATACCTGGCTGGGGGTAGGCACTGAGCTTTTGGGTAGGTGGACCGGGTGGGATTGATGTCCCCCTTGCACCCGTTGCTCTGGAGCAACACTGCTGTGCCCGACTTGTGCATCACTGCCGCTTACCTGCTTGTGCGTTGTGGTGGTGCTCAGTTGAGCTCTGCTCCCCAGCCAGTGGACTTAAAGTCTCACTGACACTAATGGCCTCTCAAGTAGCCCCTGAGGACCCCCCCAGCACTCTCCACTCTGTCCCGTGGATGTTTTTCCAAACACAAAAGAGGTATTTCCAAAGAGAGGAAGAGTTTTTAAAATATCCTCACTCTGCTGATGCATTTCACTAACGTAAAAATGGCATGCCAGGATATTTATTCCGAGCAAGAAATGTGGAAGAAATGTTTCGCGGTTTTGTCAGCAGCAGTCCGCAGGGGAGTCGCCTGCGCTCCTGCGCTCTGCATTGCTGGTGACTGGTGCGCAGCACTGCAGTCCCAAAAGGATCTGCCTTCTTCCTCGGTTCAAATGAAAACCATTTTAAAGTTCATTTTCATAGACTTTCAAAGTACGTTTGTGCCATGGTACGGCTGGCATCTTGCATTAACAGCAAGGTGTCCTTTTCGTTTCATTTTGGATTTTGGAGAGTTTAGTTTTGCTCTCTTACTGCTTTGTCACAAGTCATCGCAGCAAACCTGCTGCTACCAAAATCACGGATGGCACAAACACAGGAACTGCTTTTGTTGTGTTTGTTTGCCAGCCCCAAAAGATTCTTGTTAATCTCGACAAGATCCCAGCTTCTGTGGTGCTTATGAGCTTTTCTACCTACGTGCCCTACAAAAGGCTCTTAGACGTATAAATTATGCAGAGTGCTATGATCATGTAGCTGAAATAAAAGGCAACAATTTCCGAAAATAAGCTGCACAAAACTGCACTGTGCCAGTTTCACAACGGTATAGTGAGACTCAGCAGTAATTAATTAATATTTCATACATGGCTTTCCAAACCTTGATGAAACGTTTCGTACTGAACTGATGGACACGAGTTCACTGCACGACACTCTCCTGCAGTCCAGAAACACACCAGGCACACCGCAGCGTGAACTCCTCCGTTAAAGTTTAGTTTTCCACAGTCTGTGGTACTTTTTCTTGCTGTCTTGATAAGATCAGTAAATGTTTTGCTGCAGGAGAGAGGGCAACGCAGCTGTATGGAGGTTACGCACTGAATCCAAATGGGAAGGGAGAGAGATACGAGTATATATAATGCATTATGTACACAGAAAGTAATCAAGTACGTAGATGTTGCGGGCAAAGAGACAATTCCAGCTCTTACTGGGCAGACATTAAGTGCTGAACACCTGCCTATTGCATCTATAAATAAAATCTCTGCGGTTCTTCCCTTCAGCCTGAGCAGCCCGAGCATGTGTTTTCTGGAGCAGCTGCCTGCTCAGGGAAAAGAGCAGAGAGTCACCCTGTGGTGGTAACTGTTTAATTTACATCGGTAACGACAGCCCTGGCGCAGGCCGTCCTCCGCGCCAGCTCCCAGCGCGGCGGCGAGGGGATTCAGCTGCGAAAGCTGGAGGGAGGAGATTCCTCCTTGGCTCCGCGCGATCCCCCGCTGCGCCGAGGAGAGGGTGCTGGTGCTGGCTGCAGCCTGCTGAAGTACGTTTTTTCTTTGTATAAATAGCTCTCGGCTATTTTACTTTGCAGCTCGGCGTCTCCAAATCCAGCGTGAAGCTCTTCCTTCTCCCCACCTTGACGGCGCAGTGCTGGAGAACCGCTGTGGCTACCAAGGAGGAGACTTGATCTTCTCTGTCTTTCTTTTCGTCAGACACCTCTGGGAGGGCACCAAGGAAATCTCAATTTCTAAATTAGTCTTGTTTGTCTGGGACAGTATATATACCTATAGCTACACCTATACCCCAGTCTATATTGTCTCTAGCGTTTCTTTCTACAGAGTGTCAGGGAAATACGAGCGCCAGTTTCCAGCCGCTAACACAGTGCCTAAGCACAGGAGCGTACAGAAGACAGGAATGCCCGTGTATAGACCTGACAAAATCAGCTGCACTTTTGAGGTCACATTATCGGATCTGTTCTCATAGCAGAACGGCTGGAGGGAGTCATTGCAATTGTCTGTGACTATCAAAAATAAATATATTTGGCATTTCTAATTCTCCATCATTTGTTACCTGTTCTTCCTCTCATTCAAATTGGATGTCATCCAACCGGGTAACAAAATCAATCTCATCCGACTCAGATGGCCAGTTAAGATCCACAAGGATTATCAATAACTAGGGGAAATGAGCAAATTAAGAGAAGCTGTGAATATTGTTGTTGGCTTTTTGGACAGCAAGTTATCAATAACACAATATTTTATGATAAATGAGATTCATGAGCGTATAATTACTAGACAAAAACAGGATTGGAATTTGTAAGGAATGTGAAATGTTAAATAATTTATTTTGCCATGGGTATTAAAAGTGTTTTTTTTCCCATACGTCTAAATGGGAAAATATATGAATTGAATTGAATTTGCCCCTTAGAAACCAGAAGTGCAACAGAATTGATTCCAAAGTTTGATATTCATACTGTACATTTTACCTAAACCACTACCTTAATAAATATATATCAATTCTAAGAAATACAAGCCATGTCATATAAAATCAAATAAGTCATTGGTGCTATGTGAACACACATGTTTATTAAATTCAGACCATGTTACTCTGTCTTTGAGTGTTACACATACAAATAAGTGCATGATAAACCTCCATCATTTTAGAAGAAGAATTAGCTACCAAATTAATTCAAATATTATTTTTTGTTTTCTTCACAGGGAAAAATCTGCCTTCACTTGTATAGATCTTCATTCATTCAGTCTTCAGATCTATTTTCTGAGGGAAGTTTAATAGCTTATAGAAAAAATTCACATCTTTTTCTAGGAGAAACAGTGGTTTCATCAAAATCAAAATTTGCCACAGGAAAACAGACTTTGATGAAATTTGGCCCACGAAAAATGAAAACCAATGGCTGTTTCTCCATGTGGCTGAGTCAGTGTGATACATCACGGGATGCTCCTAGGCCTCTGCGGTGCGGAGGGGCCACGGGAATACAGTCTGGCTGGGGAACAGTGCCCATCTGGGAGAACAAGAGGATGAGGAGACACAACTCCCAAAAGCCTTTTTGGCAGCTGGAGTGGACACAGAGATTAATGTTGACTCAGATCAAAACAAAAAGTTTCATTTCAGGCCAGTGAATCCAAGAGAAAAGCTTCGGTTTTGGAATGCCAAGAAATGCTTTATTTTAATCCAAAAGTTCCAAAATGCCTGAATCACAGTTATGCAAAACTGCTGTTCCCCCCCATTCACATATTCTACTTCTTTGTGTCATTTTTGTAGGAAACAAATCCAGAGCGATCAGCATCTCCTGCAGCATGGAAATCCCATGTCTTTGTTCTAGTTCCTGTGTTGTTAAATGAGTTTAATGAAAACACTTGAAGCACTTTCATTTCTTAAAATGGAAGGTATGACAAATATGAAAAGTTAACAGCTCATATTATTTTCTTCCTCAAGTCAGAAGATGTTCTGTTACTCTGGGATGCACAGAATTCACATTCCCAGGGCTGATAATGCAAATTTGCTGCTGCCTTGTGTCATAGATGAGCTATGGAGCAGTTAAATCTTTACAAGTGAATCAGAAACAGTCTTTTCTCCTCCATTTACCTGCTGATGTCTTGAAGCACAGGTTTCCAGAACCTGCACACAAAGCTTTATACAATCCACACAAAATAACTGATTGTCCTCTCAGGCAATCCATATATAAGAGATTGAAGATGCAACTGATTTTCTTGGACTCTTCTGTTTGAGTGGATAGAGAGGTCTCTGATATGCTGGATCTAAAAGACACGAAGAGGTCTGCCGGACACTATCTGCACAGCTAAGTTGGGCAATCACTCTCCATAGCAAATGTGTAGCCACGCGCTACAAAAGGAGCGTGCCCTACAGGTAAGGCATGTTGCCAACAGCTGACCCCATTCTAGCTCCAGCAAGGGTACTTTGGTCTCCTTTATCCACCTAAGGGGGGTATTATCAAGGTACTAAGCAGTTTTCGAACTGTATCAGTCTAAAAATTTCTATGGGAGACACTGGTACCACTTTCACATATATTGCTTTCACAGGTGTAAAAGGCTGGAAGTACTTTCACCCTCTGCACAGTAAAAGAGGCTGTTTCATCCAGTGAGTCTTGCATTGCACTGAGAAAAAACTCAAGATAGATTCCTTGTGTCAGAAGAAATGCCAACTAACAGGACAGCAAATATATTATGGGAAACACGGATTCATCAGCTGACTTAATACAAGGTGCTATGTCTTCCTACAGAGTTTGTAGGAAGTCTGTAGGACTTTCACATCCTTCAGCCACTGTGGTGACAACCGCTAAAATCTTTATTTCAGTGTTTCAAGTGATAACGCTGTGTCCCTTCATACCCTCCTAGGTTGTTTTGGGAGTAGACTGCTGTCCAAAGAACCTTCTAGCTCCATGGATCCGGGTCTGTGGAGCTGCCTTTTGCATTAGGTATCTCAGACTGGTGGAGGGATTTGCAGGTTATGCCTATACTGCTAGCATGGCAGGGAATCAAAGTCTGGCCTCGGGACTTAGGGGCACAAACTGCCTTGCATCCATGCGATTGAAGGCAAATTCCCTCCAGAGCTGACTGGCTGCATTTGCATTGCACAGCCTCTGGCCTTCAGGTGAGCCTGTAGCCCTAAAATATTGGTGTTATTCCACGGGCTTCATTTCAAAATGTCTGAGACCTGATCTCCTCCGTAAGGGTTGCGCTGCAGGCCAGCCAAGCAGTGGTTTCATGGCGCAAAACGTGGCCGTATGCATCCAGCGGCATGCACGGTGCGTGACGGCGTGCGGTGGCCCCTGCGGGTGCAAAGCCTGCTGAGAGCGTGTCAAGCCAACGCTGACGTGGTCTTGTCCACGCTCCCTTTGGGACCAGTCCTTCCCATGCGTGTACCTTTCCCAGGCATGGTGGTAGGAGCTAGTGGAAAGACCCACATGAGCCAGGAAGGGTTCAATGCTTAAGCTCTGGTCCTCTTCTGTGTAGGGTAAGGGTGTGCAGCGTAGGCATCGGTGGTGTTTCAGATGCTCCCAACCGCCTACTGTGATTTCTCCTCCCAGAGAATTATCTTTGTCAATGCTGGAGGGCCAACACCAGAGTGGGAATGGCATATGAGCAAATACCAGCCTGGACCCCATGTGCACAGCTGGGGAAGCCAGTACTTCAGAGCCTCTGTGTTAAGAGATAGTTTTGAAATACTTTTTATGATAACAACATAAGCTTTATGGTTTTTGCTTCTTACCTTGAATACAAGGGTTGAATTTTGGGGTTTTGAGGGGGTTTGTGTGCGTTAAAGACCAAGACGTACCCACCGCCTGGCCAAGCCCTGTATTGAACAAAAGCTTGTGTAGGCTCCCTTGAAATCCTCATTGCGTTCATTGTGGAAAATTAGATTATTCTCATATCAGTG
Organism: Aquila chrysaetos chrysaetos; assembly: GCF_900496995.4. Lineage (NCBI taxonomy): Eukaryota > Metazoa > Chordata > Aves > Accipitriformes > Accipitridae > Aquila > Aquila chrysaetos. The sequence continues at coordinate 45,281,007 of NC_044010.1, forward strand.
AGTTTCAGCTGCAGATTTCTATTTAGTTCATTAATTTGCCTTGAAGTTGGATGGAATCAGGAATATATTTCTCACTTTGATTGAGTAGTTAGGGTTGATACTTTCTTGCTTTCATGCCACTCCTTTTAAAAGTCTTTCAGCTGTGTTTTTGAAAATAAAGTGAGTGAATTTATCATATTTAGACATCAGCAAGCACCACATGGCAGAGACAGCTACTCTGGAATCCTAACGGGCTCTCAAGAATTATCCTCTGTGATTATCTCCACGTCTGAAGGACCATATGTCACAGGCTCTGCAAATGGCATCTGGTTATATCACACAAAGAGGTTTCTTCTATCTATTTTGCAAGCAGCTCAACCCAAACTGGTGAACAAATCCCCAAATATATTGAAAGAAGCTGAATTCCTTTGAAGTGTGTTATTGAAACTGATGTATTCTGTGAGCTGGATGCCTGTTTTCCCTAAAGACAATCTAACTCTCTTATTATTTCACGTTGTGTCAGAAAGGACACGTGATAAATCAAATGAGTAGCTAAGCCAATATACCAGAAAAATAATTATGAATGACCTTTTTCTCTTCTAGCTACAAATGCTATCCAGAAAGGCTACAACCCTTTCAGCTCCAAGATAGACCAGAGTACCTCTAATCTATCAGGGCAGAAATCTTGTAATGGGAAAATGAATGCCACCTCAGCAAACAATACCATAATTACTCAAACAATTACTAGATCGATCTGAAATTTCATAGGTCAAGTAGATGGCCTGTCTTTGGGTGACAGGGGATGGTGATGCTTTTTTGCAAGCAACTTCTTGACTCTGTCCAGGTGACTCCACGGACCTTCCCGAGACGCCTTGTGGCCCAGGGGCTGCATGTGTGTTCCCTGCCAGGTCTGTGCTCTGACCTACGGCCGTGCCCACATGTATCATCAGGTGAGAACTCTGGTGATCTAATCACAAAACTCAAGGGATATAAAAATCCCATCAAACCCTCATTAGGAAATACCTTATTTCACATCCTCGCCAATGAAAGTGGCACATGCAGCACTCCTCATTTCCTATCTATATAGCTTTTCTGCAGGCTTCCAGTCATTACAGCAGAGTTATGCCAGCAAGACCCAAGATTTTGGCCTCCACAGAAGCACGTTCACCATTTTTCAGATGAAAATGATCAGCAGAGTGGGTCTGACTCACTTCTCACGCTCAGGTACGTTAGTAGGAGCTCAGTGCAGAATCAGTGCGAGGATGCCAGTATTCTACATATGCATTGAAAGGTGGAGAGGATGCACTGTTGTAAATCTCTGTCTAAAACAAACGGTGCTTCATGAAAAGATGCCAGAGGGGCACTGGAAAGGCAACTGTCACTGGGTTAAATTTGTGGCATGGCTTATCTCTTCGGTGGCCCTCTGAAATTGAGGTTGGGGCCACACTCATCAGTCCGATCTTACTGCTCTCCGTGTTTTCTATTGTCCAGCTAAAATTGGAAATCTGGAGACTTTCCGCAGGAAACGTTAGGTGGCCTGGACAGGCTCTTCCGTGTCCTCTCCGATCCTGGTGGTTTGGCTGCTGTGCATGAGGCCACCTCTGGTATCGGGCCACCCTGCAATGGGGGCTCTCACTGCTGGGAAAGCAGCGACGTGGCCAGAAGGAGCTTTGGGAAGACTCATCCCTGGGACTGGGGGCCTCCGGTCAGCCCCAGCTCTCGTGCTGGATGCTGCCTGAGCTACGCTGGAGCTCTACTCATCCCTGTTAATCTCTCTGGTTGATCCCACCCTTGGGTCCCCGACTTGGCCCAAGAGGTGCCCTGTCCCCATGGCCATCCCCAGCCTGGCTCTGGTGGTCACCTCCGCTGCCCCACCGCTGCCCACGCCCGCCTGACTCTGCCCTGGCAATAGGTTTTTAGGGGTGATTGAAGGCAAACAGGATTAGGTTGAAACGCAGTGGATGAAAATCCAGATGAACTGGGTAAATCCAAAGGCTGAATGCTGGCTCCTAAGACCTGTAGTGTCTGCGTAAGGTGACAGCTATGGGGTCGTAAAATAAACTTACAGTCCCAGCAGCGAGATTTTGAAATGAGGGGGAATATTGGAGCATTTAAAATGATGTATTCATGGAGATTCATGTATTTCCACAGCTCTTTCCTACTAGCAATATATACATATATGTGCGTATATGTACATACACCTGGGTGGAAATGTTTATTTTGCTCATTGTTGTGAGCACCTCACTGGTCTTTTGTCTGTCACTGTATCTAGCAGAATGGGGTACTTAACAGTAATTGTTATTTTAATTAATATTAATCTGTACGATGCCTCTTACATTTAATGTTGGGCTTCTGTGACTCACTGGTACTGATATGTGATCTGCAGTTGCATAAATAGCCTGTGTAATATATGGCCTGTCATCTCTAATACATTTTGATGCATTTTTCTCTGTTTTGCTATTTTGGGATTATATCTGGTTTTACAGACAAATGGCCTAATTCTCAGTGCTTTGTCATTTGTTTGTATTTCATGCCAATTTTTTGCACAGATCTAAATTAAAGAAAGGAAAAAATATACTGCAGAACCTCAGTGTCTCATAATAAAAGGCTGAATCCAGCCCTCATAACTCTCATTTCAATCAGTCACAAAGGGAAAGGTTCAGACCATTCGTTTAAAAATATTTGTCTTTCTCTCCCTCCTGGTAATTTCCTAGTGATTTCTTACTGTCATGAGGAAATTTCTACTATATATATATATATATTTGCTCCAGTATACACAGACCCTTTTGTACAAGAGGTTGAAATCTATCGGTGTTTACCGATAACTGGTCAAGGCCAGTGTGTGTCCACCCTCTGAAGGGAACTTGGGAACTTCTGCCCTTGCACTATGATCACCTTTTAGTATAAGGAGCTTAGAGAGTCTATTCAGAAGTTATCTCAGAGGGACCAGAAAAGAAGATTAAACAGCTTTCAAGCTTCAGGAAAAGTGCCTCGTGTGGTGGGCCCAGGCTCAGCCTGTGGGGGATGTATGTAATAAATTATGTGGATAATTTTTGAATTGAAGTATTCAACAGAGCTATGTGGAATATGAGGAGCATTGTATGCTAATCAGAGTTTTTACCTGAGGGTTTAAACAGTTTTAGTCATACCTGGGAATTTTTTTTTTCTCCTTTTCCCCTACTAGCAATTGATTATGGATGTTGAGATTAGCTGTGTGTATGTGCGTGGGCACATTTGCAAGCATATATAGCATTTAAATATGTGCATGTATGTTTGTGCAAGAATTGCGATGCCATGGTGTACATTAAGAAAGGGTGGCCCTCAGGTTTAATTTGCCCCTTTAGAATCATGTGGTAGCTCCGTTCGTTTGATACTCTTTATATGCAGAATTTGTTCCCTCACACATTCCCCTTCACTACCATATTGGCAACTTGCAGTTCCCAACCCTGCTGTGAGAAAATACGTAGTGTGAGCCTGCTGGGCTTTTGCCACCGGGCTTCCTCAGTCCTCAATATCCCTCAGCCAGCCGCTGCTGGGATCTGGTCTGCCCTCTCTCGCCTCTGGGGGCTGAAAAATGATGACCTGAATCTTGGCTGGGATAAAGGGTAGGCTGTGTGGAGGATCAGCAGGCACTGGATATCACGTTCTGACAGGTATTTGTTGCGCTGTCATCACTGGATGCTAGTTAAAAACCCCAGTATGCCTTAAAATAATTCTTCCATTTTCAAAGCTGCTTCTTGATAGAGCTGATAAAACAAAAGTCTGCAATAAATTCATGTTTGTGTTGCAACATGACAATGAGAGCTGAACACAGTACTAAAGACTTTGCAACCCATGAGTCCTTCTAGAAAGTCTTTATGGAGAGGAGAATTTAGCCCCAAAAGTATCAACTGTGAAAACCAATTGGAATATGGCTGGGAATTCTGATGCATTCAATAAGTCGATAATGTATGGGTAACATGGCTGATAAATTCAATACATCGGGTACTTAGACACACACACACACACACACACACACACAGAGATTCTCACCATTTCTCTCAAGTGTGCACATACATGGTTCCCGTTCTGGCATATGTACACAGAAGCTTATGGCATATGTACACAGAAGCTTAATTTTTGCTAACTCTGGAAAATGCATGCATGTTGTTGAAGTAAGTCTTGCCAAATTAGACAGCATTGCTTTGGGAAAAATAAAATTTCCAGTTCAAACGTAGAATGGAAGGGCTCTCAAATGTTGCATTGCCCATCTCCCCAAGTCTGCATTCATCCAATAATGAGTCAACAAGTGCAGCTAGATGAAGGCTGAAAGTAAAACCAGCTGATGGAGATGATCTGCAGGGGTCACAAGGCCAGATAACAGACCCTGAGGCATTCAGCCAAGCACTCCTGTTAAGTACAGCCTTTAAAGATGAGTTCAAGAGCGTGGCTGCCTCAGGACCAAACTGTACAAGCAGCAGAGCTGCTGTTGGCATTTGCAGCAACAACAAGGAGATTATCAATAGTGTGCTCTGTAGGATCATCGCTGTTCACTCTGTCAAGGGTCAAGACGTGATACCGCACACTGAGGGACCCAGCACTAAATCCAGAGCGTGTGAGCAGAAACCTTCTGTGTCACTCCGTCTATCACCAGCCTGTTGCCATCAGCCTACTTTGCCGCTCACAGCTTCGTCGGGAAGGAAAAATCCTGTGAGGTGTTGGGTGGGGCTGAGCCTATTTCAGGTCATTTCTGTCTTCAGCTCAAATCACCTCTGCCGAGGGCCTCCCTTTCTGCTTCTTGCTTTTTTCTTTCAGAGAAAGAGCCCGAGTATCAGAGTATCAGAGCCCGAGTGTTTCTAAGACAGGATGGGAAGTGATATATTCCTGGACAATGTGAAATTTGTCCTGGTTCACAACAGATCAGTATTTTGATTAAGTCCAAAAAGACAGTTAAAATATACATAAAATATGAAGAGCAGCAGAGTTATGACTAGTTCTGAAGAGTTCATATTTAGGGAAATAGGAGAACAAAAATGGTTTGCTTTTGCATTAAGTGATAAATCCAATAACACTGGGAAGGGTGATTTAGTCTTATCTGTGTTCTCTTTCTTTTAAGCTGATTATGCATCATCTCTGGAGAAGACTGATGAAAACTTTCAGCTAAGATTCTGTAACGTCAATAAAACCATCCAGGAACAATTGTTTCAGAGTAAGCTCCCCATTTTCTAGAAAGCTCTCCGTTTAAATACGGATAGAAAAATGACTTTTTCAGAAGCATCGTGGGAAGGGCAAGCCAGTGAAACAGCCGTTCAAGACTCCACATTATGGCATGATTGGCCAATACAGATGCCTAAGTAAAAAAACCTAGAAAAATTTGTAATTCGCATATTAATAGTGGATGTTTCCATTTGCACTAAGCATACCCAATTTTAATGGCTTAGTAGGAAATGCCTATTCTTTTTTTAACTCACCAACTGCCTGGCATTTAGCATGAACAAATTCAGGCTATGCATCTTGGCCTATGAATATGACATCGCTTTAAGAGGTTTATTTGTGAGTCAAGCCTCTTGTTCAGATACACTCCCTGCTCCCCGGTAAAAGCATGACTACCATCAAGTTATGGCATTAGTCACCAAAAATCTCTTGCTTGGTTATGATGGGTTGCTCTGTTTTTTTCCAACACACTTTTAATCTTTAGATTTCTATGCTGTTTTTATCCAAACCTTTCTAAGAACTTCTCACTAAATGACTTCTGAGTGAAAGAGACATCTCTGCAGTACATTCCTTTACTTTTCTGCCAAAGTAAATCTAGATAAACTCCACAGAATTTGGTGAAATTGTTATGTCTTTAGGAAGGAATGGAGACTCAAAATCCAGGTAGTGACTGTAGTATATGGTATATTGCTGTATGATCCACTTTCATCTGGTGTAGGAATATACACATCGGTGTGTGATGCTCATGATATGTTTTGAATGTTGCAGCAGCTGAAATGGAATGAATTATAATAATTGACACACTTGGACTAGTGGTGCTAGCTTGCTCGCTTGCTATTTTTATTAACCAGTCTTTCCCTGTTTTTTCTCTTGCTAAGGGGAAGATTGATGCTTCCTTGGAAAAAAAAATTATGAACCTAGCCCAGTCTTTTTGTGTTGAATTATGCATGGAGCCACCGTAATTGCACGTATCAGTCAATGCCTGCAGAAAAATGCAAGGCTAGGCAAGTAATGGCTGTAGGTAAACACACATTTAGTCATACGATGGTTACGGTAACCGAGTGTGCATTGTGTATGCACAGTTGGATGAATGTTGTTATGACAGCTTTCACAGCTGAGTTCAGTGCAGTACTGCATACCACAAGAATATTGCTTTTCCTCTGGGATTGGCCAAAAAGGAAAACTGCCTTTCTATTTCGGCCTAATACTTTAAGATATATTTTGTCTCAGAGAATCATAGGCAACCAGAACCTTGAGAAGCTGCCCTTAGTCTGTCCCCTCCCAGACATATTTACACAATTCTTGACAAATGTTTACCCAGTTCTTCAAAATCTCCAGCATGAGAGGGTCCACAGCCTCCTGAATTACCACTGCAGTGACTTAGGAACTCTACTGTGAAAACAGTTTTCTCACTATTATCTAGCCCAAATCTTTCTTCCTGTGATTTGGGCCTATGGGACTTTCCCTAGGCACTATGACCATGGAGAACAGGTGAATTCACCCTCTTTGCAACAAAGCAAACTGCTAGTTAGCATGGCAGAAGTGGTGGGAAGCTCTGAAGTCAACAGAATAACACTCCTAACTTTAGAAGAAAAGTTTAAGGATTGCTAGCTAAGATGCTGCTTTGTAGGGAGATGGTGGTCCTTTTCAAGGGTCTTTAATCTTTTTGGATTTTAAATTGTCACTCTAGAAATGTAGCTGGTAAAAACACATAGATAGACCTTCTTCCTGCAAAGTGTGTGACTACACAACTCAAAGTCTTATCAGAGGCTTCCTGGATGCTGGCTCATATCCATTTTGAAAAACATTTCATATATATTTCATATATTTATGCTAAGGGACAGACAGAGAGAAGGATCGTTCCTTCACTGTAATAGCTTCTAGGGATTTCAGTTTAGCAATTCCCTTTGTGGGCACCAAATTTAGAAGCCTGGTGTGAGATATTCCTGGCTACATTTAGACTACTACTTGAGATAGGAGATGGAGGGCCATCACGCACAAACATCTCTCTGTCGAGGGGTGCTACGGCTGTTTAGTGCCTCTGATTTGTGAATCTAAAGCCTTTTAAAACATGCTCATTAGAAGATCGCTACAAGGTAAGAAGTGCCTGGCATAGCAGGATCAAAATCCCTGTTAGTAAATAGCTCTAAGACTGCAATAAGGGATCGCTGAATGCTTATATAGGATGGGTAAAAGTGTACCAAGAATGGGAGGAACAGATGCAAGGCTGTGGGCAAAGAGCCAAGAAGGACAAAATGTAAGAAGACATCTGTCCACAAAATCCCGTCATTCATGAAATGGGATGTATGGTTGTTCATGAAGTCTGTTCTCAAGGAGAAAGATTTTTAAAAATTTATTTCTGCTTGAGGCATTACGTTATGCTTTTCATACCCAGTGTGAATACAAATATCAGATGAAGGACATTTATGGTCATTCTTATTACTGAATACACTAGGAGGATGGGGGTTGCCTAATTTCATACTTGTGGTCTCCACTCATTCAGACAACTTTTGCAAATCCCACCCTCAAGTGATTTGTTGCATGCCATACGTCAAGTTGCTCACAGAGGTGGGAACAGCAGCCTTGCTCCCAGATGTGTTTCTTTAATCATCGGAGTGTATTTCTTCCCAGAGCAATGAGTTACCACTTCATATATTTGTTGCTACATGGAATATTAATATTGAAATCATGTCTGTCTCCTTAGGGGACTTGTATTTTATGGCAGCAATTCAATACTGTTCACTATTTGGAGTTAAAAGAAATACAAGAGTTGAAGATTTTAACGGCCTCTTCTAAAAACCAGGCAAAAAGCACAACAGAAATCACCTCCTCAGTTCAGAAAAAAACAGAAAGAAAAATATCGCTCATGATCACCAAAAACATGAATTATTACTCCTGATCACTGTTTTTTTTTAAAAACACCCAGGAAAAAGTGCCTTCTAATATATATAAAATGTTGTGATTTTCTGATAGGGTCCCAAAAGGGTTTTGAGATGTGTGCCCAAGGCCGACGCCACAGGGCACAGCGGAATAACCCTGCCTGATCTCAGGGGCAGAGCTGTGTGAGAAAAGGCTGCAGAAAACCTTGTTGGGGCAGGGACACCTCCACGGGCTCGAGCTGCATTTCAGCTCCAGCCCTCGCCCCTGGTCCCTGCCTGAGCTACGCTGCAGCTCTGCCCACGCCTGCCCAAGTCTTTCACCAATCCCTGACCCCCAGCTTGGCCTCGGAGCTTCTCCATCCCCATGGCTGTGGTCACAGTCCCCAGCCCGGCTCTGCTCGCCGCTTCTGGGGCAGTGGGGAGAGGTTCCTGCCCCAAACTGGCCAAACTGGGCCATGGGGAGAGGTTTCTGCCCCAAACTGCCCCGCTGCTGCCTGCCCTAGCAGCGCTGAGCCCCGACCCTTGCTCCCTATAGCTAAGGCATTGCTAGCGTGAAGAAGTATTCACAACATAAAAAAAGCTTGCAATTAATTTTATTCCCTTTTTCACTGTAAAATTAATCCTCAGTCAGAAAGCAAGAGAAAAAAACATATTTGTAACCATTAGTTTATTCACTGGCATAGCAGCAGTTCTGTGGGTCCGTGGTACGTTTAAGGCTTGATTTTGTAAATACTTACACACCTGCACATCATACAAGTGATCCAACTGCATGGATGTAAGAATATCTCTGTGTGTATATATATAAATGTATATGTGCGTATATCTATATGCCTATCTTTGCAGGAAGTGGACCTTGTTCCATAGAGAATATATTGCCTAAATGGTCCCAGGCTAATCTATGCAGATATTTTAAGCTCATTTTGCTTGATGGCAGATGGAGACAAACAGCTTATGACATTAATTTTCTTATTGGATCTCATTTGACAAAATCCCCAGTTACTTTAGTCTTGCATGAACGATTATTCTTTTGTAGATACGTGCCTAATAAGCTTAAATTCTGAAAATGAATATTTGCACTTACTAATATCAAGGGAGAGTTAAAATCAAACATGCTGCACAGTCTGCTGGGAAAGTCAGCAGTAAAGCAGTGTTTTCAATAATCAATAAGTCAACCAAGCAAATCTCTAGACTGTTGTTACAAGGGGATCTGTCATCACACAAAGTGAAGATTTGCCTGAGAAACCGCTAAGTAAATGCTTCTGCCACTTCGTAGTGTTTTTTGGTTGGGTTTTTTTGTTTGTTTGTTTTGTGAGCTGCAGATTAAAGTGCGGGCACGCACAGATTTGTTTTGCATTCCAAACAGAGACAGCGTCTGGACCAAAGCACTTGTATGTAGTCCTCACCAACTTGGGTTGGTTTAAGGATGGGAAGATACCCTGTATATTCCCTGTCTCAAACTCCTCTTGTACTGCTCCCTCTCTCTTTTCCTTGTGTCTTCTGCATTTTGCATCTCTCAGCATTAAAATACCAGGAAAAATTGACTTGATGCTTTTACAAGCTATCAAACAAATAAATGGTCTTATATCTCACTGATCTGTATCCACCTGTGACAATTAATACCTCCCAAAAGGGACTTCACTCCCCAATAAATGTCCAAATGCACAGCAAGAACATGAGCTATCTACTTGCAACAGCATCATCATTTTCTTACAAAATGTATCAGAAAACACTTACCGGAAAATAATAAAGTCTCAATATAATATGAAACTGAGCTTCACTGCTACAAACAAAATGTATTCTGTGCTGCACTGTTTTTTGCTTTTACGGCTGTGCTTGCTCATTTCCTAATTCTGTTTGAATACAAGCTTAAGGGTTGGGACCTAAAACCCTTGGTAGCTGGGTAACTGCCCCAAAGGGTCATGTTTGGAGGCTCAAACATGCATTTTATGGTTCCCTCCACTCCCCCCTCTATTGGCATTTATGTTCCTTTCTACTGCTGCTGAGATTTGCCTCCGTCTCGGAGGGAATATGAATGACTCATTGTTTATCGATAAAAAATCCTTTTCCATTCTGTAAATCATCTCTCTCTTTTTGGAAATCCTTGTCAGAAAATGTGTGAGGCGCTATGGTGAGAGAATGGGGATGCAGACAGGCTGCTAACACGAGGGTGCACTTCTTGGACACATCCGCAAAATGATCAGATGAACAGGGTGGACCCCAGTGGCAAACACAAACTCCAGGATGAAAACTGTATGTTTTATGCAGCTGGGCTGGACCTGCGAGTACTTGAAAACAGAGCTGCTTGTAGTTGTGATAAATACCGTACATAGGGCAGCAGTATAAGCACATAGCGTCTGTGGATATTGTGGCACAAAAGCAACAGATTCAAAGATGTAGGCAGTCTCTCCGCTCCCAGGGGATCGAGGGGATCCAGGTTTGGGCAGCAGCACCTCCATCGCTACCAGAGCCCATGGACACGTAGCAGTGTAATGCCTCTTGTGATGGTGCTGGCCTGAAATGTTTTTGCTTGAACTTGGAGCCTATCTTTTCCCCACTCATCATTCAGCCTTACCTGATGGCTTTGTAGTGCTGGCATTTATCTGTGTCTACTTGTTCTCCCTTTCCGTTCTGCTTTATCTAATCTTCGTACGGGAGATACAAGTCCTCCTTTCCATGACCTTTGCCGTTCCCTTGTCTTATACCCATTAACACCTAACTAGCCTCATCAGAAAAGGCTAATTCCTTTGTATTGGCAGGGCCAGGGCCTCATGAAATCAAAGGTGAAGCTCCCATTGACTTCAGCTGGAGCAACAGTGGCTCAGTTTAATCAAAGAACTTGAGGAGAAAAGCGAAACAGAAGGCAGAGACAGGAAGTTCAGCCTATGACAAACTCCAAGATGATCAAAAGCTTACAAAGAGCTCAAACCTTCCTAGATATTCATGCAGCATCCAGGACAACATGGCTACCCTCAGGACTGAAGCCTGTTGAAGCTACTGCCCACCTCAAAAAATACCGATCATCTAATTTTAACGCTTCCTTCAAACCGGGAGCGTGTGGGCACTGGGCTAGTTAGCCACCGGTTGTAATACCATTTTATTTTCAGTGACCAGTAGTCTTTGGTTGCTGTACGAATTTCCTTCTAAAGCCGTAATTTCTGAAATGTGTCACTTTTCATTAAGATGACAAACGCTGGCATTTGGCGGGATGTGGTATTGATTGCATCAGCTCCGCAACGATGGCTGGCAGCAGCAGAACAATGCGGGAGCTGGCCATGCCCGGCTGGGTCAGGCGGCTTCCCTGGGGTTTGTTTTCATCCTGCAGGATAGTTCTGACTTAGTGTGAATTAAATCACTTAAGAGGTAACATGCTGATTTGCTGAACTATCTATCAAGCAAACTGTTCAAAGCAGAGATAGGGCCAACTGACATAAATAAGAAGTGTACCAGTCTAAATGGCAGAGGTAATTCTCCACCTGTGAGACTTTTATTGACTACTGCTGCACGAGAGGGTTCAAGCGCTGAGCAGTTTCCACTGGATGAGTGAAACAGTTTGGGGTTCTTTTCGTGAGCACACGCTACGAGGAAACATCACATTTTACAGTCCCAACCTTTTCTCTCACTAGTGAATCTGGACATTATTTTTTAATTCCTCATTGTTCTTTTAAACATACTATAATATCAGGCCCTGATGAGGAATCCAAATGGCCAGTAATCCTCTGGTATACTGGTCCCTGCAAAAACTCTATGTTAGAGTCCACTATTTAATGGAGGAAATGAGAGATCACTTTTTATGGTCTTAAGATATTTAACACCATGAAAGACATGAGCAATTAGGCTGCCTTCTGCTCAGAACTCCTAGAATGGTCAAGGAAAAGAATAGTTGTGGCACCTCATATGAGGCCAGTAGCCAATTTCTTTCCTTGCCTAACTGTTTTTCATCCAACTTTCCCCTGCTGCTTCCTAATAAATGAGTGTAAGGGTTATATATATATATGTGTGTGTGTGTGTGCACGCGCATGCGTGTGTGTATATATGGGCTCGAAAGGCAGAAAACACTGCTAGAAAAATATCCATTACAGTTCTTAATTAACAAAATTGTTATTTTTAATAACAGTTTTCTGCAGTGCTGTAGAGGAGATTTCAGAAAATAAGTCCTTTTAGGGCAGATGTATCACCTTCCGGATTGAACTTCTAAATGGTATTTTTTACACTATTAAAAATAACTGGTCTTTGTCCTCATCTAACGAGAGTGAACTCCTATACAAAGCTCTTCAAGATCTATTTATGAGGAGTGCCACATAAGAAACTGATATTGATTTTTATTTATTAACTTTCTTTATGTATTTCTGGCAGTTACATCTCTTTTACTACCTTTAGATTGAATGACTAGGCCTCTTAATATACTGCTATAGGACTTGTTTTCCAAACATCTCTTACTTTTGTTGCTCTCTTCTGAATTTTTGTCATTTTCCTCCTTTTTCTTTTCTTTTAAAGCATGCAGTGCTCTGAGACTTAAAAAGGTCTTCTGTAGAATAAGGTAATTACCTTGCTTAGAAGAAGATCAACACGAAGTTTGAGAATGAAAATTTGAGGAAAATAAAATGTGAAGGCCACAAAAATATTCACAACTCTCAAACTGTGGATCTGCCCTTTACCAAACATTTAACTAATTCTTGTTGACTGATGATTTACTTCCCTATAAATTCCACTCGTGTTGTTACTGATTAAAATAGTATCAGTATGTGGAGGCAAACGCTAATGTTTTAAGCATCATAAACCACATCTAAGAATGGATGGAGAGAGCGATGTGCCTCTGTGGGAGAGCCCCTATGCCCTCCCAACATAGCCAGTAACTTTTCCTAGGAGGATTTTTTTGGCTTTTTCTCCCTTCCCTAAGTTTTGATGGCTGAGGCAGGTGACCATGGAGGTAGGTGGCACCCCGGGGAGCCCAGAGCCCTGGCACCGTCCCTAGCAGGAAAGACACTCACAGTGGGTGGCAGCGGGGAAGCAGCTCTGCGCTGTTCTGCAGCTGGAAACCCTTCAAAGTGGGGAGAGGACTCAGGAAGTGAACCAATTACAGGACAAAAAACCCCCTCGAAAACATGATCCCTAAGCTGTGATAACACTCAGTCACTCAATGTTATTCAAGGATGAAAAAAAGACGGGGAAAGGGCAGGGAAATTTGCTTTTGAGATATGTATTTAGTGAAAAATTTCAAACCAGCAAGACTTCTTTTCAACCTCTGAAATAGAAAAACTTTCTAAATATTTCATGGATCTCAGTCTCTGTTTAGCTAATTACTTGTTTAGAAAAGAAATCTGTGAATTCAGCAACTGGGAATACCCATATGAAAATATGGCCATATTGACTTTTGTGTTGTGTACCAGTCAGTGAACAGGCATTGCATAGCCATTTGCACCCCTTTCCCCTTAGGTCTCCCTAGGAACAAAAGCCAACGGTAAGGAGGCACAGACCTACTTCTCAGTTGATCTAGACTGGCTTTCCAGGGCCATACATGATGGGCCAGTGTCTGTATCCCAGTCTCAACACGGGTGTGCTCTCCACACGTGCTTGGGTCCCCAACCCTGTGCATCGCATTGCTGATGGAAACATTTGCATGGGCCAGCTGGTTTCAAAACTTCAAATATTGACTTTTTGCCACCTTAAATGTGTGTGAAATATTAATTCCAATGTTCTTTTTGTCCCTGCTTAAAAGCTATGCCCTGCTGACAAGCCCTGTGCAGGCTCTGCGTGGCACACTGACCAGCCTGGTGCTGAGAGTTGTTACAGCTGTGCTTTTCAAGAACGAGTTACCATTCCTAATTTGAGCAGAGATGGGCCCATGCTTAATTTCAGGCTGATTCCAGAGGCTTGGCTACCAAGCTGCAGTGAGACTGCTGTGCAAAGACAATAGTTTTCCATTGAAATAGGTCAGTTCTCCAACACGATCAGCAGCCTGCTTAATTCCCAGACATTGAGCTAATTGGATTGTCCAGATACAAGATACATCAATCTTCTGTATTCTTAGAAATAATTGTGGAATTACAACTTTCCCATAGATTTAGCAGTACTCTCCACCCCCTCTCTCCATTAAAAGAATTCAATTCTATTTCAGAAGATAACCTTGAGAGAATGAAGAAGGTATATGCTTTGCCTCTATCTTAATAAAAGTCTGATATGAAGGTTTAATTAAGAGAGAGAAAATAACCAGGAATGAGCACAGCATTTAAAGCAAAATAGACCTTGTATAAGTGAAGTAAGAATCACAAATGTGATTCAAAAGTTCCCCCTGCAGAGACAGAGAAGAGTTTCTCACTGAAGCTTGACATAAGATCTGCCATAGCTGTTTTCTATTTTCCAGCTGTGATGGCAATTCTTATCCACACTTTTTCCTTCTTCTGTCCTGGCTTACAAGGCTAAGAGAAATTTTTCCAGTTTGTGTCTTCTTCAGACATAGTGCATTTCCTTTATTTTCTTGTGGTGGTGTGTACTAAGGTTTTGCTGTTGGGTATTTTTTGTAAGAGTTTTAAACACCTGCCATTCTTGCTAGTCCATCTCATAGCCCTTTTGTTGCATTAGAGTAAGTGAAGGAGAAGCTGCTACATCTGCTGTGTTACCCTTCAATGTTCTGCGAGGGACACAAATATTTTCCGTAAACTGTCATAACAAAGCAAAAAGTGAAGGGAAGTAAAGAATGGAGAAACTTAAGTTGCCTAGTCTGACAATATCTGTCTTCTGTGATGACTTTGGAGTGCGCTTGTTTCTCTATGCATGCATGTATTAAACCTCTCCCACCCCGATAAGTTTAACTGTACAAATCTCTGGGAAAAAAAAAAAAAGTTTTAGTAAGTGTATTACACTCAAGGGATTTCAGAGCTCAGAAAGTGAAATCCAGCTATCTTGTTTATTCATAGATGCAGCCTTCCCTTGAGCTTCTCCAGTTTTGGCAGTATGGCTTACTGAAGGAGTCCTAGGAAACAATTCTGTCTCACTTCATGCGGCAGGTGCTACACTGAAAATACACTGCTTTTCATGGAGATGGTCTTGAAGGTGTACATATATAATTGTATGCTTAGTCAACCATTAGTTCTTCTTTCCAGAGTTTTAGATTCAGGCTTATAAAATCTCACGTTGTTACAATACATTTATACTTTAATTTGAGTCTAACAGCACTATAGTCACATCTTTATCTGTATGGCACTGAGGATAATGAGAAGCTATTATCGGGATTCCTACATGCTGCTACAATAATGCAAATATATTGTTTGGATTCCTAGATGTTGATACAATAGAAATAAATGCTAAAAAAAAATGTTTTAAATTTATCTTTGGCTGACAGACTAGTTTGAAAATGTGGTTGGCCACTGAAGGGGATGTTTTTCCCAAGCTAGATTTATCTGTTTTAAGGGAGAAGTTTTAAAAGCCAGCGAAGTATTCCCAGGATAATTTACACACAGCTGACTGAATAATTCATCATGAATAATGTATTTAGATTTTGCTTCTCTCTTCATAAGGAGATTAGGATATTCTCAGATACATTCATTATTCAAACTACTACTGGGTTTTCTCATCCCCTCCCCCAAGGCCTCGATTCTGTCACCTTTACTCAAGTTGAGTAACGTTTTCTGTGGGGAATCGTGCTGATTTTAATGGCAGTTCCTGCACAGCATGGTATGGGAGAGAGCATCTGGACGCAAGTGAATAGGTTACAAGCACTTGTGAATATTTGATGGTTGTACTTTGAAGCTCCTCCTGTATAGGATTGCTATGCAAATCCTAGGAGGTACTTTTGTTAGCTTTTGTAATTAACCATCACAACCCCAATTTATTAAACATACAATTCCAATTTTGATTGCAGCTGAGAGGCAAGCTAACATCTTGCTTTCCATGAGCAGTGGAGCTTAGCTTTGAACACTTTGCTGTTTACAGAAAGCGAACACAAAAGATCAAGAGTGAAGGCTAAAAGAAATGTGCTCGAGTGTGCAGTCATTCAGAATTTCTCTTGTTACTGGCATTGTTTCTGGAGACTGCCCACAGGCATTTTTTCAGCATTGAGAAAATGCCTTAATTACCTCTGTGCCTTCCTGTTCCTTGTAACTGCAGTTCTCGCTGGCAAATATTTGTAATATAGACCTGGCCTTCGACTGGGCAGATGAAGCTTCCTTCTCAACTTCCAGCAGCAGTGCCTAAAGGTAGAGCTACAAGTGTAGATCGGGGTACACCTCCACTGCAGTACACCCTCCCGGCTGCTCTGAGGCCACTAGTGCCACCCCGCTTTGCAGAAGAACCTTCAGCCTGGTGGCTCTGTAGGCTGGTGTTTCCCTCTCCCTGGCTAGTTGTGCTCCCGGGTCGCCTCCTGTTCCTCCCACCCAGCTAAGGCTTGAAATCCCCTCTCAGCAACCATGTTTTGGTTGACAGTTTTGTGTTTTATAGCTAACTGTGGTGGGCTGCACTGAATATTCTGTCTTTCCAAAAGAAAAGGATGACTTTTTCCTAAAAATCATACTGTCTCTCCCAACGATTGGGTCAGAAAATCTCTCTTTCAACACTCAGCCAAGATTTCTCATTCTTCCTGGGTCAAAACCAAGAGCTACCCCAGAGGGGAAGATTTGGGACTAAATATATTCAGTATTTTTACATAAAAATGTGAGATGTTTTATGTAAGAAGATTATCCAATATTTTATACACCTACCTTTTCTCTGTGTGGCGAAAATGAGCTACCTGAAATGTTTTGCCAATATGAAGTATAAAACCTGCGACAAAGCCTTTGGAACAAAGTGCCGTGCCTCCAACATGGGGATTGCAGTCTTCTGTATGATGGAGAAAGGGCACCTTGTCAATACACCTATTTGCAACAGATATGCTTGCAGTGTCTGCACTAGAAAGTGGTTGCCTGGTTCTATTAAAGTTCAAGCCAGCCTGAAGTTGGCAGGTTTAGAGTACTTTGAACCCGGTCCAACATTTAATTTGATGGACAGGGTTGGAATAAGGCAGTTTAGTCTGTGACAGTAAAACAAATACAAATAGTCTCCTGGCTCTCTGATGGTGTTTACAAGAGCATTAAAATGATTTCCCGCTAATGATACACAGTTGTAGGGATTGCAGCACTATATCATGAGGGTAATGCTGCTGCCACTGGGGTGTGGATCTAGAGAGATCCAAACCAAAATGCCAGCAGAGGAACTGGACAATGTACAATACCAGGAATGACAATCTAGCAAGACACAGTGAAAGTGTTGCTGCCGTACTCTTAAAAATGGTGAAGATAAATGCAGGCAGTGTGCCTTCACATTGGCTTTGCCTGATGCTTTAGTGATGTATTTGTTATTATTTACCTGGTATAGATAGACCTGGTTTTAAATGCATCTCCTCTTTGTGTGGTCTAAGGACCTTACTCCAAATCAGTTTCTCACTTCTTGTGCTAATTCATGTCATGCCTTCTGTATAAAAGACCTCTTAATAACACACATTTAGGTCCAGGAGGACATTACAGAGCAATTGCAGATTTACTAATTTAGGCTTGATGCTATAATTTATTTTTAAAGGAAGTTTGAAGCTTGCTTTTCTGTAACCACTATATTTTTCCTTAAATTAAAGGCAACAAAACAATGCTCAGGAAGTACTCATACATACATACATTTTGCATAAATACTGCCTCAGAAAGCAGAGAATTTTATATTTACCCTTTGGGCCTTTTCTCTGTTATAACGCAGGTTCTCGTGTGACAGCAGTGCCTTTTCTCCTTTCAAACACCAGCACTCATCTGGTTCAGTGGGAACACAGAAGCCTCCAGTTTCTTTTTGTTCAGGACAGAAGTTGTGTTAACCTTGCAAATGCAGTGAATGTCAAATCAGTAAAGTGCTGACTTGCCTAGCATCTGGCTTTTCAGCCTATTTATGCCATTGCTGTATGTTAAAGAGCACCGTAAACCACTTATGATTTGACCCATTCTGTGCAAACGAAGCAAAATCTACAGATAACACAAACCATAATTCCAGATGTCAGTAGGTTGCAGATCGCTCCCTTAGTATTTTTAATGAAAGATGAACAACAAAGACTCTTTTATCTCATTAATAATCTACATATTATTCATAGAACTGGGCCCTGCAAACTCATAAATATCAGTAGATGTTGCGATACTGGCCTTGCTGCGAGTGCTTTATGGGTTATAAATTACTTTAAATTATCATTAGACACAGGTTTCAGTGGAGCTGCACTGAAAAGCCCTCCCTCCCTCCTAGTTTTTAAAGGCATCACAAGGCTATACTGATGCTGAAAACTGGTTATCAGCTGTAAAATTGGAATTGATGTGTGACTTGGAAGTTCAGATTTCGCGATGTTTCCTCTTGTGCCTTGTGCAGGTATTTGGTGGTTTTCTTGTTTCGGATTTTTAGTGTGATTTTAGAGGTTTACTTTTCCCTGAAGACTGAATTTTTGTGAACCTTTGCAAACATGGTTGCTATGGAGGCTGTGGAGAGGAGGTATGGGGTGGGGGAGATATTTCAATAGCAGTTACTAGAGCTCGTTTGTGTACCTGATCCATTCACTTCCCAAAACAGCTGATTTGATCACTGATGTCCCTATGACAAACCAGCAAGGCAAGGATTAATCTATCACGTCATTAAAAATTGTTATAAAGTTAAGGCATTCATAGGGCTTAGAAGAAGATAAAAGTCAGATCGGCCAGGAATAGCAGATTTCAGAATTTAGGATTCCCTTTGTCTTTTCCTTCAGTGCTTTTGGGTTTGTAACGAGTGAGCTGAACGTAACTTTACTTAGGTTCATCACCGGGGGGGAAAAATGCTAACAACGGGCATGATTAGTCATACAGCCAGTGGAGTTACAGGAAATTTGGCAACCAAGCAAATAGGAAAAAAAGGTAAGGTTTTAACAGATGAATTTCTCTTTGTGCTAATCTAAAGCTTATTTACAGTGATATCACCCATCAAGAGACTATTTCCCCCCCTGCTTTTCTGTTAGGCAGACTGCCACGTGCCAGCACTTGGTGGCTTCACCGGGCTTTTCATGCTGTTCTAATCATTGTCCCTTGTGCACAAGAGAAGGCAGCCAACAGCCCATGACGACACCTGCTTTTTGGGGCCAGCAACAGAAATGAGAATTAACTCTGCAACAACTTGGATTTTGTTGTTTCAAAATCCCAACTTTGGATGCATTAATTAAATTTCCACTTGCAGAAAGAAAATGTCTGTTATTACCTAGGAGTGTAATTTTGGGTTATGTGCTTTCTCATTGCTTGTAATTGTCAGGATTAAGAACAGTTCCTGGAATCCAGCTCCTCTGTCTGGTTCAGTTTGTTCCCAGGTTTTACGCTGCACTAGGTTGCTGCAGCTTGTATTCCCCTTGTTCTCTTCCATTCCCATACATTAACTGATCACCAGGATTAATGTATTCCTGAAAGGTAAGGAGCAGAAGCCTGTCTCCTTAAAAGCAGGGGACAAACTCATAATAAATACATAAAAATAAACATAAATAGTTAGACCCAGCAGCAGATTGTGATGGCAGTAAAGAAGGGTTTGCTCGATGCTTTATGGAAATGAAAGCTCTGTCTTCTGCCTTCACTGCCATCATTATGAGAGCCCTGTTAATCTGCTCTTTGAACATGATTATCATTTCTATAAACATCAAATATGCTGCTTAAACTCTAAGTCCCCTCCCCCAGCTTAGTGTCATTGAAAGTAATTGCAATTAAAATAAAAGGCTGTCCAGGCAGCCACTGCAAGTGCAGATTCAGATAACAATAGAGCATAAGTTCAGCAGCTGGTGTGACACAGGGAGCAATACCATTTCCAACAGCCTTTCTCCACATCACTTGCTCTTCCCCTGGCACCTGGCTGGTGATGGAAGCTACATCATATGTGGCCATCCAGGGTGGAAAATGATTTCAAATAGGTCTTACAGGCCCCCATATCTTAGGGGACTTGACAGAGGTGATTGATCTGAAACTGGCAGAGGCTCAGTGCAGCAGTATAACATGGTACATGAATTATTGCAATATGGATTAAGTGCTATACACAGATATAAAATGACTGACTGACTGTAATTGTTCAGCTAGGAATGAAGTAACTAGAATGCTGTGTGCTAAGTTTCATCTCACTGTCTTAAATTATACATCCAAATAGCACAGAAGCAAACACAACATAATGGTAATACTATCCAATGGGTTATCCATCTCTGGGAACTTGCTGAACCTGATCATGGTAACGTCCAGCTGTCTTCTGCGGTAGCTAAAATTATTTTCTGATCCCAGGTAAGCTCCTGAGGGACTACTGGGAGCTTCTGACTTCTGTGAAGCAGAACATTTAGAAACTGTGAATGAAAGTTTTATGCTTGTAGACATTGCAGCTAGCCTTGGTCTTAGTTTGTAAGTGTCAGACCCAGTGCTCAGCTTCCCCAGGAGATCTTCATGCCTCGCTGACAGCAGAGAATGAGACTAATGCTGGTGTAACTGGCTGCCTCCCAGTTTCTGCTCCATGGCAAAGTGGAATCCTGCTGACATGGGTCTGCAGGAGCAATTCTTTGTCCCCATGAAAGCAAGCTAGTGTGAGGAACATGATGGAGAGGAAGGGACTTCAATGGAATAATTTAGCTGTCCAGGCCCGCTAGGCCAGCTTCTTAACATGATAAGAAAACGGATAACCTCTAGGATCTGACCACTTCTGGAATAAAAGCAGCTCAGAGCCTGAAGGAGGCAAAGTGAGGAATGAAATGACCTTTTCTTGACTTTTCCTACACCTTCACCTACCCTGGCAACAGCTAACAATTGGCAGCAGTTTTAATTACAGATTTAGCTTTGTATCTTTTTACGAATTGCTTAGCAGCTCTACAGATCATTTTGAACGAGGTTCTCTGTTATTTTACACCTGTGGTCTGGGATAGAGCTGATGGTAGAGATTGCACTGAGTAACTGAACAGCCTTTCCCTTTTGCCATCTTAGGGGTTTGCTCTGTGAACTGCTCTTTGTAGATAGATCATTCATTTGCGAGAAGAGACTATAGGAGTTTACTTTTCTCTGATGGTGTAGTTCCACTGTTAAGTGGCCAAAAATTTTTTACAAAAGCCTTTGTTTATGTAAAGAAGAGATACTCAGATATTATTTACCATAATTCAGGCCTGACATTCATCCTAACTACCCTGTTACTTGAAGGACCTGCCTTCACGGTAAGCAATACAAAATGTGATGGGCTGGCCTGTGACTGTCTTCAGAGGATGAAGGTTAAGACAATGTCATAGGTGTACAAGGGGAAATAGATTCTCATCGTACCTTCTCTTGGTAACTACCTGGTCCTTTCTTTGCTCCAGGAATAGTGCAACTACATGCTGTCCCTTCCCTTGGGCAGATGGCAATTTGGATGATAATCTTGCAGTGAGTCCCTCCTGCTTAGCTTGTTCACGCTGTAGATGGGAAGTATTTTCCATGTGCTTGTGCTGCGCCGATTTCTAAAGCTATGGAAAGAAAGGCTGTATCGAGGTGAACCGTTCAAATTTCATCTAAAAACTTAAAAATAGCACTGTGAGAATAAACCTGGAATAGCTCTCTGTCTACCGTGTACTTTCCCTAGCATTTCCTTTCACCCCGCAGCCCAGCCCATCACTCCCATGTGGTGTTACCATCGCCATCGCATATGTTAGTTACTGGATCAGTGCCATTGGTTTCTAGTGAAGTAGCACGCAGTTTTTGCATATAGCCCTTCTGATAAAATTCTGCATGGTTTCTTTACTGCAACTCAGTAAACTGAATCCTTCTTGTAGGAGAAAGATGAATAAGTGCATGAGATAAACGACTAAAATATCTAAATCTTGTGACGTTCTGCAGGTACCTTGATTAAAAATACTTCAGACTTGGTGCTTTTGTTGTATGTGAGCCCAAAATGGCAGGTACAAATCTATATCCCTGGGTAGATTTTATAAGGTCACCTGTCATCTGAACACCAGCCGCAAAAAAATTAGCATCTTAAAAAACTACCATTAATTCTTTTCATACCCCTCTTAATCTTCATTTTACTCCTGGCCTTATACTGTGAGTTCATGCAAGGTGACAAACAGGGACCTTAAAAATTCACCATTTCTCTGGCTTTTCATGAACACCTCAAGTTTCACGAACTTTACAAGAGTCATGGTCAAAAAGTTTTAGAAAAAATCCCCCAAGTGTCTTGTGTCCTTTGTATTCTTCAGAATTAAGCTATGTCAGGTATTTCTGCAAACGGACAGCACCCACTGCAATTTCACTGAACTAAGAGAAATCTTTGAGCTCTTTTTTTTCTTTTCCCTGTGCATTTTTTTACCCTGTGAAGAAACAACAACTGGTAGTAAATCACAAGAGAGAAGACAGGCAGTCTTATGTTCTGGAAAGATAATAGTGACAACAATATAAAAAGCTCCCCTTTTTGGCACAGTAACTTGAATGCTTGAAGAGGACGGGTTGCAATTGCCCCCAAGCTCAGTGAAAGACACTTCACTTTCTCAGGGGTACTTATTAAATTGAAGATTCATCTCTCACGCTGTATGTGAGAAAGGTGAAATAATTATGCAAAAAAGCGAGGGGAAAAGAATTACTGATAATTTATCAGCGCACATGCAACACATAGCATATGTCTTTCTCACTCACAAGAGAGCTTTTAGTCCTGCTGAAACAAGGGAAAGATATAAGAACTTGCCTTGCAGGTCAGTGTGTAGGGGGCCTGAAGATCTAACAGACTGAAAAATTCTACCTGTGGCATATCTTGACACAGAAACCCTGGAGCAAGCACACAGCACATGTATCGAGTTCCCTGTTCTTCGGCTGAAGGCTTTGATGTTTTATGACAGTTTTTAATGCTGATGAGGCAAAACAACCTCAGAGTGTGCAAAACCATAGCAACTGCTGCAGGAGGATATATCTTGGGACAAAATGTCCTTATCTCTTCTAATTTTACTGTATTTCTTCCCCTCCAAGCTAACGATGGTTGTCCTCTACAAGTAGGTTTTGTCTCGAGATAGGATTGGGTTGGAATTTCAGAAGAGACTAGAGCCCAGCGATATACAGGAGTGGGCACACATGCTGAAGTGATTTTGCTGGGATTTTGCTGAAGTGATTTTGCTGGGATAAAGGAGTGCCACCCAGTGTCTGTTGATTATTTATTGGATTAAAAGGTCTGTGGGGCAGAAACCACTATCGCCCAGACTCTGCTGGGTGCTCCCCAGTACTGTTGGCAGAAGGGCACGCGATAGGGATGCTTCCTTCTGGGCCCCCAGCACCGGGATGGTGGCCTATGCGGGGGCTACGCCAGTTTGTCTCTCTTGAACAAAAGCTGGAGCCAGGTCTTAGGGGTCCTTCTGATGAAAATTCTCTTGGAAACTGGTATGTTTCCGTGGAAACTTTCAGTTTAGCAGAGCTGGCCTTCCTGAGGGAGAAAAATACCTGCTCTGACATTTCCCAACTGCTTTAGTTGCAAGTGGTGCGAATGATGGTTTGTAAGTCATTATTGTCAGCAGGTCTTGATATATTAGATTGAATAAAAACATACACATTTCTTGCTTACTAACACCTTCAAAATATATACAGTCATTCCTCATTTTTGCTTTTTGAAGCAGGAAATATACAAAACAACTTCAAACTTCTCCTTGGGTGGAAAAAGTTAATTTCCAGTGTTTAAAAGTCATTGCAACAAAGATATAGTCAGAAATTGTCAAATTGATTTCTACTTTTATAATGAGACACTAGTTTACAGCCTGAGTACTACAGAATTCGTGAAATAAAGCAGTCCCACAAGGACCCAGACGGAGAGACCCATCCTTTCTGCTGCAAACCAGACGACTTTAGTCAAAGACAGCTGGGACTGGCACAAGGGGACCAGCAGTAAGGCGAGCGGGTGCTGGCAAGCCCAGCCAGCTGCACAGTCACTTTAATACAGAGCCTCTGTCAATTTCCTGGAATCCATTAGTTGTTAACTCCAAGGATAAGAGTTGTGTAGCTAAAGGGAACGGAGGCAGTTTTTGAGCGGCGTCCTAATTTCTCCTGCGATCTTTCCCAGACACCGGCGTGCCCTTACGCTACGGGCAGGAGAACCGCAGCCGAATTAGTCAATACAGTGCCACCGCTCTCTGTTGTCCGAAAGCCTCTATTACGGAACAAAGGAAATCCCTACGGAAGGCGAGGCCGTGTTATCCATTTTTTCTGGGTAAAATCCGCTCACCATTTTTCCACCTGCTTCGCAGAGTCCTGCATGGCAAAGCGTGGATGCAGCGGTCCCGTTCGGCTCCCCGTTGCGGCACAGGCCGCGGGGGCTGGCAGTTCCTTACCCAAATCACAATTACCCTTCTTCGAAACGGTCCCCGGCGTCATAAACGAGCAAAACCGGCAGAAACCTACCCAAAGACACCCCCCCACACCCCTCAACGCCTGACAGAAAAAGCTGCGTGTTAAATTTCCACACACACACACCCGCACCCCGGCCGCGGGAGCTGCGGGCACGGCCACCCCCGCGAACCCCTCACAGCCCTCCTCTCCGCCGCCGTCCCCACCGCCGCTCCATCCCTCGGCGGCTGCGGGGAGGGAGCGGGCCGGGCTGCCGCCCGCCGGGGGCCAGGCCGCGGCTGAGGAGACACCTGAGGCGGGGAGTGTGGGGGGGTTTCCCTGGCAACAGGTCGGCGCCCGCCGCGGCGGCCGGGGGAGCCGGGGGTTTCCCCGCTACGCGCCTCGCCGAGCCGTTGGCGGGCACCGGGAACGCCTCACCGGCCGGGGCAGGGTCAGGACCGGGGGCCGGCCGGGCCGCCGGGCAGCCCCCCCAACCCGGGGCCGGGCTCGCCGCTCTCTCACAGCAGGAGCTGGGGCGAGGCGGGAGCGGGCGAGGAACGGCCCCCGCCCGCGGCGGGAAGGTAAGGGCGTCCTTGCCGGTGGCCGGGGGCCGGGGCGATGGAGGGGAGCTGGGATAGCGCTCGGGGTCAGGTACAGGTACACGCCTCACCTGCCTGTGGCCCCAGGGCTGGCGGCTGGGCTGCAGCTCCTCAGCACCGTTTCGCCGGGGCTCACAGGATTTCCCCCCCTTCACTGCCCCTCTGCCAGCTCCGCCACATTGCTTTGCCCGACTGGGGCTTCTCCCCCCGCCAGCCTCCGCCACCCTGCTCTGCCTTCTCACACCTGGGTGGCTTTCTCCTCACACCTGGGTGGCTTTTTCCTCACACCTGGGCGGCTTTTTCCTCACACCTGGGCGGCTTTTTCCTCACGCCTGGGCGCTTTTTTCCTCACGCCTGGGCGGCTTTTTCCACCAGGCGCGTGCGCCCGCTGCCTTCCCGCCATTGCCCAGCCACCCGCCCCTGCCCGTGCCCTCGGAGCCCGCGTTGGTTTTGCGTGGGCCTGGCGAGGCGAGGCGTCGTCTGCCCTTTCCTCTGCTTCAGCCAGCAAAGGCTTGCCCGCTTCCCTCTTCGTTTCCTTCTCGTTCACATTTATCCTCAGCGAAGCCTCGCCGCTGCCTTTTCCCCTCATCGTCGACGCGGGAGAGCGCTCGGCGCCCTGCCCGCCGGGGCGCCAGGTCCGCGCGCTCCATCTTAGCACCCGCCAGGCTTTTCTGTCCCGTGTCCAGGGCACGTCCGCGTGGATGCCTGCCGGTTAATCTCGGCTTCTTCTGCTGGGCACAGACGCATCAGGTTGGGCACGGTTTTGCTCTAATGAGGCTATGTGGCTCCTGGACGGGAGCTGGCTCCCGCGTGGGCGGTGAGCTCATGTCTGTCTGCGCGTTCCCCCCGTAGACAGACGTGCCCGCGATCCAAAGCTCTGTTCCCTCGGCAGGTTGCGGGTTCCCTACCAGAGGAGATGCCTCGGTCACACCCCGGGATGCACGAGAGGAAACGGCCTCGCGGCGCCGGGCATCGCCTCCGATATTCGCTGCTGGCCGAGGTCAGACAGAGATGGGCAGTAGTACGGTAAGGCTTGCCATGTTGCGGCCAAGTAACTCCTTTCCTGCCGCTTTATTTTCTTCTTTCCCTGAATCTCAAACCTAAAGCACAGGGAAGGGCAAAAGAGAGCAATGGATGTCCTGGTACGTATTCTTTAAAAAACCCCCAAACACCTATAAAAAACCCCTAAACACATAAAAAACATATCTAAGAAAAGTTCTTTTAAAAAATTATCCCCACTTAAAATTTGCCTATTTGTTTTGTAACAGTAATGCTTCGGTAGTGCGTGCTGCTGAAGTTAAATGTCAAATAGTCTTCCCACAAAACAAGAAAATGGGGCTGATTGGTGACCTCAGGCACTAATATAACAATAGCAAATAGGCCACAGCATCACAGACAAAGATACAAATTGACCTTGCATGTCAATTAACAGAAGGCTTTATCCACAATTTTTTATTGAACGCAAGATCTCCAGACTCTGCTGTGTCCCTGCGTTTCCTTTGTGTTGTGTTTGCAGAAAAAGAAAAGGAGCACAAAGCTCCCTTTATTTTATTAAAACCAGAAGTTGTTTATAATTCTGTGGCCAGTGTGATATTTCCTGATAATGTAAAAACTCAATTCAAAAAGGAAATAATGTGTTACCTTGCATTGTTCCCTCAAATAACTTAGAGGGAGATAACTTGATAAAAACATTTCTATCACACCCTCTGGTTAGTTAAGTGTAGTTGTTATGTTTCCAAAAATAGATAGTCTCTGAGTGTGCCTGAAATCTGCAACATGGAGGTCAGTTCTGTGTTATGCGTAGCCTTCTCTGCCACAGCTGTTCTGCCTTAAAATTGTCATGGACTTTTCCTCTGTCTGTTTCTTTAATTCACTCATAATTTTGCATCGTTCGACAAAGTAGCTGCATGCTTGTAATCAGGGAGAGACAAGCTTGTAATCAGAAAGTAGCCAACAATAGTTGTTTGACGCCAGAAAAATAAAAAACGTTCAGAGGTTTGAAATAAGGGAAATTATCACTTTTTATGGCTTCTGGCAAAACTCCATGACTAACTTCCTGAAGAAATGTATCTACTAAATAATGAATAATGAACCAATATCTCTTTAAGCTCTCCACAAAATTGCTTCTTTGTCTTATTTTGTCTTTGACTTATAATGTTTTGGCTTTCCCAGCATTACTGATATTAAATCAGCTTGCTGACTGTGGGGATGTCTTTGCAAAGAGAGTGGCCAGGAACTGAGCAAAGCCTGGGAGGAGCAGGCTGGGGCGGGAGCTGGGAGATCGGGGCCGTTTCAAAAGGAGCGGGATGCTTTTCCTTGTGCTTAGCCTCAGGCATAGACATGGCTTACTCCTTCCCTCAGTCAAGAAAAGGAACTTCAGAGGCTTAAACATACACTTGGATGGCTGCTAATGAGACTGTTCTGTCTCTTCATACATTTCAAAATCTACATGCCATATTTCAGTCTCGGGCCTTCTGGGTGTTTGTGTCTAATTAGGCTGGAGGGCCTCCAGTTTGAGATTACCTATGCTGCTTGGTGCCCAATTTCTTTATATGACTTTGGCAATAAAGCAGATTACCGTGGGTTTATGTGCAAGCAAATTAGGGACAGATGTAAGCATTCTTGTAAGCCCTATTCCTGATTTCTTAGCACGGATTGAATTCCACCATCATCTGGTTCTTTCTACATAAAATGACAGGTGTGCCGATTATAGCATATTTGTAACTAGGCGTGCTCTGTAAGATGCGAGGCTTTTAAATACCTCATCTTCTCTTGCTTTTTAAAAATTTTTTCCAAGGAAGAAACAATACTGCTTCAAGAAAAGCTTCCCAGTTCCAGATAGAAATAATGGAAAAGAGGAAGGGGCTCTGAGCAGACCTATACGTGGTACAGCAACAAATGTTTTAAGTTTATGTTTTCGTAACAGCCCAGAGTAGAATGGAGAAAACACAATACATAGCACGTGAATTGGTGTTTAGCTCTATGAAGTAATATTCCATTGTTTAGGACTGCTATTTACTACTACTTTAAAAAAAAAAAAAGTCCCTGTGCATTATAGGAGGAATATGGAAAGACTGCTATGGCTGTCTCCTCGGTCATCACTGAATAAATAAACCAGATCTTAACTCTCCAGATTGTTGTCCACTTTTTAAGTGCTAGATCCACTCTTAGGATGTTATCCCTGGTTTTGTTATGCCAAAGCTTGAAGTGAAATCCCAATTCCAGTGAACTAAATGACAAAATTTACTGAACAATTGTTTCATCTTGGATGTCAGGAGAACTGGATGCATATTCAAAGGCAGATGCCACCTTAAATGAACCTTAAAAATATTTAGAAGGATGTGTTAAAATGTGATTTGTGAAATGCTGGGTGGCAGGGGTGAAACCCAAATATTAAAATACTCTTATAAATGAATAAACCAGTTTTTCAGGGTGATAGCAAACATCTACAAATCTTCCACTACTTGGCATCCTAAAGTCTTACATAACTGAATATAGATTTTAAGTAAGTGCCTAACTTCAGACACTGGTAGGTGAGTATTTTAGATTTAAATCTACAAAGGTAACGCACTCCAGAAAAAATCAGATTCTTCACAGTTATAATTTTGGAATCGGAAATATTGTGTTTGAAAACAAAATTCTTCATGACCTCATTAGGAAGACCTAATAATAACTGTCTCCTGACATCCAGACTCCTCCTTAATATAAATCTTAGGGATCTTCACCTCAGGTCCCCCTGTGACAGCTCTACGGAAACGTTCTGACGCCAAAATGGCGAGGAACAGTGCCCCATGAAAAGTGAGTGTCTTCTGCCTGTCAGGCTTCCAGATTTTTGCTTGTGATTGTGCAGTTGGTAGAGTCAATTTTATTTCTTTGAAGAAAAAAGATTACAGGTGTAGAACTGATAACCTAATTCTTAGATTTAAATCATATGATATTAATGAAGCAATTCCACATTTTAGAATGCTCTAAAAAAATCAATACCTTGTGTTTACAGGACTTGGAGCCATGGTAAACTCATTATTCCTAACATTGCATATATTACGAAAAAGAAAAAAGGCTGCCTGAATGTCAGATAGTGACAAACGTGTACATCCAACAGAAATACCGTGCAGCCATCTTTTTATAAGCAACTTTTATATTAAAGGAATTTCCTTCCTTTATGAAGTGCTGAGACAGCTGGGACAGGCAATCACATCTGAAATGTCTCTGCTTTCATCTCTGGAATAGGGAGGAGTAAGCAGTGAAGGGGCATTGCCTGGTGGCCAGAGCAGCCAGAGAGGCTTGCTCCTGAATGCTCAGAAGTGGGCATGCCTGTCCTGTTGAAGGTCCTGTGCCCTGTCCCCTACCTCCCCAAACCATGGTGACGGACAACCTTGCAATGCCTTTGGAACCTGTGCCTGAGCTTTGTGGCGTGAGCCTCTATCTATTTGGGAATATAGTAGCGCACTTTGATGTATCGTATGGTCATTCATTTTCATAGAAAGCAAAGTGACTGCTCAATAATAGAATGTGCCTTCAGAAGAAGCTGAGCTACTTTTCATGGGAAAACTAACACTTTAAAACCCCTTTTTCATCCCGTAACATTCCAGAGATCAATGTAAATCTGCAAATGTTAACCTTGAAAAGGAAACTGTTTGATGTTCGTCCCTGAAAGAGGAAACACAGGTATTCTTGTGTCAGAGAGCAAACTTTGGAGATCTCAGAAACTACAAACCTGAGTGCACCTGGTCTTCGCCAAAACAGTTTTATAGTGAACCGCTTCAGAAGTACTTTTAGGTATATCAGATACATGTTTCTCAGTGTTTCAAATGTAAAGGAGAGGATAAATGCCTTAATAAGTTAGGAAGGCAGTAGCCTCATTTATCACAAAGATAAGAGGAACCCAGATGACAGAATTATCAATATTGTGGAGGGGAAAAAAGCTTATGGTAGGATGAAGCAATGTACTGTAGTGGGTTAGTGACTTTGCCTTTTGGTCTCAGAACACTAACCTGAACTCTGAAAAAGTGTTTGGGGAAGAAATGTTCTTAGAGACCCGGTCTGGACTTTGTGTGATGGTACAAATGAAATGCAAGTGGCATTTTGGGGTTTTTTTTGGTGTGTATAAAATTGGAGTAGGACTCTGTGGTTTGGATCATTCTACTTTTTTTCAGCACTTTCTGAAGTCGTTGCAGCTGCAGCTTGGCTGTCATGTTCTTCCTTTAATTGGAAGCTGGCCAAGGGGATGGTTGGCAAGCCTGTTTTTTGGAAGTCTGGACATTATCTTGCTGCTTTGGGGCCTCTGCAGTATTAATAAACCACGAATAAACTTCCTGGCATTTCTTTAACAACATTATGGTTAAAGAACAATCAGTTTAAGCCTTCAGAGAATAGCTATTGCAGAAGAACAGAAAACACAGTCCACTGACATCTAGCAAATGACTCTTTTCTTTGCTAAAGCAAAAAGGATTGTTGGATCTTTGCACGGCAGAAAAAATAGTCCTGGGACATAGTATGAATAATAAAGTACCACTAATAAATATAGCCCTTCCACTGTAGAGTCTTATGCATACTGGTTAAGAATCTCTTTTCCTCACTTGATCTGCATATGATAATCATTGAATTTTGTGTCCTGATCTTGAGTTTACGTTCTGGAATCTTATCTTGAACATGCCATTCAAGTTGCTATCTATCTAGTGTGTATCTCAGCTGGCCAGAGCCAAGAAAATATGCCTAGATTTAGCAGGGATCTACTTGACTTTCCTTGGACGGGGGCCACAGGCAGAATTCCTCTGCTGTATATATGGAGGACCATTAAAAAGCATGTTCTGTAGAAACCTGCTGTGTAGTGGTGCTGCAGGGAGAGCCAGGAGTCCCTGTGGCCCGTGCTGCCACTCTTTGAGGAGCTGAGTGGCATGGCCAGCAAGAAGCCCCCATCTGTGCCATGAGCCTTTGGTCAGCAGCGTCTTGCAGGTGAATTTTTCAACAGCAGAGAAAGAGACTCTGGGGGATGCACGTAAGGATTTTCCTTGGCGGTGTAGTTCTGTATTGAGTGTCACGGTAGCTGTAGTCAGCAATACCGCAGCTTTTCCTCTCCTACAGCGTATCTCTGTATGACATGCAAATCACTAATGAGTAGCTAATTAGGCATAAGTGATCATGATTTTATTCTGTTTTCCTGTAATAAATATATTCAAGTCCCTATTCTCACTGGTTTATGAAAATGACCAATTTCATAGTGCTGGAAACTAGTTTCAAGACTAAAAAAATGGTAAAACATTTTCTTTTTTCTGTCTAAGAATGTTAAACTTGATGACCAAAAAGACAAAGAAAACCCACAAAGAAAAATTATTACTATGGAAATCCCCAAGTGAGAAAGTAGGGGTGTGAAGGTTTTATAAAATAAAAGTTAAGAACTTCAGGATATTGATGAAGGCACACAAAAATCTCAATGGCGAATAGAATTATAGATGAAATATCTTTTTCTTGCCTTTTTTTTTTTTATTTTAAAGAAGCATAGTAAGAACAAAAGTAGTCTGAACAAAAGAAGGGGCCATTGCTGGGTGAAAAATGTCCATTAGAATTAGAACAAATTATTCATTGAATTACTTCTCTTCTTCATGTGTCAGTAAAGGACAGGCTGCTGCACCTCTGCTGATGGTGATCATGAAGTATATAACACCCTCCACCTTTGCTGTGCTGCTGTTCTACTGTGTGAACTGTTACTATTAGGCTTATTTAAACATCTGGACCTGACAACTGATACCCAGAAGTTTTTAAAGTATTCACTGGAGAGTTCGGTGGGTTATGAAGCATGAATTTTTCAATATGCTTTGAAACTCAGAGAAATTAAAGAGAACTTGGGAATATGTCACCAATGCTTTAAAAAGGAATCTTCTGGATAATTGCGAGCCTATCAACTTGGCTCTGGTCCTGGAAAAAGTAAAAGAAATTCTCCGACTGGACTACATTTAAACTTTCTATCATTCTTTAAGACTAGTCACCCGTGATTTTTGGAAAACAGATTTTATCAGCCTGACTCTTTATTCCTTTCTTTATTCTCTTATTTGAGAGATAACAAATACAGTTTGATCAATGCCATCATGTTGAAGCAATATATAATGTGCTTTTGTGAGGCATGATTTGTTGATCAAGTAACTAGACTGAAATGAAATCAATTTGATGCTTCTTAAATGGACTAAAAGCTGGCAGATAGGCTATGAAACATGACTGTAAATGGGGAATCCTCACTGAATATGTGCCTTTCTGTTGGATCCTATAAGAACATCATGGTTAGCCCAAGGGATCTCAGATGTACAGAAACAGGTTCTGCTCCACGTTCTCAAGAAGCAGTAAAATTTAGAAGTTTGATCTTTAGAAAGTCCATCACATTTAACTACAGCCCTGATTATCTGTCCATTTTCTGCTTACGCTGTTCACTACTGACAGGGCTCTGGAAGTAATGCATGAAAAAGTCTTGCATCTGGAACAGTTAATGTTCACCTGCATGGCTTTCACGTTTTTGCTAATTAAAACACAGCAATGAAAATTACTATGCCGTTGAATCCACATATTTCATATAAAATTAGTAAAGTTAGTAATTATAGGTACCTTTTGTCTATCACTTTTGTCCACTGGAACAATTTGTCCTTCCATCCTACTAAAATTGAAAATGATGAAGCTGTCTTGCTTTGCAGAGGACTTTGAAATGACATGCCCAGATCACCTAGAAACAGAGCCAGGACTAGTATCTGTGAATCCCAAGCTGCTTTTGTATCCACTGGACCATGCTGAGGACACCACTAAATACAGAATTTGGGAAGTGCCCAAGTGCAAATGCATAACCAAATTTCAGGTCTTGCTTTAGGAATATACTAAGAATGTTTTTTAAAACTGTGATGATTAAGTTCTTTTTCAAATAGATTTTTTTTTTAATTTATAAAACTATAAACAGAAAATGTGACTCCCCATGCTTGTTCTCAAGAACAAATTTAAAATTTTTCCTATGACTATAAAAATACTTGCATTTTTTTTCCCTATTCCAGTTACTGCATTGAAAGCCTACCCTTTGTTCATGTTCAATTCCTGTCTTCAGTTTACCTGTGGTAGCAGCCTACTGCATGCATTGTCTATATTCTCCAGCAGTTGCAGCAACACTTACATGTAGGAGCTGTTTATAACATCAGTAGAAGCATATCTTTCTCCTCTTTGAAGTTGTGCCTTAAAATGATCCTTTCTGTGCAATTTTTAGCATGAATTGAATTTCTTGTAAGAGCTGATCATTTCCCAGCAGGCTTAAAAACAACATCCAGTTGCCTTTTTTTTGCCCCTGCCGGCCCCCAGTTTGTGCTGAGCTGTGCCCTCCTGTTTTACAGCTGGATTGGAGGCGCCTCTGATAAAGGGCTGTCTATTGTTCAAATGGGACTTAGTGTAATGGTATCTTAGTCTTGAGTCCAGGTCTTTAAGTGTTACAGTCTACAAATTACCATCCTTATCTCTTTTTGTCTTACTCTGTCTTGCCAAAAGAATGAACAGGGCTGTCTCAGTCGTAGCCAGGACTATCAGTTTCCTCACTGAGAAGACAAGAGGGTTCCTGCTATATGTGTCTATATTCCACATGACCTGCCTGCTGGTAGACATTGCAAACTCATCTGAGAGGACTTCTGTTCACCTGTCTGACATCTCTGCTCTGAAGATTCTGGTTATTAAAGCATCTGTATGAAAGATACTGGCTGCTGAATGACCAGCCTCGATGGAAAAGAAATACATGCAGTCTAGCACCCAGCCATAGTGTTTTGTATGACCGGTAGCTATTTATGGATGACTCCTAAACGCAAGCACTGAAAGGTTTAGCAAGATGTACAGTGTGTTATACTTTGCCCTTTCCACAAACATCAGGGTCACAGCACTAAAGAACTGCAATGAGGTCATAAAAATATTCTTTTTTTTCCAAGCTTTAAAGATCAGCACTATTTGTCATGGAGCAAAATGGCTTGGAAGTTGAACTTCTGTTCCCACAATTGTATTTAAGAAGTGCTCATGAATCTTGACAGACTTATGAGTGATTGTAAGCAGCTGAATGAAAACAATAGGCCTGCGATAGCCATGGGACATGGGTGGGCCCCACCGTCAGTGTATCTGCGCTGATGAAGTCTTGTGTGGCAGGTAGGCTACGTCAGGGCAGAGCCCCGGGAGCTCAGGCAGTCACGCTGCAGCATGTTTGAGCTTCAGTTCCAGCTATTCCTCAGCTGCTCAAACACTTTATCTGGAGAAATGTGTTAAATAAAGTGCATTTTGCATGCTTTTTTTAAAGAGGCTGAACTGTGTCTTCCCATGATGCAAATTCACATCTTACTAAGAACATGCTGGCTGTCATAGCTTTAACCCCAACCCACTCTCTTGGTTCGGGGAGACATATGTTGCCAGCTCAAGGCTGGCTCAGAGAGGGGTAAATACAGATGGGTCCATGTATATGTGTGCTCATATATATGTTTATAGCTAAATGTTGTATTAACATGAGTATAATTAACTGAGGAAAAGATAATTTCTGGAGAAGTTGTCTAGGACTGAAGGTCTTATGTGGCCAAGGGCAGAAAAGCTTACAAAGGGATGAATTTTCTTGATGCCAAGACCTTATTTCTTAAAAGATGAAGAGAAGATACAGAAAGGGAGAATCAGGATATAAAAGAGTGAAGTGGTGAGATTGTTAATTGTGGTAATTGAGGATAGACTGATAAAGGGAGAAGTTGCTTGTAATTTACTGCCCACTTACTTACAAATTACAGAGGGAAAGAAATAGCTATTCTGCACACCCTGATATGACAAAGGCCCTTTTCCATCTGTAACTAACTAAAAATCTACTGCTGTTTTGTAATTCCACGTAACTGAATCAGAACCAGTAAAACATTTTGCTTCTTTATTTTAAATGCAGTTGCCTTTGGGTAGAAAATGTTTCCTAATGTCTCCTAAACTCTTCAAGTGATGTTTCTGTGACTATATGAAGATCTATTCTACACAAAGGAATACTGCAGTCTGAAATCTGTATTTTGGGATCATGTTGTCAGATAAATTTCTTTATAAGACATGACAAGCTAAATAGTTAATTGCATTGAAAAGGCTTTACATTTAAAGATTATTATAATATTAAATTATATATAATTTTAAAGGAAATAACGTATTGATCTGTAAAACATTGAGAAGATATTAGTTCTGTAAAAAAATATTTCTGGAAATGTATTACTTAGGGCTAAAAAGCTGTTTATATACCACATCTTTTATATCCCATGTATATTAAATGTAGTGTATTCTGTCTGTAAAGATCTTCTGTGGCTTACTGTTTGATCTGAACACCATGTAATGAAGAGTTCTGCTTGTGATGAAATTTTGTGTAATTGAAAGCCCAGATGAAGAAGATGCCTAGTAGGGAAGGAATAAAGTGCACAAGCTATAAATAAATAGACGCTCTGAATTTAGTATACGAGGTGCTTTTTACTTCTACAACCTGGAATGCTAATTTCAAAGAAGAAACCACAAAAGATGGAAAGAAATTGCAACTACTGTCACACTCAAAAGGTCTGTGTGACAAAAGGCAGGTGAAAGAAAAGGTGAGATCACAAAAGAGATATTTTTGCAAGAAAAAAAAGAGGCTCTTACCAGACTACAAATAAAACCAAAATGCGGTGAAGAATTACTGGCCTTTAGAAACTGGGTACTTTAAACAGCGGAGGGAATTCCGTAGTGCCAACAGTACTGCACAGGTGGGAAAAATTGTATCCTATTTATTGCATTTTAATTTCTATATCAGTCGAAGTACGTCGTTTTCAGAAAAAGAGATGTGATCTGATTTTCTGGTAATTCAGACAACCCATTATGACGTTTAATTTGCAAATGTTCATGACCTAGAACATTTCACTAAGCAGCTGATAGCGTGAGGAAGAGTTAAAGCTACCGGTTCAGCTCCTGCTGTGCAGGGAGTGTGTTGGTAGAAGTAGCTGCAAAAGAGTAAGACAGATCTGCAAGTCGGGCTCCTGCTACATCGGCTTGGAATGAAATCGATACTTGGATGAGACGGGATTTTTGTCCTCCGTGTTCTTCAAGGAGATACACACATGGCAAGGATTTGATGAGTGGAATTGTTAGACTATATCTGAGCAGTGCTACACAGGGACATAATACTTTGTATCCTCAAGTCTCCAGGGAGAACTACAAGACAACAGGATTAACTATCGGAGCGGATTTGCTCTGTAGACAGAAACTCTTGTCTACATGATTGGAATAGATAATTGATGGAAGAACAGATAGTGCAGACTTCTGGAGCAGATTAGTTTTGCACTTTTCTTTTTCTCATTACAGCCTTTGTCATGAAAATGGATATACTTTATGCCGTTTTCTGTTCTCCTTACAGTCATTACACTGGAAATGTTATCACTTTTGATTTTTCCAATTTTTACATTCCTATAATTATTTTCTTATAATATATTCTCTGTTTCAGTGTCTTTATAAAAAAATTAGCATTGGTGGCATTTGGTAGGAAATTATATTCTTCCCTGACAAGCTAAAGATGGTATTGTTTAAAGGAATAATTAATTATCTTAGGAAGCCATTTTCATTAAGACCTAGTTTTAATAGCTGGTTAAGCATAAGAAAAAGTGGTGAGGAGGAGTTTCTGTAGACGCTAAGAAGGGAAAGTGCTGTATTGCTCTAGTCTGACTTCCAGCACGAAAGAGATCCAGGGGTTCTTGCGTCTGACTCTTTATATTGCTAGAAAGTCATCTAGCTTTGATCTGCCAGGGGCAAATGATGGAGGATCTAATACAAGCTTTTGGAGAGCAATCCGATGACTACTTATTCTGGTGAAAACCAATGAAATTGAAAATAACTGGAATAACTTTCTATTTGTGGGATGAATTGTCTGTCACAGGCATGCAACCTTAAAAAAATCTTTTAAAAAGTTTAAATCTTTAGAAAGGGATACTAGCTTCGAAGAGGAATTAATTGACAGATATCCTCTGGCTTCTGCTGTGCTGGATTTCTCATTTCATAAGCTCTTACTGTTCAAACCATATGCCTTACTTCTAGGCTGAAACTATCTAGTTTTAGTTTCTAGATTATGCATTTTTTACAATCTTTTTCTCTTTTATATTATTCAACATCAAAATAATTAGCAGGGATGTCTATTTTTGGTGTCTGCATGGTTTGCAGGAAGCATAGATTTGGTTCAGTTAGGTCACTCGGCACCTTCAGTTCCCACCCCAGTCAGGGTTGAAGGGATTAAAACCCACACAGAATTCTTAATTGCCTGTAATTGCTAAAGAATATTAATAGGATAAAGTTGGACACCAAAGATCAGCAACACTTGCTTCTCTTCTGTACCTCAGGCACCTGATGATAGCAAATTGTAAAGATTGTGTCCTTATTGCCCTTGAAATGAAGCTAGACTCTGAGAAATACAGCAAAGATGTATA
This sequence comes from Aquila chrysaetos chrysaetos, assembly GCF_900496995.4. Classification (NCBI taxonomy): domain Eukaryota; kingdom Metazoa; phylum Chordata; class Aves; order Accipitriformes; family Accipitridae; genus Aquila; species Aquila chrysaetos. The sequence continues at coordinate 45,318,398 of NC_044010.1, forward strand.
ACTGATAGGAATGGTATTTCTTAAAATTGTATGTTGGTACACGTGTGTTCCTGGAGCTTACTGGTATCCCACTGATTAGATGTTGCTGACTTATATAATATCTACATAAAATTTATCTCCCATTCTTATAATAAGGTTTTCTGGACAGAATGCGTTCTCACCTACGGTAATGTTAGTTTTCCACATTGGTCTTCTAACACACTGGCTTATACTTTCATTTTCGTGCCCATTAAAAACAAGCCTTAAAATGGCTTAAAATGGGCTGCCCCCTTTTGGAGACAATCAGACTTTGTTTCAATGGTATTTCAGAGCAATCCTGAGGAGAAATACCAGTAATCTAAATAGAGAATCCTGAGCAAAGCAAGCCACTGCAGTGCAGAACATAATTCATAGAAAGCATTTGACAATAGCGTTTTTGATGATTCATTCTCCTGACTCGGATAACAGAGAGAACCAGGCATGGGAACAGTGTATTTTTGCAATAAAAGAATGAGAGATGCAAGGGCACACTTGTTGTGATGACCCTGGAAAAGATAGCACGTTATTCTGGTGTCCGTTCTGGGCCAGGTCGTGGTGGGTGGGGGAGAGGGAGGGAAAGCACAATCGGTAAATGTACGAATACAATATAAATTAGTGAAGGATGTGGGGAAAATGTCTAACCAAGTATAGCTGATGACATCTTTTATAAGTCTGGCTGGTAAAGATCATTTCAGTTGCTGTAGGGCATGCAGTATTGTGTGACATCCTAATTTTTTTCATAAATTGCTCTGTGAGATGGGGGCAGTTTTGCACAAGATTGTTTTCATAGTGTTGTGTCTTGTATTTGCATTACCCTGTGACTAACTAGTGATGAGGTCTGCCTGAAGCTTTATGCACTGCTGAGCTGCAATAAAATCTCTCCGCCCTCTGAGCACTCCAGTATCTGATATTGTGGTTGTTTTAAAGGGATTATTTTTTCTTGTACAGGGGCACCGATATGGGCCTCCCTTGTCTGCCTGGCTACGTCTGTCGTGGAGCTTGCTGGATTTTGGTAGCTTGGTAATGCTTGCCCCTTTGTAGAATTTAGTTGAAACCACCTGCATGTTTAAAAGTGTGGGGACAAAAGTGCCAGGGTTCGGACAATCCTGTTTCTCAAGGAATCCATCTTAAAATGAAGAGCACAGAATTAGTGTAGCTCTTGGTAGCCAGTAACTCCCTTGAAAAGAATTGCCATGCAGTGCGGTCTTCCCAGGGAGGCCCCTATTTGGGAATTTTTCAACTTGAATTGGGGCAGGAGGGAAAGCCAGGTGCATTGTGCCTGCGATTTGCAAATCTCACACCACACGTGGTCCAGCCTGATGTGCCTGAGAGCCCTCGGCACACGACAAGTACATACCTAGTGACATGCTGAGTCGGAGACTGTAAGTATCCCAGAAACAGAAGGATCCCTTTTGCAGGGCAGTCATGGCCACATTTTTAATCCGGTCAGAAGCCTTTTCCCTGTCTGCTGCTGAGATGACCTTCAGTAAGAGGGTGGCCAGGTGTGGGATGTACAAGTTGCTGTGGTAGCATTGCTCAGGGCCTGGGCAAGAAATGGTCAGAGGTGCCATGCGAGACATTTTCCACTGAGCCCCGGCTTTCTTGCAGTCTTGGTCCTGCCGTGAAGGTACAGTGGTTCTTCTGCACGCCCGGCTGCTGGTCAGGGCCACCTGCAGCTGGACTGCGCTGTGGGTACGCACAAACTCTGGTGACACGATGGCAAGTGTCCTGCCCTGCCACTGCAAGCAGGTGTGGGCTTGCTTGGCCCGGGAGGTCCAGCACTATGGACAGACACTTCATGTGGAGTGCAAAGTACTCATCTTTTTGCTGGCTGCTGCCTCTTTGTGCTGACCTTCAGAGGATGGTTCAGGTTTATTTTTGACCAAGGAAGCATGGGAAGGTCCTTGAAACCCAGGGAGACTGAAGGGAGATGGGGCGATACAGGTTCTCCCCCATCTTTAATTTTGTTGCTTTCACTGCTGCCTCTACGTGTTTATGCACACTAACTTCGTAAGAGCATGGCAGTCTGTAAACTTTACATCGTCTTTCCTTCAAAGATGGCTTATCCTGGCTGGGGAGTCTTCCGCAAGACTATATGAGTCACAAAAAGTAGCAATATGCTAAGTTAAATACAGTAAATGATTTATCTCCTCTCCCTCTGGTTTGTGTTTTGAAATGTACGCTGCGCGGTTTGATAGTTTCCTACCACTGCTGCCAGGCCACCTGTCCCGCACCGCGTCCAAGTCTTTGTCTCCAAAAATACCACTGCAGCTCAGACAAACAGCCTGGCAACCATGCCAGGGAAGACCTTTAAAATGATGATCTCGTATCGCTGCAATGGGAGAGAAAGATATATTACACATCTGACCCAACGCTTCAGAACTACAGAGCTGAAAGTACCATGGCCATGTCTAAAATGCACGTAGTGAGTTGATCAGCCTCTGGAAACGGGCATCGTCTGGCTTCACAATAGTTAACATAGTACTACTGCTTTCTGTGATACAGTCTAATTTTTTTATGGGTTTGTTTTTTTTTTTTTAATCAGTGACTCAAGCTATTAGCATTGGTAAATTAGGCTTTTATCCTTTGCCACAAACCCGGTGCTTTTTCTCTGCTTACTCTTTCTTTTTTGCCTCTTAGTGAAGCTATTGTAAGTATGTAATGCCGTGTGGTGGCTGCTGACAGACACTTGAAGGTTTCAAAAAAGTAGGTTAAATGTAAACAGACGATTAAGTGGGTGACCCACTGAGATTTAGGTCTCCAGAAGCAGTAGGGTTGCCTCTATGCTTTTGTTGCTGTTGGTTTGGTTTATATAGACTTTGCCCATATGTTTCCCTACCCAAGCTAGCTCGCAGCAGCCCAGAAGATGGCAGGGAGCCCAGCGCTGGCAGCACCCTCACTGGATAGGACTGTTAGTTCTGAGCCCTCGGCTACCGTGGCTGGACATCGGAGCTAGGTGGTGGCCCTGATGCTGGCCTGTGTGAGCTGGCATCTCAGTTGCTGGGACTGCAGACACTCATCTTGTGCTGCCCATCAAAGAGAGAGCGACAGAATGGAATTGCAGTTGCTTGGGACTTATTTGTTGTGTGGATGGCTGTAACTGAACCTTTTTCCGCAGAGCTGCAGGGCGAAAAAGCCCAAGTGGGGTGCAGCTCCTGCAAAGTGTCCTTGTCCCTGGCAGCAGCATCCTCTGGTGTGCAGCGGTGGGACTTCAGGGTTGACACATCCTCACCGCTGGGCTCTGCAGAAGGTGCCACTTTGCAAGCCATCACAATGGGTTGCCCAATGTCCTCTGGGTCAAGGCCAATATTGATTGTGAGAGAGATGTGGCGAAGCCACTTTGTAAGCACATGGCGTTCAAGGGGACGACGTGAGGGAGGCAAAATGTCTCCAGTTTCTGCCTACGTGCAGACAAAATAAGGAAGCACGTCTGTTAAAACAAAAGGTCCACGTTGCTTGTTTGGTTTTAAGAAACTTTCCATCCTCCCATTGAAAGAAGCCCTTGGGGTGAAAGGAGTGCAGTTGTGAGGGTTTAATATTGTTGGCGTCTGTTTCTACCGAGGTTACATAATTGCTGTTTTCCTGGGAAATGAAATCATGGAAATGAAAAACTAAATCCACCAGAGCATAAGCAGGCACAACTTTGATTTCAGGCACCTGTCTGTGCCAGTATTTAATTTGGCACAGGAAACGTAGCATCAAAACGAATACAAACAAGTAGCACAGGAATAATGGCACAACTGGCATTCAGACACTGAGATGTGAGAACAAACACATCCCTCCCCAGCACAGGAAACTTCACAGCGTATAGTGTGGGGGGGGGACGAGGCCAACGTCAGGAGCAGGCAAGGAGAGTCCTGTGCAGCAGGAATGGTGGGGAGGGTTGGGAAATACACTTGAAGAAACACAACAACCCACACCTTAAATTATTTGGAAGGAGAGGAGGGCAAGCTGCAACCAAAGAAGAGAAGCTGGAAGGCTGTAAGGCCTTTCCTCTGTCTCGCCTTAGTAATTATCTCTTGTTTGCAGAGCTTCCATTAATTGGAATGCATTTCCTAATGAAATTAGGCTGGCAGCCAGTATTCAAGTCTTTTTACTGCTAGGGAAAATTTGTTCTTTGAGCAACTCAGCCATTGATTTTTGTTTGTGTTTTCATTCATCATGAGAGTGTTACATGCCAAAAATTCCACGCTCCGTCATATTGCCTTGGACAGTCTGAGTTATTTGATTTATTCCTTTGCTCCCGTGTCTCGAAAACTGAATTCTACAGTGGTGCCCCATTTGTAGTTACTTTGTTGTATGGTTTTTACTGCCCCCCCCCCCCCGCCTTCTTTTTGAAAAAACCCAACCAACCAACCAACCAACAAAACAGTTGGCCTTTGTTTTAACTACCTATCTGTTAGGACAACATGAAATGCATGGCAGTGCAAAGACACTAAGAATCCAAAGGAAAAAAACAATAAGACTTCAAACAATTGGTTGAAGTGGCATTTGCACTGTGGGATTTCTAAATTTGAAAGGATTCTCAAACTTGCCTGGTTTATAGGGAGCACGGGAGCTGTACTGCATCAGTACAGAATTGCACATTTTGAAGAGAGATCTTTGACAAAGCGAAACTGGCAACAGTTGAGCTGGAAGGGGTCAAAACCCTGTTCAGACCTCAGACAGTCTTTGAACTGTGCTTTGCTTATTTCTTTGAAGAAAGGTGGGACTGCAGACAGCAATTACAGCATTATTTCGATGTGGTGTCCTCTTCACTTCTTCAGCCAGGTCGGGTCTAGGTATTGCTCATGGGTGTGCAAATGGCCTTGTCTATCTTACTCTGCAGGACACTGTTTGATATATTGGCAGTATGTACATTCATACCTTATTCGTCAGGCTGAATTACTTCCAAGAATTAATCTTTCTGCTACATCCCCACTACGCGATATATATCTGTACTGATCATCCTCCATAACAAATATGAATCTTATAAAATGCATGCAGCCTTTTTACAACAGACTTTAAGTAATCGATCTGCTGGTCTCCTTTCTCATTCAGCACATGGGAAGGATAGTGAGCAAGGCTGAAGGCTAGATGAAGAGAGAATGATTTGAGTTACCTCGAGCTTGGAATGATCAAAAATATGAGACTGGCTTTAAAATTAGTTTTTGAAAAGCAATATGCTTAAGGTTCATCTTAGTTTCTTTGATGTCAGAGAATTAAATGAATGCACTCAATTTACCTTTACAGATTTGTCTCAACACACGCTAGCATAAATGGTTGGGATTTAAATCTTAGTCACCCACCATCTACAGCAACTGGAAGTATAGGGACAAAATCAGTATTATGGGACCTGTGACTGAAATCGGGAGAGAAAAAACCCAGTGGAATTCTGTACTTTTTAGGACTTCACTGCAGCTTCTGGAACAGTGACATTCTTTTCTTCTACTTACTAAAGCTTCCCCCTGTGTGTGTGTATTAGACTGTACTTATGCATGGAAACTCACCCAATTGGTGCTACTTACTTAAACAAAAAAAATTTTCTTAGGTGTATTTTAATTCTTTCTCCTTGTGATTCAAGTAGGTTTATTTCCTATCCAGAAAGCAAATAGTGCAGTCGTTAGTCATCTTCAAGAGACAGGCTGGTACTGTGAGAAGTTGCACTGAGAAATTATGCTGAGAACCCCCTAACACCATGCATATTATGGAAGATGTGAAGAGTTTAGTGGTGTTGCCAACACGTGCTTATGGTGAGGAAGAAAGTCAGCCACTTTCCCTTATCTGCCGGGCTGAGGCTGCGGCCTCTTTGCGCAGCTATGATGAAATTGTGTGTACAGAGGGTACGTGCTTCAACAAGGACTAATGGACTAGTTTAATGGGATGTTCAACTGGAACAGTTCGCCAAGAGAGGCAGCCCTCAGATCAAGATAAAGATGCTTCTGACATTGGAACAAACAAAAGAGCCTTTAGGGATGTCTTTCACTGGAAAATGATAGGGGTAGAAAAAGGAGTGTTACAGAGGGTAGTCCTGTAAAGGGAAAGAAAGAAGGGCAAGCTTTGCATCAGGTTGTTGTAACTGTTCTCTGAAGACACATAATAGAAGTTTTCCCTCTCTAGCTGTACAGATAACTCCTGGTAATCACTTTTGAAGCAATCTGATTATCAGCTACCTAGAATGTAATATCAGAACTGCACCAGATATTACCGCAACTTGAATGCACTTTTGGTCATACATTTGCAAACAATGGGCGGCATTTTCCTCTAACGCCAGAGCTGATCAAACTCTCCATTGCAGTGCTCTGACAAGCCCTGGCACTTCTGTGAAATTTGCAAATAAATGTCTTAGTCAAGCACTTCTTCAGGTTATTGATTACTGACCAGCAAATAGTCCTCAGCACGCCTCCCGTCTATAATGAAGAAGATATTCTATATATTTCTTTGCATTATTCACATTCCCAACCTTGGGATGTTGTAGAAAATCTGGCAGGCTGTAGCTCATAGTTGTAGTCTTTTCCTGAGTGTTATAAAGCAAACAAACTGGCCATCTCCTCTTCCTAAAATTGCAGCAACAAGATCAGAAAGTGACACAAGGCTTTCACAGATTGTTTCCCTCTCAATGTACAGCTGATATCTGACTGTCTTCCCATTCACAATGAAATGGCTACAGAAAACAAGGTGTACAGATGCAGAAGAAAATAACTGTGGGAAGAACATGTAGCATCTTAGTGATGCTAGAAATACATTGCCACTGGGGAATGTACTGGTTTATGGTATTGAAATGATCAACTCTCTCTTTAGGGTCTGAAATTCCATGACTACTGATGTGTTTACAAGAGCAATTTCTGCTTTCTCCTGTGACTGCATTGTCCCTATCTTAAATATGTTATGCATAAATATGGAAGAAGAGAGAAATACAGATGCACACAACGTGCAGGTGTCTGAAACCACATTGTGAGATTCAACTAGCATACAAACAGTACCAGAATAAGATCATATTTGACTGCTGGAACATTTACTTTTCCCAGCAAAGCATTTATTTGCTTTTCATTATTCTTAATAAATGGAGAAAGGACACAGATTTGTGTTTTGCCTGCCTGTCTTTCCCACGAGGTGTTTATCTTTTATAAATAAACCAACAAAATAAACCACAAGACAATGTTTCGACAGAATGCCTGATTGTGAGAACACGAAGTTGCAGCTAAGAGGATTCCTGTAGGATTTTCAACACCAAGCAGTCCTGGGGAGGAGCAACTGCTGCTTCCCTTTGCAGAGCAGGGTACAGGAATGCCCCAAGGCATCGCAGGGAACGGCAGGGGTCCTGTGGGATCATCTGCAGCCAAGGATCAGTCACACAGGGCTTGGTGTCAAACTCAACTTTTCTTTCTGGGGACTGTGTCCTGCTGCTGTTATGGCAAGTACCTCATCTCCTGGTTCTCCCAACCTGAGGGGTAGGTAGTTAATTTTTAAAGAGTTGATAGTTTCCACACCTCTTTCTTCATTTTTGTCTTAAATTGACAGTCTCTACTTGCAGTTCTTTCCCACTGACAGTAGTTAAGTGGGGGTGGTGGTGGTGTGGTGTGTGGACCAAATGACCTCCTTTCCAGTCTAAATTAGTCTATATTTTGGGAAGGAATACTAGTACAGACTCATCAAGGGAGTAGCGGACTCATCTGTGCTGAGGGAGAAAGTGTGACAACAGCGCTGGAAAACAGTTCCGGGTTGAAGACGGGAGCCTTGTTGAGTAGAAAATGGAGACTTGAGACCTGCCCCAGGATACCTACAAAGCATTAAGAGTGGCTAGGCTGTTGGTATTGATCAGTGTCACAGGCAGCGCTTGCAACTTATCTATCACTCATGTGATTTCTCTAGGCTGACCAAAAAATGTGCACTGCACCGTGACCACGTATGTTCTTCACTTGTTAACATGGTACCTAGCACAGCTGTGACTTGTGCCAAGTAGCACGCTCCCAAACACCTTGAGCATCTTCCTGGAACCAGGAGAAAATATTTCAGAAATAAATTTGTCAATAGATAGGCCTGGTCACATCTATGTTATAAACCTAAAATATTTCTTACTATGGGAATTCTTTCCAAATCCTTCAGGCTAATGGTGATATAATGGTGTTTTCACTGGAGACAAGACATGATATGCCAGAAATTTTCTTCCTTGAAGACAGTGACTGGCTCCAGACTTCTCCAAGTGGTGCTCACTGGAGAAGACAGCAGCTCTTTAGGTATTACTGAGACCTGTGAGGTCGCTGCTGAACTGCTTCATGCTACAGCTCCATGACCCCTGTGAATGTTACTCATTTTCACCGTGATTGCAGCCCCCCTGTGCTGCAACGCGTTCTCCCACACGTGTGTGTCTGTGCCTGAAACAGCCACTGTGGTTTACATACAGAGTGGCTTTTTGAAACTTTACTGATGGAGAAGCAGTGAAGGTTTTGAATGAACTGAAAGATGAGGTGAGGACTGAGTTTCATTTTTCATTGAGACCCCCTTTTCATTGCTGTGACCTTTGCATGCCTGGGGTTCAGGCCATCCAGACAGTGGCCCCTTTTCTTTTTTGTTGCTCCAACATTTTAAGTTGTAATAGTTTCAGAAGTTTAAAACCACGGGTTTTTATGTGTGCTCTGAGAGGGCAAAGTGTTTTGCAGGCCTCCAAAGAATGTACGTATGGACTTGCAGATCTGAGGTAGACTCCAGAAGAATGCTGAGCAGCATAGAAATGTGGGAAGCCAGAAATATGTTCAGACAGTTTTATGGTTTGTCTGAGTGTCCCCTGTGGGACGGGATCCGAGGGTTTTCTAGGCTTACGCAGACGTTGTTTTGATACTACAGCACAGAAGGCCTGGGTCTGCTGCATGTGCTTGTGTGCATATACTAGCTGTGCCAGGGCCTATAGACACTGTCTTTTAAACCCTGCCATGAATAATGAAATACTCTTTGAGGTTTTTCTGCAGTCCTGCCGCAGGGATTTGCTACTCCTGTAACCTTTATTTCTCTCCCTGGAAGGAATTGTGTGCAGCATCCAGTGTAATGCTCTATCATCAGGATTACATGCTGATATTGCCTTGATAGCTTTCCCTTTTTCTTTTTTTTTTTTTTTTTTCTTTTTTAGCATATGGAAACTACAGCTTTTAGCAGTTGATGTGTCCATCTTGCCCACTGATTTGCCACTTTTTCTGTATCCTCCTCCCTTACCACCCAGTTTCTGCAGCGCGGGAAGGCTAAACCCTTCCAGAGCAGGACAGTCATGACAAAAGCTGTAGTAGTCAGGCAGCAGGTTGTAACTGGCATCTAGATGCTTTCTGCTGGTGTTTTTGAAGGTGTTTCCTCTGGGCTTCTGGGAAGGCTGGATGCCTCGCTGGCAGGGTTTTTCCCACAGAGGCATGAGGGGAGGTGGGGCAGGCACTGAGGAGTGCTGCACCGCAGCTCTCTTTCCAAGCCGGGCAGCAAGGTTTTAGTACCTGTGGAGTAGTGAACAAGGCTGAACAGCATATAATTTTTCCTGTAATTCATTCATATGCAGGCTGTGGAGATGCAGAGTTGTGTGTGTCAGGGATGTGCTGCGAACACACCGCGGTAAGAGCTGTGCAGTTGCACGGGAAATGAAGTCGATGTCAGAAGCGTCTCTGTCTTGCCTGGGGCTCATATAAGTCATGGGGTAATTAAATGAATTCCTCTCAGTCCTTTTCCCCAGCTAGCACACAGCTACAGGCAGTGATTGCTTTGTGTCCCACACTTCTCATCCTGAATACTTTTCACTTCATACGCTGGGTTACACTGAGCCTCTTCCCTTTTTCTTCAGTGATCCTTCATGAAGTTCAAAGGTCCTGCCTGTATTTCTGTGACAGAAAGGAAAGCATTGCTGTCCCACAGACCCACTTGCTCATGGCTTTTTTTCTGGCTGTGTGCAGGGGAGTTGGAAGGAGCTGCTCTCATTCCCTCTTCATCATCCTCTCTCAGCTGGTGGGAGAATCACACAGGCACTTGACCGAGCTCCACAATACGTACTACAGATCTCATCCTGGTATCGTGTCTGTTGCTGGCAGGAGACCTCCCTGTTCAGTGGTGTGAAATAGAAATACGTAAATCCACCTTCAGCAATGCGCAACTAGGCAGCCTGGCAGCACAGTCAGTAGGTAAACCATTCTTATATGTGAATTATGTTGAGGAATGGTTAGCTGGAGTGGTGGCCCTGACACCAAAGTGTATCTTTTTGGGGATCTGGGTAGTGTAACTGACAGGGGACTGGAGGAGGAGGAGGGGAGGAGTGGTTTCCTTCTGGGGAGAGATGAGCACCCTTGAGGAGAGCTGGGCAATCTCTGCTGATGCTTCTGAGTTCTCGTATAATCCTAGTACACCCACTAACCACGCTGTCATCAGTTCAAGCTGGTCATTCCTTTTTGTTAGACTAACTTAATGTTCTTGGGATCGGATTTTAGAAAATACAGAGAGCTTGTGGCCATAACTACAGTGCATAAAGTTTTTGCTGTCAGCGCAGTAGCAGAAAGAATGCTAAGTAGTCTCAAAAAATGAGGTGGGTGGTATCTCAGCTGGGATATCCATAATCAGGGGAAACTTGACCTTACATGTCCTGTGCTGTGTGTGTAGGCTATGATAATCCTATTTTGCCTGAAGTGTTCTTACTGCTGCAGTGAGGTCTATTGGAAAGGATAAGGGCACTATTAGTATTGCATTCACTGTAAAGGGATGTGGAAATGGGAAACTGATCAGTATGTGAGACGGCAAGCACTAGATACTAACTTCTACAGTGGATGCAGCATATTCTTACACAAAAATCGAGTTTTCACAGTTGTGTTATTATTCCCTGTCATGACCTTACAGCGTAATGTCTTTTACCATGACATTTTTATAAAACTTTTGTCAGAAAGTATGTCTCAGGAAGAAATTTCATGTGGGGAAAAAAAGGAAATAGTAGAAGTTAGTTTGCAGTCCCTTCCATGCTGCAATAGTCGTTGGCCCTGACCTTCCCATTGATTAGGGCAGAGAAAAGAGGAATCTTCTCTATGTGTTTGTGGTCCCACCTGCCTTGAGCTCTTCTCAGTTTGGCCTCAGCCTGAAAGACTGAACAGGAAAAGATCATTCACCTTCAATTGCTGCAAAAAACAAACCCGTAATTGTTAAACTCATTGTGTTTTGGTTTTCAGTGCAGTCTTAAAGTGAAAACTATTTTAAACATAAAGATATGTTTTCATACAAGTAAGGGATTTTTATTATATTGGTGTAACATTAATGGCAGTTAAGATGCATTGAAGAGCAAACTATTGAACGAGTTAGTATGGCATGAAAATCACATGGGTTTTGCTGGAGCAGGGGAAGAGCAGAGGACTCCTCCTGTCAGATATGGAGTGTCAAATTTGCCTGAGCACTGGTAAGAGACCAGTCCGAGCAGTCAGGGAAACGTCACTGTGCTGGCCTTGTCCAGTATTGTTTTAGTGATGTATTTTCTGCTTCTTCAGGTGTATTGAGCTGGTTTCAAACCACCACTTGAGATTGTGCCATTTCCATTTCCCACAGCAGGGCTTCTCGCTGTCTGAGAACAGCGTACCTCTTCTGCACCTCTCCGCAGTCATCTCTTTCTTTGGTTCACTGGAGACTGATGGACGTGCGCCGGGTTGACTGGCTGCTGGGGAAATATGTCTCGGGGCTCTGTCATTGTGTAGGTGCAGACAAGTGGTGGGACATGATGATCTGACCCACCATAACGCTGTTGTTCCTCAGTGCATGATGCAGCACTTCTTCTGCGTGCTGGGCAGGGAAGACCAGCACCCCATTGCTGCATGGCTCAGAGGGGGTCCCCAGGGGCTGGGGCAGATCCCCACCTCTGCTGGATCTGGGGATGGGACACTTGGCTGGGTCTCGTTGATAGCAGCAGCCCAACAGCCAAGCCAGATGATGTCCCATTGCTGTGGGTCAGGCCCCCTTCCCTGGAACAGTTCTGGTTGCTTCCCAGCCTCTAAGAGCCGACCAGCTCTCACAGACTTCTGTAAAAGATCACAAATATCGGCCTTTGTTCAAAACTCAGTCTAAAACAATAGCTGAATGTCTTTTAAAGGTCTTGCAACTGAGGGCAATATGCGTCAGCTCTCCTGTTAAGACTCTTTTGTAACAAACTCCTCCTTTGTTCATTTGTCTGTTGTTCCTAAGGGGAGGAAAAGAGAACCAAAGTTTGATTTATCAGTACGCTAATACCTGTACTTTTTGGCTGATGGTACTGGCTGTATTTTGCACAATGGCCAAGGTGCATCAAATCAGCAGCACACCTGATTTCTATGTTTTTTTTATTTGGATTTACAAAAGACCTTGAAATCAAAAAAGCAAACCTATTGGCTGAAATCGGTCTTGCCTGAATGTTGTATTGACCTCACTGTTAGTGATAGTATTGAGTCATGCACAATTTGGGTCAGAATTTGGCAAAGATTGTACTGATTAGTCTTTTCTGTTCTTCTACATATATGTCTCCACTGTTTGGAATTGGAGCAATAGAGAACATTGTCTTCACTGAAATGAGTTTTTTAATAATTTCTCTGTGGAAAAAGTACTTTTCCTGTGAATTCAGACTTCTTACTTTATTGGAAATAAAAATGCAATTTTCCCTTGCTGATGCTGTCTATGCGATATACTTTTACAGTGCTGCCGCCATCCTGTTCTGAATACTGTGGGGGAATTGTGACATACTTGTTCAGAAGCCTGTGGGACTTGCAAATCTGTTCTCTGTTTTGTGATGTTTTGTTTGTGTATTTCCTCTTTTTAAATCTATGCTGAAGGTGGGATGCAAATCAAACTCTGTATCCAAACCAGTTACAAAGCAGGAAATTCTCTTTTCTAGCCAAAGCCCCCTCATCCAGTGGCAATCTGAGACTTTTGGTCAGCTCTAATCTAGACACCTTTGAAGCATGGGTCAAAAATCTGCATTGTGGAATCCCTACCTCCTTTGGCACATTAAAGCATAGTTTTCAAGGTAGCCTAGATGTATATAATTTCTCATTTCTCACTGTCCCCTTGGCACTGCAGAACAGCCTTTTGTCTACTTCTGCTTAAAAAACAAAACATGTAATTTATTTGTATTTTCTGTTCCAATTTTACAGGCGTGTATCTATCTTCTAGTTTGGGTCCAAGTTGTTTGCTTCCTGGACTGTTTTCTTTTTGCTCTCCTCCCAGGGGTTCATAGCTGCATTTCCTACACAAGCAGAAGACTGGAAAACCCTCTAATCCAGAAAAGCTGTCTTCTTTTCTCTTGTTGAAGTAGGATTTTAATGAAAGGTCTTCAACACAATAAGCTTTTGGGCCACCTTCCAACAATATGAAAAAAATTCTACTTTGGTCTTTCATATAGTGTCCTCTTTACCCTCTGGCTACTTTCCTCCCCACTTCTCCCCTGAAAAGCTGGGTTAAATTGTGTCCTAATACTTTTGAGTGAATTTCCAAGTCACGGAAGTATGCATTCTTGCTGAAAGAATCTATTTTTTAATTTTAAATCCTTGGCTTGGCATTGCCAGATTACCATATGGAACAAGTTCTAATAACCAGCCAAGATATAAATAAATTCAGCGAGAACATTAAGAGCAAAAAAACAAAGAAATCCCTAATCTTCCAAACAGCCTGTCAGGCACCACTTTCATTCCAATGGGGAAAAGTAGCTAGGAGGAACAACTGTCTGCAATTAAAAGGACAGCTTTCAAAGTTATATATGTGAGATGGACTCTGACAGAAGATGTTTCCCCCCCATCTCTGAAATTGTGTCCTGTGCTCTCTTACTTTGGCTGTCCTACTGTTCGTAGGACCAACTGTACAAGAGTTGAAGCGGCACTTTTTGAAAATTCAGCCTACTTGCTGGGTGGTGGTGCTTGCATTTTCTGTGCACTGGACTATGATTCCTCATTTCATACATCACTGTCAAACTGCAGCGGCTCCAGAAAGCCACATCATATCGTACCTAAGCATGCCTGCATATAGTGACGAATTTTGCACTGATGTTCAAAATTTTGGGAACATGGGGTTCATAGGGTGAGACACACAGGTGTTTGTTTATTTTTGACTACCTCTACAGAGCCAAAGAGTGAATAATGCTTGATAGTACCATCCAGTGACTAGCCTGTGTTATCTGTGTGTAATATGCAAGGATTTTGTTCAAAGATAGCAGAATTAGAGCTGGAAAGCCATCTTTGATTTAAAATGAAAACTCTTCAGACTTCCGCTACATCTTGACCCAATTCTAGCTCTATTGTTTGAAGGTCTGCATGAGCTGGCTCTAGCTGTGCCACAGCAGTAACGTGGTGAAAGGCTTTTCTTGTGCTCCTCTCAGTGGAAAGCAAGGATTACCCTGAATCTTCTGAGAATCTGTATGTGTGAGAGTTACACCATCCTAAACCACCTCTGAATAATCACTATTACAAAGTGGTTAAAAAACAGTTTGTGATTAATAGTGGTAGACAAGTTGCAGGGTCAGGCTTACCTGCTCTCTACTGAGGCTGCTGCCAATGATTCTGTGGAAATGGTGAAGGCTGCCAAAAAATAACGCATGAATGAACAGTTCAGAGGCCCAGCAGTTCACAGCAAAGCATCGCTTTCTGTCCAGACGGTAGCAAGTTCAAAGTAGCCAGTTCCCATTTCCACACATCATGGCACAAGTCCCGAGGTTTTCAGCACTCTGGTGCTTCCAACAGGGTTTTTGTTAGAGTAAGTGTAATTTTCATCATTTCTGGAAAAAAAATATCTGTATTGCTGGAAAGAAATCTAGCTGAAAGCCGGGCCCTGTGCTTTTTTTTCCCCCACTAGGCTAATACAAAGCTGCTGCTGCTGCATCTTCCTCTGAGTGGCCTCAGCACAACACCCTTGGAAATAAGAATGACTCATCTTGATGGGGGTCTTCCTGTTGGGATATTGGAAATAAACACAGTTACTGCAGGGGACTTAAAGTACAGTAATTTGGATGATGAAACTTGAGGCATTGCTGGGCGAGGAGAGGCTGCAATCAGAAAGCTGTCAGAGGCAGCAGAGAAGCCCTGGGGGAAGAAACGAGCAGAGTAATAAGATATGTCCAGAATGTTTTGCCGTTAACTTAAAATATTGTGGAAATAGAATATTGGCTCTCAGTTAAATCACGCAGAGACTTGGAAAAGGACTTCGAGAAACACACAGGCATTGTGCAGGATTGCTGCAACAACTATGCCAAATGCTGCAGCTTAGCGAAGGTCCTTGACAGCCGCACAGCAGTAAGCACCCTGCATAGCTCCCTCTGCCCTGTGTCTACAATAGCCATATGCTTCAGCTGTGGTTGGGAGCAAAGGAAATAGCAGGGCTGCTCTAAACAGTCAGTCCTAACTTCTCGCATTATTAAAACCTCATCTCATCCCTTCCTTTGCCCTGGCCCTGTTGAGACAAAAGTGAACCCTTATGAATTTCCGTATGGAAATATCTTCATATATACCAGGTAACACATGTGAGGCAGATCGGTGCTCATATAATGGTCATTTATTCATTATTTAGGGGTTTTAATCAGTCCACTTAGAGCCGCTGCTCATATGAGCTACTGAACATTCAGGATCATCAGATGAAAGGCTGATACCAGGTTTTTCTTTTTCCACATATACATTTTGCTGTTGTTTCTTTTTGTTACACAGAACTATCAGTAGTTTGGGGAAACTATGACTTTACAAAGAAACATTTTTGATGACTAGAAGAGTCCGTTACGTGAAGCTTTCCTCTGCTCAGCTTGATGCCTTGTCCCGCTGGTTTGTTTTTCTTTCAGTTTTTGCAGCAACTCCTGTTGCCCACTTGCCTGCCTAACCCTTTCCACAGTCTCTGAGCTGCAGAACCGTGCCCGGGGAGGGGCAGAGCATGTATGACAGTACACATGGCAGTAGGCTGTTCTGCATCACCAGAACAAGCTCTCAAACTTGATCTTGTGGGGAAAATCTTCACAGATGATGCAAATATTCAACCGTTTTTTTTTTTCCAGGATGGGAACATAATATCCTGGAATCCTTTCTTGGCTTCTGGAGGCTGACTTCTGGATGTTGAACCATAAAAGAAATGGCACAATTCACACCCTGGTGAAATATTTTCTGTGTACATTGTAAAAGCACGCTCCCAAATCATGGCACTAGGCCTGCTGAATGCGTGCAATAGCTGGAAGATTGTTATGTAAAATCAAATTAGACTTTTTATAACAATCTTGGTCTATGACTACTGGTGTCCTTTCATAACGATGTGCTAGAAGAAACTTGGGGCAGATGTATGTCATGGGGCGTGCTGCTGTTTCCCAGCAGGATGCCTCTGTTCAGCCTGTTGTTCCATCTCTTCGTCAGGCAGTACTTTGATGAGTTGTCCAATGTCAAGGGGAGTGAAAATCTGGAAGTGAAGAGAAAATGCTTAAGCTTTGTAATTTATAAAACCAATATGCAAGTTAGTGCCGATTCTGAAACAAACTTGTGCTGTAATGCTAGGACCTCGTCTGGGGGGAAGAGGAGTGCTGTGATGCAGTAAAACCCACAAAAATCAAGCTGAATTTCCAATGTGCTGTATGGCAGGAAACAAGTGCTGCTTGTGCTGTTAATATATGCGCAACATAATGAGTATTATTAGTATCATTAATCATTTTCATTATAATTAATATAGCTACAGTATGAGCCTATTGAAAAATAAGAGTTAAATGAAGAAAAGAATAGGGTTTACACAGTCATTGTATCTTAACAAAGCTCAGTGCCATGGAATTTTACCTATCCCACAACAGAAATAACCATAATGTCAGCCAGCAAATGCAGTTACATGGTCACTGTCTGTCCTGGTTTCAGCTGGGATAGAGTTAATTTTCTTCCTAGCAGCTGCTATAGTGTAATGTTTTGGGTTCAGTATGAGAAGAATGTTGATAACACACTGATGTTTTCAGTTGTTGCCAAGGCGTGTTTAGACTAAGTCAAGGATTTTTCAGCTTCTCATGCCCAGCCAGCAAGAAGGCTGGAGGGGCACAAGAAGTTGGGAGGGGACACAGCCAGGACAGCTGACCCAAACTGGCCAAAGGGGTATTCCATACCATGTGATGTCATGCCCAGTACATAAACTGGGGGGAGTTGGCCAGAGGGGATCGCTGCTCGGGCACTAACTGGATATTGGTTGGTGACTGGTGAGCAATTGCATTGTGCATCACTTGGTTTATATATTCCAGTTCTTTTATTATTTATTATTGTCATTTTATTATTGTTAATATTGTCATTTTCTTCCTTTCTGTTCTATTAAACTGTTCTTATCTCAACGCACAAGTTTTACTTTTTTTTCCCTGATTGTCTCTCCCATCCCACTGGGTTGGGGGAGAGTGAGCAAGTGGCTGCCTGGTGCTCAGTTGCTGGCTGGGGTTAAACCATGACAGTCACAAAGTTAAATCCTGCTCTATGCTTATATACTAATCACAGAATCACAAAATGACTGAGGAAACTCAGACATAACTCATAAAAAGTTTGACAACTTGATAAGTAAAAGATATCAGTGATGCTTCATAATCCCCCAATGGTTTCTTAGATAAGATTTTATGTCTTTTTTAGCTCATGTAAATACATGAGGTTACATGTCTCAAAGATCTGTTTGCTTTGTGTCTAAAAATGGAATTCTTGCTCTTTTCTCTGTAAACGATCCTGCATCATGCTGTTATTAAATAAAAATGCACTCTACCACACAAGTTGAATGCTTATAATATGGCATTATTTGTGGAGTCTTGTTTCTTAAATACTTCGTAGGTACTGCTATTTGAAATCTACCTCACCATAATTTATGTTTTAGGCTTTCAGCATTATCTTACAGTGTGGAATTCAAATTTACATTCATCAGAAATTCTGAGGAGAAAACCTTTGTAACAATGCACTTTCATATAATGTCTCTATTGACTGTGGGGATGAATTTTTTCATGGAAAAATCTTTGAGAGCTTGTATACACAAGCTTCCTTTCTCTCTGGCATAATTAATTTTATGGCAAGAGGCGAAAGAAGCATTTCATTTAGTGTACTCAGAAATACCGCACTTTTAAGCTTTTGCATGCTAACCTTTTCCATTGCTGAAACTTGAAAAACCTGCTGAGAAAGACCAAAAGACCCCCCCCAAAACTTCAGCTTAAATATACTCCAAAGTAAATGAAAACTTGAGCAATAATGTTCCGTCCCAGTACAAAGGCAAAACTTTAGTTTAACTTCCTTTAGAGGAGTATTGAGAATTTGTTGTATTTTCAGTCACCATTTAAAGCAGGAACATCTTTGGTTGTCTTCTTCAAAGAGGACAAAAGAGAAATAATGTTGTAGTACAGGGTAAAAGATTACTTCTCTCAGGTGTAGATGCTATATAGGCCACTAAGAGAAAACACTGCACATTGAAAACGGATGGATCTGAGGAACCAAAAGGAGCACAACAGCAATGTTGTATCTCTGAGTCCCTTCCAACTCATTCATCTAGTGCAACTTTAAGACCAGCAGCAGGTTGGGTAATAGGCATTGGCAAGTGAATGGCATTTCTGTGCCTATGTCTTCCTGATTCTCTCCAACTATTGCCTCCCAGGAGGCCTAGGAGGACAACACAGGAAGGAGTTAAAATAACCAGGTTTTTATATAAAATACTCATTTCACTATCTAAAAAGAAGAAAAAAATACAAATGAGGACTTAGTTTCCTCTATTGTTATTGAAGCAGCAAGTAGCAGAGGACCTGATTTGAGATCTCTTAACTAAATCTTGAAATACCTTACCTCCAGGCACTGTGGTCTCTACCTGCCCAATCGCTTTGTTCTCATGGCATAAATCACTGAACTGAAGAAGGTGCATGGACCATTTGGGATCTCAGGCTGTGGGCCCCATTTACACACTGTGCCCATTCCATCAGTATGACACTGGACAGGCTGTAGCAGAAAGAAGTGTTTTGTTACCTGAATTCGTATGTTTTTCAGTTGTTAGCTTTTTTCCCAAATCCTAATGACAATATGTATTGTAATTATTAATGTCTTCAGAGAAAAGATCAACTGCAGGAATAGTTATTGAGTTCATGCAGTATCTAATATGTAGTCCCCAAGCACAGTTTGGGCATAACTATTATTGCTTGCCAAAATCAAAAGAGAAACAGGAAAGTCTCCAAAATAACCAAAGTGAAATTGGTAGGGATAGTAACGAGGAACAGATGCTTCTACTGCTGTTCCTATTGAAATTGGTCACAGTACTCCTGATCTATCTCTGATAGAGGAGAAATTGGCCTCTTGGCTGCTTTGTCTAGTGAACATAAAGGTGGATGTGATTTAAGTCTGTTGTGCAAATGTTGTCGCAATGGAAAATAGTAAGTTATTTTCTATACCTTGACCCTTATATAAACAAATGAAAAGAGCATTTAAATAATTTTTTTTTTGGTGTGTAAGACTTTCATGGTAACAGCTCTAAGAATAATAAAAAAGAAATACATTTCCAACAGCTTTCATATGATATCACCCCTGACTTAGGTTAGTGTCATAATGCAAACACTGAAGTGATCACTCAGATTTTTCCAGACCTATCTCTAAATCATACAGAAAAAAGGGAAGAAACTACTAAAATATTGAAATAAAAAAAGGCTGTAGTTTTAAACAAGAAGGAAAGTTATTTGCAAAAGTGTAACTTTCCACTAGAGATTTTTTAAATAAAACAAATTCATTTGAAGTTCTAAATATGTGAAGGTTTGAAGTGAAGCAGTGCCAATAGTCTCATATAGTACTCAGAAAGGTTCATTTTGAGTGAAAAAGTTTGCCCAAACTTCTTTTTAATTTTCCCTCAAACTCTTAGTGTTTCCATACCAAGCCTGATGGAAGGAGGAAGAGGGAAAAGGCAAAAACAGGACTTCTGAAAATTTCTGCCGTGTTTTTTCAAGAGTCTCTACTCTCTCCTCAGAGTGGGTGGGATTCATTTTGGCAAACTTTACTACAGCCTGGAGGTGCCTACCTCTGAGCTATTCTAGGTTCCCTGTGTGATCCGTGGAGAAAAGTAGGCTCTTTTAAGGCGTGACTCATGTAATCCATTTCAAACACCTACTCTCAGATAAGATGTCCATATAGGAGCCAAGGGTGTCTGGCTCAGATGTATATGTCTACACTTGGCCAGATGAATCTTACCCAGTATGTCTATGCTGCAGACTGCCAAGAAACAAGATAAATTTAGCTGTATAGAGCTCAGTGCTGTCAGAGCGGAGTTTTTAAAAGCTAGCTCAGCTATTTGTGACTCTACAATGTAGTTTTCTGCAAGACAGTGTTCACCTGAGATATCAGATAACTCAGGTGTTTCAGGCCCTTGTTTTCCATGGCTGCCATCCCTAACTGGGTATCGGGTAACAAAGCCATCGTGCAGTCAGGAAACTCTGGAAACCATCCCGTGTGCAGTGTGGGACTAAGGAAACCAGGTGATACCTATATATGTATGGTGAAGAAATAGCCAGTAGGAGTAACTGTCTGTAAGTAGGTATGATATGACTTCTGTACTGGTGAAACTGCTGCTGGAGTCTGAGTCCAGTTGTGGTGCTGATGTTTTAAACGCCTCTGAAATCCTTCCAGCACAGTCAGAGGTCTGGACACACTGCCTGTCAGTAACAGTGGAGAAGCTCAATCTTTTTATTTTGCCAAAGAGAAGGTTAGCACATCACTTTATCGTGGTTTAAGAGTTGCTACACAGCGACATTTCTGATATGGGATGACAATTTAATCTAGTGAATGAAAGTGCGATGCTACTCCATCTCTAAAGTAAAACCAGATTAATTCAGGCTACAAAAAGGAGCATATTTTTTACAGCAAGGCTAAATAACTGCTGGAATAACTTTATCTAGGAGTTTTATAGATTCTTCTTTTCTGTGAAAATCCTTTTTAATCTAGATACGATACAGCACAATGAACTCTTATTGCTTTAATGAAGGAATTAAACAGTGAAATGTTACGGCCTGTGAAGTGAGACTCTGAAGATATACCTTCTGGCCTAAAAAGCTGTTTAATGGGCCAAACGCAGCATCGGATCCCAACCTCTCACAGTCCTGGGAGATCTGCATTTCAGAAAGGGCTGTGCAGCCTTTCCCATTTCCAATACAATCACTGTCAATCACCTGGTCCTATCTTCCTCACATTCTGTTCCTTTAATAAGGTTTTTGATCTGAAAGTGTGCTCAGTGAACTAGCTTTCTGTGAGCTGGACTCGTTATATGGAAACATAGATAAGGGAGCTGTAGAAGCAAAGTGTGCTGGAGCTGAAGGTCGTGACTGCCAGGTATGTCACAGGGAGGTTCTACATCTTGGGCTTAGGTTTGTGGTATTTTACTTTTACTACTAATTCTCTGCTGGATTTTTTCACTGTTACGTACCAGAATACCTTGGGTAGGCCAAATATAAATCTCCCATTAATTTTGAGAGAAGATGATGAATACCTCTCTTTAACTCCAGGCAACAAATATAGGTCCCTGTGTTACCAATCTTTGCTTCTCATAGTGGAAGAAATTTGAATTCTTGCTTTGCGCCACTCTCTTGAGGATGGTCTGCTGATAGCTAAAATTATAGGATATGAATCTTTGCCAAAACTTTGTTATTAAAGGATAGGTACATCTCTCCCTGCCTCCTCTTCCCAAAGCTTACCTCTGTATCTTCAGTGCCAATGCTAATGTGAATTTGTCTCTCTTTCCCTCTCTTTCTTGCTCAGACTTTATCGAGGCTGAGTAAGATCTTGGCCACACCTGAATTTCTCATCCCATCAATATGTTTCTCCTTTGAACAATTTTGGCTTAGGCAGAACTACTGTATTTCTGTTAAAAAGCATAGAATTGCAATTCCATACGGTCCGCTTTGTTTTGTAGGTGTTCCTGTTCGGGATATGTTCTTGTCGTGGTTAAATCCCAGCCAGCAGCTCAGCCCCACGCAGCCGCTCACTCATTCCCCCCTAGTGGGATGGGGGAGAGAATCGGAAGAGTAGAAGTGAGAAAACTTGTGGGTTGAGATAAAGACAGTTTAATAGGGAAAGCAAAAGCCGTGCACGCAAGCAAAGCAAAACAGGGAATTCGTTCACCACTTCCCGTGGGCAGGCAGGTGTTCGGCCATCTCCAGGACAGCAGGGCTCCAGCACGCCGAACGGGGACTTGGGAAGACAAACGCCATCGCTCCCAACGTCCCCTCTTCCTTCTTCTTCCCCCAGCTTTATGTGCCGAGCATGACGTCCCATGGTCTGGGATATCCCTCGGGTCAGTCGGGGTCAGCTGTCCCGGCTGTGTCCCCTCCAACTCCTTGTGCCCCCCCAGCCTCCGCGCTGGTGGGGTGGGCTGAGGAGCAGAAAAGCCCTTCGCTCTGGGTAAGCACTGCTTAGCAGGAACGAAAACATCCCTGTGTTATCAACACTGTTTTCAGCACAAATCTAAAACATAGCCTCATACTAGGTACTGTGAAGAAAATTAACTTTATCCCAGCCCAAACCAGCACAGTTCTCCCTTCTCTGGTTAAAGCATGCAAGGAACACATCTGAGATGAACTGTGAAAGATTCCTATAATGTGTTCCCCTATCTTTACCAACAGGTTAAAAAGTGGAATACATCTTGGAAGACATATTGCAGTCAGAGTGCGCAGCCCCTAGAGAAACATGGAAGCACTGACTGTATGAACTAGTTTCTGAAACTGAAATTTATTTTAGAGTGGAAACATCTTTTGGTTTTTGCAGAATTGGATTTTCTACTCTGTAATTAAATAAAAACAGCTTCACAGAGAACAGAAGCAGCTTAAAGAAATGATGCATTTTATAGAAGGAAAAAACCTGTCACAGTTAAGATTTAAATTTTTTCACTGATCCCATTCATTTCTCTTTGACAGAACGGCAATATCAGTCATCCAATGCTGTAGCAGCACTCCGATCTGCACGATTGAAAGGTTTTGAAAAACATCTCATCTAGAAATCAGACCTTTTGCATAAAGGCTTTCAGATGACACTGCATCTTACAGCTATGTCTTCAGGAAGGACTGCTTCTGCACAGGAATGAAGGTACTGCTCTTCCTCTTCCTCTTCCCTTGCAGGCCCACTCAGTCTGTGTGTTCCTGGTTGTCTTGGTCTGGTCCAGTCTATCACACCTCCTGGCTGCTTGAGGGCAAGCCAAGGTTTCAGTTCACTTTCTGCCTGCTTCTACTCAGGAGCGAGGAGGCGGATAAATTCTTAACTAAGGTCCTTTTCTTACAGCTTCTGTTCCTAGGGGTCCTCTTTTTCCTTGCCAAAAGGCTTTTTGATCTACCTCTCCCAGCCAAAACATTCATGAAATGTGCATGACCCCTCACAATGCCCTTACTCCTTGCTGTCCACTTTGAAAAAGACAGCGACGCTGATAACTGAAAACTGCTGTGATGGTGCTGTGGTATGAATAACACTAGAGCTTGGGCTTTGGAGTGGTTTTCTAGTAGAGAAGGGCTTACATTTCTACACTTTGTGAGTATAATTTTGACAAACCATATAAAATAACGATGTGCAGTTGAGAATAAAATTAGGAGATGTCATGTGTTCCTTTTATAATCATATATAGGGATTTCATAGGGGATATGCATGAAGTAAGCGGATAGAGTTAAGGCGTCAACTGTCATAAGAAAGTAGTTAAACTTCCCAGAGTCTGCAGGTTTTAAACTCTTGAATTAAACATATACTGTACATTTTACACTGTGCTAAAAAAAGTGTAATGGCTACACATTAGCTTTGGAGAGTGATGCAAATTGCACCATTAAATGGCATCTTTGCATTTAGATTTGTAACTGTTCTATCAAAACATAACTGCATTTTTACTCCTGCTTGCTTTATAGAACCAGTTCAAATTTAGGAGAGGAACTTAGCTTGTCTGTTTAGCTTGCATATTATTAACAAACATTGCTACTAACATGGGAGCCATCTACCCTAAGTTTGATGTCTAAGCCTAAGTAAGTCAGTCGCCCTCCATTTGTAGGCTATGAAGTGAATAGACAACTCCAGAATGTGCTGCCTCTCAAGCTAAGTCAGCTCAGATAAGGGAGATTAATTGCTCTTTACAGGTGCTTTTTTCGATTACCAGGAAAAGGACTAGCCTAGGCTTAGATCTTTCTTTGTTTCTTTATTTGTCTTTGTTAGGCACCTCAAGTAAAGAGGATAAACCCATATTTTGTCATGAATCAATGGAACAGCTTTCAGGTCATGTTAATTTTTATAAGAAAAGGTTAATTTGTATCATTGCAGCTCTTTGCGGTAATATACTTGTTTTGCAAAAGAAGTTCAGGGAAGGGAAAGAAAAGGAGCAAAATCTTGAAGTGACCTAATGTCGTGTTTCCCAGTTTGGATATCCCTCACACTAGCAGTAGCAGCCCTTTAGATACAGAAGAGGGTCCAGCGGTGGGTCATCAAGATGCTCAGGGGCCAAAAGCACCTGAACTACAGCGAGAGGCTGAGGGAATCAGTGAAGAAGTCGAAGGGCAGGTATAGTATATAGTAGTGTATAGCTACTTAAAGAACAGTTATAGAGACGGCAGAGCCAAAGTCTTCTTGGTCTAGGCAAATAATATGGCAAGTGATGAGTGGCCACACTGGGGCTTGGAGGGCTCAGACTGGATGTGAGGTGAAGCCATGTCACTGGGAGGGTGGTGCAGCACTGGGACAGGTTTCCCAGAGCAGTGGTGCACTCTCTGCCCTTCAGGGTGTTCAAGACTGAGCTAGGCAAAGCCTCGGCAGAGCTGATCTGGTGCTGGTAGCACTCCTGCTTTGGGCAGGAGGCTGGTCTGGGCGACCACCAGAGTTGCCTTCCAACCAGCATCCCTGTGACTTTCTTCTCTTTACTCTAAGGAAACCAATCTCTTCCTATGCAGCTCTATCCTCAAAATCTGGAGCCTGACCCTGGTCTCCTGTTCCCAACCCTGCTGCGCTTCTAACCCTGTGAACTGCAGGCAGGTGGCTGCAGCAGGTCCTGCCGAAGCATCTATGCAATATGGGGGTACGCTGCGGCTGTTCCCAGCTCACAGCCCACTTACAAATTGCTCCTAATATCAGTATGCCATTGCACTTAGGGCACTGCCCTGTGACACCTGGGTTCAAATCCCTGCTATTCTCAATACCAATGAGGTGCCTGCCATTAGATTTCCCATATGTAATGTGGGTGTGTTTTGTTGATTGGCCTACTGTCTTTTGTGCGGAAAAATCAAACCCAAACAGTCCTTGAAGACCTTCTGAGGGTCTCAGTTTTCCCCAGCTGGGAAGCTGGTTTGTAGGATGGGGACAGCTAATGCTTTCTTAGCTCTAGATGCAAACTGTGATTACAGAATCTTAATTTCCTGTTGGAATACTGGAACTAGACAGTACCCCTTTTTAAAAAAATAAGCTGCTTTGCAAGCCTGGTCATTTTGAAACAGTAACTACTTATAAACTTGGAGAATTTTGAGGGAAAATTAGTGAAAGTTGAGAAATATGGAACTAGAAAGTGCTATTTTAGCATTGCTCTTCAGCATGAAAGGGCACCTTAAAATTTTCCACAGCTTGCATTAAGTCATCTTGATATTTTCTTCTGTCTCATTAATCCCAACCTATCTTAGATGATATAAACAAATGCCACTTCTTTTGAATGTTATCACTTTAATCCCTCTTCACCTTGAGTTCACTCCAGGAAATGATATTTTTTCCTATTGAAAAGATTGTAAAATGAGCAGAGCTTTTTGATAGTAGAATCAAATTATTTATTTATTTTGTTATATTAGTGGTATCATTTCTCTTGATTTCCAGGCTAAGCATAGTACAACGTGTATTTTTAAATACCAATTTATTACAGCTTGAAGGATTGGATAACTTTACTGAAAGAACTCTTGAGTCTTTTTCTTCAACAGTCCATCAGCCTTGTAGACTGTTCTGGTTCTTTGCCCTCAGAGAAGTTATTTTATATTTGGTTGATTTTAAACTGCATTTTTTATTTTATTAATCTATCCAGTCACCATAGAACTTGCAGATCCCTAGCATTGTGCTGTGGTACTGAACATTATGCTTTGTTTCCAGCAAATAAAACCAGTAAAAATTTATGTACGTTAAAGGCAGATAGGAATCTTGCATTGTCTGTGTGCGCTTAAAACACAAGAATACTGAAAGTTTTTCTCTTCAATTCCTTTTTCTGAGCTTCATCAATGCAGTCTCACAATAATCTGTCTCTGTCACACATACTTTGTTATTTCACTTTGTAACGATCCCCCTTGTATGGGATCATTCAGGCTTCAGGAAGAGACAAAAAGACGAAGAGGTGGGACTTTTTCTCCTTTTGAGATGCCTGGAAGGATGTATTAGAGGATGGTAAAGGGAACCAGAGCCCTCCCTGGATGACACCAGGCTGGGGGAGTGGTTGACAGGCTGGAGGACAGGGCTTCTGCTCAGAGGCACCCCAGCAGGCTGGCCAAAATGGCAAAGTCCAGCACCCGGGACGGGATCACCCCATACGGCAGTACAGGCTGGGGCAGCTTTTCAGAAGGGGAGCGTGGGTCCTCATGGGCAGCACAGCAGTGTCCCTGGTGGCCATGGAGGCCACCACAAACTGGGAGTTATTAGGGTATTAGTACAAGGCTCATGAGGCTTCATTTGGAGTCCTGTGACCGTGGGTGCTCAAAACCACCTCATACCAGGAGGTGTGTTCCAGGCAGCTCTATAAACTCCACACCCTAATGCAGCAGCATAGATATGAGCAATACCTGTTATGTGTGCAGAACGGCACCTGATGGGGCATGCTCATAAACCACAGGAATCCTTAGCGGTCATTATAGAAGAATAACAGAGCAGGCAAGACAGCAAGCTATGAAAGTTGAGTAGAGAGGGTAAGTTCTAGTTGTTTTGGTGCCTGAAGCAGATTTTCATGAGCAGCCTGACTCCTACAGCTCACAGATGTAAGGGGTGATGCAGTCAGGAGGTTTCTTTTAAAAGGGAAGGGAATACTGGAGCCGTGAAGTGCTAGCAGGCAGTTGAGATCTGGGGTTCAGATCAGTCTGATTTCCCCCAGAGGTCTTGATTTTTCTCCATAAACTACAGATGGTGTGTAGGACAACAGCTTCTAAATGGGGTGTCACATCTATGTTTAAAAAGCTAGGCAAGATGAATCTGGGTCAGTTCGGGGCTGAGTTTTGTCAGTAATATTGCAATCAGGATTAAAGCTCCAGAGAGTTTACATTTGCGTTTCACTCTGTTCTCAACTGCACCCTTTTGGCACAGCCTGGATTTAAATCTGACTCACCACTACACTTTTAAATGTCAGTCCCCAACTTGTTAAATCACATCCCTAACTCTTAAGCAAGGAAACAATTTTATTTTAAATAATTAAGCTTCAAATTTAGTCTTTCTCTCCTTTTAAACCAGAATGTGGCAGTTGGAGAAAGACTAGGTTTGTACCAGTTGGTCGTGGCAAGTGCGTAGTCCATATCTGCTGAAGAGGACATCAGTAGCAGCAGCAAGGGTTATTAATCGAACACGCAAGATGAGGCCAGATTTGCCTATGAAAATAAGCTGAGGATGTGAGGACAGCTACCTCAGCTATCAGCTACACCAGAGGTTTGCGATAGCTGTTGGAGAGCCGTATCCTCACCTGTCTGGCACACTCCGACAGACAGAGCTGCAGTGAGGTCCTGTCTTGCTTGTCACTTGCTGCTGCTTTTTACTTTCTTCTGGGGTCATCTGTCCTGTCTCCCATGATGTGGGCAGCCAGCTAGTGCCAGGGCCACATGAGTGGTGGAAGGTTATCTTTCTGAAGGGCTCATATCTGCCGACACTGAGCTGCTGCTCTGCCGGCAGATCACGGGAGATTTGGCACCTCGAGCTCTTCCAAGTGCATTTGGGCTGTGGCTGAGCTGCCTGCTGTCCTCGACACTGTCTGGGAGGGTGTTTGGCCCAACAGATCTTACATTCTGTCAGCATGGAGGAGCCATGTTTTTGGTGCACTAGGCGTTGTAATCTCTACTGCAGCCAAAATGTGGCCGTAGGCAGAGCTAAACAAAGGCAGACCAGCACCCCAGATGTGTCCTGACTGGGCTGTCCCGTTCCTCCCAGCCTGTGTAACAGAGCTGGCCTTTCCTCCCCCATGTCTCTTTTAGGGTCAGCAGGGTTCAGATTTAAAAGAAATGGAGCAGCACCCCAGGGTGGTTGTTTTTAGCTGTAGCCAGACTTGGGCAGGCACTGGCTGGACTGCAAGTTCTCATGATCCTCACTGAAGTCTTTCAGAATTAGTCGGTTTTGTGTTTTTCTACCCCCTGCAGTTCTGATGCCTGGTGTGTTGTGAGTGTCTAAGAATCCTAGCCTTCATTGGAAAATGATTAACTGCTACTGAACTGTGATGAAACTCTTGAAACCATGACCCAGCTACATGTGTAATCTGCCAAACTGGAAGATGATGACAGATCATTCATAAAATGTGTTCTGTTTCTCTCAATATTTTAAAATAAAATGCAGATTATTCTGCATCGAGCATCTGAGACAAGAAAACTTATTAAGTGCTGAAACACGTGTTGTTATTCTCAAAGCAACAAGTCTGTCCAGATCCTCTGCCTTAGAGTGCAAAGGATTGTACTAGGCATATGTACCAAGGGAAGGCTAGCCTTTTCTTGAACTGTTGTACGGGTTAGAATCAATCACACAGGAAAACATGTCACAGTGTCTCTGTGACCCCCTGCTCCTCCATGCTGAGGACTGTGGCACAACCGGTAGAAGCAGAGTCGACAGGGATGGTGGCATAACACACACGTGTGTGCTAGAGAGACTCACAACAGAGCACACCCCATGGGAATGGGGATCTGCAGGGAGCCCAGCCTTGGGAGGGCTAGGAGTTGCACGTGTTGTACTTGGGGCATACTGGCAAGAATGTTTTCTGAACAGATAAGGGTGGAAAGCAGAGCTAGTTCCCGGTGTGGAGGCGCTTTTCTCCATCTTTTCCCACAATGTTTTTACCATTAAGAGTGTCCACCTGATGAAGAGGGGCAGGGAACTCTGAGGGCTGCCCAGGTTGGAAGGACTTCCTCTGGTCCCACCCGAGTGTCTCACTTGTACATTGAGGCTAGTGTCGTCTGTCCAGCATTTTGGGGTTGTACATGGCATATACAGAGAATTTGGGTGAGGTCTAAGTGAGGGTGACAGTGGGTGCTGTATAGTTGGCCACACAGTGGCCGGTCCCGACTCAGTGCCCGAGGGTGTGCAGTGTGGACTTGGACAAGGTGCTCCTGCCTGCGACCCTCCGCAGGGAAGCCGTGGGCTCCTGCACTCCTGGCCAAGGAGCAGCATCGACCGACGCGGGGCTTGGTGTGGCACAGCAGTGGGTTTAGGTAGCTTTTGCGAGACCTGATTAAGAGTACGACTTTCAACATCCTGTAGGACTACAACCTGGAGAACCGAAAACACCTGTCAAACTCCATTTTGTATTACATATTCATAACTTGTTAGAGCAGGTCCCGCTCTGTCACAGTAATGACCTTTGTGTGTTATACATCTATTGTTCTTTGCTTCACAAAGTCAGTACTGCCAGCTGCTATAGTCCCTAACGCAACTGTAGCTGTAGGAGGTTTTGTTTTAGCCCCCAAGGTAAAGGAAGACCTGACTGTTAAGCATAAATGGATGTGTGTTTATTGCTGGCCTTGCTGCATAGTCTGAGTAGCCATGGAATAGCACTGTAGGATGTTGTTCTGCCAGGAGGGGTTGCCACAAAGGTTATGTTTTTCCAAGAAGTGGAAGACAGTTGAACACACTTCTGTTGACTGAGGAAAGCCTTGTGCAAATGTCTCCCACATTTTAGCAAAATTTACAGCCTCTAAAATAGCTAGCTTTCTGGAGCCTCAGAGGCTTAGGGTGGTAAAGTCATTGGAACAACTGCTAATGAGTTAATTACAGTGGATTCATTAGTTAAAATTGCTGCCAGAGACTTGAATGTTGCAGATAACTCTGTCTGCTGGCAAGTGGCTTCTGCTGCTGGGCAGACCTTTGCCTGATTTGTGACTCTTCCAAAATCAAATGGAGTTCTTGCCCGATTATCCCAAAATTCAGTTGCGGTTTTATCTTATTTATGAAAATTAACTTTTGGTTCTGAAGAGACTTCATATGTGCTGCAAGTGTGCTGTGAACCACTGTCACAAACAGCTATTCTTGATTCTTGTCTGAAAGGTGCTTCCTGCATGGTAGCTCTTCCTCTGAACTATAGACAGCTATCCACCACCCATGAAATCTGAGGCATTGAGAGGCTTCCAAAGAAAAATGAAGCTAATCCATATCCTCTGAGGGGCATTTTGTGCGAAATAACAAGGATTTTGCCACAGAACAAAAATTTGTTGTGTAAATAGGTAGTTGAACTCCTTCCTCGTGGGCACCTAGTTGGTACTTAAAGTGGATATTTAGAAGTGACCTTCCTTGGCTTTTTATAGAAAGTTAGAGATTGTCCAGAAAATGTAAGCATTTAGTCTGGTCCCTTTCTTATAAATAGCAAATATACAATCAAACCTCCTAAAACCACCAAAAGCAATTCAGAGACCAGGTTTCAACCTTACCTCAAATATTTTTCCCCAGCAAAAATTGCAGCTGTGGGTATTCAGTCCTTTGGAGGGATCCTCAGGTTTCCCAGACTCCTCCAGTAAGGCCTCTAGCTCTTGTGCCAGGTTTTGTTTAAATACTTTTGATTAACTTTTTGATTAAGCTCAATGAATATCTTCTTTCCACCTTGGCTGAGCAAGAATAACATTTCAATTTCTCTCCTGTCCAGATAGGTGTACCCTTGACCTGAGGGTTTAATCGTTATTCAGGGTCTTACAAGCTTTTTCATTAGGAGAAGAAATTGATACAGAGTCTGCTTTTTCTTCACTACAAATCTGTTATTTCAAACACCTACAAAATCCCATTTCTCTGAACAGAGTAGGAGTCTAGTTTTGCTCATAGTTCCACACCTCTTTCCAGCCTGCACTACATCTGTAAAAGTTTCTCTCATCTTGTACTTAAGATCTCACTAATTACATTTCCCCTGCAGACATTTTGATGGGCTTTCGTTGCCTCTCTCCCATGTGCGTGCACAGGTATGTCTGCAGTGAGCACTACTGAGTTGCTTATAGCATTCAATCCCTGAGCAAACCTGTCTGTCCCGTCTTCCTTCCAGCAGCTTCAGTTAGCTGTGTCTCACTATAAGTCTATAATTCATATGCTGAGCTGTTAAAATTCTTCTTGACTTTGACACTTTGCTGCTGCTTAGAGAAATACTTCAGGTAATGGTGAATCAGGGAGAAGTAAGTACTTGTCTTCAGAAGGCATTGAATTGTCCCAGTCCCAATGAATCATGGTTTCCTTGTGTGTTTAATTATGCTTCTACAATAGCCATTTTATTGTGGTTTCTGCAGCAGGCTTCAGAAAGCCATGTGATACTTGTTTGAGGTGCTTGAAGTGCTTCAATCCCAAAGCTAAACTAAAAAGACTGGTAAAGTTAAACTAAATAGATTTGTGAAATTGTTCTATACATTGCTTGTCTCTTAAACATGCAAAAAAAAAAAAAGATCAACATTTAAGAGCAATAGTCTCTGTACAGTGAGAATGGCTCGAGAATGGCTTCCACACATGGCTTCCATCTGAATAGTTTGCTTATATAAAAGTTTGTTAGTCTTATCTGAGAATGACAAAAGATTAGGTATAGGAATAAAAGAAAGCCCTCAGCATAGTGCCCCAGAATATTTGAAAAAGCTCTCCTCCCCCAACCATCTTTCTGATGCTGCCTTCACACTCCTAACTGGGTGGCTGAGTAGTTTCCAACTTCTAGAAATGCTGGCCATTAAGGAGGAAAAACTTTCTCCCTCTCCTACATACTATATTTTTGTACATGGATATTGTTGTGGTGAGTAGTGACCAAAAGTGATGAGACAAACCTCATCCTGAAGATAAAGACAACCATAGACAGCCCAGTATGAAGTTTCTCCTCCAGACTGTTCATGTGTTGTTTCCCATTTAAGAACAGTTTTTCCTACTAGAGGCCTTCCTGAACTTAATCAAGTTTTCATCAAGGAACGACAAATTTTTCATTCTCTTTTGGCACATGGGACCTGATGGGTTGCGCCCATGAGTGCTGAGGGAGCTGGCTGATGTCATTGTGAGGCTGCTCTTGGTTGTCTTTGAAAGGTCATGGCAAGCAGGGGAGGTTCCTGAGGACTGGAAGAAAGCAAATGCCACCCTATTTTCAAGAAAGAAAGTCCAAGAACTTCAGCCTGGTCACCATCATCTTGATGGTGGGGAAGGTGATGGAACAAATAAACCTGGAAACTATTTCCAAACATGTTAAGGACAAGGTGACTGGGAGTAGTCAGCATGGATTTATAAGATTTACGAATCCATGGGACATCATTCCTGACCCATCTGATAGGCATCTATGATGAAATGGCTGGCTTGGTGGATGAGTGGAGAGCAGCAGATAAAGTTTATCTTGACCTGAGCGAGGCTTTTGACACTTTCTCCTGTAACATCTTCATAGACAAAACTGGCTTGAAATACGGACTACATAAACGGACAGCGAGGTGGAATAAAAACTGGCTGAACTGCCAGATTTGAAGGGTTGTGGTCAGTGGCATGAGGTCCAGCTGGAGGCCGATCACTAGTGGTATGACCCAAGGGTCGGTATTGTTTAACGTCCTCATTAACGACCTGGAGGATGGGACAGAGTGCACCCTCAACAAGTTTCCGGATGACACAATATGGAGTGGAGTGGCTGATAACACCAGATGGGTGTACCACCATTTAGGGGGACCTTGACAGGCTGGAGAAATGGGCCTAGAAGAATCTCCTGAAATTCAGCAAAGGTAAATGCTAAGTCCTGCACCTGAGGAGGAATAACCTCTTGCACCAGTACAGGCTGGGGCAGACCAACTGGAAAGCAGCTGTGCAGAAAAACCTGGGCTTCTGGTGAACACAAACTTGAACGTGAGTGAGCAATGAATCCTTGCAGCAAAGGTGGCCAACAGCGGCCTGGTCTGTGGCAGGCGGGGTGTCACCAGATGGAGGGAGGTGATCCTTCCCCTCCACTTAGCACTGGTGAGACACATCAGGAGTGCTGGGTCCAGTGGAGGGCTGCCCAGCACAAGAGAGACATGAATGTACTGGAGCAAGTCCAGTGAAGGGCCACAAAGAAGATTAAGGGACTGGAGTATTTGTCATATGAGAAGAGGTTGAGAGAGTTGGGACTGTTCAGCCTGGAGGAGACTCAGGGGGATCTTACCCAGTTGCATAAATACCTGATTGGGTTGGGATGGAGGGAAGTAAAGACGATAGAGCCAGACTGTAGTGCCCAGTGACGGGGCAAGAGGCAGTGGGCACAATTTGAAATACAGGAAATTGCACTTAAATATTTACTCTAAGGCTGATCAAACACTGGCACAGGTTGCCCAGAGAGGTTGTGGAGTCTCCATCCTTGGAGATACTCAAAATGCGACTGGACATGGCCCTGGGCAGTCTGCTCTCACTGACCCTGCTCTGAGCAGGGGGCTGGACTAGATGATCTCCCGAGCTGCCTTCCTGCCTCAGCTGGTATGTGATTCTGTGATAAAATAGCAAGTTCTGTTCTGTTTTGTTTTGTTTCTTTTGCAAAAATGACGCTGCAACCCAAGCATATATACCAGTGAGGGTTCATCTGTGGCTGATGTTTTTGACATTTTGTAGTTCAGTCCAGCAGCTGCAATATCCACAGTCATGTTGAACTGACAAGATTGAAAGGTATCTGCTTACTGAAAAGGTCATCTTTGGTATCTTTTCACTTGTGCCATAACAATGAAGCCAATCCCTAAATAGGATGTCTTAGCTTCAACTTCGTGTATGTATTTGTGTTTTTTTTCCTCCTTTGCCTGTCTGTGTGTTCTTCTGTC
This sequence comes from Aquila chrysaetos chrysaetos, assembly GCF_900496995.4. Classification (NCBI taxonomy): domain Eukaryota; kingdom Metazoa; phylum Chordata; class Aves; order Accipitriformes; family Accipitridae; genus Aquila; species Aquila chrysaetos. Next base: position 45,352,260 of record NC_044010.1, read on the forward strand.
AAAAGCCAGTTCGTGAACTCAAGAGAAATGTATACCATTGGCTTGGCTGAACTGTTCAGATTTATCGTTTTGGAAGAACAGTGGGGCTGTCTGCCACCGTCCCATTACCAATGCATTAGGATGTCCTGGCAATAATAAAGCAAAATCCATTTGCACATTTGCTAATAGTTCTTCCACAGCCACTGCTGCTATTTTCTTGATAAACCCCAATAAATTAGCAGGATGGCAACTATTATGCCATTTACTTGCAGTTGATCAGTAGTGCTCTTACACAATGCTTCGGTGGAAGCAGCAAGGAAGCGGTATGTTGTTTATCATAGGAACCACCATCCCCGACGTTACATTGCCGTAGCTGTGGCTGCCTCTCCGCAGTCAGCTCAGTCCCAGAGTTGCGCTCACTGCTGATTCAACTCCACTATCATCACAAATATTATTTTTTGTGATAATCTTATGAGGCGGTGTCTGTAGCAGGGGCTATAAAGTGTTAAGATAGGAAAGAGGAAGATGATTTATTGGCTTGAGCCGAGGGCTGTACGACGGGACTGCAAAGCAAGCCCGTGCTGGTCCAGCTTGGCTTCCTACTAGGGCTGGCTGGCACCTCTCTGTGTCAGGTTTGTAATGTCAGCTCAAGCCCTGGGGCTTGCTCCCCTGGGCGGGATGCCAGTGGAGCACAGCTGTGGGCTACGGGCCTCCAGTCTCCAGTCTTCCCTTGCCAGAATCCACCTTCCTGGAAGGAAAGATGGGAGCGTAGCAGCCCAAGGTGTCACGGTCTTCTCCAGAGCATCTTGCACACCTTCCAGCTGATGCATAGCTCATATGGTTGGTGGCTTCATGCACCTGACACAGTAAATACGCTGCACCTGAGGGCAGCGAGCGGGAGCTGCCTGGCACAGACTGTACAGCTTTCATCGCAAGGGTGCAGCTCCGTACTTTGCACCCTATAGCAGGGAGAGGGCTTAACATTTTCAGTTGGGCCCACGTGTCTTTGCACACTTCAAAGTGTGCAGTCTTCTAGTCCTAGCTGATAATTTTGAAGCATTTCAAGCCTTCCCCTGGGAAAGGCTGCATGCCTACTGCTCCCTGCAGAACCTATAGGGCCAGAGGGACGCAGCACTTATGGAAGTTGGACTGCATGGGAACGGTTGGCCTTCGACTTCCATCAGCCCATTTTGGCAGATGCTGCAGTGATCACTGTGAACATAAAAGACTAGCACAATGCTGTATAAGAAGATTTTCAAAGGTGAAAATGCTGCCAGTGGAAATAAAGTGAACTTCAGCTATGTAGAACCGAGTCTGCAACATGGGATTTTTCTCACAGAGAATTATTTTTTTCCCTCAGTCTGATAGTCTGAAATGTTCCAGATTTCATTTCAGGGAAACATTCATTAAGCAGTCGTAGCCAGATATCTGTTAGGTGGTTGGTGAAACAAAGTTTATTAACTGATCCATATCCAGAAAAGTTATTGAAATCCAAGAATTTTATGTAATATTGTATTGCTCAGATACCAGATATTGCTAGGCCCAAGTATTTTAATACAGGACAGGTCCCCAGAAATCATGGTTATTCTTTTAAGTGGAAATTGCCATAAGCATGTTCAGCAGCAGCTATGAAAATAATGTGAAAATAGAAATATGTGATTTTTGGTTAGAAAAAAAAGTTAATCCATCTTCTGTCATCTCAGGAATTAGATATTTCCCAAAATGTTTTTTTTGGCCATTTTGCATCTTCTTATGCTTGCTTCCTATTATATGATGAATTATTAGCTTAAGGATTTAAGAAGAAACTGGTAGTATCACCTGTGCTGCTGCTGGAAATCAAATGTTCAAAAGTAACAGCCAACAACCCCACTGAAGTGCAGGAGGACAAGGAAATTTGCTGAAATATTGCTTTGCACCTTTTGTGACCACCAACTCCTGTACAAAGCTGAGTACTGAGTATTAGTCATCCTTTGTGAAAGGCACTTAAAAGAAATTGCGGGAAGTGCAGATTCAAGCATCAATATTTACAATTTAAAAACCTGCTAGTAAAGTGAATAAGAATGTATATCTCTACTGGATCAGAGCCTTGACTTGCAGATGGGTCCATTCAGCTGCTCGCATGAATCCAGCAATGGATCTCAGTTTAAGAATTTCTTATGAAGCCTCCATTAGACCTAAGAAGGGCTTTGAAAACTTATTTTTAGACAGTGAAGGACAGAAGGGATCAGCAGAATGATGGGAGTCTGACCTCCTGCATAATCCTGCACCTCCTCCACAGCAGGACATGAGCTGCTTTTTGTAATGAGATGAAGTGAAGCCAAAATTTGGAGCACTGGTTGCTGCGTCTGTTTGAGTTGCCGTGTTGTGCATATGTCTCCCTGGATTTGGAAAATGATCCTGCAAAACTCAGGAGTAGCTAGACACATTAAATTTCTCTCCTAGGACAGTATAATAAACATTTCTAAGCCTGAGACACATCGTGTGACACAGGGGAAAACCCACATTTAGATTTAGTGCAGAAGTTACCGCTGGGTCTCAGAACAGTTGTGGTGGGTGAGGGAGGATCTGTGGCTGGGGACTGGACAAATGCAGCCGGCACTGAGAAGCCTATAGTCTAAAGGCAGGCAGAGGCACAACGTTGAGATACACAAACTAACTTTAGAATAGCTGGATCAGACACTGGGAGTAATAGAAATACTGCTGGAGCACTGAACTGAGCAGCTGCTATTTTATATTACTGCTAAATGTGAAAGAGCACTAAAATATTGCAGGAGTTGGTATAGAGACAGAGATCTATATATACAGCATCTTGTTAAGTAAAGGGTGAAAACAGAAAGTAAAATGATTTCCCCTTTTGCCATAGCTTAGTCACAAACCTGCGCTTAAGGAAGTGTCCTTAATGAGACATCAGCTTCCAGAAGGACCTGGACTGCAGCCAACTGCCAGAGAGAGATCACGGGAAGATTTGGAGATCATTCTAGAGGGAGCGACTGGAATTTGCTGAGGAAAGGAAATCAGTCCCGACTGGCACTTATGGGGACGTGAACAGAGCTCCTGTATGGGAACACCATTAAGGATCCAAAACACCAGACTGAAAGACATCAGAGGCAGCTAACTTACCATCTCTAGAAAGGAAGGTAGTTCATAAAAGTTACATACATGTACACATATCTGGTGTGAAACAACAGTGACAGTTTTCTAAGTGCATTGTGTTAAGAGGAGACCCCACAACTGGGGCTATCAACAAAGGTGGACATGCCTAAAGGAGAAATTCATTGTGTCCCTTCCAGATTTCAGGGTGATGGAGCTTAGGTTAGCCCCTGGCAGCAACATGGACTGGTGGACATACGGATGGGTTCAGAGGGAGAAAAGAGGGAGCCTGCTGCTCCCTGATGCTGCCACAGATCACAGGAGTGGGTGTAGCTGCAGCAGCGGAGGCAGAGTCATGCTTGGCAGCTTCTCTCTCCTGAGGTGTCAGGGAAGAGCCTGTGCTTCCAGACATGCTGAGAAAAGGACAGAATCTACAGGAAATTGGTTAAATGCTTCTGTAGTCTATTCCTCAGCAAATTAAAAAAATTGACTTCTTGCTTCCATAGATTTTACAAGTTCATTATTTTGTAGCTCATTCATGTTAACTGTATGTCTTATTGTTGTGGAGTGAATAGATCTAATGGGGACAGTTTTCTTACTACCATACATTAGACAGCTGTAGAAGGAAGGAGAAAAGCAACATATGAAAGAATTATAATGAACCAATTCAGGCAAACTTTGTTTTTTGCACTAAAACTGAAGCGAGTTCTGTGTCTCAGTGTCGCGGATGGAGTGACGCACTTCACTTGTAAGAGAGAGGTAGCAGTATGCTTATTGATGTAAAACAGCGATTTAACAAAGTTTGATAGTAAATGTGACAGTGGTTTAACAAGATTTGATGGCAAGGTTCACTTGATATTTACTGCCTAGAGGACAGGTCAGACAAAACTGTCAGGGAGACCCTCCTGTTGAGTCACAAGGTTCAGAAAAGACCCCCTTGAGTTCTACACTCCTTCTCAGAGAGGAATCTACATGCGGCTGGATCCAGACTTAGTCCAAGACTTGGTTAATGGTTTATGTGTAAAGGATTATATGTGCGCAATCAATCCTTTATATCACTTAGCTAAGATTTCAAAGTTTAGCATGCTCTTAATCACTTACCAAGAATCTGCTGTGGCAAGGAATCTCTCCACCTTGAGGAGTCACCTTGAGAAGCGTCCCTACTCAAGGGGAGATCCTGGCGTGTAGCCCGCTGCCATGCAGGACAGCTCAACGGGCCCTGGGCTGTCCACTATTTATGGAGTAAGATAATTGACTCAAAGTCATATTTGCATACTGACTACAGATATTATTTTCTTCCAAATTTGGTTAGAGTCATTGACCAGCGCTGTGGTTAGGTGGGTGCATTGTTCAAATTAGCCCTTGGCTAGTGTATTGTTTTCTATGTTCCCCGAATCCACTTTGAGATGGATGCAGCCATCACAACCAGACACATCCATTACAATCACCACTGGTGGTTATCGCTTGATCAGGATTACATGAAATACAGATCCAGTGGAGGTGGGGAGCACACTGCCACACTCAGTCTGCTCTATTAAAAGCATTCTCAAAGCCTCACTTACGCACCTAAGCTGAAAATCAGCATTTGACTTCAGATTTCTTGAGAGGCCAGTTTCCTTCAATGCTATGGGGAGATAAAGGATCTGCTTGACTCCCGTGCTGCTTTCACCCATGACTGTGTTTCTTTGCTTCTTCACTCTGTGATTGATTGCTTCTTCAACGTGTCCTTCAGAGGAATTCTTTCCCCTTCCCTTTCTCCATTCGTTCCCTCCCTGCTAAGTGTCCAAGAGATGTCCTGGAACTTCCTTCTCTATCCCTTTGTTTTTCCATTCTCAATGAACTAATTCCTAAGATGATAATTTAACAATGATCCTTACCCCGAAAACTTGTAAATATCTCTCTCTACTGCAGTCTTGTCTCCTTCTTTCCAAGCTTTTTGCATCATCTCTGATTCTCATCAGTGGCTGTCAAGTTCAAGACAGTTCACTTGTCTCTCTACAAGCTTTTCTACTGCTTTTTTAAATGATCGTTGTGAACACCACCACCATACCACCTGCATTAATCAAAGTGAAAAACTGATCCAGAGCCTCTTCCCATCCCTCTTAAATTTGTATGCAAGACTGCCAACGAAAAGCCATCATGAAGCTGACCTCCCTATATCAGACCTAGAGTTTGTTACATCTCTCTCCATTTTCACAGCTTGCATCTTAAATTCTTTCAAAGCAACAGGCAAATTTGGAATGATCATAGCTTTAATAGTCAGTGTTCTTCCAAGCTCAATTTGCAGGCAGAATGAATTTATAGTACTGGAGGAGAACCTAGTAAATATTCTGTAGCAACTTTTTTTTAAGATTAATGAAGTCTCCACAGTTTTACACCTTTGCTATTAAAACTGTGCTAGTAATTAAGGAATAGTGGCTGTTTGTTTGTGCAAATTATTTAAGTAACTGAGTTAGCAAACTGGGGTTACTCTACAGTTACTGAGGTTAAAATTGCTGGTTCCTGGATACAGTGTTTAATCCTATGAGTAGTCATTTTGAGTTCATTATTGCCTGTACTAGTCCCTTAAGGTAGCTTTGATGCACATATTTTGTCTTGAAATTACATGCCCTTAACTCACAAAGATACTATTCTAAGTGATGAGAAGTGTTGAGATATTTGTGTAACTTTCGGTTAGGTTTTGAATTACGGCAATACATGAACAGGGAGATTTTTTGTTGGCTAAACTGTCATTGAAAACACACTTGTGCCATCAATGTGATGCTTAAGAAGACATTATACTGTTGACCTGATGTCAGCTCTTGTGCATTGAGGCATTTTTTTTTTTGATGGGAGTCTTGAGAGGATGGAATATAAATCCATTTTAAAGATGAAATTGCTAGTTCAGCTACGGCCTTCAACAGTGATTTCCTGTACTTGGACTGCTTTTAGAATCTTCTTGCTATTTCAAATAATCTAAATTTGAATCCGCTCAATGGCTTTTTTAAAGAGCAAATGAAGAGCCAAGTCAGAGAGGAGAGACTTAAACAAGGAAGTCGTGTCAGTCGCCCAGGTTGTAAAGGATTTTCCACAGAACCAACTGCAATATATACAGCAACACAGACAGCGAGGAAAGCCTCCCTTGCCTCTGGGATGACAGTGTCAGAGCCTGGAGCGTGATCCCACACCCCTCCCAGGGGTTTGGCCCTCTGCACTCAAGACCAGGTCTCTGGTCAAAAAGAGATATTTGAGAAGCCTTGGCTGGCCTTGGGGCTCTTTGAGCAAAAGCTGGAAGAAGGTTCTGCAGAGGCTTCCCACTGCTGCTTGGGAATGAGATTGGATCCCTCCTGAGACACACCGCAGTAGTGTCGCAGGTGTGCTTGTGTCTGGCCACACACTAGATCCTGGCCCTGACTTGTGAACTGATTTCTTGACCTCAGGCTTGATGTCTCATTACAGACTTGCCTGGTGGTCTGGGATCTCACCTCACACAGTATGGTGAGACGGGGCTTTTGCTGGTAATACCATTGCCTTTGCTGGCCTTGTTACCATGCTTGGCTCCCAACTCCCTTTTCTCCGTGGAGCAGCTCACTCTTGCTGCTTCCTGACATGCAGGACCAGAGAGCACCATAGCATATCCAGATAGGACACAATTATGGAAACGCTTTCCTCCAAAACCCCATGAATGAGACTGACAGATACCAGGATTCACATCCTCCGAGAGCAGCTCATTGATAGTGCTATTTTTGAGGCTGAAAAGCAGAGGAGGAAAATCAGAGACCTTGTCCTTCCAAAAACATTGCAAAGACCAAACAAAAAAGTTACTTTACTCCTGGCTTGCTCAGGCAGTCTTGATTTTTGCTTGCTGGCTTCCATTACTGGCTGGTCCTTCAGTGACTGCTTTTCAAAACTGCATTTGGAAGTCTTTGTCACAGGGTGCTCTGGAAACCAAAAATATAAATAGCTTCAAAAAGGTTACAAAAATAAAAGAAAGATCCATAGGCCCACCTCAGGAAATCAAGGAGTTATAGAGGTGGGAAAGTGTGACAGGGGAAAGAAAGGTGATTCTGCACTTGTGTGGTTTCTTAAATGCTTTCCCTGTTCAGCCATCATGGACCATTCATCATGGACCATCCAGTGTTGGAAACAGACTACTAAGCTTTGATCTCGCTGAATTAATCTGTTCTAATGCTGTTATCATGCAGTACTCTTTGATCTGGGTAATATTCTGGGATGCTAGAATAATACTCTGTTTGTGAATTCTGGTGGCACTGATGCACAGGCTACAGGAGCTGTTGCCTTTGCAAGACTTCTGGCTTTGTTTCTTTCTTAAGTGATTTGATGCCACTTACATACTTAGTTGTTGAGACCAACGCAGAGATGCTGTTGGCTCTTTTCTCACCTGAGTTTTTGCAAGTCAGCAGACCCTGACAAGTTCTCCTGGGGAACAGCAGGGCATTAGGTGAGTACGTACCCACCAGAACTTACTTGCTTCTTTAGGCATGCAGGCACTATGTAAAAGGTTGCTACCTACTTGTCCATGAGATGTTTGGAACATACATATCTTACTCACCCTCCCAGGAAACCCGTAGCTTCTGGTCACAAGAGCTCTATGTGTGTATTCCTTTCATCCATGTGGTGTGTGAGGGGGGACTGGAGAGTAGGGGGGATCAGAAAGTAAAAATGGCTCTCTTTTACCATTCTTTTTATTTCTATAACAGTATATTAAGATGATACACTGGCAAGCAACAGCTCAGTTTCAAGCGTGGCACTGAAGTACCACGAATGTCAAAACAAAACTGAGAGTCGAGCACCAGTGAAGTAGAAATGTTGTAAGGTCCAGTCATCATGGGTGTCATGGGTCATGTTGTGTACCCCTCAACCACACTCGTCAATTACTGCAAAAGCCACTGGTACCCTCTCTTGCATTTTTAAACAATTTTTTTGTGATCTAGGAAATACATTGAGGTTCTTGTGAGATACTGCCATGACTCAGTGCCTTAAATAGTAGCCATGAAAAAGGACATGCAAAGATCGAATCCTTGCTGGGAGATAAAAGTTACGATCCATTGAATTAGAAATGTGCTGGCAAAACATCTTGTTTTCTTGGTGTATGTGACAGGGCCATAGTCAGTTGCTTAGTAATAACATAAGAGCATGAAAACAGTGCCAAAGATGTGCCCTAGTGTTGTTTTGGCTGAGAAATATGGCACCTGCTTTCAGGTGTATCCTCCTCTCACTATAGAGATAAATATGCAACATGTACAGCATCTTTTCTGTATAAAGTTACAAGATTTGCTTTGCAACAGAGTACAACATTTATCACAGCATATCCTTTTCTGGCTTGATTTTCACTGATTAAGGGTTTTGTGAAATGGTACATCAAATGGAAGTCATGTGACTTGAGCTGTCCCTGTCTCTGCAGCTAATTAAAATAGGTTGGAAAGAATCAAAGGCCTTAAACAATCAAAATGTAAATAACTGGGGCTGCCCAGAATAGTTGTTGCAGTACCTGTTAGGCACCGGGAACAGGTACTGCCATTTGAATATCTAAATTGCTTTAGCAGACGTTGTTAGGCCATTAAAGGCACTCTGTCAGCCCTCTGAATGATTGTTTGTTGTTTGTTTGGAGTTTTTTTGTCTGGTTTTTAAATTACTGGTCTTCTATCTTCTTACCATATAATAGAATTAAAACATATATATATATATATGTGATTTGAAAGCTACACAGCTTAAAAACACAGGCTAGATTTTGAACTATTATTTTCTGCTGAGTCTTACTGAAGTGAATATAGCTATGCTCATCTACCACAGGTGTAAATCTGGAGGAAGAAGCTTAGTCTTCTTTTCAATTTTTTTCTATGTAAAAATAGCTCAGAAGATGGCATTTTTTTTCTAGTTTTTTTAATTTACTTTGCAAGTTCAAACTTAATCTATTGGCTGCTAGGTTTAAAAGAAATAATACTGAAATACACATGAAGCTGGTTATATAAGCCAGTACTGCTTTTATGCTACAGCCACTAGTCTTTCTTGTGGTTTGCTCAATTCTCTTCATAGATTTATAAAGATCTATGAAGATCATCTCTTCACAGATGTGACGGTATTTATGAGTGCAGTCAGCCTTATTCTTGAAGTCACAAAGGGCAAGAGTAGCGGTGCAGTACCGGTCTGTAGTTCTTAATCTTAAGTCACAAATGGCAGTGTTGTGCTCAGTGACACATACTCGGTCAAGGAATTTTATTGCCTTTAAAAGTTCCCGTTGAAAGTAGCCTGCTTCAGTCTTTTTCATATGGAGCCACAGGAAAAAACTTTTTCACTGTGAGGGTGGCCAAGCACTGGCACAGGTTGCCCAGGGAGGTTGTTGAGTCTCCATCCCCGAACATAACCAAAAGCTGTCTGGACAAGTTCCTTGGCAGCTGGCTCTGGGTGGCCCTGCTTGAGCAGAGAGGGTTGGGCAAAGTAACATCCAGAGGCCCCTTCCTATCATCTCAACCATTCTGTGATTCTGTGGTTCTGTAACCTTAAAAAAAAAAAAAAAAGGCTTTGTTGTTTTTTTCCCACTTCAAACTGAAATTTGGAAATGTGTGAGTGTTTGTAGTGTGGAAGTTCAATGTCAGCAACATTGTTTGCCAGGTTTTAGAAAGGAAGCCAGAGAATTTGCTCAGCCATGTATAGTGAGATTTAGTTCCAGATTAAGAACCCTACGTGTATATGTGAGGAAGAAGTCTAAACTCTGGTCAGCATGGTCAATTTATAGTCAACAGGGTCACCTGGTAGCACCTCAAGAGTGATTCAGGTCTCCCTAGAGTAGAAGTCTATGGGGCAGTGAGCTGAATCCCTCTATAGACTTTACCGAGTACAGCAGGAGCATAGATAGCCACCACACCTAGATTCTTATGTTTTAATCTCTAGCTGAGTCCCACTCAAAGCATCTCATTAAAACTAGAGAGCATGCAGACTGGAAAATGTATCTACTCAAAGTGAAATTTGGCTGAAATAGGAAGGGTAGCGGGAGGGGTCTTCTTGTAAAAAATGTATAATGACCCAGGGTCTTTGAATAGTCAAAGGACTGTATTTTTACCTTTTCAGAGAGACTGAAACTTCAGCAGCAAATTGTACTCTGTGCGTTACTTGGACATAGATTTGCTGAAACAGATGGGTTTACTTGCTCCAACTACTGATGTGAGTAACAAGAGAAAATGTCTCTGCTTTGGATGAGCTCTCAATCTTTTATTGTGTTTTTTGATAAAAAATGCACAATTATTATATGTGTTGGATAACTTTCAGATACCCAGAGTCCTGTACCTCTTGGTTCTGTTTATTTACCAGCCTCACTCCCTTAAATGTATCCAGCATGAAAAATGGACATTTCCAACTCTGCGGCACTACTATACGCAGCCATTAAAAACAGGGAGAAAACCTCCTCCATACCATGTAACTCCAAGGAGTTCTACCTAGTTTTAAATACTTGAAGTCCAACTCACCACTGAATGGACTTCAGAAATACATATGGTGGCCTACTAGAAAATCTGACTTCTGTATACACAAAATACAGGGAGAGGATTTTCCTGTCTATTCAGGGAAAGGATTTCCATTGCTTTTGGGATGACTGAAAATTTACATTCAATGCCATGTACTAGACACACTGAGGTGAGTTCTGCGTATATTTGTTTTATTGTTTGTATGTTCTGACTGAGAGGATTGTGGGTTGCACTGCAGTTTTCCTACTGGAGCAGGAGGTAGCGAGAAATAAACATGCATTTCATTGTCGTCTAACAAGCTACCAATCTGATGGTTTGCTTTTAGTGAAGCATACAGGTCTTACTTCTTTGTCTCTTGGCTGGGTGATACCTACTCGGCTATGAAGAGAACCCTTCAGCTGCATGAGAAATAAACTTCAATTCTTTAATATTGCAGCAGAATAGAAAAATGGTAATGTTTTCCTCCACCATCAAGGAGGTGATTTCTGCATTAAAACTCTTATCTATTACACTGTGCTAATTATATTACAAGATCTTGAATGGGTTCTCTTACTTTTTTTGTCTTCCGTTGATAAGTAATCTTTGTACTAAAAAGCCCTATCATAATAATGTGCTCCTTCAGTGACAGCATGCTGACATCCAGTGCCAGCAATGCAAACAATTAACATCAGGCTGGGATACTGAGCCTTACAATATGTAAAGAAGCACTTTGTGAGTCAGTACCTGGAGTTTTTCATAGACTGAAGACAATTACTGTACGAAATAGTCTTTGTATGAAGGGAATGCATCCTGCAAGTCTGATTTAATACCACACCATTATTTTCAGTTGACGTTAGATTGGACCCTAACTACCTATATGCAATGTGTGGAACTGTAAGTCTCACTGTTATGGTCCTTGAAGAAGGCAGGTGTATTATAGATGTGAAGATGATGAATCAGTGAGACTCGTGTCAAGAGCCCATGTATGTAAAAATACTTTCTTTCAAAGGAGAGGAAGCACATCTGTTAAGTGAGCAGTCCCACAGAAATGTACAAGGAGTTGAATTTGGAACAAGCTGGTCACCTGCAGAAAGATGGTTCCAGGTTATAAAGATGTAAATCTGGGTGGAAGTGCCCTGGGTTTCCCTGACTGCTTTAAGTGAGGAAAGCAAGATGTGGGATGCGCATATTTATCTCTCTAGTGAGAGAGATTTCTCTCTAGTGAGAGAGTGCATATTTATCTCTCTAGTGAGAGATTTATCTCTCTAGTGAGAGATAAATATGATCTTTAGTGAGAGATAAATATGATATGAGCAGAAAATGAACTGTAGTGATCTCAGATTGGACTGAGGAGAACGTGAGATCAGATATTACCTATGATGAGAATTTAATATAGCACCAGAACAAACAGCCTCTGCTAGGCTGGTCACCAACTCACAACTGGTTTGTTGTGGCCTGTTCCAAGCATCTCAGAGAGACAGCTGTCCTCATATGGGCTGTTAGTCTTCTCTAACTCAGAGATTATTTCTGTGTGTGGGTTTTGAAAACCAAACAGACGAGGTGTATATTCCATCTGCTCAGACAAGCTTCTTGATGACAAAATCATGTGCTTATCAGTGATCTGGGTTAGTAAAAATGGTCTATTTGCCTTAGTCCTTCCTTCAGGAAGTGTCTTGCGTACTTGCAGTTATTTATTTTTTTACAAGATCAGGAGGTGGGGAGCGGGGTGAGGGCAAAAAGGAGTGAAGAAAAGGTGGCCCTAGAAAGTGCTTGAAGATTCCAGGAAATTGGTAGGCTGGACTTGTTAATGCTTGTGAAATGATTTTTGACACAGCCTTTGAAATGAAAAAATGAGATATTAGAAGGATGATAGTCTTTTATCTGCTGAGGAAGATGGATGGGTATGACTTAAGATGTCACATATATGAATGGGTGCTATAAAAGGATCGTTCTAATGACATGCTGTGAAAGACAACTGTCAGGAATAAATTATTCTTCTCTTCTGATGATACTGATGATAACGTACTCAAATTTCCCACAACACATTTCCTCACCTAAAGTTAAAACCTTTTCTTAAAATGTTTAATGGGCGCAAAGGTCTTTGTTGTGCATTTCTAACTCCATGAAAAACATTGGGTAGTGGCTTACATAAGAGCAATTTTGCCTGCAATTAGTGTGTTTGCATACAAGTACACAGGCTTTGATTAAGCAAAGGAAAGTACTTAAGCGCATGTGTAAGTACCTTTCAGAGGTGGAGCAATGAAACTGAAATATGAAAGAAGAAAGCACAACTTCAAAAGTAACAGAGCTGATAAGAAGAGCAGTTCTGAGCAGCTGATCAGATCAAGGCTCCGGTGGGGATGGAGATGAGCTGTATGTAACTATCTCCAGAAATACCTGTGCAAAAGTCATATCCCGCCTGTGCAGCCTGAGACCAGTACCACACTTCGCTTGTTCTGAAGGAGCAGCACTGGGAACAGAGGGAAAGACAAAGAGGCCGAAAACACTACGGGAGGAGGCAGGGACCTGTCTGCAGGTATTGACCACCAGCTGCAGAGCGGCTGCCTGAAGAGCCCTAGAGGTGAGGGAAGCTGACCACGTTGCACTGCACTCTTGCCAACCCCTTCTCCCCGAATTGCCTGTGACTCTCACATTTGAAGTGTGTGGCTGCCTGCTTGCAAGCGGCTCAGCGCTCCGAGGCTACAGGGGGAATGTCAGGTCTACACGTTGGCACCAGTTTGCTTGGTGAAGTCAACAAACCTGCATGCTTGAACATGCCTGAGGGATCATGGTGGTGGGTGACCCATGCTGGAGCAAGGACACACCTGAGGGACTGTGGCCGTGGTTGACCCACGATGGGACAGGGACATCCCTGAGGGACTGTGGCTCATGGGCGACCCACATTGGGAAAGGGAAACTATGGAGCAACATGGCAGGAAGCCATTAATTGTAGAGTGTTAGAAAGAAACTGTAATTCACACTACTTCAGCCTCCTATGCGCCCATTGCCTCACTGGAGGAATTTTGGTGCACTGAGATTAAAAAAAGGCAAAAATAAGAGTACTCAAGAGCAGGAAGGGGAAGGACAGGTATTTAAGTAGGTTTTTGCACAGTGATTTCTGTCTTTTTTTTTCCTGACTACCCGAATCAGCGATTGTAGGTTTGTGTTGGTTGGCAGTAAATTAACTCAAGTAAAATTCCCCAACTCGATGCTGCTTTACCATCGACAGACTGGTACAAGAAGTGATGGGCTAAATTGCAGTAAGGGAAATGTAGCCTGAGCATTTGGAGAAGTTTTCTAATGTAAAGGAGGCTGATCACGGACTGGATTGCTGAGGTAGGCTGTGGAGCCGCTGGAGGATTTAAGAGCAGATTAAATGAACTTCTGTCAAGAACAATTTAGAAGAAGTTGATCCTGCCTTTGGGATGAAGCGGCGAATTAGATGACCCTCTTGAGGTGCTGCTGAGCCCTGTTGCCTTTGATTTCTGTGACACTGACATGGTCTTGTGTACCCCTGGGAGCAAAGAGGATACCGAGCTTAATTATCAGAAGGCAGTTTCAGGCAGCGGGAGGTGTTTTCTGAGGCTTGAGACCGAAGACTGAGGATGTTAAAGAGGTGAAAGGTGCAATTAAATGAGATTATATAATGCTGTATTTGTAATTAAGTTGACAGAAAAGGGAATCTTTTTTCATTTGACCTAGCACTGACCACGCATCTCAGAATAGTCTTCCTTAATTCAATGTATATTGAAAAATTGGAGCCTCAAGTGCTGTTTAGGTTGCTCTGTGGGCAGGGAGGTCCTGGCCTGGATGGTACTTTAGAATTAGGGAGCCATTGAGGATGCACTCCCAGGCTCCTCAGGCTGCAGCTGCTTTAGTCAGAATGATTACCAACTCCACCTTCAGCTTGACTGTACATCCTCAGTCCCAAGCACCTTGCAGCACTCCTGTCAAGGACAAGCATGATTTCATCCTTCTGCCTACTACATTAATGCAGATAGCTATTTTGAGGTTAAGGCCACATTGGCTTTGAACTGCAGCCATTAATGAACACCTGGATGGAGTTCTGCTTTATTTGCAGGTGATTGAGGTATTATTATTAATTATTAAACCATTTCTTGTAATATTTAATTATTTCTCCCCATTTAGTGATGAGCAAGCGTTGCCATTATTGCCTGGAACCAAATAACCATCCCCATTTATCATACTAATTGTGGCTTAATCAGGAAGGACCTGGGACTGGGGGAGTTGTCTACCTTGAACAATTTTGGAATGTAGCTTCCTATGGTAATGAATACAGGCTGTAATAATTAGGTCTGCTAGGTGATATATTTATCATGAAGCTTAAATGCAATAAAATTCATCATATGGCAGTAAGCTTACGAAACACAATGAATTGCCATAGTAAATACGGAAATATGAAAATAGAGTTTGAACAGATACAAGATTACTTCCTCTTGCATGGTTTTGCCGCACAAGGGGGTAACTCCTTTTCGCTCCATTGTACATGAAACTGGAAGAAAATCATGGCAAAGATGCTGTGTTGAATTGCATATGGCTTTGGGAGCAAGACTGGGTTTTGCTTGCTTATGCTTCACTTCTCATTCTCTCCGTGGTCCAGCAATATTTCACTGAATGCATTTCTGCAGAGCCCTTGGATCTGCACTGTACCCTTGATAATCTGTAGTGTTTTTAGAAGGGAGCAGAATACCGGACCTGAGATCTGATTTATGGATTAAAAAGAAAAATGTAGTCTGCTACTAACTAACTGTCTTTCTGCAGATAATTACCTTACAAATAAATAAGTCATACCCTTTCCCCCCTATTTTCATGTTTTATCATGAAATTACTTCACAAAGGTTTTAACACAATAATATCTGTACAACAGGGAAAACCCATCTGAATATTCTGGAGACAATATCCACTTTAGTGTAATACAGTGGATAATCTGCTCAAGGTTTTATCTGGATCGTCAGTAAATATACATGTGACTACAGGTTGTTTTTGAAGTCCTCCTCAAGAGAGAACAGCAACCAATAACCTCTGCAATCAGAAATAGTGAGAAGTTGAAGTTTTCTTTTTTTCTCTATGCTCAGTAATTTCTACAATAGCTCTTAAAATGATGTAGTATTAACTATTCAGTATTAATCAACATTGACAGGAGTATTTCTTGGAAGAATAAAGTGAAAACTAGTTTTTCAAAGCTGTTTTTATAGCACTTGATTGCTTGTTTGTTTTTTAAAAGTAATATGGGCAGAGGAGAGAGAAAGGAATGTATTTTAAATATTCATAGCTAGCTTGGAAGATGCAAAGGAGACATTTGGTGAGCAAAACATCCACACTACTCAAAAGCAGCAGTAATGTTGATAATTGCAGGTTCCAATCTGGATTAATAATATAGGCACTAGTTTGTACAAAGCTGCAGGTGAGTTCAGTCCAGTGTTTAGGTGTTGGGAATAAAGAGAAAGAAACACTGTTGTCTAGCATGAAAGCTGGAAGGATGGTATCAGGGAATGTGAAGGGCACAAATCAGATTTTTCTATTATTTCTTTCTTATAATGGTACCTTCACTAAGCTTCGGTAGGCTTTTCATCATCTCTTTCATTTGCAGATGCAGATGCAGTCCCCCACGAGTGGGAATAACTAACTGGAATCCCACCTATCCTTGCTGGTCTTTACTGCAGGTTTACATTTCTACCTTCTCTCTCACCTCCTTGCAGTGCTGCTCTTGCTTTGGCATGGCGCTGATCCAAAACACCCCCGTGAGCTCTTGAACCACTCCTGCCTTGGTTTTGGTCGCAGAGGTTGCGTGTGATGTAAAACAGGACGTCATTCCTGGGGACTGTGCTCTCCTCAGTGCTGGCTGAGCGGGAGGAGAAGGGCTTAGTTTAGTGTGCGCACACCTATCTCCAGTGTGACAGGTAACTGTAATTCAACTGTAATTCTGGTCCAGCCTGCAGGTTGGGGTTTTTTATCTTCTAATAGTTGAAATATAGCATCATTGCAAGGGAGGACCACAGAAAAAATTGTGGCAAGACTGATTATTGTGAAAAGGTGACTTCAGTGTCCGTACAGACAAAGTTTGACCATGCTTTGTTTAGCTCAGGGTTTCATGGCCAGTGTGACAAGCGCAGGACTCCCCTGGGTGCTCACGCAGGTGGCCATGTGGAATTCCTTCGGAGGCTGGAGCTGGGCGAAGAGTGGTGTGCTGGTCAGCCCTTTTCCTACTTCCAGCAGAGGAAATAACTCTTGTTTTGGGACAGAAAGCCTATTTAGGTGATCCTTTTGAAAGCAAGTGAAGCTTGTTTGTTTTCAGGGAACGCTGAGGGGAACACTGATCAGATGGCAGAATTAGGCTCTCAGTAACGCAGGGAGACGTTTTTGTCTTCATGTCTCAATAGATTTATTCTCCAGTGTCCTTGTTCACAGCTTCAGCCTTACTGCACTGTTTTGACGGTGTGTGGTATGTAGGTGAAGCCACAGGTGTGCCAACGGTAAAGGTCCCGTTATGTGCACGACCAACTACAATGTGAAGGGTTGAAACATGAGACTGTGATTGTGAGGACACGAAGAAAGCTGTCTTTCTCTTGTGTTGCCACCACAGCAGTCCGAGTCATTACTCGGTAGAAACTGGGACTGGCTCCTCAGCTGAGAACATTTATTTGCCATGTGATTGTGAAAGTGACTCAAAACCTTGGGGACATGAGGAACACATTCCTGTTCCTGGACCTTGGAAGAAATGGGATGATCCGTAATAACTCTCACCTGACTGAGAGAGAGTCTGTGCCTGCATCCAAACGTTTTGGACATAGATAGCTATTTTCTTGCTATCTTGACGTTTGGCAAATGTAATAACTCTGCTTTAATCTGGATAAAGGTCTGAGAATATTCTGGATATTGAAGCTGCACGGTCCTATCATTTTCAAGGTGGCAATCAGATGAAAGTACGTGATATCCATACTGCGTATGCCGGTAGATTCTGCTCTGGAACATCTTAGACTAGCTGGCAAAATAGGCTATGTGTTTCTGTTTGCACATCAAAAGCGATGGTTAGCTCTCTCTGTCTATACACGTATTACTTTGACATGAATTTTAGAAAAGATATGCATATAGATCACAGTGATGTGTATTTTGTAGTGTCTGTCTACCATGATTCAGTTTTAGGCTTTAGATTTGGAGCGTTATCTCTAAATATTTTGTTTAGAGTACCTTGGAGCCTTCTTCTGAAAGTTGCGTTAGCATTCTCAGGTGTTACTGTTCTCACTCAATCTGGAGAGATGGTAATCAATCAGGGTCCTTAAAATGGTACGGTATAACAACATGCTGTAAGCCTAAGTCTCTATTGATTCAGTGAAGATACTCAGGTCATTTATTTGCTGGTTTCTTACTAGATTTTTGGTTTCTTTGATCTTTGTGGGTGAATATCGTGATTTATTTGGCATCTCCTCACCTCCTGTCCTGCTCATGCTGTAAAATGTGCATCTTTCATCAGTGCTGACGGGAACTCCAGTTCTTGGCTGGGATCCATAATCCCAAGATCAGAGGAGGCATATTTACTGCATTTCCTCTTCAGTGTGGTTTTTGTGCTCCGAGGTGTGTATGTGCATGTCGTCATTCTTGGAAAGTTTTTAGACAAGTGTCACGCTCCTCCGCGAGGCTGAAATATGGAGCTGTATATAGCTGCTGTAGAGGTCTAAGAGAGTGATCAGAAAGGTTTCAGGCTGGCAGCACAGCAAAGGCTTCTGTTTCCCAGAGGATGCGCTGCCTTGCAGCGTGCCTCAGCCCTGACGGGGAGGTCAATAGCCATGCCAGTTCAATCTGGGGGCTTTCCTGGGGGGCTGCTCAGCTGCTGTTTGTTACCGTCCTCCCTCCTCCTATGCTACTTGCTCTCTCCTCTTGTGTTTGCTGTGGGGTTTGGGTTTCTTGGCTGTTTTGTTTTTTGTTTTCTTTTCAAAACTACTCACTGTTCTTCAAGTACTTTCAAGAAAGGAAAGAAAATGTTTACTGATTTGAATTTTGGTAGTTGAGTTCCGCTGGAAAAATTTGAAATATGTTGTGTCTTCTTTCCCTCATAAGAGCAGAAGTGTTGCATCGTTCTCTCATTCCTTCACCTAGTCAGCAAATGCAGAAATTCAAATGTCAGTACCCAGAGGGAAGAGCAAGTGCCTGGAAATGTGGCGGTGTATGTGAGCAGCATTGCTGGTAAGCAGCCGCTGCTCAGATTGAACACCGCAATTTTGCAATGCAGCCAGGAGTGCTGAAAGAGCTGGCTGAGGAGCTCTCCAAACCACTCGAGTTCAGCAGCTCTGGGAGTGTTACAGAAGATATGGGGGACACAATAAAAGCTAATGTTCTGCCTGTAAGTTTATAAATTAATAGGCTGCGCTAGGTAGCTTTAAATTGGTTAGCCCTTTGTCAGTTCTCAACAAATCATGAAATGAATGATAACAATCAATGTAAGCCCTAATCCCTTTATTCTAATGAATGCTATTCAACATGGGTTTATAATAAACAGTTCATTTATTTCTTTGATATCAGTTTTAATTAAATTACAGATCTGTTTGATAAAGGCAATGCTGTTGTCATGGACTCCAGTAAAACATCTGACTTTTGGCAGAACAACATTCTGATTAGAAAAATAATTACTGCCGAGTGAAATCAATATCGCTTATATGAAATGAATTAAGTATAATAATTAAGAAGTTTCAATGAGCAAGTTCTGATGCTCAGTTTGAAATGGCTATGCTTGTCCTTAGCGAGGGTGGGAGATGAAGAAGGTAGGGTGAGGAAGCCCACATTCTTGTCTGCAAATTTTTTTTTTTTTTTTAGTTTTTGCCAGCATTGAACAAAATAATTGCTGGTGAAGTTTCGGAGAACATTAATGAAGAGTTAAGCAAAGGCAGAAGAGTTATTTAGAAGTACCAGGGTCATCACAGGAGAACCTGGGCTCCCCAAAATGACATGTGAACCACAGCCAGAAAGCAGGGACACCCACCAGCGAGCAGCACTTGAACCTACATACTGAATGTAAATATAGAAATGCTGTTCCTGTTTGGCATTAATGAAAGTACTGACAGAATACTCTGTGCATTTGTATTGTCCGCATACTTTAGCCAGTATGTTGGCTAGCTGGGAAGAGTTCAGAAGAAAACTACAAAGCTCTTTTCTGCCACTTCATCATAGTCTGTCTTGCAAGGAGAGGGAAAAAAGAAATCTAGTTCACTGCAGGGGACATTTAAAAGTAGACATAGTGCCTGTGTAGCAAGAAGCTGTCTTACACTAAAAGTCTGATGAATTTAGGAGATACATTGGAAATGGAGGACTGGAAGCTGAAGCTTGGGAATTGCAGACTGAAGTGCAAGTTTCTAGCAGTGGGGGTGTCAGCTGGAGTAACAACTTATTGGTCCTTTAAAAAAATTATTCATTTTCATAGTAAAGACTTCAGAACTTCAGCTTTAATTATGAAATCATCCAACAGTTCTCATTCTGACGTTGTTTGTTGTTTTCCCCAAGGCTCTAAGAGTAAAGCCTGCAGTTCCTATTTTCCTGTCCATTACCTTGAAATGATGTAAAAAAGTCCTACACTCTTCTTGATTTGTGATAATTTCACATGCTTTTTTGGAAATTATGCAAATCATTTATTCAGGTATCTTGTACTAGCACATAACTTGTCTGTCCAAAACCAGAAGTAATTTAAAGCTAATACAGTTACATCCTTTCTTTTTCTCTGTTGATTACAAATCTAAACTTTTCTAATTTGTTTTCAATGTAGTGACTCTGTGCAGAAAATTGTAATAATTAATTTGTGTTCACCAAAGTGATTTAATTGCGATGGTTTTCCTTGTAAGTGTAATTGCCATGGCATTTCTATTTTCAAACTGCTCAGATGCACTATAACCTTCATGTTGTTTCCTTGCCTCTTTGTATTCTGCTATGGCTTTCCAACAACGTGGTGGGGATACTCTTTTAAAAGTAAATCTTAGGGAAGCTGTGCGACAGCTTTTCCTTTTTACCGATTAAGGGTGTATATAGGTTCAGCGTGTTGCCACCTTTTGCTGTATGAACAGGATAGGAAGCAATTCCATGAAGGACTTGTTGGCAGCTGTTGCTGCTGTTGGATCCACGTGCTTTGCGTGAGCGATACTGTACTTGTGTAATTTACAGCTTGGGAGAAGAGGGTCTCGCATTCGAGTATGTGGTGATTCATGCCCAAATGAGAACAGATTTCTCAGGGAAGAAAGTGATGCCCTTTTCCATTATTTCATGGCAGTTTTGCAACAGTTTTTTACCATCTTTAGAACATTTCTGGCACAAAGCTTATCTGCCAGCAATTTTCAGTCCCTGACCCTGTTGTTTATCTCTCAGATTTACTGCAAGTTTTCTGTGATTAGTATTCCCAGCCTCTGCCTGCTAATACAACGTCCGGAGTTCCACAAGCTCGAGCATTAGCGTTTTTTATAAAACTGTGGGACTCTGCAATAAACTTGTCCCTTCTGTCTTATCACAAATATTTATCCCAATTCTCTTCATAAAAATTCTGAGTCATCTATAGTTCTGTGCTTATAAAAATTCCACTGGAAAAACACACACACAAACCAACCAAACAAAAAACCCCTCACCTTCCAAAGGGTTTATAGGAGAGATGTTTATTCCTAACTAAAAATAAATTCTTTTATGTATAACACACTTACTGAATTAAATTATTAATAATTGTAATTATGGACTTGAGAAGAAAAAGCAACTATATAACCTAACAGTTTTGAAATGTTTGTTGTTGTTGGGCTTTGCTAGTGTTCCTGTGACGTATGAGAAGGAAGCAATATACTTTTGCAATCTCTGGCATATGCTAATTACCCTGGTTTTTTTCAGAAAAACTGACCCAGCTTCTTGTTAGGCACTTAGACTTTGTCTAAATTAGGGATATAACCAGAGATTTTTCACTTGCCTTCCTTGATTTGCAGTGCTTAGAAATCTGCAGCGAGAAGTTGTACAGATCCTGCTGATTCACTCTGGCAGATGCTAATAGTTAACTGCATCCTGTCTGCAAGGGTGTGGGATGGTCTCAGCAGGATGCAAGCAAAATTAAATTAGGTATGGCCAAGCCTGGATAAAGGGACTCTTTTTTTGCTTCTATTATTTTAAACACCAGAAGAAGCACAACAAATAAGAAGGCTTTTTATATTGAATGTGTTAAGGGCAGGTTCAGTAGGACACACATTTGCAGGACTCTTCATAGGTAAATTAAAAAAAAAAAAATTTAAGGATATCCTGATCCCATTGAAGACAATACTACTGCATCCATTAAAGTCAGCATTTTAGCCTTATGCTCAATAGAAGTACCCATGCAGTGTTATGCATCTTTAGGTAATGATCATCAGAAAGAACATTATCTGCTAATTCAACGACTGGTAATATCAGTGCAGTTGGCAGCAGCTGCCATGGTGTTACTCAAGATTGGCTATATAAGAAGCCAGATCAGAACATCAGATCTCTGCGTTCTTTCCCATTGGAGCTGGTGGTGGAGCTTTTAAATATTTATTATTCTTAATAGACGCAAAAGTCTGCAGATGAACTAGGTATTGGCCCAGACACCAGATTACTGCATAGCAGCCCCTGCCCAGCTTCTCTGCATCGTGCTTCTGTGCTGCACAGGCAGGAATTTTTAAATGTGGTGTTTGCAATTCAGCATTGAGGCTTCACCACACTGCCAACCTGTTAAAAATGTAATGGCAAGGAAGCAAAATTTCCTGTGACTTCTTGTGAATCCTGGGGTTTAAATCACTTTACATTTATGATCATGAACTCTGATGATGGAGTGCTTGACTCTCAAAATATCCTTTCCATGCACTTGAGTTAAAAATTCAGTGTGTTGTTGCCCAGTGATGATTTCATCTTTATTGCAGGGAAACTAAGTGAAGTCGTCTTATCCGGTTTAGCTATGACCTTTTTTTTCGAGGTGGGTCGTGGAAACAGCTCTACAGTAGCAGCCATTTGAAAGTATTACCTCTTTTCCCCACACCAAAATGTTACAGAGGATTTACTGGATAGTTCTATTTGCTTCAGCAAATACCTGCTGCACTTACTTAAGTCATAAGACACTTAAGAAATACTGCAGTAGAGCCCTTTTTATATCACCAACAATGTAACTGCATTGTCAATTACTCCTGAAACGGTGCTGGGGAATTTATGGGAGGGATGTGAATCGTACTGGAATCACTGTTTTGGGATTAATTTCTTTTTCAAATCCCAACAGGGAAGGATTTTCATACACCAGAAAGGGATTAAAATGTGTTGTGCTCTTTTGTGGTACAAAGAGAAAATAATTGATTTCCAAAGGGGTTACTGCTGATTTTCTAGCAAATGTCCATGCAAGTGTTGCAACTATATGATGTGTTGCTACACAGCCAACAATGGATTTTGGAATAGCTTTGGTCCTTTTGCTGTATCTCTGGGACTGGTGAGTGGGTTTTGCTAGATGATGACACTGCTGTTCTTTGAAATATCCTGAATTTTTGAAATAGTTCAGAATGTATTTTCTTCTCAGCATGGATCAGAAGAGAGCTGCCTGAAACTCAGTGGTTAGTACACTCGGGAGTGTTTGGAGAGGTCTGTGTTCCAGTCCCTACTCTGAATCACATCCCTGTGCGACTGGCTACTGTGAAATCTTTTTCTCCCTTCCTTTAGGTTTACAAGAAAAGAATGTATTATTTGGGAAAAAAACACTTCATTGAACCTGATGTTTCCCTGTTAAAGATGGGGCTTTTTAAGCAGTTGCCATTTTTTTCATAGAAGAAATTCCAGCCCATTCTAGCTAAAACAAATTTAAGGCTGTGCAAGTTGTTTTCATAGAGCCTGATTATTTGCTCTGTCCCTTGAAACCCTGTCTCCTCAATTCGTGTGAATATATACAGAAAGGCAGCCACATTCTGAAGCGAAATCCCATAATAAAGACATGTGTGGGAGGAGGCGGATCGTTTGCACTGATCTTTTTGTCTCTTTTTATTTCGTTGTCACCCTCTCTTCTGCTGTAGCAACGGTCCTGAGTGTTGATGCCATAGCATGTTGAAGAGATGTTCTGGACATTAACTTTGGTTCAATCCATCTTCATTTCCTGTGGAAAATGGATTGTTACCTGTGGATACTTTTGGAACCTACTCCTGAAGTTGTATTTTATCTGTATATCTTACCTATAGGTGGCATATTTATCATAATATTTTCATTCATGTGCAGCCAGCTCTCATCTTCTGTTTTCAGATGCTTCTCATTAATATTTCAGGTGCAAAAGGTCCCTTCAGATTGGAATACGTCACACTTGGCTGAGGAAAAGTGGTGTCGCATCTTTCATAAGTCTATCAGCCGTTCTTTTCTGGGGTAGTCCGCCTAGTCAGAAGTGGTGGACCCTGCTGTTTCAATCTATCATTTCTTTTGTTTCCTTATTAAACAGCCTGTCTTTACCTAATAAATTGCAACATATCTACATTTCCATCACGGATAATGGCCCTGATGTGGTCTATGTCACTGAAACCTGGCAGAGTGAAATATTGCCCTCCCCCCAGTTTTGACTCTATCATCAAGTTTGCATTATATCAGGTCATCCAGGAGCTACTGCAGTAATCCTTCATTCTTATTCTAGCTGTCCACTAGTGGCCTCTTACGTTTCATCAAGTGAAACATTGAAATAACAAGGTGTGCGTATTTATAGCCTCATTGTTGATCAAGTATAGTAGCTAGCTTGTGAAGTAGCTGTTGGAAATAGGATCTTAAATCAGAGCTCATTTTCCCCCTTCAGCTAGGATGACAAAGGAAATGAGATATTCCTAGAAGTGTTGTCCACAACTGGATATAATAAGGAACAGAAGGTACAGCTATTTGACTATTAATTAGCTCTTCTTCAGAGTTACACATCTGTCAACTGGTAACTGCAGCAGCTTCTCAACTTCATTACTTTAAGAAGGTATCTTTAAGTAGCATATTTTTTTTTTTGTCCGTTTCTTTTTTGTACCGACCCTTCACATGGAGTGATATGTAGCAAAATGACTTCTTATTGATCTATGAAATTGTAATTTAACACCCCCTCAAAACAAACAAATAAGAAAAATCAACAGAAAAACTCTCAGAGCCTTTGCTACCAGTAAAGACAGAGTGCACTGTAAAAGGAAATTTTACAAGGTAGCAGTCATCAGACTGCGCAAGACATCTATCTCCTTCATTTGGAGGTGTATCTATGTTGTTCACAAATTGTCCTTTGGCCTCGTTTTCTCAGTTCTTTAGCCAAAAGTCCAGCTAAGATCAATGGATGCAGCAGATGCTAAAATGCCTTCGCAAATCCTTTGACAGGGCCGTCAGCTTACAGCTACAGAACAGCATCGACGTTCCTCACGACCCAGAGCCAGCACTGATACTGTGCCCCTTTCGATATTAGTGTGTTGTAACTGTAGGGAGGATTACCTGGTTGCTACCTCCCAGTGTGAGGATTTGGGGTGAATTGCTCAGCTCATTCCCTTCTCTCTGGGAAGCTGGTGTGACGATGGCCCCAGGGTGCTCCTCAGGGGATTTCCTGCACCATCTCTCCACCCCTGCTCAAGGAGAAGGTGCTCAGTTCCATCTGTTTTTTATTGCTCGCTGACATTAATATTACATCTCCTGCCTCTCTTATGAAAACTCAGGTTTCCCAAAAGCTGTTCTTTTTTTGTCTGAAGGCTATTTGCACCTTGCCAAGAAAAGTGCCTGGCCGTAGAAGGCCATTTCCCAACAGGGGCTGCAACAGCGATCTCTCCGATCACTCTGCAGTCTCATTTCAGGCCTCAGCAGAGCATTAGTTGTCCTTGTTCATTCTTTTCCCAGTTAGTATTTTCTGTCACTGCTTTATATTATCATGATGCTTGTGGTAATTGCAGGCCTAAGGCAGGAGTAGGGTTGCTTTTCATTTTTCATCTCTGAAGAAATGCTCGGCATCGTTGGTGGGTGATTATATACCCCTCTCCAAGGGTCTCTCTTGGGTTAGATCTAACCTACTTCAGATGACAGTTTTCTCTCTGTATGTCTCCTTAGGAGATTTTGAGAGAAGGCGTCTGATGTGGCTTTACCTCTTTGCGTTTTCTTTCTGTTTGTGGTGAGAAATAAGAAATGATTACCTCATTATAAGAAAAGAGGAGGTCCTGATTTAATGTGTGGCACATATTGTTCATTTAATTATGGCAGGATTGCTGTGTGACAGCAATGTAGGAGTAAT
This sequence comes from Aquila chrysaetos chrysaetos, assembly GCF_900496995.4. Classification (NCBI taxonomy): domain Eukaryota; kingdom Metazoa; phylum Chordata; class Aves; order Accipitriformes; family Accipitridae; genus Aquila; species Aquila chrysaetos. Next base: position 45,378,000 of record NC_044010.1, read on the forward strand.
ACGGCCGCACATTACTGTTTCAGGTTCCCTTTTTTATGGTCTCTCAGAAATAGATCACCAGCCCCCTTCTCCAGCCCTCCTTTCTGCTAGCAGGTTCAAAGCCTGCCCTGCCCCGAAGCGTGTAGCACGGCCAGTCCACTGCAGATCTAAGGGTGCTTGTTTCAGGTCCCAGAGGTCTAGTAAGAAACAGGCAGCCTCTTGATTTAGTTCTCAAGTTTTGAAACTTTTTGTTTACTCTCCAGGAAACTTTATTTAATACTCTCGTTAAATATAAACTAAACCTGAGGGGTGCTTGAATCACTTTTTCAGAGTGTTGTTTTGAGTATCAGTTACCTTGGCCTGCCTAACATTTCACTGCAGTTGAAACATTTCTACTCTCTCACTGCTCTAGCATCTTGGTGTTACATTTGTTTTTCATACAGAGGATGTAACACCTCCTGGCATGGCATGAATAGTTTTCCAGGCCAGGCTTCTCTGTTGTTGGGCTTTCTTTTCCTGATCATCAGATACTATTTATTTCAGGTTGGAGCTCATCAACCTGAAGATTCAGAAAGCTGGGATGAAGTTTGTAGTTCTGAGAACTGATTAAGTAATGTAACAAACACAAATGAAATTTCTGCTCTAAAATGTTGCTTAAATTACTGTAAATCCTCATTTGATTAACTGCTGTGCTACAGGTACATACTTTTCTGTAAGTGAACCCAAATATGTTAGAATTTTTGCCTTCTGAAATCGGTTGCTTATAAGTGATATCGGTTTCTTACTGGAAGGAAAATTAGGCCATTATCCCCAGTAATGAAGAGGAGACACTGGGGGAAGTGCCACCATGATTGTTCCCATGTTCAGTCAGGTTGTATAAATACTTCATAGGAAAAGAGTTGCCTAGAAGGTTGTAGGAGAAACATGCTATGAATCATAAGCTCTTAAGGGTATGGCATGAGAAGAACAAAAGGAGATGAGTGCAATCTGAAGGGGCAAAAGAAGGTGAGAGGTTTATGTCAGCACTACAAACTGAACTACAAGTAAATGCAAAAGGACTAAAGTGAATGCTCACATCAGTTCAAAGTGACAAAATATGAAGTAAGGCTGCAAACGAGGCAATATTCAACGTGTTTTGGGATCATATGTTTATGGATGGACTAAGCACAGGGTCCTCTTTTCTTACAATTATGACCTGAAGGATGGTGTTTCTTGTCCCCTCTTCCCAAATACTAATGAGCTGGTACTGAGCTCCTCGTAGGACAGATTTTTTAACGTGCTATCTCTTGGTGATAACAATTACTCTCCCTCTTTGTTTTCAGTATATACTCTTACACTAAGTCATGTCAACATATGTGGGCTTTGACTTCTCTTACCTTCAGTAGAATAGTCTTGTTCAACCAAGATCAGACAAATACTGTTTAAGGAAGAGCAGAGAAACATAGAGGAGAAAGAAGAAACACCTCTGTGTTAACAGGATATTTTAAATGGGATCTGGGGAAGCTGCTGACATAGGAATGCAGGTTGTGGTGTCAGTACAGAGGAAAAAATGACTATGTAGTAGTGGGGTTTCTGGTGGTTGTTGTTTCACTTGAATCAGTCATACGCTGATTCATTGCGTCTAGGCAGAAATAGTGAAGTCATAAGCTGATTCACTGCGTCTAAGCAGAAATAGTGAAGTAAGGGTCTATCAACAGCCCAAAATATGACACTCAGTTGAGAAAAATGTATCTGGTTTTGGAACAACTCCTCTGTCTTTTGGCTAATCATGGAAAAAAAATCTTTCCCTTTTCCTTCATTTTTAAAAGAATAAGTATGTATAGACTTTATTAAAATTAAGGTGGTATCACCTTTCCTTTTATCTTTCCAGCCAGGTTAATAAGATTCTGTGCATATTGCAGAACAATAACACTTTTGTCTGGTCAAAACCACATTTTACATCTTCTGGGAGGAAGTAATCCTTTCGTAAATATGCTGGTTGCACTGTTCTGTCATTGGAAGTTTGCTGGTGTGCTGAAGAAGCAAGGTTCCTAGCTGATAGTTTAGAAGTAATTAATGCTTCCAGAATTATTTGTCATGCATACGCTAGTGTAAGAATGTTAATATACTGTAAATGCAACGCTCCCAATTCAGATTCAGTGGCTAAACTATACTGTAAATTAGTATAAAATACCCTTCTCTCAAAACAAAAATTATTTACGTTGGTAAAAGAGTTGCTATATGTAACTATATCCCAGGTACTTCTACTGCCACAGTATTGGCCAGGTGACACATCTTTTCACAGCCTGGCTCACAAAGAAATGGCAGTTGTAGGTCATAGCAGACACAGTAGTCATTACAGTTCATTAAAAAAAACCCAACCTAATAAAGAACTTTCTGGAGCTCAGCTCCTTCCTATTGAATCTCTGAACAAATGTGGGGTAATGACACTTGCAAAATCTTCTGTGAAAAGGGAGGCAGTAAAGAGGAGCCAAGAAGTGGTAAGAGCTTCCAGAAAGAACTCCTGTTTCAGCATGAAACTGTCATGCTAGGAGGATCTTTTAGGACCTTAGCAGCCATTAAGGCAGAAAATGCCAACTTGTAGCTCCTTCACACAGGACTTATGAAACAGTTTCATGGAGCTCATAAACATCTGCTGGACATGTGGACTGTAATGAACAGCTCCAACTATGGGCATTAAGAGTCATCTTTTCATGCGTAGTGGATGTTTGTCCTGCTGACCTTGTGTGGCCCACTGCAAGGAAAGAGGCTATGTCCAGGAGAAGGGCTGGTGCCCCTCTCCTTGCTCCCTATTTGCATACATTGGTCCAGGTTAGAAGTGGTTCTAACTGGATTCAAGTAATCAGTACAACTTGCTTCACTGTGCCTGTTTAGGTAAACAAAACCTGAGCTACAGAGTAGGAATTACTGCAGCTAAGGAGAAAAACATCTTGTATGAAGGTTGGACATTGCTTAGATGTTGGGTCTGAAGAAATGACCTTGACTTTTGCTCCTAACACAGACTTTTTGGATCACCTTGGATATGAAACTCGCTATGTCTCTACTCCCATCTGCTGATGGGAATAAACCTTACCTTATCCTGCTGCTGTCTTATCTATTCAGATGATAAGCTCTGGGAACAAGACTGTCACTTAAAAAAATAAATGTGCTCAGAACCCAGTTTGTAGGTGGAGCTTCTAAGCCTTGGGGCCACGGTCATAAGGGGATTTCAGTGCCTGTTGCCCACTGATGTCAATGGGAGGTACGTTTGTGGGTCTTTGTCCTAGATAATATAAATACACAGTAAGCATCAGAGAAAACTTGCAAGACTATTTAAAGGAAAATATTGTTGGAAAGGAAAAAGGCATGGCAGAAAGAAAGACAGCAAAAACCCCTGAAAGAATAAAGAATTTAAAATAACAGTATGTAAGTTTTTAAGATTTATACACTAAAGATCAAAGAGACCATGCAGTAACTCACAAAGTAGGTGATGCTTAAACTGCATTAAAGGTTAAGAAGCTAGTATAATTGTTTCATTCATTTCTTTGCTTCTTTCTTTTGTGATGAAGAGCACTAAGATCTGTGTTATTCTAGGATGAGAAGATGATCCAGGCCATGGAATGTAAGTGGAGCACTGGTATGAGGAGGCTTTCTCCTACTGCTGTGTTAGTTTTGGGGTGAAACCTAAGCCCAGATCTTAATCATGTGCAGTGATTAAGATCTTGCTAACAAGTGGATTGATTATGTAGAAAATCTCAGGCTTCAAGTTTGAGCATGATACTGAAAAGGATGGTGCAGAAGATAACAGAGAATGTGGAATTTCTCTTTTAAAAGTTTGTGTCATTGATGTGACTGAACCAGCAACAGGCATATACATGGGGAAGTAGAGGAGGACAAACACAAGGGAAATACATTGCCAAACCATTGCGCTCCTGTCTCACCGAGCTGAGGAGGAGCGACTTAAATCGATGACAGTACCTGTCTCTCATGCCTTGCTTCCACTCTAGTCCCCACTTGCTTCTAGGTGAGTATGGTGGAGAAGGAAACAGCGGGACAGAGCCTGAGCCCCTCATCTCCCCTACTCCTATAGCCCTACGCAGAGTTCAGCCCTGCTGCCAAAATCCAGTTCATGTCCAGAAAGGAAGGAAGGGGTCTGTTCCTCTCCCCTGGGCGTAGACTCCAGTGAGTACAGACTAACATCTGGGGCCTTTTGAATGTGAAGACAACCATGTTATTGCTTGTGGGTTTTGGTCCCTAGTGCTCGGGGGAAGCCAGGGAGACTACTGAAGTCAGCTGCTGCAGGACTTTGCGTGTGATACATTGACATAGAGTTTAAACCAGAAACCTCAGGAGAGATGTACGGTTATTTTGCTGTCAGCCAAGATTCTGCAAATTGATTTCTGGCCTTGTTTGTTTGATTCTCTCTGGCTGGATATTAGTTGTTTTTACTTACTGCCACTGACCTCACCTTTTGGTTAAAGGGTAGGAATTTAAAAGGATGTCCTGCTGATGAGAAGGCATAAATTTAACTTCAAACACTGTCACGGGGAACTAGGAATACAAATCTCATTGTCTTCCATGTGAATTTATATTTCTATCTGAATCCTAAAAGCCCCCTAAAAGTCACAACAAGGCTAGATCTGAATTTTTGTTTGAAACAAGCTGCCTAACCAGGTGTTCAAAACCTATGTAAAACCAGGCAAAGAAACAGCTGTTGTGCTGTAGTAGTATTGGAAACAAAAGCCATTCTCTCATTTCATTTAACACTGTGGATCAGCAAAGAGGGAATTAAAGGTATTCTAATTGCTATTTGATTTTATATCTCCCAAGAAATTTAATTAAATTAATGTTTTATTAAATAATATTGAATGAAAAAAACCAAGGGATTGTTTGGATTGTTCAACCATTCAGGTCTGGAAATCCTATTGAATCACCTTTGAAGTCAAACCGAAGCATTGTAGAAGCAGACCCTACACAGAAAGCAAGCAAGGCAGTTCTCCATTTTCTCAGGTGACAATGCAGCATTGAAAAATAGCACTATGTTAAAAACACAAGTAGTAAATTTGCCACTGTACTCTCTTCAGTATCTGCTTCCCTTTCAGTGATTATGGTAGATGATAGCTATTTAGGTCTCTTTCTGAACTATTGGGAAATTATCGCTGTGCTGTACTGGCATAGTTTAATGAAGCTGTGACTGAAGTGCATAGGGTCCCTTGCTTAATTACTTTCATACAACACATTGTGGCTATAGAAATCTGACACTGGTGAATAACATTAGCATAAGGGAACAATCTTTATTTCAAAATCTATAGTAGAAAATGTCACATTTGCAGATAAAGAGTGAACATTCCTATCTATGCAGGCATAACTGATTTTCTTCCTCCACATAAATATCACAGTTCCTTGGGAAACTGTCTTTTATTGATGTATCCAAAAATAGCCTCCCTAAACCTTTCAGTCAGAATGGTCTGATGTTAGATCTGCAAAAGTTATGGTGCCTAAATTATAAGCTTGATTTACTTTTTGGATGTATGAATTCAAATATGTTCTTTGCAAATCCTAGCAATTTTGGTGTAATCAGAAGAGATTACATGTAATTTCATTGTCACTGAAACTAACATCCGCAAGCCTGCGAAGCACAGACAAGACAGCATTCTGTTCTGTGGGAATAATAGCCCACTGTCTGAAATAGATGTAAGATTTCTGTGATACGTTGGGCTGTCCAGTGGTGCCTCAGGTAACATCAGTTTTATGCGTGCAACCGAGGCTCAAAATCTTCCTCACTCCATTTCATGCCATTTCTGATTTTCCTCTATTAACTAATCTCTTTCTGGTTATGCTTTCATCCTTGCTGAGAATCCAGTCAAGGAATCAGTTCAGGTCCCATTCTTCTGGAACTTTTATAGAAAGAATAACTTCACTGTGATGAAATATGATTAAATATTAAAAATATTTTATTTTAATTATGTGTTTTTATAAACTTGCTTTGCAGTTACTACATTTTGCAGAAATTCCTAGTCTTTTTTCTATCTCAGTGTAATGGGCTCCAAAGTGCCAAAGGAGGATGACAACAGATTTTTTTACTCCAAAGTATTTTTGTGACCTATAAAATGCAGTTTTGGGTCTTCTGATTTGCTTTGGCATTCTGCATTATTTTCTTGCACATGAATCTTTGAAAGGTGATTGTGCCTTTTTTTTTTGTGTGTGTGTGTGTAATAGTATGTGCAAAAATGGCTGAAAGTGATGCTGGAAATAGGTTTTACAAGGGGATGGTGCTGGAGTTTTTTTCTACCTGAGTAGAAGCACTTATTTGGTGAGACAAATGGAAGGATGGGAGGGTCTGGTTTTGGTGTGGTAATAGGCTGAAATGTGATTCTCTGTCAATGCAAATGAGCTACTAGTTGAAGAATGCAAGATAAAATTACTTCACTTTACCCACAACTCAGACTTCTCAGTCTCCAGAAATCTTCCAAGATGAATCTGGTAGAGCAGGTGTTTCTTTTAATGACTTCAGAGCAAGTGGTATTGGATTCCTTTAGAGCAGTCAGCTCCTGGGGCTGGGATTCTGCCTCACTGGATCCCACCACATGGTGAATGCCATACCAGTACCAGTTCACTGCTTTGCTGCCTATTCAGATGCAAAGTGTAACTTTCAGTGCTGTTTAACCCCCACAAACAAAAAGGGAACTTGTCCAGGTCTGTCCTTACAAGTATATGCTTGTATGAAATACTTCAATGGTTATAATTGTTGGGAAAACTGTCCTTGGAAATCTAAATGAACCCATTTTCTAAGAGTTTCATACTGACATTGAATATATGTATATTTTGCAAGACTTTTTGGTGCAAATTCCCAAATTTATGCCACGTAGACTGAAATCCACTTGAAAAGCTGATGGCACTTACTGAAGAAATTGTCGTCCGCAATAATTTTAAGTTCCTTACTTTCCTTTAAAATGTTCAAAAGATACTATCAACTGAACTCTAATAGTTTTATCTTTATTAAATCCTGTAAGAATATGTAAAAGGAGGAGTCATTCAAACTATTTCCAATGAGTCTCTAGTTTATGGTAAAACCTATAATCATGTAATTTGAGCTTCACCCAGCTTCTAAATGCTGTGAGCAATTCCTTTCCCATATTGCAAAACCCGCTGTCAAGATTGAAGAGGCTGCAGCAGAGAACTGTATAAGTGCTTAGGACTGTGAGGATATGAGTTATGAAGACAGATTAGACAGACCTAGCTACAGGCTGTAGTATATTAGACAGCATAGATAAATTGAGGCTAAGAGGGCATCTCACAGTGGGATGAAATATACTGAAGGAATGCTATAGATTGATACCTCTCCGTGGTTTAAGACTAGTTGCTTCAAAGACGTGGGGTCACATACCTTGAGGATGACAAGTAGACTTGGAAACTAGTAGACAGGCTCTTGCAGTGGAGCATTTGTGTCCAAATAAGGGGAGACTATGTAGCAAACTGTATGCCTCAGCAATAAATAGAAACTGTTTCAAGATGAAATTGGATTAAACAAACTGGAAAAGAGAAATAAAAACATGTTTTCAGGTGAAGAAGGGTGAAAGGACTGGGATAAAATAACCTAGATATAAACAGAACCTCTCTTTAAGAAAATACATTTCCTTTCCCAATAATTGAGATCTCCCTTCCACATTGCCTTGCTGACCTTGTACAGTTTCTGTTCATGTTTCAATCAATTTGGATGTGCTTTCTGCTGTTAAAGCTTAGGGGTCCCCCAAGGTATGTAAAGTAACTCAAAAGGATTGTGGGTTAGAAAGGTTTTTGAAGTATTTTTATTTTTAATTTACTACTACGTAGTAGTAGCACGTACACACATTTTAGACCCAAATTAAATTGTACACTTTTGTCTGTTTACTAAGGTTAGCTTACATATCTGCAAGTAGAAGACTTCATCTTCCCCATTTGCTGCTTTATAGAATTTCAAATTACAGTGATTTGTAGAAAAAGCTGCTTCTATTGTATTACAATAGTTTTTCTGTATCCCACTAACTTTGTTAAAACAAGCGTTGAATCTTAACCTCCTGCTGTACTGATCTTTGTGTGGTTTCAGAAAGTTCATCTCATCAACAGTACTTATGGTGCAGAACGAAAAAGCAGCTGCTTCTTGATAATAAAGTGCAATTTTCTTTCCTTGGAAGTGTCCAGCCGTAGGAGTGGGTTATGTTGCTTGCCGTTACCTCCACCTGCATTAGCAGTGTAAGACATACCTGTGGTGGGAGAGGATGGAAGCTGGGAGGTGGCAGCAAGAGGTGTTCTTTGGTTCCTCCACTCCGAGTGTGGTGGGTTATAATGCCTTGGCCAGCAGCCGGATGCCCACCCAGCCGCTCACTCCTTCCCCCTGCTCAACAGGACAAGGGGAGAAAATTAGATTAAAAAACTCATGGGTGGACATAAGGACAGGGAGATTGCTTACTAGTTCCCATCACGGCCAAAACAAACTTGACTTGAGGAAAATTAATTTGATTTATTGGCAATTAAAATAGATTTGGGTAGTGAGAAACGAACAGAAAAATTAAAACAACACCTGCCCCCTCCTCACCCTTTTCCAGGCTCGGTTTCACTCCTTCATTCCCGACTCCTCTATTCACCTCCCCTCCCAACCCGGAGCCAGACTGTTGTAATCCAAAGTTTCAACAGCATTTTCGTCTCCTGGATGGGCTATGTGGTAATGTACACGTGGCTGTGTTCCCATCGCCTTTGTTTTTGTAGAGGAAGCTTCAAAAGTGTTTTGGGGAATTTTAGCTTTTTCTTTTATGCAGTCTGTTTCCTGAGACATTCCTTTATTTCCTTTAGGATTCAGCCATAGTTGAAATTTTGATGTAAATTAACCCAAAAGGAAATCCTTTTCTCTGTCAAAACATTCTTTTTAAAAGTTAAATGATTCTTAAAGACTTTAGTTCTGAATACTGATTAAAGAAAACATTGCTACTACTTTTCTTATTTCATTGGAGAGGTGACCCTCATCAATCTGGCCTTTTTTAAAAAAAATTAGTTGCTTAAGCACTGCCAGATATCTAATTAAGTTCCCAATTATTATAAATATTCTATCCTCAAATGGCTTCTTATATTAGTAAATAGTTCTCACAAGGTCATTGATTCCACCTGGCATATGAAAACTTTTCCCTGTTTTTTTAAGTAATGATAGTAGGAATTCAGAATATTACACTGTGTTCTTGCACTTCCGTTAAAAAATATATATATTTAAGTATCTTGAATAAAACCATAGTGGTCACACTGCCTACATGATCACCTGAACAACAGGATCACACTGAAGAATAATCCCACTGACTATTCACCTATAACAAATTTTGCAGCTCGCCCAAAATCATGCCCAGAAAGGAAACTATATGTTTCCCTCCTTTAAGAATACAAACCTCAGAATACAGTAAAAACAAAGTAGAATTTTTCATATTGCAATTATAAAGCCAAAGTTTACCACTGGTCTTGTAATGCAACCTTCTTATCCTATTGTATCCTGTTCAGATGCCGTACCCGCATTTTTCCCAGAAAAAAGCTTTTCATTTCTTTTCTTTCGGCTAAGCCTGGAGTACAAAGCACAGCAGCTGAGGTCCAAAGACAGTAGAATTACAGGTGTGTGTTTTGCAAATGTGGAAAAAGAAGTTCAGCCAAAGATATTTCTTTCCATTACTTTAGAACTTGCTACTCTAGTAACAGGAAAACAGCCTCCCAGTTTATCTTTTTTTTTTTTTTCCTAGGGTATATAAATACTGAACCAAATATAGAGGCTTTCTTGATATGTCCAGCATTCTCCTCATGTACACGTCCTCTAATATAAATATCAGTTCCCTTATTCGTCTCTTGGCAGAATATTAACATTAACACTTGCATTTTTACTTGCATTTCCAACACCTTCATCTCAATGGCCAATCACATCTGCAGAGTAGCCTTTTTCCTCCCACCGGTCTAAATGAAGCAATCTCTGCTCCAGAAAAGTTACATTTTTTCTGTTTCTACAAATGTATTCTCTTTTTGCTTGTATATAGGATGTGATTTGAGACCAAAAAAGAATATGTAAGGAAAATAGAGCTAGAAACAAATCATTAAAGCATTTGAGCAAATATGGAAAATATAGCTCAGGGGTACCTCTTTTGAACTATCGTCATGCTTTTTAACAGGGGGAATTTGAGAGACGCTAAAAGTTTGTTTAGGAAAAATGCTGCAAAGACAGCTTTCCAAATTCTTTTTGTGTGACTGTGACAAATGATAGGCTTTTTGCTGTAATACAATATGGAAATTTGCAACTGCATCGACATAGTATCTAGAAAAAAATTGCATACCCCTTCATCCATACATGTCCACTATCAGTTCCTCAGATTGGTTGATATTTAGAGTTTTAAGTGAGGTCTGAGTTTTCGAAGAAGGTGTGACTCAAACATAGAAGTTATGTGTGAAGTAGAATTCTCTAATTGTTGTTTGTCAAACGTGTACATTTAGCATAAAAGTCAGGGGCCAAAATTTTCCAGCTTGGCTGCCTAACAACATGCCCTGCTTTTCAAAACTGTCTCATTTCAGCCCAGCTTTCCATGGTTGCCCCTGAGACCGAAGCACTGGGATGTCTCTTCACAGTTGCCTTTCCACCACCGTGTTTTTCAAACTGAATATATTTTGTGTGAGGAGGGAGAAAGAGAGGACTGGTAAATCCACAGGTGATATTGTCTGCTAAGTGTAGAGACTGAACTTCACCGAGAGCTGGATGCCTCTGTGGCATCGAAAGGGAGGGCTGAGCCCCGTCAGGGAAACTGTTGTGCCAGGGGGGCTGGAGAGTGCCCCCTCCTTGGGCAACACTGATGTGGGAGAGGATGAGGAGGGTCCGTGTGAGTGCTGCCGCTCAGATAACCTCCCGCTCCCTATCTGGGATGCGAAGGCTCCACCAGCTTTCCCCATACCAGATATTTATTTACACTCAAGCAAATCCTACTGTCTCTGGCCTCCCCAGTTAACCGAGAGTAAGTGAGTCTTGTCTATAGCTTGAGTAGCATTTCATGGTACTTAATGACCAAGAAGAGAGCTTGTGATGGTGGAGCCCAAGCTAGGGGTACATTTTTTTAGCCAAGTACCGTCTGTGGGATGAAATCAAGCCTCTGCGTGAAAACTGATTTTTCACCAAAGTGAGGAACTTAGTCAGAATATGTCTGAGCAATGACAAGAGCTGTGACTGATAATGTTGCTCAGCACCTTAAAGTATAGGTCTTCTGTACAACAGGCTACATGCTGCATGTGTTGTTTCTTCTTCTGTGAATTATGCAGTTACATGCATATCGAAGCTCTTGTTTCCTCTTCTGTTAATCAGGTTTCTTTTTTTTCCAGTCAGGAGCCCAAATCTCCTTTGAGTCAGAATAGCTTGTTTAAATGGAAAAAAGACTCCATTTGTTTTGAATATGAGCATGATTTTCATTATTCCCTGGTAAAATACAGAGGTTAAAAAAAAAAAAAAAACAACCCAAAACAACAAACGAAACACAAACAGCAAATCACCTACATTATAGTTCCTTTGCAAAGCCTAAACAGCCCCTGGCTGGAAGGCAGAATTTAGGGTCTTGGTTTATAAATTGCTATAGCTAAGACAGTAATACTTCATTCTCTGCTATCACATAGCAGAGACAAATCAGATAATGCAGCTAAAATCTCCTTTCTGCAGCTTAAAGTAAGTGAAAAGCAGAGATAAATTGGAATCCCCAAATCATTCTTAGTGGCAATACAAGCTAGACAGGAACCTCCTACTAAGACAAATATAATTGCATCTTGATTTCAAAAGCTCCTATATTTGTAATTCCTAGAAAAATTAAACAACAGGTTTCACTTAAAGCTATTTTTAGTGTCTACAGGTGTATTTTGTTGATGGTAGCAACTGTTGATATGTCAAAGGTAATTTTTGATGGTGAGATACTGAAGGAGAGCACCAAATTGTATATTATCACATTTGATGATGATCAGCTGTAAGCACAAACTAACATAAATTAAATGTGTATCACATTTTTCTGCACCCTGGGGAAGTGCAGAACAAAGTCATGCAGTGATTACACTTCCACCAGCATGCCATTAACAACTCCAGATGGCAGCACTTTAACTGCAAACATTTCCAGGTGTAATGAGAAGGCTAAAAATAACTAAACAGCAAGGCATGACCTACTGACAGCCTAATTTGCAAAAGGAGTGAGGAGACAACAGGGCTGTTTAGCTGAAGGCATGTGAAAGAAATGGCTTAAGCCATGAACAAATTCATGTAAGTATAACCTTTTCTTAGGGAAGGGTATATGCGCAATCTGTCTTTTCTTTCTATGTAATTCATAATGAAGATGAAAAGTGTGTTCATTCATGTGCTAGCTTATGTGTATAACCTGGTAGGAAAACACTGAGTTCCTCTCAAAAAAGATGAACCTCCTTCATTTAAGACTCGCTGTCAATCTGATAGGAAAACAAAGGAATTTGTGTATGCCTTTCAGCAGTCTTGTTCTCCAGTTGGTTGGTTGGTTAGTTTGTTTTAAGGCAAGATACTGGAATTTCAATATATGCATTAAGAAGCAAGGATATTTTCCTTTTTTGCTTATTGCCCACAAAGTGCCTTGGGACATCTTGAATAATTACCATCCATTTAAGACTGAATTTTACAGGATAATTTTATTTACTGTGTCACTTAGGTGCTAACAATCCTTGTATCTGTGAGCACGAAGTGGATGGACAGCTATTGGTTTTAAATAAAAGTAGTGGTTTCTGTCATACATTTTGCATAATGTTCAGAAAAGTTACCAAGCCTAGAACAGAGGTGAGGGTCCAGAGTGCTACCAGTGCAGAATTGAATGACAGATGTAAAGCTCTTTCAGTGAGAAACTGTTATCGTTTATATAAAGTTCAGGTAAAACAATCAGAAGTAACTGCTTCCCAGTTGTCCTTCACCAGTGGGTGTGGCTGTATGGTGAAGAGCTCCTTCTGAGTAAAAAGGAGTATCTTGGAAACAATCCTATTTTCTCTAATAGTCTGTAAGTTTCCAATCTATTTTAGCACTAACATAAAACTCTACAGACTTAGGTGGACAGATTTCTTTTTACTGCAGCTGATAAAATTTGGGTGTCTTTAAATTGTCAGTGGTGACTTTATTAGCGTATTTCAGTTCAGAACTGTTCACTGTCTACAAGTATCATACTTGCACATTATAATGGAAACAGTCTTGAATGTCTCTGGGAACAAACACGGAGAAAAGTTATCATTATTGCAGGAACACTGAGGGTGGTTCAGATGAGTCCGGTTAAACCACAGCCTGAAGCTAGAGCCAGCTCCTGAGCTATGTGTTGTCAGCTGCCCCCGTATGCTGTAGCTGTGCTGCAGTCCCGTCTCTTGTGAATTTTGCCTTCATCGTTTTGCTTACACTGCTTTCTGCCATTGCTGTCATCCCTTCTTCTAGCATGTGTCCCAGAAGGAGGGTCTCCCTTCTTCTCTCTCTCTCTCAGACCTAAAAGTCATCATTTCCCTCCCCAAGCTGAAGGGATCAGTTCCTGCTGCGCGCTGCCTAGCCCTCTTGTGAGACCCTGAACTAGATGACAGCAAGGACGATATGCTCACGATAAAATTACCAATATGTCTCATGGTCAGTGTCCCTATGTTGGTTGAGAGAAGGAAGAGAAACTTCCTCAGTCAATAACCTGAGGTGTGTGAGATTAACTTTCAGAGACAATGGGGAACAGTCGTAAAACATTCAAAAGATGAGGTTAGCAGTTCATCTTCCTTGTGTATCTCTAGATTGCAGCATTCAAAATAGGCAGGCAGAAGAGAGGTCATTCATGATACCACCATTCCAAAACCAAAAAAAGGCTCATTAAAAATGTGATTTTTCTGTCCTGAACACTGGCATGGTAGAAAAGTGACTTCTGGTGCTGATAAAAACATCTTAGACAAAAAAATCCAGTCTTGCAAGGCCTGTACGTCCTGTGCCTGGGGCACAAGGATGTCATGAACTCCCATTCATTTCTGTGCGAGCTAAGAAATCAGGAAAACCTTGCTAAATTAAGCAAAGTTTCAGGATTATGAGGCTTATGGTTCAGACTTAAGAGATAAATCAGACAAACACCAACACTTTGGCTGCTTATCCAAATTAACCCTCATACCTTCTGAAATTTGTTCATGGCTCATTTTCCCAATGCAGGAAGGGAAGTTAATGAGAGTCTTGCTTATATTAATCTCACTTCAAGTTTGACATATGTGGATAGCTAATATAATTTTAAAGATGCAATAGTTCAAGCACACTGTTGTGACAGGCAAATTTTTATACATAATCATATCATTATTTTAAGGAGTTTATTATTCAAATACGTTCTGCCTTTCAGGGTGTAATAATTTTTTTAATATCCAGAAGCAAAATCAAGTGATGACTTTTAAAGGTTCTTTCTGTGAATGAATGTTCCAGTATGAGAAAAATTTGTTGTTTGGGATTTATTTGTCATAAAGAACTTGTGTCTTTACTAGATATTGAATATTTTCATCTCTGCAGAGGTATTTCTCTTTGGAGTTCCAGCCACGCCTGTCTTCCCTTTCACAGCCACAAGCCTAAATATAGGAAGATGTTTATCATTTTCCATTTAGAAATTAGTATTCCAGTCCCTCTGCAGTGCATATAAAATGCTCGTTATGCTGGAGTTTCACTAAAGTAGAAATGATTGTACCAAGGGAAAAATTTCCCTCAATCAGGTTTGAAGTGCATGCCTCGGGGACGGGGGCATCATCTTCCTTTCTTGCACACAGTCGCTCTTCTTATATCAACACCAATTACGAGGTAAGGTTCAAAGCCTGCCTGTGAGTTTGTTCATATTCAAGCCTGCTGAGAACAACCTGTCCCTTCCTTTCAGCAGACTCTCTTCTCACACTAGAACTCCCTTTCCTTTTCATATCTGTGTAAAATATACTGAAGCTATCTCTTTTGGCTGAGGACTTTGAAAAGACACAAGTTCTGAATATCCTTTTGAGGTATTCCTCTGAAAATAACCTACTGTGTCCTTTTGATTAGGCTGTAGACTCTTTGGAGTTTGTGCACTACCATGCAAAATTGTGCATAGGGAACACTGGGTTGTTACTTAATGTGCATAAGAATCAGGGGAAAAGCTCTTACATGCGATAACCTATCTCTCTCTAGGAAAAGTGGGAGTGGATTAAAAATTTGCTCTGAGTATCTGAGTGAGAACTAACGTTTCTGGAACTATCTTAACCTCTAATCTCGCGTCATCTCTGATAAAAGTGCTTAGGAAGATGCCTGCATTTAGGGCCTCTTTGGTTCAGGTCGTTTTAATTTACAAATGATAATGTGCAGCAGGTTACACTGAGGAAAAATAAGACAGATTGTCAACACAGGCTTGTGTTTTCTGGCTGTACGATGGTAATCTTCTGTTTCTGCAGGAACCAAAATAAGTTTCTCTCTGTTGCAGCACAAGCAGTCTCAATCAGCAGATTTGTTTCTTGTTGCCCTCAGTTAATCTCAGTTGCTTTTCTGTGCTGCTTTGCCTTGAGTTCATCCTGTTAGGAAATTCCTGGTAACCTTCTGGGATAAAGGCAATCCCACATTAATTAACAGCTGCCTAATTTTGTGCAGGTAGTTGTGTATTGCTGTGAAAATGTGTGTCTGGGAACCTCAGAAGGAGCAACGTTTGTGAAAGACTGTCATGGTGCACTGCTATGTTGTAGTTCGGCAAAAGTATATAAAAAGTTGGGTACCTATCTGTGGAAAACTTCTTTTGTTTTTGCAAAATTCACCCAGATCTTTAGCAATCAGAAAAGGTTCTTAAAATAGCCACTTGCTTTGTTTCTAATTCAGTGGCTTTAATATAAAATGAGGGTAACAAACCAAACCAAATTGAAAAAGTGCTGTCCTCCTCCACTTCTGATTTCTGTACTGGTATTGATCTACATTGTTCTACAGCTCTAGTGTTTGGCAGAATCACAAGGTGACACGCCTACCTGACAAAATGTGCCCACAGCTTTGCAGTTTCATTTATTTTAGGAAAAAAAAACCCCAACCCTGAATGCTCTGAAATTCCATCAGGCTTAAAAGGAAAACATGTTATTTACTAGAAGGTTGAGAGGGAGAGTGAATTGAATGGAGTTCAGCTGGTTTCAAAAGTTGGCTAGACTTCTCGAACTTTTAACACTAGAATAAAAATTTCACTGAGGAATGGGAGAGTATCTTCCCACTTTGAACTGCATATAAACTATCTTAGTGCACATGAGGAGACACTATCTCCCTTGCTCGACACTATTACTGTATTAGATTTCATGCTTACAAAGACGATTTCAAAGGAAATCAGAATATAGGATATGTTCAAGACCCAGCAGGAGTCTTGCTGAAAAATGAATGCAAAATTAGCTTTGAAGTTCCTTAAGACATCAGTTTCTTCGATTTTCCTGTCTATTTTCTTCTTACTCCTTCTATGAAAGTCCAAACTCAGTAGTTTCCTCAGAATCTACCTAGTTGGGTAGTTTTCTGTCTTGTGGTGGGTGGAGCCAACATATTTCTCGCTGTAGATCCACTGCTATTGCATCATGCTACTTACTAAGGTAGACATTTTAATAATCTGTAGGAGAATTTAAGTCTGCAGCAATTCCAACACCTTCACACTTCACTAAGAAACTGAGTTAAAAGTAAACTTTGCAGTCCTGAAGAGACCAAGCCAGAGCCAGAACTGAATCTGTGCCAGGCAGTACCTACTACCTACAGGGACCCATCACTGGGAGTGTTCAAGGTCAGGTTGGACAGGGCTTTGAGAAAGCTGATCTAGTGAAAGATGTCCTGGCCCATGGCAGGGAAGTTGAATGAGGTGATCTTTAAACCCTTCCAACCCAAACCATTCTGTGATTCTCTGATTCTGTGATCTTGGTTGGGGAGCAAAGAGGGAAGGGGGGCTTTGCTGCCATGCTGTCAGGGAAAGGATATTCCTGGAGGTCTTAGGTGTCCTGCTCTTAGGAATATCTCCTCTGCCTTCCTGCCCACCCTTCCCCAGCAATAGCTGCTTTCCTACGCATATCTTCCTCAGACTCAACAGCCAACCTACAAGGCCATGTGTTTTGCTGGCTGTAGCAATCTGCTGCCTCAGATACATTAGACAGTAGAAACACTGTTCTCATGCCTAGAGCTGGCCCTGTCGTCAGCGCAGTAGTTAGAAAGGAAGTCTGTGCAAAAGAGAAAACATTAAATCAGCCTTACTCAGTACGAGCACTCTTCAAAACAGCCCAAATATTCACCAACAAATCTTATTTGGAGATACTGCTTCATGTCGATTAGCATCAAAGCAGCAAATGCTCAACTGTGGAGAAAGCCAGATTATGCTTTACTACCTAATCCTTGGCCTAAAGCTACATAAATAATCTCCCACGCTGTCAGGGCCCTGAGGGAACCACCAGGCTTGCCCGTCCCTGCCTAACCCCCTCGGGGCTCCCCCTCCCCTGCCCCAGGACCCCACATCAGCCCCCCCAGCGCCATCAGCCCCTGCCCCAGTGACACCACAGCCGGACTGGTCTCCAGCTCCCCACAGCCCTGCCCTGCTGCCCCCAACATGGGGAGCCCCTGGTGCCTTGACATATGCAACTGACAGAGGTCTCCCGCAAGTAAATATTGAGATACCATGAGTTTTTTACTATGTTCCTTAAAGAAACAAATGCCTTGGGTCTACTTGTGTTAGAGGGAAGGAATTTAAATTCTTCAAGTGGCATGAACTCAGAGGTTGGCCAAAGAAAACCAAAACAACCAAACAAAAAAGGCAAAGCCTCTGTCCCTGCCACCAGAAGATCATCCTCCGAAATTTGGCAAGCTCTGGGGAGAGGTGTTGAGGGGTGCCTCCAAACGAGGCGAAGACTCTGCAGCTTTCCCATGGAAGCGTGCTCAGAAAGGTTGTGGTGCTTCTGACCTGCCAGGCTCCCGCTGCTGGGCCTGGACAATGCCCGTGCCATCTTTTCTTGAAAGTGTTGGGAGTTGTTTTCCAGCGCAAATGCAAGCAATATAAAACTAAGGCCGGTGCTTTTCCTCCATATGTCCAGTGTTTGTTCTTTCACTCCCTACCTATTCACTTCCACTGGGTTTTGGTTTCAGCCCGAAGTTTCCCCTTTTAAACTGCTGGGTTTTCCAAGGATCTCAGTATCAGTTTGTCGCTATTTTGCCTGAACAAATCCAACTGAGAGCCACCACCTGTCAGGACACCTCCAAGGCAGGACATCTCTCTTTCTAGGGTGGTCAGTAAAGACTCCAGAGATCTTGTGCTCTCTGTCAGGCTCTGCCTTGCATTTCTGGTGATCTGGCCGTTGAAAAATGTCAAAACAGGGACTTGCCCTTCTTTGTGGGTTTTCTTAGCAGTCTGTGGCACGATATCTGCTGAGCACTGCAACTCCCTAGTGAGGTGTTTCTAGGGATGTGTTGGGTTTGTCACAGTTTGTGTCTTCGTGGAGCAACAACTGGACAGTACTTAGAGATAACCAGACTGGATTGAAATGGAGTCACTGAGCTATCAAAAGCAGTGCAATCACATTAGCAGATTAAATTAACCTGGGAGGGGCTGTGTGCTGGTGATGCAATGCCAATTTCGGCTTCCAAGGTAGCCTAAGTGTAGCTGCATGGCACTGCAGTGTGGCATGTATGCTTGGTCGTAGACAATTCCAGCAGGAGTGGCCTTTAAACGTGGGGACCTGCAGCCCTGCAGGAAGGTGATCAATGGCAGCAGGTCTTGAAGAGTCTGCAGTACCCGCAGCATCAGATCCCTTGAAAGTGCATGAGGTTTCCCAGGTTAAGAAAATACTATAGTCGGCACCAGTATCAGCAGAAAGTGTATTTTCAACTTTTGTATTACTACGGTTGTATGACCCTTGTGATCGGCGAGGTTTATGATGCGATTTACAACTTCTCACAGTGTGACCTGAGGTAGTGAGAATGGGAAATGCACATTTTCTAGGTGCTAGAGGAGAGGCGTTGACCAAGCTGTATGCTTGGCAAGAGGTAAATGCTGTCCATTTTACATCAGTGGGAAGACAGAGAAACTCAAAAAGTTTTGTCCATGATGTAGAATCCTGTGTAGGGGATGCTGTAGCCCATTGTTTATTTCTTAGTGGCTGATACATTATGAAAAGATAAGCCAGCAACTGGTGGCTTAAATAATTCCAGATGCTTGTAAAACTTACAGGAAATGCTTGCTTTGAAGCTATCACTGGCCATATGCCCTATTCAGAATAGTTTGGGTGATGAATTTTGGCACTTTCTTCTAATATATTATCTCCAAATTATTGTTTTTTTCATCATTCAAGCAGGACCATCTTCATGTCTGATGCAGAATTATTTTTATGATTATAAACAATAGATTTCGGATTTAATGTTCCTCTGGCTTTAGAAAGAGCTGGTTGATTAAATATATACAGAAAAGTTCACATTTACTCTGAAGCATCATTTCACTGATATGTTTAAGGTCCTTGTTTGGTCACTTGCATTATTTCCTCTATTGTGTGTGAGAATCTGTGTGCACATGCCTTGAAATCACCTTGAATAATTCAAATTCTGGCAGAGAACAACCTCTGCGTAAATGATAATGCACAGCTTTTCCAAGCTCTTAAGAACTGCAGAGCTATAGATAAGTAAATTCAATGAAAAGAAACTCTCAGCCTTGCCTCCTTCAAGTGATGGAATCACCACTCAACTTCCCAAGTTTGACACTTCTAGTTTTTCAAGACTTTGGTGAATTATATTCCCCAACTCTGCAACAAGAATCTCATAGGAGAGAACCTGTCTCCCCTGACCACTTCCAGACCCCAAGGGGACGTGCGGCAGGCCTGACCAGTGCCAGGCAGCAGGAAGACTCTAAGGAATATTTTAGGTAGAATAGGAACTGAGAAACAGTAACAATGCCAAGAGAGCAGAAGCTCCTGTAAAATGCAGATTTGAATGCATAAATGTAGTTGAGCCTATCTTTGGCAGCCTAGCCTCATTCCTGTATCATAAAAAAAGGCCTAGATGACAAAATAAGTTTGAAATCAGAATTGTGAGTGGGAAGGGGAGGAGACGAAGTCTGTGAGGGAGAAGGAAAGGTGTGGTGTCCAGTGGGTAGCCTGAAATGTACATTGTAAGCATTATAAAATTTTCTTTTTAATTATTTATTTATTTTAATATTTTAGTGTTGCCACTGATTGATTTCCTCCTGAAACTTCTTGGGTTTACTTTGTGATCACTCCTCTACTACTTACACAAACAGCCTCAAGGTTTGCTTTTGGTATTTTACTTCATGGTCATGTTTAGAAGCTGCTTCATCAAAACAAGATTTTATTATTTTCAGAAGTTTATGAAGCAAAGGATTAGAATAGGTTGATGCATACAAAAAATTCTAGCATCACTCAGTAGTTCAGTTATAAACCTGAAATATGTAAAGTAATAATAGGACATTGACATTTACCACTTGAAAGAGTATCTACTAAGCAAGTCAGATTGTCTAGAGGAGAGAAAAGTTTAAAACCAGATAAAACTACTTCCTGGGACCTCCCCAGACAAAATTCAAATAGCGTCTGAGTGAGAACATCACTGTAGGTGAAGGCACTGAACACCAATTAATAGCAGATGATCACTGGCAATCTTAAAAATGCATCATTTACAGCAAACAGCTGAGGAAATGTCAGCATATAACTTTGCTATTTCATTCTCATATGTGTATAACTAAATGTGCTACTGTTTATTTGGTATTGCTGCTTGAAAGAATTTCTGCAGCCAAATATCAATTTATTTGCTGTTGGAGTTTAAGAGGATCCCAAATGGGAGCAATTTATGTCCAGCTAAAGTCAATTTTATATTTTCTCAGTGGTATAAAGATTGATCAACTAGAAATGAATTTAAATGATTCTTAATATGCTTATTGATCTGAAGGCACCTTCCTTTGAGAGAAGCTTCATATGCACAATCATGTAATTTTCTATATATGTTTGTATATAGTATTTTAAGTATATAGCATATACTTAGTGTTTTGTCCTAGTTTGGTGAGATTTGATCTTAAATTTGGTTTTGGTTCTGGTGTAATATAGCTGTAGTAATACATGGCTGGATACAGTAGAAGGGGGACAACTGCATACCTTGCGCGTTAGTCACATCAAGTTTGCTGGTGGTCGGGGGGACAGGATGCTTCTTGCCCCTCAAGCCTATTTTAAGGGATGGGTGCCTCAGCACAGATGACTTGCAGCTCATGACATGGCACCGACTGGCCCTCCGGGTTAGTCTGCAGGAGATTACAGGGGAGTTGTTGAGCTCCCATGCCGTGCAAAGTGTGCAGCTGTTTTGCTCTTTGCCTCCCCGCAGCACTTCAGGGTCTAACTTCAAGTCCCTTGAACTCCTCCACACAAGTGTTGATGGTTCATCATATGTGTTGATTTTGCTGGGAGCCAAACTGAGACTGCCTTCCAGATTTAACAGTTTTGGATGACTCACTCTTTCAGAGAAGCAGCTGCAGGGTATTCAGGAATACACAAAAATGGCAAGCCAATGACAAACGTCATTGTGGCGGTGACAGAAGTTGCTATATATGGTGCAGCACCTGACAGGTGAATAGAGGCGGTGAGCCGATAACATTAAAATAGTTGGCCATCTTCCTGCAACTCCTACTATCCCCGGCAAAACAGGTCTGACCCTAGAACTTTATAGATAAATAATTACCCTGGTGTGTGTGGAACGTAAGCCTAAATATGTATGTTGTTGTCGTCATTACCTAAAGTATTTAAATCTTTAATTTTGAGCTTGGGATCAGCCATATCCTTAAAGACAAAATATTCTTTTGGGGTGGCACCCTGGACTTCAGTAGAAATGTGCCAGCCACTGAAGTGGCCTTTCAGTGCATAAATTGCCTTTGCTATTTCTTTAGGATGCGAACTAGTGTGACCAACCTACTGGCATGTCACCCTGCCATTTCTGTCATCTCTACTGTGCTGCTGTTATTCAGAGGAATGGGACTAAAAGACAGGCACTGAACTTCCCCAGCCAGATTTACAGAAGAACAAAACTCAGAAGCTTTATTTTTCTCATTGTTAATGTTCTGCTGTCCTAAGAGACCACCTTCTTAGGGGTTGATGGTATCTGTGGTGTACTGAGATTTCCCTGTGAAGATTTCTGGCTTGGTACATGAGAAGACATTAAACCTTCCACGCAGGCAGTGACACCAGGTTTTGCAGGCTCCACTGGAATAAATTCAGAGGCTTGTAGCCTGTTTGCCATGTTTAGTGAGTAGCCCCAAGCTCCCAGTGGAGTATCTTTCCCCAATAATCTCTAGTTTGTTGTGGATTTTCCTTTTCTTGCCGTACCTGTGTTTCAGATATGCAAAGTCACCCCTTCCTGAGAGATAAGGGTCTTGTTTTGGGGATGATGTATTGCAATAGACGCTCCAAGTGGGAGCCAGGGCAAACAATTTAAGCCTTGTTTTACACAGACTTTAAATAACACAGATGTTGGTGTATAAGATTTGGTATCCAGGTAAGTACACACAGAGAAGCGTGGGCAAGTTTTCCAATATGATCAGAAAGCCTCTGTGATTTGAAGTACCTTGAGACAGTGATTTGATCTCCTTCAGTCCTGTCCTTCCTCTTCTCCTTTCTCCGATAACTGCTTCTCACGAGTCTGGAGCTATGGGATACCCAGTGAAAGCTGTTTAAAATAAGCCACACCAAGCATTCATCTGTAAACTGAAGCCTGAGTTTGTCAGTGTACAAAATATAACTGGGTTAAAAAGCAGTTCAAGGGATTTATAGGAAGAAGGTGGCTGACAACCTATTAAACATGATGCCCAAACTGCCAGAAGTAAGGAGAGCATATGAGAGGGAAGCATGATTGTGTGCCTTCTCTGTCCTTAGACTCCCACCCAATATCTGCTAATGGCTGTCCTCAGAAACAAGGCATTTGTTTGGAAAATCCTATTGATGCGACCCAGTATGTGCAAGTTTTTTGGCAGTAAATAGTCTTTTCTCCCTTAGAAACTCTCTCTGTCTTTGAGGTTTGTGGAAAAAATGTTGACTTTCCTTTGCTGTATTATTCCTCTTTTGTAGATAGTATCCTACCTCTCGGGTACCAGCCCAGACACAAAAGGAATTTTTCTTTGGTATAGTGCCCACTACATGACACATAGGACTGCAGTTAATCTAAAGAAGGTAGCAAGAACATCTATTCAAGATTCCTGTATTTCAGGACTTGGTATTTCAGACAGAGTAATAACAGCATATGGATTGAGACTTGCTGGTAAAGAGAGTATAATTTGGTGTAAACCTGTTTGGAAAGAAAGAATTAGATTGATATTTTCACCTAAGATGAACATAAACCTCAATGATCTACTAAACTATATACCTAAATATTTCTAAAGTTTTCTAAGACAAAACCTTGTACAGACTGTGTGAAATTCTATTACTATAACTGGGTTGAATCACTTCATTTTAGACTCTTCTCCTTTCTCAGTTCTTATTGTGTAACATCATCTCTTGAAATGGTGGCTTAAATGAAAGGCAGGCTTTAAAGAAATGAGGGCTTTTCCCCCACACCCACACTAATATCTAAAAATACTCCTAAAATAATTCAGGAGCGAAGCTTTTTATGGTGAAGTTCCTCAGATACATTGTGTTTTGCTTTTAGAGGAGTGACTCAGTTTTTCATACGCTGTAACACATTCAGTTTGTGAATATTGCTTTCATTTTTACATTTGTAGAGCATTGCAAGAAGCCGCCTGCTTGTGATTTGATCAATATAACTTGGCTTTAATGCTATACTTTGGGGAGGGAGTATGTTTGATCATAAGAGCTGAAAGGCATACCCTATACAATACATGAAAAGTCAAAAAATATAATAGCTAAGTTTCTGCTAATTAAGTAGGTTATGACTCACCAAGAATCAGCCATGGTAATCTGTGATGGTACCATGAAAAATGCATTGTAATTAGGTACCACAGCTTGAATATGAATTGTCAGTATTCAACAGATGTATGCCTCTTTGTTGGTTCCAAGTATCAAACAGATTGTCACTGAAATGGAAAATCAAGTAATAACAAAAAAAAAAAAAGTGAAAGAAACTGATACAGTGCTCCAATATTTCATTATTTAAGAAATATTTTTATTTATTATTCATTATTCCAACCTTCTTTTAAGGAAGACCAAAATACTGTTCCAAAGAATGTACTTAATTTTAGGAAAGAATGTTTAACACTGAAAGATTTTTTCCTGCAAAGCTGCCTGTCCTTTTGTCCCTTCTGTATGGGAGAATCTATGGAAATATGTGAATGTATATGAAACTAATTCACCTCCAGCCCACATCCTGGAACTGTAACCTCTGTCATGATGCTACAGAAAACATGACAAGAATTACATACCTAGTATGCGGAGACTAGTGCTTGCGATAATGATCAGGAGCATTTTATGGGTACAGTATGCTCATATAGTCTGTCTATATGTCCCATAGTTACTTTTATATTCCTTGTCCCTGTTACATAGCTGTAAAGTTGAGCAGAGGGGTAACACTGGAAATTCTGCAAACGCCCATTTATGCAAATGTTCACTTCAGTTAAAGCAATTCCTGCCTCAAAAGTTTGTTTTCCCAACTTACCGGTTGTGATGTACAGGTTGGCACTAGCAGCGTATGTACGGTGTGCACTGTTGTATGTCTAAATTAGCAGGTGGGGATCCTCCTGCAGAATTACGCAGAGAATGTAGGAGACCCGACATCCACACTAACACCTTCTTAGAGATACGCTTCTAGCCCGCTGAATAAACGCCCATGGGCAGATGGAGCACACTCAGTGCACCCCAGTTTAGTGTCATCCCAAATGAATGCAGTCTGTGTGCTCTGAGACTTGCCCTGCAGTGAAAAGCAAAATGAAGTAAAGGGGAATACTCAAGAGAGTCTCTTCAAAAGCGCACTCCTGATCCCAGCTAAAATACTAGCGGAGATGCGTCTGTTGAAGCTGGGATTTTCCAGCTGAGGTAAAGAGAATTAGTCACCCCAAGGGCTGTATTCAGACACCCAGAAAACAGTGTTTCTCAACAGTGATGGACTGCTGCATCATTCATTTGCTTGAGCTGGAACAGAAGGTCTCTATTTTGAATTCTACAGTAGAGTCCAAGGTTTTGGCTAAAATGCTTTTAGGTCCTCGTATACCACTGAAGTGTAAGAGCCAGTGAAGTTTAGTTAAACGAAATCGCTTCGGCTTCAGCTTCCAGCCCTATCCTGCCATTTTTAATAGGAAAGCCAACTATCCTACCCTGCAGTAGAAGCTTGAAGCCCTAGAGATAATGCTGCCCAAAGCTAGAATAAATATGTTTTCCTCACATTGTTCCAGTCCAGGCATGGCGCTGGGAGAGGCCTTGCATCTCTCTTACTGTATGACTTTGTATAGGGCCGGGTGGGTTATATGCTCTGCCTGCTGGCTTTCACTGGGAGTTAGAACCCCGGTTCTCTCCTGTCCCTCAAGTTGAAAAGCTAATTTTTGTTTCATTACTATAGCTCTCTAGCCTCCTGTTGACTCAAGCCTTTCCTCCTGCATAAGAAATGTTGTGTGGATACAGTCATTTTACACATATCCTTGTTCAGATTTCATTATAATTTATTACTAGCTGTATTAAGTCTCTCATATGTAAGTCCTGAACAGCTTATCTATCAGTATGGTGTCAGAGTGAGCAGCTGGAAAAGTATGTCAGTAATGTCTTTCTGTCATCTGATTAATAACAAATATTGAAATTACTGCAATTCTTTCATGGCACCCACATTTTTTCATTAGCAACATACCTTTCACACCTCTTTCCTTTGTGAAATATTCTTACTACCTACTTTAATCAGAGAAATGAGTAGCTAATCACTTATCTTTGCATTCTGGTAGAAATGAGTAAAATGATCAGAGTTTGGGAATTGCTGTTACATATGCATGTAAGTGGTGCATAACATTATAATTATACTGATAGAAATAAGAAATTCCCAGACAAAAAAGTCATTTGTTACTCTGAATAAACTAAAAGACAGCTATTATGTCACAACCATGTCATAAACTTACTTTTTATTGTATAAGTATTTTATTTTTTTAAGCCCTAAACCTTATGTAAGTGGCACAATTTTAAACACATGCTTGATTTTTAAAAGAATTTTAGATTTGGATTCCTTTTAGTATTGTGGATTTTTGTGCATGTAGTTTTATTTTAAAACAGATTATTGCTCAAAGGGGATCCCAGCTTCACAGCACTGCAGGCTGAAATCTTTTCTACGTGGAATACCTAATTGGGTCAGTATTAAACTCTGGGTTCAACAATCATAAAAGTTCATACAAGGTCAATCAGAAAAACAGTACAATTTTAACTTCAGTAGAACTTAGTTGTGTGTCTTTTTATCTTGAGCATTGTTTTGAGGTTGGTAGGTCTTCAGAACAGGTTCTCATTTAGGCCATATACAATATCTGCACGTACAATATAAAAGGCAGTCTACAGGGCCTTCCTGTTTCTCAGCAAGGTTATCTCTCAGCAAGTTATGAGCAAAAAGCTTCAGAGTCTTCCAGGTGCCCTACCTCTTAGGTGAGGTATTTCACTTCTTTCACCTCTACAGTGCACCCGGGGCAGAGCCTCTTCTGCACTGGGTCAGTGGGTTGCAGCCTTAAGGTTTATGCACATCTGCCCCACTGTTGGGAAGCAGCTCCTGGAAGAAACTTCTTTCCTCATGGCAGTGTGCTCAGGCCTCATTACATACTTCAAGATAGCCCCCTTTTATTTTTTTTTTTTTTTTTTAGAACCTGCTGAATTTTGTATCTCTCCCCAAACTACACAGCTAAAAGATAATAGAGCTGTACCAATGAAAGCCTATCCATCTAAGTCTTATTTGTATTTTAGCCTTTACTTGCAAGTCTTGGCTAGTTCCAAAATTGCTTCTGGTTGGTGGGTAAGAGGGAAGGGGCAGAGAGCCCTGCTGTAGATTTTCTTCCCTGAGTTATGTAACACTTTCCTCCTCCCTCTCTGATTTTGTGGTCACTTACCCCTCAATGCAACAGCTGTAAATGGTGGCTTTAATGTGAACCCCATAGATCTGGAAAAAATAAGCCAATAACGTGTCTGAAACCAGGGAGACGGGCATTTCCCGGGTGGTTACACAGAGATTCTTCGCATGAAGGTCCTTTTTTAGGTCATTCCTTAATTTCCCATTTGGTTTTCAGCAGATCGTATTAAAATAAGATGACTCTGCCTACATCTTCCATCACAGCTGTCTGTCAGCTGTCTTGGAAGGTAGGCTCTATGTTAATAATTGCATTATTGATACAACCCAAATAATTTGTTTGGTAGAAATACTGAATAGTCTACAGAGGTTCAGCTGAAGAGATCTAAATACATTTAGAGGTTGTCCACAGCAAAGTTGAAAATTGTAAGTACAATACAGTAACCTAGCCACTTGCATCACTTGTAATTAACTTTTCTATACTGTTCTATGTGGGTGTGAATAATAAGACTGCAAATATTTGCATTTGTTTCCTTCTACATAGTTTTCAAAAAGTAGCCTGGGAAGCACACATCCAACTTTGTTTCAGATAGTTTTGCAGAGGAACCTCCTCTGGACACTGAATAAAAATATCCCTATGGAAAGCGAGGAGGGAGTAACTGGGGGGGGGCCTCGGGGATGTGAACACCCAGCTCCCATCATAACAGCACATGGTCTGGGCATCTCACTGAAGTCCCTCTGAAAGACTGAACTGTGGCATTAGATCAGAAAAAGCTTTACTTGATGCTATAATTCACTTCCCTGCCCTGCAGGAGAGAAGACCCAGTGGTGTATCTCAGTCAGCATTAGCTGTGTGACAGCAGGATCAGAGTCCCAGTCACGAGCCAGGCAGGAGCATCCCATTGTGCTAGGTTCGGACAGGCATAAATGAAGAAGCTGATGGCTCTTCCACAGTTCATGACTTACTTGGCAATAGATCTATTTCCTGCTTTGCTTTGCTTTTCTCGGGGAAACACAACATCATGTATTAAGGAAACATCAAAGATACTGTCTTGCCTGTGCTGTTTAGTAAATGGCATAGTGCTTCTTGGTAGAATATAGACATCAACTTGAATATTGAAAATGTCCAAGGGTGTCATGAGACCTTGCACGCAGGGGAGAGATGGCATGCTATTAATGATCCTTTCTTCCACAAGCACATTCCAGTCATGTTATATAAAGCTGGGACAGAAATGAAAATAGTCCTCCCTTAAAAGCAGCCTTGTCTGCTGTACCTATGCCCTATTAGAGTTATTTAAATAACATTGTGAATTCTTGGGGAAAAAAGAACCTGGAGATGCAGCTATTATTTCTGCTGTAATGTGGCAAGGGCTTTGCTGCTGTGAATAATAACAGCCATGTTGATGGGTAGACCTAAATTAAAAGTGAAAGAGGTTATTCATTCATTGCAAAGATCCATCTTAATGTGAAGATGAGGGAGTTTGGGGAGCTTTTTATTTCTATTTTTGCTTTTAGGCCTACTATACACTATTCCGGGCCTTTTTAAAGTTGGAAAACTTGATAGTAATATCACTGATCAGCAAAGTTTTAAATTATTTCTTTGAGTTCCTTTTTGAATTCTCCTCTTCTACTAGGCAATTACAAACCCAGTGGGGGATTTTCCTTGGTGCAAAGTGCCTAAAACAAAGTGGTGACTTTTTTCTTCACTTTTTTGCATATTGGTCAACATTCATCAAAGTGTTCCCTTGCTGTAACTTCTGTGGTCCTTATGTGTTTTGAATTAGGAAATATCCTTGGTATTTGAGATATCAGGATGCTAACCCGTGACAAGCATCAACTGATACAAGGACTTAAGGGAGTACAAGCAGCATATTTGAACGGGCAGGGCTCAGTGGTCAGTGTGGGTCAGTGGAACAAAGTGGTGTCCTGAGCTATTCTGTTTGCTTTGGATGGTTTTATGGCTTCAGGGACTACGCTGGTAATGATGCTCAGCGCAATCCTTGGGGCCCGCATATGGTTCACTGAAGTACTACTTCTTTGGAATTCCCCGCTGCCCACAGCCACAGGAATGGGCCATGCTTCAAAAACGTTTCTCAGTTTGCTACTGTCAGGAGGTTTAAAAGCCCCCCTGCTGCCATTTAGCCTCCACTTGCAAAGATGAACCTGTGTATGAGCAACTTTGGCAGCTGTTCAATGAGGAACACCGCTGAGATGAAGATATATTTATTAAACTCAGATTTTCCCTTCCTGCCGTTTCAGTGAAGATGGCATTCCCATGACAGCTCAAGAGAAAGGTGGCTGGGGAACTAGCTTATGATTTGGGTGGCTTGGGTTTCTGTCCTGATGCGAGGGTATGTGAACAACCTCGGGAGTCCTGTAGCCACAGAAACACGCTCTGTGCCTGAGGTAGCTGTCTACCTAAATACCTTCATTATTTAAATCAAACACACTGGTGCATGAGCAAGAGTAGAAAAAGTTTTCTGCCCTACCTACCAAAATGTAATAGTATGACTGACTGCAGGTGTAAAGAGGGAGGGAGTGATTTACCTCTGTTATAAGGTGTGAGTAAGGAGAAAAGAGTTTGCTTCCATCTGGAATTATGTAGAAAGTAATTAAATGAAGCCAACTTGCAGAATTGGCTGATTTGCCTGGCTGAAGATATTATTCCAAACACAAATAATGGAGAATGGGTCCTGGAATATCCTTGAAATTAGGCTCTATGAAAGGACGTTTTCTTTCTTTCTTTCTTTCTTTTTTTTGAAAAAAGAATTTTGTTCTCTTTTCTGTATGTAACTGCATATGTGTGTGTTCAGTGGTCCTGACAGATTTACTTTGCTTTCATTGGTGTCATTTCCTGAGGAGGGGAATATGAATTTTGAACCTATTTTGAACTTTGTGTGTTGGTGATTTACTCAAGAAGCTGAACCATTAAAAAGCTTTCATCTTCCATCATTATGGGTCCTTGAAGCCAGAAGTCTTCACAGCAGCGTGCTGAGAATGTCAGAAGGAATCTGTCCTTTAGTCCTTCCCCTGGATGAATAGTTGTGGTGTTCAGGAAAATGCAATCTGAAATCTGGCTAAGGAAATGAAAAAGCAAACAAGAAGGAGCTTTATTTTTAAGGAGGAATGGTACTTGGAACTCTCACGGACCTGCAACAAGAAAGAGAAATAAGGCTAATATTACAAAGTGGTAAGATTTTGCATCAGCATTCAATTAAAAAAAAAAAAGCTGAAATTCAATAAACGTAATCCTGACATGTCAAGAAGAACAAATACTCGGGGCTTAGTTGTAGCTGGGTTCAGGAGTAGCATCTGAACTTTGATCTAGAAGGTCAATTATCAATACCAAGCACCTGTAAATAAGATCACATTTTTCTCTTCAGAAAAATTGCCTAGTGCCTTATGGCTGTGAGGTACATATATTTAGTCTTCCTAGCTGACTATTTAAGGTAGAACCAGGACAGTATTTCTAATGGGCAGAAACATTTCTAGGCACTCTTGGAGTTTTATCATCACATTTTTATTCCTTACAGAGGAAAGTAAGTGAAACATACAGTTTCCCCATACTACGCAGTGATTCTGAAGGAGAGAAGTG
Source organism: Aquila chrysaetos chrysaetos (assembly GCF_900496995.4). Taxonomy (NCBI): domain Eukaryota; kingdom Metazoa; phylum Chordata; class Aves; order Accipitriformes; family Accipitridae; genus Aquila; species Aquila chrysaetos. The sequence continues at coordinate 45,408,539 of NC_044010.1, forward strand.
AGGAAACAGTGCAGGAAGCTTCAGGTGACTGTGTGACAGGAAAAACATTTAACATTTTCTGTAAATTCAGGTTAAAAAGTTGTTACATAGTGATGTGAGCAGGTTGGGACAGAATGGAGTGCATGCTGGGCTGAAAGGCAGGGATGCAGTGAGAGCATTGCCAAGTTATGTTAATTGGGTGGAACATATATTATTGAATGTATTTTATCCTTCCTTTTCTTCATCCCAGCCCAATGTTTGTTAGAGGCCTCTGGTCCCTGAAAGTTGGTCTATGTGCAAAATCACAGAAGGAAGAGTAGATTTAAAGCTCTCCGGCAGCAAAAAGTTTCTGGACCGTGATGAGAAATGCAGCGTGATGTGATATTTTGGTGAGTTCAGACCTGGTGCAACACCTTCAGGCTGAGGTCTTGTGAAACACAAGGACAGTTGAACCCGAGTATGTTGGCAGAAGTCTGTAAGCAAGACGGCAGCAGTGGGTGTGTGTCATGGAACGCAACTGCAAGTAAAAAGAATATCTCTTTGTAATTTTGCCATGTGTTGTGAATGTCTCTTAGTGTCATACATAGTTCCCTTCTCTGTACGCTTGTGCAGAAGTCCAGGACGAGTTAGCTGCCCAGATTGACAGGGTATTTCTTTTATTGAGTCGCAGCCATGCTAACAACAGATCTGAGATCTGAGGACAAACCTTGGCTGCTGCTTGGTAATACTAACAGGAGAAAAGTTTTTTCTGCGTCAAATTAGTTTCCAACAAGTTGACATGAACCCTTTTGCACCTATCTTATAGATATGCATTTCACCATTTGTATTTTTGAAATATTGACAGTGATTTTTTGCTAATGAATGCTCTGTGAATATACTTTGACATTCTATGAATGTATCATAACTATTATTCAGTTAAGAGGCTTGTATTTAAGCCTGGTAATTGCTCAAACACTAAAGGCCACAATTATTTGTTCCGTAATTCAGGACTGATTGACTAGATAAATCATGTGGTACTGTTTCTACTCCAGGATTAGATGTCTTCCAGATCCACAGAGACTTTTATCAATTAGTGCATCAACATTTCTGCCATAGTCATAAAAAAGTGATGGCAGGGATATGCAAAATATTTTTTCTTCTCATAGCCGTTCCTGGAATAAAATATTGGTTGCAAATTAAACTGTAGAGTTCTTTGGGAGTTTTAATTTACAGGCAAGCAATTCCAGTAACTTTAAAAAGGCTGGAAGGGACAAAAAATTGAGTTATTGCTTCACCTTTAAGTGATTACATAGAAACCTGTGTTTCTATAGCTAAAGGTGATTATTTCTGTGGTGCATGAACTTTAGCTGACAGATGGCATGTGTGCATGAGAATGCCTGCACAGCCATCGATTGTGACACCATTGCAGAGACAAAATAATCCAGCGACAGCTAGGTGTCTGGAAACAAGAGTCTCAAAGATGAGGCTTTGATACCAATGACAGAAGGATGTCAATGGATTCTAAGTAGTCTCACAAGACTTGTCAGACATGCCACATTAAAATTAAAATTTAGTGAATGAGAATAAAACTTTCATGTAGCTTCAATGCCCTGACCTAGATAAAGCTGTTAATTTTTGATTTATAACTGGGTACAGAAATTTAATCTGCATTAAAAAGAGATTTTTTTTCCATTTCTGTGAAAATAAGGGTTTTCTTTAAATACTGAGAATCTTAGACCAAACTCTAGTAACATGACATAGTAGCACCAAACCTATTCTACCTCAGCACTGAGTTCAAGATTTGACATATCCTCTGGACTCTGCCTGTGCAGAACTTGGTTGTTTGCTCTCTCTCTGGACTAATTGTGAATATATGCGGTTTCAGATATCTAACAACCACTATGGTCTTTGGTCTTAAATGGGATTCTTGCTTGATTAGATGAACACTCAGTTTTTCTTCAAGCTCTTGCTTCTCTTCTGTTATTGCCTGTTCTCTCCTACTGTATCACCTTGGCAGGACGTCCACTTATATCCAGATGTCCCCTGACCTAGTTAACAGTCTTCCAGTTACACACCAAACATTACCTGTGTTTTGCAAAATCCTGCATCCCTCAGTTTAATTAAAGGGATTATTTTTAAGCAGTATCTTACCCTAGATTGAGAATAAGGTCGGTCTTGCCTACGCTGCAACGTCGAGCCTCATCCAGTTTGCGCACAATGCGCAAAACCACAGGCGCGTCCAAAAGTTGGTGTTGCGGGTTCAAATCGTACGCTGCTGGCAGGGGCGAGGTGCTGCCCAAAGCAGCTGGAGCACATCTGGGAGTGCGAGGCTCATGGAGAACCCAGGCTGGACGGCCTGCAAGGGGCAGGAGGTGGCAGGAATGAGACAGCTGCTGTGTCACATTGCCCTCTAGTGACAGGCTGCCTAGAATCATAGAATCGTTTAGGTTGGAAAAGACCTTTAAGGTCATCGAGTCCAACCGTAATTAGGTTGTCTCTCGCTACACCTTTTCAAGTTGTGCCAAACGTTGCCTCCATTGGATTCCTCGACATCCAGGCAGGGGTAGCTCAGCATTACGGAGTAACGATGTGGCTCTGAAAATGGGCTCCAGGAGCCCCTAAGCTGAGGTTTGGCTGTGTAGAGCCACTGGAAAAACGCAGGCCCACCCCAAGTTTCACATTGTTGGTTTCCAGACCAAAGAAATATCCGTTTCCTATATGCCAACATCACAAATTCAGTCTGCCAGGAAGAAGGGGATTTAGCCTCCTCTGTGCCCATCCCACCATTGATACATATTTTTGAAAGCAAAACTGAACTTCCAGTTAAAGCCTGTCCAACAGCAGTTACAACTCTGTTCTCACCTACAGAATAGGAGTTAATGAAAATACCAGATTTTGGTGGTATGGCCAATAACATTTTTTTTTTTTTTTTTTTTTCCCCATTAAAAGTGAAGAACTTAGATGTGACATCACTAGTGATTCACAAATATCTAGTAGCAAGAAGGGATTTGTAGTTCCACATATGGAAGAAAATGGCAATTTAAAGTGGCCATCAAGCCAAGGATTTTGCAAAATCAGTCAGGTTACATTTTAAAAAAGCCCTTATTTTTTGCTTGCTTTCATAATGTCTTTGAATTGTGGATATTTCTTGACAGCTTCTTAAGCTATATGATATAATTTCAGACAATTAAAGAGTTGGTCAAAGGAAAAAGATGGATTTTAGAATGATTTTTTTGAAGGTTATACATCTATTTTTGTTCCATACTGGGACAAAGTCACAACCTTGTAATTCTGTTATGTGAAAATGTTTGAATCAAAATGTCAGTTTTCAAATTGAGAAAGGAAGTGTTTTGATTCCTTTTTCTCATCCTTGTTTCCCTCTGAAATTGGCATGGACCTTCTTTAAAATGTCATTGAAATGAATGCTTCTCTGCAAAACATTTTAGACTTACAAAAAAACAGTCTGACCTACTTTAATCTACATGGCTATTTCTCTGTTCAAAAATCATGCTAAAGAAAAGGCTCGTTTTATAATAACTGTTTACATTTTCTGATTTGTGACTAGTTTTTTCCTCTCATTCTTTCCAGATTTGTGCCTGAAGTTTAAAAACTGAGTCCTCCACACTTTGGGAGAAACACAAACACACAATGAAATCATAGTCCCATTGCAGTCAGTGGTAAATCCATGCTTCATTAGATCACAAATTTCAGCAGTAATGGTATCCCAAAGGGCATTAAATCTTTGGTCCATTATTTGTATTTGATTGTTGTCCTGAGCTCATCTGCAGATTATTTTACCTTACCTTCTCTTATAGCATAGCAGCTCAATAAGACCTTGTTTCTTTCTTAGTAATGAACTGCTTCGCAGCGTGTCAAGCTGAAACTTCTTGCTTTCAGACAAACTACCTGGGGGAAGAACGTCTACATAAGAGTTAAAATTTTGATTTATCCATCCTTCAGTATCATTACTGGAAGAGGGACTTTTTCGGGTTCTCTGCTTATGACTGTGATGGAAAGGAGTGAGCATGACAGGAGTCTTAAGTAACAAATAAGCAAACTCAGAACCTAGAGCAATTCAGTTGCACAAAAAAGCAAGAAAAGAATAATACCCATGTGCCAGCTCTACCTTTCAGCTCTGGCTTTGTCTGTCCTTTCTAGTTCCGCTGATTGCAGAAAGCACTCCTCTGAGCATGTGGAGGTGATACTCAATTGTTTCAAACTGAAGTTACGGGAAACTATTTGGGTTTATGTTTTAATTATGAAGACATAATTTTAAAGCTGTTTCTATTGCTTATGTATTTCTGCTTGGTCATTATTTTCCTAGCTTCAAAATAATACATTTAATTGGATGAAATCGTTACTCTGGCCAGATGTGCATGTGATATATTTTTATGTGTCTGTGGTACTCCTAAAGATAAACAGAAAAGTACCTAGGGTTGGGAAAATTCTCCTGGCTAGACTATTTTCAGTAGGCTTCAGTTTTTCCTTAGAAAACTATGGGGACACTGAGAGCATTTTGCATATGTTCACATTTAGCTCTCTCTGAAGTACTGTTTTAAAGGACCGGCATTGTCTTTCCAATAATTTCTTCACTCTGTTGCTCTTTACCTGCATGTTATGGCCCTCCATTGGCAGTACTGAAAAACAGTCAACCTCTTTTCCTAATATGTAGCTCAAAATACTCAGAGAAACTACTGCTTACATTTTTTTGTGGTTAAATTCCTCTTCTAACACACAATGATTAAGCTTTGTAAAGTCAAAATCGGAAAGAGGAGCAGGTTGCCACGTGTATGGTGACTGTGGATATTTTCATGTCACTGATGGGCACATATAATATATTTGAATCAAACCACCTGCTTTGCAACACTCGGAGAAGAGAGGCCAGTGTCTGAAAACCAGGGATGCCCATCCAGCAGCACCACGGTTCATAAAGTGTGCCCACCCTGCAGTGATGGGTAGCTAACGTATTACGCTGAGGCTGTGTAACTCACTTTTCATTATAAGCAGCAGCAGCAGGTAGTTTAAAGCTACCTCGGATTTGCTCATGATGCAGCCAAAAACCTAGTGACTGCAAAGTAGCTGTACCTCTAGTGGGATTCTGGTCAGAAAGGTGGAGAAAATGTGTGAGGAACTGCAATCCTGATGCTTATACAATATAGGTTAATAAACTATAGGTTAACACCTATCCTACACAAGTTGTTAGTGCCTATACCTGTACTAACTCTTCTGTGGGGAGTAAATTGTCAAGTCCTTATTCTGATTTAATGTGGTCCTTACTGGAGCCTTTAAAGCTTTGCTTGACTCTAAGGGTGGGGTAAGGGCAGCCTCAGCTCTCCCTGTTTCCAACCAAGCACTTCTTTTTTTCCTCCATCAATGCAAAAACTCAGCTTATTAGGAAGGTTTCTCTTGCAGCGGTGCCTGAATGTACAAATTTGCTCACAATCACAGCTGGAGTGGCTTATAGGGGAGACAGGTCATGCTGGGATCTTTCACTTTGGCACCAATTAAATTCTTCTATGAAAGCAGAGGAGGAAATATGAGTTTGCGTTTTAAAGTCAATAGAAGCTGCAGAGTACAGAGCAACTTGTCTTTTTGTATGCTGTTCTTTGTAGATACAATATTGTTAAGAAGTCAAACTCATGCCTAGCCTTAGGGCTTAGTTGCCTATCTGTACTGTCAAATCTGTCCAACTAAGAGAAAATCACCCGAAAATAAGGCCCAAGAATATGTTGAAGAAAGTGCTATTAGGGTAAGCCATGGCAAGTCTTTGTAATGATCAAACTGGATTATGTGATGTTTTAAAACAATAAAATGAGATGTACTTCATGGGCTTTTTAAACCTTGCTGCTTAAGGTAATTCAAAGAACATACTGGATGTCTGTGAGCCTTGGCATAATGACCCTTGAAACTTCCAAAAAATGTTAGAAATACAATAATACAGAAATAGTAATGAGCTGGTGGTGAACTTGCTCAAGAATTTAGCTATTCAGAACATAGGCTTTCTTAGGGCTTTTGTAGCATGTCCTGAAACTTTAATTATAAAACATGACATGGGAATCAGTATGGACTCAGAACAGCTAATCTGTTAAAACTTTTACTCAGAGTTAATAGATACTGAAGCCTGGGTTATCATTTCCCTTCCTTTTGCCCACAACACAATTTGCCGCCTTTGACTGTGGTTTTGCTTTGAATTCTTAGGCTCATTCTAAACCTCAAGAAAAGCTAAAAATTCAGTTGAAGCTCAAGACAAGAACCCCATTAAGTCAGACCTAAAATAAAAGCTTACTTTTTTTGCATGATTGACAAATTGTGATATTCTACTAGATTATGCTAGTTACCACTTAATTTTCTGCAGTGACATGGAAAACTGTGATTTTTTTTTTTTTTTTTTTTTAAATAGCTTTGCTACCAAATTAGTGACTAGTTTCAGATCAAGGAATCTGACTATTCATCTGAATGTTTCACAGAAATTGGCCTTGTTTGCTTTTTACTGTAAGCAAATGTTGCTTCAAGAAAAAGTACGGAGAGTGCCATGCATAGTCGAGTGGCATTTTGGCTGGATTAGATTTTGGTTAGTTCAGTCTTTTTCTGCCACAGAGTATGAATGTGAAGCGTGAGCTCACATGTGTGATATTTACACCACCTGAAGTTAGAATTAGTGGATATTTGCTCTAGAAGTAGTTCCCAATGGAGATTTGACAGAGCAATGTATGACTCATTTGATCAATCACAGCTAGCCAATACAACTAAAACAATAAATATTGAGCACTTCATAGAATAGCTCGTGATGCATCTGGAGATAATCTCCCTCCTAGATAATCGTTTGGATAATTGTGTTGTGTAATTGTTTTGGATAATTATCTGAGTAATGAACATATTTAGAGAAACTGTGGTCTTCTCTTACTGTACAATGAACATAAAAGTTACCAGTTAATATGATAATCTATTGGTTTTGGTCAGCGAGTCATTTATTTTAAATTGCAGTGGAGGAAAAGAGTGCTAATTCTCTTTTCGAATTAAACTGCTGTAGCAAATCTGGTGCACAAGCACTCACATTTGAACCCCCGCTGCCCTGTTTTCCGTTTTCTTTACCTTTAATTTTCCATGGAGGAGTTTAAGGCAAATGGGCAGTTGTGCTTTATGGTTAAATGGCAGAGCGATCTCTGCAGTAATGTCAGCTTTATAGAGGCATGTGCTCAGCAGAGGTCCAGACTTCGTGCTTCGTCTCTCCTTTGTGCGAGGATTTTGATTTTGCTGTAATTGTTTTGGAATTAGATTGTGCTGTGGAATGAGTCATCTCCACAGACCATAGACCATGGGCATCTGCAGTTTCTTTTCTCAAATAATAGCCTCATTGCCTTTTTTAGCTTGTACTGATCATTGCTGTGGGGTGACAAGAGGTAAAGTAGCTGTGTGGTGCTGCTGCCCTGGAGGAGCAAAGGAGGAGGTAAAGCTAGAAGCCCCTGTTCTGAGACATATACGAAGGTCCCTCCAGAGCTTTGCACAGTCCAGTTTACTGGGTTAAAATCAAAGTCAGTGGAAGCTCAGCTGAGTAAAAATAAACACAGGAAAAAGCGATAGGGTTGACTTTGAAAAAGCCTTCAGAGTTTAGTCTAAAATCTCTCTCTGCCATGTATAAAAATGAATGTATAAGAAGTGTCAAGGAAAGTAGCTGGGCAACTGTCCTGGTTTTGCACAGCTTAGAAGATATGGTGTCTAACTAATTCTCCAATTTACTAGCAGTGGGGAGACTTCTCTGCAGTAGTTCAGCTGAAGTGGATGCATTTTCTGGCATTACAAAGCCCACTGACACATGGTTTGTGGGGTCCACACTAGTCAGCACCTCTTGGTTCATTTGAAATAAAAAAGCATTGTTCGTCAGCCGCCAAGAGTACAATCCAAATCACTTGTTCACAGGAATCTTTTCTGTGGCTCTTCAAGCTATGTGCTGGTACAGGAGGCGGGTGGGCAGCCAGGACGTGAGTGCGAGAGGGCGATGCTCTCCTCTCGGTGCTGCTCGTTGCCCTCCATCAGCAGAAGCTCCCGGTGCTGCGAGAGCTGGCGCTTCACAGAAATCTCCGTCTTGGAGTGCAAGGAGCAGGGTACGTCCTGCCTTGGCTTAGGAGGGTGGGAGATGGGGGCGCATCTGCTGCCTTCCCTCTTGCCCTGTGCCAGGCGGGTACCATCCCTGGCACAGGGCAAGTGACTGATGCTGAAAGAAGGCAACAGCCTCTGGCTGCTACCTCCTGCATGAAGCACGCAGTGCTGCTGTTTCAGGAGCGCAGTGCTGGGTTTTGTCACCTAACGGTGTCACCGAGGTCCCCTGTTGCTGCGCGGCACAGTGGTACGCCGCCGTGCGCTGCCAAGTCACGACGTGAGTTAGCTGGGTACACGCGTACCTAGAGATTTGGCGTGTTTCGATGGTAACTGTTTCCTGGCTTAGTACAAAAAATAAGAAAAGGCAATCTTATGGCACCGTGCATGCTGAAGCGTTAAATGCAGCCATTTTTCCAGTAATATGAATAACTAAATTACTATTGCCACATATTTATTTACTGTTCTTTATGCTCTCTGAACAGCTAAGTTTTTCCAGAAGAAAAGGTTTTAACAAAGAAAGTAAACTAAGCACTGTGAGAAATAATTATATTCTTCTGTGTTACTGCTAAACTAAGCAGGTTTTAATTGTGTTTGGTTCTTTTAAATTTGCAATGTATTGAGAGTATTGATTCCCTCTTTTTGTAGGTAAATATTTGTATGGGGGTATTGTTATACCCACCCAGTAGAAGTTTAGCTGCTAAACAAGCTAAAATCAACCTGTGATTTCATGGAAGTTTAATACATTTACAATTTAATTCAGTTAATATGCACTCAGAGTCCCTTGCGCTTTCATCCCTGCTGACATCATCCGTTTCTAAAAGCAGGACAGTTGACTGAGCTGTTGATGAATGATGGGCACAGTGGGACATCTGAGGATTTATATATAAAAATCCCTACTCTAGTTGCTGGCTCAGTTCTTAACAGGGTTGTTACACATCTCAGAAACTGAATAAAATTTTTGAACCAATGGAGGCCTGTTAATGCTTGAGCCTCAGAAAAGAGCTGGGGAAACGCAACTAGCAGAATGGAAATCAAGAGAGTAAAGTACCAACAAGCTTTCTAGTGCATATTTTAGAGGAAAATGTGAGTATCCAGGGATGTGAAGGAGGAATGCTGAGAGAAAGGAGACTGTCCCTGTAATGCCTATTTAAAAATATCTAGCATTCACATAATGTAACTATAACTGAAGTACACTACCCTCTGTAATACTGCTTTGGACATTGCTCCAAGGTACCGGGAAAACATGGAAAATTGTTGGACAGAAGGAGCAGGGACCAGTGTTCTGGCCTTTCTCCTGAAAGCGGAGGGCTCCCTGTGAGCAACCGCACCTCCGCACCCAGGTATCTCACTTCTGAGAGGGCTTCAGAGCCCAGCTGAGAGGGGAAGCCAGGTGGGCTTTTCCAGAGCTTCTTCCAAGTAGACCTCGGAGAAGATTTGCTGTTGTGTGAGGTGGAGGCTAAACTAACTTGTTTGAATTCCAGCTCTGTTTTGTGGATACTGTGGAGTATCCTGTATGGCTATGTGTCCACTCGATAGCTGATTCAGAGGGAGCCAGTGCCTCTGGAAACGCTACAGTGACAACTAAAAGCTGGTGGTTACCGATAGGGTTGAGAGGCTTTGACAAAAGTGGCTTTCTTCAAGTTCCAGAGAACTGGTACTGTATTCCCAAAGACGACAGCTCCCTTCTTCTTCTTCCCCCGAGGAAGACAAGTCATGTGCTTGACCCTTCCCCTCCTTGCAAAAAGTACACAGAAAAATAATTGGATTGACAGTGTGGTATTCCTTCCTTCCTGTGCTGATAGGATAATGCGAAACCCTCAGAAGCATTCCGATAACATTTAGTAAAGCTAATTTAATAGTCATTGAATTCTTGAAAGTTCTCATTAGGATGCTAAAAGCAAGTATCTGTAATATGAGTATGGTCAGCTTCAAAGTGGAGCATGGGGAAATGATGTTGAAGCTGCCTGTTCTTCATACAAACAAGACTGTATCTATTTAGCTTCTTAGTGACTTAAGGCAAATATATTTGGAAGGGTTGCACTGGGGGAAAGAAGAGGGAGAGAGAAAAAAATGTTCATATTGTTTTCTTTGCCAGAAATCTAATGGTATATGTGCAGCTGTATATATTCTCGGTCATCTACTAGGCCTGATCAAAAGGTATTGTACTCCCTCTAGCTTAAATTCAGCTGCTTTATGTTGTGCTGCTGGTATTGTTCCAGTTCATCATATGCTCAAATGACTCATAGTGCATGCATTGTGGTATTTAACATAATACGTTTTCCTCTTTTTAAATTAGTCTGTAGTGTATGATGTGAAGTACAATTCACAATTAGCATTTCAGCACTATTAAATCCAGCTTGAAGTGTTTTGATGGAAACAGCAATCTGTTTTATTCTTCCGATTTCCCTAAACAAAGCAACTGTATCAATAGCTAATAGTGTATATTATACGGTATTAACTGGTGTCTTTCAAATACAATAATATTTAAGAACTGCTCTTTCATAAGCCACTAGCAGTCAAAGAACCCAGTCTCACCTCTTCCAACAGTATTGAATTATAGCGGGTTTGATTTGCATTTCGCTTATCCCCATCACTTCTGTCAAGTGCCAAGAAGTGGGGCCACATCTCTGTCTGGAGGTGCTTGGTCATAACCTACAACAATCAGGTGACAGAAAACTAAGTGGGCTGACTGACGTGGTGCTGGATTGTTTTTCTAAGTGAGATAGCCGGAGCTGCTGGCATGTCCATGTTGATTGTGAACCCCTTCCGTGTTTGGCATTTAAAGCGATGATCTCTGTCAAGGCCTCAGGGGCAGAAGAAACCCCAGCTGCGAGAGCTGAAGAGAAAGCTAATAGCACATGTACACATTTTAAATGGATGCAAACTGTGTTGAAAAAAGGAGGCATGGCTCTGAAAAATGCTACAAATACAAGGAATGGAGGAGGCACACGGGGTAGAAAGACAAAAGAAAAATGAAGGAGAGGGAGGGTCAGGTGAAACAGTGAGGAAGAGGAAAAGAGCAATGATCTGACAGACCATCCCTCAAAAGCAACGTGGAAGTTGGATGGAGGGGACACTAGGGGGTCATCAAATGAAGGACAGAGGTTAGTAGGACATTGCTCTCCCTCATTAGCACCACCATCTGCAGTGATGTTAATGCAGCAATATGTCTGAGCAGTAGTGCCGACAGGGCTGTCTGAAAATCACACATCCCGTATAGAAAGTCCTTCTCCCATCTAAGATTGACTGTGCATACACAGTAGGTGTGATGCCTTGTGGAAATTTTGGACTAAGCAAGCCTATGTGGATCTTCTGGTAGAATTTTCAAAGTATATCTTTTTGTCATCTGCTGAGCAAAAATGTGGGACATAACAGGCAGACTGCAGGCTGTTCAGCTGAGCTGTGTCTGCCATCTGGACTGGGGGTTCTTTGCTCCAAGCCAAGGTCCCGCTACCTATGATGTTTCTGATGGTTTCAATCAAACAGTGCTTAAAACTGTGCTGATGGAGTTTTCATCACCCTCCAGAAAAATTTATTCTACTGGCTTAACCAACAACAAAAACTTCACAAAGCCCTTTGGTGCAATCTAAACTCTTAGTATTTCATCTGATTCATAGAGACCGTATTTTCTTTTGTGCCTTGCAAGCATTCTTCTCCAGATTAAGCAATTCCAATCCTTTGAATTTTTCTTCAGAGATCAGATTTCTTTGACTTTACTCAGCATTCTCCTCTGAGTTTTCTTTTGCTAGTCTACATCTTTCTTGAAAGGTGATACCCAACACCTGACATATCAGACCTGCTGAGACTCCATGGCTGGTGAAAAAAGTGGGAAAGAGGATTATTTCATACCTCTTAGATATTACATTCCTGCTGGTATATCCCAGTATAAGGAGCACTAATTTCCACAGCAGTAGACCATTGCTGAGTCATTTTCTGTTTGCATCCCCCAGATCTTTTCCAGCATGGCTGCTGCCATGGTTTGTTGTTTCCATGTTGTATTTGTGTACACTAAACTAGAGCTAGAATTTACACTTATTGAATTGCATTTTTCCAGACCGTTTCTCCAGTTTGTCAAGAACATCTTGCATTTTAATGTCTCCCACTGTTTGCAGTCCTGCACATCCCATTGTCATCTAACAAAGCATGACCTCTGTTACGACGCTTGGGTTATCAAGAAAATGTTGAATGTACAAGGCCCCGGTAGTACTGACCAGTGAGAAACCCTACTTGGAGTCTAATTCACTTGCTCTGAGATGTCTCCGAACCAGTGAACCAGAGCAAACCAAAGGGGGGGGGGAGAGAAGATTCGCTTTTGACCTAACTAAAGCAATAATGTAGTTGCATGCAAAGAAAGTTGTAAGAAAGGGAAGGAGGTAAGAATAAATTGGAAATTACTGTCTAAGTGGTAGGATGTCGTTTTGCTTTCCAGTAGTTTTAGCAGCAAAAAGAGCTTGTGACTCCATCCTCTGTCTTTTCCTCATTTGCTTTTAATTTTGTCCTTATAATTCCTTTTGACTATAATGTTCCATGTTTCCTATCAAGCAGTTCAGTTAGAAGGAATTGGCAGACTTAGAGATTCTGTAACAAAATCTGTTTCCTAGCTCTAACTTTCAACTAATTATTGACAAACCCTGAATAGGATCTTCAGATGGTCATAAGGGTCTTTGCATATTAGGAATTGAAATTTCTGCAAAGTATTTTTTGGTGTCCTGCAACCAGGTAAAATAAGAGAGCTCATTTTATCCATTTGTGAGATTGACTTGGAGCCAGAATTCAGTAAAAAGACAACACAAGACATGAGTTGCCACAGTTAGTATGACAATTAAAACCCCATGATGACTCAAACATAAAGTATCAAAAGCAGCTACCACAGCCTTGAAGCAGACAAAAGATCAAATTGCTCAAAAGGCTGATAATACACTAAAATTGATGTCATTGCCTGGAAGAGCTAGGTATACTAAGTGGTGTATGAACAAAGCGTGAAAGTTCTTTATCTGCATTGTGTAAGTAACAGATCAAAATGTGCTGCAGTTCAGAACATCTTTGACGTATATATAGGCTCCCTGCTCTTCTCCTACTTGATTTTACTTTAGATCCAACCCCTTCAGAGGTTTCTTGTAGTTTGTTTAATGTATTATGGATGCTTTTCTCTTAATGGCTAAAGCCTGTGTCTAGCTCCCTATGGATTGGGGAACCTCCAAGGATTTGGCCAAGGAAAGAATTTGCCCTTTCTGTTCGATGATTGTAGTCTGATACACTGAGAGGCATATGAAAACTCTCAGTTTAAAAATAATTGTTTGTTATTAGTAGTAAATAATATTGATTTACTAATAGCATAAATAGGATGAGGCAGCTCTGTATGTCTCAAAATCAGAAATATGTCAACAAATTGAAAAGCAAACAACCAGAAAACTTGCATTACTGTTCCAGTCACCTTGTCCTTCCACCCTTATTATTCTTCTGATAATGTCCTGTGAAGCTTTTCTTCCTTGTCCCTCTCCTGCGGAGTCAGATAGCCTTTTGGGTAGGATCTCTCTAAAGTAGTCTGAGCCTTCAAAAAATCAAGTGCTTTAGTCCATGCTAATGATTTGGCCTCCGTCTATCACTGCGGAGAGAGAGTGGCACCTCTGCAGAGCAATTTAAAGGCACATAAGATGAATGAATTGCTGCCTGGAGGTGCGTGTGGCTTTCCCATCCCCTTCTCCAGTTTAGGAGAGACTGGGTCTGTCCTTGCTGCGTGCCTCTGATCTCCACCTCGCCCTGCAAGCTGGTCACCTTTCTCTGTTCAGTAGCTCTCAGCATTCATGTTAGCTGATTCCGAGATCCGAAGCTTGAGATCCAAAGCCTTTTCGCTTTTAAAGGCTGCCAAATGATTGCATTATCCTCATGCTGAAAAACAGGGGGGAAAAAACCCAAAGAAATCACACCCCTCATACTGCAAAAGCCTTGCACATCTGACGATATATCTATATATAGTAACAGCATAGTAAACAATATATACAAAGTAAGAATAAAAAGGCTAAAGTATAAAATGTATTCCCTCAGCTCTGAGGCTGCGTTTCATTTGGGGCATTAATTTTCCGGAATTATCGGAGCTGATACTTACACTGTCATTTGCAAAATGGCTTTGCTATTACAGTAATTTCAGTGCAGAGAGGCATTAGTCTGTCTCGTAATCTGCATACTCTGTGTGTGTGAGCATTACAGAGCTCGTAGGTGAATAGGGGAGCTATTAAATGTTCTTTCTGATATAAATCAAATAAAAATTAAAACCTGAGGTAAAAGTGTTCCTTTGCCTGAGCACTCCAGGTCTCAGGGGCTGAGTGCCTCCGGTTATGTTGTCTCGTGCTGGAACCTGGCTTGGGAAAACTTCATCTCCTCGCTTAACATTTCTTTGCCTCCTAAAGGAGGCATCCTACTGACCAGTAGGCATCAAGCATGTTTTATATGCGTCCTCCAAAGCAGCAAGGTTGTCAGGGTTTGTCCCAGAGCAGGCAAAGAAAAACTTGCTCGTAGTGAATCCTTTGGAGCTAACCCCTTCGCCCCTCGGCCCCTGCAGAAACCTCCAGTCCATTCTCCTTAGCTTCCTCACCTGGGATCTCCTGTATCATGATATTAAACTACATACTGTCTGACAGCTCTGACCGCTCCAAGCAGCGTTTTACGACAATCTGCGGTACGACCATTTCCTTCGTCTCACTGGATTGCAATTTTGCAATTGGGTGGGTAAGTGCACATAATACAGTGCATAATAAGTATTCTAATTTTGAGATTTATCAGCTTCATCACTCATTTTTTTGGACTTATTCTTAGTGTTTGGACTAATTGTGCATGTATGAATAAAGGCTCAGTGGATGGTTTTATCTTTTGAGCCATTGCTTGGTTTAATCCCTTGCTGAAAGGCATATTTTTTTGCCTGTTTTTGCTGGTTGATACAAAACTCAGCATAACCAGGGACTCTGCAGACTTTTAGTTCCCCAAACTGATTTCTGAATAAAGACCTGTCTGCAAGATATAAAGTACCTTGACTGTTTTTTCTTCCTGTTTTGCCTGTTTTGTAATGGTCGCACTTAAAGTCTTGGTGCATACTCTGACTTTTTCCTTCCCATAGTGTACTGCTGCAATAGCCTCTGACTAAGAGCATCTTTTTTGTTCACCTTATAGCATATTTGTGTGAGTGTTCCTTCATTGCTTCCACTTCTTGATGACTTCTTAAGTGCATTCGTTGCCTTCCTCTTTCTCTATCTGCTACCCTTGACATTTAATGCTCTTCATTCTGTCGTACTATCTTATCTGCTTAGTGGGTTTTCAGTGTATACAGTGTACAGGAAACACAGTTTGCACTTAATTTCTGGCTTGTCTCTAGCATCTACGCTTTTAATGATCTGTCAGCTCCAACAAGTTGTTTTTTGCCTATGTGGATTTTGGTTTGATTTGGTTCTGATGAAATTCTCAACCCTTTAAAAGTTGTCCTATGGACTGATAACACAGTCACATTATTTTCTCAGTTGTGAAAGTAAGAACTGGAGAGTTTTCTGAAATAAATGTTTCTCACTGGAAAAAGCATTTCTATTTATAAATAATAAAACGTTGTGTAAAACATCACTTTCAATAAAATCTAATTAGGGAAAAATGATGAAAATGTCTTTTTCGCTCTTATCCATAATGAAATGTTGCAGTTTCTCATTTAAAAATACTTCTCATTTTCACAATCTGTAGTCTAACTGAACATAATATTAAGTCAAAATATGAACAAAACCATTCATTTTTTGAAGTGGAACATTTAATTTATCCAATAATTTTTGTTTTATTAAATTTCCTCACAAAATAAAATTCAGCTTTTCCTTATGTCCCTATTCATAATGGAAACAAATCCAGTGTTTTCCAATAGAACAGAAAGTCTGTGTTCAGACTAGCACATACTGACTTTATTTGCTTAGTGTTGTAGGTTAATTTTATCTGTCAAGCTACGTGGAGTAGATTCAACATAAAAATGGTCAGTGGTTTTAGATATATATGTCAGCACTTGGAAGGAGGGAGAAATTCTGCCCATAGCTGTAGTCTTCTGGGTTAGTACCCCCGGAGTTTGCGGTTAGCTCAGTGCCTTGAGTGTATTGAAAGTTACTTCGATGAATTTTTTTTTTTTTTTTTTTTTTTTTTTTTTTCCCTGCTCATTATGTTTAATCTACCGCTTCTTTTATTTATGTTTTCATAGTTTACATAGCTGTGCGAAGGACAGTTTTTACTCAACTTTCAGTTATTTCTCTGTAACTGATTATGGAAAGCAATTTATAAGTGATGATACCAAATTTCCATTTGAATTAAGTATTTTCTCTCTCTTCTTGGTGACAAAGAAATTAACAATGGAAGGAGAGATGTGATGAGAACCAGAGAAGGTAATGTGCAGCTTGACAAAAACCACTGATTTTTGGAGACATAGTTAAAAACTACAGTATTTGCAGGGTCTGAAAATGGAAGAAAAGGGGATCTATTTAGTGCAGTAGATGAATGTGTCTTCCATTCTTAGTAATTAAAGGCCTGGCCCATTGAAACCATTTTTTTAAGCCTACGTATTGCAGTAGGGGGGCAGTCAGCCATGACATTATGGGAGATGTTATGACATGTCAGAAAGGAACTGGGGCTCTTACTGATGCATTGCCTCACGTTTGTCTTCAGTTTCCTACTTTTCAATTTTTACATATCCACTTGAAGTTTACATCTTCATTTTCATGTAAGTCTTACTTCTAATAAAGGATTCAAGGCTTTCAGTAGAAAGTAGGAATCTAGTTCTGGCCAAAATAAAGCTGACATCAAACCCACTATCTCTCTTCTCTGCTTTTGGAGTTTACTTGAAATACTAGAAAGTCAGATATCAGTCAAATGGAATGAACACAGATGACCATGAATCTAATAGAGGAAAAATTATAAGCCCTTCATTGGAAAGATGTAAACCTAGCTTTGAGATAGGATTGCCCTTGAAAGAACAGTCCTGTGTGGTAAGCTCTGAACCAAAAGACCTGTAATAGCTTTTGTTTTCACTGCTGCTTTCCAAAGCTATTATTGTTTTACACATTGGGAGCCTAGTGCTGCCATTCAAATCACTGCATCTGAGTCTGTGCCTTCCACACCTCCATACTCCTGGTACAATTATGAATCCCCCATTTTACTTCTTCTCTTGAAGATGTCTTTGCACATTTCCACCAGAATCCACAGTTCGGTGGAATTCAAGGTTTAGTTGTTTTGGGATTTGTCACTAGTTAGTCAAACTGAGAACCCTCATTGTAAGGCATAGAGGTATCAAAGATTTTGCTATAGTTCATCCTTATAAAACACCATCTATTAAGATGAAGTCACTTAATCTCTCCAGGCTATTTCCCGCTGCTTTTAGCATGAATGTTCTTAGACTGATGCCTGGAAAATGAATGTGCAAACTGAAACAAGAATATTTATCTTCAGCTTTTGCTTTGTCTTTGTATTATATCCCTTTGGTGGTGCCCTTCGTGAAGCTATCTGGGGAAACATTCTTTCCCTCCCTGATTTTTTCTCATTAATATCTTCACTTATGAAAACTGCTAATTCCCAGAGTGCATGGTTTTAAAAAACCAGAGTGGCACTGGCACAGCTGGAAGCCATTGGTAATGAAGTATCAAGAGAACTCTGGCCGCACTGCAATTGCATGGCTCTGCAAAGTGTTGATTGACAGGAAAATAATGCTTGCTAAAGGATAGTCTGGTCTTCAAAGAGAATTAGGTTTACTCAGAAAAACACAATTTTCAGAAGCAAGAGCAATCAAAAGCCTTTCATTTTGAACATTTATTGTGGAGATATTCTTTATGGTTATTATTCCATTGTATATTTTGTTAAACAGTTGGTGTCTTTAACAAATTACATTTTCTGTCTTGCTCTCTTGTTTTCATGCCTAGACATTTAATACAGGCCTTGCATCATAGATTTCAAAAAATCTGCCATTGTTCTGACAGAAATCATATTTTATGGACTAAAATAGCTATGACTTGACCGCAAAGAACAAGGAACGAGGCAGTCTTTTGAAAAGACAACGCTGCCTTTGTAACCTGCACCATTAAAACCTGTTCCCAGAAAGATATTTAATGACTTTTTGCTTAGATTCCTTCGGCAATGAAGAAATTAATCAGATTCTGTGCAAAGATTTAGCCACTCCAGTACTTGTTGACTCAGTGGTGCCATTTGCGTATTTTGCCATTCAGGAGCACAGAATGACATTTTTCTTCTGGTGAAGTAGCATAGATTTTCTCCCCTGTTAATATTATCCTTAGCCTAGTATTCATCAGGCATCTTCCCTGTGAGGTTCTCCAAATCCTTTGGTCATGTCCTCAGTGGCCACAGTGAAGTTTTAGCAACCCATAATTTCTCTAAACCCACTAGTTCAATGCCAATGTGAAAACTCACCTGTCAGTTCTTACCTTCCTGGCTCAGTGTTTGTCTGCATTCCTAGCCAAAGTTGTTCAAGATCAGCGTGTGGAAAAGTTACACACTTGAAAGAGACTGTTCTCAAACAGGTTATATTTTTCTCTAATTTTTGAAATTCAGGAAGACAAAAAGAGCTGCAGAGATTCCTATAAATAGTGTTGGGATCTGACAAGGAAAGAACCAGCATCCTGGGAAAAGATATAGGAAACTTATTACATTTATACATACATTGAATATTTTACTCCTCAGGAACTTTGCATGGTAAAATTGTAAGAAGAGTGCCTAGTTAGAGAGACAGCACCATAGGGAGTAGCAAACACAACATAAAAGCATAAATTACCAGGTTTCTTTTGTGGGTTTGTTTTTTTTTCTTTTCTTTCCTAAAGAAGTGAGAAAGTACTTTAAAATATTATTCTTCATTTTAGACTTTGCTAGGGCATCAGCAGAGAGGCAGCAAATGGAAGGCCAGCCATGGCCTCTTTGGTTAGAGGAAGGTGTGAGTTTGTCTGCTTTCACATATCTGTGGACTGTGTAGCGATCTACAGGGCTTGAAGGAAGAAAAGAAGAATCTTTGAACAAATTTGAAACCCCTGTTTTTAAACTCTAGCTAGTAATGGTGGTGTTTGGTTCCGTCTTTACTGGTGCAATCTCTCCTGATGCATCTCTGGTGCTACAGGGCAGGTGGTGGCCGCGACTTGTCCATCTTTCCTATGGTGGACCTCATACTGATAAAGCAGAGCACCCTATGAGATTATGAAATTAATAAGAGTGGAATCCACTTGGGAATGTGGTTTGAGACAAACCACAGACACTGTAGGGCTGTCCAGTAGGGCACTGTATAGTAGATACAATTTGTACTGTGTAAATGTGTACTTACACATACCTATACATATGCTTTCACTCTTTACCAAAGTACTGAATTCACTTTAATCTAGGATATATTTTACTGATGCCTTTTATATATATATGCCTAAGAAATGCCTTCCTGAAAGCTGAGCCTAATTCTACAGTAATTCAGCTTGTCTCATTTACTGGAGCTGCACTTTGAGTGGAATTGGCTATAGACAATCTTTTCTGGAACAGAAGTATTTTCCTTGTAATTCTGCAACAATTTTCCATTAGATAGTGATCTCTTTCTTGACTTTTTGTGCTCTTTCACGTGTGTTGTTATTTATCAGTACTGCACTGCATAAATATTTTACATTTTTCTGTTTCTGACTGTGTTGTTCTTTGCTTATTGTTAGCCAGAATTTACTATCAGGAGCAGACAGCAGAAACTTACTTTTGGTGCCATCGTTAATATAATATTGAGAGGCTGAAGATCTACTGCTGATCTCTATCACAACCCCTTATAAATTCTTTTCCTCTTGAAATTCACTTCCTTTCTTTGGCCAATTTGCAGACTAGTGAGCCAACTTTTCACTTATTTCATGTTTCTGCACTTTAACCTTTGATGAAGCACTTGGCTAAATGCTTTTTGAAGATGGAAGTACTTCACTCTATTTTTGCCGAGTCCTGTAGGACTGAAAAGTCTGCAGAGCAAGTTGGGCTGGTTTTAACCTTTTAATAGTTTTTATTTTTATTTATATATAGATGCTTTTCTCAAACAAAAAAAATATTTAAGGACTTACTTATGTATCTATCACTAACAAAATTTAAACTCGGATTAAATATCAGGATTAGTTCTTGGGCCAAGAAAGCCTTGTGGAGACAAAAAAAGCTCAAACTTCGCATTTCTTCTGCAGAAAAAGAAGGGGAAGAACACAACCAAGGTGCAGAGGAGGGCACAGCCAGGTTTTGCTGGAGCAGCAGCGTGATGCCTGGTACCTGCTGCTGGTCCAAGGCTGCGGGTCCCCAGCGCTGAGCAGCGTAAATGTTTAATGGTAGCACTGGGCACAGGGGCACAGCCCCGCTGGGAGCGACACGCTGGTTGCAGTGCAAGTTCATGGGGCATTTGCTTCCTAGCCCGTGTGGAGCAACTTCCAGTAGCTGTGATTTCTAGTGACAGGTTTCCAAATAGCAGGGAGACAAAGTCAGGACTCTTTTTATGCAGAGCTGATGAATTTGATGGGAGATTTTCCGTAGTTGGCTCTCCTTCTGGCTACGACAGACCGCAGACCCCTTTTGGAGGGCAGTCCAGGTGCTGATCTCCAAGCCTGACCATGCAAGAGTTGCCTTGGGCTAACAGATCACCCCCATGCTTAATGCTAAGCCCATGCTTCCCGTTGCTATTCTGAAATGTAAACACATGCCAAAGGCATGTGCTTCCTTCTATTCATGAACTGGGCTCCGGCTTCTGGAAATAAATGTTTTGCACACTGCTGTCAGGGTATGAGCCATCTAAAAATTATTTTGTCCTGGATCCATCAATATTGGTCAGAAAGAGATGCTCTAATACCTACCTGTCAGTCCCCTGTTCAGAGCGCCCTAACTCTCAGTCATATTTGTCCCTTAATATTGTTTTCTTCCCCATGACAGGTCTGGTACTTTTTTTCACCACAGTCTGTACATGGGCATGAAGAAAGGAAGGATGGGGAAGGATGGGTGCAAAGGCTCTGCCACTTTTTCTGTGAGGTTTGTTGTCATCCGCACGGCTGTACCTCTGTAACACAGCTTGGAATATGTCCAGCTTAATTTTCATGTGGTACATACTTTCCTGTATTCTCTGAGTCAGATAGCTTGGTCTTTGGAGGGATGTTTGCTCCCAGGAAGGACGCTTTTGTCTGAGATCAGGGGATGCAATTGCTAAAACAGCTGCATGACTCGACCCACTGGGACTTGTGGGAACTGAGCTGCAGGCCTCGGCAGCACTTCCCGAGGACACTGCCACAGTCTCAGCTTGCGGGTTTTAACCAGGTCTTTGCCCTGGAAACCAGTGTGACTTGACTTCAGAATAGATGTTGGAGGTTTTTGGAATGACTTGTCTTTCTGGAAACAAACTATGTCCCGCCTTCCCTGAAAACATCCTAATTCAACTCTTCTGGTGAAGGATCACGGACACGGTGGCTACCAAAGCTTCGTGTCTGAAGCTTGTTCAGTGCCTCGCATCCCGAGACAGAACTGGAGGGATGCCAGCGGAGGGAGGGCTGTTGGGAGGGAGGGGGGGAAGTAGGCAGAGGAGAGAAAACTGAGATTGAATAAAAGTACTGGTATCTTAAGGGGATGATTTAAAAGATATAAAATTTTGCTGAATCTCATGGAACAATAGGGATTGTGAAAAGAAATGATAAATCACTATGTTTTCATTAGTTGCTGTTGGTCCCACTGGCTTTTGTTGAAAGTAAATATTCATAGTTAATTTTGGTACAGCCCCAAAACAGTATCTTACAGCAAAGCATTGTTCTTATTACAAATTTTAGAGTGTTTATGAAAACGAATCAATTAGTCAGCTAGCAGAATTGAATTTCAAATGTGAAATGAGCTACCCACGTTAGGTATAGCAATGCATAGAAATTTTGTGCACTCTGCCATAAATTACGCAGGCGTTCAATGCTGAAATGCTGAAATGCGATTCATTGCATTTGGAAGATTTGAAACTCCTTTCATTTGCATACTTTGAAAGATGGCTAATAATTCAGACCTATTCCGTGGAAAGTATGGCTAGAAAGAAATGTGTAAATGCCGTAACAAGGCAGATTTTGTCACTATTTTGCTATAGTTAATCAAGCTAAAAGTTTACCATAAAAAGACCTATGCAGGTAAATCTTCACCCCCATAAGGGCATCTGTAGATAGGCAAACAGATCAGTCTAATACTTTTCAAATTCTGTGGGCTAATGATGGATTTTAGACCTCGTTATTTCAGAGAGGTCTATTTAATTTTGTTGTCAGTGAAAATATTCTGTAGTCAGTAATCCCTTGCAGTACTGATTCACCAGCAGTGACCTTAATTCCCTGATGCATTTGTCCATTTCCCTTCTTCCTCCTACCTTCCATGTGAACAGACAACTCTCAATAAAATGCAAAATCAATTTCCTGAACAAAACTTCATCTCTTCAAGAAAAAAGAGGCTCTTGCCCACATTTGCTGTGAAAAAAACATAATTTTTCCTGGGTCGATATAGAAGACCTCCTATATCACATAGCTGAGAGTTAATGTGCTGATATATGCAGAAGAGGGAGTGCATTTTTGACAGGTTGTGGTTCAGTCAAGAGCAGAGAAGCAGGCAGCAGTATATAGAGCGGAAAGCAGTTCACAGCAGCATAGGAAACCATGGTGATCTCTTAGGGTGATGTCCCTTGCCATCCCTGCTATCTCCTATCTCAGCATATAATCTGTCATGGTTCATGAAGCAACATTTTAAAACCAGCAAGGTGTCTTCCCACCATTGTTCCCACTGACAGCTCTCCTGGAACCTCCCCGGCTCAGCTGTTGGAAACCTTCTTCTAACTTCAGGCCTGAATACATTAAGGAACATAACATAATGCAAGGATATAAAAAATAGCTGTTCCTGATCAGCCTAGAGCTCTTTCTAGCCAAGCGGTCTGTCTCTGCTGCAGCCTCTTCTGCAGGAGCACTCGAACAAAACAAACAAAAGCTGATGTTTCCTTGGAGTATCCTCCCCGCTCTTTTTCTTTTTGCCCCCGGAGAAAGACACCGGCTTGGGCAGAGATGTCCTGCAGACTGAATCCAGCCTGTTGTCCAATATTTGGGCAATACAGTCCTGCGTAATAACTGTGGAAGACATTGTCCTTCTTAGACTATACCACGTAGCCTTTCCTTTCCCAGAGGCCAGCTGGTGATTTTCTTGCTGACACTGAGTGCGATCTTATTTCTAGCAGAGTACCACCGAGGTCACTAGCAAGTCAGATAGGTAAGGGAACCTTAGGTGTGAATTTTGCACTCTGAAGTTCAGGATTTATTTCACTCAGTGTGTTATAGCCTCTCATCTTTCTAAACAGGGTCCCACTTTTTATGCCACGCTGTGAGGCTAATTATTTTCAATTTATTTGCACAGCCCTGCATTTGCCATCTATTACTCCTGAAATATAAAATGATCTAAATTCTTTTATATCTGGCTGCACTACCTAATTATTCCTCATTTGTTTTTATTCTCTTCCAATTTAGTATCATCTGCAAAGCTGGAAATCATGTTTTCATATCATAATTAGACCTCTAAGAACCTAAGAAAACTGCTTGGTGAATAAGCATGCAAAGGGCTTGGGTTTTTTCCCCCTCCTATTCTCATTTTAATGGAGATTTAAAGTGAGACAATAAATTAGAAATGCATGAAATTATGAGCTAAAAAATTGAAGTTGTTTGCCTGTGGGCCATATCGTTGCAGCAACCAGAAGTGATATGAAGAAGTAGTTATGATAAGAAAGTTGGTTAGGAATGACTGATAAGCATGTAGAAGCTGAGCTGATGCGTGCCCAGCTCCTCACCAACCGTGCTGGATTAGAAGATGTGCTTTTTTGGACATTGTATGTGCATTGCTGGTGTCAGGAGCACAGAAATTCCCTTCCTCTTCTGCCCTATCTACATGTAGCCAATGTGCAGAGGGAAGTCGATTAACAGCTGTGACTTCCATACAGACATAATTTTCTACCTTGAGCAAGTCATTGTCTACCCCCAACATTAGAGATTATCCCACCTTTAAAATATGGCTTATAGTATTTCCTCCACCTCAGAGATGCACATATCTCACACCTGAATAACAGAGAAGATACTAGCACACTTACAGTTTGACAGAAGAGGGCTCCTTTAATTATGTT
This sequence comes from Aquila chrysaetos chrysaetos, assembly GCF_900496995.4. Taxonomy (NCBI): domain Eukaryota; kingdom Metazoa; phylum Chordata; class Aves; order Accipitriformes; family Accipitridae; genus Aquila; species Aquila chrysaetos. Next base: position 45,432,756 of record NC_044010.1, read on the forward strand.
ACTTAGCGTACCACAGCAGAAATCAACCAGTTTGACATTTTCTAAGACCAGCAAGGCAGAGCAACTCGGGAGCCTTTGCTTCAGTCATATGTATATCTGGCAGTCTATCTTAAATAGAATGAGCATCATATAGTATCAGTCTTTTTTTCCTCTCCCTTTGGCTCAAGTTGTAGCAGCTGAATGCGTTGTTTCAAGATGTTACAGACCTGTAGACAATTCATACCACTGCATATTTTCTCAAATGTATAGAAACAGAATGAGGGAATAACTGTCTCCTAAACAAACAAACAAAAAGCAAAGTACACAGATATCTCTCTCCTGTACATATTTTCGTCTGTGTTCTTCTGAAGAACATTAATGTTGGGATCTGCAGTCCGCTGAGAAGAGGAGCAAATCTGATGGACCAACCCAGTACAGGATCAGCCCTGAAGCCACAGCCCCTGGGTTGCTCTTCCTCTTCATTTCCAGGTGGAAGAGATGATGTTCTGCTCCTTGCACTACACAGGCATGTAACCATCCTCAGCTCATTTCCAGCAGGGAATCACAGAGCCTTCCCTGGGTGAGTTCAGACAGGGGCAGACTTTACATTTGTGCCAGTAAGTTTGTGTTGACCACGTTACCCTCCTCTTTCCAGTTCAGACAATGCTCAGAACAGGGCACCTGCGTTAAATTGCCCCGTCATGCTGATCCGTGCCTTGGTTCCATTGTGAGAAATCATAAAACTAGGGGACAGGCCATGGGGGGTCAGCTGCGCCTTGATGTCGGCTGCTTTGTTGCTCTTGAGAAAGCGGGCATGAAGAGTGAAGCTCATTTTCCAAAGACACTGCCATTGGCAGCGGGTGCGACAGATGCTGTCCGGAATGAGGCCGGGCAAGCCATCACACTTGTGGAATCCATCTGATGATCTCAGCGTCTCTGGGCCTGATTCTGCCTTCCCCGATGGTGTCAGTCAAGAATAGCCCCTTCAAATTCAGAATAGCTGCACTAGTGACAGGATTGTCATATAGCACGAAAGATCAGACTCATGTCAGACTTGCCAGAAGGGATAGATTTTTAATTGCAGCCTGTGTTTTTTTGGCCCCCACTTTGTAGGCACACTCGATTACAGGTGCAACTTAAGTCATTTATATGTCTTCCTGACTGACAGATATATTGGTTAATGTCCTACCTGCAAAATTATGCCCACAGGTATGTGCAGCTGTTGTTCTGAGCGAGCAGAAGGAATGCATAGGTATGGTACTTTAGCAACTTTATCTCTTCTCTGTAGGATGCCAAAAAGAAGGAACACTTCTTTTAAAAATCCAGTTGATCATAATAGGATAGGATATTTAAATATAGTTATTAAATATCATGTCTGAAGGGCAAGGTTAAGGGCATTTGTGTAATGTAACTTCATATTTTTCCCTAAATCTATCAGACGTTACTCTTAATTGTAGCTTCAGCTATAAATTTACAAGGTTTGGAGCGTCTTGGTTTTAGATGATGACATCCCTGCAAAACCTATGATGTTGCTGGGCAATTGAGTCATTTATCTTGGAAAGTAAAAATGTTCATGAAATGGCTGCAATGAGCACTTTAAAGTCTGACTCTGTTTCTGTAGAGATCACCCTGAATATGGATTAATTTGTTCTTTGAGTGCATGGCTAGTCTCCTAAATCTAACATAGGCTTTCTATTCCTTCATGAGATAATTCAAAGATTTCAAAGGGAGTTAATTAATTGCAAATTACAGATTTTAAGAAAAATGCTCTTTAACATTAACACACATCTATTTTTTTTTTTTTTTTTTTTTTTTAAATTCTGGAACATTTTCAAGCATGCCCAGCATTTCTTTAAATATTAAGAATAACTGACAATGAAACCCAATACATTACAGCAATCTGGATGTTATTCATATGCCATTAAAATGATAAGGCAGCTTTAAGAGTTTAAGAATTGATGTGCAAACCAAAAAAAGGAAGAGGGACAAAGACACCTGAAAATTCCATCTGAATTATATAATTTTTAAGCTTGGAAATAGGAACTGTGATTTTTATGATGAGAGCCCACATCTGAATAAAGGGTTGTCAGCAGAGTTCTCTGTTTTCATTTCTACCATTATTCTATAGCCTATTGCTTTTCCAGTCTACTACAGCCCATACTTGTGGGTGTTTGTGAGACACCACTGAAATGTGGATAAGGCAAAGACCAATGTACCCAATGCCAATTTTTAAAAGAATCACACACCATTAGTTCCCTCATACCTTAACTTGTAATAGCATAAATGTTTCCTTAAAGTCCATGCTCCATAAACTTCTTGTAAAAATCGACTTTGAGGTAGTAATAAACTGAGTTCAAAAGGAACTCTTCAGACAAGATCCCTCCTTAAATCCAGTATGCCTTAACTGTGAAAATCTTCCAGTACTGGCCTGGCCCGACTGAGTCCTAAACGTCTCATTTCCCTCCTTCCCACGTCTCACTGAGCCAAAGCAACTGGATGGAGCTTCCGAGTCCCTGTGAGTGACGTGGCTCCCGCGCCTTCCCTGGGGTGGGCGCAGTGCTGGCCACAACCCTTCCAAACCTGCGGAGGAGCTGAGCGCCTCTGGGCTCCTGTACCCCGTGCTTTCCTATCACGGTCAGCGCGGAGAGCTCGCTGTGCAATATCTGGTGAAAAGCGAGCACGGGGATGCTGTCTGTAGCAATCGTTGGTCCAAAAATTCCAGTCACCTCTTGGCCTGTAATTCTCCCAGCCCCCTCTATCGAGCGCTATCAAAAAATGTAAAGTGCTGTAGAGAGCCCTGGATCTCTACCTTTGTATAAATTTTGTCTGCAAACAGCATTCAACGTAATTAAGTAGGAATTACACCAAATTCCCACATTACAGCTGGATTCAGTGGAGAGGGCTGTGGAGTAGTTTTGAAGAAATCGGTGTGTTCTTGGGCTCTTTGTGATGCAAGTTCCTTCAGATTTCATGGCTTTGTCACGCTGGAGATCGTGTGTACTGCGCTGATCAGCCATAAAACTATCCTTTATTTGAAATTAAATGTGGAGAAGTTTAAATTGTTCTGTGTGTATACAGACATAAGTAGCTCATCTTTGGCAGTGCTCAGATTATTTATACTGCAGCTGCAGTAAATTTGAGTTGCACCAAATGTAGCTCTCTAAATGTCAGCTTGATTTTCTCAAGACCTGCTTTTCACTTGTTATAAATATTACTTGTTACAGATGCTAGAACTCTTCAAAAGAGGACTGTCACTTTGGGTGCAGTTAAGGCATTCAGAAGTAATATGGATCATGACAGAACTTCTTTTTATTTTTTTCTAAAAAATTAACAAAGCAACATTTGTATGCATTTAAGGATTTTGGGGTTATGGGAATTCATCTCTTCCATAGGTAGGTACACAAAACTTTCCCATAACTTCTGATGACTGCAGTTAGTGCTAATGTAAAAGTTTGGTACTTATGTATGGAGGCAAGTCCAACATGACCATTTTTGTAAGACTGAATTAATGCAATCAAGTCCAGGAAATGTTCATTTAAAAGCTGACAAAGGAAGAAAAAGAAAATAGAAATGTCAATTTATAAAGACTTCTTACTGATTATGTTATTTTTTTATTATCTCCAAAAGTTGTCTACATTCTTCTTCTTTTTTTTCTTTTTAATAACAAAAGCAAGAAGATAATTCACTGTTTATAATTTAAGACCTTCAGTTGAATTCACTGTTTATAATTTAAGACCTTCAGTTGCTGCCAGGCAATTAGATGGTCCATAATTCACAGCTTAAAAGTGAAAAGGAAAGTCCCACATCCTTTTCAGAAACTCAGAAAATGCTGAGCTCAGGTTCAGTTCAAATTTTTATTCATCGAGACAAATAAAAGGTTCATCGCTGCATATAAGAGTTGGATTACAATAATATTGATTGTGACTTTCTTAATTGAAGGGAGGGACAATTTTCTGGTTTTACATCAAGTGACAAAACAGAAGTGAGGAGAATTTGTGTGCACCTGAGACAGATCAGCCACATTTGGAAGAAAAAGGAACTATCTTAGAAGACAGCTTTTAAGTAGACAGGTAACTCTTAAACTTCAAAGGGTGTTCTGTCTCCAGTCATGCAATTATAGCCAAATATTTTTGCTTGGATCAGGTGAAAAAAAAATCTGTGTTCTTAGCTGTAGTTTTTAAAACCCCCGTTGTCTTTCTTATTACTGTGGATGTTAATTCCATGATGGGGCAGTGACAGTGTGACAGATCTTATCCTTCTGCAGCTTTGACTGTCACATTGCATTGATCATAGTTGCTGTTTGCTACTATTTTCTTTTCTGACAAATCACCTTTAATTACTCAAAGTCTTAGCCTCACTTCATTGTAAATCAAGAAGCCAAGTTTCTAGAGTGAAAAGAGTTATTTTTCATTGTTTTTTCACTGGTTACCTTGTTTGTCTAGACCAAGGACTGTTTGAATGGGATGGTATAATGGGAAGAAATGTCAGTTTGGGCAAAGCTCCACAGAAATTGCTTTATCTATATGTAAATTTTTCTGCTTCACATATTCATTTCTGAAATACTTCCAAACCATTTTATTTACTATGTTAAGAGTCTAATTTTTATTGATCTCACAGATCACTCATTGAAATTTCCACCAGAGTTACATCAGCACATATCATCTTATTGCCGTGGTTTTATTATTATTATAACTTCATTACTAGTCAAAAACAATTCTAGCAAGACACGAAATATTAAAACTTAACAAAATTATCGCCAGTGGAGTTCTTTCAAAAGAATATTAAGAGGAGGAGTGTAATCGGGTGCTCTGAACCCATTTCTGGAGGAATGCTTATTTTCCCAGTAACTGTAAAGGGAGCCTTGGAACTGCGATTCCCCTGGGTTTGTGACTCTCCTTGGCCATCCCCAGACTCCGACAGAGTCAGTGGTGGCCGCCTCCAGGGACCCCTGGACGTGTGAAGCAGAGTGATGCTGAGCCCATGAAATACCCTCAGGCATGTTCTAGGGGCCAAATTCTGTTCCACATAGTCTGAGGTGAATTTGTAGTTATTGATATAGTTAGCAAAGGCATCTGTACAAATTAAAGCAGAAATTGTTCTTTGCTTTAGGTCCAAGCACAGAAAAGAAAGAATTTGTTTTGATTTTTAGCAAACATTCTGATTTAATTTATGACAATCTGGGAGGCTCGTCATGTATTCAGCAGTACCGGTCCTTTTACCTGTGCGGAGCTTAGACATGGGAAACCGAAAAAGAGATGGGAAGAATATATATGGGGTAGAAAGGAGAGAGGAAAATAAATCAATTCAGCTAGAATATTCCAAAACAAATTCATGCTTTGCTGGAGGAACAAGTACAAGGACTTCGAACGTTTGGGTTAGCTGGGGGACATCATCTGAATTAGATCCACTTGAAAGGGTGAAAAAGCATCACTGCTCTATACAGTAATGCCACAAGTCTTCCGCTTTTGTGGTTTTTGTTATTAATGCGGCACCTTGCTTTCAATAAGGAATGTTTACATTTCAATTGTAGCTTCTAGCTTGAGCTCACAATTCACATTTTTTGCAAAAGAGTTAAGTTCCATTGCAGTGAAGCCCAGTTTAATTTTTCATCTTGAGTTTGCCATGTAAACTTGATTTCTTAAGCATATTTTCCAGCTCTGATATTCTCTTATTAGACTCAGGATATTATGACATTTTCAAAATGCTTTCTATTTATAACTTAACATTATACAACGTCAAGAATAATCAGAAGCTTGAAGAGATGACAGAGAAAAATCCCATTTATATGATCTTTCCGGGTCACAGTTCTGAGTTTCACTTTTAGAATGCCTGTTTTAGGGGCTAAAATTACCTTTTTAGCAAATGAAACATGCAAACAAAAGTTAACAGAAAATGGACATGATCACTCAATAACTTTACTAGCACAGGTTGTCAAAGTTCAGAGTTAGGTAGTTTCATTGCAGATGTTTCAAGACCACTGTCCAGCCCTCAGTATGACTGACTTTTTCAGTATATGAGGAGATAACCCCAGCTGACAGTTTCTCTTTCTGTTAGGCACCATTTTCTCTCGTTATTTTTTATTTGGTCTTAATTTTTGTTGCCCCAAAGTACAACTGTAATTTTAGTATTTCTTTATTCTGTGTGTCTTTATTTAAAGTGTGAGTTTGAAAGAAATACTAGCTTCAGAAATCTAAATAATTCCTATCAGTTTCAGACAATGACTTTATGACAGGCAAATTTTGATGATTAAATATTTATGCCATTTGTATATATAAGTACCCTCTTAAAATATATCCTATTTTTATCTCCATCAGCTGATTGCTTTATTGTCTTTGGTTTTAGGATTGGGGCTTCATTAAGCTTCAGCTTCTCAACTTTTGAGGGGCTGTGGAAGGGGGAGAGTTGTCATCTCACTCTCTCTTGCTGACTATGGAGCTGATGGTGCATCTGGCTAGGGAGAGAAGAAAGAGACCTCTAAACCATATTGGAAGTTGCAGCATAAGGGTGCCAGGAACCTTGACACCTTCCTCTTCCCTCCACTCCTTCTGAAATACAGACCCTGTACAAGGTGCTCTTCTTGCAGGACCTACAACTTCCAACCATCTCCGTGCATTCAGCAGCTCTGCTCTGCTCCTTTCCCCTGCCCCCTGCTCCAGCAGTGGGATCCTGCAAATAGCACTAGCCTGGCTGTGGTGAGGGAGCAGTGGATGAGAAGAAGAGAAATTCAGAGCTATGGCAAGGTCACGAAACACAGAACAGGTCGAGGCATGACTTACGATGTGTCATACAGGGGATGGTAAGGCACATATCAACAGTGCCAACACCTACTAAGTTTGGTGCCCTTTGGTGCGTTAAGGATTTCAATACACTACATCAGTATCTTGCCTGACAATGCTGGTATGCATATACCTGCATGTATATCATGACCTCTTCCAGGTGCTGAAACATGTCGTGTGTCTGGATGATCAAAAGCATACAGTGTTGTATGTATGAAAGAAGTAAATAAGTGTTATTTGTAAGTTATAGACATTTAAGCTTTGGTCAAAGAAGGACTTTGATACTACTTAATATTTGGAGACTCATGGCAGAATCCGTAGCCTTGAGTTGGAGTCAAAGGTTTCCTATACAATGTAAAAGAAAGATTGTGTGATGCATAATGGTGCGCACAACCCTAAGCAGTGAGCCATCTGAGGTAGCAATAGCAAAGCCCTGAGGACTTACTCGTGTTTTAAATCCCCACCCTCTCGGAGGCTTAGGTGCTTAACTGTGCCTTTCTCTCCACGCATGATTTATAGCCATGAAAGTAGGCACTTAATCCTCTTCTTCACAGAAAAACAGATAGAACAAGAATCAATCTTTTCTTTTAAAAGGGAATCAGAGGAGAAGTAGGTGGTGATTCCTCTCACCTCCTCTTCAGCTCCTTTTCAAGAGGACATCTCATTTCGGTCCTTTTGTCTGCTAGTACAAGCTCAGTCTGACCTGGAAAGTTCCCCAGTACATAGGCTGCTGGGGAGGATGAGTACTTTCAAACTCTGCCCTGGATGATATGGCAGACTATATAGAAGATTTAAAGATTCATCAGGCTAGGGAGTAGGAGTAAGAGTAACCCCCATTTTGCAATGTAGTGGTTAGGCCACTTCCATGGGTATGGAAGACTCTAGTCTATGCTTCAAGGACAATTTAGTTATTTTCTATTATGTAGGCGGTGGATAATGTATGGCAGCAGTTGTTGTAGCAGAGATTGGTATTAAGGACTCTCCCTTTGGAAACAGTTTCGCTAGCCAGCTACCCTACAGCACCAAGCTTGCTTCTTTACCTCTGTCCCAATAAATGCAAAAAAGCTCCAAAATGACCTAAATGAAATACCTAAGAAAATTATAATGCAAACTTATGCATTATGCATTTCCTCTAGAAAATTTTGGAAATTGATCAAAATAATTTAATTAATTACTTCATTGTGAAAAAGTTTTTAAGAGCCAATTAGACAAAGCAAGCGGGGAGAGCTGCAAGCTTGAAATATAGAAGCAATGAAGTGAAATATTCTTCTAAGGAAAAAGGTGGGGATGATAGTACATGAAAGGGAAGTGTCCTATAGATGAAAGGCACAATAGCAGTAAAAGACACACAAGGAGGGTGATAGCATGAACTGATGGGGGGTGCAAATGGGATCGGTGCAAACTGGCAGAGATTCACTCAGTGGCACTGCTTGGAAAGAGCAAACTTGCATTGCAGCAGTTTTAAACAAGGACCCGCTACTGCTCAGATAACGGTCAAACTGTGGAGAAAGCCATGCAAAGGTAGTTATCTAGCATATGTATAAATATGTAAATGTGTATGTATTTTAATTTAAATAGTCAAATGCTTGCCTTGTGCCGTGATGTGTCATGTTGTAAGACTTTTGCAATAGTGACTGCCTCCTTGTGTATTTTGGATAGTATCTAATTATCATTGGTAGTGTACTTAGTTTCTCCAGCCGCTCTACGCCACATGGATACATATGTACACCCACCTTCCTTTTTCTGCATATGCAGAAAACATTTGTCAGGGAACGTTTAGGGAAGTGATACAGAACTAATAACACAGGATCTATCAACAGGCTGTAACCTATGCTAGGGAGCACCAGACAGGTGCTTCGTACCTGGGCAGCGTGGAAAAATCTGAATTGAAACGCTGAGGTTTTCTCGTGTGTGTAACATCATACATCTATACATTGGCCCTGGCAGCATCTTCAAGTTCTGTCTAAAGTAAAGAGTTTCACAGTTGTTGGTTGCGCTAGATGAATGAACGTGCTGAGCAGGGCATGTATGTTATGCGTCCTCTTACTCCAGCGCTCGGCACCACTAGCAGCACTGCTCGGAAGTGCTGCGAGGCCTGCAAACTGTTGCTTCTGTCTTATAATACCCAATATCACAGGCACAAGTCTGGTAGTGTGAGGAAAATTTAGAATTTCCCCCTCTCTGTATGTGTCATTATGGATGGCTACAGATGGTTCTGTTCTGTACAACGGTCTGTTGCAGAAGGTAAGAGCTATGAAAGTATACGCTTACATATGTGAAAAGTATGTGAATGTCAAATGTAAGCTAGATTGGTTGGACCAGATAATCCAGAGTTTACCTCAAGTTCGATAAAATTACTTATGGAGGAAGAAAATGCTTCTCATGAAAAAGGGAGAGCTCTTGTAGCTGCAAGGAAGGCTGGAGATACTGATGATAAATTGATGATAAGCAAAATTTAGACTTTAATGTTGGTAATAATAATGCTAATTAATGACATTAATATGGTAAAAAGAAATGGTTTTAAAAGCATATTATATGTACAGAGTTATCTGTCAAATCTAGCTTGCAAGGCCATAAAGCAACATGAATGAGAGCTATTGTTAGTAAAGAATTTATTTCAGAGAACTCATTGTGTTTTCTCTTCCATACTATAGACATTTCTGAAAATAAGCTGAAGGTCACATCTGGAAGACGAGAATATATTTTCCCACAGAAGATATTAAAGGCTTTATGATTATGCCAGAGCACACAGTTAAGTATATGGAACCATTAAAGTTTGACAAGGCACCTGATCTAGATGAATAATATTCCCAAATTCCAGAGGAATCATTAAGGTAAAGTAAGAAAAGCCTTTAGAATGTCTTTTTTTCACATCTTGTTAACAGCTAGGGAAACATCCACAGACAGAAAGAGGGTAGTGGTGTTTCCATATTTGTGGGAGAAAGTTGGAGAGAGAAGTCTATGGAATGTGTAATATGGAAAGAACAATCACTGCTTTTTAAAGACCAGGCGATCAAACTTGACGAATGAGCGAGATTCTGTGTGGATAGTCCTGAATAGCTAGAGAAAAGTAAACTGAAGTACATATTTTGCCTGGACATAAGAGCCTCTTGAAACTATGTCATAAGTAGATATGCACAAAATAGATTACTCGAAAAAGCTAGGCTGAGATAAACACAGAGGACTGGTGAAATGAATTTTAAATGAATTTAGGAAAAAAAACTAAAGCATGTAAGCTAAAGGGAAATGCTTTATAAGAAGAGATGAAACAAATGAGGCGGAACTAGTGGTCGAAGTTGAACACCACTCTGGTATACAAGAGGGGAGGTTACTGGAAAGAGAGCTGATTTTGCAAAAAGATGAATGGAACAAATGCAAAAATAATAAAGACAAAATAATGGTTTTAATACTATGCTGCTAAGAAAGCATGACGGCTTCATTTAATTTAAAGTAGTAGAGTGCAATTAACCCACCCTCAGCAGCATGACACTGAATGTCAATAATAAGAGCTGGACATACAGATAATAAACTATCTGTGCAATGCTTACCAAGATTAATAAAATAGAATACTTAATTTCTACATATAAATATACTTATACCATATACCTACATGTAATACGGTTATTCTCGTAAGTGCTAAATACATACAAGATAGATTGATGGCAAAAGATGGACGATACTGTGCTGAGCTCTAAAGGTTTTAATGTGCTGTGCAGAGTATCCATCTATCTATCTGTTTTATTTTGCTGAGGATCATTCATAGAATCACAGAATCACGGAATGGTTTGGGTTGGAAGGGACCTTTAAAGGTCGTCTAGTCCACCCCCACTGTAATGAGCAGGGACATCTTCAATTCATCCTCCTAGCATCTCTGTCATGTTCCCATTCTTCAAGCAAATAATCTTCAGGTAGAACTTGACAGTTCTTTGATGTAGCTGTAGTTTATTTTTGAGGTTAATCTGTGTCAAGCTTGTACTCCTCCTTTGGTTTTTTTGGATGGTATCTTTAGGTTGTGGGCAGAATCAGAAAAGCATATTGCACAAATGGTGAATCAAGCAGTGAGTAATGCAGGTCAGTCCAAGTGAAGTAACAATAAAACCTTTAGACCATATCATATTTTCATCTTCATGCTACATATGTTACAGATAAATTATTTTAAGACTATACAAGAGAATTTTACCATGTATTTTAGCATGTGTATCTTTCTGCTTGTAAAGCATTGTACTTCTGTGCTGTAAGATCAGTTGTGCTGAGTGAGTTATCCCCATGAAGAGGAAAAAAGACATAAAGCTCTCTAAAATTAAATAGAAGACCAGCTTCTCTCTCATAAAAATGTCAGAGTTTTAAGTGCCAGTTTCTTGCAGACCTGCAAGGTCAGAAAAAGATGTGAAGTCCTACATGGGAGCTGGGAATCAACTTTTGTGAATATTGTGTGAAGCCATACTTGCTCTCCCTGAAGGACTATGCATTATTGAACTCCACAGCTGTGGTGGGTTTGGGTATAGGAGGGATGCTGCAGATGAAGAAGTAAAAGCTTCTTACAGCCTTTGTGCAGAATTTCAAGGAAAGAAATACAGACTCTGGTGGTTGCCATTTTTAAAAGTTTTTAAGGTTGTTTAAAGCTGAGACTCTGGCTTGGACTGTTAAGTAAATCCCAGATAATAAGAAGTGGGCAAAAGAAAATAATATCTATTCTGAGCTGTAAGTGTGGTTGGCAATACCCACATGCTGAGCTGATGTATCCACAGGTTTAAATTCTCTTCAGTGAACTTATTCCGTAACTCATATAAGTTTCAAATACACTTTATTAAAATTGCTGTCCAGAAAAAAAAGTTTAAAAAAAATCCCTTCTTTGTGGAGAATTTATTTCACAACTGCTTAGGCAGTGTGCTTGCCCACTGCATTGTCTTTACATTTTAACGTGTTTATTTATAGCAACACAATTTTTAAAAGCACCCACAAACAAACAACATCATGCTCCTCAGGCAAATGCATAAGATGGGCTAGAATCTCCAATTGTCTGTGCTGTGCATGCTCATTTAGATTATGGTAAAGTGGGTATAAAACACTACTGGAACACAATGCAAATGATGTATGCCTCTTTGCAATGAGATAAACGATTATATGTGGTATTAGAGCTGTAATTTTATGCTTGTTAGTCATCCAATTTTGATTAAGGGATCATTTATTTTAAGAATAAGTCTGCATCACTGTTCAGGCTTTCTCTTTCTACATCAAGTTGTATGTTAAAGAGCAGGACAAAAAGCAACCCAAGACTAGGACAGTTGGGACTGATGCAGTGGAAATAGCACAGCACAGAGCTGAACACTCCTCTTCCCAGTAGGAGAGGTACAAAATGGAACCGTTGGTTTCTGGCTTCAAAGGTAATTTGGGTTTAAAGGTACTTGGGCCCTCAAGGTAAACACTGGGAATTTCCACGTTGCTCATAAAATGCTAAAACTGACACAGAATGTTCTCCTTCCAAACACCAAAACCTTTTCAGATTAATTCCACAGTTGTACATATTGGGGGGGTTTTGATAGCTCCTAAAGTATTTCTACAGTTTCATACAACACAGATACTCTTGAACCATGTCAAAATCAAATGAGAAAGGAGGGAGAGCTTTTAGCCAGGGTCATATGGGAAAGAGATGTAAGTTTTTACTGCTACCTCCTAAATCTCTCTTGTGCAAGTGTTATGAGTAAAACCAGGAAATTTTGGTTTTACCTTTCTGTGTAATTGAGGTAATACAGAGGAGTAATTATCTCTTCTGACAGGTAGGAGGGGTGACTCAGTGCCAGAAAGAAGCAGTTCTTAGATGTACTATGAGTAGAGGAGTGTGAACATGACTGCCATATTCATTGCTATTTGGATTCAGGAAAAACCTTCCTGATGGAAGATGTAGGGGGGGGGTCTCCTCTGGGGCCTATATCCGAATACGTGTTCACTTCAGTTATAATGGACTAGCTGATTCCTAGTGCTTCCTGGCCGTAAGCTCGTATATGCACCAGAAAAAAAAGCCTTCTTTAAGTACGTCTGAATTTAAAGCTTTGGTTCAAACATTTGGGCAATGAAGGGTCTCAAAATGCAAGCCATCAGCTAAACTTTCTTTATATTGTATCTTAAGCAATCTGTTTGCTCCTCTTACATATAGGCCAGCAAAACAGGGTGCAACATTCTTATCCTGGCTCACGAAGGGAATAGTCTGCCGTAATTCAGATATTTCAAATCATCTGTCATTTGAAGTAGGAGGCAACTCTGCGACATACCTGTAGTGGTTTTAAATTCCCAGCCGATGTCCCGGTCCCTGTTGAACTGTTGCAGAGGGTCAGCCCACGGGCGGGGGGATGCACGCCGAGCCCCGTGCTGCCGTGGCTGCCCTGCAGTGAGGAGCCCGGCTGGAGAGCGAGCGCCGAGCTGGCTCGGGCGGCTTCTGCAAGCAAGACCCAAGCCTTTGACAGCGGGATACGCTGCTGGAAGATGCGGTTTCTTGCTGCAAGGGAGCGGGGTCCCCTGCCACCTACTTAGTGCTTGCAGGTTGCTGGGAGATTTATAATGTCAGAGTTTTCAGTCCTGGCAGAGTGACTTAATATATATTTAAACCTGTATTAGCCGGGACATATTTCATATCATGGTTTTCTTTTCCTTTAGTTGTTGCCACTGTTTCAGCGAGCCCGCAGGGCGCATTTTCCTGAAAGACAGATATGCTTTTTCATGTAACACCCCATTAAGTAAAGCCCTTTAGCAAGGACAAAGAGCCTCAGAAGATCCTCTCCTGGTGTAGGATGTTTACAGACTGAAACAGAAAACCGGCTGTTTCATTAAAAAAGAAAAAAAAAAAATCCAAAAGTTCCCGGTTAATCTGCTGATTGCCCTGAAATGTTCTGTTTGTTTCTGTTTGATATTTCCCAAGAAAGCTGCTGCTACTGCTTCTTTTTTAACCTCTTTAGAATGGCTTTGTCAATACCTTTCAAGCATCTGTTTTCGTGTCAAATTTGCATACTTCAGATATATGTAAATGACAAGGGTGTTGGAAAAGAAAGGGGATCCAGGCTGCTGTAGATGTGCAAGGCTCTGAGAGCTGCAAAATTAGTGAGCTGCAGGTGTGGGATGGTTGTACTGTGCTGGATTGTGCCTCCAGCTGTGGAAATTGGGGGAAATATGCACGCGGCTGGAGTGTGCACACAATAGCGTGGGATGTCAGGTAAATCTTCTCTAGAGAATGGCAATTTGGGGTCAAAAGTATGGTCTTGGTGCCGTGGAGTGGTTTCATGAGCCTTGGCTCTCGGCTCTCGGCTTGCATATGTGGATTAGTAAAGGGCAACAGAAGCAGTCAAAAAAGTGTGGCTGACAGGTTCAATGTATTGCATGGCTGCAGAGCTATTCAAAACAAATTGTACATGTGGAGCTGGCGGCCATGGGATCGGTATCTTCCTGATGGATGTGTTCCATGTTCTTAGCTTCAGATCAGCCTTAAACAGCTTTTTTCTCATTTTTTTCTCTGCCTGCCGAAGTGCTCCTGTCTGCTGTTCACAACTTCAGTAGAATTTATTTCTTTCCACCTACCACAGGAAATTTGACTCAGAAAGATGAGATGCAAATATTATGCAGGGTTGACCTTTTCATTTACAGGGTAACTAATTAGGTTGACAAGTAACACGTTTAGTAAAATACGTATATGTCATTAGATAATCCTGCCTACCTCTTTACGGTTGCTCCCTAAAATACATCTTACTTTGGTTGCAATTAATTGCAGGCTTGCTATTGACTTCAATACGAGGAGGACTACAGACTTCTACCAAATGCAAAGTAACTTAATACTCAGTCTCTGATCGGCAACCTCCTAGTTACTTCTTTAGTGGTACTTTGGCACCACAGTGTAGTGCTGACCGCGTACCTTTTCCAGTTCTGCTTCCTTTTTGCTACAGGACAGAACGCGGTGTCTGGTGTTAATATGGAAGACAGTAAAATATAAACATTTTTAAAGTAAACTTCAGGGAAAGGTAGAAATTTCTGAGGTGGCCTAAACTCAAGTGGCAGTCTGGACATGACTTTAAGGCGAACCTGTGCAATGGGCTGGACAGCTTTCCTTAGCTAAGCTATGCGATGGTATTTATGCGTAGACTGCTATGCTGAGGTCTGCAGTTGTAATTTATATTGTTACTTCACCGATCAGCAGCTAAGCAAAGAAAAAGATGGTCATGTTCATTATTTACTGTGGGTAGCATCCTGGTATTCAAAAGGTCTGAGGAGAGGTAGTTGTGTCCTTCTTTGAAGGAAGGGGACAGCAGAGGTAGTTACGTAGATGCAAGGGGTCAAAAGAAACGGCCAAGAATTTGACCCAGGTCTTCTGGACCATCAGAAAGAGGCTGGCCCTGTCAAAAACACAAAGCCCACCCCAGACCGCCTTTGGGAGTCATTTATGGCCATGAACAGATGTTGTCAACCACAGTGAACCTTGAATTCCGCATGGGTTTGGGTCTGATGTAGGACAATTAGCATTCCCTAGCTCTGGATTGCAGCGTCTGGTTTTTGGTGCCACCTCACAGTATGGTGTGGTAACAGAGATGAATGGTACCCTGCTGCAAACGGTAAGCAGCGATACTTTGCAATTCTAATGAACCCATCCTGTGCTCTTCGGTGTCCTTTAAACCCTGACAATGAGCAAGAGTAAAGAAGGGGGAAAAGTCTTACTAGATGGGAGGTAACAGGTAAGCGGAGCCTGTGACTGTCTGCAGCAAAGAGTGCATGTTAATTTCACACTGATATTTTGAATTGTCCTATTCCCTTTTCAGATTTGTTTTGGAAGATGCTTATATTTTTTATAATAGAATACATCAGTTAACTGCTTCACTGTTTTATATGCATTTTTTCTGATCCAGAACTGAGCCTGATGTTGCAGTTAAATCATCTGCTTTGTGCTTCTTTATTATTACATTGTTCCTTGTCAATTTATTGCCTCTTTGCCTTTAGTGAAGCAAAAGTGGCAGCTTTACAGATGGGGAACTAAATCACAGAGAAACTACGTGACTTTTTACATGACCTATGCACACAAAATTAATAATCACTCTTATTGACAGGTGCAGGCACTACATGCAAGTGTTGTAAGTAGTTTAGCTCTGTTGGCAGTGCTGATTTGTGAAAAGTTCAGTTTTTATGAGAGAATGTATGAGCTATGAGTGCAAATTTTCTTCTCTTCCTTATATTTTTACTCATGGTGCACCCATTCAATGCAGGCTGTATTGAATAGGCCCTCTCCTGGCTACCGTTGGGTCAGATTTCTCTCCTCTGTTACTAAAGTGCCATGGCTAAAGCTGCACCGGTTTTGGGTTTTGGCACGGTCCCTCAGCAGAAGTGCTTCTTCATGGAGCTCTCTTTATCCTCCCTGCTGGCTTTCCTTTGTCTTCATGCTAGCTTGCTTTCATCCCATACAGCCTTTTCTCATACACTTTCTTTCTGCTTGTCTTTTTGCAGTGTCTCCTGTTTGAAGTTTAGATCAAGTCTCCTGTCTCTGTTCAAACATTTCACTCCCCTCTGCCATTCACTTTGTTCTTTCCCCCTCCAAGGAGTGGATGCCAGCTAGTGCTGACATCCTCCCCCCCCAGAAATGCAGCAGATCGCTTTGCTAATTCCTACGACAGAGAACTTTTGTGGGGTTTTGGTTTTTTTTGTGCTTTTGCTTTTTCTTTCCATTTTGACCTGTCTGCATTGAGCTGATCGTTCTCTGGTGACCTCAGCACAGTCACTGGAGTCATTGGCAGTCTTCTGTAGAAGCATATCCTATATGATCCATACGAGGCATGCAATGATGTTTATTAGCAAAATCCAAGATTTTGTCAATCCCAGCACTTCATCTGAGGCCTTCTTGTTATTAATTGTCAGAACTGGAAGGCTGGTTACCATATTTTACCTGTGTAAGCGTACCAGGGCTTACATGCATACAGAGGTAGTCCTTGGGTAGATCATAATGCTACTTAGCAACGTAAGGCTATGGGGTCAGCTTGAAAAGGAGCTTATCAGAGGTCGCCTGGCTGACTAAGACAATTTTAAATCAGGTGGCCTGTATGGCTGTCATCGCTGGGTTTTTAACAGTGGGATCATGATGTCTGAAAGCCTTGTTAGCCAATACCTTTGAGAAATGAGGAGGATGGTGAGGTGCCACTGGGTGAAAGAAGGGCAAAATGTCTTTTAAGGTGCAGGAAAAAGAAGAGCAAGGAGAATACAGTTCTGTCAGCTTCTTCAACACCCAGATAAATGATAACTGATGCTAGAGGCAAAATCAGAGTATATACGCTGTCCAGCAGTAAACTCCAGACTCAAGTGCTACTTGTGTAGTAGTTAGGTTCCCTCAACGATTTTGGAGAATTTGATTCCAGGTGAGGTTCTCACTCTGAATAAAGCTCTGCAGGAGCCTATCTCTAGTCCTTAACTGTACAGGGAGCCAGGGGAAGTAAACCTTCGAATTTAGGCTATGTTAATACCCTGCAGTGAGACTAAGTCAGTCTGAAAGCAAGAAGTGTATTCTATATGCTTTTCTATATAAAGCTTTCAATATTAATCATAGTGATTTGCTTTACTAAACTTTGTTGTCACGGTTCCTCAGTAATCAGAATTATTGGCTGTATCTTGGGAGGGAAGAGATTGGAAGAGCAACCCAATCTAAATCTCTTAGTAATCAATTATTTTGGAGCAAATAAGTGATTAATTTATGATTCATTTTTAAACTATATGTATATATTTATTTAAACTATATTTAAACTATATGTATTATATTAAGGTATAATAACTATTACAGGTTATATTTCTACATTAAAATTTAGTCATATTTATTTATTATGACAGCCATCTTATCTGGATGTAAATTAAGCTGGTATTTTATACAGACATAGTGAGTATTAGAATTATTCCTCTGAAACTTGTTCTTCTCCAGTGTAGATTTCATGCCTTTAAAGGTGCATGAGTCTGTCTGATGTTCATAGGAAAGTGGGTAAGAAACATAGCAAGTGCTACCAAAAGCGTTCCTGAGATCCCCTTAGTGCATCCCTTTTTCCCCACTGTGCTTACATTATTCCTCAGAAATGTTTGTCTGTTCTTAAACCAGTCCCTCTATTATAAATTTATACCTTTAATATTGTCTTAGGTAATTTGCAATTAGAAACCAGGACAGTGGTGCTAATCACTATTAACAGAAAATGCTTACAAAAAAAGATTTTCTTCTTCTAGAAGCATGGGTCACGTGGGATTTATTTTGTGGGTATGTAAAAGGTTTTTCTACCAAGTGTGAGTTTAAAGTTAACAAATCAAAGTCTGACTGAGATATACTTCTCAACGAAGATATCATATGGCTCAAAAGGCTAGAAAGATCTTGGAACAGCAAGAGGGGATACGAATGAGATGGGAAGTACAAAACAGACCAGAACTTTCACCCGCAAACAGAAATCCACATACCTTTTTTCCAGAGAAAAAGCCTTCCTTTACCCATATGTCCACTGCAGTGCCTGACATTTAAGCTTGCAATGGCAATGCCTTTTCCATGTACCAAAGTGCTTAAACTAAAATTTAGCCTAGGTTCTTGGAGATGAGAATTTACTAATCAGCAAATGTACTGCTTTGCAGATGTGGCTAATTGTATGACACATGACTAAAGCACCATTTTGAGAGTGTGAATTGATTTTGTAGAGCTTCTCTCATTTTCCCTCATAAAAGCCAGCAATGGAAGAAGCATCTTAGGGCCTGTGACAGCCAGGGAGCAGTCTATGATATAGCGTCACCATTGGACAAGTTTGCTCTGAGCCCAGCCTAAAAACCTTAAATTGTCTGGCAGGTATCCAAAAACGGGCATCTTCCTTTCTTACATATCCATAGTCAATGGTCCCCATCAATGAACCACTCCTAACAGAGGAAACACTCCTGTTAGAATGGAGAAGAGCTAAAGTCTTAGTCTTATACCCCTGCTACAGGTTGAACAAATCACCCTGAATTTTTGGTACAACAAGAGTGACAGCTGGGAAAAGCAATTTATTAAAGACAATTGCATTATACCGAAGAACTGTTGTCCGAAATGAAACAAAAGATTCAGTGCAGAAAGAAAAGAATCTAAAATACGGTTGGAATAGGTTGTCTTTTTCAGATCAAATGTTAGTATTTGCAGCACTGCTTTTAGGAATTCTGCAGTGCTCTGGCTAAGCAGCCCCGCTGGCAGGTTACCCATCTCATCCTCTGCAGAACCGAGGGGAAGCCGGTGCCCCAAGGACCACCTTTACCTCCACCTCTTACCCATGGGGCCGATGGAGTGCCTGGGGCCTTGATACTGCTCTTGCAGAATCAATTTTAGCGAGAGAGAGAAATTGAGAGGTATCTAACCCTACTGGCTTTAAATTTTCACATTTTGCACCATCTGCAGAACAGGAGGAAAGGCAAATGAAGAATCCTTCACTTCCAGTCCTTGAATAGGAATGCCAAGGTCATGCAACAATATACTCTTTATTAACCTGGGCAGGTGATAATGGTATAGGCTGACCCTAGTGTCACAAGTTTTATATTTGATGTGTTTTTTAAAAGAGTGAGAGACAGTAGATTTAGTATTCTAAGCTAAATGTATGGTAGCATATACAATGCATTATGCATTTAGTTGTTTCTGCATACATCAAGCATTTCATAAAGTGATGGCAGATGTTGGAAATCTCCGCTGGATTGCAAAATACTAATGTGCAGCAGTTGAGTACTGGAGGAAATTAAACCATGTTTAAGTTCCAGAGTTCCCTTTACACAGTCATATAACAGCATGACAAATTGTGTATAACACATGACAAATTATGTCCCAGTCTCTACCAAGTAGACTCTGCTCCACAAAATATGCATGACACCAACACTGGAAAAGAAGGGGTGGCCTTTGTATTGTATCACCTGTTCTTCTTCACTCCTATATGGATCAGAGATCTGGTTATGGTATAAGTAACTCGCTTTTTCTTGCTTCTTGGCTAAAATATCTGGATCCCTTTGGATGGTCATATGATAAATTTATTGGTAACTTTTCCATTGCCTTTCTAAAGTAATTCGGCTGATGTGCAGAGCTGAACTTCCAGCCAAGTCTTAAAGGCTTTTTTCCCAGTTTAGAAAATGCAACTGTTCCCTATGTGCAGCAATAGTTTTCCCTTAGAAGAGGGTAAAATGGCTCTATTAGAACAGCTTCTGGTTTTCAGATACCTCTCTTGGGTACTTTTGCACAGAAAATGGCCACATTGAAGTGCTTCTGAAAGGGTAACCCTTTTACCTGGTTTGAAGCAGGCATGGTGTGCATTAGGTAGGTCTGGATGCCTGTGCTTTATCTGCCTTGGCGGTGCCCTCCTCTGTAGGGCAGGAGAGCGTTGAGCACCATTAAAGGCATACCTGCCTCCTCCTTATGGCTGTACTAGCTTTGATCTTCAGCCTCCAAAGATGAAAAAATAGTTGGCGTCAACTACTGGAGTGACTTTTTGCTAATTGCCAGGCTGGATAAGAGAGCGGAACGTTTTCCTTGGAATTGCACCAGGCCATTGCCTCTTGGAAGCGGGATGGAGGCAGGCTGAGCGCGGCAGGAAGGGCTTTGCCCCCCAGTCTGCTGTGGCTCTCCGTGACAGCATGATGGCAGGAGCAGACTGTTAGGGTAGACGTTGGGGATGAGGCAGTGGCGTTAAGGCAGCAGGCAAGAGGCTGCATGCAGCATCCGTTCAAGCTGGTCTGGTCTGCAAGACGCCCGGCCTTGGTACCACCAGGCATTGTGCTTGTACAGCTGGCTGCCAAGGGGCAGGCTTATCTGAGAAGCTGCGAGGCTGGCGCAGTGATGATTGGAATATTTTCCCATAAATATTCCTTAAACATAAATGATGGCGATGAAATCATAAAAGTAATTGGCCCCTGTAACTCCTTTTTTGAAAACAAATTATGCCTAAAAACATGTAGAGACGTCATTTTTTTCCAGAATATTATTGAAAATTAATAGACCATCTGAGTCTGCAGTATCATAAAGTCTGTATCCATTTTTTCACATACCTGCAGATTCATCTCCAGCAGCTCTCCATCTGTTTGCAGGCTGTTTTCTAAACCAGTGTGATGCCTCAGGTGCAGAAGAGAGAGACAATAATTAACAATGTGGCCTACAGCATCTTGGGGAGCTATTAATTTTAGTGAATGGATGGGGGAGGAAGAAGAGGGAAGGTAAGCTTTGCACATTCGTCAGCTCGTGCATGCACGGCTGTGCGTATTGGATAGATGTACATACAGATACGTATGTATCTCTCAAGAAGACTATTTTCAGCATTCAGGCTTTCACTCTTTTGCAATGGCTGTTGTGCACAGAAACTACTTGAAAAAGACAGTGCCATCTGCACTGAGGAGATTAGGGGGTGTCAAGGAATATTCTTTTTCACTTCTCACATTCCTGCTTCTCTCCATCCCGTCCCTGGAAAAATCCCAGCTTTTAACCTGTCAAAACAGTTTTAAAGCTGGTCTCTGATGTATAGAAACCTGTGAGACAGAACCATGACAGCTACGTACTGTCAAAGGAGTATGACTGCATTAAAAAAAAATAAAAACACAATACTGCTGAATAAAAGAACAGGGAAATGTATGAGACTGTACTGGCATGTGGGGTAGTTTTTTCATGTACATCTATGTACATACACTGATCGGGGAATGCTGAATTTATATATAGGAAGACCATTTCACTGATTTATACATAGAGAGATTATAGTGTGTATACACAGCACTGAAAATTAAAGATCTGCACATCGACAGAGAGGTTAATAATGAAAACCATTTGATCAATTAGACTTTTTCCCCCCCAAAATTTAGGTCCTGAACTTAGAAAACTAAATCCATTTATAAGCTCTTAAATGCAAGTGGCCTCGTTTCAGATGTGCTGTGCAACTGCTGCATCTGATGGCTTCTGCTATTAAGACTGGCTCCGTTTCTGAAAAGCAGCTGTCAGGAAGGAGATCCTATAGGATCTCCTCTGACGTGTCTAGCTAGCAAGTAGCCAAGCATGACTGCAGTACCTACGTGCCACATGAGAACAGCTGGAGATACGGAGAAGTGGTGCTGAGTTTTCTGACGGGCTATGTAATCTTCGGGGAGGAATCCAGCAGAGATGCTGAGGGAGAAACCCCATCACACACTAATTAAGTATTTTTCTGCTTTGACTTCTTTACTCCTTTTTCATACTCCTCTGTCCCTTCTCCTTCACACACTGGTGCCCATGCTGAATGCAGAGACTATTTGAACCAGCAGATGAAACCCTCGCTGTGTTAATTTTGAGAGGGGGATATCACAGATGCGACTGCTTACTTCTGGGTGCTGCACAGGCAAACTAGGTATTTCGAAACCGGTTCATCTCACAAGTGCGTGGTCAGATTTGGCAAGTGGTTGTGTTAATAAAGGGCACCTGAAAGCTTAATCGTGAGCCCAAATAAGGTGGTTTCTAAACCTTTGACTTTATTCGGCAATTTTGTAGTTGCGCAAGCGTGCGTGCTGCAGGGAGAAAATAGAGTGCCCCACTGGAAAGCTAGCAGTGCGTTCATCCCTTCAGAGAACAAACTCATTTGCCCTTTTCTTTTTATGTCTGCTTATTCAAACAATTAAATAAATTAAAACCAAGAAAATGTTCTGCTCTGAGCCACTCTTAAATGTTTTCAGGCAGTAAAATAAATGAGAATCAGTAATCTAATGCAAAACTGATTTGAGCATGTTTGCATGTTATTAGGAAGCTAAAAGGTTTATTCATGCCTTTGGTTCTGAGTTGATGTAAAAATATGTACTATGTCTGTAGAAACAGCTGCATGTAGAGGCTGCTGTTGCCTGGCTGCTCTCTATGCAAAAGAAATAAATATGCGGGCATTTGTCTTTTTCTCCTCCAAACGTCCAGGCTATGACAGCAGGGAAGACTGCAGACTGTCTTTCAGGATGTGAAAGCTGTCATTTGTGCATCCAAGAGAGGACTGTGCTCTGAAGGTAGAAGTGGTTTTCTATAAGGAAATGACATGCTGGGAAAGAATGTAAACTTCTCTGGAATGTGAGGAGCGGATTACATTAATATCTGCATGTCAACTTTGCCCTCTTGATTCACTTCATGCTACTTCAATTATACTGTAACTTTTCAAACTGCTGTCTGTAAGTAGTACTGTTAGCTATAGCCAAAGGTTGGAAAAAAGATTATCCTTTTAAAATTTGATTGCTTGCTCACCAGGAAAGCAACAAGAAGGGGGAAAAAAAAAAAAAGTTTTACCAGATCAGTAAAGAAATGGAATTCCATCTGTTTTCACTTCTAAATACAATTAAAAAATCAGAAGTTCCCATGTAATATTCTAATCACTACCCCTTTATTATCTCTGAATCCTCCAGTCTTGACAATATAAAAAATCACAATGTGAAATATAGTTTTTATTACTATATATGCATGATACTGCATTGAAGTATAAATACATATCACACAGAGGTTTCTATACAAAAAAAGAAAACCAGAAGGCTTTACTTTGCCAAAATGCAAAATGAAACATTCTACTCTCATAATAGCTTACTCAAACCCAATTTTTATGGGGAAGTTTCATCAAAATCAACACATTCCCATGAATTTTCTCATACCACTCAAGCCGCTAACTCCAGTGAAAGCTGTTCAGTTTAAAAATTTTCAACCTGTCATAGGTTCCACAGGCTTATTTTGGTTTAAAATGTAGTTTTTCACGTCCTGGTTTGTGTTACTCCTTTTTTGCATTGTGAATGGAAATGAATTTATGACCTGAAAGTGAAAGCAAATGGTAGCGTAGGGAGCTCTTCCATAATGAAAAGAGTAGAGCATCGAGCAGACGAAGCAACTCCCAGTATGTGAGTTTTGCACAGATGTAACTTGGGTAATTCAGTGATATTTCTTTCATTTCTTCCAGTTCTTGGTCAAATGGCCACTGAACATAAAGGATGAGATGCTCTAACTCATACTTTTAAAACATTTGTTAGCAAAACTACTCTTTCATATCAATTGGGGTTAATGTTATTGCTTGAAAGAATATCAGTCTTTCATGCTCCGAGAAAAGATTCCCCAGTGCTAACCATTCACTTGTATGATTAAGGGCAGTCTAGCTACTGACCTTTTGATGTTAAAGGTAACACAGAAGGAGCTATATAAATGACACCAGTGAGTAAAGGGGAAGAGGGAAGAAAAGGTATAGTGGGAGTGATAGCCTCAAAAGATTTACTAGAAAAAAAATGCTTACTGGGAAAAGCTTACCATCATTAGTAATCAACAAAGAATCTAACAGAAAGAAAACAGTACAAAGGTGGCTGTTGCAAAATTAGCATTTGAAGATGGGGGGAATAATATGAAAAGAACTGTCCTAGGCACAAATTCTGTGCTGCTGGATAGCACAGTTGGAGTCTCTGCCCTCCCTGATTAGCTGCAATCTACCTAAACAGGGAAATGGTGCCAGGACAAGGCATATTCCTCCTGAGAGGTGAGACTTGTGTGTCTGTTTTCAGATCTCTCTGCATGTCATCTGAAGACACAACAGAAAAAAAAAAAAACAACAGATGGGAGGAGGAATTCTTATGCTCAAAAACTGTGATTTTATTTCATTGAAATGATGTGAGTCCAAGGAATTCCAAGGCTGTTTGGTCCTGCAATAACAAGGCATAGAAGAAGGAGCAATCCGGTAGCAATACTGGAAATGTTCATAAATTATTTTGAACATGCCCCATTGAAATGTTCTTGGTTTCAGAGAGAACTGGTTCCTTAGCCCCGTGTAATGATTAGCCTGGCCTAGAGCAGTAAGAGAGGAGAGGAGGCAATCAAATGAATTATAAAACAGAATTCAAAGTGCACTGGTAAGGGAGGGGGCTTTATCTCAGTGCTTGTCTCTTTCCTGCTGCTGGCAGTCCATGATGATATGGTAAAGCTACCATGTACCAAGCAAAAATCAAAGCATATTGATAAGATGACCAATTCTTCCTCCTCCCTATTTACTGTCAGCAAGAGACCTCTTTGTTTACTCCTCTAAGGATGGCTAGCAGTTACTGTATTCCCTGTCTCCTGACCTAGAGTTGTTCCTTAGCCATGCTATGCATATTTTAGCTCATTTAATCTTTCCTTTGAAGTCATTCCCTCCAGCTCTTTGTCATTTGTCTTGCTTTTGTCTGAACTCCTTCCAATTCATCCTGGCATGAAGGTAGCCAGATGGGGATATTTGGGGTGTGCTTTAAGGAATATGCTATCAGGAAGGAGCACCCAACCCTTTTGAGGTCCTAGGCCACCTTGGTAAGCTCATGGGACCACTGGTGGCCCTGGTGCCTCCCTGCTACCTAACTCTGTTTTAAAGAGCTGCAAATTACACTGGCTGTTAGTTTTGGTTTATTTTTTGTTGTTACTGAACATCACAATCCCAGTTCTGATCCTTCTTCTTGTGTATACTCCTTAGATCTTTTTCAGCATTGCTACCTTTCTGTTTTCTTCCTTTCACAGAATATCTATGCTGCAGTATATGATTCATCAGATGCACTTTTCTGCGTTTTTTCCAGTATGCATCTCCTTCAATGTCTCTAGGCAGTATCGCCAGGCTCCTGAGTGTATTGCCTTAGGTATTTGTGTTTCTCCTCGGTGGGCTCCTCCCATGAACTAAGAAATTGATTATTGTCTGGTTTTTATGAGATCAAGTCACATAATGATCTCCACATTAGAAACAGCAGATTTTGGCTCAGTTTGCTGCTCTTTTTTGATTTCCCAAGTCTCTCTCCAGAGCCTTAGTCAAGAAGACGGGCTACGTGGTTTCTCAACAGGTTTCCCTGCTATGCTCCTCATTTGGAACTGCAGTTAATTAACAATTCTTTCCAGCACTTGTTGACCTTCAGTGATGCTTGAACAGTGGGTTCTGCAGCCTTGAAAGTGAGACTGTAGATAATGGAGATCTCTCAGGTCAGTTTTTAAAAGAAGAGATTGCTGTCCCATCCACAAGCAAAAATATTATTATTCTTTGTAAAACTAGCATCCCCCTCACCCCCCATTTTCCCAAATGTGAAGACAGTGTCAAGGGAAGGGTAGTAGAAATACCACGTCAGGTGTTTCAGTGTGATATTACAGGTAGATAAAACTGGTACCCTGAGTATGTCCAAACCAATGAACCTAAGAATATTTCAAAATGTTTCAAATGCCTTATTAAAATCCAAGTCTTGTATTTATATCCTGTTCCATCGACACGTAGTTCATAGTCCTGCCAAAAAAGCTATCAAGATGCTATGCACTATTTATTCATTAATATTTCATGATTCATACAATGTATTCATCTGGACGTTTGTTTGCTTGATTCTCTGCTGTGCATGCTGCTGATCTCCTGTATGGTAACACTTGGATAAACCTGTATTTTGTTCTGCAGATTCTTGCCTCTTTGGAAGGTCTCCCTGCTTGCTGCTTTTGTGGTTCCTTGTTTCATCACAGCTTTTGAAAAACAGTAGTTAAATGGTTCTCCAAATCCTAATTTTGTAATCCCCCATCACGTGTACAATCTCAGTCTACTGATTCTGAAACATACAATGACAGTGTAGATCGAGAGGAAAAGCCATCACAATTAGTGATGTCCATGGACAGCCAGAAGAGCGGTAAAGCTCAGACTAGAAAATTATTTGCTATAGAGATGTGAAAAATTGAAAAAAAATCATGTAGGTGAGAGGCAGAGTTTTCAGACAAGAGATTGAGACCCACCTGCATGGAAATATAGCAAAGCAATCTTTTGCAAATGTTGGTAGATTAATGTGTAGAAAGAAAGGGCGTGTGTATGTGTATATAAGTGTACACACACATACATATATACGTATATTTGTGTGTGTATCTCTACATCTTTAGACTTGTAAGTAGTAAAGGAGAACCCAGAAGAAAAATGAGTGTCAAATATCTTTGAGTGACAAAGAGATGGGCCATTTGGAGGTCAAATTAATCCTCTGAAAAGAATGCAGTATGTATCAGCACTGAATGTGACCATAATACTTGAAGAAGAAAGGTAATAATTCAGAATCACATAGATTCATGCATGTGGGCATACACAGTGCACACACAAAGAAATAAAGAAACAGGGAAATTAAAGTATGTTGAAGGATATCTGGAATAGAACTGAAATCAGAAGACATCAACAAGACTCGGAAGTCAGCATGCATTCAGCCATGGTACTCAGAAAGTAAGAGTTCATTTGGGAGCATTTTTAAAACTACTAACATTGCTGCCATAAAAAGGTTTCCTCTTGATTGCCAGAGATTGTCATACTGGATCAGAGCAGTGATTCATCTTGTCTAGTATCTCGTCTCTGACAGGGTCTAGGATAAGGTATGTTGGAGGACTACCTGAAATTCCATAATAGAACTTATCACATACCCTGGTCACCATAATGCTTTGTCCTGTCCCTAGCAGTTAGACAGCATCATATATGGTCCTTTACACCATATTAAAAAAAGAAACAAAGGGGATAATCTTCTACATATACAAACAATCAAGAAAAATAATCCTGTGGTTTGCACAGCAGCTTGTTGTATGGGACCCACGTGTCTGCTTTTGGGAAGGATTGGGAAGGCATCCTCAGGCACAGTTTAATTCCTTAACTGAAGAGTAGGACTAAGAGCACTTTCAAACCTACCGTGTATTTTGACAGAAAACTATTCATGAAGGATGGCCTCATATTAAAAGATGCTGTAGAAGTATTTCAGACAGGCAATCTGTATAGATACTCCGTTTTGGGCAAATTTGTTTGCATTGTTGGAATCTACTAAAACATGAAGAAGATTCTGCTGCTTTAAGGATCTAATGGTCTAGGTCTCTGAGCCTGCATCTACTTCCCAAACATTGCAGCTCAACTGGGCTGGATCTGTAGAGGTGTCCATTGGGTGCTGAGGATCTGATGTACACATTGTACCTGATTCCAGATTAACTTAACCTTAGATGAGCTCTACTCTGGTCCCAGGAACTGAAGGCATATTAGGAGTTGGAGAGCAGTGGGTGCATTCCTGAATCTCATCTTCCAGTTTAGTTTCACCTGAAGGGAATCCAATCCATGTACCCGGAGACTGATCCCAATGCAAACCAAGGCATGGTAATTGGGAAAAACTGGGAGATTTGGCTTCAGAAATGCATTCCTGATCTGAACTGAAACCTTAATGGAGACACATGTGGAGAGCTCATTTATAAAACGGATATACTCATAAAAACAAATAAATTGTGTGCAAATATAGATTTCTGTGGGTTTTTTTAATCAAAAAAAGAGTTCATGGATTTGATAAAGATCCAGTAAATTACCTCATTTACATAACTGGAACTACAGCTGACAGATACTGTCTACCTTCCAGAGCATTATTTGTATGCACATTTAAGCACAAAACCATGCTATATATTCATGGAAACAGATGCAGTAAATTATTTTAGATAGTCAAAATAATTTCTGCATTTGCTTTTTCTATTTCTTTTTTTAAAATGTGTTTATTCAATAGCTGTTTAGAACAAAACATGGGGAGGTGGAATGTACCAATTAAATGCTAACTTAATAATTTAATAAATAGAATTAGATAATTTTAAAATTGTGTTACTGAGGAACAGTATCAGAAATTAGGTGTTGTTATCATATGAAGACTGGTGAGATTAGAGATAAAGAATGAGATCTAATACAAACACTGCCTGTGTACCTCATCTTTCATAACCAGGCCTCTCCCAAAGGTGGGCAGCCGTCAGTTGCCCACAGATAACTCTGAGGGCCCTCTGAGGTGCCCAAAGGTCCCCACGACATCTGCACGGGGCTGGCCAGTGTCGGAGGGGGCCAGGAGACATTCTGCACCCCCCGGACCACAAGCTGGGGGCTCCACGGCCCCCAAACAACATAAGGTGCCTATGTTTAGGTATCTGAATCCCAGGCAGGTGTCCAAATGAGCTCTCCCTGAGGAGCTCCTTAGCATTCACTAACTAAAAATAGTTTAGACATTTACATGCGAATGCCTAAATGTGAATGTCTTCACACCAGACTGAATCCCTCCTTTGATGTCAAATGTGCAACTCAATTATCAAGACAAGGTAGAAAAAGATATGACCACATCCAAAGTCGTTCTGTTTCTTTTTGTACATTTTTTCTTTGTTCGGATACCTGCAACTAATTGCCTCCAATTAATTAGCTTCATCATTGTTCCTTTACAGACTTTGAGCAAGCAAAGATAACTAAGCAACTGCTTG
This sequence comes from Aquila chrysaetos chrysaetos, assembly GCF_900496995.4. NCBI lineage: Eukaryota > Metazoa > Chordata > Aves > Accipitriformes > Accipitridae > Aquila > Aquila chrysaetos. Next base: position 45,461,727 of record NC_044010.1, read on the forward strand.
ATATCATCTCTTGTTCTGCACCTTGTATTATGTGCAATGCTGTGTCACCAACGCGCAGATCTTGCGATACATCTGTTGTGTCGGGATATGGCAGAGGCCGGTTTTCGGAGGAGCGGGGCACAGAGCTAAGTGGAATGGATAAATATGGGAATAGCTCCACTGCTGTTAGAAAATTAGCTGTTTTGGTAGTCCCTGATCACGCTCTGCTGGAGCCATATTCTACATGTCTATAGCTATACCCTATATAACTATAGAGATGAATTTTCTTATAATAGCGATAATGAGGCTGATTAATGTAATGCCAGTCAGAGACCAGTCTATTTCTGTAATGCTGAGATGGAGCTTTTTTAAATAAAATGAGCTCCTGCTTCTGGCTGAATACTGCTAAGCCTCAAGAAATATGTAAGGGTTTATGAACTTCAGGATCATCCATCCTTTCTCCCTGTCTTCCTATCGCTTATTCCCCTTCTGCCCCTCAATTTCGCTGTGCCCGTGTGCCCTGTCCTTTCCTTCCCTATCTAGTCTGAAGGACGCCGTCCTCATTCATCTCTGACCTGACCTGCCACCTTTATTTGTCCCGTAATGCCAGTATCTTTGTCCTCTTTGGCCAGTCAGTCAACTCTTGCATACTGAAACATCCCAAGATTTTAAAACGGCTGTCACCAGGTGTTAACTGGAGATATGCTGGGGCCTGTGATTTTGAAAGGACACTGTGTTAAAAAGGATTAATGAAAACCTGTTACATATGGAAAAACACTTTTCCTATCTAGCAACAGAGGCAAAATTCATTCAAAAGCAGAAGGTCAGTGCAAGGGGAATAAATCATCTAATCATAGCCTGAGAAACTAAGAAAGATAAAGATTTGTGGTGGCTTTCTACACAGGGATAAATTTCATCGGGGGAACGCGAGACTGGGCAGGTCCTCAGAAGCGATCAGGGCTGGTGGGACATGAGGCAGCGCTGGCCAAGAGGCTGGATCACCACATTTGCTTGGTGGCAAACCAATATGCTCATCTCTGTTGTGCAAACTGATGTGCAGCCCTACCTACTATGCAAGTGTGTGGCTTTCGGACAATCTATGGCTGATGTCAAGGCAGCTGAATGCAGACAGATGGAGTTTGGCTTTCTGTGTATTTGCTCAGACAGATGTACCACAATACCTGACAGAGATACCAAAAGTTGTATCAGCATATCCGAATTTGGGACTTTCTCACTTATTTTTTCTTTTTCATATCATGTTTCCTGGAGTTTCTTGAGCAGTTTAACTGAATATCTAAATGTTCCGTGTTCAATTACATTGAAAAATACAAGCAGCTTTTTAAAACACTGCCTTTTGCTTGCAGGTGGATTGCTGCTGTCTCAAAAGCTCCCTTCCTTCCCTTTTTTGCAGTTGCTTAAGATGGGAGCTGTGAGATTAAGGCCAGGGACAACAGATCTACTAAGCAAAGACGGAGCTTCCAATTCTCTGAGCTTTGTTGTTCCTTACTGGCGGTGCTAGACAGTGCACTTAACATCTGACCTTATACAAATACTGTAGGAAGCTATGTGCACCCTGGAGTCACCCATTCTCTGTTAATTGTTGAATAAGCACATGCAGTTTAAATGTGCACCGTGGTTGTTTTTCAGTGTTTATCCTGTCATAATGCCTAAAATCCGTGACCAGCTGGGTCCCACTGTACTCAGTTATATGTAAACCCACATAGTCAATGGACTCCTTGCCCAGGGGTCTTGAAAGGGATGTGTGCGTCGGGGCCCTGAGCCCACCAAGCGTCGCTGCAGCCTCTTCCTCCCTCCCTTGGTGTTTGGCTGCCTGTGCTCGAGGCCATCAGGCTCTGGTGGGGTGCTGCTGTGCAACCAGGGGTCGGCCATGGCTGGGGAAACAGCCCGGTTGGGAAGAGGAGCTGGGAGAAGCCTCCTCTGGAGACCACCCCTTAGTTCGGGAGCTGCGCTCCAGCTCCGGCCCCGGCACCGCGTCCCTGCGCGGTCACCGTAGCCATGCCCGTGCCTGCCCATCACCAAGCTGATCTTGCCTCCTTGTCTTGGCTCTGCAGCCATGCCATCCCCATGGCCATGCCTGGCTGTCCCAGGGCTGCAGGAGGCCCTGGTCAACCTTCCTGGCCCAGTTCTGCTCGTCACCTCTGGCTGCGGTGGGATGGGGTTGTGGGGAGAGGTCCCTGCCCCATCCTGCCCCAACCCCGCAGACATGTGCCCCTTGATCACTTAGAGATTACCATGCAAGGGTGCTAAATGAGACTGTCCTGTGGAGCTTTCTAGCTGTAGGGCAGAGGAAATTCATCTGCGGAAGAGGTTGCTCAAGGGGAACTAAAGAGCAGCTTGGCTATGAAATAAGCCCTGAGGCGACTGTGAAACCACCGAAAAAGAAACAGTGCAGGATCTAGCTATAACGCGAACTTAGGCACAGATGCCCCTGTTGGAAAGATGTGCTTCAATTCCAGGCTTTGTGAATGACAGTTTAATTGCTGGGTCTCTGTGTTTGTGCTTCATCCACTACAAAGAAGAAAATAAGTGGGAATAGAAACGTGGGAATAGACATGCTGGTAGTAACTAAGCTGTACTGAAATGCTGTGTTCAAGCCAATGGTTTTATAATGGGCACATCTGCCCACCTCACAAAACCGCTACAAAAATTGGCAGGATTTGCAGCATCTGCTGGGAAAGTTTCAGCTTCAGAATAGCAAAAGGTGTTGAATGTTGGAGTTTTGGAGTTTAGCTGCACAGGTCTTCATATTCGTAGTTTCTTCTGCTGCTCTGTGAATGAGTGCTAAATCCTGACTTCAGCAGGCACGTTTTCTCTTGCCTTTTTTCTGGACGCCCACTGAGATGCCCATTTTTTCCCCTACTACTGAAGCTGGCTTTGAGCCTGTTATGGTCTCTCTGTGTAAATCAGGCTCTCCTTACACTTTATCCACTTAGCAGAGCTAGCAAGTTGAATACATATTTCCATGAACCTCTCCTTCTTTTCCTAGAAGTTCTAGTGGTTTCAGCACTGCATCTCTCAAAAGATGTCAAATATTCACTGCAAAGCTTCTTTACACAGATTATATCACATTCTGTTGTGTAGTGCTAAAGTGGTCTGAGCTTTCCACTCTTGCTGTAGATAACGTACATCTTGGGACCTTCTATTACCTTGTGAACATTTTGCACTCTTTCAAAAAAGGTAAGTTATTCCTCAGTATAGGAATCTTCTCATTAAGACAAGCATGACCAATTCTCCTCATGGGATATGGCCATTCAGGTGCCCTACAGCTATTTATTTCAGCCTTAACTCCCAACCAGTCCTAATGTTCTTGGGCAATTCCACCCACCTCTCATAAGCAACTTCTTCTGCTCCCTGCTTCTGCATCTCTAGACTTGAAATAACTCCTGCTTTATCACAAGCAGGGTCCTCCATTGGAAAATCAAAAGTGCAGTCAGTTCTCCCAGTCTGGAGTGAACTCTGTACCTGCCTTTCAGCACTAACGTATTAGCTGTGGTCCAAGTTCTCTGGAAGTTTCTCAATGCCATCACTGCTTCTGTGTAAGCAGGTTTCTGATGTCTCTGTGTTTATACACCTGACTGGCCCATCAGGCTCTCTTTAGTTCATTTTACTGCATTAGTGCTGCTCTGTTCGTGGTTCTGTAATACCCCTCTGTCCTTTATCAAGAAAAGGCTTTTCTATTCTAGTTGCTTGCTCTCTGCCTTGGGACAAGATTTCTGAAAATTTTGTCTTTTTTCTTCCCTCATTTATATTCTCCAAATAAAGGGAAGGCAAACAAAGCAAATGTACACCGAATCTCCAAAGTGTTGCAAATTGGTCTTGTGTTGTCAGGGAACAGCTATGATTTAAGTTAAATGACAGTCAGGCAGAAGTCCTGCCTCAGCTTTGCTGTTCTGAAGAGCTCCTGGAGGACCTTCAATGTTCAGGCATACCATTTGCTTCTCACTTTCCTACAGCTTCCCAGTGTTAGTCCTGTACTTCTGGCCAGTGAAAGACTCCTCTTCCGCACAGGTTCTTGCATTACCCGCTCCCAAGATGGCCCTTGCATTAAAATGGAGTGCACCCTGCTGCTTTACAGAGACCCCGGAGGATTGTATTGCTATGGTAGGCTTTGAAGAGCACTCCAGTGTTGTCCTCTTAAAGCTTGCTATGCCAGGAGGAATGGCATGACACAAATAAAAGGAAAGTGAAGTATACATTTTCAATGTTGAAATTAAGTAACACAGTCACAGAGCCTTAGAGCAATGTAGGCAATGGGAACGCAGGAAACCCAAGATAGAGTTTATCCTTGTATCAAATCCAGGAGACCCTGTGGAACTCCTTCTGTTGGCAAGGTATAAAAGTGGATCTACTATGCGTGGGCAAGAACTCAAATATGGTCTACGCAGCACGTCCTCAAAGTCCTGGCTGGTAGAAGCCTGCTGGCCCTGATGTGCCAGGCTCTCCTTCTGTTTCCATTCAGAATCAAAGACTTTCCCATCCAGCTCATGGATTTCCTAATGCTTCCCAGCATATCACTGGCTTCCACCCACTACTCTGGAAATTATGCTGTTCCTTGGCAGAGACAGGTACAATTATTGCCTGCTTAGATGATAAACAGAATCAGATAATGGCCGTTTTGGTGTTTGATTACGCATCCAAATTTAGTTCCCGTAAAGGCAGGAAACCCTTTTCAATAAGGCTTGGTAGTAATATTTTTTCTGTTATGGATGCCATATTTCATACAAGTGTCATTTGCACAATTACATAATTATGTAATTTGTATGTGCTACATACTACTGGCGCTTGTTTCAGATTGCTTTAACAACTAAACTTCCCTTAGGGGGTACTGAGTTAAGGGGTGACATTCACCTGAACTCTGTCCTTGGGAGCACTAATCAGTACCTGGATGGATGAAAACTAGCTGTAACTCCTGTTATTTATCATCCAGAAAGAAAATAAATAAAAGCACCAAATGATATAGATAAGTCTAAGGTCGTAGAAGCAGAGCTTAGTCTTGGCTTAAAATATGCAGTTCAACTTTTATGGTTTGATTTAAAATTTAAAATTAAAAGAAATATTTTAACAACTCTAGATACTTGACATTGAAGTAATGTCATTATGTATTGTAGGAGGTTATGTATTACTACAGCTGACTGTCCTTGTGAGGCACTTCAGTAACAGTGCATAACTTAACTAGAGATGAAAATCCCTAATTGCCAAAAGTGTGGACCAGCACGCTTAGCTTTCGTGAAATAAATACAGAGGGAGATGATGTTGCTGAATTGATTAGCAGTAGCAAATACAAGTCATCACAATGATGTTGTCCCTAAGCCAGTGACCTTATGGTCTAAAATAAAGACAAAATGTAGATATCTATTTCTGGGTGTTTTCATGTAAGCCAGCAAATATGCCAGTACATAGGCAGTATTCTCCTAATGACATACACCAGCCTGATTTGAAATGTCATTGGTGTTTTTGTAGGATAATCTTAGGGTAATTGCAATTTGGGAAAGATCAGGTTAAACCTCCCTGTTTGTTGTTTAGTAGTTGGATAATTTATGATCTCACTCGTACATCAGAGACTCAAAAGCATTTGCCTGGGAAACCCACAGTTCACTGTGGTTGCGATTTTGTTTCCTTGTGAAGAGGGGAAGGGAACTTCTGGTGCTTACTGTAGGTCTCTGGAGGCTATACCTACATGTGCAAGAAGTTCAGTGCTGTAGGAAGAGATCCAGCTGGTGCTAAGGACCTGATGTGGGCAATTTTTCCCCATTTCAGGTGAGATTTACTTCAAACTAGCTCTGGTCTGATCCAAAGGACAAAATGGTCATAGTGGCTGGAGGGCAGTATATGTGTTCCTCAATCCCATCTTCCAGTTTGATTTAATTTGAAAAAAATCTGGTTAATCTGAAAAGAATCCTCCGAGACCTTTCCATAATATGAATCAAAGCATGCTAAGTGGGAACAATTGCCAGATCTGCCTTCAAAAGTACGTTCATGATCTGAACTAAAGCACAAACGTAGGCACGCTCTGTATGAAAATAAACACAGCTGCACTAAAAGGATTCATTTTATGTCAGAGTCCCATACTTTGGGATTTGGCTATAAACTCCTTAGTAAGCCCGAAATGTTGCAACTTGGCCCATAGCCACTTCAGTATAAATGCCTGGATTTATTATTTCACTGTTTTTAATGTTTTGCAGATTGCTGAAAAAGATACTCAGAACACCCTGATCTAATTTACTAATTGGCTTAAAAATCACCTCTAATAAAGTATGTAATTGTACAGGGAAATGCTGATTTCAGTCCAAGCATATTATTCTGTGTGAGTAACTCCTTTTTCTGTGATGTTCGCATTCAGATGCTGCTGAGGTTTTATAGCATGCTGTATGTTTACTAAACTGCCTGCTCACCGAGCATTAAGAATATTTGCGTGTATGCAACATTTAAGGAAATATGAATTCATTTTGGCTGATTTTTGTCAAATAAGCAAATCTAATTCAGCTTACTCTTGGATGACAGAGTGGCAGTTTAATATCCTTTTTGACTTAATGTAACCAGCTTGCTATAAAAAAAGAAACAGTTTAAAGCTAACAGATTTTTTTTTCCCAATCTTTCATTGCAGTTTCTATAAATCAACGTAAAAGCAGAGTGATAGAAATTATCATTAGCTGGAAATTACCTTGGCTGAAATCTGAGGCATGTAGTGCTGGGACCAGAGCAGTCAAATGTAGTTCCAATTAAAAATTATAAATTAGAGCTGCAAAAGTGTGGGACCGCCTGCTTCGTGAACAATCTTACTTTCATATACATACATAAAAAGGTCACTGAGTTCCTGAACTCATAGACATTAAAGCAAATAGACTCTGTCTCATAGTGTCTCAAGAGAAAAACAAGCACTTTGAAACTACTCTCCTTAGGATGTAATATTGTGGCTGAATTTCCTATCACAGGAAAATTTACCCTCTCATTTGCGGATATAGGAAGGAAGGAATAGCTAACCAGTTAGGAAACTGATGGTCTCAGAAGAGCCAATTAGTTAAGAAAGTTTGTTGGCGTGCAGGAGTCACAAGTTCAGGCTCCCTTTCTCCTCGTACAGACCGGCTGTGTGCGTGGCAGTTTTCTTCGGGGATGGCAGTTTTCTTAGGGGATCCCGCTCTTCTGGCCTGGGTCTTCCATGCTCGACTGGTCCAGCCCAGTCCAGGAAATAATTTAAATTCTCATTTTCAAGAGGGGATTTTTGTCTGGTCCCCAGACTCCCCTGAATCTTAGAAATCATCCCTAAAGCTGGTACATTTCTGTGAATGGCAGTGTTGATGGAACAATATATTCCTGTGAGAACACTTTTTGCCAAGCCAACTGTACTTTGGCTTTTATCTTTCACCTCTCAGATATATTATTGCAATCTGTCTGATGAGTTGAGCAGACTTTCCCACGTAAGGTCAGATTCCTCAGTAGCAATGGTTTCAGGGTCACTTTTCACTTAAATGAACATTCAGTTTCTGAGATACAGCTACAAACCAGCTTTAATGAAGAATTTGCCATTGTGCCGTCAATAACCAAGCTATCTGAGTACTTTATATCTGGAACATAAGGTTACCTGATGTTTTTATTAGAAGGGACATATGTGATGATGTGAGACTTTTTCAAAGCAGCGGATTCTCTCAGCTTGAAACTCTGTGTCAGAAACCACTGCATAATCCCTCCCCGTGAAACTTTTCCCTTTGTACCTAGCACTTCACCATGACCCCATGGTTTCCCAGACTTGTCTCAGTTTGCATACGGCTTGTCTGCAACATTACTTGAATGTGTTACATTCCTAACACTGATGTACTCCAAATTTGTCAAAATACTGTGGCTAGACAAGCAGACAAGCTTAAAATCAAAATAGGAAAGCAAAGAGAAAAGCTCTTGATTACGGAGATGGAGCTGCTGCTATGAAAGCATCAAATTAAGCATGGTAAACTTGTGTCAAAAACTAATCTGTTCCCCAAGCCGTAACTGAGGGCTTGGTGGAAAGCTGCCTTGGTCGCTGCTGTTGAGGATTAGCAGAGCGGGCTCTCCCGAGGTGATGGCTCCTGGAGCGGACGCCCCTGCTCTGGATCGCCGTATTCCTGTGATACCTGTGCAGTGTAAGCATGCCCCTGCATGCAAATAAATCTTCAAAGCACTTGCTAGGAAGGTCTGCTTTCCCCTCCTTGTGGCTAATCAATTTAGGGAAGCTTATTGCAGCGCGCTTTGCTGTTTGTGCAAATGCAAATGAAGCCTTGTTCGAGTTTGGCTGTGACTGGGGTAGACAAAACCCTTTTGATGCGTTGATTTTCCATACCCTGCTCATCCTCCTCTTTCAGAAGCTGTTTGAATTGCAATCTTTCTGACTCCTCCCTTCCTGGACACAGAGCTTGTGCTGTGAATCTTTTCATGGTGCCACAGCAATTTACAAAGGATTATGTATAGGATGGTCGTGATAGTCTTGCAGCATGTGATAAATTGCTGGGTTTGTGAAGAGGTTGCATGAGGCATATTAAGAATACTGGTACCAATGTGGTGTTTTGCTCGCTGCCCGCCGTTGCAATTTTTTTGAACTCCTGCCAATCATAATACAGTCTTCTGTCCACCCTTCCAAGCAACATCTGCATATAAGAGCAACTGTATATCTAATGTCTCGCTCTCTTGCTGCCTCCTTATAACCAACTGTTGTGGTTTAACCCCAGCCAGCAACTGAGCACCAGGCAGCTGCTCCCTTGCTCCCCTCCACCCAGTAGGATGGGAGAGAGAATCAGGGAAAAAAAAGTAAAACTTGTGGGTTGAGATAAGAACAGTTTAATAGAACAGAAAGGAAGAAAATAATAATGATAATAACAATAATAAAATGACCATAATAATAATAAAAGAATTGGAACATACAAACCAAGTGACGCACAATGCAATTGCTCACCACTCGCGGAACACTACCCAGTTAGTGCCCGAGCAGCGATCCCCTCTGGCCAACTCCCCCCAGTTTATGTACTGGGCATGATGTCACATGGTATGGAATACCCCGTTGGCCAGTTTGGGTCAGCTGTCCTGGCTGTGTCCCCTCCCAACTTCTTGTGCCCCTCCAGCCTTCTCGCTGGCTGGGCATGAGAAGCTGAAAAATCCTTGACTTAAGTCTAAACACGACTTGGCAACAACTGAAAACATCAGTGTGTTATCAACATTCTTCTCATCCTAAATCCAAAACATAACACTATAGCAGCTACTAGGAAGACAATTAATCCTATCCCAGCCAAAACCAGGACACCAACATATCCATATATATCCATATATCCAGGTTCAAAAAAGCAAGGTATTAAGTGGGAAAACCAAAGAGATTCATAGAAGATGAACTGGCCAAATACTGTTCCTTTAACCAGGCATGAAATTTTGATGTAGGGTGTGCTCAGGGGGGATGTACAGTGGGAGCATTTCCCCTAAATATTGGGAAGAATATTTAGACCATGTCAAATAAGGGTTTTGAAAGGTGAGTGGGTTTAATAATAAATAATATATATTGTCCATAACTAGAAGGTTGTCTAGTGGTGGTAGCTGTATAGAATTGGAAGGTTTTTTGATAGATAAATAGATAGATAGATAGATAATGGGGAATGGAAACTAAAGCAGATTTCCAGGCATTTTAACATCTCTGCTGCTATTTAACAGCACAATCAATAGTTCTGAAAAGGGAAAGGCATTTGCAATGCTAATTGCAATTCACAAGTGGGGGTGTACTGAGTGGGTGGAAGAGTTAGTTGTTTGCTTGCTGAGGGACATTTCAGAGCTGCTGAAGTTCTGATACTCGTAATTCTTTTTGTAAGACAATTATCTGCTGAGCCCGTGGCTGACTAGAACCCAGGAATAATTTCTAAATCAAAGAAATGAAGGAGGATGGTCCTTCCTCAGGTAGTGATTTTCTAGCAGGTTTTGCTGGTTGTCTCAGTGCTCCCACTGAGAGGAGAGATACGATGGAGAGCTGCTGACCATGGAGCTTGCGGGACCGACCGTCTTTGCTAGCCTTTGGAGGTCTGCAACGCCCATCTCTTCATCCAAGGTTTTGTCAAATATGTCCTGTCTTTTCCTATTTTCTGGTATCTGCTTTTTTGATTTCTGAATAATAAATGGATATTTTAACCTGTGGCATGACCTGAATCTGCCAACCTGATTTAACCTGATTAGTGCAGTACTCTGTGCATGCAGGTTTGTTGGCCCCACTTGAAGTACTTGCAGAATAAAGTACAAATCAGTGTGACGGAAGATGACAAAACCAAGCTCTTTCCTCCTCAAGCCAGGGTTTATGTTCCCTGGACTCCACAAACTGACTCCATAGTGTGAAAACATATGTTTGTGTTTTTAAGACCAGAGTGCAGAATCATTTTGGGGGAAGAAGAGGAAGAAAAATAACGTTCTGATGCCAAGTCTTGTCAATGCCAATTCTCAAAAGTACCACTGATCTCTAAGCATGCGGGAGCAAGGAATAGCAAAGGCACCCATCTCCTGGCACTCTGCGGTCTGCTGCTGACCTCCCAGTGTCCCCCGGGCCGTTCCCATACAACCTGGGGTTGGATGTGGTGTGGAGCAAATGTTACCCTGTGCACTCAGATGCGATTCTTAATTGGGTCTGGGTGAGAATTTCTGCTTTACACAGGGTAAAATGTAAATGTCTTTGGTATGTAGATGTCACAGACATATGGTTTTAAATACCTGAACTAGGAATTATAAAAGAAGATCAAATAGTAATACCTGGGTTCTTTTTTTTTTTTTTTTCTTTAACAACTAACAGAGGAGTGGCTACTATTGTTATATATGCTTTCATCATTAAGAAATGGAGGTACAAAATTTCCTCTCTAAGTCAATTTGGAATTAGAGCAAAATTTTTCACTCCTAAAACAAAACATTTTTTCTTGAAAAAGAAGCCCAAACCTGAAACTTACTATTAACTTCTGCCAAATTCAACAAATAATTATTGGACGAAAAAGAGGGAGAACCTTGAAAAGGTAATAGATTTTCCCTTTCCATTTCAATATAGTATTCCGAAGCTAATTTCAGCACATTAGTGGATCATTACATCCTGTGTACATATTGAAAAAAGATCAACAAATAAATACAATGGATGCCAGTTTAAAAAAAAAATAAAAATCAACATTGATGAGTTGCGACAGGTACTGAGGCAGCAGTAAGATTCCTGTGCCACATGGTCTGGGCAGGCTGGCTCAGCTCAGGGGCCGGGTGGCTTCATTCCTGTGGTACAGAGCTCGAGTTAGTGAGCTGGCACGGCTGCTGGCTTGGACGTGGCGCGGAGGTGGTATTCCTGCTCCTGGACATGAATTGTCGGGAGTGGAGCGCTTGAACGCCAAATGAACTTTCTGAGTGAAACCCCCTGGGCGCAAAATGATATTTTCCAATGAAAGTTTATTTCCTCTGAAAATTTCCAACCAATTATTCCAATCTCCTGTTAGTTTAAGCATGTAAAAACATTTCTATGGGAAGGTATTATTCCAGTGGCTAGCCAGCCACCTCAGCCTGAGGTTTGGCATGCTTTCCTTATTTGCACTTAATCATAACTTCATTATTTCTAACAGATTCTTTGAAAGTTATTGGTCGTACGAATTGTGAGATCTGTGGAACTCATTACAAGATTATAAGGTTCATCTGCACACTGGTACAGAGAGTCTTCTTTCTAAAAACTCTGATTATTTCTTATGTCTTTCACAGACATCTGTGCATTACTGGGGGTGTGACTGATGCTCTGCCTGCCTAGCCCTACAGGCCGGTAATTTCCCTCACCTTTCCTTAGCTATATGTCTACTTTTAAATAAAGCAAATTCACCCTTTTGACAGCCTGATATTAATATTTGGTTTAAACAACATTAAGGCTGTGATATAAAATCCAGGCAGTGTTCAAACAAGGTGACACCGTCTCCTTTAATCACATGCCTTTGTGTCTTGGCAGATGCTTGGCGTGCATTTTCAGATTAACTGTGGTAGGATTTACAATTCCGTGGACTTCAGTGCTTCATCTTCCACCTTTAGCAAACCTGATGTTCTCTTCCACCACGGAGCTGCTCACCAGGGTAGCAGCCTCCTGTGACAATACAAAAAAAGTGTACCAAACACACGTACACCAGGTGGAATAACATGTCAAAGTGATTTTGAGGAGTATAGCACATGCCGATCTTCACTTCTGGCTACCTTTTGTCATGAGTTGGGAGGAATCTGGGGAGATGGATTCAAATTTTTATATAAATACAAAAATTAAATTAAAACTGTAATAAGCTGGTTGAGTGAGACTTCAACCTTAGAGAATAAAAGCATACAGCAATACTTTTAATGTTCAGATATTAGAAAGAGATCTAAAACTGTTCTGGTTTATTTCCTTCAAATAAATATGTCAGCTTTTTAAGAGCTAAGCCATTACATTAAAAAAATAACAATCTCTAAACTAGCTCAGACTCAACTTGACAAAAACTGGGGGTATCTTGAGATTGGGAATAAGAAGAGAAATCTGTTTTTGTCAGCAGAGTGACAGCAGCTTCTTTTATGACTTTAAAGATGAAGAAATTAAAATGTGTTGCATTATGTTACAAAAGAAGAAGCGAACTCAAAGTCCCCTGACATAATTTTATTTTGAAGTCTCTGGTTAGGAGGCATAGTTATAATTTGAAAATGAGAAGGACTGAATGTTCTTCATGTGCTCAGTTTTTTTCTAATATGTTGAAAAAATGCTTAGCACCGTCAAAGCTGTGTGAGTGTGAGGGATGTTAGTATTTTGGGGTTTGGAGTGGGGGTTTTACAGTATGTTGGGTAGTGGCTAACATAACAGGGTCATAATCAAAGCGGTTCAGGTGTTGTCCCGTATAATGCCTAACACTAGGAACAGGTCCCGACAACCAGCATTTGAGGATGTATTCTTTTACGCCGTAAAAAACATATCTCTGGGGGAGAGACTGTGAAACGCCCTTCCCAAACAGCAGAACTACAACCTGCGACTGCGCCGGAGATGCTACATTCACCCCAAGGGATCGCGGGATGCCTCAAGCCACAGGGTCGCTCTCTTCAATTTGGTTTGCCCAGATCATCTGTCCAAATACTTGCCTCCCCGTGCTACTCCTGTAATGCCTACCTCTGCATTTTGGCCTCTGTTCTGCAAAGGCTCTAACGTGGTTGCGGTGCAGCGCGTGGATGGACTCTGACGGCTCCGAGCGTCCCTGTGTGCCACGCGGAGCTCGCGGGCAACCTGGGGCGCTTTGATCTACCTCCGGCATCTGACGTTTGTGTATCCAACTCAAGCACTGGTGAAGGGACCGTTGAACCTGCGCAATTCGGTGTCAGCACATCTCTATTCCACTTTTCCTGATTCACAAATCGAGTATTTCATTCTCGAGCACCACAAGAGGCTCCCTCAGCAGCTGACATATTTGACAGTCACGCTGCACTTCAAAGAACTTCACAGGGTTGTTAGCAGTAGCAGGGATTTTCACAAAGTTGTATTTTTAGTGCAGAGTCTGAAAGAATGACTTGACGTATAGTACAGTGATCATAACCTTCCTCTGAGCACAATAGGCTGCTTAATTTATGACTTCTTTTGGAAATAAAAAAATCAGCATAGGATATTTAGCAATGTCAAAGTTTCTGTATAAGAAACACAGAACTGCAGAAATGCTGGGTGAACATTTATTAAAAGTAGCTCTGATTGCATTTTTCATTCCATAGTGTGATTGATGCCCTAGTTTTCCCTCCATTGTTTATTTCATGGATTTTTGGCTGCTATCATTACAATCAAAGATATAGGTTTATAGTAAAAATACACTAGCAGACTGGTTTAAACTAAATATTTTCCATAATATTTGGACCAAAGGAAGAATTTTCTGTTCTGGAACATTCATTATCTGAAATAATTTCCAGAGAACAATGACAATATGTTAAATCGCTCAGTCTGAATGAGTGCCCATGTGTCTCCTTTTTGACTCATCCAGGCATGTGGCCAATGTTGAGTATTTTTTTAAAGGAAAAAATTGTGTTTTAAAAATCTAACAGAATATGCCAAGGTCAGTGAATTGGCAAAAATTTGTTCAACCTTCTCTTGATTGCCTCCCTTCGCCTTCTTACTTTCCTCATTCTTTCCTTTTAATTCACCTATTTCTGCCACAAGGTATCATCCATCCTTTCTAACTACTTAATTCAACAAGGAATAGGAAACTGAAGCAAGTGGAACATGAGCTTGCCATTATCCTAACGCATTGGCTTGCATGGTATTGCATACAGACATCTTACCTTTTTGTTTCATGTTCTTTTCTGAAGCGTTTTCTCGTGTGGATGTGCCTGACCCACTGGGTTACCTAAAAGATGGGAATTGACTCCATGTGATAAACCTGTTATCTTTTTTGGCCTTCTCTAGATTGACGTTCCCAGCTCTGTTGTAGCTTGTGCAAACTCACTGTAAATTTACTCAGCTAATACCACCGCAAACGCTTATCTAGACACTCGGCAAATGTTTGTGGTGTATACTCAGACTCATCCGAGTATGAGCGGTGAGCAGGTGTGTCGTGGAACAAATCTTTCAGGCTACCATTTATATGGCGGTAGTTAATTTAAATCGACACTATGCTGAATCGTTGTGGATGCACTAACTCTGTTCTTCACACGCCCTCGATGGACCCTTGCTTTCTGCAGTGTGCTCTGTGAGGCACTGAGTTGATTTCTGTTGATTAAAACAGGCTAACATGAAATAAGCCTACTGAAGATTCAAAGGCTACAGTAGACAATTTCTAAAGAGAAGCATTTTTTCTAAGTGGATCTTCCTAGGGTTGCTGAACGTGTTGTAACATTTCCTTTTCTCTTGCGCCGTGCGTATTTGTCAGCACTACTTCCTGCTCTAGAAGAAGGTATGTAAATGATATTTCTCTTTACCACTTTGCCTTAAATTTAGTTTTTCTGCACTACTATGAATGTGAAAAATTAATTTCAGGAATACTGATTGGTTAATTTCAGTTCCCATACCTAATGGATTTCATGTCTCTCTTTTTTCTTCTTTTTTTTTTTTAACATTAAAAGGTGTACTGAGTCTTTTTATCTATTTTTCTGGTTTATCCTAGGCCCATGGAAACACATTTCTAATACTTGAATGGAAGTATATCAATACTGTTTCATGCTTTCTATGGATTTATCCACCACGTTTTATGTTAAACTGGGGGATTAATTTGTGTCGCATATTCTTTCATTATGTGAGTTTGTCTACAGGACAGAAAACATCAAAAGGAAGGTTTTTATTATTTTAAGGAATTATTGTGAGTTGTTTTCCTTTCCTTTTGTAAAGGGTATGAAACAATGAAAAACCACAAAGATTAAAAACTGTTAACATGAAGAGTATAGTCTCTCTGAACTCTAGGTAGAATTTTCTTGCATCTAAATCCATATTCTATGAATCTTTGATGTGACATAAAATCCTCACTGCTGAGGTGGAGAGTGGGACAGAAAGCCACAGAGAGCACACTGTGGCCATCTGTTATCTTTCTTAATTTCTATCGTAATGCTGAGAGAGGGAAACCTCTTTTAGAATTCTCTTATTCTTATTTGTATTTTTTCTAACTACGTTTTAATTTATGAAAACCATAGGTCAACTTAAAAGAAGGAAAGAAACAAAACAGACCCCGTAAGCGAGCAGTGGTGCCGGTTGAGGGTGTGTGGGCATCAGAGAGCATTTTCCTTTCCCCAGTTGCCTGGCTCTGACCCTTCTGCAGCCTCCTCAGCTTCTCCCCATCTCCTTCCTACCAGAGATGTCTCCCTGCCCACACCTCCGCTGTTTGTGATGGTTATCTCAGGCTGTGGGTAGCAGAGACCTTATTTTCCGATCCTGTCACCTTCAAAAAAGATCTGGGTTGCCCGGGTTACAGATTACGCTGTGAAAAGATGGTACTTACACAACAACCGCAGTTGAGTTATCCAGCCCTGCAGTGCTTTCCAATTCATCCTTTATTCATAATGTGGCACTGGACCCGATGGATGCTGGTACAGAAGTTACTGCTCTTGGTGCTAAAAGGCCTCTGAGTTGTTGTGCTGGCAGTTAGTTGGGAGAGGGAGTGTGTTTGAATTTTTTTGTAATTATATACAGGTGTATTTGGTGAGCTGGGATTGGGTTCTCTAGGTGATGAGGAAACCACAGAGAGGTTATAATGAAGTACACCGGTGCTTCAAGGTGGGCCTGTAAACAATTAGCTGCAGCATAGTTCCTCACTAGTGAAGGGCCCTGGTTTATGGGCTTTGATGGAGAAAGAGGTTTATGCAATCTCTGAGTGTCTGTCTCTAAATATGACATTTTAGCTTGAAATCTGTTGTTGAGAAACAACTAAAATTTATCGAGCAAAATATAGCAAGCAAAAATCTCCGCCTTTGAATCAAGTGAACAAGGCCAATTTAAACCAGCTGAGCTAGCAATATTTATGTTCTTCAGCTTTCCCCAGGTATTATAAAAAAATCTGCCTAAATTCAAAAGCAACAAAAAATCACATAGATTATTATAATGGAGGAAAACATTATTTTTCATGATGGGGGTCATAACTTTGCATCTTGATTGAATAATAATAAATCAAGTAAAGAGTATTAACTAAAAACTATGTCAAAGTTTTAATTAAATCCACAGCAGTTTCTATTTTTCAATGTACATGGGAAGAGGCAGGGTATGATATATTCCCTTGATTGAAGAATTTTCAAGTTCCAGCTGGACAGCACTTTAATTAACTTCATTTTCTCCCTTTTCTCAGCTGAGGTCCCACTCCATTACACTCCTGAATCAATCTTAAATGTAACGTTTTGGAAAAAATAGCTTTCTCACCGTGTGACTGCTAAACGGGTTTTTTTTTCAGCAGGCTGAAAACCTTCAAACTTGGTACTTTAAAAGTTGTGGTGGCAAGGGGGATGTGGGGAAGCCAGAGTGAAGATTACAAATGTGGGAAGAGTGTCCCATTCGAAGGCTGGTGCACAGCACATGCTTTTAATGGAGCTACTTCTGTTTCTGCTGTTTGCCAGCTGTAGTGTGACACCGGGGATCTGCTCGGTAAAATGATAACACTTGCACAACAAACTGTTTGTCCCTGGCTGGTTGACAAACTGAGAGCAGCGGTATCATTACTGAACAAGAGCCCAGAGTCTCCTCCTTGTCATCCTCTCACACTGAGCTAATTGCTAACAGTCGAAAACCAGCATCTATTTCACAGGTTAAAGTTGAAAGAATTTGTAGAAATACCCGAGAGCCCAGGTTGAGGTTTTCCTCAAGTCTTATTTCATGGGTGTGGATTAATCTTCACAGGGGCTTTGCACAACTCAGGCAAAAGGCTGGAGGAAGGGACCTGTCACTAGTGGCAGCCAACGCCAGTCCTTCTTTCACTGCCAGTCATTGGAAATGTATTTTATAGCACATTTCAGTGGGTAAAATATGTCAGGTGTTATGCGTGTAGTAACAATAATCTTTCTTCTCAAACAGTTTGGGTTTCAAGAGAATGGTACCAGCCAAATGGGGTTGGCCTTTGTAAACTGATCGTTTGGGAAGGCTCCAGTGGAAAGACAAGTACCATGCGTGGGTGTCTACACCATGTTTTACAGCCGTGACTTTATTTTTACCTAGAAATGGCAGAATTAAGACACACAGGGTGTCAGTTAGCAGACTAATAATATCTAAACCAGGGAGTTGTCTGTGAGTTTGGCACATCAGAGGAGCCATGCCACAGCATGTCACGTGTAATGTTAGGGAACATGATGTTTCAATTATTAAATCAAGGTTGAAGCTTAAAGATTGTATTTTTTTTTCCTCGGGATTTTGGTTTAGTGAGTTTCCCTTTTTTCCCCTTGTCAGTATTATATATAGGATAGCTTGGGTCTCAGTGGCTTTTGTGAAAGCTTCTGCTGGGTCTTCAAATGATCTAATTTATTGAGATTATTACAGTTAGAGTTACTGAGATCTCAGAGGCAATACTACTGCCAATTTATTTTTTTTTTATTTCTTTTTGTTAGTGCTGCTTGTAGTGTTACCTCTAGGACAAAAGAACAAGAGGAAGCTTTGAGTGGAGGTGTAGTTGTTTAGCTCTCTATCTTCTTTGTTGAGACAGAGTATGGCAATGCTGCAGTGCAGAGATACTCGAGCTGGCATTAAACTGATTACGTTGGGTACTGGAAGCATGCTGGCTACAGCAGAGTGGAGTCCAGTATGTTCTGATTTTCCCTGCCAAAAAGCTTAGCAACTTGGGCACCAATGAACCAATAACAATAAACAGCAGCGTCTGGATAGGATTTTATGGGGGAGTTTGTCGTTCTGAAATTTTTCATGTTCCCTATGCTGCTGCCTCTCTTGCTTCTGTAGTCTTTTATCTCTCTTTCCTAACTTCAAAGGAAAAAATGAAGCAAACAAGGATGACAGGATACAGAAGCTGTGGGCAATACATCATCCAACAACAGATGCCTGACTGCAACTATTTCTTACACAAAGGGTCCGTGCAATAATACCAGGGTTAGGCAAAACCAAATCCTTACACAAAAAATAGTTAGGAGTTGAGTTGAATGAGAAGACAGGACGGCTTGCAGTGATCGGGTGCAGTCCCCTCTGCTCCATTTCCCGTGCCTGTTCTCCCATTCACCTTGATCAACTCTCTTTCTCCACCATTGCCTTCTCTCAAATCAAACCCCGCTCTGATTATTTTTTCCCCACAGGTCTCACTTTTCCTGCATCTGTATCCAAACTTGGTGTTTCTGATAGAGTTACCTGGCCAATCATTTAGCAGTCCCTGGTGGCCTTAGCAAGGTTTCACTCTTCCAAATGTCCACAGTTCTCCCCTCCGTTATCTGTGAGATTTCATAGAATCATGGAATCATAGAATTGTTTAGGTTGGAAAAGACCTTTAAGATCATCGAGTCCAACCAGTAACCTAACACTACCAAATCCACCACTAAACCATGTCCCTAAGTGCCACATCTACATGTCTCTTAAGTACCCCCAGGGATGGTGATACAACCACTTCCCTGGGCAGCCTGTTCCAATCCTTGACGACCCTTTCGGTGAAGAAATTTTTCCTAATATCCAATCTAAACCTCCCATTTGGCCATCTTCACATCATTCCCTCAACCATCTGTGAAATTTGGTCATTCTTCATGGCATTATCTGTAACACTTGTTAAGTTCTTGCTCTGTTTTATGCCATGTCCAGTAATTTCTCATGGTCAGTTCATTGAGCTAAACCTCAGGGCATGGACAATCATCTGCCAGCCTACCGTCACAAACTGGAAGGGAGAAGGACTGACAGCACAGTCACACAAATGGTGGCATTCCATTTTTGAGGGTTTGAAGTTTAGAAGGAAAGAAAAAATTTCCTGAAAGTTTGAAGTTTCAACTATTTTTACTGTTTACAAATAAAGACCAAACTTTTGAAAAGTGCTGGCAAGAAGGAACAGTGAGAGAAAACAACTTTGCCTTTTCCCCCACTGCCGCTTCCTTTATTTCCTCTAAACACCACTAAGAGAAAACCTAATAGCCTGCTGTGTTTGCCTGAGAAACTGGAGACCTTGCCATAAATTTTAATTCCTACAGAAAGGAGACTTGACTGGAGCTTTCTATAACTAAACATGTGTCTTGGGCATCCAGCCATTTTAATGTTCTCATGATTTTGCTTTCTCCAGAAATTGCATCCAATATCAGAGAAATGTGTTTAGTGAACCGTGTTGTTTTAGGTAGTGGAAGAAGAATTGATACTTTAATTTAAAAAAAAAAAAAAAAAAAAGAGAGGAGACTGTGGACAAAAAATGATTTGCAGGATAGCACGCAATACCTAGAAACTTTAAACCCACGTACCTTAAAACTGAGAACTTAGACCTGAGTGAAATGGAAGACATTTGTATTTAGTCCCAGCCCAAGCTATGGAGTATGGAGGAGGGTGGAATCCTGAAAAACATAAAGCATTTTTAAAACTTTATTAGTATTTAAAAAAAACTCCTAAACACATCTGAGTTTTTAAATTTTTCTTTGTTCTTAGCAGAAAAAAATGAGGTGAGAGAAGTATAAAAAGTGGAAATGCGGAAATTTAAGACTTCTATGTTAAATGCTTTGATTAAAAATTTGAAGATAAGATTTAGAACTTTGGCATTTAAATATCCAGCTCCTTCTGGTATCCTTTGCAGAAGGAAGGGCTGGATGTGGGTATAAAATTAGGATAAAATATGATATTAATTTGCACTGAAGTCGCAAATATTCTACTGTAGTTTCAGGTCATTATTCTATTTTCCAGCTAAGGGAACTACATTAATAGCTTATGGGGTTTACAGTGCAAGCATCAATTTAATGGTTCACCCTAAGTTTGGGGAAAATAGGAAAGGGCAGGATACTGGAGGATACATTCTATCTTGGTGCATTAAAATCAATGGCAAAACTTTCTTGGCCTAAAATGGCCTCTGGATAGTTTCTAATTCCAGTGCTGCTGCTGAACCTTAATTTCCTCTCTGCAAAATGGAAGGAACTGTATTTTCCTGACAAGTGTTAAAACGGACTGTAACTCTCATAGCTCTGTCTCGAATAGGAAAATCATCTGAATTAATGTTAAGTTTTACTTGCATTTTTGGAGGCGGATGGGGTGTTTTTTGGGGTTTTTTGTTTTGTTTTGTTTTGGTTTTTTTAAGTGTGGCCTCAGTCTAGAAAAGGAAAAATATTTGCAATGAATTAACAGAAGGTACCTGCAGGGTCACGCAGTTTCAATTACGGTATTTTCTAAGCAGCTCTCATCATTGGAGTCCTGCCTGTGATTTGTCACTAGTCACTATGTTCTTTAAACTATAATATTTCCCTGTGCTCTGAAGCTAGGTGAGAAACCCGTTTTTGTTCCTTGCTGTTGGAGACGGGATACCTTTGTAAATGGTGGGAGGAGTGCATTATGCAGTTTGTGGCTCATTCACGAGAAGGCTCAGAACAAGAACGAGGAAATAATGTCGTAACTTAATAGCTGAAATACTATCTTCACAGGGGAGAGTTGTGCTAGTACAGCACCTATAAATCAGTGTTGGTGCAGTGCATCATCAGATATGCAACCTTTCTTAAGGTGATAATTCCCATAATTTGGGTATTGACCTTGTTCTGTGTTGTACAGACTTGTAATCTGTGGTTTTTTGAATGATCCCCACAGGTGGGACATTTCTAATGTGAAGTCAAGCTGTGAGACACCTCTGAGTGTGCTGGGAAGATGGGATTATAAATATTCATTGCTTTTGCAACCTTGGGCTATGAATGTTTCAAATTTTATAAGCTAAGCAGAACTGGGCCTAGGAAGAGAAAAAAAAAAAAATCCTCACAATTTCGGTAAATCCAGGTGATAAATGAAGCGGAATGGGTAAGAAAATGAGAGCTTTTCTGCTAGGCTGCTTTTGAACCAACATGCTAATTTGATTAGGAGAAGTACATAAGCACAATATAAAATCTAATCACTTAATGACAAAACCAAGTCAGGCTAGATTTCCCCTCCCTTGGAAATACAATAACTGCCTTGCCGTCTGCTGTCGTCACAGAAGAACAAAACACCATGAGCTATAGATTTGGTCATCTCACAGTTTACCTCCCAGGCGTGAGGAACAAGCGTGGGTGCTGTCAGGCTCCCCAGTGCTGTCCCGTCCCTCCCCACGTGGGACCCCGACCACCAGCCGTGGGAAATACGATCAGAGCAGCGACAGCATCATGGGCCTGGAGAAAAATCTGGCTCGAATCGTGTGTAATGGCACGAGGAGTTTCTTTCAACTGCACGTCTGACAAACAAGGGATGAAGAGCAGTAGGACCTCATTTCATTCCTTTCCCACTTAATTTGTCCAGGCACAGAAGGAGGACTCGTTAATGCTTAGTGTTTGCCTGTGCTCTGCAATGAGATACGGCAAAGTCCCATCCTCAAGCCTTCTTCCTGTGATCAGGTACAAATGCATTTGGGTTTTTTGTTTCTTAAAGAGTAGCTTTGCAGATAAATTATCTCAACAGAAACTATAATCTTATATGCCGCCGTCCTGACCACTGACGGATTCCCCAGGTTTATGTGGCAGAAGTTCAAGATGAACCCCTGCTGCCGCCGGGTTCACGGCATCACCCTGCCGGAGTCTGAAAATGATAACCCTGCGCAGCTCAGCGCCTAATGGTTTTTTCATGGGGTTGATACTCACGCAGTGTCCCTTGTGTCACAGGTGAATCTCCAAATCTCTACGCCACTGGCCATTGAGGGCCTGCCCTTCTCATCCTCTCTCACTTTTCTGTGTGCGTTCTGGTTTTGGTTTGTTTTCAGTTTTTAGGTTTGGTTTTTTTTTTTTTTTTCTTTTTCTTTTTTTTTTTTAAACCAGGAAAGACTCTATTATCAAAAGATATCACTTTTTCACAAAATGAAATCACTGTTTCCAGTCAGCCCTGGAGTTCATCTTTAAAGCACAATAAACCCCAGAGCTCAACGACCTTAAAGCCTCTCCTTGTTTGTGATTTGTTAAGCAGTATGAATTTGGTGGAGAAATCGGGAATGGCTGCTTCAAGGGCAACTGGCAGGAGGGAATTCTCAAGATCTGTCATGGTGTAACATGGTAGCATGAGACATAAAAATGGGTTCAAAACGTAGATCCACCTCTAGGCAACATCTTCTGCTAATGCCTTAGAGAGCTTGGTGTTGCTGGGGAAAAACAAGAAGAAAATTTTGCAATTAGATGAAAATTTGATAATCCTTGACAACCTATTTTGTTACAAGATTATGGGATTGTGTAAATCAGTGTGTACTTTATAATGACTAGAGCATAAGAGTGCCTAGATACGTACAGCTGGGACAGCCAAGGCAGGAGCTGAGTCTGGGACTCCTCCCTCTGTCTCTTTCTTGCTATTTCTTTTAGAGAAACAGGATCTTACTGAAATCTCCCGGAGTGCACCCTACTGTCACCTGCAGTTCCAGTTCCATCATACTTTAACTGTTACAAGGACTTACCCCCCTGTGCAGGGACACCCTACCTGAGGTGGGATCCTCGGGATTATCACTGTGAGACCCAGGGGGTAGTTCTTCTATTGCTGCCACTACACCAGTTTTCTATTTTTTCACAGCATGCCAGCTGAGCTATTTATGAAGCTGCAGTGGAAAACAAATCAGTGAAATGTTGCAAATTATAAAAATGATCTTTTAACAATTTTTATTATTATCATGAACCTAAAAGGAGAGGGGAAAGGGGGAAATGTCTTAAACTACTTTCCCTGCTGGACAGACAATGATGCTGGACCATCTCCTTTTTGACGTCATAGGCTCAAAGCATAATATCTCTGTAAGATACTTCCCTGGTGCTTGTGGCTCTGTAACAGGCCAAAAAAAAAAAAACCCAAAAAACCCCCAAAACAGTACTGTGTACTCAAACAAAGTGCAAAGCAAGTGGAGAAACAGTTAAAGCCACAAAAACCTTTTCCCCCCAGGATGTGCCCTGCAGCTTGTCCCCCACCTAAGCTTATGTGATGACTCATACGCATTTACATTCCCCGTGCTTCACATGGCATCTGCTGCTACACATTTGTTGCAGGATCTTGTCTTCCAACAGCTGGTGACAACCCACTTCCTCTTGCTTTCTTCAGCAGAGATTTTTCAATTGTTTCTTGTTGTTTTGATGTGAGACCCAGTGTTGGAAAAACAAGCCCATTTACCCTGATTAGAACCAGCCATTTAAGCACTTGCCAATTAACAACCCATTTGTTATTTTTCTAAGGACCCAGGAAATACTTTCCTTTTCTCTCCTTTCACTTTCTTCAGATGTGATTCCACATAAGCAGAACAAAATCAAGCGATTCTGATATAAAATGTTGCTAGTATCTCCCTTGTTCTTCCCCTTCCTTTTGTCCTGCAGAGTTGGCGATGAAGGGATCCTTTGCTTTCTTCAAGCTAATCGTAATTAGCTCGATGTCGTGATAACCGTGCTGCCTCCTTACCCGTAGAGAAACTGCCACTAGTGATGAGTGTTACAGACATGACCTTCAGAAAAGCAAACGAGAATGTCACACTCACATTAGCAACAATGATACAAAAAGTGATTAATTTTAGTTACTTGGTACCAATTCTACTAACAGGCATTAAGAAAAATAATTTAACATGCTTGTGTGTTTGGCAAGATCAGGGGCAGTCTGGTTTATGCTAGTCACCTACACTCAGTGAAACAGAAATCTTCTTTCAGGGTTTTGATCTCAGCTATCTCTATGAAATCATACACTATGTTTTTATGTTTTTGGAAAAAGTATGTACTAAAAATGGAGTTTAATGCTTAGCTACTGTTTTTTCTTTTTGCCTTCTCATTCGACACATCTAGATTTCCTTGCCAGGGACCACTGTTACTACATAAATATTTTAAGAAAGTACTGAACTTTCAAGTGAGACCATCTTGTTTCCAGTTTTGAAAATACAATTACTTATCTCAGACAACTCCAGTAGTAGTTACATGACAAACTGCACATAATCCTATCAGACCTAAAGGCAATAAAGGTAAGGGCTCTTCTGCTTTAAAATGCTTGCTGTGTTTATTACTGATTTGATGGCTACACCAGTCTGCAGGAATCTTCCAAGGGTTATTTTTCCCCCCTTTTCATAATGCAAGTTGAAGTTACAATCTGTATTGTTTAGACGGCACTGTACTGTTTATTCCCATAAGTAGTATCTGCTCATATCGTCACCTATACTTTGCCTGTCCCTTAAACCATAGGTATACTTACGGTACACGGCTATTTAGGTGTTCTGCACCTCTTCACAGGGGTGTCTTTGACAACCGTTGCCTACTCCAGGTTGAGTTTTCCCTTGTAACTGCTGCAGAGCATCTGACTACAGAGGAAGGGGGTTTCTTGGAGGGTCCCACTTGCTTCCTACCATTACTGGGTATGTTGATTGCCACTCCCCAGTAAGCAGTTCCTTGGATCCTGAATTTAAATACTGGATAAACTCATATATTTACTGAATAGTTGCCAAATTTGTTTTTTATTTGTTTCCTTCCTGTGGCAAGGGAGGATTTCAAATCACTTTGCTGCTCAGGGGAAATTGAAAACAGGATCTGGTTTCGGTTCTCATTTGACTTCCCAAGATGGATCAGCTGAAACCTGTTACAACACTAATTTACTTAAAGATGCATTATGTGCATTTCACTAAAATGCTGAGGGGAAAAAGCTTTGCTTCTGCAGTTGTTTGGCCTGAAACCAAGATTCTCCATGAAGCTGCATGAAAAAGCCAGAAGAGAATTATCCACATATTTTTATGCATACAGCATTATTGAACTGATTGACTTGTGAACCGGTGCCCTTCTTAAAATATATTTTAAAAGGCAGTAAGTAGGAGGCTACAAATGGACTGAAGGTGCACCCTTTCCCTGTGGCTGTCCAAATCAAGGACTGATGTGGAGTGTTTGGATGAATCTGCTCCCCAGACCTGATGTCAAAACAAAAACATTACTGCCTTATAGCCAGAGATGAAAGGTTTCTCATTTCCTGAAATGCAGTGCAAGTGCAAAGAGAGATGCTAAAAGTCTCGACGTTCTTTTTTTTTTTTTTTTTTTTTTTGCAACAAACCATAAAAGGTTAGTCACACATGACTGTTAGATAATTCTTACTGTATTAGCTGTAATTTCCACTTGAGCGCACCTTCGCTTTGTGGTGCTCTACAGCTGAATGCATAACTTCACTTGGTCCCCGGGGCAGCATTGGTAACAATTTACGGTGCGGCAACCTGTGTTCTGCCTGCTCTATGAATAGCAGTGTCATTTGTCATGTATTTGAAAAGACTGCCTGTTCAACATAGCTGATGACAAATTTTAGGTTGAGATAGGTTTGTCCTCTAGTTCCCAGACTGGCTCTTTTTTCCCCCCTGTAGTGTTGTTCACCACAGGCTAACCCTTCTGTGCCCTTTCCCTTCTCTGAGAGAAGACAGATCTGCTGATAATTAGATATTCAACACCTGTGTTTCAATTATCGCATTATTTGAAGAATCTGGTGCTTCACTTAATGTTCCTCAAGTAGTTCTCTTGATTATTTGCTATTGCAGAGCTGGGGTAAACTTGTTTGCTTTTCCTTTTCTCTCTGCCTGAATTTGATTTCAGAAAGCAATCTCAGATAAAAAAGAGAGAGATTTTGGAGTTCTAATCACATGCTGCTGTTGTTGGCTTTGTTGCTGCAAGTGGCAACATAGAGTGTACTTTACCTTACACCAAATGAAATGCCAAGAGCAGAATACATTATTTTTATTGTGATATAATTTTTTTTTTTTTTGGTGAGCTTTTCCAGAACAGGCATATCTGAAAGCCGTAATAGTTGTATTCAGCAAGGATATATCTATAATATTTAATTACAAGAGTTCTGCATACATTTACATAATGTTTTGGAGGGTTTTGTGGTGAGAAAACAGCTCAGGGCACGTATGACAACATCTCACTTCTTTCTCTCTCTCGCCTGTCAATTACCCTTGAGTCATCCCCCTTGCTTAAGCTTCAGGTCAATAAAACAAATTTCAAAGCAGAATCTGGTATCTGCTGAGCCACCAACTTCATCACATGCCTGCAGAAAGTGCATATTTTTTCATCATCCTTTTCTCCTAGTGAGATTGTTCTTCTGATTTTCTTCTACAGACGGATCCTAATGCACGTTTAGTGTGGTTTCATTTAAAGAATTTCTGCATGTCCTCAGTTTCTGTCAGTACACGCTTTATTTCTGTGTGCGTAATGCTGGGGAAGAATTGTTAGTTTCATTTGTACAATTTGCAAAAATCATCAGGTCCAGAAGGGGCAAAGTTTATCATAGAAGTTTGATAAGATGGATAGACTCTTGTTATGGAGAATAATAGTAAATATTTCATCACGTGTTCTGGAGCTTACAGAATACTCTTATTTATTTTTACTGTTAGTTTCAATAATGCTATGGTGTGCTGTGTGTCCTAGGCAGTGTCAGTTATTATGAAATTGAGAATTTCCATCCATTTTCATATTTGGTTTTGACATAAAATTAGGCAAAATACTGAAATGTCAGAGTTCCATTGAATTGGAACAGAAATGTTGGACATTTTCAATCAAAAGAAAATATTTTTACATTCCTGAAATGGAGGAGTTTCGCTTTGTAAAGCCTGTAGCCTAAACAGAGTTATAATACTGGTCCTTATTCGATTTCATGGTTCCCAGATGCTACTACAGTTCCAAAATTGAACTATAGGATTCTCATGCTATACCACATGGGAGAAATACATCCTGAGGGATACAGTGCATTACAGATGGAGTCCTTTAGAGATCTCTGCCCCACAAAGAGTAGGGGCTGGAGTTAAAAAGTAAACAATGCAATGTAAATACAGGGAAATATAGGGAAATACAGTGTAAAATACAAGCGTTTGGATTTTCCACGTTTTCCAGTATATTTCAGTTGAGTATTTCTCCTAGGCTCTGCTCTACATTATTTCCAGGTATGTGGAATGCTACATTATATGTAGTAATTACTCCACTGTAGATAAAAACTTCAATGGATCACACTTTTTCCCTTGATCTAGAGAATACCGCACTGGAGAAGGTTAAAGTGGGCATGCGCTCTTTCATTCCACAAGTATGTCTTCTGAGCATGGAGAGCAAGAGTTTAGTACTGATTTTAGGGAGAAACTCATTGCATCACGGTGGCCCACTGCAGAAAAACACGCTGACCAAATACTAGTGGAATCGTTCAATGACAAATTGTCCTGAGTGCAGAGCTGGGTTTGCAGGCAGGCGGGCAGGGTAGTTGTCCACGTTTTCCATAGGCGAGATCAAGTAGTGCTACAACTTACCCTGTGCAGGGTAAGAGATGATAAGGGGCCCAGGTTTGAGCCTTAGCCTCTTTTGAGGCACCTCCTGGGTCTAATGCCATCCCTGAGCACAGTCAGTAGCTCCCAAGAGAGTAGGTACAAAATTCATAGAATCACAGAGTCATTTAGGTTGGAAAAGACCTTCAAGATCATTGAATCCAACCATATTTGGCCTCTGGATACTGTATAGCTGTATTTGGTGCTGGATACTGTACCCTGCACTTTTTTTAGGATCTGGTTTCATTTCAACTCCATGTCCAATGGTGGCTGCCAGGTTTAAGAAAACAAAAAACCCAAACCAAACCAAAACAGGAGAATGGGAATAAATGAGGAGAGAGTTAGATATTCTTCATTGTTTCTCTATGGATATCCCAGATAAAATACAGCATGTCTGGTACACCCAAAACTTTCACCTGACACATAAAGAAAAGGTAATACCAGGTCTTTTATTTTACTAGATTTTCTTTTTTTTCTCCTAAATAATTGTCTTACTCTTCAGAAACACAAAGGAGAAGCTAAGTAGGCCTCAGTTTCCACTGGCCAAAAATATTTTGAATCCTTCAAAGGAAAGCATTTATTTGGGCACAATAAGCTGCAGATGTCATTTCATTTTCTTCATCGAACGTATTCTGGTGAAAGGCCTGCTGACCTTTTTGTGAAAGATGGCTTCCTGAGAATATGGTGAATTTCCCTTACATTCTTCCCTCTCTCTGGAGATCAGTCCATCTTCTGTTTATAGAGAGTAAATCATCCACATCATACCTCCTAGGACTGAAGAACCCAACTAGCTCCTCACCTCTGACGTTTTCTCCTCCACCAGCTGTTCATCATACGCTTTGATGGGCAAGTCTACCCATCAAAGCCAAGGATTAGACACCTATAAGTACTTAGGATTGTAGCCATATTGCAAACTATTTTATAGATGCATGTAAAGTGATGGGAAAAATCATCTGCTGAATTGCATTATATCAAAAACAATCAGGTAAAACTAGGACATTCTGGGAATTCAGATACAAAAAGTTGGAATATAGACTTCATGTTTATTCTTAAACATGCAGAGCTTTGTCTATTTCTTCATAGGTAACTATGTACACAATTTTGTTGTAAGCATTAAAAAGTAATGATCTGATCTTTCACTCCCCATACTGCTATTTGTTCCACGTCAGCAGCCTTATAACAGATTCACTGGCCCCTAAGCTACAGCTTGTCACAAGCAAGAGACAAATGCCTAGAGAGCTTTTCCTCTGTTTGATCCTTGTAATCAACTTTATTTCCTCTGCAGAATTCCAATTATCCCATTAAACAATGAGTCAGGATGCTTATATTGATACAGGTGCCTTAATTGGTTAATTTATACTCATGCCAGCCCCAGCTAAGAATTAATTTCCCTGAGGCCTCCTCAGATAACCACAGTTCCTCCTAAGCTGTAATGGGGATTCCTAGCAGGCATAGTATGTGAGCACAACGTTTAGACCTACACAGAAGCACCCCTCACCGCACGCTAATCCATGTTTAGCCGTACGTATACCTGCTGTTGAGCTTATATTTGCTTCTACCTTGTAATTTCTAACCCATTTAGTTTTAATTATAAGACTATGATTACACAACACTGACCTTATGCTTTTAAAACCAATTTGCAAGAAAAAAGTCCTAATAATGGTGCTTTTTTTAGTAACGCTCCAAAGCAATTAAACACTTATTAGATGCCAGCAAATTCAGCTGCAGTCTATCATATACACATTTATTTGCATATGCTGTCTGGTGAGTGACTTTGTTTTAATTATTGACTTATGAGGATGGAAATAATAGACAGATTATTTACTGAACTGTCTTTAACTCTGCATCAACCAAAATAGCTAATTAAACGTGCAACAACTTTCACTGACACAAGCTGGGAGATTTTAAAATCAAGGTGAAGAGAAGGACAAGCGCTAGTCTGTGCTCTGTAAGACTCGTTCTCACCATGGCAAGAAAATAGGATATCTAGTCTTTTAAATCATCAGAGAAACCAGACAGAACTAACTACAGGTAGATTTAAAAAAAAATGATTTCCCAGGAAACCAGTTTTTCAGGACCAGACAAACCCGCTAGTGAACTGCCAGGTTTATTATTTTTCCAAACTTACATCCTGATGAATGTCATGAGCAGGAGCTTCTGCTATAGTAGCTAGAAGGAATTTTTCCAAAGGAGCTATAGAAGAATTAAGTGCCCCACTCAGGAGACTGTAATAGTTGTTCCTTAACTTCATTTCCAGTTCAGCTTCCTTCACCTATTTAATTTCTTTTCCTCTGCTGATGTAAATTAAGAACTCACCTTCTCCCTTCCTTGTTCTGCTATAGTAGCTGGCAGCTGGCAGGCAGGAACGGCTGTAGAAGGCGGCAGTGCCATCTCTAGTTCATAGACGTAGCACTGTAGTTGCCAAAGGCAGCGGTTTGTAGAGAGCAAGCAACTTAACCTGCATCTTTTGAGCTGCAGACTAACAGCCAGCATGTGGGATCATTCTGCTTTTCTGTTCATTGGATGTGTATCTGTTTATCCTTTCAGAAGATACGTTCGGTCCATATAAAGTAAATTAAACAAGCAGTTTCTGCCAACGGTCACGTACAATGGCTATTTTGCATTCTCTCTGTTGTGGCTAAACTGTATGACTTGATACCTCCTTGCAATGTGCTAAAAGCTTCATATGTGTATAACTTTAAATGATAAAAAAAGTAATGTAGTTTGACTGGAAAACCCCCATTCGCTCCAACAAGATAGTGGTATCGGCAGATGATACATTCCAGCAAAGCATCTTTTTATACACACAAGCTAGGAGGGAAAATTTGTCAGTGGCTTAGTCACCATTCAGCTGAATCACCAATCTCTTAAAAAATAGCATGGTTGTGGGGAGGGTGTTCATCTCCCCTGTAGTAAATTAGATTAAATGCAATACAACAGGTACTCTGCAGAGGTATATTTCAGGATAGGGAAGAAATCTTTTTCTCCTTGTGGGTATTGGCTAATATTTTATATTGCTCAAGTAGCATCTTTGATAGACTAGAGTGCCAATTGCTGCTATGCAGCAGTATGAAATAATGTCATTTCCAAATGTGGCATCTTCAGGGATGCTGCTTCTGGAAATGATCACAAAAACAGTGAGGCTTCTCCTCCCAGGCATAAGTGAACTGTATAAAACAAGTTCCTGTTCACAAAAAGCATAATCTCCACAAGAGAATAATACCTGCATTTAGGACGCCTGCCTTAGAGAGGGAACAACCTAAGGTGGTGACTTAGTCCCCAGACTAAGCTGCCCTTCTGCCTAGGCTCCCCAAAGGCAGCAGCTGGAGCACCCAGACTCTGGAGCACAAAGCAATTCCTAGAGAACACAAATACATTTTGCAATTCTGCTTCCTAAGAAATTCAGCTGGGATCCATTCCCTTTTTCCAAAAGATCCACTGAGATGTTAATTCTGCATTTCTGCAGATGTACACGGTAGTACCTGGTGTTTTGATTCCTTACGGACAGTGTGTACTTTTAATGTCTTTCATGAAAAATACATTAAGAAAGAAGGTAGAGGAAAACAGATGAACCAGTCTGGGTTACTTAATGACCTGTCCAGGCTTTCATTTCAAAGTCAAAATGCAGCAGTTCTGAAAGTCAAAGCTGAGGAAATTCCAACGGGTTCAGCATATTCACCAGGAATATTAGAATTTGTGAATTATCATCTCTCCTCACTGATTATGTTTGAGAATGTGAAAAAAATTGATGGAAGTTCTTCCTATCTCTGGGACTTCTACAAAGTTTCTTCCCTGGTTTCTCCAGTATCTACAAAAATATGAATGCAGACTGAAGGTTTTCCCCCTCAAGTGGGACACTTCTTGGATCTCTCTGCTTTGTCTGGTCACTGTTTTCATAAAAGATGGAGAAATTTTATTTCTGCTCAACTCCAAAGATGCTTTTTTTCTTTTATACCCATCTTCATTTTCTACTGTCAGGAGCAGCCCTCAAGATACCATGAACTGGCTTTGTGGCATCACAGGCTTGAATTGCTGACCTTTCAATGACAGTGCTTGTGAGATTCCAGATCACTTTTATGCCATCAAGAAGCTGATTGCTGTGAAAAATTTTCCAAACATTTGAGTCTTCATTGAAAGCAACTTCAAGCCTTCTTGAAGTTTGCTCATTAATTGCTAGGATTTGCTTTACAGCATCTACAGCTAGGAAGAAACAACCAATCTGTTCTAGGAATTTGAGTTCATTGAGCTTGCAAAAGCCACTGAAACAATTTTATACTTCCACGTAAGTGTTATCGCTACATATGTTCTGTCAGAACTAGAATAAACCCAATGTGGCCATGCACTTTCCAGATAAGAAGGGCATGTCCTTTAATATTAGAGCAAGGATACCCACAAGCCACAAAAGGTTTTCCATATTTAGACAAGTTGTTTCCAGACTGAGGGTTTTTGTAAAGAAGTCTGTGCTGGAAAATAGTGGGGAGTCTGCAGTGAAGAAGAGGGGAGATGGAGAGATCTTAGTTAACTGTAAACTAGTCCTATCCTTTATTTTTCTTGGGTTTAGGCTAGGTGTATCCCAAGGTACCCCTTACAAGCTGATGGGGCAGGTGAACAAGCATGCTGCTGGGACAGCTGGACGGGGAGTACTGGTGAGAGAGAGCTCGGCAGGAATGTGGTAGAGAGAGGCTGGGTTGCAATGCTAGGGGTGGTAACACCGCTGTGTTTCCTGAACAACACGTAGAGCTTAATTTTCAGGGTCTGAATAGTTTTAAACACTCCCATTGTATGGAACAGTACGCATCTTTTTTATTCAGCTGTGTTTTAATGGTTCTATTAGCACTTGCCAAATTTTGTACATTGTTCATTTCAAATATTTGCATCCCACCCTAATGACTCTTCTACAGCTACTGTAATACATGCTGGGTGTGTATTGTTGCCAGCTATTCCATTGAAATTACAGGTGATCACATTGTGTGCACTATTTGAAATGTATCATTATCACATGTGCCATAAATTATGAGCTTTGGATGCATGCTTTAGCAACACTGGGATTATTGGCAGAATATGATGTGGAATAATCATAAATATTCATGCAGAAACTGCACTTCCTGTGTTCATGAATCGTTTTCAATCTCGAGGACTCCATCAGCTGCTCAAATTCCTCAGGGATGGGAACTACACAGAGAACTCCCTGGACAATTAATTATTCATTCATTTTGCATAAGGAAACAATAATCTTCAGACACAGTTTGATTCAGAGTTTAAAATGGAAAGCTAAGAAAGCCTTTCCTTCTGCTGGAAGTAAACAGCATGTGAAAAGCTTCCTGGAAGACTGCCCATCCTTTCCGCATGTCCTGAGCAGTGTGGGTTAAAAGGGTTTGTACCAGCTCTGGGGGACAGCCGCCACAGCAGAATTATCGACTCGCCGCTCTCCACCGTGGTTGTCCAAACGTGACCTCAGTAGAAATGTCCCAAATACAGTTAAAATAGATTTGTGAAGGTCTGAACAGACTGACATTTACCTTCTGGGACCACGAAAAGGAGTGGTACTGCTGTCGCCAAGCCCATGCGGGAAGGAAGCTGTAGTGCTTGTCCGGCTGGCTGATGCGAAGCAAGAGTCTCCTCCGTTCTCCAGCTGTCCTCTAGTGCAATCGCTAAATTGCAGAGGACCCTCACTGTTACCAGCTCAGGGTCAGCCCGACCAGGGCAGCTCATTAAGGGTCTGGCTGCTGTACATTTCAAGGGGGGGTACACCTACATCAGCACAGCAGTCCTGGCCTTCAGAGAGTTTGAGGTTTTGCTTCTCTTCTGGCCCGCAGCGTCTAACAAGAATCTGGTAGCCAATGGTCTTGTAAGTGGCCATAAAATACTGCAAATAACCCGCACTGTGCTCAGAAAGTCTTTCAGAAGATGTACGTAAGGGGAGAACTGACGTTTTGAGGCTGAATTAGTAGTGGTCTCTGGAGCAAAACAATGTATAATTCATAGCACTTTTTTTGCTATGCAAAAAGTTATGAGAAGACATAAAGAAAAGTTTCTGGTGGGTATCATTCCCACTTCAAATGGGGCTTTAGGCAGTACAAAAGTCAGAGGTAAGGCTGTCCAAAATCTGCCTAAATTGTTCCATTATTTCTGAGTCTGAATAGCCATACAAGAAATTTACCTGCCAGCTACCTTGCTATGAAGAAAGTTTTGACGGTAGCCTAAGATTTCTACATGTTTGTTAGGCACTCTGGGTCAAAATAGAGAGGATCCAACTCACAATTTCATCTACCTTCTGCAAATCAGAGCATCAGTATGAGTAAAACAGAGCGTCATTTTAGAGGTCCCTTAATTTTAGTGATATTTTAGTCAAGAGCCAGCTTGTTAAGCAGAACTGGTCTATCATCTGGTCAATTCCAGATGCTAGTAGGAAAAAGTTAGAATTTGGGAATTGCTGCAATTTATCTTCGAAGATGGGGATGCTGAGCTCGCTTGCGCTTTTGGCCCGTGGTGGAGCATGTTGTGATTGTAGCAGGACCACCTACACATTCCTTGGTACAGAAATCAGTTTCCAGAGGTGGAAGCTCTTTCCCAAGTGGCAAGGCAGACAAAACCTAGAAGTGAGAACTGTTCTCGGTCTTCTCATGAAAAGAGTCCTTTTATCTGTCCCTCCAAGGTGATCAGCGTTATCAGCTGCTTTGAGAGCCCATTTGTGCCAGAGCAGTGCAAAAGGAACAAAGCATGACTGAGAGATACATGCAGTCCAGTGCTTTTCAGAGCTTACTTTTAGGCTGCAAATAATGTTGGTTTTGATCTTCCTTGACAGCTGTTTTCAAAGGCACACAGAATGGACATTGCTATTTTACCTGTCAATTCAACCTTGTTTACAAAATGAAGGAAACATTTAAATGTACTGAGATTGTAGCTTTCTTTCCAGTTCTTTTTTTGACTCAGCTAAAAAAAACCATTCCAGTAACTAACTGATTTTCTCAGAATATGACATTTTCTTTGCTGTACACGGGGGAAGTGGGTTTTGGGGATAGAGCAGATTTCCTGTGATTCACTTGATCTGTGTAGCGGGCCCTTGCAGAAGACATGGTAACTAGGAGATAGTGATTTCGAGCCAAATCTAGGCAAAGGATGACCACAGGCCTTGGTTGTAGAGACCCATACGTTAGCATAACCTGAGCCCACCTCCTGACTGTCCTTAGCTCGTTCCTGTGGAGATGTGTAGGAGTGTACCGCTCTCAGCCAACTCGGTGACTGCTGGACCAACTGAACTGATAAACTCTAACAGAGATGCCTGTGTGAGGGTCCCACGTGGTACATGTGGACAACACCACCTACATACGTTGTCTTATCTTGAGATGAAGCAGCATGTCTCCATGAGCTTTTCTTCCCCTGGCAGCAGGAATCATAAATAGAATTGTTTACTTCTAAGAAAATCCTATAAAAGCTCTACAGACCCCAACAAGGATGAACCTGGCCGCAGACGGGATATGTGCACCGTGCCATGGTCCATGTGAAGGGGCTCATCCAGTGCTGCGATAGCTGGGGTTCCCAGCATCAGCAGGGACGTAAGATTGCTATTACCTTTTCTAGTACATCTGTTAGCATCAGAAGTGCTGTCACCTTTTCTATTATTGCTATCACCTTTTATAGTGCTTCTATTCTTTATACAGTAAGCTAGTTATGCCTTTCTTACTC
The DNA here is from genome assembly GCF_900496995.4 of Aquila chrysaetos chrysaetos. NCBI lineage: Eukaryota > Metazoa > Chordata > Aves > Accipitriformes > Accipitridae > Aquila > Aquila chrysaetos. The sequence goes on from NC_044010.1 coordinate 45,497,213, forward strand.
AGATCCCAAAGGAACTGGCACCTCTTCGGTGCAAAACAAGCCTTTGGGAGGTCCTTCTATTTTCAGCATCGTCTTGGTTTCATAAAAATCTATGCATGAGGTACATGTTGTGGTGGCAGAGCATACTTTGCTACTGATTTTCTGAACTTCTAGAGGTTACTTGGTAAATCCTTTGTCAGCTTCCTTCACTGGCTGAGAAGGATTGTTCTCATGGCTTTTATGCTGAGCTGACTTATCTTTGCATGTTTCCCTTCAGTGTTTTGGGAGTGTATCCAAATCCATGTTTTCTTATGCAGAAAATCCAGACACTTTACAACTCCGTGAAGTAAGTGTGATGTACTAATCTGAGCCCAGCCTGTTAGCAGTGACAAAGCTTTCAGTCCCTGGTGGTGAGGAGGAGCGGCAGGGGGAGAGCAGGGTGCACACGCTCCAAAACCTGGACTGTTTCTTCTGCTTAAATTTGGCGAGCATGGAGACCGCTTTTGGCTAAGGTGTATGACCCATAGGTCCAACAGATGATTAAGAACCAGCCACAAACGGCCAAGGCATCAGGAGCCGCAGCTGCCCCCCTATTCCTGGGCTGTATCCGTGTTCCCGCGGCTCTACGGGGGGAGCAGAGTTGCAGCTGGGAAGGCTCTGTGCCAGGTGAGGATGCATCCACCCAGGAGGGATTCCTTCAACCAGGATATACCTTCAGGCTAGGGCTGCTCTTGTTTGGTTGACCAAGTCAAACTAGCTGGAAAAGGGCCTGGTTTGAATGTGGAGCAGTAGCAAAATAGGTAATTGAAGACAGGGAGAGAGGACGCTCCCTGGAGAATCAGGGCAGGTATGGTTGTTGTAACCCCTTGTTAATGAAGCTACCAATGCTGTAAATGGCAAAGGGAAAAAAGAGACTCAGGCAGAGCAGCAGGAAACCGGAGGACAAACACATTGTAAACCTTTTCCTGCTATCTCAGTAGACGGCTTTGATCCTTTTGCAGAAACCAATGGGGGAATGAAATGACTCTAGAGGCAGAAAATCCATTTCACCCTCCTTTTTCCCCTTTTCTAATGTGCTCTCCAATACAGGTATGGCAAAGGTACAGAACAGCAGAAAAAAATACAGACAGTAATTGAGAGAAAAAGGCAATGCACTAAATGCTACATGCTCTCTACCCCTCTTCAGATTAAAAGTCATGGGTCTCGCTGCACATATTTCAATCTCAGGAATTCAAGTTTTAAGTTGAAATCTGTGATTTCACTGAAATTTTGGGATAAGTTTATGGAAAGGCATAGAGAGAGAGGAGAAACAGGCAGGGACTAATTTCTTTCAGAGGCTGTTCTATCCAAATATCACAGAGAAGTGGCTTAACAAAACAGATGTTCTATCAAAGGAAAGCCAATGTGAGATCATAAAACAAAAGATGAAAAATGTCTTAATAGAAGATTAATAGAAACATAAATATTCTCAAATGAGCTACAGAAATAAGGGAAAAAGCCTCAGATGAGACACTTAAAGGAAAAAAAATGTACCTAGTAATCTTGAAAGAATGATAACTGCAGTTATGTCAATGCAAGAGAGTTGACTCCAAGTTAAAGCTGTTCTATCCCTTCTTTCTCCCACGCTGCTCTAGGGTTGTCGTCACACGGTCGCTAGCTGCCGTTGATACAATAGCTGTTCAGAGACTTTGCCGGTACTGGTGGTATATTGAAACTTCAGTTCGCAAAGGGTGAGGTCCACACCACTATAGAAACACCCCCTGAACTCTGAGTTTAGACAAACCCTGCGGCTCACAGGAATCAGAAGCAGCAGCACAGAGTTTTGAGGAGGAATAGGCATGGTGGAGGCAACCATGACTCACGCAGCTTAGGGTGGTTATACGTCACGCCACAGTTTATCAACAGCTTCCACAAAAGCAGCCCAGGAGCTGCTGGTTAATCTGGAGCATGTTTCTCTCAAGGCACCTGATGGGTTTTTCTTACATTGCAGTTTAATTGCAAAGTCTTTTGTTTATCTCTACCTGGCTTCAGGCATCTCAGCTTCTAACCGGTGGGCCCTATTTTTAGGCTCTTCCAACTCAGTGTTGTGGAGTGCCCCTGAGACAGTGGTGTGCTTCAGCGTTGTAGGGCTTTGCTGTTCTTAAGGTCCGAATTCATTAAACTTTTACGTAGAACCAGGTGGTAGTTTTCTATCATATCCATTTAATGGACAATGCTAAATATGCCACACAGCTTAGATGCCTCTGAAAAACAAAAAGGAGCAGACCTTCCAATCATTGACATCAGTATAGTAGCCAGCTCCTAGAATGGGTCACTTAGCTGCTAGATTTGTTTTTTCTTGTGTATGTGTACAGATTTGTAGTGCTTCCATTCTACATATCAGTTATGTAGAGGAATCCTACTTTATAGTGTATCTGAAGAACAGTGGAATATATAAATGGCTCACAATTTTTATACAGCTAGGTTCCAATTTCATGGGACTTTATTCTGCTCAGATAACAAGCACTAGTACCAAGGCCTAATCCAAAGTCCACTTGAGGCCATTAGAAAGACACTTGTTGGGCATCTCTTTGTTATGCTTTTTGTTGTTATTCCTAAAGATCACTCTTGAACATGCTGCTTTAAGGAACGACCCCATCCATGTTTCTCTCTCTCTCAGTCTGAAGGGATACGTAAGGGTTGCAGGCAGAGAAGCCACCAAAGGAGCTCTGTGCGTGCTAAACCCAGGACTGAAGGCACGAGGAACCCAAGCAGACCTGGATGCAGCACAGTGATGAGAAGCAGGGTTTACTAATTCAGCCAGTGTCACACAAGCAGGGCTCTGCTCTTTCTGACCTCAGCAGATAATGTTCCAAGGCACTGAGCTGCAGTGGTTGGGCTTGGGCCAAAAACTTTCAAGTATGGGGGATTTCTGACACCTCGTATTGCTCTTTAGAACAAAGATCTGCTAAAAGATCCATTGCAATCTTTAGTAAGTCAGTGTTTCTTCTCTTACTAAGCTAATAATATGCGATTGAACTAGGCATGCCTATATAAAATACCACAAGATGAAATTTACTTCAAATACTGTATGGACACAAATACGTAATGCGAAAATCACAAAGGTGGATTTTCAACAAGAGTGCTGCTTGGGGTTTTATTGTTTTGCAATGATGTTTTTCCCTAGTGAATGTGCTAAGTAGTCCCTCTCAGTGGTGATAACTGGTTACATTCATTTACATGTGTCAAAAGCAAATACATGGGGGGTCTTTTTAGTCAGCTGTACAAAGGTACCTGCTGCTGGTCTTGATTTGATAATTGAGAGAAAATATCTCCATAGGAAGCGCAAGAAGCTACAAAGTTCATTGAAACAGAACGCCATGACCCAAGCAGGAGTGTGACATAGTATTAGCGAGAGAGGTCTTGCATGTGTGTGCGTCAGTATTAGGTCACCATGGTCAGCAGCTACGTGCTGCTTTATATGGCCTCAAGACCTAGCCCCTTGCTGATAATGAAAGAATATCTAATTCTGACACCCCTTTTCTCTAGCCAAACCAGAGCCTCAACCCTGACCGCTTGCCTAACATCTCACCAAACAAGTCCCCATATTCTCATCTTCTTCCCCTCGCTCATCCCAGACCCTCAGCCTGCCGAGCCTTTCTCACTCCCTCGTCCCCGACTCATACCCTCCAGCACCTCGTGGGGTCCTGCAGCCCTGCGCTGTTTTGCTGCAATCTTTACCTTCCCCGTTGCTGAAGGTCCCCGTGGGACACCTGCAGCAGCATCACCACAGCTCGGGGAGAGGATGTGCCTTCATCGTGGGGACCACGACACAAAATGTTTGTCTTTTCTCTCTTTTCTCGCCATCCTTCCTGCACCTCCTATCTCAGGTAAAAGACAATGAAGTTCAGTGGGTTTTTTCTGATTTTAACAGATAAGTTCAAATAGCACTAAGCTCATGGACTTGGGCTGGCATATTTACTACAGCAGAGTTCTCCAATACCCCTGGTGTTATTATCAATTAATATATATAATGTGATTGAAATAACCAGGGAGCTGCTAAAGTCCTGCGTACAACCCCTCATCAGTTAATATTTAAAACAGGGAAACAATAACTAGACATGATTTATGGTTTAGGAACTAACTATTAGACAATGGGGGTTTATGTTTATGTCAGAAAAGGTAATGGATTGTGGTCTGGGCAATAAACCCTGAAGAACTGCTTGGAACTGCCAAGATTAGGGAAGTAGGTAAAAGGAAATTCCTACAGGGGGAGCTCAACCACCTGCTCAAATGATACCACCTACTCAAAAGAAGACAATGAAGGAAGAAGACAGAGTCTGCGCACTAATTTACATGAGGGGTGAAAAAGAAAGAACCAATCATTAAGGAAAATAACAATGAATATGTATTAGTTAAGTGTATAAATGTGAGAATTTTTGAGACAAGGGTGTGCTGCCTTAAGACAGGCACCCATTCATGTGCATCAGTGAAATTAATTTCAAAGTACCTCGACTCTGCGTGTTATTGGCTTGCACAGTGAGTAAAGGGACCCCATTTGTGGGACAGCAGTGTTGCAAAAATATAACAAATCTGTACACCGAGAACCAGTGAGGTGGAGTTGGAGCAGTGTTTGTCTCTGAAAAACAAGTTTTCAAGTTAACAGGTTGCACTCCCTCCCTCTGTTCCCAATAACCTGTGCTCTGTGGGTGAAACAGTGGGTGCTAATGAGCCTGCAAAGCCTTCCTGAGTATGGGACCCCAAAGCAGCACAGGCATTTTATATGTCAAATGCTCACTGTGGCAACCTGTGAAACTCAGTGCCACTTCGGTACCGTAGTTAGCTGATATAATTTACAGCTGCTCTTGTCTTAGGGCTCAAGGCAGGATAGCTTTATTATCAAGGTGCCAGAGCCAGAATCACAGCTAACATCTTGCACTTCCCACACCAGTGGTCCCTGGCTTGAGGGGGAAACTGGGCTGTGAATAACAAGGTATCTGAACAATTGGTGACTCACTGAAAGTCCGCGGTCCAAGATATTGATGGTCTGCCAACCATTTTATCATAGTTGTCACCGAGGGGCAAGATAAGAACAAAACCACAAAGTGTTGTTGATTTTTAAAGGTCAGCGTAGTTATAGTTCAAAGTCACTGTGGGTGGAATCTTCTGGATTTTCACGGAGATTTCGCTGAGAAAGGGATAAGTGAAAAATGTGGGTTACCTGCTCTTAATATAAAATACCTATAAATTACTGTTCTGAATACAGGTAGAAGTAGCCTATCGGTGGTCCAAGCTTAACTACACATTCTTCTTCCTATTTCCAATTTTGAAATTTCTAAACATTTTTCATCAAAGGAATGCCAAATTTATGGAAGTATTTGCTTGTGCATTTTGTTGTCTCTCACCCCGAAGGTGGTGTCAGATAAGTTTGTGCAATGGGATTACCAGGAAGGAACCAAAGAACCACATATGCTTGTAGTTCATCATCTGTATTGAGGAAGGTGGGAGAGCTCCAAGAGTTAATGGTTTTGTCTGAAAATCATGCTTTCTTTTTATTCCTTGTCTGGGCACATGATAGGTTTCACCTTGCTGTCCTACTGATCTTTTCCAAATTGACAAAATGACATTCAACTGGTTAAAAAATGCTATTCATTGTATACATTAATACAGATAATATCCCTCGAGTTTTCATTTGACACAAAACAGATTTAACAAAAAATCAAATTATCCTCAATACAAATGAGTTATAGTATGTTCACGGTGCTGCAGCTCACAGCAGAAATGGAAGATTAAAAACCAGCTAAAAAAAGTCAGAGCCCATGGGAGGTCTGTAGGTCCCTAAGCTTGAGATGGTTAGGTGGAATAACTTATCCTTCAGATGAGTCTTTCCATCTCTGACAGCGGCTGTCTCATTTGTTATTCCTCTGCCCCCGACAATACATGGCTCGCAGATGTTATCCTCACTTTGCTTTTTAACACAATACTAAGATCTTTCCCCTTTCTATGTCTTGTTCTGTTGAATTACTCAGTCAAGAACATTTATTAATCAACCATAATTTCTACCTTTTGCTCCACAGATTTAAACACTAATTTTTGCTTAAGACACTGTCTCTTTGAAGAGTAACACGAATAATGCAAGTATGCTCCATTTTAGGTAGGTAGTCCAGATGATCTATTAGATATCACTCCACTGTTCCTGTCATGCTTTTCTTTTCAGACTTGAAGCAGAAACATTAACATCACCTTCTAAAATATGGGCAAAAATAAGAACAAATACTGAGTCTAAACTGGCATAAGCCACCAGTTCTCCCGTACTGAGAAATTCCTCACCTTCTGTAGAAAGTTTTGCAGCTTCTTAGGCACAGGACAATTGAGCTTAAAACTCAAACCTCTCTCACTGTCATTGCACTGTGCAGAATATCTGCTTATTGCAGTTGTGGAGCTGCTTTCTGTGAAGGTGAGAAAGGCCATTGTTCGTCTTCATACTTCCATGCATTGAATAAATCCCTGGCACTGAGACTGAGATACAGAAAAGTAATGTGCAAACTTACATTGTGCAGCTGAGAGGACCACTCTAGCACAGTCACCGAGTTTCTTTATGTTTCTTTGAGACCTTTGTGATTTCCTCAGGTCTTCACTGCCTTGCATAAATAGTATTTTATCAGCAGAATAACTGATGAAGAGCCCTTCTGGGGTTATCTTGACTTAATTTAGCAAAACATGGCTGTATCTCTTGTTAAGGAGAAACTCAGCATTCCCTGAAATACATTTTTCTATAGCCCTCTAATTTATGGCAAACCTCATTTCAAAGTTACCAGAATAATGCGTTCTTACTGGCTCTTGTAGTGTGCAGACTTTTTTTTTTTAATGGTAAAATTTTTAGAATTACTTTTCTTTTTTGGAAACTCGTAATGCTAAAACTCAAAGTGGAGGACCATTTAGCCAGATGGCCAACTGAACCAGTAACATTGCTTATTAGAATAAGCTGCACAGACTTACTGCTTTTCCTTGCCTTTTGCTATTTTTTTTTTTATCCTCATGAACTTGTAACACCATGCTGAAGATGAAAAGTGGATCTCTCAGGAAAAGAAAAGTATTTTTCTGTTTTTTTCTTTCGAAGAACGCAGGACTTTTTAGGAAAATGTACAGTAGTCAAACGTGCTATAAAATTTCCTAGAAAACTGTATTTATGTGGGTCCCAAAGAGGAATCCTTTTTGTCCTGCATCACTTCCTCATGACTAAGTAACTGTATGCCATGGAAAGCACGTGTCAAAGGATTTGGTCTTATCCTGGTTTCCTGAAGGAAAAGTTTTATGCCATAGTGGTTCATATGCCACATGTCCTGCCCGTCCTTAGTAACTTTGCAGCCTCCAGTCACTCAGTGACATCTGACAGAGCAGCAGAGTACGCGGAGAGATTAATTCTGACAAACTTCCTGAAGATCCACATGGGAGAGACCTGTTTTGAGGGAGAGAACTTCAGATGTCCGCTAAAGCTGGAGAGTTCGGGGAGAGGCTAGTCAGGCACTCTAATGCATGTTTCCTCCTTCTTATCTCCTCCTCTGCCTGTCCCCACCCTACACTTCAAGATCTTCTTGTGTCTAATAAGTGGTAATAAATCTAATAAGCTCACAGTTCAGCCTTGACATAAGACAACTGAAATCTTTGTCCACCATGAGATGCAAAGTAATTGACACCCAGGCTTCCTGGAGTCTGACTGGAGACACGGGCTCTTCAGAACATCTCAGCAAATTTAATGTTTTTGATGCTCCACTAACTAAACCCTTTATTTTATATGTGTTAAGTCAAAATTTAAAAAATAACCCAATCTTTCAGGGACTTTCAACTGAAAAGACAGTAATTTGTAGATGGTAGTATTCTTATTCCTTTGAGAAAACTCTTAATGGCATCAGGCAGTCCAACTCCTATAGTTTTTTCAAGACCCTAGGATAAAAAAATTTGCCTTGCCTTGCCTTACTGGTTTTCGTTTTGTTGGGGTTGGTTTGTTTGTTTCTTTTTGTCTCGGCCTTTCTGTCTTCATGGCATTTTCCTCCTTAACCCTCCTTAGATTTAGGATTAAAACTCAATCCCCACACTAGGTGAAGAAGTTAGCTGAATTAATCTGTTTTTGCTTGGATCCCTAAAGTAGGTTCTATTTTATTATCGAATGCTTAGGAATTACCGAAACTGCAGTGGAGACTGTTAATGAGAAGCTGGAAGTCCACTGATTAATTAGTATATTGTAGTCACTTTCACTTGGTTTTAGTTCTATATCACTGCCTGGGGGGACATATCTCTTAGGTTGTCTGGCAGCAGCCTCATTATTCACAGAAATGGGCAATAACTTCTTCAAATAAAATCTTTTCATTGATCTTGAAAGAGAAATTTTAACTTTGAGCTCTTTATTTAGTTTCATAACTATCTTTTTGTGTCATTGTTGTAAACTGGGACCCTGAGGTCTACTCTGAAAGGTTATACCACTTTGTGCTATGCGTCATTAGGACTTGCAGGTCAACTACACTTGGGTCAGGAACTACATACACAGCTGTGAAACTCTAAAACAACAGCAAATATTGAAGTTTAAGTGGATGGCATTCCTCCCTAGCAGTCACTTCAGAGTAAAAAGCACACAATGCCATTTTGATTTTGGAAGGGGCAGCTTTCAGATACCTTTCACAAAAAACCACAATTCTAATTTATAACCTACAGTCACTAGAGGTCAAATCCATAGACACTTCTAGTTTACACCCAGTTTACACATAGAACTTCCCCTTGAAATCAAGAAGGTAATGGATACCCAGATAAGACCCAGTGGTTAGCTTCATAGAGGCAGTCAGTCAAGTTCAAAATTTTTTTTTGGTGTCTGATCTACAAAAATTCACCAAAAACTTCCAGCCGGGATTTTCTGGCCATAGGAATGGCTGGGGGGATGCTAACTCTGGAGACCAGCCCCGGCTCCAAGAGCTACTTTCTGTCTAATTGTCCTCTTGTAGTTTCAGGAACGTAAAGACTCACTCTATATCTTGTGACACTATCCAAGTTCTTTTTAAATATAAATTAGTCAGTGTAATATGAATTGGTGAGTTTGTATTTTCAGGATAACATTCTCTGGAGAACAAAATAATGGTTGAGAATTTGTGAATACTGTATGTTACAGTTTTGAGTCATGTTATGTAACATTCAGCTGAAAGATTTTGACAACATGCAATGATGATGTGAGAAGGATAGGATAGGATAGGATGATAAGATCGGTATTCAAACATGTTGGTGAGTGCCCTGAAAGAGCACAGTCTTCACAGGGCTGAAATCTGTACTCACACCAGCTGGTAGAATAGCAATAGGTGTACTACATGACCACATTCATTCAAAGAACTGTTTGCATTTCTGAGGGGTGTGAAAATTGCTGTAGGTTATTCAGCAGTCTGGGGTTATTCCATCTGTCTTATCAGTTCTTTATTTTCTCCTTGCTTATTTCCCCAGTAATTTCTACCTCGTACTTCACATTAGGAGGTCTTTGTCTTCACTGTCATTGACTTTTGGAGTCATTTGTTCCCTGTGGTGTAAACTGTACTTAATGGGAATGCGCCATCGTTTTGCACATACCTCCTGCAATCTGGAGAAATCATATCAAATATACCAGGATTTTTTATATTGGGTGTTCTCACTAAGACATTTAAGAAACAAAGTGAAAATCAAGTTGAAAGACCTTTAGTTTCTTGACCCAGAAGCTTCCAATGTAAGTGCCCCACAGCAGAGCATGTGTGCCTCTGCTGCATAAACATGTACTAGCAGTCAGTGGTGTCAAGGGCTGGCTTTGACACATTCCTCTATAAACAGTTATTTCTCACTAGGCTATTTGAAGATCCCTCATGTTATAATTTGAATTTTATATTTCTATGACCTGAAAATAGCTCAGGTATGATCTACAGAATCAATGCATATTATAGAGATGTTTAGGAGAGGAAAATTATGTCAATGCTTGGAAAATGATGAAAAAATCTCCAGTTTCCTGCATAACTCTAAGATTTATTGTTCCCACTGTTCTCTGTGTGAAGAGAATACACATACACATATAATTCCTCCAGTAACTTTCAAGCTGGTTTGCTGAATTTGACATGGAGCTAGATGACTTAGATATACCATTTTCTAACAGGTTTGAAGTTGATTAAGTGACTGGGTAAAACAGGGGGACCACTAAGGCACAGACTGACATGAGCTCATCCCCAATTGCACTAGGCTGGCCACATGTGAAATAGGTGTTTTGACTGTTTCAGCCGAGGGAAAAGCACTGGTCAGAGCTTAGTTTGTTAGCAAATTCAGCCATAATTCATCTGTAATAAATCAGGCTTTGTTGCTTCTACTGCTCCCAGAACTGTTTGTTATATGCTTATTTTAGGGCTCTGTGCCTGCCATAAATTTGGGGCTGTTTTTCAAACAGTGACAGTGATATATTGGTATGACTGTGCTGGCTCCCAGAAGTGGGACTGTAGACATGCTGAACAAACAGAAGTTCATGTTTCCTTTTTTAAAAAAAAATCACCTATCATGAAATTCATCTGTGGTCAGAGTCCATAAACATGGTTTACTGTTGACCACAGGGGCTATGAAAGAGCTCACTCAAGAACATTTGCTGCAGGGTGAATTTCAATTAGTAGTGTGCTCCAGTTGAATTCCTTTTTTTTTCCCGATGATCTAACTTGAACAGTATCAGGATTTTCTGGGCAACATGGGACTGGATCAGATCTTCTAGGCAGGCCGTCAGTGCAAGGACAAATGACTCTAAGAGCAGCCTTTTCCTTTCAAGACTTTCTCTCTATTTCAGCTAAAGTGAGAGAGCTGTTTCCAAGAATAAAATTAAGGAAAAAATACTTTATTTGCCCTGCAAGTGGGGTGTCAAAAGAGTGTCCATCATTGCTGGGAAGAAGGTAGGGGAGAATGGGGACAGGGTCAGAAATGTAGTTCAGAAGTGGGGAGCTCTCGGAGGCTGGTGCTTCCTATGTGGGCCAGGGGGATTTTTGTGTGCAAGTCTTAGTGACCAGAAAACGAAAAGAAGGGGCACAAGCACGGGACAGGGATACCAGGGTGGGGGGGAGCAGGAGGAGACCCAGGAGGTGAACCAGAGGCATCCCAGTGGGATAAGATGTCAGGGAAAACACGAGCCGGAGCAGGCTGGGTACGGGAGCAGAGCAGGGAGGGCTCAGGTGCCAGGCACGTGTACAAGGAAGACGAGAAAATGAGCAACCTGGAAAGCAGTGAGAGGATGAACGGCAGAGACACAAGGATATTGAGCACCCCACAGACGGAGAAACGGAGGACAGTGGCGTGCATACGTACGTTTCCCTGTTGCCATCAAATACTTGCAAAGCCCACCACACTTCTTGTCCCTGGCAGTAGCTGGTCCATATAGAATATAGACACCGGTTACTTTTTAGCCAGGGAGATTATATACCAGCATGGTTCTGAAGGATGTTCCTTCAGTTCTATGCCCACCGATACTAATTTTTGAAGACAATCTGAATTTTGGTGTTCTAGTGCATTTGAGTAGCTGACTTTGTAAACCTAACCTTGTATTCTTCTCCTAATGTGTGTGTGTGTTCATAGAGATATATGATCAAGGGGAAAATGCCAGAAAACCAAGCCTAAGTATAAACAATGCAGCTGGCACAAATCCTGAACTGAGAGAGATACGAGGTTGTTACTACCTGTTCCTCTCCTCCTTCTCTACCCACAGCCAGAGAAAATGGGAAGTTTTCCTAAACTGGTACAGATAATGCTTGCTGGCAAGGCTAATGGAGAACAGAAACTCAAGGATAGCTTTTTTGTTGCACCTGCTGTTTAAATGGACCAACAACTCCGTGTTATAAATACAGCTGTAGTCTTTTCATCCACCGTAAATAAGTTTTTTAAACTGTGAAGTGTGGCTTTGGAAAAAAAGGAGGAGCAGAAATGGTTGTGAATGCTGCTTATATTTTTATGATGCTCTGAAGTAAGGCTAGAACACTGAAGCTATGAATGCTACAGTGGGAACACTCAGACTGAAACAATTTTAAATCTCCTTCCCCAGACCCCTTTACATCCTTCCTTGTCTGTGATAACAACACGCTCTCTGATCTCCCTTCAAGCTATACGCACAAAGATTGCTAAAGCCATTGGTTTTTCCTTTTGACCTGATTATGACACTTCCAGCTTTGAAACATTATTTATGCTGTCTTCTCCTCTCCATTCTTTTCTTCTCTGTGCTATCTCCTTCAAAGACCCATACAATTCTCTTATTCCTTATTTAATCCCTCTGACATGCTTCCAAATGCCCTCACTCCTCTGCAGGTGCTTCCCAATCTTTTCTGACAGCTTAGGCAAGAGTTGGCTCCTATAGTTCCAATTATTTGCAAGATTTTGCTGTGTTTGGGGATCACACCTGGATGAGCAGAGAAAACATCTTGTATTGCATAATCCTTTTTTTAGGAAGATTTTTCTAAAGCTTCCTGTGAACCTTTTTGATTCACAGAAAGGAAAATATGGAAACAAAATGGAAATATATGCGAGTTCTTATGCTGATTGTGGAAAGGCTGAGTAGCAGCCTGTTGGGAGAGAGACGGAGTCCTGGGATCCACAATAACATTGCCTTTGCCTGGAATGTGTCTTTTAAGGTTTGTTTATCATTGGCATGAACTACATTTTAAACAAACAAATGCCAAAATGATCATCCCATACTTACCTGGATTTCATGATCACCATTTAGAGAAAAAGTTTTTCCTACGACAGGTAAAAACAAATCATGGCTGATAAAGATGATATTTGAGAAAGAATATGGTCACTAGTCAGATACCTAGTAAAACTGGGAAAGCTTTTTTTTTCTTCCAGAAACCCCTTCCTTTCAAACCATTAGGTGCACTATGGATGTAATGGCGTTATACCATGTCTTCTAATATAATGGAAAGTAAAAAAAAAATCTAAAAAGAGGAAGAAAGGTTTTTGAACTTGCATTACGTTTGTCTATGCATCACCATGACCTTTCCTCTTTCTATGGGCCAAACATGAAATGAAGGGCTTTGTTTTAAGGGACCAGCTTCCCAGGCATCCTACTGGCGAGGCAGAAGGGGTGCACCTAAGTCAGCGGGACTGGATCCCCGCGTTCTCGCTGCAGGTCATATCATACCCCATTGATTCCCTTCGGCTGCATGGTTCTGCAGGGAAGACGAATGTTTCTGGAATTACAGCAAGCCGAGTTCCCCAGACACACATGCTCTCAAAGTGTGCCTGCTTCTACAAAGTGGAAAAACTTTGATTAATAGGAATAGCACTAGACTTTAAGGCGCACTTTATTTCATTGATGAACTTTGAGGTGTCTCCTGCAGTAACGGTTTTGTAAACTGTAATCGTTAACATCGCTTACTCAGGATTTACAAGCGAGACTAACATTGCCTATTTTTTCAGGCTGCTACAGGGATAAATAACTGATGTTGAAGCAGCAGATCAGGATCTCGGGGGGGGGGGGGGGGGGGGGGGGAAGAAAAAAAAAAAAAGAATGGTATGTGGGTTTTATAACCAGCAAGGCATTTTTCTGAGGTGCCTGTAAAAGTACGTGGTGTAATGTGACTGTTTTATAAAAGAGGGAAGGGTGATGTGTGGGCTCCATTACATAATATTATTGCAGAGCTTAATCGGTGAAGGGGCACAAGGGAAAAAGGATATCATGGAAATCAATTCACATCATATAGCACTTAGAAAATGCAAAAATTAAAGTGTTTGCTCAAAACCTCCTCTATAACAGGATTAACTGCCAAGGAAATTAAAAATGATGTAAGAGAAAAAGCTGAAGAGATAATCCAGGATGATCCAAAGGATTTTGGAGATATCTCTGTACTGTTAACAATCTTGTCATTAAATCTAGCAATTTAATGAGCTACGTTCTCCATTGGCACAATTAGGTATGGTTCCATGTACACGCTTAATGCTTTTTTTACTTTGACATAGATCTAAGCATGATATACTTGTTTTAGTGTATCATGTTGTGTATTAGTACATGTATATTTAGCAGTGCACTCCTGTTGAAGGCAGTGTATCTGCATTGATTAAAAAGCAAAGGATGTGGCTCATAAACCATTACTTTCAGGGATGTCTGAAACAAGTGCTTGAAATCCTTCTTTGTACTCGCCGTGATGTATAGCGCTGGCTTGTATCTGCAGTTTCATCTCTCTGTTGGTGTTTGGTGTTGTCAGACATTTTGACACATTCTCCTTCTTTTATTGGCTGAAAAACAATGTAATAGTAAATAAGAATAAAATGAGCCAGTTGTCTTCACAAGAAAAACGCTTTAGGAAAGGTGCTGTGATTTTCTTGATGGTTAAGTTGTGCCTGTTGAATTTGCATGAATATCCTTGTAGAGTTATATGACTGTTTGTATGAATGTAGTGAAGACAATTTGGGTCCATCTTCATGTCACGGGTCCCACTAGGAGCAGCACGTGACGAGAGCTGATTCTTGACAAGTTTCTTATCACGTGCTCTGTTACAGTTAGTCTGATGCAGTAGGAACGTGCTACAAAAGTCAATGAGTGCTTGCTGCCCTGCCCTCTCCTGTCTTTTGCTTGCTTGTTATTACCTCCTGCTCCTGGAGCTTTCTTGAAGCAAATTCGGTGCTACCCCTATTGCTCCAATCAACCTCTTCCTCCCATGAATAATGCCCACTTTCTTTTTTAAAATATTAATTTGTGCTCCGCTTTGGGCTTGTCTTGCTTCAGCCAGTTCTCTTTGCAACGCAGCACACGTCTCTTCCTCTGAATGTGAAACATGTACAGATCAACTCAATGTTTTATAATGTCCTAATTACTATACTCACAGGTTGCTGGGTTATAACAGTATGCCAGAGGGTCAATGAACCTTTTAAGTAAAATGAGGAGATGCATCTTCATGGGACCTAATTAGAAGGTGAAGTTAATAAAGACAGAAGGGGAAAAAAAGCCAGTAAGAAAGTCAGATACCCTCAAAAGCTGCCAAAGAAAGTAATTTTCTGGGGACTTAGTACTAGCTGGCCTTTCCCAAGAGGTACAGTGCGGGGATGTTTGTGAGAGCCCCTTGGCGAAAGCTGGAAGTTCCCCAGTGGCAGTTCCCTGGGGAAGCCAAGGATCTCCAGATGTACATCCTTGTGACACCTCCCAACAGGAGGGACAGGAGGAGCCAGAGGAACAGCAAGAAGCTTGAATGGCTGATTGCATGGTGTTGGTAGGCTAAACAGATGCTGGGAAAGCAGCAGAAATAGGTTTGCTGACGTCTTCTCTGTTAATGCTACCTGGGAACTGTGTGCCAGAGGAGGGGAGCCTACCTACTGACATGCCTGTGTTGGAAAGCTGGAAATAGAGACAATTTCTAGGGCAAATAAACCCAGAAAGCTTCTGCTGGAGAGAGCATGGAGGCTGTTAGACCATAGACTGTTACTGATGCCGTATGCGGTGGGACCCCTACATTTTTATGGGGGCTTTCTGTTGGGATTTTGAAACATTATTCTGAAGCACTGGAAAAAATAATAGTTCCAAGATCAAGTATTTCTGAATCATTTAATTACAATGGTGTCTTTAAGAACTGTACATGGAATGAAAAGAGATGTTGTCCTACCCCATGCAGCCTTGCGCAGAAAAATTCATGATGAATTTGGAATGGTATTTGTTGACACCACTGAACTGTATTTGAACAAGAAATTGCACTGCACTGATTTCCTTCAGTATTAGTGATTCAGTACTAAGAATAGAAATCTATTATTCCTATTATTCTGTGTTCATGTTCCTCACTGGAGTTTATGTAAACAGGTCCCCATGTATATATGTAGAAACCTACCGAATTCTGCGTGAACTAAGTATCGGGATGCATTTTTTTCCCTCAAATGCAGATTGCTTAACAGGGCAAGACTGTGGCTTTGACTTTCACACATAAATCTCATTTCCTTCTTTAGATATGTTCATTTTATTCTCAGATTCTTTCATTCTTTCATCAACAGTGCACAGTTCCTAGATCTTCTCTGGACCCTAAACACAGAGAGGATTCCTGTTTAGTATGTAAACATACCTACTCTGTAGTATTTGGGTGTTTGCTAAGCACAAGTATGATCTTTTATATTTATGATATTATTTGAATAAGAACTTTACTTTCCTGATCTTTTTTCTGTGGGTTTTGTTGTTGTTGTTGTTGTTTGTTGGTTTCTTTTTTTTTTTTTTTTGTAGGAAGAATGGGAATGAATAAAACTTCTGTGATTTAATTTATATCACGTGTTGGCCCAAAACATACACAGAGCAAGGTGTGTATATTCTTTTGGGGAAATTAATTTCTTAGAAAAATTCTCATCTGTTATATCTTTGTGGACCATGCATCATAAAAGGATTTACCAGACAAGTTCACGGCACTGTCTTGTCAGGCTAGGCCAACAAAATTATTACTGCTTTGCCCAGTACATGAGCTTTTGCTACCTTGATGCTTTGAAAGCGTGGGCTCCTTACTGGGGTGCGTCACCCACGGAGAGAAGAGCAACCGTGATGCTCTGAGAATGCCAGATGAACCTATAGCCTTCAGATAACCATCGCAAAACTCTGGGTGCTCGAGGACATTTAGAAAAACATTGCAGCCTGTAGGCACCAGCACTGCCCTGAATTTGGGCATTGCTACAGGTGGTTCATCTCAGCTGGCCTCCCGGCATTAGCACTTTGTTGACTTCTGTTGGCAAGCGAGGAGCACAGAGAGGAGCACGCCAGCCCGAATTTCCTTGTTCCTTTGGTGTGCCTCAGGGTGTTGCTGTGAAAAAGCAATTCCCTACCAGAACCAAGGAGCAGTTTGGAACTTAAGGTGAACAGAAGTCAAAATATAAAGGTCAATATTAAAAGCAAGAGTTTGACTTATAATGTGAATATAATATTCAGAATCATGTAGAGAAGTGTTTGGGCAGCCAAATTTGCCCAACGGATCTGGGGTTGAGAGGTTGCCTTAGGTGAAGGACACTGCCCTAAAATAGCTGATGATAGGGCTGTGCAAGCAGATGATCAGGCGTTGTTTGTCTTGGGTTTTTGGTTTTAGGTTGGGGTTTTTTTCGTGAAGGAGTAGGACAGACTTCAGTCATTCACATCCCTCAATCCTGTGCATGACTGAACTCTTTCTAATGGAGCTGAAGCACTTCAGGGCCTGCTGTGAGATGACAGCCCAGCAGAGCAGCAAACACAGCTGGTGGGAACGACTGTTTACAGAAAATTAAGATAAATCTAGATCTATAAGATTTGCCCATTAGCAAGATACTTGAGATACCCCCATTTGTGAGAAAGCATGGGGAAATGGTAGAGTGAGAATGAAGATGACTGAGGAAATTACGCCAGGCTTCCAGGAAATGGGAATGGTTTCTGTGGATGTCACACGTGTGTCAGTGTCCTTGAAGCAGCCTACCATCATTGATCAGATCAATTCCTATGCAGAAGATGCAAAAAACTCTCTGTAAATCTAAAAGAGGGAAGTTCATTTTTTTTCTTATTAGAATGGATGGGAAAGAATTTGGGTAAAAGTTGAACAAAAGCAATTGTCTCTTTTGTGTGGAAGTGACCTAAGGAAGCAAAGTACTCAGCTGAAGAACAGAGTCAGAACACAACACAGCTTTCCTTCATAAAACAGTTTTCTGTGGATTTGATTAAATGTATCTTTATATTGCTGAAATATAATTTATACTGCTGTAAGGCTTGCAGAGCTGACATGTCTGTACTGTTTCACGTTTATCTTACCCATGCTTTTGCTAGAGTTTTATGAGTCTTCTGCACAGCAGCACTTTTACTGGGCTGGCTTACACAGTTCACAAGGCTATATTTATTGCCCATTTCATGATAAAGCAAAGGGCCTAGTCTCATTATTCTGTTTTCCAGCTGTTGGTGTAGCTCCACTAAAATTGTTGTTTGAATTAGGCTTGTAAAAAGATTAAGAGCTGAACTTCCACTTATAGGGGAATAATGTCTAATAGTTTGTGTATCTCCAGTGGATTTTCCAAATTTATTGAAGCACTGAATTTGACCTCAGAGATGAAGAAGATGCTCTTTTGAAGTTATTTGGGAATTTGGCCATTCATTTCTGTGGACCTGCAGTTTCAGCCCAAATGCAGACTTTATTCCTCAAAAGCTTGTCCCTTTAAGCCGTCAGCATTCATGTTGTCTGTACCGATATTCTCAGGGCATACATTTCCCCATACGTTAATAACTCCACTTTCTTAATAAAGCAGGGCCAGCTCAATCTGTAACATTTTGTAGACAGAGGAGATGATGGAAGACTGGTTAGCAAACAGTGAATGCCAACCCATGCCTGTACTGAACTTGTCGAAAAGTCCCGTTAGCTGAATGT
Source organism: Aquila chrysaetos chrysaetos (assembly GCF_900496995.4). NCBI lineage: Eukaryota > Metazoa > Chordata > Aves > Accipitriformes > Accipitridae > Aquila > Aquila chrysaetos. The sequence continues at coordinate 45,515,524 of NC_044010.1, forward strand.
TAAACGCTTAGCTTTCATGAAATGGTGGTGTCTGCCATTATGGTGGCTGAACAGGTCCCAAGGCTTAATGGCTGTACGGGGGAGAGTTACTACCACATCTTTTTTAGTAGAGAAGAAAGATAAGAAATGAGGTTGTCCTTCAGCGAGCATGATTTGTCCAGAGGAAATTCATAGGCAGGCTGGGAACTGAGTTTACCTTGAGGGCCAATCCGGTGTTTTAAGCAGAAAGACCAGGGATATTGGAATTGCACAGTCAGAGGAATAAAATGAAATCAAAAAGGTTTCCAGTTCATGAAGGTCGTATCAAACTTAGATAACCAACCTAAACTTTCCAGAGTCATTCTAGGCAAAACATCTTATTCTGTTGCACAATTTTGCTTTTCCAAATTACAGACAAGTTATCTGTCCCTAAGTCAAATGGTCCTAACAATGTGTGGGCTGATGATCTGAAATCAAAATCAATTCCACTGGTTAATTATCATTTAATCAGTTACAGTTCTTTCAAAAGTGCACTAATGAAGTTGCTCTGATTAGAATGTATGGATATTGCATCCCTGGGATTTCCAAAGTGCCAGATCTTTCCATCCCCTTAGTCATACGAGAAGCTCCTTTAAATTCCCTTTGCTAAGGTTACTCAAGACAGTTTACTGAAATGTGCCCTCTATTTTGAGCTAGAGGCAAATTACTGCCAATTTATGTGCTTTCTCTGTGCTTAGCTGATGGATAATATTTTAAAATATCATTTTGAAATGACTCTAATTGTCACAACAAATCTTTTTTTGTAAACAGAATCTTCACATTTCTTTTAGTGCTTTATTTTCAGGCAATGCATGCCATTGAAATGCGTGAGAGGAAATTAAATGCCTGTGATTTAGTAAAATGTTCAATTAAGGAACCAGTAGTTTTGCTATTAGCAATTTGTAACAATTAGAATGTTTCTGGGTTTCAATCAAGGCAGTACATGCTTGTTCCATACACCTGGATTTTTGTTAAGTTTAATGTATCTCATTCTTCCTTTTGAGATTGGCTCAATACTTGGGCGATTTCAATTTTCTTTCTTTTTTTTGACTTTTTTTTTTTTCTTTTTCCTTTCATTTTGGCATAGCTTTTCTAAGCTCCAGCCAAGAGGAAAGTGTTACTATGCTATAACATGCAGTATTAGGGCATTCCTTAGAAAGCCTATAAGCTAGCACAAAGTTTTGCAGGTATAGGACAAGGAGAGAGGAAAAAAGTGATGTGAGAGAAAATTAGGAGAAAAAGAAAAAACATTCTTTCTGGGAAATCAGATGTTTCATTGTTGCTTTTTGTTTGGGCTAGAAAATCAAATCAGCATGAAAAATTCCAAAGACACATAAATTATGTGAGTTTGGCAAGTTTCATCTTTACACCTGCAATGGAAATGATCGTATGAATCCCTCCGTCGGCCTCAGTGACACCTCCTGCAGTGCCCTGGAGCCTCTGCCTGTGCTCGGGCTGCCGCTGTGAATCCCACAACTCCTCGGACTGACGGCTGTGGCCCACTTGCTGTATCTCCAGAGGTGTCCTCTCCTGGGGAAGCAGGACCCATGGGAGTCCTGAGGGACTACTGTTCCCATAAATTGAGCTGAAGCTTTACTAGCAGATTGGTTAATGTCAACGTGGTCTGAGTCTGGATGTTGGATTTTTTCCCAGTGGAAAATTTTCCCTTATCTCTATCCTCCCCAAAAGCAAAATAACAAGCAAAATAATAATTATTGAGCAACCTTCAGATTATGCTATGAATAAGCATAGTTCCAAAACCCAACTGGCTTCAGTTATCACTGCCAGAGCACAGGCGAGGCTGAAACAGAGAGTTAAGTGACTTGGCCAAGATCACATAAAAGCCAAGAGGGCAACCGTTAAGCTCACACATCTTGAAGGTCTTGCCTGCACAAACCCTTAGTTTGGTCTAGAAGTTGGAGTTCATCCAATGCCACCTCCAGCAGGATGCATGAAAAATTATTTTGTAGTTGTACAGTCTCTATGGGCTTGAGAGAGAAAAACATCCTGACTAGAAGAGAAAAACACTTTTTTCTTTCCTCTTTCTTGTCCTTTTCCTTTCTTCTTTTTTTCCCTTTAGTTTTCCATTTCCTTTGTTCTTTTCAGATGCAGGCAGACTATGGAGTATTTACAGTCTATTTATTAGCAAGGGTTATCCCCCATCTCTGCTAATACATTTAGTGAAGACAAGTTTACATCATTTCTGCCAAGAGATTTCATATTAAACAGAGGATAATGTTAAACTTTATAGATGCCAGTGATCATTTCCGATGGGAATTTACTACATTGGCTTGATTTTGTGTTTCTGAAACTCTCATTACAGCTGTGCCAGGCTGTATATGGCAGTTCTGGAAAAGCAAAAGGCTCAGTGGGGATTTCAGTGTTCCCAGCTTAATGGTTTTTGTTAACAAAAAATAAAAGCAAGATAGCAATCAGGGATGAGGTTGGAGAGCTGCAAGGAGTCTAACAGGGGATACCCACGGTGGGGATGATTTGAGTTGGCTTGTTCCCCATGGCAATGTAAGACCTCTGGAAGTCCTGCTGCTGCTCGCGCTGCATCCCACAGTGGGATGGGGGAGAGAATTGGGGAAAAAATGTAAAACTCGTGGGTTGAGATAAGAACAGTTTAATAGGACAGAAAAGAAGAAAATAATACTGATAATAATAAAATGACAACAATAATAATAATAATAGCAAAAGAACTGGAATATACAAAACAAGTGACACACAATGCAATTGCTCAGCACTCGCTGACCAATACCCAGTTAGTGCCCGAGCAGCAATCCACCCCACCAGGCCAGTTCCCCCCAGTTTATATACTGGGCATGACATCACATGGTATGGAATACCCCGTTGGCCAGTTTGGGTCAGCTGTCCTGGCTGTGTCCCCTCCCAACTTCTTGTGCCCCTCCAGCCTTCTCGCTGGCTGGGCATGAGAAGCTGAAAAATCCTTGACTTAAGTCTAAACACGACTTGGCAACAACTGAAAACATCAGTGTGTTATCAACATTCTTCTCATCCTAAATCCAAAACATAACACTATAGCAGCTACTAGGAAGACAATTAACTCTATCCCAGCCGAAACTAGGACACTGTTCATGTGAACAAACCCGTGAAACATGACTGAGCAGAGAGCTTTCATTAACCAGATCTGTCATCCACAGGCTTCAAGAGTTTCAAGTATATTCCAGAATGAACCACTAAAAATCAATTTTGTGCATTCCTTACATTTAAATTGTCCTTGTGATAACCATGGCAACCATTATAGCTAAAAAAATTCAAGTGGAGAAAATTCACACTTGTTTTAAATTAATGGATGGAAACTGGAATAGGAAAATGTGGTTAAAAGAGCCTAAAGTGAGTAACTGTTACTGCTCATGATCACTTTGGTGTTTAATAGAATCTTCTTTCTTCATTGACTTTTATATATAACTACATATTTCTGTACATTCCAGCTAATTTTCTGCTAGTGTGTCAGAATACTACAGTCATTTTTGTAGTCTACTTTCTTTAACTGAAAAAATCCAGATATAGTCTAATAAAGGGGCGCCAATTTCTGATCTGATTCATGCACAAGAGCCCAGACTCTGAAGGCTACAGAATGAGATATATGTAATTCCACGTGGCTTTCAGGGGGTGAAGGAGCAGAGAGATGCTTACATATCCTTCAGGAGGTAGTCCTAGCACAAACAAAGTTCAAGTGGTTATAAGGAGATTTATGCTTTAATGGAGTAGGTTTTAAAGGTGTCTAGAGACCTGCCAATGTAGGTACACATTGAGGAGCGTGTATCAAAACAGCTAAGCAGGCTAAGTACCTAATTTGTGTAATTTCTCTGGAAGTTAGGCACTTACCGTATTGAGCCAAGTTAATAAATCTCCCTAGGCGCTATCTGTGCCTTAAGATGTCTAACATACCTGTGTACTTAGAGTTTCAGCCTTAAATATTAATATCACCTATGAAAACAACATTTGATTATGATTGCAAACTCTAGCCATACTGCATAGTATTTACCATAGAAATGATCGATAAAATTAGGGGCAAAACTATGGCATTGTCACTGAAGTGAAAATACCTTGTATAGTTGTAGATGTAAGCTACCATTTAGGATTATTTCGGCAGCGATGACTCACTAGAAATCCATGCCAGTGACTGTGGAGTGGTGCGGGATAAGTCTAGTTGTTCTGGCAAGACCTTACAAATACTGTTCTGCAAGAAGGAGCTTTTCTCCCCAGCAAGTCTTTTGACCACAGCTGGCTGGGAGGAAATCGTAGCCAATGCTTGGAGGGGAGACTACAATTTGTGCATCCCCAAGTCCCCTAAGAGAGGCACTGGCAAAGGCTGGAGGGCAGGCAAAAAATGAGAAGCAGAAGGGCTGAATTGAAATACTTTACCAGCAGGCTATTGTCTTTAAAATATTCATGGTTTTGTTTCATTAAAATTTTCCTACTTCTAATTAGAATTGGATGGGCAAGTTCTGTAAGAATGATTTTGGTATAAAAAGCTGTTTCTCCATTAGCATGTTACCGCATGGGAGTTGCATAAGTCTCCATTCTCTCATAAGTCTCCATTCTCTCACATGGTCCGGGCTCACCAGGAGAGACAATAAGATCATTTGGCTTCTGAATAGAGCAGGGTACCATGAAGGAGAAATACAATTTGGGGCTGAATTGACATTTAACTAGTGTTTGAGGAATATTCAATAAACCAGAATGAATCTTTTTTTTTTTTTTTTCAACTTGGGAAATATTCTGTCAACACAAAACCTTTCAATACTCTTGATTTTTTTTTCTCAGTATTTCTGTTCAGCAGCAACCAAAGAAACTCTTTTCACTACGGTGTTAAAGAAAAAGACAGATTTGAATATCCCCAAGGATATTGATTCTGATATTACAAACTCCAGAATCACTGAAGAAAAAAGACCCCTTCCCCAACCAGGCCACGCACTGAAAGCCCTTCTGGTCTTCTGCGAGGGGAGAGCTCAGAGCGAGCGGCTCAGTGGCCCCAGCTGGGAACATAACAGTGCAGGCTCGATGACAGCAGTGTTTTCTTTGCTTTTTCTGCAAATGAAACCTAGGAATTTTGTTCCTGGATAGCTGCATGAGGAAACCGTTGCTAACTCTTGTGATTTTTAGTTGACAAAACTCATAAAACGTAAGGGCACATGGAGTGTACCATCAATCCAGACACTGAAGTGAGAATACAGGCCAGCTGAAGAGTCAGCCTTTCATTTTTTTGTAGAACTTTAGCTTTCCCCAAAATATTTGAATAGAACTATTCTAGATAAACTTATTATCTGATCATAATTTACTTTAAAAGTCTAGTTGCAAATTCAGGATACTTGTATCCAGACATGCAGGGGATTTGTATAAATGCTTTAAATATTTTTTTCAGGTAATGAATAGACTCAAAAAAATTATGAATTATTTTTATAAATGTTAAATATAGAATAGGCTAAATGTATATTATATATTCTCTAGAAATTGTTTGATGCTATCCACCACTATATCTTCCTTTCCATTTGTCAGTGACGGTGAAAATTATTGAATTAAAACTCTTGCAAAAGAGTTTCACCAGGAGTGAGATCAAGGCAAAGTCACCAAAGGGAAACTGAAATAGCCCCTCCTTTATATCTGTTTCTCTGCAGCACAATTACATTTCAGTAATTTTGTTTAGCATTTTTCTTTACATATTGCTCATTTGGGGCCTGCTGAATAATTACATGGGAAATCCTGTGCTGTTACTGGAAGAAGTTTCTTGCAATTGCAAACAGCAGGAAAACATACTTATTAAAAACTGATAAAATATTGGTATTTTTACTGCAAAATAACTAGAAGCTATTATTGGCACTGCTTAGAATTCATTTAATTTACTTTGCTTTCAATTAGGGTTGTGCATACAGAAAAGTTTGCCCTGGGTTTTGCTGCTAGCTGAAAAAAAGCCGAATGAGAGATACTGCACTTCAATGCAGTATTTATGGAAAAAACCACCACATATTACTGCTGGAGCTAGTAAAACTGCCTGTGGCTAAGGTTGCTTAATATTTGCCATTAGCCCTATCTTCATTGGTTTATCGCTAGACAGAACTGCTCAAGCTGAAATTTGCCATGCTTGCCTCTGCCTTAGGTAGGGTTTTTTGAAATATTTCGACAATAATTCCTCAGCTGTTTCCAAGAACGAATTTAGGAAGAATAAGTAACGTTTAAGTGGTTTCTGCTTCTCTTGGGCGGCGCGCTAAAGGCTAACGAAGGGCCAACCTTCGAGCTGTGATGCCTCTAGGGAAATGCTGCTCGTTACCCTCTGCCAGGGGAGCGCATCGTCACACATCTGGAGGCCACATCAGGATCTTCAGGGTCCGGTGAGGACAGGGGTGCACCGTGGCAGGACCAAATGGACGGAGGGTGTGCACCCAGCTGCCACTGGAAATTATTATGCCACTGGAAATTACCCCCACTGGGTAGAGGGGGGCTGGCAGGAGAGGAGAAGGGGGGGCCAGGGCAACCTTCCCTTCCTCCTCCGTACGCGGTGTCGGAGCAGCGGTGACCTCCATCCATCCGACACGCAGCCAGGGGACTCACCAGCTTCCCGGCCAAGGTGCCGCGCAGTGGCACCGGGTTCCCGCGACCGCTCGGGAGCGCGGTTAGTAACAGAAGATTGCTTTAACGAGTCAACCGAAACAAACGGCGTGGTTATCCTCAGCTGCCGCATAAATAGGAACGGAGCGCTCAGTCCCACAGGCAGCCGCTGGCTTCTTGGGGTTAGCGCCACGGCTCTTCATGCCAGGATGCCCATCACTTGGAGCGAGTCGCTAGCCCTGGAAATCCTTGGTATTCAGAGCCTTTCGTTGGCATCCTCCTCGAAAGCTGCTGCTGCATATTCACTTGTCATTCCTGGCAAGGCTGCCCTCAGCAGCAAGAAGCTGGTTTCGACCTCTCTCTGCTCCTGGCCCACAGCCTGCCCGGATGACGCAGAGGTTTGAGGTCAGAGCCTCCTGCTCTGCTCCTGCTCATGGACCGTTCCTTGAAGGAGGTCCCAGGATTATCATGGCGGAGGCATTATTAGTTCCTCTTTGACCGTTTAACGTAGCCAGCGGGTACACTGTGGTGGGCCAAGACCTGGCGAAATGGTCAGTCTCTGAAAAAACTTGCTCACGTCCAGTTTTTAATGCTTCTCGAAATAATCTTACAACAAGCGCGTTCCTCGGTGTCTCGGCTCTTTCTGCAGGTTGCTCAAAGCTGAAACGTCACGTGGGATTGAGCACAGCGTTAAGGCAAAAAAGTAAGGCAGTGAAGTGCTCAGGAAGGGTCCAGAAAAAGCCCTTCCACTGCTTGTTGCTACTGCTGGTGAAATTAGCAGCTTTGCATCCGTCTCTCAAGCAACTGAGGACTCCTACTTTTTTGACAGATGGATAATGGAAGAGGCTGCAGACTGTCAACTCTGACGTGGTTAGGGATATGACCTGATGCCACTGTTACCCCGTTAAGCCCACTGCCTTTCAGAATAAATTTGTCAGGGCTGCGTTTGCGCTGGAGTTGTTTATAACCTTTCCAGCACACAGAAAAAAACCTCATGAATTCAGAGTCTGCTAGAAAATAGTTGTGTAAATCACTGGCAAGACATAAGCTGTTTCTCCTGTCTAGTAGTTTGTCCACCTGACCTGTAGTGACTGTGACCAGTTTGTCTTGTTGGACCAGGAGTCATCCTAACTGCTAATTAAAGTTCCTCCTCTCATGACATCTTGGGACTTGGTGTTATTTCACTTGCATAAAAATGCTTTGTTCCTTTGCAGCACAGACAAGGAATGTTCTTAGAGACTCTAATGACTGTCACATGTGCATTTAATCACCTCTCTTTTTGAATTTATCTAATTGCTTTGAGCAAAAGATTGATCATATTACCCGTCCTCAGAGTTCAGGCTATTTCTGCAATTAAAGATGATATTTCTGCAATTAAAATTGACTTTAAAAGGTGGCCTAGTGTGTTTTTCATTTTATTATTCTTATTTCCTTCTCTAAAGAATTTTCTTGTCTGAGAGAAAAGAAGACCTGCGTGCAAAACTGAACAGTGGTTTTATTATTACCTTACTTTTGCTTCCTCGGAACAAAGAAACTCATTTCTTATTAACTGTTTTCTACCCCTTTCATTACTTTTAGATAATTTCAAACCTATTTGTAAAAACATCCAGCCTTTATATTCTTGTTGTTGTGAATCTCAACTTAATGCAGGAGGGCTATGTTCAAAAACTGTCTTAAGCTGCTGTAAGCTGAAATCTGGCAGACAAGCTCTGAAGAATTTTTCTCCAGCTGTTTAGTATGTTACCAACCCACGTCCGCTCTGTGACAGAGTCACAGGACCCGTCAGAGGTTATTTTCCGTATTTTAGGGGCTTCAGAGGGAAAATGCTTTCTGCACCTCACCTGCAGACCGTCCTTTGCAACTTTGAGCACGGCAGCAAACGCCACGTGAAATTCCCCGGGTCCGGGGTGATGTGGCTGAGAGTGAGTGCTCCCTCCTCACCGCCTGGCACCGAGCTGCGGAACGCGAACCCCAGCCAGCACCTCTCTGCATCACCCTGGCACCCGGGCAGACATTTGGACTGGTGCGGGGGAAATCCAGTTGGGTTTCTGGCTGATGGGGACAATTAAATGCTGTCCTTATAGCATGGGTGTAGATGAAAAGAGCTATTTTTAACACCTTGGCTACTGAAGGTTAATCCCATCTGTCCCTGCAACTGGTTGGAAAAGAACAGAGAGATTTAGCAGCCTCCCTGGAGTGTGGCAATCCCCATGTAGTGTCCCACGTGCAGGATTTCTAACTCTTCCTGGAGACAAAACTTCAGAAAGATTAGTTCACTTCACAGTTACCTTAATCATGTCTTCAGTATTTAATATGTTGCTCAAATGATTTTTTTTTTTTCACCAGCTTCTTGCATTACACAGATAAAATAGTTTGTTTGCTAATCATACACCAATTCAAATGATTTCTATTTGGTACAGTTTAATATTAGCATACTCTGATAATTGCTAGAATTTAATTTATTTCAATCTGTACCTGCGTGTTCCACAGGTGATAATCAGTGGTCTTTTTCTTTCATCCCCCAGGAGACAATGACCTTATCACATTTTTCCTTGCTAAAATGCTGCTCTGTTCCCCAGGTACCAATTGCGTTTCCTTTCAGATTTGTCTAATTGATTGATGGGATTAAACTAAACTCAGAGCAATCGCTCTCAACCTTTATATAGCAACGGGGTTGTTGCTTCTATTTCAGACCTGAAGAGGAGCCGGTGTTCTCAAAAGAAGGGCTGTTGTGCCAAAAGCCTGCCTGCTTTCCCCAAGGACTAGTTTTAGTTCTTCCCCAGAAGCCTCACTTCACATACACTCTCAGACCATTGGAGCTACGACACTACCACTCTAGAGTCTCTACCACCCTAGACAGAATCTACTTCATACCGATTCATACTAAGAAAAACATTTTTTGAAGATTGCAGTCTCCTGGATGCTAGCCAGAACTGCCTGTGTCCCATCAGTATGCTGCAGCATAATGTACAAGCTTCAAAAAGGACTAATATATAAAGTCAACACACATTATTATATTATGTTACGTGCATAGCATCAGTCTGTTAAAAGCATAGCAACAGTTTAATGTTAAAACTGCTCTATCTATTTTATGCTTTAAAATCAGTCTGCCTCCAGAAAGTGAGGTAGGATTTCACTGCGTGTTTTTGCAGGAACTTGGTTCAGATTCACCTGCTAGCATAACGTGCCCTTTAGAGCTGATGAATTTATTTCTTGTACCACACTGGCTGTACTGCAGATAATACTGGAATAATACTTCAATAATCAAAATCATGAGCTTTTTAAAGTCATGCTATTTCACTTTATTGCACGAAGATGCAGTTCCCATTACAAGCTCACAGATACGTCCAGTATCTGAATCATACAGGGAGGTATTGCCTTGGGAATCTCAAGTATCCAGATGCAGGAGAAGCTTAAAATATTTAAGGAAAGGAGAAGAAAATTGTATGACATTCCAATATCGCTTGTTATGCACAGGATTCAAACCTTGATGTCCATCGCTCACCCTTTAGTGTTTAGAAGGGAGACAGTCTTGGGCCCTCCTCCAAATAAATGGGTGTTTCCTTCTGTAAGCTGCCTCCTCCAAGGTCAGGATTAGCCTCGCTTGTAGTCCATCAGTTTTATGTTATGAGGGGATTGTATTTCAGTCTGGGGAAAAAAAAAAAAAAACAAAAAGGAAATCTTTATTGGCACACTCAAGAACAGAGAGGAAATAATTCCAGAAAGATTGTAAAAGCTCAGACACCACAATAAATTAAGGTTGGAAACCTCCTTCAGTTGGCACTAGACTTCAAAATTACTACTTAAAAGCCAAATAGAGCTATTGGCTGCACCATTTGACTTTTCACTGATGTATATCTGCTTTGAGATGAAGTCAAGAGCAGAACTGGCTGTACTTGTCTTTCACTTACTTTCCTTAAAGGGTTAAAAAGAATTCAGACTTTCATGTTTGGGCTGTTTTAGAGGAAGTGTCACCTATCTCAATTTGAAAGAATCTGTCTATGCCCTTTGAGAGCCCTTCTAATTACAGATGTCGAGGTGTCCTTGAGCTTTGAAGCAAGTGCTGTTATCCAGTTCAATATATTGTACATTACAGATGATTGTTTTATCTTTCCATCCAGAAGTACATTTTCAGCTTTTGGTCACAGCTTAGCTTTAATTACATTACCCCTTCTAGAGATGAAGGCTCTATAAGCACCTAAAAAGACAGGCATAATTCATTTACAAGTACACATGCAATGAATTTTCTCCATTTAAAAGTGACTTTTTCCAAGCAATGGGTTATTTCCCAGTATTGTATTCACTTCAGCACGGACTTCATGAGAACCCTTTGATCACGGTGACGGAGTTACTGTTTCGTACTTGCTGAACTGACCGTATGAATGTCTTGCCTAAGGATGTCTTAGCTTCATACTTCTGTGGCATGATAGTTTAAACAAACTCTTCATTGTGTTGTGTTGGTTATTTTCTCTGTGTTTTGGAGTACACAGTTCTGTGAGTGTGGAAATCATCAGGAAGAAACATGGGTTCTAGGAAAACAAGCCAAATTCACAAACATACCAGAAAGAATTATTTTAACATAGCTGTAAAACAGGTAAAAAAGCTTTGTAAACAGAAGTGATATTGGTCAGGCTTGCTAGCACAAATGATCTCCTTTCAGTCTGAAATAGAAGCAGAAATCTTTCAGCTAAGTTGGGTGGAGAACATTTGTTCTAAGTTTAACTTAATTATGTTGTTCAATTAATTAGTAACTGCTGGATTCCTGGAGCATGTAGGTGACCTCCTGATCATCAGGACTGAAAGTCTGGTTTCACTCATTGCCTTCAACATAAAGCCATTAATCACCACTCTTGCCTCTTATACCAGCACCAGCCTTCTAGACACCACAACGAAAATAAGCAACAATAACCTAGCAATTATCAAGCTCCCATGGGCTGACACAATTACCTCCACAAATCAGCCATCAACCGCAAGTCACCAGCAAGTCAGCGGTGCAGAGCCAGGCTGTGATTGCTCTTTGCAGAGCATTTGTGGCCCCAACCTCAACCAGGGAAAAGGGACCTCCTCCACCCAGGGAGGACTTTCCTCTGGGCTGAGAAATTACACCGCTTTTCCCAACAGCTACGATAACGGGTGTACTGCTCCCTGCACGTTTTCCTCACTTGCGTTCTTGGATCATCGCAGCTCTAATGACACCGTTACCACTTATTTAACCTGTCAGAGTAGTTTACTGAGTTCTTAAACTATCAACCCAGGATACCGTGGTAAATTGTGCTGATGGAGTCTATTGTTCATGAAACACAACTTTTCAGTGCTAGTGTGCGTGTATTTTCTGTGCGTCAGTACTATCTCCAGGAAAATATACCAAGATTTTAAATGGAGAAATACAGAATTCCTGAGGATGTTTAACATCTTATCTATCAGTTCCAGAGGGATATCATTTATGTGTAGTGCTCCCTTTAACAATGTTAAGTTACTTTTTTATGTGATTCTAGCACTTCTGAAAAATACCAGACTCTTAACAATAGAACTACACAGAGCTTTATGTGCAGGTTACCTTCTTTAGTCATTGAGAGATTATATTCAAGGAATAAATTGCAACAACTTACATATCAGTAACAAGAGTGTGTTGTGCAAGATTATTTTAGAAATGACATAACAAGATAGGCACTCTGATAGCTGCACTGCCTGAGCTCCTAAACCCCCCTTCCCACGTGAAGGTTGGTAGCAGGTACGGTCAGCCATGGCTCGGAACACCAAAGGCAGCTTATTCCACGTGCTCTGTTTGACCACAGATTAAATCGAAAGTGAAGAATAAAACCTTCAAAGAAAGTTTCTTTGTGTTTTCCCAAGGAAGTGACTCATCTGAATTCTGGTGGAACCACCTCTTTCAGCATAAATTAATACCATAGTTCTCAAAATTCCCATTATTATTAAAGTGATTATATATTCCACATGCATTAATTCTGCAGAGAGGCATAGGTTTCATCTTCTGTGGCCACCTAACACCCAGGCCTGTTACAAAAACATAATAACATGCAAATGAGAAATTTCAGTTTTATATCAGATAATGTATACTGGATAAAGGCACTGCTTAACAAATTGCATCATCGCTGCATCTATACCTGGATTTTGATTTTGTTACTGATTTATAGGACAGAATGTCATCACATCACTGACATATTACAAAATCAAATTCCACTTCTCAAATATTTCAGTGGCTTTCCTGGCTGCTGTTGCGTACTGTCGTGCAGGACATGCAGGTTGAGTGCCATTACTGTGCTTGGAGTTGCTAACAAGGTGAACTGCAAGTCTTCCAGGCTTTCTCCCATCTCTGTTTTATGGTTTTCCAAAGAGGAGTACGTACTCTGAGACATTTACCTGGAAGCAGTTTCTCAATTTTTTTTTAAAGAGAAAATTTTTACTTTTTCAGCAAGTAAAATATACCAAAGACTGAAAACTAGGAAAGGAACAAGCTAAAACATAATATATGTGGCTCTTTCGTATAGGGAACACATAGTGTCATGTGTTTATTCTCACTTTTCTTTGTGTTGTTGAATATCACACAAACCAAATAAAGCATAGCTAGCCAGGATTTACTTATTGATATTGCTGATCATAGAATCATAGAATCATTTAGGTTGGAAAAGACCTTTAAGATCATTGAGTCCAACCGTAAACCTAACACTGCCAAGTCCATCACTAAACCATGTCCCTAAGTGCCACAGCTATATGTCTTTTAAATACCCCCAGGGATGGTGACTCCACCACTTCCCTGGGCAGCCTGTTCCAATGCTTGACAACCCTTTCGGTGAAGAAATTGTTCCTAATATCCAATCTAAACGTCCCCTGGCGCAACTTGAGGCCGTTTCCTCTTGTCCTATAAACTTGTTACTCAGGTAACAAGCTTGATAATCAGGTCCCTGATTTACATCTGAATTAGAAAAAAAATCATGATCCTTCACAAAAAGGAAAAGAGATCAATTTAATTAGCAGATACTAAGGTATCATTGTATGCCTCTTCACAGTAATTTCAGTGAGTAAATGACACATTTATAAAATGTTTCTCTCAGAGACCTTATGAATGGCAGCTGTCAAAAGGTAGGCTGTGTTTATCTGTACTTTCTTCATCTGATAGTTTTGATTGTGTGGCTCTACTCAAAAATAATATTAAAAATGAGGTCAGACATCAGAGTCTCAAAGTTTATTTGAAGAGAAAGAAGAAAATCATAATTACATTATCATGATATTCCCTAGACTATTGTTGTGGCATAAACATGAAACATGGGTTTTTATTTGGAAGATGAGTCTATGCCACTGTCCAAGATCTAAATTTTTTTTGTCAAATGATGAAAAATTTTTATAAGTGCAAAGATCCACCTCTGTCTGAGAGTCAAAAGCGCCAGCATTCTGAACATGAAGCCTCTAACTTATTTCAAGTTGCTCATTTGACTGAGGTTGTGGTCTTCAGTTTCCAAAAGGAGCTATCCAAAATTCAAGGTCACTTTTGAAATCTTGATCTACTGATATAAAGTAAGTGATTTGGAGTGTGTATTTTGGTTGAGAAGAAAAATAACTTCTCTGCACTGGCAATTTCCAATTTCATAGAAGTAAGGAGTGTTCACTGCAGTACTTAGGCACAGAGTTCTTCTTGGCAATTAACCAAGGGTGTTAATCACTGAAAATAATCCTGCAACAGCAGATAGCACAGACACACCATACGGCTTGTTTTTAATTCTCAAGCATGCTAGATTTGCATCCACTCCATATTGCTTTAAGCTCATCCTCACAGCAGTCAGTTTTCTAGCTTTCTAACAATTTGACAGCTAGTTGAGATTCATAGCGGTGATAACATTAAAACAATTAAAGCTATTGCAATTGAGGAAGAAGAAACACGTTCTTGTGCCTATTCTACTGTGTCAAATTTAGCCACTTCAAGTCCTAAAGACCTAGTGAAGACTAAATGAAGCTATAAATACACCTTTTCCTCGTAGTACGTACTATTACTTGTTACTGCAGTTATCCCATTGTTACTGGCCATGTAGGCCTATCAAAGGGCACGCTGTACCTCTCTCTAGCAGTCACATTGGGAAGCCAATGAGAAGAGCCAGGCTCCTGATGGCTCCAGACTCCCTCAGTGGATTTCCACGTCAATGCGATGAGAGTGAGTGAAAATCTGTTCTCCATTTCTAAAGTTCCTATGAGTCCATCCTAGGGACAAAATCTTGGAAGTTAATAATTTTTTTGCATGTTTAGACTCCACTTCTGTGTAAACCTTGAAAAAATGGTTGTCAAGTGTCTGAAAACCAAAGACCAGAAAGAATCAGGGTAGTCTGGAAAAATCCTAGAAGCACAGTTATAAAATGTATTTCAGTAGTGGTTTCGGTGGATGACTTTCATGTTAACATGGCATTTTTAGGACACCCCTAGTACAGTGTAGTTAGGAGTTCGGTCTGCCTTTCACATCAGCAAGGTGTGCCATGGGAAGCAGTCCCAGGGTTTTGAAGCACTGCAGCTTCCCCAGAAGGACAGAAATGAATGTTAGAAGGTGGATCACAAGACCTCAACACAAGACATTTAAAGCACTTTGGAAATTTGAGAGCAGATTAAATTGTCTGTAAAAGCAATTAAGAAAAGTTGTCATCTAAATTGAAGATATGCTGACGTGTTGTCAAAGATTTGAAAAGAATAAATGCACTGTCATAGAAGTATAAGACATTCCTTGATGTCTCCAGGTTATTGGGATTTCCTTCCATCTAAACAGCCCTGACTTTTAGCTCTCGTGCAAAAAAATCCAATGGTTAGCATAAGCCTGGGTTTCTGCATTCTGTGACAAATTCCCTGATAATTAAATGGCAGAAATTTGAAATGAGAAGAAAAATTGAAGCTGACAAATACATTGAAAGAGAGATATGTAATAATCTCAAGGTAATACTGCTCTATTTTACATCCTGCAGTCCCTTAATAGATACTGTTACTCTAGAAATCATGCCCATTATTTTCCAAAACTTGTTAAAAAATCTTAGGCAATGTTATTAAGAAGCAGTAGAAGCTATAGGACAGTAGAAGTGCAGCAAACTTGTAAAAAAATTACAGTACTTTCTCCAGGATACTCTAGTTCTCTGCAAGTCTCTTTCCAGTTCCAGCAATTAACCTTGCTATACATTATCATATCACATTTGGGGGCTTTTTTCAGCACTCCTTTGATTTTGTTAAATTGAGAAATATGTCTGGATGAAGAGGAAACATGGTCTAGTGACACCCTTGGAATGACATTATTAGTAGGATTGAAGAGTGAGGCAGTTTGTGAATGATAACTAGGGATTATGCAGAAAGAATTTAAGTAACAAAACTAGGAAAGGCATTGTGAGGAATGCTGAAACAAAGATATTACGTTTATAAGTAGCCTAATAGTCTGGATTTCATTTGCCATTGTATAGTCCCTCAAAGATTTCGGTACCATAAAGATACATTCCACTGGATCCTTTTACATAAAAGCTCGACTGATTTCTCTACAGATTCAGACCAGTTTTTCATTTTCATTAACTACTTTCACATTGCATTTTGAGATCCCAAGTTAAATACTTTCTTTGAATTTCTTAATTAAGAGTAAAAGTAATGTACTTTCTGAGCATATTCTGCCAGATTTCCAAAGAGATTGAGGCAGTCTCAGAGGCACACATTAACTGCGCAAACAGCTAGAACAGTTAAAGACTTTATTGAGTCCAGTAATTATTGATTCCAGACTGCTACTTACAACCCATTGCCAAAGTCTGTCCTCCCCGCTGCAGGGCAGGGGCTAGAGCATCCCCCAGGCTCTCCGGCACGACCCAGCTCCACGTGTCCGCTCGGCCAGGGAAGAGGCTGCAGGAATAACGCGGCCACCTACGAGGTGCTGCAGGCAGAGACGCGATCGCGTCTTCTCCTCCAGCACTGAGCACCGGGGCAGATAAATTATATGACTTGCACAGCCTGGCATTTTGTCTCCAAAGGAGTGAAATAATGTTGTGCCAAACATCTGGACTTTTCTGCCTGGCTGCTTGACATCTCAGTTTGATTCCCACATGGTCAAAGACTACTCTGTGTTGTGCCAGGCCACTGAAGACCATTTTCTACACACATTTGGGGACCACTCTGGAAATAAAATGACTGAGAAATCTTTATCACAGATTTAAAACACTGTAGTTGATTGGTTAGGTTTCTTTCTCTTTCTTTTTTCTCTTTTTCTCTCTCTCTTTCTCTTTCTCTTTTTCTCTCTCCCCTACCACCTCCTCCTCCTCCTCCTCCTTCTTCTTCTTCTTCTTCTCCTCCTCCTCCTCCTCCTCCTCCTCCTCCTCCTCCTCCTCCTCCTCCCTTTCTTTTTCCTCTTTTTCTTTCTTTTTTCTTCATGTAGTATGTTTTAGGAATTTAACTTCTCACTTTTCATCCTAGTCCATAACAAGACTGATGAGCCACTGAAGCTAGCAGCAGGATTTTCCAGCCACCCTTGCTCTCCACACACTGGACTCCAAGGTAAAGGTCTTGATGACCTCTGGAGGCCAAAGTGAGAAACTTGAAATTCTCACCATGTGTTTCTGCAAGAAAAGAGTAGAGCAGCAACCAGTATAAACCAGTGCTCTCCATTGCCATTAACTAGGATATCCCACTAAGGATTAGTTTCAAGATATAGAAAAGGACTGAGGATGGAGAAATTTGGAAAAGCTGCATTTTGGTTTTATCAAACCCCAAATGTGCCTGATACAGACAGAAAGACAATATCCGTGGCTCTGCCACAGTGTACATGAAATATATTGTGGAACGTACTGAAATAGCATGAACTTAAGTATGATTTTTCAGGTTTTCTCATGCTCTTTCATGCTACAGAGATTCAAGAAAGTTTACAAAACCTCTTTTCCAAGTCTGAACTCTTGACATTATACTCGTCTTATTTGACTGCTTTCCCAAACCTCTGTTTTAATAATTTCTTTGCTACAGAGAGGTTTAAATTGCTGTAAACATGGGATTCAGTCTGGTTCTCCTTTCCTTAAAGACTGTGAAAATCAGTCATAAACAGTGTCAAATGATAAATTGGGCAGGAGGTGCACTCCAATATTCAAAAGGGAAATTTCGCAGCCTTAGATGTTCAGGTAAAACTTTGCTTGAGCTAATCCTGAATTTAGAGTTTAACCTTAAACAGGTGCTTAAATTCTGTTGAAACATGGAGGACTTAAACAGCCACATAAAGTCAAAACCATGCTTAAGAGATTGGCAGAACCAAAATTATACTGGTATTTACCCAAGATGGGGTAATTCCCAGTATTGTGTCTATAATTTACATGTTTCAAACATCCTCTAATACTTACTTTCAGCATTTAGCCTTCTGACACTTACCTTTTGTCCTGCCAGGCTTTAGTGTTTAAGATTAGAGGGGAACCTTTGAACAAGCAGTCTGACTATCTGTGCAGAAAGGCTTGATATTGGCCCCATTATCCCTGCCTGGAGACCATTTCTCGTGGTTAACTGAAGCACAGCTTCCACAAAACCACTTAATCCTGACTTGTGGTTATCAAATTTATTCCTCTCATGTATTGTTCCAGTGGTCGAGGGCTGTCATTGTTAGAAGTTTGTGCCTTATTTCTCAGCTGGCTGTGGCTGGCCTCAGTATTCAACCATTGACTCTTGATGTGCTGAGCTTTGCCAAAGTTAAGAGTCCTTTTGCATCTTTCCCCAGCAAGGCGCTCAACTCGTGTCATTTCTCAGTCCTCTCTTTGACAAGCTAAATAGAGTCTTTTAGTTTTTCAATATGAGAAATTTTAATCATTTTTAATTAAATTTAATTTGATTTAATTTAACCTAATAATTTTCAATCATTTTAATAATTTTTGTGGTTCCTAATAATTTGACTTTCTTTTTAAAATGTAGGCACCAGAACTGTTACCTTCTGTAGTAATATTCAGTTTCTCATTTAAGATACTTAAATCTTTTTCAAAGTTCCTTGTGCTGAGACAGAGGGTCTTAGTTTCTTTGCATGGCCTGCATCCCATGATCCTACATGTATAGCTTTTATTTTGGCTCTGTTAAAATGATTTGGACTCAACTTGTGGTCTCTCGAGAGCATTCTCTGTTGGTGCCATGCCCTCATCGCTGTAGACATCATTAGATGCGTTCCTGTATGTAGGCTTAAACCAGCCAAATTGTATTAGGAATGAATTTATATTTGCTTCTAGAACACAAATAGAGATGATGAAGACTATTACTTGGCACTAATTTTGGTGAAAAACACTTAAGAAATGCCCTCATGGATTGTCCTTTGGGATCTTAGAACAGTTTAGTGTAAGGTTATTGATATTGTATAGTGCCAATTTCTCAACCCGGGGGGGGGGGGGTGTGTGTGTGATGATAACAAATAGAAAAATACACCCATTACATCTATTATGTATGTAAAGTACAGCAATCAACCAGCCAGTAACCTCACTGAAGAACAAAATCAGGTTTGACAAGTTTTGTTGCAATCATATTATGTCGAGTGACTTTCATTGGTCTGATTGTTATTAATTAATTTTTATATTTGCCTGGGGCTGAAGTCAGAATAACTGTGCTCTGCTGCTGCCCACAACAGGCTGCTGGTCAGGTCTGAACACTTACCGTGGGAATTTTGTTAAGCACTATGAGTTAACAGTAACGAAGGTATGTACATCAGTCAGAGGTCTCCTTGCTTAGCTCTTTTATGCTGATGGTTACTCAGGCCGGCTAGTTTAAAAACAGCTGGCAGATGAAAATAACATCTTTTTTTAGTCCCTTTGGAATAATAAACACATCTTCTCCTTTCTTCATGAATTGGTGAGTTATACTGCTTCCTTTCAAACAAAAAATAATTATTATTTATTGAAAACTCTACTATTTTCCTTCATTACTAGCTGTGCTATCGGTCTTCTGACTCATGACAGGTATATTTAGCATCACTAAGATTTCTTCTGCTCCTAAGATAGTTGGTTTAATTCCATATCGCCATTCATGCTGCCACCCAGTGTGAATATTTTTTTCAAAGTTCTTCCCTTTTGACTTCTATTCTCATTTTTCTGTGCTCCAAAAGCTCACACTGGGTTTACACTGACTGCTGTCTATTCTTCCTTTTCCTCTTCCCAACATTTGTTGCTTAACTTATCATCTTCATCTTCATTTTGCTGCTGAACTAAAAGGAGCTTTCAGCAAAACATGACATCTTTCCAACTGTACATCCATGGCTTTCTAATCATCTAAGTTTCTAAAGAGTCCTCTGAGAAGCCAGAAAAATGAGACTGCCAGGCAGAAAATAATCACTCCTTCTCATAATTTCCCTCAGCTTGAGAAAACTAGCCCTTATGCTCTGTTTTTCCACACTGAATGTAATCAGATTGTGATCGGTGATCTCCAGGCTTTGCCAGCTTCCCCTCCAGCGACTAAATTTTTTTTTTTAAGCCAACACAACAAAGCCTGCAACAGAATTGCTTTGTGTTGGACACAATATCATTGCTGTGAGGATGTACCATCTACCGCCTTGGGACTGTGGTGTTTTACTACAGGCTTTCTGAGTGAAACCTACAATCCCTGCAATATTTTTACTTGTAGCAGCCACCCCTGCCCGTCTACCCCATCTCGGTTTCCCCCCCCAGGTTTTGTCTGACACGCATCAGACACTGTAATTCTGCGTTTCTCTCAGTTGTGCTGTACTGGAGCAGCTCCAGGTCTATAACTATCTGCGTTGTTGGCAGGGTCAGGAGGAAGAAATAAGCAGCGAGAGATGGGCTCTCCAGCTCGGCAGACCAGGGTCCCATTTCTTCACAGCACCACAAGAATCTGCTGTTCCCAACCTACTTGAAGTCTCTGCCATTTTTATTTGAAATAATGTATTGTTGGGTTTTTTTCCTCTGATGCTCTCTCATTTTTAATTACCTTTTGCTTCCTAATAAATTTAGAAAACCTCAGTTGAAAACAGCTATGACCCACAGCCGGCACTCAATGTCAGAAATCTCTATGCAGTCACGCCCAGCATTTCAGTTTGCATAACTTATTTGTGACTTCTTATTAAAGCTGCTTGCATATTAAAATTAAATGCAGTTTACATTTAGTAATGTGTCTGTTCACTTCCCTGTAATCAAACTGACAGCTTTTCCTTTAAACAGTCAATCAAGTCTCCAGTTTTTTCTGGCTCTGTTTGTTTGATTGGAGTTGAGATGTCATGAAACAGAATGGAATATTTTACAAGTTCTGATTACACGTTTTGACTTTTTTAGGACTGCAATTTCTTTCATTCGTAACACACCCCCCCCCCAATTATTAACAAAGCCCTGATTTTAATTTCACAGTTGATGCTACAGTTACCAAACCCACAATCTGAATTCTAAATGTTTTTTTTCCCTGTCAAGACTAGCTAAAAAGCCTACACATTAAGATCTTAATTGATTAGACTATAACAACGGTTTCACGAATAAGGCATAATTTTTCCAGGCTATATCCTCTGAATAGAGGTCTGTTTAAAGATAAGGCAAAATGATTCTGCTACAGAACAGAATTTAGAAACTGATTCATAGAATCATAGAATCATAGAACGGTTTGGGTTGGAAGGGACTTTAAAGATCATGTAGTTCCAACCCCCCTGCCATGGGCAGGGACACCTTCCACTAGACCAGGTTGCTCCAAGCCCCATCCAACCTGTCCTGGAACACTGCCAGGGATGGGGCATCCACAGCCTCTCTGGGCAACCTGCTCCAGTGCCTCAGCACCCTCACAGTGGAGAACTTCTTCCTAATATCTAATCTAAATCCACCCTCTTTCAGTTGAAAGCCATTACCCCTGGTCCTATCACTACACTCCCTGTTAAAGAGTCCCTCTCCAGCTTTCCCGTAGGCCCCCTTTGGGTACTGGCAGGCTGCTGTAAGGTCTCCCCGGAGCCTTCTCTTCTCCAGGCTGAACAACCCAACTCTCTCAGCCTATTTTCACAGGAGAGGTGCTCCAGCCCTCTGATCATCCTGCGCTCCAGAGTCCCTTACCACTGCTCCCAGGGCTCTGTAATCCTTCTTGATACTCCTCAAACATTATATTTCAGATCAATCCTCAGCTTCAATTTGTAATATTTGGCAGATTGCACGAGCATCAAACACAACCATATTTTTATTCTTTTCATCTTACCCTTTGATCTTTTCACATATTATACACAGATACTTAATGGTCTTACTGCTACAGGCCTCATGGGATCCTACAGTCAAAATGTCTCTCTGAAACATATATTTGAAATAACCATTTGAAATACTTATGAAAGCACTATGATTAAATTAACTTTTTGTATATAACCTGA
This sequence comes from Aquila chrysaetos chrysaetos, assembly GCF_900496995.4. Taxonomy (NCBI): domain Eukaryota; kingdom Metazoa; phylum Chordata; class Aves; order Accipitriformes; family Accipitridae; genus Aquila; species Aquila chrysaetos. The sequence continues at coordinate 45,537,428 of NC_044010.1, forward strand.
TATAACCACAAAAAAACTAGGACAAGTTTTTCAGTCCTGACTGCTTCTTTGGGGTGTCACTATTTTGTAGTCCCAAGGGACCCAGTTTCAAGAGGTGATAGGTACTTTTAAGATATCACCGTTTGAGAATCAAAAATTTGGATTGCAGCAATACCAAGATATGACTTCTAATAAAGACAAATAAACTAAGAATCCAACCCAATGATATGCCATACGCATACTGGGAATGCATGTCATTCATAAATCTCTTCAAATACACTTTTTTAACTGTATGACACAAACCTTGAAAAAAGTTGTGGCATATATACTAGTATGCATATTCCTATCTTTATAGGTATATGATCTGTAAAAGCAATGTCTTGAAGCAGTCTTCCACAGGGAAGACAGGCACAGTGCAAGAAAATGTAAGAAGCATAAATCAGAATTGTATCCTTTACTTTGAAGCCTCATGAATTAAATGTGTCATGTGACTGATGTTCTTTTCCAAAGGTTTAGCTGTGTATAATTCTCATAAGGCTTAACATGACCAGAAATAACCAAAAGAAAGAGAATACCTTGTACTCTGCAAAAACCAGCTGCATTGATCCCGAGAGATGGGGGCGTAAGTCCTTCTTACCTAACCAGCTCTGCTCCCTGCCTAGCCAGGGAGATGGACCTCCGTAAGGCAGTACCTAGCTTCAGGGACTATCTGAGGACATTAATCACCTTCTCTCCTCCTAGTAGCTACAAAGACAGCCTAGGTCACTACACAGAGTTCACGTATGGATTTTGCAGGACTACGTTTATAAAAGAGAAATCTGACCCAGACATAAAGACTCGTTGATTATTGTACTATTAATTAAATGTAACTACAGTTTTAGCAGCTCCATAAAAGTGAAAATCTTCTGAATATCTCATTGAGTATAATAATTAAACTCTATATTATGGATCTAACATTACTAGTAAGCCAATCTGAAATATCAAGCCTGAAGGGATCCTTATCCCGGTCCAAGCCTGGTGGATTCTTATAACTCTTCCACATTTTAGAATACTGAAAAAATTAGAAGAAAATTGCCATGTAATTTCTCCCTGTACTCTGTAAATGCAACTCAGAAATAAAATGACTGCAGATGTTAAAGGAGTTCTATTTAAATTATTAGAATTCAAATTAACGTGATCTATAAACATAAAAATTCACAATTTAGAAGGTCAAAAAGAATCGTCATCCATATTTGAAAGGAAAAAAAACCGAGAAGACTAGAAGAATAGACACTTCTAAATGTATCAGCAGTCTTCTAAACCTTTTTGAGAAGAAATCCAGATAATTATGTAGCTTTTGAATGTATGGGAAAATGAAATCATATACCAGTTCAGTAAGTACATTTCAATAGTTCTCCAGCCATTATGAGATTGTTTAGCTGCTAGAAGCAAAATCTGTCAGTCTAATTTAGTCAGTTCCTGACTGTGGAAATTAAAAATAATACAGAATTTTTTGGGCTAGTTTTTTACATCCGTCTTCTGTTTTCTGCTGGAGCAGCTACTGGCAACTAAATATACGAGGTTATAATAAACCAATCATTGAAAGGGGCAAATTTCTGTATCTTGATAGTGAAAAAGCTCGTTTAACTCCTTTTCGATGCTTACAAGACTTCCTAGTAAATAGTACAATCTCGCAATGCACAGAACGCCGAGAGCATCGATCCTAGAGACATTAGTAGAGGTTTCCATGCCTTTTTCAGTTTTACGTGTGCAAATATTTCCATCGGAGCGCCTGCAAAGGAGCCCGTTCTCTATGTCGGGCAAGACTCGAAGGTGAGCTGACCCACGGTGAGCTTTCCTTCCCTACACCCTCCAGCTGGGCGGGCAGGGACGGAGCGGCGCCAGGTGGGAAGGAGACGGGAGAGGACCGGCCGACGGCGGCTGAACGCTGGTACGGCCGAGCTGGGGGGGCACGAGCGCAGAACAGAGCTTAACGGGGCAGCTCGGTGCCGCTCACGGCCGCGAAGACCATCGCACCCTTGAGCTGTGCTTTCGGGCCACCCCAAAGGCGGGCGGGTCGGCTGGTGGAAACCTGCGGGGACTCGCGGCAGCGGCTCTGCTTTACCTCGCTGGGTTCACGCTGGGGTTTTTCGCCGAACGTAAATAACGCTCTCGAATCGTGGTCAATAGGGCACCGTAAAAGCGTTTGGTATTTCCCTCTTCTGTACTTTTGCCTTAACTGCAAATAACTGGCAGCAGCAATTTTGTTTCTCAGCACAGCCCTAACTTGATATAGAGTCCCTTGGACTAGTATCTCATCCCTACTCCCTGCACATTACGGAAAAAGAAGTCTTTATTGTATGTTTTATGGCAGTTCGGCTTTAGCTGAGCTTTGTATGCTCTTCTTACGGAGACCGCTGAAGGAGGCTGTCTAAAATCTTTAGCAACTTTGCAGTGGAGCTGCAGCTTCAATGTTTTATGAGCAGGGGGCTAATATGAGCACAGAAGAAAAATGGGAGATTCCCTCTTCACTGAAATAAGAATAACCCTGGATACAGCCTCTTTGCAAGAGGCTTTCCCTGGCCTTGGGAGAGAATATACTTCAAAGCTGCCAGTCAGCTTTTCCCAGCCGCAAAGCTGCCTGCTGATTCTCAGCTTTTCAAAGTGCTCGCTCCAGATCTAAAGCAGCCCTTCAGTACGCTGTGACGTGTGGTCTACTTGCCATGGACCCCAGTACAAGGGGTAAAATTATATCCTCTGACCAGTCGTCTTCTGTTTTATAGCCCAGCATTGCAGCTTTTCCATCCCATGCGCTCCCATTCAGTTGCGTTTCCAGCATGTTAAATAACTGGGCTACTGCATTGTAGAAGGGGGCTCCCAAATAGCAAAGCTCTCACCAGCAAGTGCTGACAACGTTCAGTGTGCAGGGATGGCTTCGTTGTACTGCGATTTGGATACAACTCCTGCTTACCTCTGCTGACCAACTGCTAGGAAAGGGCTTGCCAAACTAAAGGAATAATTGGTTTCTGCCTGTCTAAGATTACTTTCTACTCTACTCTCCTAAGGTATCTACATTGCAATGGAGTTTTTTGAATGTGCTTTTGAATTGTTGGTCAACCCCTCCTGCACCCGTTTCAAGCAGAGAGGGGGTATTTAGGAACCACAGGAACAAGCGATCCGTTTGCTTCTTATGTCGGTGCTGAGTATCGGTATGTTACTGAAGTCTGTGTCGTTGAGAGTCTCCCCAAATGTGCGAGTTCACTTTTGCTTCGTGAGCAAAGCTTTCCCTGTGCTTCCAGCCTGTAGCACAGCCGGGCTTTGGGCAGCCCGCTGCCCCTCTGGCAGCCCCTGTACAGCTGTATCCTAACGGCAAGTCTCCTTGTCCAGGAGCAGATGGGCCCAGGATTGCCTCTTTCCATAGATTCAACTCCCATTTGATAAAATAGAAATTGCCTCTCTCCTCAGCGCGGCTTGGCCTGTCGCTTGGTGGTGCAGAGCATCCTCCGGGAGATACCCTCAGCCTGCGGAGGGTTTGGGATCAAGGTACTTTGTTTTCTCAGGTAGTGCCCTAACTTCTACACCGGCGTGTAAAGCGTAGGATGCCTGCTGGAGTGAAAGCGGCCCTGGCTGCTGTATTTGTGCTGGGCTCGGTGGTCTCCCGTGGTTCAAGAGTAGCCCTCAAGGAAGGCAGGTAGAACCTACTCACCGCTCTGCTTCAGTTCCTGGTGGCCAAAGTAGCAGCAGTTTTATATATACTATCAGAAATCTGGAAGAGGTGAGGCTAGGAATAGCTCCAGGCTACGTTTCCCACAGCACTGTTCAGGATAGCTTTTGGTTTTGTAACTGGGGAGGAAAAATTTCCCTGCGTGTTGTCTGTATGATGCATACCTCCTTTAGAGGCTATGAGATGAAAATGTCAGGCCAGAAATACTTTGAAAGATGTCAATCAACTGCACACCTTCCTCAGTGTTATCAAAGCATCCGAGAAGTACTTTATGTTAAATCCTTCATTAGGTATCCTGGCATGAAGAGCTGCAGGATGAAAAAACTGGAAGTATTACTATTCATGGGTCCATTTATCATAAGCAAGATGAATTTACATGTTCTCAGGGTACCCAGCCTGAGCAGTGTGCAAGACACCATTTAAATGACCTCTACTGGTTTTCAAAAAATTGAAACTGCTGTCCCTGAGATGAAAGGTCTTATTCATAAACGCAGCTTCCCACATTAAAAATGAAAATGCCAGGCTGATATGTCACCTTAAATTAAGCAGCAGTAATGTTCAGACATGGCCAATCCATCTAATTTGAAGGCAAAGAAGAATTATTTTAATTTCCAAGCTCATTTAGATTGTATCTAAACCAGAAATGTTTATTTTTCAAAGGATATGAAGCATATTACACTAATACCGCCACACTCATTCCTTGGAGGAAAGACTAAAACTTTCAGTCATTAGGCAAAGTCCCAATTTCTTTTTGGCATTTTAGCAGTTTTCCAGGTTTGTATTCAAGGCAGCAATCACATTTGCATTTTTCTGGGCAGCAGATAGTAAGTGAATTTATCCCACATCTTTTATTATTGAGTGGTTTTATTACCTTATATATGCAGGAGACCGATCTGGTTTAAAAGTGGCTCCTTTCAAAATCATCTGGTGATTATCAGACGGGATGGACCTGTTTTATTATTATTTTATTAGTAGTAGTACTGTAGCAGTATTATACGAATGAAAAATGAGCCGGTTTTCCCTATGTTTAGTTCAGCACAAACCCCTGCACGCTGTCCCTGTGTTTGCGAGGCACATAGAAGTCACGCCGCTATCGCAGCCTCCGTCAGAGTTTGAGCTGAAGGAAATTCAGCACAGGAGCACTTTTTGTTCAACTTTCCTCCCCCGAGACACACCTTTTTTTTTTTTTTTTTTTTTTTTTTTTTTCCTGCTATTCAGGTATTTCCAATGCTTTCATTAATGTTTCATTTTCTGTCCCCAGGAAACATCTGTTTCGGGCACATTTGCCTCCCGATCCCTGGCAAACACTGTGACAGGGGAATCATTTTGGCATTCAGCAAGCACCACCTCATTTGTCACCGCGCTGCCTGCGCTGCCCGCGCGGCTCCTCCTGCCTCACCCTCTCTGACCTCCAGCTCTTCATACATTTGTAAAGAAGGGGATTTGTCCTCACAGCTCTTGCAATTCTTTCTCTTTTTGATGTTTATTTTTGAGAGCGGGCCATCTGCTCTATGTAGAAGGAAGGGCTTAAGGAGAAAGGTGGATATGTATGCCTTTACAAAATGCTTTCTTTAGCTTTTTCAGTTTATTTGACTGGTGATTCCTGCTCTTTCTGTCTCCCACGATTTGCCTTCATTAACTGCTCTGATCCATGCTTAAAAACATATTTAGATCAGTGGCGCTTCCTTACAAGTCTCCTTCTTCCTCTCTAAACGTTGTGACCCTCGGCACTACATCAAGGCAGAAAAGCAAAGCTGCCTAAGGTAGGCTGTGAGGAGAGCGTGCAGTGCAAACCCAGACAGAGGAAAGGATTAACTCAAGCCTGAAAGGTCTTTGTAAGCTGGGAAGGTGTGCTGGGAAGGTGTTCAGCACAGATAAGGATAGGAGACCCAGGGAGACAAAGCCTGAAGTTAGTTTTTTTGGAGAACTTGGTAAAAAAGATGCCAGACGAAATAGTAAGTAAGGATTCAACTGGACAATGCAGTATCTGGTAGAGAGGTGTTAAAGGGGAGCCCTGGCCCTGGAAGAGCAGGGAGGCTGGAGAGGAGACGAGGAGGAATGGAGCCAGCCGTGGCAGTGCCTGCAAATAGCAGGGAGGTGCTGAGACCATGAGAAAAGTTGGGCTGTGGGTCCAGTTCCCGGCTCCACCAGCAGGCAGTGGAACAAGCATTAATTACATCGAAACTTCAAAAGTTTTTTGTTCCCTGCGCCACCACCAGCCCCGATAGAGTCCGCTGTTTACACTTGAACCCACTGATGGACAGGATTTGTTCAAAGTCAGGAACGAAAAACTAATTTGAAAATCCAGATTCTGTCTCTAAAACACTTCTGAAAAAATGAAGACTTTGAAAAGGTAGAAGAATGAGCTGAAAAATCTTGCTGTTGCTACCCAGACTGCAGAAAGACTGTCTGGAAGCTTCCTTCTCATGCTATTTTTGCATTTTTCTTGGAAGCCCTTAGGGTCTCAAAGTGTAGCTCTATGTAAGAAAAAATGAAAAATGTATCTGAATATATCTGCCATAAAAACAACAGGAATGCAGGAAAAAAAAAAAGTGCCTCTGGCTAAGAGAATCTGGAAAAATTGAGGAGGAAGGCTACAGGGAGCTCTTTGAAAGGGTTGGTACTGGTGGTCTGTTCAGCCCTGGGAAAGTGTTTCTGGAAGGAAACAAAGAGAATCACACATATTGTGAACAGACTTAAATATGCTGTCTGGAGAATTGTACCTCCATTTTAAGGTTTCTAATAGACCACAAAAATTAATTGAAAAAAAAAAAAAGAAAAAAATTTGAAACCCATGAGTACTCAAGACTTTGTTTCAACATGAACTTTAAGTCTTTTTCATTATAGTACCTAAACTCCATACAAACGTGTATGTCCCTACATATTCTGCCCATGGTTTAACTCCTAACACAAAAAAGGTCATAGTGACTTGCAAAGGGGTTTTGTTCCTTGGTAGAATAAGATTCTGAACTCACCAGCTTCAGGCTGTCTCCAGTACAGGTCTTCTCCCTGCAAAACTTTTAGGGTGAGATCCAAAATAACTATTGTCTCATCAAGGGCAACTTAGAGGTAAAGGGCCTAACGCCAACGGCAACGCCAACGGCACGATCCAAGAACACCCTGCTCGCTCTTGTTAAGGCATTTGAGAGACGGCAGTCTCCTAATTTTCCATAGCAAGCTCACTTAACTGGAGTTTTACTATTGCATACACCTACAAATGTTACCATCTTAGGTGCACTGAACTCGCACCCCGCCTACCTGTTTGGCAAGTGCCCCCACCACAGTCTCCTGAAGAGCCTGGATTATTTGGCGTGCTCGAATAACACCGGAAAATCACCGGTAGCCCTCCATTCGCTCAGAGGAAGGGGAAGGAGATTGAGGAAGGAGACGGAGATTGAGGAAGCAGAGGCAGCGGGTACTGGTTTTGTATTAGGCTTGCTGCAAAGGCACTTTCTCAGAAAGCAGGTGAGACAAATTCTTATTTATCCTGGCTCTGAGAAGAATTGAAACCTACACTTGTGGTATCTAATTAGTCACTGGTATAGAGATGCTCCTGTGGTGGAAAGGACCACTCCCTCCTTCTCACGTAAAAAAGTTCAGGATGGAAGCTGTGCTGCAGAGGACCAAGAAAACAGAGCAGGTCTGCCTTTATGTGCTTAGGACGTGCATGAATGAGGCAATTTCTGCCGTTCGGTCCCAGCCTGGCAGAGGCGCCGGCTCGCGGGAGGCAGGAGTATGCCTGCCCGTTGCGGTGGTGGACCTGAGCCCGCCTGCACACACTAGCACGAGGCACTCCTCAAGACAGTGCCCACGTTTAAAAATCAGTCTCGCGGTTTCTGGCAGTACCCTCCTCTTAGTTTTCTCTTTGGACTGGTTTAGAGAGCTCCTGCTTGGTAAGTTGGATGTCGTGGATCCCATGAGAAGCTGCTTAACTCTGCGCACTAATTGTGTAGGAAGCACACACTTAGGCTGACACAGCATCACCAACTCCTAATCCGGAGTGCAGTAAGTTTCAGGCTTTGCAGCACTGAGTATTACAGTGCTGAGGCCCTTTTGGCAACTGTTTTAAATCTGTATTAAGCAGCCGTTAAGTCTTCATGGGTACATACCGAGCATAAACTTCCGCGCTTTTATTGCCTCAGGTTCTTCAGAAGTATTATGATGAAACACAGTATGGCTGAGAGCTGCATTTGCCTAGCGGTTTAACAACAATAAGCAAAAGATAATCAGGATATCTCAAACTGCTATAATTTACTTAGCGATACATCCCTTTATTGTTTGCTCAGCTTCTATATGAGTTTAATTTCGAATTGACATTTGGCCTTTTGTCTCTATGTGGCAAAGCAACCAGAATAATATTTAATTACAATTTTTCTGTTTAATCTATCATTTTAAAAATAGACCAAGGTTGAGTTCTGCGGTACTTTTTAAACAAAAGAATGCTCTTACAAAAATCATGTTAGCTTAAAGAGAACATTCATATCATCATCTTATTGTTTCCTCAGTGACGCAATCAGGTTCCCTAAAACTTCTGTGATTCATTCTTTGTGGCAAGAGAGAAGAAAGATCCCCTCCCATTATATGTCTGACAGATCAATGTTGTTTGCATTTCTGTTTCTCTCCAAAAGGAGAACTAGGGGCTTTTTTTTTTTTTTTTTTTTTTGGGGGGGGGGGGGGGGATAAAATATTCAAAAAATGGCTGAGGAAATTATTTTATTTTTGCAGTAAGTGTGTCCTTAGATTTATCATTTCCTCAAACCAATTTCCTACAAAGAGACCAAAAGCTCTCTTAGATGCAGACAGCATTTTTCACATGAACTGTTTCTAGAGTCCCATTTTAATGGGTTTTGGAAGCTTATTGCTACATTGGTAATGGATTTTCTCACTCTGCCAAGTTACCTGACAGCTAGTTGATAGCCAGTGATAAGCTAACATACATATATGCTAGACAGGTGCCTGCATCTGATTGAATTAGCATTACCTGCATTTAAACTCTGTTTTTCTCGCACCCTGAAAGTACACAATGAGGAAGCAATCAGCAATTACAGAACCTGAGATATGAAATGCTACAATGGATTCTCAGTACCAAGATCTTCCGGAGCCGGCAGCGTATTTTGGTTATCTAGGTTGATAAATATGGAAATTCAGCTGCCTGGTTTCAGGTGACTCAATAGGTGCTGTGCCTTTGATGCTTTGCAGTTTCAATTGAGTTTCTCACTAGGTGCTAGCTATTCAGATAATTTGGGGGCATGAGAAAACACACTGTCAGTGTCACAATGTGTTGCGGAAAAACTTAAGGATTTTCAGAAAAATGTTCATTTGGCAATTCCCCACAGCAACCCAAGCCCCTTAAAATCACAGGTTTCATGTTTTCTACAGTCCTGGTGATCCTCACCCAGAGCTTTTCCTTCCCATTCCTGTCCTCTTCTGCCACAGCCCACTTTTGGAGAATATTGCTTCTGGCCATGAAAAAAGTCTGTTTCCAGAAAATTCCTACGTCGTGCTATCTCAGAAAGCACTGTGCTACATTGCCAAAAGGGCTCAGACTCTCGGGCCAACAAACAAAACGCTTTACTAAAAAAATTGGTGTGGCAGAGGACATCATTTGGAACATCAGAGCCAGTGCCGTCACAGCCACCCTTCTTGTGACTTACCAAAGGTCCTTGTCTCCCTTCAGCTTTACCACTGTACATGTCCAAGATCCACTGTTTTAGAGAAGTTTCTGAGGAAGCTTTAAGGGTATTTTAATTTCCTACTGACAATTGTTGGTCAACTGCACCAGTTATTCATGGTGTGAATTCATCAGAGAGGCTTTAAGAATACTTGTAGATGTTAGGCTTTGTTGTTTATTTTAATTTGTCTTGCCTTTTGTGCCTTTTCCCCACCACTTTCTTTTCTGTCACTTGCCAGTGTGTAAAGCTGTTTCCATCACTCAGCAACATATTTATCTGATGCAGTGATAAAAGGATACGCTGCTATCCTTTCAAACTGTCATCTGCTTAAAAGAAATGTCAACAGTGCCAAAATCTGTGATGCTCATCACATTGACACTTCAGGGTACAATTAAATGGCTAGATTAAGACCCACGTGGGTCAACTTTTTCATGCATTACAGCTAAATGAAGTTGAGTATTCCAAATGGAAAATGCCTCTTACTAAGCACTTAACATAATCTCTTTCTGTTACCTTAGACACCTACAGAGAGCACATATCCTGCATTAGCTCACTGAAGTACACTCTAAAGGTCCAGGAAAATGTCAGATAAAAAGGGCCACTGTATGGGTTTTCCTACCAGTGCCTAGAGGTAATTCTCAGCACAGCTGTGGTGGGGAGACCTGGGGAAGGATGGAGGTGGATTTCAGAAGTCAGGAGAGAAACACCTCAAGGTTCTGTTCAGTACCCAGACTGTGCCTCCTCAGCCCAGGTGCTCTTTCAGCGAGCAATTCACATAAAGCCCCAAAGAAGGCTGGTGAGAGAAATAAGATTTTGCTCACCTGTGCAGGTCTATTGGACTGAGAATTATTCAAATATCTTAGTAAGTTTTGGTTGCAGCTCTGGCATTTATAGCATCCTGGTTCATTCTTTTAATATTGAACACATATAATTTACAAACATGTTCCTTTTCCGGGTTGGATAAGGTGGCCCGTCCACCTGAGTAAGGCTGGTATGTTAATGTTGGCAGGTTGAAATAATGATTATATGATTCCCTTTTCACATCCTACATACAATCCTTCCTACAAGCTTTGCGTGGACGTCCTTCCCAGGTCATGAGCAACCCCACAAATATAGTTTATTTACAGGCAAAGCAAGTAATACAGTAGTCCATGGAGCTCACAAATATATGGGCAATATCAACCGACTTTAATAGAGCTCTCCAAGAAGAGCCCAGCCACATTCTTCTGTTGGGTCTTTGGATATTCCACCAGTCCTGAGATTCTTCCTGTCCCATTACCGCACCATGGAGACATTGGATTCCTGTCTAGGGCCTCCACTACTGGAGCACAACTGACGGGAGTTTCCCCCCACCACCCAGCAGCTGAGATAGAGGTCCATGGCAATAAGAAGAAACTGGCTGAAGGCGAGGAGAGAAAAGACTGCTCCCTGTAACCTGGCCAATCAGTCACTCCTGGAGGAAGGATGGCATAGTTTCAGTCCAACATATTGCTGGTTTATAAACTCCATTCCTGCAAAATCCATTTCTCCTTCCACCAGTCTGCCGCTGCCTATGGTACCTGTGAACACCGTGTCACAACACAAGTCAACATCATATGTCATACATAATGTAGACAAAAGCCAGGCAAGCCACCCCCCAAACACCTGCCTGACTCCACCTAACACCACCTGTGGGCACAGGGCAACGATCTATATGATCAATTGCCAAAATTTTGCTTCACTTAGAAGAGAACTATTGAGTGGTCGGTGAAGCCAGTCAATAGGGCTGGAGGTCTGGAGGAAGTAACCGTAACTCAACACTGGGGCAGAAGCTAAGTTGGTTACCCCAAAGGGCGTCCAGCGGAACCACAAGGAGGTGTAGCCTCTGTAGCAAAGCCCAGCTGGTAACTACGGTCCTGTCGTAAGAGAGTCATAGCTACTCCTGCCAATCGACATACAGATTTCAGGTTTCCAGTCTACGTACTGATTTCTATATATGACAACGCAAGTGGCATGAGGGAAAAGGGAGTGGGATCTTGCTGTGCTAAAAGCAGTAAGCAGTTATGGTCGTTGCAAGCAATGGTGACTCATAGCCAGCGAGAGAAAAGACAAGGGAGCTGCCAAACATCAGCTGAAACTACTGTGGAAATTAACCTGTGTCTTCTGAGGAAGCTTTAAAATAATGTGCCTAAGATTCAAAAATCTGCCTTTTCAGAAAGAAAGGGGGCAAGGGAAAAGGAAACAAGCATATGGGGTTCCTCTAAAAGAAGGTGACTTGGATTTAAATCTTACAGAGGAAACAGACCCCTTTGCTGGCAGAAGTGATTACCTCTCCCCCCCCCCCCCCCCCCCCTCCATTTTGTATCTCAAAATGATTTTTTGTACTAATTAAAGGTACTGCACTGACAGCACAGAGAAAAAAAAATACAATCCCTCTGCCTTCAATGGCAGAACAAATCCAGCACAGACAGCAATATTCTTTGTATCGGTCTATCACTGTGTCTCCAGTCTATTCAGAGGCGATCGCTCCTAGGGCAAGAAGTTCTGCGGTTATGTTACACAGTGCAGTGCAGCCATCGGTGTCAATTTTATTTTCTGTCAGCCCGGGTACAGGCTGTGGCAGTGCTGCACCCAGGGCTCTGGCTGGAAAAGTGTGTCTGTTGGTAGCACCCAAACTAGATGAATCTGCGCTAGCTTAGGTCCAGCGGGGCTGCGCCAGCCTGCCGTGCTGGCTACGCCTTCTTGTGGGTGGCCAGAAACAGAGCCTGAATTTCTCTATGTACCTTCCCTATTACTTGGTCTTCACATGATTCTGCAAGAACAAAAGACATGGGGAGGGACACAGGCATAAAAGAGCTAGAAAGTTGTGACATGAGTAAGAAGAGCATGCCAACAGGAAACATCCTTCAAAATCGCTGCTATGACTCCTTTCCGTGGCGAGCAACCAATTAGCTAAAAATGCATATTATTCAATATCACAGAGCCAATGCTGTAAGAAACAACTGTTCTGACAGCTGCTTGATCACTTGGTAATCTGTGGGAAAGTGGCTCATCTGCGCTTTCCTGTAACCTGACACACTGCGTCATTTTGAAATTTTGACCCCAAGCAGAAGTGCCAAAGTCTTTTGAAATTTCTAAAATAGGAGTTAAATTAAAATTAAAGTATTCTAAAATACTTCACCTGTGATCAGTAGAACTCAAACATATGGGTGTTAATTTCTATTTTAGGAACTGATGCTAGGTTATCTTAGGTATTCCTGGAGAATACTTCCACTCATTTTTCATTTTCTAAAAGGAAAAATAAATTAGGAGAAGTAAAAATATGAAATCAGATCCAGATGTAAGAAAAACAGGAAGGAAGAGTGAATTACCTCTTGGAAAAGAAAACACTCTCTAGATTATATCTGAATTATAGGGCCAGGATAACAGCTGGCTATTTTCTCCTTGCACCTTCATGCTCTGCTCTCCGTGGGTGAAAAAGGGCACCTCTCATTGCTCTGCACTGACTACTGACAGGCAGGAAACATCACTTCCTTGGGGTCTTAATACATAAGAAAGCTCAGCAGAAATTAAGTTGCTCCTTGACAGAATCCGTGGTGCCGTGTGTCACTTCTGACGGAACACCAACCTTCTCCATAAGCTTCATTTGGAAACGATTGTGTGGGGATGGCAGGACGTTCCAGCTGCTGCGGATTAGACAAGTCACCTTCAGCACGCTCTGTATGCCAACCTGAACGGGCAGAAAAAAAGAAAGTGGATGATGAAGCGCTGCTAATTTGCAAAACACTTAACCTGTGTGCAATTATCATATATAGTGCCTCTAGCAGATCAGCTCTGCCAGTTTCTGCTCTTACAAAACGGCAAACCCACGCTGGGGATCACCACAGGACTATAGCTTCGTGCAACTGGATTAAAATGTAGGATGCTGTGTAATTTTCCACAAACCTGCTTATTTAATCGATGCTGCCAGAAAAGCCAGTGCTCCTCATTTCCTGAAGAAGTTAGAGAAACAGAAAACAAAATAAAAGAGCATTTCCTTTCTAGACAAAGACGATTTGTGCAAATATTAGGGGTGAATGGGTGGCACCAAATTTTTGCTGTAGTTTTTATCACAGCAGGCACCTAAGGTCATTAAATACAGCTGGAATAAACTTCCTCTTGCACAGCCAAGATTACTAATAAATCAAAAGCTGCAAGGGTTCAGAAAGTTGTACTGATTAGACTTTTTTATAAAACCATTCTCTAAAGTGGCTGCTTTAAGGAAGAACAAGTGGCCTACCTGAACCATAAATCAATGACTTTTATTTAGTGTTTGAATTAAAACAAATTGGATGGAAATTAGATAGTAGTTCTTTTCCTCCTTTTACAGGAAGGTTAAAGAGTGCACCCTCTGATATTTCCATTGCATTTCTGTTTTCTCAAATGCCCTGTTTTTCAGCTGAAGTGCTTTGTCTGTAGACCATTCTTCATCTTGTATTCTAAAAATATGTAAGTGCATGACACTTGTCTTAGCTCTAAGTCTCCAATCTGGGGATTTTTCTGAATTCCAGGAAGACCTGGAAATGAGCTTCAGGTCTGAGTTATGTGTTTACAAACAGGAGACGTTTATTAGAATTACCCTTTCGTTTTTACTGCCCATCTCAACCGCCTACAGGCCTTTCTTCTTTCCCGCCCATCAACAGCCATTCTGGAACAGCTAAATAAATTACAGGTGTACTTTTGGCTCAGCTGCAATAGAAAACACCACCCTCGGAAACTCTGACAAATGCCAGGAGCCGTATCAACTAACTCACTCCTTTGCAGGGGCTCCTTCTGAAGTGAGCGCCTCCCACGCTGGGAGCTCCAAGGAGAATGGTGCAGGTGATGCCCATTTCCACGTTTTCCTGGAAGAAGGGGACGTATTTCCAGAGGCCGTTACGTTACGTGGATCTTGAGGGAACTGCAGCCCTGAGGACTGTTTTCTGAGGTTTCATCCACCCGCAGCAAGTCTCACTGTCTCCGGCGGGACGCAGGGGAAATCCCCAGGGGGAATGTCACAAAAAAAGAGTTTCGGCTCATAATTTGTCATGCCCAGGGCCTGTATGAGACAGCTCTGCGTGCCTGCCCCACAGCTGAGATCTACTCGTCCCACATCTTAACGCAACGGGTTGCGCAGAGCCCGCTGAGCAGCGAGTCCGAGGAGCCGACCAGACGTGTGGCCATCACGGATTTAACCAACATCCCCTGGTTCTGCAATTCATCACACGGGCCACTATCTGCTCCTCGCACTTGGGGGTTGTCCTCTTTTTTACGTTTTTAATATCTTGGATTCTGTTGCTCCAAGCGTTTCTTAAATGTACTGCAAATGGCCTCAGAGCTGACACAATAAAAATTGTTTTCTGTATGGTGATAAAGTGATGCCCCTGAGGGAAACATTGCACCTCCCTCTGTCAAAACAGATTCTGGGCAGACGGTATATCCTTTACATCAAAAATAAAAACCTCTGCGAGTGGAATTACCAGAAATGTCATTTATACCAAGGAGGGTACCCTGCAGCTGTTCAGGTTTCCTGCATGAATCTTTCATTTGTTTGTGCTTTCCTCTCTGTAGTGATGAGACACACATATTTGGGCCTTGCAGGCTGAAGGGCCCGGGTATCATCATTAAGCAGGCATGCGAAGAAATGGTACGTGTGCCAGGTAATCACACTCCGGCTGAGCCTGGAAATCCCACTGCAGCTATTTAACATACACAGGAATCTGGCAGCAGACTCGCAGGGATTCATCTGAGGACTTCTGCCGCTTGAGCCATATGAAGCTACGGCTGCCTCTGTGATAATTAATCTTCCATTCTCTTTTGTACGCTTGAATGTTCATGTATTTATTCTCTTTCATAAGCTCCTTTGGCTGACACATGAAACTGAGGCAAAGAGGGGGAATTATTCACTCCCACAGCCCAGACAGGGAACTGAAGTCCATGGGTGTTTTTGCAAAGGGTTGCACTGAGTTCAAGGTCGGCTTTTAAATGTGAACACCTCATCAGAGAATGGGACCCCTGTCCGCTTCGAGGTGATAAGTGTAAAGGGTTGGGGTTTTTTCCCCTTATTTTTTAAGCACTGCTATGTAGTGTTTGGTTTTATTCCTGTCGGTTTATGAATTTTGGAATCTTCAAACAAGCAGAAAGTTAGCTCTTCCGCCAGTTTTGCCATTCTGCTTTCTCCACCCAAACCAGAAAATGTCTATGTCCTACACCCAGAAGCGTGGCTGTCGGTCTAGCGGCAGCTCCTGGCCCACGTGAGAGTTACCACGCGCTGCAGCTTTCGGCAGTAACCAGACCAAAAAAAGCAGAAAGTGTATTACATGCATTGCGTGGCAAAAGAGATCCACCTCTTTTGTCACGAGCTTCCCCCATGACGAAGATCCCTCACAAATTCAACTAACGTTACAGGAAGGTGTGAGCACAAACAGAAGTGAAACAAAAGAATTCGGCAGGAGGAGACGCGCTGGGCAGACCAAAAGGTGGCTATAAATGAGGAACGACGGTCAGCTGGAATAATGAGTCAGAAAAAATTCTGCAAAGTCAAAATCAATAGGCAGCAATGAGTCAATCAACTGATACCAGTAAAGACCACATAGGACTGAGAGAGTGATGGCCAGTGAGTATGTCTTTTCAATAGTTTTATCCAAAGGCTCTTATTCTCCACTCTTGGCCTACTTTCTGTCACTTTTTTTCAGTCAAATATGAAGACAGCAGGTAACTCTTTGTATTTTTACTCATTTATCTCTTGTCCATAAATCCACTCAGCCTCCCAGCAGCTTTCAGTTTCGATGGCCCCAGGGCAGAGGAATCACTTCCCTGGGTGTTCTGATATGCTCCAAACTCTAGTTTGAGCCTGCAATTACCTGCCCGGCACAGTATGTCCCTGCCTATGTTAACATTCAGATTTTATCACAGTACCACCATCTAACAATGCTATAAACATTTACTCTAATTTTGTAGCCAAGAAAGAGTAATGGTAATTTGCCACTGCAATAATGTTTGTGAAGCATTCCTGAAAAATGACAGGCAGGGAAACAAGAATAATTGGAGCTAATGGAGACAAAAATCCACAGTTATAAAGATATATGGCACTTTAGAAAATTGATTTAGTACCTCTAGCCAAAAGCAAAAGGGAGAGCGCATGACATCCAGTCATTCGCAATCTACTTATCGTGAGTCTTCCTGATTGAATCGGTATCAGTATAAATCAGGGAAGTAATGTAATTGATACCAATGGTGCTCCACTGATACAAAGTCAGTGTGAGATCAGAATCAGTTTGAAGACGTGAATTTGAGTTACCTTGCTGCACGCTACTTAGTAACACCTAAAATATTACCAAGTAATTTTTAAATCTACACATGACTTAAACCAAGGTAGGATATGCAGCTTTTTGCAGCTCTTGTATCAGGACTGGAAAAACCAGAAAAGTTGCTTTAGTATTTTCTGTGAGAAAAAGAATCACACTTGCCAGGAAATCTGTTTTCTTTTGGAAAGGTTCTTGTACCTAGCATTTGCCAAGCATCACTTGTCCTTATATATATATATTTTTTTTTAAAAAGGAAAATATCACTGCACTTAATTTCACAAGGAAAAGCTGAGTTTCTTGACACAGACACTAGAAACTTTGAAAATATTCAATGTCGACATTGGTGTTTAGGCATCTAATTAAGGCATAAACCAGAATATAGTTTGAGAGCTTACCTAATACATGGCTAGTTGATACAGTGTGTTGAATTCGCTCTGCACTCTTCTCTCCAGCCAGATTTTGCCAGTGGGAGCCGAACACATTATGCCATTTCTGAAAAAGTTCTCTCGTTAGATGCCTAAATATAAATGTAGTTGTTTTATTTCAACATACTTGGACATTATGACTATTCTGCCTTTTTACCATTCTTTTTTAGTCTGGGTGTTGCTAAATATTATACATGTGTATATATATAGATATATATATGCACAATTTGATATTTAACCTGTGATCATTGACTTAATTTATGTAACATATGGCAAGCAAGGCCTCCCATATGCTGCAATGGCCAAGAGATTGGTAATTCAAGAATTTTTTCATTACACTGAGGCATTCCTTCTGTCAGAATAGCTCTCCACCCTTTTACTGAAATTCCCTAAGGAGTAACATGTGTATTTATTGGCTGATAATAACGGATATCATGACTGGTACCCCTTGAGCGATCAAAAACTGACACATACAACAAATTTCTTCCATTTAGAAAAAGAAAATTGTTTTGCCTAAGCACATTCACTTTGTGAGTATGCATGAATTTTGGGCATGCCCTTGTCGTGTTTTTGAGCAGGAGCAGAGAATGCTCTTGAGCTTGGAGTTCAACATGAAATTTTTGCATGTATATACTGCTTCTCCCATGGAGTTTTCAAAAAATGTACTTGCCTTTGGTGATTTACAACAGGATTGTTTGTTTCCTTCTTCCAGTGTCTCTCAGAAGATTTTTTTCTGTGTCATCCTCCTAGCAAGAGAAATACATCTTAAACTAAACATGCCTCACAGGGAGATTTGCCATCTCTAATGGCTTGTCTTCCACTGCCAGTGGTGGTAAAAAACAATGAAAAGAAACTGGGAAGGAAAACAGCTTTTTGGTCTTTTAGCACTGAAAAGCACTAAATTGGCAGTAAAGGTTTAGGAGAACAAAGATCATTCAAGCAAAATTTATATGACTGCTAATTGTTCCTAATTCATACATTTTAAGGCAAGACTACTGTTGTAAGAAGTCAAGCTTTCAAATAAAGCAAAATTCAGTGAGTATACTGTCCTTAAGATGCAACTTTTTAAGGCTTCTATAATCTCCAACTCAATATTATGCCACTCTTGAAATTACAGTCTTTACTTGCATGGAAAAGCACCGTTAGGAAAATATGGAGGAAAATTAAATAAAATTGCCTGGAAACAATGACTGCAATGACATCAAAATGTCTTTGTTCTATTTTGGGGGGGGGTGTTTTGCTTCTGAGGGATTTTCTTCTTTTCCCAAAAGTACAAGCTGGCTAGTAATAGCATGGGAATATTCCATGATCCTGATTCATCCCATTTTAATATACTTAAGTGTCATGCCAGACTTTGAATTGAATCACTTGCTATCCATCCATCAATCCATCCATCCATCCATCCATCCGTTTGGACTGTTAATGGTCAATGGACAGGGCCTACAGTCTGGTAAACAGAAACTGCTCTTTAGTGTTTAAAACAAGACTATTTCACCAGAAAACTCTTCATCACAGTGCTGCAACTGTGCAGCTGTGTGTGAGGTGACTAGACCCTCTGTTGCAGTACATGTCTATGGGCCTAGGTGGTCTCGTAGTTGTGTCTGAGATCTGCAGGGCATTTGTTCACTGGATTACCTCAGTCTTAGATCTGAGAACCATTATTTCATCTTCTGGACTAGGGCACAGTTCTGGGAGTGGCACAGCATGATAGTTAGCAATGCAAAGTAGTGATCTCTTGCTGTCAGTTGCATCTTTGCCATCAGTCTCTTGACATGAACTCAGGGCTCATTAAATGGTTGACTGGATGACTGTCACCACCCATGCTGGACAGACCAGGGAGTCGTGTTGAGTTCGGAATTCCCTCGGGCTAAATTAAGGTGAAACGACACCAAAAGATCAGTTAAACATTTTATTCATGGCAGAAGCAGCCTGAACTTGGGAGGCATAACAGTAGGTGCCGGGGTTTCTCACAACAGGAATTAGCATGAAATGACCTCAGCAAACTGTGTAACCCACAGTAACCATATGCATCAATTCAGGGAATACGGAGAGCCCTCCCGTTGAGTCACAAGGTTCAGAGCAGACCCCCTTGCTTTCCAGACGCCTCCTCAGAGAAGAGCCTGGGGGCAGCTGGATCCACTCCTAGTCCCAGACTTGGTCAACGGTTTTATATCTTAAAGCGATGAGGTGTAGGGATTATGGAAAAGGAAAGAGAAAGAGAGAACAAGACAGAGAGAGAAAAAGGAAAAGGAAAGGGTAATGTTTCACCGGTCCTGGGTCCAGCATTGGTCCAGTCAGCTGAGGGGTCCAGTCAGCCTACAGTGCAGTTCCAGTGGGTGCACGCACATGGGGCTTCAGTTTGTGTCCTTTTATCATCTCCTTGCTTGTCCTTCAGGCGGGCACTTGAACTCATTAGGCTAATTAAGTGTCATGCGTGGTTTGTGCTTTCAGAACCTTTGGGAAATGGGTCAGTGGGCTTGGGGGTCGTTTGGGGAGTAACTTCTCCTTCCCTGCAGAGATGACCATTGTTTGATCTTTGGCCATGCAGGGGCCTGGCCTCCACTAATGATGTGTGCTGATCGGCTTCTTTTCACCTGTGGTTCCTTGCTGTACAGGGTTTGTTATTATGCAGAGTTCATCGTTATGCAGAACTTGCCGCACTACAATGAGACGTTAACTATTTCAGTCTCTCACAATGACCTGTCAATCCTACGCTCATTCATGGCAGGCCTACAAACATATGCTAAGTTGTGCCCTTAGCTGATGTGCGAGCACACCCTAAGCCTGTCTGCATGGTCAAAATAGATAATCATGTCTCAGATGAAAGGCAGTAAGCCAAGAACTGAGAACTAGTGCCTTTTATACCTCCTTTCTGCTGTAGCTTGCTACATGAGCATCCCTAGTAGCCTGAAGTTATCAGCCCATCTTTGCCCTTGATTTTGCTTTAGAGCTGCTCACAGACCTAGCTGACATCTAGCACTGGGTGTAGGACCATACATCCATGCAGCACATGGTTGTACCTGTGGAATATATATGTGTACTGTATCTATTATATCTATTCTGTAAATTTTTATTGTATTATATTTATCCATATCTATATATTCTGTGTAGATACAGATGCCCTGTGTAACTTGAGTATGGCTAACTGTCTTGAACCCCACCCTCTGTGTCCCACTCCATAGAGCCATTCAAATGGGAAAAACAACATTATTCAAGGAAAACAGTACTTGTACATACAGAGTAGACAGGCATCTGGACAGGCTGGATAAATGGGCCGAGGCCAATTGTATGAGGTTCAACAAGGCCAAGTGCCGGGTCCTGCACTTGGGTCACAGCAACTCCATGCAGCGCTACAGGCTTGGGGAAGAGTGGCTGGAAAGATGCCTGGCAGAAAAGGACCGGGGGCTGAATATGAGCCAGCAGGTGGCCAAGAAGGCCAACAGCATCCTGGCTTGT
This sequence comes from Aquila chrysaetos chrysaetos, assembly GCF_900496995.4. Lineage (NCBI taxonomy): Eukaryota > Metazoa > Chordata > Aves > Accipitriformes > Accipitridae > Aquila > Aquila chrysaetos. The sequence goes on from NC_044010.1 coordinate 45,557,967, forward strand.
ATCAGAAATAGTGTGGCCAGCAGGAGCAGGGAGGTGATTGTTCCCCTGAACTCGGCACTGGTGAGGCAGCACCTTGAGTCCTGTGTTCAGTTTTGGGCCCCTCACTACAGGAAAGACCTTGAGGTGCTGGAGCGTGTCCAGAGAAGGGCAACCAAGCTGGTGAGGGGTCTGGAGCACAAGACTTAAGAGGAACGGCTGAGGGAACTGGGGTTGTTCAGTCTGGAGAAAAGGAGGCTGAGGGGAGACCTCATCGCTCTCTACAACTACCTGGAAGGAGGTTGTAGCGAGTTGGGGGTCGGTCTCTTCTCCCAAGGAACAAGCGATAGGACAAGAAGAAATGGCCTCAAGTTGTGCCAGGGGAGGTTTAGATTGGATGTTAGGAACAATTTCTTCACCGAAAGGGTTGTTGGGCATTGGAACAGGCTGCCCAGGGAAGTGGTGGTGTCACCATCCCTGGAAGTATTTAAAAGACATGTAGATGTGAGACTTAGGGACATGGTTTAGTGGTGGACTTGGCAGTGTTAGGTTTATGGTTGGACACAATGATCTTAAAGGTCTTTTCCAACCTAAACGATTCTATGATTCTATGATCAGGACACAGACATTAGTGTCAAGCAGCCTTTGGATATCTCCCCCCACCTCAATATTCATTCTGGTTTTTCCTCTCAGTTTTGAAAAGAAACTGTAGAGCATAAAATTACAATTGTCTGTGCATACCTACTCAGATTTTTTTAACTTCTGTAATAAGAAAACCATTTCTCCAGTGTAATCATTAGCTGATTTTCCTCCATAGGCCATCAGTGCTGGTGGAGAACATTGTTCTTTGCATTAGCACTTGTAAGCAATACCCAAACAATATCTTCCATTAAGACTCAACTACTCCAAATCAAATTCTTTCCCAAAATTCTGGAGACTTTAGAAGAGAAGCATAGGTCAGTAGGTGATTTAAAACCCATTTTTTCAACATTAAACTATATAAAAACTTAAAAATCAATAGATTAATGGCATTCAAAAGCCAATTTTTAAACAGAAATTGGTATTAACCTATTCCCATGGTCATTGACTGTGCATATAAGGAAGGATAACAGGTACAATAACACTTGAAGAATGAAAGTGTATTTATCTCTTTGTGTAATACAAATATAACTTGCACAATATGATTGATTAGAACAATGGGGCTCAGAGTGGGTGTCTAATAGATGATGGATACACAAAATATGAAACTGAGAATAATTTTCATGTTCATTTAACTTCTTCTTTAAAGTGTTTTAAATGAGTATTAGAAACTAAATCAGGGAGAATTGTCAGGACTTGGTTGAATGATGCTCGCTCAACACAGATTATCTATCACTGGGCTACAGGTTATTTGTTGAACTAATGATCTAAAACACGAGCTAATCGAAAATAATAAAAAACCAAAAGTGATCATAAAAGCAGCTGATAGCAGTATGACAGACAAATCACTCTGTGGGAACAAAATAAGCATGACCTATGTGTACTAGGCATGGGCAGCGGAGGGGGTTGCCAGCACAATTTGTCATTGGATTTCTGTTTCTCACAGATACTCATAATTAATGGTAAGCCATTTTCTGCTCCTTGAGTCTCTGGATAGCAAGTCAAACCTCCGATAAAATCTTCAAATTAAATAGAATTGGATTTAGCCACTACAAATCAGATTGAAGAGGATATCAGCATTGTTGCTGTGTTCCTGCTACAGTTGGTGATGTCACTGAAGCAGCAAAAATGCCAGTAGGATATAGCAGGCACATAAACCAAGGCAGAGAAAGCAATCACTTCTCCAAGCCTCCCTTTGCACGTCCCATAAAACAGCGGTCTGCTGCTACTGCTCGCCTTTCTCTATGTGCTTTTCCAAGGAGGCTGCCATGGCCACTCTTTGAAATGTAGGAATGGTAGGGTTTTTCTTGGCATGGGAGAGAAAAAGATAAAGGTAAAAGCTGAGGTCTCAGGAGCAGGCAGACAGACACCATTTCTGTAATACGGTAAAGACTTCCCACGCCTTCTCAAGGCTGAGGTGAGGCACCACAGTCTTGGGGATCTTAAGCAACCCAGAGTTGAGATTCACACAATGTTGACCTTGATATGCAGCTGCAGACAGAAATCACTCAAGAGGTACTACGTATATTCATGTCAGAAAAACTAAGCAAATGGCATCTCAGAATAGCTTAGGAGACTGCAAATCTCTTCTTCCTTTATCTGAGCCAGTTCTTGATATACTAGGTGAGCCCCAGAAACCAATAATACTCATAGAACACTTGCAAAGGACTTTATTGAACAGGTCTGTTAATGCATAATTGAGTAAATCAATTATCTTTTCTTGTTTGATCTTTTGTGGCACAATTCGCTGTTTTGTCATGGATACCTTTTTTTTCCATAAGATTTCTCAAAATTGATCATAAATCCTCCTTTTTACCTGGTTGCAGAAAGAACATAAAATGTCTGCTTTTCTGGGAAAACAGCTCTAGAAAATAACTATTTTTGGAGATGGAGAGAAATAAAGCTAAATACTTCAATACCTTTTGAACTTCATTTTCATGGCTTTTACACTTCAAATTTTCTTTTGGGTGTTTTTCAGTCATGCTTATATCATCACTTTGAAAAGAATCTCAATAAAAATTGTAGCTTATAATTCGGTTTTCAAAGGCAATACTTTTCCCAAAACTCTCTGTCAGATGGAGTCCTTAACTGGTAGAAAGGATATATATCAACAGATTTCTAAAAGCATTTGACCTAATATTATTTGCTTAAAATAATAGCATTATATGAAATAAAATGTAACCCTTCATAAATGGATCATAAACTGACTGAATGATACAACTCAAATTACAGGATTAACTGAAAAAAATCACCATCTGAAAGGTTTGTTATTAGTCAAACCACCCAGAGATCTGTTTTTAGCTCAGTGCTGTTTAATATTCTCATCTATGACATGGAAGAAAATATGAATCATTGCTGGTACTCTTTTCAGATGGCACTAACATTAACAGATCGGGAAATAATTATAAGCAGAAGTCAATTCTACAGGATGATTTGTGTCGCTTGGTATTCTGGGTCCACACAGATGGAAATTTTCTATAAAGAAGAGTTGAGGGCCTATGGAAACATCTACGGGGCCACAAAAGTATGTATCAAAGCCATAGAAGCGCTGTGAGGACACGAGTAAATCTGTCTTGAAAGTAAGACTATACTGTGTGCAATAAATAAGGTACAGAATATGCACTGAACAATAAAGGGAAAACAAAATGCTGAATAACTGCCTGTAAGTGAGCACAGTCTATTTTAATCCACTGCATGAGACAGAGGTCCTGCAAAAAACTAGCTTGCTCCTTTACCATAACTTTACAGTTTAAACCTATCAGATATTGTAAATTATGAAAGAATTAATGTGTGCATATGCTCATGAATAAGACTCCAACTCTCTCTGACTAAAAAGGCTGAAAATATTGATTAATCACAAGTATTTGTACCGCTGTCATGGGCTAATAAGTATGTCTCTGTTGTCTAATTTACCAAATTGCAGATATTGATCCAAATCTGATACCTGAAGTTCATTATTCTTTACTGTTCTGTTTAAAACATTTCGATCTTTTACTCATAAAAAGGAAATCACTGCATTTAACATAGATAACTAGCCTCAGCATGCAAAGCAAATCAGTCAGGAACAAGCATCCACTGAAAATTACTGGCTGAACTAGTAGGTGGATATTTACAACAATGATATTGATTCAAGCAAAGTATGTCTGGTTTCCAAATGATTCATTAACCAACAACTGTGATGAAAATGTAAACTCTATAAATGAAAATATTATCTAATAGAAACGTTTGCCTGCATATCTGCAGATTTCTTCTGCCCCCAGCCTCCTGCTTCTTCAGTAGGCAGAAATTATTTTAACTGAAGCAATACAACAGATCATAACCAATTTCTGAATTATATGAATCATGAGGAAATACTAGTGAAAGCCATTCTGAGGTTTCAAGGAGAGAGGAAGAACGAAAATTACCTAAGCCCTTTTAACAGGAGCAAAATAAAGGTGCTAATGCTGAAAGGTTTGATTCATCTTTCTTTTTAGATGAATCTTGCATTTAGAGCTCTCTTTGCAGAATACTATTGGCAGAAAGAAGAGGAATAACATGATCAAGCAGAAAGAAGTGGCCCTTATTGAATTGTAATGAGTTTCAGAGACAGAAGATTACAAGCAAATAAATAAAAATATGCCAACAAGTTAAGCTGAGAGACTTAGATGATCTTTCTGTGTTCTCCTGTGTGTCCAAAGCCTGAGAGACAGATGATTGATCGGGTGAAGATATTTGAAATGTAAGGGTCATTTGTAGCATGATCTGGGCTGCTTTTTTTTTTTATCTGTCTCTGTCCTGTTCCTTTGCAAAACAACAAAGAGTAAAATGTGCTTGCATTTGTACAACACCAAAGATGCTGGATACCACAGAGGAAAGTAAATAGCTGAAAACCCAGGGAGCATGATGCATAGATTTATAGAAAGCAACATAGAATTCATCAGTTTGCTTTGAAACCTCACATTGTTAAAAAAAAATGAGGCAACATGTACTTCTAATAGTAATCTATGCTTAAAAACTACCACGCTATTCCAAAACGGCTCCTTGTGGCACTTTGTTTGCTGCCTCTGATGGGTGTCAAGCAAAGAGGAATGTTTGACTTCCTCCAGCTCCCAAAAGGAAGGGCATAAAGAGCTTGAAGCCATTGTTTTCCTTATGGGTGCCAAATGCAAAAAAAAAAAAGCCCCCCCAAACCCACAGAAAACTCGTGTAGGTGAGTCTGGTTTGTGGAACTGTGGCACAAATGGCTCTGCCTCTGCCCAGCTGGAGCAGGGTGGCACATCTCCAAGAGATGCGCAGGCAGTGTCCCTGAAGAGCTCTTAGGCTATTGGTAAAAAGCTCAGTTAGAAACCTTGTGCTCATAATGGATTTGAAATCTGATGTTACGTAAACGTTTACTGCTCATTGTTAGCCTTGTTAAATTTGGTTGGAAAATGAGGGCTGAGACAACTGCCCCGGCAGGTGCTCGGTAGGGAAAGCAAAGGTATGTGTTGGAAGCAGGAGCAATGGGAGCTGAAACGGCAAATGCAGCAGACCGCTGTCGAATAGTTCGACTAAGCTGTCACAGAGCTCCATAAACGCCATTAAAAATTTAGCTGAAAGTGTCTAAGCCATTTTAAAATGTTCCACAGTCACTCAAGATCTCTAGAAAATATTACTCTCTATTTGAGGGATTTTTGTGTTTGTGGAGTGTTGTTGCAATCATATCCTGGAAGCAAGCTTAAGCCAACCATCCTAGTAAGCAAGGGTTTAGAAAATCTCTGTACGGAATTGAAATCACTCCCTGAGGAAAAACACAGTACATATTACGGCAAGGAAGTGCTTCAGTGTCATTACCATGCAGGTCTGTTCAACTCCTTAGACAAGCATTGCTGTATATGTGTTTTCTTCCTCTCCATTGACTGCATCAAAATTGGCTTAAAGCGTCATGTTTTGCCAAACAAGTTCAGAGAACAGAAAATGATCGCCCTCTGTACAACATAAAATTATAGACATCAGATGCTGTAAATATTGTAATGCCACAATAAAGCTACCAACACCAGGTAGTGAGGATACTTTTAATCCTTATAAAACTAGAGAGAGAGAGCTCAGCTCTTTAACAGTAAAAAGAAATGTGAGAGGTGTGTCATAAGATAGATATATTTATAAAATATCAGGAGGGTAATGAAAATTCATCTCAAATTTTTTATTCCTTGCCCTTTTTTTTAGTGTGTTCATCTATGGCATTGGGCAGTTAAGTAAAACAACATTCATTACGCCTGTCAAAATGATGACACTGTATAATAAATTGACCTATAAAACTGTCCTTATCCCCTTATATTGATTACTATATTTTCTTCTCTGATGAACAACATGTTAGTAATCTATTCATTTTCATCATCAAAGTAAAGGATAAGCAAATATCATTTGTACATACATATATGCAGTGCTATTTTGAAATCAATAAATATTGCCTAGGGTTTAAGATTACTCTTATCCTTAAAAAAAATCTTTTTTTCCTTTGAAAATGTCCTGATCCAATTTGAACAAAGGTTTGTTTGTGTCCCTCCACAAAAAACCCTTAAGAAAAATCCTGGAGAAAGACAACATCTGATATGAAGTACCATAGATTTTCTTGCAATGAACCATTACTTAATAAACTCTATATTCTCTACAGAGTGATGGCGAGTCTTAAAATATGCATGAATACTCCATTGCTTGTATCGGATTTAGCTGTGGTGTAAGACATGGGATGTGCAGTACCCTTCCACTTCCTCCTACCACTGGCCTTTAGGTAGCAGGGTTAAAATGCTGTTGCTGACACTCTTGTGTGTATTTGAAACACTCAGACCTTTGAGAGTGCAATGAGCTGTTTCCCTGAGCTCTGGAAATGCTTATATGTATCAGATGATATATTGATATCACTATAGACTGCAAATTTACTTGTAAATCATAATTTAGTGTTTCACTTTAATGGAAAAAAGGAAACCTCAGTCCAGGATCAGGCAAACCTGCTGGGGCACATTCAACCAAGAAGGATTTTTCTTAAAATGGAAAAGACGTTTGACTGCAAATTTACAAAAGGCACTGAAGTATTCATGGCTAGTTCTACCACAGTATTTCCCATAGAGAGTCATTTAGATGTGAAGAATATGCATAATGCAAATATATTTTTCCTTTTTATCTGGGCCTTCCCATTTACTAAGGTTAGAGGACAAGACTTATGCCCTTTTGTGCAATAGAAACAATTACCGCAATTTTTCAGTTTGAGTACTGTGGTATTTTCTGACCACAAAGTCATCTGAATCCCTTGGATTTCTCTGCTTTATGCTTAGTTTAATCAAATGGATCACTTGGATTATGGTAGAGCAGACCATAGAGACAGATCCAGGCTGAAAAATATCTGTAAGCTGGGTTCAAATATGAAAGCTAAGGGATGGTTAAGCCTAAAATTTGGAATTGGCCAAATTTTCTAGAACTGTATTTCTAGTATTATTTCAATTTTTTTAGTACTATGATATTTCACTTGCTGCACAGCAGCTTTGAGGAGGAAACACAGGACGACTATTTCATCTTCTAATGAGCATCCACACTCAGAGTTGTAAATGGCCATCATCCACCAAGATAAACCAAAGAAAGCTGCCACACTATGTGTAAGGTAAGAAGCAAAATATGCAATTTAGGCACTAGACAGTTCTATTAACCTGAACTCATGTTTCTTTGCATGTAATGCCACAGGGACTAAGCTTAGCCTTAGTATTTCCATGGCTGTATAGGAAAAAAGTCTCAATTTTTTTCAAGTCTTGAAGCTGATAGTTAAATAAAGGGCAGGGATTTAATGACAGACTAAATTCTGCTTAGATGTTGTGAAGCTCAATACAAGTCCCTTCACTTTTGAATAACCTGGGCCTGGCTACAACTTTGGAGACCTGCGGATCACTGTATATACATATGTCCCAGTAGCTGTTTGATGGTGTATAAGACATACATCACAGTATCAATCCATTTTCTAACAGATCATAGCTCAGAAACCATGACTGTGGTTTTAAGCATAGCACACGCTTGTCTTAAAATCAACAGCCCAAACGGTGTCTTCCCCTTTGCCAGCATGGAGACTTAGAGCCTGGACAGCCTCAGGACCATGTAATGCAAGTGTGGGTGCATTGCTTGTTCGCAGCATGCTAGATTCATCCTTCCATAGCCTTCAGAAAGGATCTGATGTCTGTCATGGTGAAATGCAATGGAGAAGATAACATTTTGTCAAATGCATGAAATGGAAAATAAGTGAGGAAGAAGCTTGCATGACCTGTCCTCTTCTTTTGTCAATGCTTTTTCAGAGTAAAGAGATACAGTAAGGGAAAAAAAAAAAGTAGTATTTTGCCTACATTGTTCATACCAAAGGATTAGATTCTGATATTCATCCTGGTTACTGCATGGATGCTTCTGCTGAAGCTGAGCTAAGGGGGCAACAATCAGTAAAGGTTCTGTCACAGCTGTATAAGCACCAAGTTTGTGCTTCCCCAGCAATTTAAGCTGATGTAACCTGAGAGTACCACAGTAGTCCTCAGTTCCTTCCTTGTCTGAGCTGATGCTGAATTTCGCCCAGGTGGGTGGTGAGGTGTTCAGGGATCCCGTCCAGCCTCAGACTGAGCACTGCTTCATTTTGTTGGGTTAGATCTCAGCTGGATGCTCTCCTGGTACCAGCCTGTGCAGGGCAAGAGAAGAGGAAGGCAGCCCCAGTTGGCAATTAGTGTGATTTACACTGCTGTGGCCATCACTCACAGCCTCATTCAGAAGGGAGGAGACCTTTTCCCAGTTCCCCTTTCCAGTTGGTTCAAGTGAGCTTACACTAAACAACAACAGAATAAATCCAGGGAATGGGAGCTGAAATACAGTGCTCCACACCATCTCCTTAGCCCTTCTTGTCTCTCAAAAATACTATAACTTTATACCAGCAGCTCAGACGAGACACCTGAAAATGATCGAAATTGATACGCATAGCTTTCCAGGATTCTAAATTACTAACTTTGGTGTTGAGAAGAGGTTTTTCTTATTACTGGGCAGAAATCAACACAGTTTCATCCCATTTGTGGAATAAGTAAAGTGAAATCCCAGCCCTCCCTGTAGTCCTTGGGATTATAGCTGTTGATGAAGTTGGGACTGTACCGGGAGGCTTTGCTCCACCAGGCTGCTGAAGGAAACGGCATAACGGGCCCAGAAAAAGGAAAAGGTTCCTTTTTCACGCTCTACACAGGACTTCAGGATTTCTTGCAGCAACGACAATAAAAAGGCACCATTAACTCTACATTTAAGGGCTGTTCTGTTTATGACTCAGTCTTCTCACACCAAAAATAATAAGCACTGGAGTGGTAGTTTTTCCAAGAATTAAACTAATGAAAAGAAAATAAGTGTACGATCTTTCGAAGCACCATAAATACTATTGGCTTCCAAACCATTTTAAAGAAATATGTGTACTTACTGTGTTTAAATCAACGTAAATAAATCAGCAATCCAGAAAAATGGATTACTTATGACATTCATTTTTCCATTGTGTATTTAAGCCCTCAGGAAGATCCATTTTTTGTGTTCAGACCTCATTGGTTCTTTGCAACTCTTTTTCTAATTTCCTTAAGACTGCGTTTCCACAGACATGGAGCTATTCTGTAAAAATGATAAATCGGCCTGTTAGAGATATTCCAAAACTCTATTCTTCATGTCTATGTATAGCACTGCAGTGCATGCTTCTTGGAAGCATTAATAGCTGCATTTCATTTTACTATATAAATATTTAAGGTTTGTAATTTCTCTGTTGCTGACACTGCCAGTGCCAATTCAATGTTTCATTATCAGTTCCTACTATACACATAATCTTGTCAGACTTTGTTTCCAATAAATATAGCATGATATATTTTGAATATTTGAATAGCTGAGTGCATTCTTATTGCTTTCAGTCATGATCTGCTTACAAATTCCCAGCTAAGAAGTACAGCCACATGGAACAATAACCTGCAAGTATTGTGCCAATATATTTTCATTAGTCAGTGACACTTAGCTGCAAAAAAAAAAAATTAAACTACATCCTTCAGAAACAAGTCAGCTTGGCTCTTGGATCCCCACATAAGGATGAGCCACATCCAGGACCCATATTGTTATTGTTTCAAAGTTGTAAGTGGGTAGTTCAAATTTAATCTGCCCATATCCATTCCTTCTTCAGTGATTTGCCAATCTCTTTCTCCATCTTTTTAGAGTTTCCTTGCGCATGAATAGCCAGGAGAAATGGTCGCTCTCTTAGCTGTTCTGGGAAATCAATCTCAGAACAGGTATTTATTAATGGTCTCTGATTTTGAACTGGCTGTGAATTCTGCACCTTTCTGAATGCTGCAAGGTGTTTTATCAAAAGAGAAGATAATTTGGGGGAAGTCACTCCTTTCATGCTAGATTAAAGAAAATGTAATTTTAGGTAATATGGGAGCACTTTGTGAGACTCCCGGGGCTGCATAAGTACATTGAGATCTACTGAATTGCTCTGGAGTAACACAATATTGTGTGGGATGTACCAGGCTCTAAAGCAGAGGAAAGGAGGCAAGAGCACAGGTAGAAAGTGAAACTGCTTTCCTCTAGATAAAGCATCCTAAACCACGATAAATGAGAGCCCTGCCTGACTTCACAAAACAGAGGTCCAAAGGCCGGCCAACTGCCTCCTGACTCCCTCCCAGCCAGCCTCGAGACTATTCCCCCGTTTTCCCTTCCACACCTGGTGCCAGCATCGTGGATCCTCAGCTGTCTGCTGATGCATTTCTTAATTTCTGGTTCTTGGAACTGAGTGAGGGATGATAAGGGGACACTGTCAATGAAAAAGGTTTCTGGCTCCTAGCAGTTGGAGGTTGTGAGGGACAACAATTAAGAAACATGACTTGCGTGCATCCTATGAGCTCAGACTCCCAGCACGAAAAAAATAAATCTGAATGCTATTGTTAATTTTCAGAATTTTAAACCTGAACTCAGAACTGCTGAAGTCTAATTTGCACTTTTTGAATGCTTCAGATTTTAGCAGTACTGCTCTTACAACCAGGTCCTCTTTCTGAGAGCTCATGGCCAATGCCTTCATTATTGCCTGTTCATTTTTTCATTCATTAGTTTTTTTTCTTTTCATTTTGGTTTTCTTCTTCTTTTTCTTTTTTTTTTTTTTTCCACATGGCAATTTTGTCTACATGTATAATTTCTTATATTTTTATTTTTCTGGAGTTTGTGGACGCACAGCAGCCCAGGCAGAGTTCCCCTACAATGATTCTGGCTGGCCATCCTGGACTCCTTCACCGCACAGCTGCAGTTCAGTCTGACAGTTTCTGAAAACTGGATTTACCGCTTGGGCAGGTTCCAGTGGTGACTGCCTATTGCCCTGTAACAGATCTGGTACGCGCATCCATTTCACTCACATAACTCATTCACGGGGAGTCCAACAATTCAAGGAGAAGTCCATCCCCTTCTGTGTCTGAGCTACACTGTCCAGTCATGCATGCACAGAAAATATGACTCACTGGCAATATTAGAGGCCTGTGAAAATGAATATTTGTAGATCTGGCTCCTAGACACTGAGCAAAACATCTTGGTACCTGAACTGCCCCTCCAGGGCAGTCCTCCCAGACTTCTGTTTACCTGCTAACTGTCTGGTTTTGCCTGCAACTTTACTGATTAGCTTCTGTTTATTCTTTTCTGCCATCTTAAATAGTGCTGGACTATGGAGAATGCAAGGGCTAGTTACAGAAGAACACAACTAAAAAGATATTTGGTTGCCAAACTGAAAAATTTAAAGACCAAATTTAGACTAGAATTGGATCCTACTCAGCCATCCCGTGGGCTCAGGTAGGGACATTTCCCACCAGCATAAATGTCTTCCACTTCCCATGCATGCAGCAAGCCATGTCCCAGGAGATGGGTTATAAACAAGGCTTTCTTTAGGGATAGCTGTACTGCAGCAACTGCAACACTGGCCACCACTGGCAATACAGACTGGTCAGGTTTTCTCTCTGCCCAGCAGCTCATGGGTCATGGTCAGAGACCAATTAACCCTGGGATGTGGGATACCCAGGCCCAAATCCCTCTGACTTCTCTGGAGTTAAGACTGAATTCTGTATATTTCATGGATGAGATGAAACTCTTAGGTGAAACTCAAATCTCTAGCCACCAGTATCTCCTCTTTGCTGCTGGGTTTTGTGCAAGAAAAGAACTATCTAGAGTTGATACCAGGTCTTTGGAGAGAATCCATGGCTGTATATACCTAGAAGGAAATAAACACCCTCCCCCAGCACTGTAGAAGTCCTGTTAAGGGCAGAGATTTCTAAGCCTGATATTTATATATAAACTTCTTAAGTAACTCACTCTCCTTTAGCACTGAAGTAGGAAACAGTCCAAAATGTTAGGTTTGCAGGCAAATTTACAGTGCTGAGCAATATTAACTAAAACTACCCCTGAAGTCCTGTAATACACAAACAATATTTTTTATTATTTTTATTAAACTTTATGTTGCAGAAACATGTGAAGATCTGCAAGACTATACACTATCTTACTGAGAACAAACTGAAAAAGAGGAAGACACCTCTTTTGTACCACATAGCTCACCAGGCAACATGCACAGCCGCGCAAAGAACGTCATTTGCCCCTCAGAGCTCTCTGCTGCTTGGACCATAATTTGGTCCTTGCAGCTTGCTAATCAGCTCAGTTCCTCTCTCCTCTGAAACCAACTGATCTCTTACAGTGATATTTAGATGGGTGTTCTGGGCTTTACTGGGCAGGCTGGTGAATAGCCACACAGTAGATGACAACATCTTCTCTCAAGGGTCATATGTGAATTCCATTTAGATCCACTACGATGAGAGGAGAAGCCCCTTATAATCATATTAACATGTTTTGAAAATATATTTCAAGTTTATCACACTTGGAGTTAAAGCCCAAGTTAGTCAGGAGTTGTCCTCAAAATGCAGTACTTTTTTAAAGGTTCTGTTGTCTATTTATTCTCTCTTTGGAGAAAAAATGTGTGCATGTATCTCCTATCCAAAGAAAGATAAACCTTTCTGTCCCAAGGGGCAGACTAAGGGCTTGACCTCTTGCTGGGTGAATGCAAATGCAGCCAATGATGAATTAGGCATGATGCACAGATGAGGGGAAATAGAGATGAGGGGAGATGGTGGTGAAGAATAAAAGCTGTGGAAATACCAAAAAGGCAATTCAACAAGGACTGGTGTGCAGTATGGTGGGGAAAGGAGCGGAGGGCTTATTTTCAGTCTGGGCGAGCTTTTTTGTTTTCACTTGCTGGACATTTCAAGTGGTTTAAATATTTATTGGCTATAGCATTTAATCCAAGATTTTTTTTTTGCTATCCAATGAAATGACACAAAGAAGAGCTGAGTAAACCTAGCCTTTATGCATTTAAAAAGCCAGCCTTGAAATCCTTTGTCACTAATGGAGGAAGCCACTTTCCCTTCAGAAATCCTGATCGTGTTTCCATAAGCCACATGTGAAGCTGTGGTGAAGCACTGCCTCACATGGCAGCTGCCCATAGCTCAGAGGCACCGTCTAAATTCACCCTGAATCAAGTGAATAACTCGTGTAAAAAAGACTATAATCAGAAAATGTGACATGGGGGTGGACTCAGCCATTGGGCTGGCTTCAGATGCCTCATAGGCTTCAGGTTTAGGACCAGAGGTACCGTTGTGATACTGAAGGGTTTTTTTATTAAATCTACCCAACACGGTGCATAAATTGTGCCGTGACATGCTGTTGCAGCTGACAGCTGAGCTCAGGGAATGGAGTCACCGCCTGCTTTATTGTGCCCCGCATGGGATGTTTAGCATTGCTCTCTGCAGCCTCCGGGCGGGGGGATGTCCCACCGTCGGCTGAGCTCGTCCTGCATCTTCATCCAGGACTGCAGTGGTGCATTTCAAATGGTGCTCCCTGGCCTGAACGTATATCATCCAGATCTGCATTTTTGTGGGCGCAGGGATGTTCTGGTCCACCAGAAAGCAAATGGAACCCTGAGTGTGAGCCTGGTTGAGGTGTAAACCCATCCCTGATTCCGTCAAAGCTTACCTCAAGGGGTGGCCTTAATTGCAGATGTAGCACACACAGACCTCCCTGTAGAGCAGGGGAGGTTATTGGCAGAAGGGCAACAGAGCTCTGCTCTGGCAAGTAGCATTTCAATGGTGTGAAACACCTTCTTGTGAGCAGAGCTGTCTGTAAAGCGCTGGTGAGACAGCGCAGGACAGATCTGATCATTAGTGGGAAATGCTGTACAAGCACGAATCAATACAGTTAACAGGGTTACTTAAACTTTTTGCTTACAAATTGCCAGGGTAATTAAAAAAAAAAGGTTGTGAGAAAATTAGCCAGCTATCCTATAACACTTCTACTTTTGCTCCATTATTCTAAGTCTCTTCTTTGCCTCAACCAAACATTACTAAGGCATGGGCCATGGTACATGGGTTAGTAACATTCCAGATCACGTCTTTCACAATAGCATTTTTTCCCTTCTGCTATTAAATCTCTGGCGTAGCCATGGTGCCTGGAAAAAATGTAAAAATAAAAAGGCAAATAAAGATAAACTACGTTCTTCTTATGATTTAACATATTTCAGTACTAATAGTTTCTTTAAAATAAAAGTGGTTTCGTCAATTAGCTTATTTTTACAGAGGTTATAAAAAGCAGAATCTAGATAAATAATGGTAAAGGTTACAGGATTTGTTGAGGCTTTCTTCACAACAAACAGCCTGATTTCAAAACAATTGATTTCAAATCTTTGGTTGATGAATAGGATATACAAAAGAATTTTCACCTCAGTATTTAAATGCTGATTTCCTCATAATGAAAATGGAAATAGAGCGTTTTCTTCAGCAGCATAAAGAGAAATGGTTTGTTGTTAAACCGTTCTATACAAGACGATGAGTGGAGGATTTTCTTATTTTTTCCAAATGCTTCCAAGAATCATTCTGCATCACTGAAGTGGAAAACGTATGTGTGCTCTTCTGGACTGGTAGGGTTTCCCTGTTCCGCTCCCTGCTCCCATCGCTCCCTCACCGATCTCTGTGCGAGGCTGTGTGGAAATGACAGGCTGACCTGGCCCTAGGCATCATATCTCAGTCTTTGGGAAATAGTGCTACTTCAGTTAGGGAATTTGAAAGACTACAGTAGGTAAGCCATCAAATGAAGAAAGGATGTTTTCAAGACAAACCCCACTCATTGACTGCTAGAAAGCTGGGGGTAAAAAAGGCAGGCTGCAAGTTTTTGGGGCTTTAAACTCTACAGATTATAGCTGCCGAGTAGATGTTCTTCAAATTAATGGCAAGTTGAAAAGAAGCCATTTTAAAAAGGTGGCTTTTTAAAGGACCCATGGATTCAAAACAAGATTTCTGCTTGTATGTGCCGTTCACTTGACAGTGCAGGTTTTTCACACAGGTTTGTGTTAATAATTTATGTAGACACAAACTCTTACATGCCTTATAAAAATGGAGCGCAGCTGGATTTGTGCATTTACAATCCATCCTCTGTATACAACTCAGAGTGAAAAAGCTTTGTGTGCTGAAGTAGAAATCATAGGGAAGCCTCTCTGTAAATTTAGTTCTTATTGTGAAGAATCTGAATGCACGCTGAAGCGAGACATGGGTAGCATTCACATTTCTTTTTTGGTTGTTTGCCTTAAATTCCTGTGGAGGACCTTAAGGAGCTCTACATCACCTTGTATCCTGTAAACATCCACAGTAGTACCATTTTAATGGTCTCTGTGAATGTATGTGGTTTATTTAATGGGGAAAAAAAATAATTTCTATAGCCATGCCAGCCTTCCAGGTGCAGCCTGAAAGGAATAAAGAAGGACTGACTCCTCTTGCCACTTAGCAGACCATTGGACATGGTTATTATGATACCCCAGAGTCAACCCTGGGGATCACAGCTGCTCATCTTAACATATCTAATGAAGTGCAGAGGGGAAAATTTACATGATAGTCTTAATCAAAGCTGAGCTAAGAAACTAAAATTTCCAGTATTAATCTGCTGGTCACGCTGATAAAGAACTGCTATAGAGTCTAAGGCTGAGCTTTTCTAGCACGGACTTTATAGCTGCTGGGACTGATCCAACGCACTCTGCAGTGAATGGTAGTCTCTGAATTACATGGGATTGCCTCCATTGACTTAAATGGTCTTTGGATCAGGTCCATAATGAATTATTGCTTAATATAGTCCACAAGCGTGATTAAAAAGGTTAGATAAAACCCCAAGGAAGAAAAGGAGGTATATTGTAAACTTCTGTCACTTTATTTTCCATTACAAAATTCCCTATTTAATAAATAGCATTGATTCAGATTGCAGCCAAACACAGTGTGATCAAACCTCTCGTTCATAAAACCAGGACTTTTCATGACCCTC
Source organism: Aquila chrysaetos chrysaetos (assembly GCF_900496995.4). NCBI lineage: Eukaryota > Metazoa > Chordata > Aves > Accipitriformes > Accipitridae > Aquila > Aquila chrysaetos. The sequence continues at coordinate 45,573,951 of NC_044010.1, forward strand.
TGCAATGCTTGGGTTCTGTTTTTATGGGGCAGTGATAATGGTGTGGTGCAGTCCAGACTCTCTGCTGGAATTGATTGGGTTACAGGGATGCCCTAGGCCTATATCATCAGCATAATTACCTGTATTTAATACACTGAAGTGAGTGGCTAAAGCTCTGAATAAAGCAGAAGTTATGTCCAAACTCTAAAGGATCTCATTAGGCGATAGATTATACCTGACCTAATTAATAGCATCTCATGTGTGAGGATAAAGGTTTCTCATTTTTGTATTTCTTTCAAGTTAGTAGGAAAAATGTAACCATCCATATGACAGCTAAACCTATCTGAAAACATATGAATACGGGACTCTTACGTGATTCTAATTCACCTGGAGCAACAGTTAGTAGACAATAAAAGTCAGATCATAGTCAATGTATGCACTCAATAACAGAGTGCATCAGGCTACTGAAATAAGCTTTTCAGGAACTTTTAAGTTCCTATATTTAACATTTTGGCACTCCAGAAATTCCCACCTAATCCCAAATTTCTACAGCGTGAATGCAAACACACAGCTAGTTAAGTCCTAAAAACTCTGGGCTGGTCCCCGACATAATCTGAGATCCCATCCATAAACACAAAGTAGGCATGCCTGCCAAAATCTCCCTGTGAGAAGAAAAGCCCTCGCTGCTCTGAGTAGGCATTAATGCCAAGCAGGCATTAAATTAACAACAGTGGAGTCCTTTTGTCCCCCTTTCCGACCTCCCCTTCTCCCACCCAGGAGGGACGGCGATCCAGCAGCGGGGCTGAACGCCGAACAGCCCACTGCTGCTCAGGGTGGTCTCCAGCCACTGCTAGGAAGGACTGCCACCACCTCGGTCTTTAAAAAAGAAAAATATAAGCAAGAGGATACAAATATTCAGCCTCCCAGTTGGTAACAGGCGCCTTCTGGTTGACCTGAGGCGACTCTAAACCTAGCCCTGAGGGACAAAACATAGAAAACTCTGTTCCTCCGCCTTTTCTGCTAACGAGGAAAGGCAGTTTTCGCCGCAGCGTGCCAGCTGCTGTGCAGTATGCACTGTGGCACCTAGCCCTCTTGCCTGGTGCGTGTAACACCAGGTACCTAGCGCGGCAGCTGTGAATTCAACGAGGCTTCGATGTTAAGTGTTGCTGCTCTGAATATCGCATTACTTCATTCCTGCTTTGGGAATGCATATCTGAAAGTGATGAAATTTCCCTTCTGTGGTCTAGAAGGCAAGACACAGGTCATTGTCACCTCCTCTTCACGGTGACTGAATAGGTGGAGAAGGCTCAAGTAATGGATGTTTACACTGACCCAGTGATGCCCTCTTAGCTTGTGAAAGGATTTTGCAGTGAGCTGTATGAAGATTTTTTTGCTTAAATTCTGCCAGTGCCTAAGAAGCAGCTTTAAAACGGCATCTTTCTCTATAAGTACTCTGCATCAGTTGAGCCAATTTGCAAATAGAAGTATCTTGTTTTGTCCCCACTGCCACTTCTGCTAGTTTAGCTGCGGATCTGAATATCAAGCAGAGTTATTTTGTTCCTTGTGGACTCATTGGCAATAATACCGGTTCTCCATTAGCGAGTTTGTTAACAGAACTGTCAGCGAGTATGAGTCAGCACAGTCATCAGTTCTTTCCCAATTAGCTGATTTGTTCCATAGGTTTTATAGAAAAAGGGGTGGGGGGGGGGGGAACAAAAGGTTAGTAATAAACTGAAACAACAGGACACAGGCACTAAGCAGCAGGGGCACCAAGGCAGAAGGAGTTCTGCAACCCTGAATCCCCCACAAAACTCCAAAAAGTACCCCAGGCTCGGAAAGGTGCTATCGCAGGGTACAAAGCTGGCGTGCACCCCGCTGTCCCCAAGGCAGGGCTGCCCTGTCTGGCAGTGACGGGTTTATCACCGAGGGTCAAAGCCTTCAGCAGGGAACAGATACAGCCCTAACCCTCAGCTGGAGCCAAATGGCGTGTGCACATACTGATGGCAAACCTGAAGAGCCGGTTTGTCATTTATCCTGTTTTCTGAGAAAACAAAGTTTCTCGTGTGCATTTAAGTACATTAAATATCTATTTATTTGACCCTAACAAATTTTAGACTTGGGACAATATCCCAATTTAACATAAGGACAACTCTAGAAAAAAACGATGTGTTTTTCCCTGAAATTTCCCAAAAATCAGTGGCTGGCTCAGGGAGAGAGATGCTCTAAATGAGCCCCTGGATGAAAAGGCTGCAGTGTGCAGCACCCGCTGACCGGGTAGCAGAGGAGCCAAACTAGAGAGATGTGCTTGGAGGGCTCCAATTGCCTCCAAACACACAAGGCCTCATTCTGCTCTCAGACCCTATTAAATATTTGGGCATTGGACTGCAGATGCAAAGCTGAGGAAACCCAGGCTATATCACCGCTGCTGCTCATGGAAGTAGGTGCTAACTTTTGTGGTTTTGAAAGAAATCTTGAAAAGCCTGGAGCAAAACACCTGAGAGGTGTGACTTTTCCCATTCATCTCCATCAACTATTAATCCTGAAATCTAGAAGTGACAATTTAATTACCAATGTTCATGATTTCACTGCAAACAGTTTTCATCAAAACATACAGTGATTTGCTTGTCTGAAAATCTTCACCTGTTCTATCCTTCCGCAAATCTTATTTTTGCCAAAATCCTTTTAACTTCTAGTTCCCCCATCTTCCATAACCCACAGCCTACTTGATTCTGAAAGGAAAGGTTAAAATATTTCAAATTTTAAATCAATATGAATAGCCTGGGGTGACTGGAATGACTTACCGCATTCATTGGCTTTTTGGTCTGCCACAGCAGAACGTTGTCCCCACCAAGGGATGCAGAAAACTCTGGCTTCAAGATGCTTCTCAAGGCAGTCTGGTGAGTACTTTTTGCTGTCTTGCATGCAGCAGGCCTATTTTAACCAGTACAGGATTTATAGTCTGTTAGTAATTTGCCTTTTTTTTTTTTTTAATCCAAAATTGCTCTTTCTACACACATATAAACACACATGTACTCTCACACATGCCTGATTATTTTGATATATTGTTCTCACAATGAAGAACTGTTTACTGGGAAAGATTTTGGGAAAAAAATTGCAACAGTATTCCCAGGATTCTGTATTGCCAGCTATGGCTAGAATGGGAATCCATCAAATAGACAGATGCATCATTTTCCCCAAACACTATCAAGTATGATCATCACATCAGCCTTTCATTTATCATCACTCAGAAACAAAGATTTACTCCTAAACCCAACCTTTTATCATAAAAAATGAGTTATTTGCCCCTGTCAAATTGAGTATGGGAACATTAAAGCCATTAGTATTTTCCTCCCTTAAACTCAATGCATGTGACTTTACTTGAGGATATGATCCAGTATCTCAGACAGAAATATGTTTCATCTTCATTGAGAAGAAATTAGTTAAGTTCAAAGTTAAAACAGTGGTTTCTTCAGCATAATTCTGTGATGATGTTAATTTTGGCCTGAATGAAATGTCATTTATCACCATTAAAGCAGAAAGTGGAAAACACACAAGCTAATTAGATAGTTTTCTGTAAAAATATTGCTATTGAACAAGTAAAGTTAAAATGTTTTACTGTGATAGTATGCCCATTTAAAATTAAGGTGAAATCAATGCTTACCATAACTCGAAGAACATTATGATTGTATTTGGAGCTTTTGGGAAATCATCCAAAAAGTCTTGTTTTGGAATATTTCTTCAATGTGTTCTTGTTAATGCAGAAATAGTTGAGTGTCCTGGAGTTACGGGATGTCAAGGAGTAACAGGGTGATATGCTCCTTTCTGATCAATAAATCGCAGCTTTGCCTATTAAGAACAGAATAAAACAAATGAATTCAACACACATTCCTGTGAATGAATGAGTTTCACCCTGGATTGAGACTTTTCCTCACATTCAGACAAATTCAGATGATACGCTGCCCCATTGCTTTCAGTTATATGTCTCGACACCCTCAGGTCACAAAGTACTGGGAATTTCAGAAGCAAGCCAGTCAGGATTTCTGCTGCAGAAAAGCAGCTCGGATCATTCACTCTAATCTGAACAAAATCTCCAACCTCAATTTACGACTGCTTCTGTTCGTTTGCCATTTAATACTCTTGGCAGAGCTCCACCGAAGCCAGCATCCGACCACATCCTAAGGTCAGACCTCATATATAGTTGATGATAACCCCCCTGAACAAATTGACAGATGCACGGGTCTCCTCCCTTGTCAGAAAATAGCAGTTACAACTATCAGTCTGTACAATTATCCATATAGTTATTTTATCTCTTTATACAACCTCAGTCACTAGCCCTGCTTCTTACATCCCTGGGTGACCTAGGCAGGCGAACTCAGGAGAACTCCACCAGAGCTCTGCCAAAGCCAGTAGAGTCACGCTCATTCATGCCAACTGCTAACCTCACTTTTCTCCCTTTCTCTTTCTCCCCCTTTCCTTCACGTGTGCATCCACCGGACGACAGAAACTCATTTCTCATTGCGTCTGTTCTTATGCACTAAATCCGACAAAGCTCAGCCCTTCCTCAAGAAACTTTGCTACCGGTAATCCACAGTTCCTGTCCTTGTCTCGGGTCTGTAGTAGCCAGCCAGAGGAGACAGTAACAGTCAAAGGGATTTGCCCTTCAGCTGCCTACATTTCCCTATTAAGTTGTTTTATTCAAGTATGATTTCACTGTCTGTTACAAGTGTGAAAACCTATCTATCTTCCCAAAGGCTGGATGCAGCCTATGCCTTCATTACAAATGACCCGCACCATGTTACTTTTGGTTTGTGTGTGTCTCTCCCGGTCCCCTTCTTATTACTGTCTTCTGAACATTTGCTATTTATTACTATTTTCCCTAAACCAGGGGTTGCTGGAAGCTGAGAAAATACATCGTGTAAAATTCTCGCAGTATATTTCTCATTTCTTACAGATTTTTCTGGGCCATATTCAGAAAGAGCTGAATGGGCTTTTGGTCTTACCCAGCATGTCCATTCTCACATCACTGAAGTATGTGCTAGCCTGTAGCCCACAAAAGGTCTTTTCTATCTGTAACAAGGGAAGAGTTCCTCATTCCCTGCTCTAGAGGTGTTACTAGACGTGTGTCTATGTAACACTTCTTTGGGCAAAAATGGCAGGCTGGTGTCAGAAGAGCATTTTGCAGCTGATCTGTATGACCTGCATGTGTTGGGAAAACAATATGATAAACATGAATGATATTTTGAATGATCGATTTGTTTCACGTTAGAAAGTGAACAAATGGAGTAACTATGAAAATGGCACTTTGGCAGCAATGACAGATTAAACTGGGTGTGCCAATTTGTATGACAAGAAACATCGCTAGATGCAGGTCAAGGCATCGAGTAACAGGAGAAACTTTTGGAATTGGGAGAGCGAAGTGACAAACATCCTTCCAAAGAGGGCATGGCAAAACGCTGCAGACAGCCTTTAGCCTGTCAGAGTTATTATAGGAAAGGAGAGATGACCTGACAAAAGCTTATAATTTTGCTCCCATACTGCTCTGCTGTGCTGTAACCCTTGTGTAAAGTTACAGAATGAAATAAAAGAGAAACCTCATTACCACTCTCAATAACGCAGTTGCTAGAGTGGCTCCGTGCCATTTTATACCAGAAAAGTCTCGCTGTGGAGCTCTTTGAGGGCTCCTTTTTTAAGTGCTTCCCTAGAAAGGGAATTCTCACCATCACCGCATTTGGATAGTAACTGCTGAAAGATAAATGACCTTCACAAGCACAAAGGACTCTCCACTGATGCCTGTGCTACTTACAGCTAAACTCATTGCCCATATATTTAGAGCGTCCGTTTGTTCCTGTGGTGGTTTCAGGACCTCCCAGGCAATCCAGAACTGGACCCATTCGACTGGGTCTTTATTGCAAGGACTGAGTCTGGAGGTGAAAGGGAGTTCCTTGGAAGGAGCCGTATCTGCCAATATGGATAGCATGGACTATTCATATTGCAGTTTCCATCTTTATTTTAGCCTTAATAGGTACTGGTGGATCCCTGCTTCCCACGGTGGGCTCAGATGTGAGTTGTGTAGGTAGGAAGGTAGAATCACTTGAAGAAATCTCCTCTCAAGACTTCACCTCCTCAGAGCATCTACACCACTCATTGCTAAGTCAGTCCACAGCCTGAAGATCATCTCTGACTGCCTAACATACCCAGGACCACAGTGTGAAATTGTAATTATGGCAAAAATAGTTTTTTAAAAAAATCCAAGCATCCCTCTGAAGTCCAGGAGGTCAAGACTCTTGGACTAATAGGAGCAATTATAGGACGAGTTCATAATATCATACTGTCACTTGCATTTGTATTCAAGGCGAATGATACAGTTTGACAGGAGCAATTGGTGGCCTTGGAAGAGGACCCTAGTTCTAGTGCAGAGAAAGCTCTGGCTGGATTTTGGCTCTGATACCAGCACAGAGATCCCGAGGAGCATAACCCCAATGCAGTGCACCTTGGACTAGAACACTTGCAGTGATTACCCGCTGCAGTCGAAGAGCTTTGCTCTCCTGCAGGGAAACGACAACATCAGACTCAGGAAACGATAGATAAATAAACCCACATAGTTGGCTGAATAATCTCCCTATTCTATTTAGCACTGGGAAGATCTTGGCTGGAGTGAGTGTGACCGATATCCAGCATACATCAGTAAACCTGTGGGCTGTCTTGGGAGAATTTATTGAGCACTTGATGCGGATGTTGTACACGAGATGCTTGGGTTTATTTTTTTCAAAAAGGAGAAGGCTGAAAAGAGAGTTGATAATTATTTTTGGCTATATGATCAAGATATAGAATCAAAGCAAAAAGGAATTTTTTTTCCCACCCCTAACAGAGCTAGGACAAGCAGCAGTGAGCTTAAACAGCAGCAGAGGAAATTTAGGATAGACATGGGTTAATGTTTCCTGATGAAAAGGGCAGCTAACCATTCCACCACTGGAGGACTGTAAAGAGCAAATTAACAACCATGAAAGATCCAAGATCTTGCCAGGAAAAAAGACAGAGGGTAGGTAGTCTCTTCTGGCTCTGTTTTTTAAATTTCTAAGGGGTTTTGTGAAACTTTCTGTTGGACTGGCTTTGCCTGCTTGAAAATGTCTTCCTTGGTGAGCCACAAAGCAAAATTCTAGTGAAAGTGTCAACCAGAAAGCAGAGACTATTTACATGGCTGCAGAATACAGACATAGTGCTAGAAGATGCCAAAGTCTTTAGGATTTACAGCAAAGGAATGATCAAAAAAATGGGTCCTAGGATTTAAAAATGTCACTTCTGAGCCTCAATTTTTCTAAATAGTACCTCAATCTTTCATTTTCTATTACATGTATGTACAATTATTACACCTAAAAAAAATGAAAAAGCAAACAAAAAAAGTGCTTCTGAGCAGCAAAGAGAAATGCACTCTATAGCATTATTGTATTTGCACTCATGGGAAATGCAGAGATGCTACAGTGATTGCAGTGTGGGATGGAAAAGGGTATTTATTCTGAAAGTACAAGAGTCACCTGTCCTTGACCCTCTCTTTCCAGGAAATCAATATCGTACCTGGCATTATGCATACCACTAGATTTTTAGCTAGCTTTGACATCTAGTTATTTTCAGCTTGAATGGAAGTCCTTCATTCACTAGTTCCAGTTTTCCTCGGGTTTTTGTACAGAACCTTTTTTTTCCCCAGGTTTTCTCATAATGAAAATTGTTTGCTGATTCACCAGGTAGCTTTCTGACAGCTATTGTGAAAGAACAAAAGGTGGCTTATCTCTTCCTCATTGACAATATCACCTCGACTTCAACATGTTTCCAAATTGTTGTGCTTTGTTTTCTGTATGCTTTTAATTACAGCTTTTGTTCCTTTGGAAGAGTGGGGTTTGCTTCCCTCCCTCCCAGGGGCTGTCCTGTTTCCCCTAAAGCTTTTCTCTTCTCTTCTCTTCTCTTTTCTCCTCTCTTCTCTTCTCTTTTCTCTTCTCTCTTCTCTTTTCTCTTCTCTTTTCTCTTTTCTCTTCTCTTTTCTCTTCTCTTTTCTCTTCTCTTCTCTTCTCTTCTCTTCTCTTCTCTTCTCTTCTCTTCTCTTCTCTTCTCTTCTCTTCTCTCTTCTCCCCTTGCTATCTCGGTATTGACAGGATCTTCATTACTCTCTGATTATGTCATCTTTCATTCATTAAGGATGCTCTCTGTCCATCTCAGAAAAGCGTTTTGAGAGTTAGGGCTATCTCTACGTAGGCGTTTTGGAGCAGGGTCAGTGCCATCCTCAGATCCCCACTCGCTGTGCCCTCACCGTGGTGCAGGTAAGTCCATCATAGCCTTACTCCGCACGTCAGGTGCCTCTAGAGCTGCACCAAAGACAAAGAGAAGTTTGGATAACCTTAATTTAGCAATTAGTGTAGTAGTAAAGGCCAGGAACATTCCAAGGTCCTTCAGCAGCTCTAGCTGTTAGTAAGTGGTATGTCTTAACTGCCAGGACAGCAAGGACGGGCTGGAGGGTGGGGGCTTTGTCTCCCCTCATCACCTTCCTTTTAGAAGCATTTTCTTGCCATATTTCCTCAGAGACAAAGTTAATATGTCCTTACTAAACATACAGCTACCACAGGATGATGTTTCCTAGGCAACATTCCTATGGAAAAGCAGACTACTGACCATTCTCACCTTGCTCTTGTGAAGTCAAGCAATAGTTTCATTTATTATTATTCAAAAATGTGGTGGCCACTTTGCAGGTGAAAAAGAAGAAAAAGTAGCCACTGGTATTTAAGAAGAACCACAAGCTGGTCTTTACACACCTCTCTTCAAGACAGCACAGCTGGCAAAGTGCTCCATAGGCTCATAATCATTCCTGTGAAAATTAGCATCAGCTATCAGATCTAGGTGTTCCACAACTGAATAAACTACAACTAGTCTTATTTAAACTAGCCGTAAAACCCACGTCAGCAGCCCTAGATGGAGGTGACGATAGTCTCCAAGCTCTGTTGCAGGAGGCTTGTGCTGACCGCTGAGGTCGAAGTAACGCACTTCAAATGCGCACAGCACTGCACAAATGCTAAGCGCTGTTACTGAAGTGCTCCCCTTTTCACCGCGTCTGTCTCTAGGGCACCGTGAAATTTCTATTTTTTTTTGTAAGCTAATTCAACCCTGCCTCCCTGATAAGCATGGCTTTAAACTTAATTTTTCTTTTCTTTTTCGAGGAGGAGGAAGGAAAGAAGTAGCGAAGGAAGCATTGCGCACTGATGTAATCAAGCAGGGGAGAGAAAAACAAAACCTCTCCGGCAACTGGTGGCACCTAAACGAATGGTGAACAAGGCAGTTAGTCGATACGCTGGTCCTGTGCTTCCTGGGCTGTCTTTCTCTCCTCAGATTCTTAACTTGACGGACCGTTGATTGCCCGTTTTTTCTCGAGAGACAGCACTAAAGCCTGTCAGAGGAACTTGCCGTGTCTATTCTTAGCCTCCAGATCTATTGCGGGAGAAGAGAGGTGGGGTTCTTCTGCTAGCTGAGACAAAAAAGATCCAGCTGCCTGCAGGCTGATAAAAGCAAAGCTGCAATTTCCATTTATTTTTCAGTTTCATATATATGGTGTTGGGCTGCTTCAGCTCCCTGTCACTGCAAGATTGGGCTTATATTAGCAAAGCTCACATTGGGGGGAGCAGCAGTAGGTAACAGGAGAGCTACTGCCACTTTCTTTCTAGAAAAATCACTCCCAACCAAGAAATAACGCTCTCCCCGCAATCACAGCAATTGTATGCCAGAAGCATACAAAAGAATAAAACAGGTGACATGTTTTAGATGGTTCAGACACGGACGTGACACTAAACTGAGGTTGTTATTTTATGCTGGGGAGATGGGGATTCCTGCTTTTCTACTTTATCCTGAACAAGCCACAGGAGAACACGGGCTGCAGAGGGCAAGGTGCTGGCCATCTGCCATCCCCAGGGGATTTTCTGCTCCGGCTCCCCCAGCCTGGCAGCATTTACCGGCACTGTAAAATTACGCAACTGGCTCTAGAGCAGGGTAGATCCATGCAACCCAGAGGCACTGACGGTGCGATTCTGAGTACTTGCACGAGGGAACTTGCGGACCTCACACAGAATGTAAGACAAAATATCGTTGTCTTTATGGGTCTTGCCTATGACCCTATGCATTCAACAATGAGGAGGAAAAACTCCCTCCCCTCCACGCTCCCGGAGGGCTGATGCAGGTCACACGTGAATGAAGGCAGCTATTTCACACTTGGCTTGCGGAGGGCACGGTGTGCATGTCTGGGGAGCGGGGAGAGGAGGGACCAGGGGAAGGAGGAGAAGGAGGAGGAGGAAGGAAGGAAAACAGCGCGGTGGGACTTGAATCTGTCCTTGAATCATTCACAACACTGCTGGATCTAAATGCAATTCACTGAAGAGGCTTTGTTTGGGTTTTTTTCTTTGTTTGTTTGTTTTTATCTTTATAACTTGTCAAAGAAAGATTGGAGCTTTTATTACTTTGGGGGTTTTTTGGAGTTCTTACGTCGTCTTTGGTCCTCTCTCTTTGGCTCAGTGTTGTTTGAGACTGCCTAGTTTATCTCCCAATCCTAGGAAATCCCACAGGCTGCCCTCCCAGTGCCTTTTAAAGTTTTGAGGCCACTCTTTAGATACACTGGAAAGAAACAAACTAGATTCATTTAGTGATGACCACGCAAGGCATACCTGGCAGATCAAACCCAGCGCAGATTTTGAAGAGATACGCCTACTTCAGCTTATGCATGCTATCTCCGATTCTGCTTTACAGATCTTTAGGCCAGTAGAAGCCTAAAATTTATCCCAAGATCATCTCAGATAGCAGGGAAGTGATGAGGATAATTGTTCATGCCTCTTGGTAAGCGTGATTACAAGCCATGATGCTTGCATGAAACCAGAGAGATGCAAAGCAGGCTGAGTGAGTGAAAACTGCCTGTTAGAGGTACTATATTTAGATACATTTGCAGCTCAGGTTCTTAAAAAATTCCAGCAAGAAACAGAAACAATGTTCAAGCCTTGCTGAGGGAACAAGTTTTGAATCAAATAATCTAAAAAAATTTCCCCCAATCATATTTTTCTGAGGAAAAAATATATTTGGAGAGGTGGAAGAATGTTCTTAAAAAGTGAGCAAGGGCAGCAAATGGATGCAGATGCATCGTTTTATTCCTTTTCTGCTTTGGGCTCAAACGCAGGGTTTGATATGAGTGTACTCAATGGTAGAGAAAGGTCCCCTGAATGCAGCTTTTTAAACAGGTTATGGTCACTGTCTTGAGAATTGGTCACAGAATGGTTTCCCTCACACTTTGGCACAGGAAAACCAGCTTGGGGGTGGTAAAGTTGTTGGCACATATTTGGCATGAGTGGCACTAGGTAGGCTGATGGGTTTCTTCTTCTCAGGACCCATCTTACACCCCTTGCAGAGGCTGGTATCCCTGCTTATATCAAGCACACCCTGACTGGGACGTGTCCCTGCAATGCTGTACTTACAGCTTAATGTATCAAAGCCAGCGCACATTAATTTTAATTCCTGTGACTATGCCAAGCTGTAAATTGAGGTGGTTCATGAATCATTCAGCTGGGGAGGCAGCTTCCAGGAGAGAGGCAAGGCAGACGGTTGTGACAGCTAAACCTCCCCAGCTATCCCAGGTTTAACTTACCCCTCTAGGGCAGTATTCTTATTATTTACTCTGCCTGCTGCAGTCCTGCAAAGACAAAAATATTACCACTCCCCTGCAGCTTGTTCAGCTTTCCTCCTCCCAGGAGTTACTCAGAGCTGTCAGCTCACCCATATTTGTCCCTAACCAGCTCCAGACGAAATGAGAAAGGAAAGCCAAACAGCTTCAGCTGTAGCTCGCTGGTAAGAAAGCCCTGTTTGGACTGCAAGGGAGCAGAGCTTGTCTCAGCACCTCAGGCAATAATTCAGAGGGACGGGGACAAGCAAGGGCAGGACACAGGCAGCTGAGCTTTCCCTGGGAAACCTGGCCAGAGTGGTATCAGCCAGAGATTATCCCAGAAGCTGGGGAGGAAGGTGTTTTCTCTCACTTTATCAGTCAAGGAGCAGTGTACAGAAGAACTAGAAGGCTCCTGGGGCCCCGAGAAACGTGGGCCAAAGACGGGATGTTGCCTCATCATTGTACCGTGTGGCTCACAAGCTAGCTCCTTGCCCCTGCAAAGGAGCAGTCCTGATCTGCCTTGTAAAGATTTTATATTTAAGAAACCTCCCTTGAGGAGTCACCCCCGCCTCATCTCTCCGTCTCCCAAATACAAAGCTCTCCGTCTCCCAAATACAAAGCTCTCCGTCTCCCAAATACAAAGCTCTCTGTCTCCCAAATACAAAGCTCTCCGTCTCCGAGAGAAGGAGGGCAGCTTCTCCCCAGGCTGTGATGGCCGGTGGGCGACAATTCAGGCTTTTGGGGAGCCCTCCTGCTCCCGGGGTAGGTCAGCCCTTGCCTAGCTCCTGATCCCCGAGAGGTAAAGCGCGGACACCCACACAGCTACAGCTCTGGGAAACGCTTTCCCTCTGGGGGATCCGAGAGCTCGTCAGCGGTGCCAGGGTCCAGCTCTCTGGTGGTTGTCTGAAGGTCAGTAACCCAGGGCTGTCCTCGGACTCTCCGAAGGTTCGAGCAGAAAGTTGAGGCAGAGGTACGTACCCAAGGAGCGCCCCAAACTGAGTGTCTGAGGAGGACAGTGCTACTTCTGAATCAGCTCTGCAGTGAGACAGGAGTCTTTAAAACCAGTTAACTGAAAAGCTGAGGGAAGCCTCAGAATTTACTTAATTTGCATTGTATCAGTTTTGTAAATACCTCAGAAGGGATATAGCCAGAAATACTGTTTCTACCATTAGACAGCACTGGCTTTGCATAGTAAAGAGCAAAAAGTGAAGGAAGGGAGAAAACAATGTTCTACAGTTGTGTTATGTCTCCTGCAATTCAACCAAACAACTCCCTGTTTTGAGCTCATGAACATTTACTGTGCGTATATTTTATGGGCTTTGGGTAACTCTTCTCTGTCAAAGGATCTTTTTCAGCACATATGGGCTTCCAAATGTAGTGAAACCAATTTGCTTTGAAAAGCAATATATCTGTTAAAGGGCAGTTTTATTTTCCTTTAGGTAATGCACATCTTTTATGCACAGCAGGATCCTGAAATACAAAGCCCACTAATTGGGGGCAGGGAGAGATAGCATACTAAAACTAGTTAAAAACTTGGTGACATATTTTAAAATCTCAGAGGATCCTGACCTCAAACCTTTTATAGCAACTATTCTCAACTATTCGAGCTCCTGCCAGCACTTAAGCAAGAACGAGCAATCACTATTTTACTAGCTGTGTCTATTAAACAACAACAACAAAATGTTTATACATTTGAAGGATCATTTGTAGACATTTCACTGAGAACACTTTTGACAGTGATTAAAGCAAAGCAGGTCTGCCAGGAGGTCTGCTTAGTAAAACAACGAGACCTCTTCTGCCACACCTCATGCACTGCCCCATTCATCCCTGCCTGCCCCACGCTTCAAGCTCTGCTCTCATGAAGAGCAGAAGCTTCGTTTTTTTTTTTTTCTCTTGCTGCTGTAACTCCATGAGTAAAAGCCAAAACCTGGAGTTCAGAGGTATCTGGGGGTCTAGGTGCCATGTCCGGCAAGCTGAGGACAGCAGGAACCAAAAACCTACAGCCTGAGAAGGAAGTTGCCAAGAGTTTGCCAGTGGGAAACCCTGGCAGTGAGATCTCGCTGGCAGGGTGTGAGACCTAAAGCTAAGCGTGGTATGTTAAAAGTGTCAAGATGTGAACAACATGCCCAGACCCCGGTTGTAAGCAGTGGGGCGTCAGGTTCCAGTTCAGGTCCCCAGCATCACCTCCTGGTGCCATCTGAGACACCAAAGGGTAGCCAAGACACCCACACAGTGCTGGCTGATGTGATGTGGAGCCTGGGGAAGATCTCAGCCTCCTGGAGGGAGGCAGGACATAACCCCAGAAAAATGCTGCGTTTAAACAACTGAACCTTGCCCCTACTCAGTCCAGTTGGCAGGGTCAAGGGGGTTCACCTACAACAGATGCCAACTTTTGTCCTGGTCAAGAGTTCTCCCGGCTCAATTAACTCTGTTGGCAGTATGGTCCACTGACCATAATGGGAGCACGGCCACCAGGTTCTTATGTAGACAGCTACATTTTGGTGTGTTAAATTGGAGTTGAATCTCACTCTAAACATAGTAATGCATCTGAATTCCTACTCACCTCTGGAGCGTACGTGCCTCCATCCACGTGGGAACAGAGCGGGTGTCCTCTGCAGGAGGTAGGTATAGAGCTGAATGAGGTCCAGTCTCCTTAAACAGCTGGTGAGGCTGGTAAAAGTGCTCTTCTTCTCCAAAGCGGTTGCCATGCACAGCCAAACGTGGAAAGGTCATGGGACGGAAGGGTCCTGACGGTAGACGAATGTGGTGAGCACTGCCATGGGAAAAAGGAGCTGGTTCCTGATCCTGGATTGCGGGGCTTGGGGGGTTTTTTTGTTTGTTTGTTCATTTTGCAGAAGCTGGGGGGGCAGTTAGCTGTGGACTGCAAAAATGCATCATCAATCCCTGTAACTGGAAGCAACGTCTGCCTCTTTTTCTCCCCAGGTGACTGACTGAGTAAATCACAGGGCTAGAGAGCTCCGTTCCCACTTGCCTGCTCTTACCCTCTGTCATTAGTATCCCTAGCTTCATTATGCTGCAGCAGAAAAAGAAGTTTTGGAGGCTACTCCTTTCCTGGCTGCGCTGCAACCTGGTCTCATGAGTCTCACATTCACAGTTACACAGTGAGGAGGAAAAACTGAGAGAGCTCTTTGCTGCATAAGCATCCCTGTTTGAAGAGACTACCAGGGTAGAGAAGACATGTATTTGCTGGTGAAGGGATTCCCCAGCCAAGAAGCATGAGCAGTGCCCTAGTCCATAGGCAGACACAATACTCACTATTATAAATACAGCACAACGTGCAAACAGGGTCCATGGAGTAATATTACACCAAAATAATATCCTGCAGGGATATTCGAATATTTAAATTATTATATCCTGAGGACCTCTCTATAGGATCTGGAGAAGCTTCTTCTCCAAATAATGCATCATTCTAGGCCCCAAAGACAGCTTTCATAGCTGTGTCAAGTGCTGACAAAATGGCACCCACCCCCTCCGCAGTGGCTCCACAGCTAGGGCTTGTGCCACCTCCAGCCGGGACAGGTCCACCTGAATTGCTTCCAGGACATTAAAAAGCTGTTAAATTTCAGCAACAGCTCTTGTGTTCCACAGCATTTTGACCTCAACTCATTGTGGGAGAAAAGGTATTTTATTACTATTCAATAGCTGCCACAGTAAATCAAACTCCATGTATTAACAGGAGGCTCAGAGTAAGTTAAATATCAATGGATTAATAAAATATGATGGATAAAGATTTCTAGCTAACACAGGCATTTGTAATTTTATTGCATGTTTTAATAAACAGTCCTCAAATTCATTTCTGAGGTCGGTGCGTACTCTGAACGCATTCTTTCTGCCTTCCCTCGCCTGCCCCGCTGCAAAAAGCATTATCTGCTGCTGGTGTGTGGTGGCGAGCAACTCTGCATATGGAAGCAAGTGCTCCCCGGTTATCGCAGACTGACATTCAGCAGCGTCGCTGATGTGTAGATAATGTCAGCCTGGAAAGGTGGCAGGCAGCATCTTGTCCAGCCTTCCCTGTGGTAAGGAAAGATAAGCATCTCCAGCTGTCAAAAACCTTCTCCTTCCTTCTGTATGCAAAACTTACATCCCATTTGTGGCAGCTGAGAATGAGAGATATGCCCTTGGTTTAACATGCTTTGCAGTTAATCCTCTCCAAAGTGTATTCTAAAGCCAACTGCAGTAACTCAGTCTATTAAGGGATTTGGTCAGTGACCATATTTTAATGGCCATCAGATTGATGGTGCCCCTCTTTATATTGTAATTCTCTTGTGATACTTATGTATGCATTGCATGTACAAGCAAAAAGGGAGGAGGGAATTTAATAAATCCTGGGGCCTGAGAGAAATGCAACCCTGGCCAGGAATGAAAGGTGCAGCATTTCATTAATTTTTGTATCATTACCTACCTCAATTTGCAGAAACAAGCTGCTTATAATTGTAATGAAAAGACTGATGTACGGTGGTTAATATTTTAAGCACTTTAAATAGCACATGATGATATAAGCTGGAACTGTTGTACTTGCTCTAGACAGTGGCCGGACACAATGTGATGACATGGGGTATTGCAAATCTTGCAAAAAAAGCCCAAACAGGCACAGGTACTGTAAGATAAACTATTCTGATACTGCAAAGAAACATTTTCAATCCTCGTTTCTTGAGGTTTATGTGATTGCACTGAGTGTGCCTTTGTCTCTATTTGTCTGAAACCTGTTGAGTCAGTAGCCAATTTCAACCAACTTTGACGGAGCTTCCAAGGGCAACCTGCTCTTGCCACGTCTGTGAACACCGGGTGTCTGGGTACAGTTAAGAGAGACCCATTTAATACCCTCATGAGGGAAGAGGGGGAGATAAAAAAGGAAGGGAAAACCAAAAAGGGAAAAGGAGAAAGAGAAAAGTTCTCGTCTTACTAGACATCAGCACGCTCGCTGCCGGACGCAGACCTTGGTGTATTCACCGCTCGCCTTGCCCCGACACCCAGCACCACATAACCCAGCCCGCGCGTAGCAGCTAAAAAGCAGCAGCTGGACTTTAAACGCTGCCAAGCCCAGTTATAGTCAACGGCACGAGCACACCTGGAGGTTCCGCTCTGGGGTTCCCTGTGCTCCGCTCTGCTGCGTGGGCCTCCATGGGCTGGGGGAGAAGCAAATCCATGGAAAATGAGGGAGCTGGAAGAAAACGCATCCACCACCTTCCCCATCTAAGAGCTGATTACTTTTGGCCGCTACTATAGCTTGACACTGGTCTCTCCTGAGTACCTGAGGGCAGTTGGGCTACAACCAAGAGGACTCTGAGCAGCCCTCACTCGCATCCCAAGGCTATAAATCCCTTGGCGCGGAGGAAGGGACAGATCCAAATCTCCCACAGCCTGGTGGAGAGCTTTAACTGCTGAGTTATTACACAGCAGGACAAGCACCTGAAGGAAAATCTGCACAACTCTAAAGTATGTTTTGCATCCCTCTTGGAGGTAGGCATTTGGCAGCAACCAAAAACCACAAAGGGGCAAGTTTTAATAACCACAGTCATCCGTGTTCTGTACAGACTACCTTTGGTAGGTCTGTTTTTGGCACTTAGGTGCCACGGATCCTTTCTGTCATACCTTACCTCTCCCGTGCACTTCACGAAGGACCCAGGTACCACACGCGGATTCCTCCAGCGAGTGGTGCCCGGCACTCGCTGCCCCGTGCTAACCCAGTCCTGTTGGCCAAGTAGCCATCCTGCAGTTGAAGAACAGCCTTCCGAGGCCCGCGGGCAGGCTGAGGTTGGAAGGCGCTTCTGGAGACAGTCAACTTCCATCCCCCAGCGCTCCAGATGTGTCTCACCGGGGCTGAGCCACATCCCCTGCTCTGCTGGTGACACTGGTGACGTGGGTGCCCCATGCAGCCCAGGGTGCTGTTGGCTTTCTCTGCAGGTAGGGCACATCGCTGGCTCATGTCCAACCTGGTGTCCACCAGGACCCCCTCATCCTTCTCTGCAAAGCTGCTTCCGAGCCAGTCGGCTCCCAGCATGTACTGGTGCCTGGGGCACCGAGAGGCCGGGGCGGGAATCTAGTCTATTTGCTACCCTAAAAGCAAGTTTACAGCTCTAGACAATTTACAGATGAACACCCAAGGTCTGAAAAGCCTCAGGTGTGCAAGCAGGGAGACCGTGCCCTGAGCCTTTTTTATGTAGCTCACCTTAAACTGTTAATATCTGCTTTGCAACTCCTTGTCTGAAACTGTATTTCAGCTGAACTAACTGCGGTGCAGGACCTAACCAATATTTTGTAGAGACGCATGCTTCATGCAGCAGAAACCACATTTCTACCTCCAACACAAACGCTCGCCTCCCCCATCCTTATGTTCGCTCAGGCCCAACAATAAGTCATCTGTCTTACATTGCTTTTTCTACTGGTAGCCACCAAAAATCAGTAAGAAAAAAAGAAAAACGTGGGAAAACCTCAGAACCTGAGAATTTTAGGACAGTGCTACTAGAAATATGGGTGTATTTTTAAGGCAGCTACATTTGGCTAGGTTCATGTAACCAAAAAGGAAGGTAAATGAAAATATAGTTATTTTGTCGGTGTTGTGACTGTCTGTTTTACCTTTCCACAAGCAATACCAGGTTCTAGAATGTTTTTTGCCTGAACACATAGGATTTCAAATGTACTTTTACTGCAGGTGGAATAAACAGAAATAATGGCAGGTAAACAAAATTGCAAATGTGTCTGGGGGAAAGGTAGGGAGGATGCCGAATCTATACTCACACCTCTGTCAGCCTGGCTGCTCACAGCTCGGATGGCAGGACGGTGCTCTCTAGGTATAATGGAGATCTATAAATAGCTGCATCATTATATAACCCAGCGGCAGTCTCATTCCCTTGCTAAATATAGGCTGTGCAGCAAAGGACAGCCTGGTGATGTGTTGCTACTGATAGCGATTAATAGCATGACTCACACTGCCCAGCTAATAAAAATGAAATGTGTGCCTTGGAGGTACCGCACTGGATAGGGTATATTTATAGGAGGAAAAAAAAAACCTAAAAAACACATTAGGTTTGGTTTTGTAACCAGTGGAGGAGAAACTGAAATCTAAGCAATTTCATAACGCAGGGCAATATTACATTATGTTTCTCTAGTCATAATGACTTCAAAGAAATGTGAAGCTGTCATTAATGAAATGTTTAATGTCTTGTGTTCTGTTCATAAAAACTTGTTTATTGCCTTTGAGTAATTACAGCAAACTCATTTCGGGGGTTTAATAATCTCACATTTCCTAGGTTAAGCTGGTTGGCGTGCATGGGACAGGAGTTCACAGGTGGGTCACGTTCACCCAGGACACACGTGCAGAGCTCCCACTATCAACCAGGGTTGCACATGCAGAAGTGAGGGACAGTTTTCTGTAATGCGCAAATAAAGAGCTTTGAGATCAATGCAGCAAATTGCATCTAACACACACTTTGCCCTTCAAACTTTAATTATCATAAATAGTGAGGCGTGTATACACTTGTTCAGTCATGCTGCCTGTGCGCTCCCTCACATCCAGTCCGTGCAATCAATATCGCCATTTCACACACAAGGATTTTACATCTACCTTTTTGTATTTCCAGTTAGGGTGCTGTCTCTGGTGAAGCCCCTGCTGATGTCTCTAGTTCATTATTTGGGGACAGTGAATGTCTCACTCTAAGCTGTGAATTTAACTTAGAAAGTGCTGCAGTGGAGCCCCCTTATAGCTCAGGACGTTGGTCGTTGCTCAGGAGTGAGAAACAGCCTTCTGCAGCGAAGTGCGGCATCATTTTGTACCACTGTCTCCACCAATTTATCCAGACTGTTTAGAAACAGTTTGCCTGTCTTCCAGGGGCCTCCTTGTGCAGTAAAGCAGCTCTCAACGGGAGTAAACGTCCCGAATTGATGTAACGTCTGTTACTAGAAAGAAATTACTCGGGGAATTGAAGTAACCCCCTGCACCCTTTGCACCCTTAGCTCGGGACGCAGTGCGAGGAGCTCCGGTCTCCCGTTTCTGTGAGTTCGGAGGCGGACGGACAGACCCCTTGGTACCCGATGTCGGGAAAGACATCAGGTCTGGCTAAGGCACCGGTTCGGGATACTTCTGCACCCTGACACGGACACGGTCCAGCCCGGAGCCTTCTCGGTGTCCTTGGGCAAGCGAGGTAGTGCTTGCTCACCTCTGGAACAGACGCGGCTGCGGCTGCGGGAGGCTGGGGTTTTGTAGCTGTGAGGGCACGGGAGCATCGAACGACGCCATCTGAAACTTGAGTCTCGACTTCCTTCTCTGATATGTTTCATCCACTGCTTCTTCAGACTCCAGCCCTACGGTTCAACAGCAGATCGACCATTTCCTCACAGCACCGCGTGGTATTTTGATGAGGAGAACCTTATTAGGTTAGCAAGCACCAGAGAAGAGGGAGTGTTAGGATCTGTTTTGCACAACTCTGAATTTTCCTAGTCTCTTGTTTCAAGCAGTTAGGTGTTCAGTTTGCACCTCCAGCAGCCACAGTGTCAGTAATTCCTAATTTAAACGATTTAGCCGAGTTTCCCACCAAAACACTATTTTTTCCTCTTTCCCCTCAGGCTGTAGAGCTCTGCTCCAGCTGCTTCTCTTTGACAGATTTACGGTAATAAAAAATAAAATAAAAAAAAAAAACCCTTACTTTTGCTTTCAAACACAAATCTTTTGTGACAGATTAGACATGGAAGGATAACCTACCCAGCTGGAGGAGTCAGGTCTTTATCTGCAGGAGCGCACAGCAATATTCAGCAGAGACATGGCACCGGCAGCTCGATCTTGGTCACGTGAATAACCTTAAAACCTTGAAAACCCAGGGAAATGCTAAAGAGATGCTCAAAGGGAACTTGCACAGAAGTGACAAGCCTTGTCCATCAGGAAGGTTTCTGCACCCAAAGCCTCGCCTCGGCCGCGCAGCCCTTGCCGTCCCCACCGCTTCCAAGCGCCCGCGCTCGGCTGAAGCTGCGCAACGCGGTACCAGCAGCCAGCCCACGGCTGCTCCGTGCCCCGCGGGATGACTCAAATCACCAAAATACAACCCTTGGGGGGCTTCCAAGCCCACGAATTATCATGAAAACAAAAGCTACTGTACGGTGAGGAAGAGCCAGACCCAAAGAGGAAAGCTGCCGCTCTGATGAAAAGTCACGTACATAAAGATTTGCAGTGTTCCTGGGTATTTCTATCAGGCTTGAATGGGGCTGAAGAGGTGCTAGCCCCGATGGACATTCAGGCAGAAGATGGCTTCCCACCAGACCCTGCTGTAAGTCTTGATCTGTAAGGCATTTTTAGAGCAAACATAAAACATATGGACACTTTGGGGTTTATGGTAAAGTATAGCGGCGCACTGCTGCTTGCATTTAAAGTAGGAGGAGGCAAAGGAGCACATTTTAGCTATTCTGTTGGAACATGAACTTCCCAGGGAAAGCCAGGCTGCTTCTTCAGGAGAGCGCATATCCCATGGGAAGGCTCTGGGACAGGCATTCCCCAATGCACCAGGCACATGGAACCACACGCAGCAAGGAAATCCAGAGAAACTAGGTCTGAAGGCACACGCAAAAGGCAGCCAGATGGCAACACGGTGATTAAGTCACGGTGCAAGCGCCAGGAGAGCAGGGATGCTATTCTCTGCTCTGCCCTCCACCAGAAAACACTTGCAGGTTCTCCGTCACTGGACACGAGCGTGGGCAGGCTGCCTCGCAGGCAGGATTTAAAACTCTCCCGGCTCTGGCATTTCCCCAGCGGCTGGCTCCCGGTGGCCGGGCACCGAGCCGGCTGCGGCTACGGCCAGCACCGTGCCCAGGCTGTTCTCCTGATCCTCCTGAAGGCTCTCGGATTCCCCTCGCCCTGCCTGTAAAACTCCCAGCCATCTGCATCCGCATCTCGGCGAAGCCGCTGCCACTAATTTACAGTCTCTTCCCCGATTAATTATTTTGGAGTGAGTAACAAATCATTAAAACCCAGGCCTTTTATTGATAATTTGCGAACGGGAGCGATGGTTCAGTTCTTGGAACTGATCATTCGTCACAGCCACTTCCCCACGACTATGCAAAACATGGCATTTGTTGCTTGGATCATGTAGGTTAAAACTGCATCTAGGAAGAAAATATGCCTCCCTGTGGCATGCTGCAAAGGCATCTTGTCTTTTACAAAACAGCTGCAGGAGGAAAGGAAAAGAAGCGGTATGCTGCCTAAAAATAATGTGCTCCTGCTCCTGTGGAGAACAGAAGGGTCCTCCTTTATTAGCTGCAAGAAAAAAGGTTAAGGTGCAGGACAGCATGGTGATTCAAAGCTTACAAGCATGGGCTGGAATTTGTTGAATCTTCCAAGCTAAGACACGAACAGCCAGGCCAAAGTAAAAAGACCTACAAAGCTAAAAAAACATTTTGGGCTTAATAAAAGCTAATTTTCTAATGCTGGGAATACCCGTCCCGCCCATCCCTCTGTCCTGCTGAAAGAGCCGCAGCGGCCCTGCCTGTGTCCACATCTGTCTCCAGGACCCCTCCAGGTGTGAAAGCCTCTCCCATCCCCTCCACTAGTTTTGGCAAGATGCATCATGAGCCTGCCTGACCCAGAGAAGCCCAGACCACGGAGGGGTTTAATATGACGAAGCGCCAGACAATACAATCAGGTTGCCCTTTCCCGTGGCAGAAATCCCTGACGGAGTATCTGAGTGAGCAACGGAGCAGGAAAGCGTGGAAGAAAAGCAGTCAAGGGGGGGGAACAAACAAGGGAGCTGGTTGTGAAGGTGTCCGAGAGGCTCTGGAAGATGGCAGGCGACGTGACACTTCGAAAAGACGTTACCTGCGTAACGTAAGCAGGTCAAAGAGTTTTCATGAGCTCTCCGTCCTGCACGCATGATGGCAGCATCCTGCTGGGGTCCATCGCACCCCGCTGCCGCTGCCTCTCACCCCTTACTGCTGCTGCTGCCACGTCCCCGCGGTGGGACCGGCTGCACCGCCGCTCGCTCTTCACCCCCCTCGATTTACACTTTTATGCATTTCTGCCTCACTTCTTCTTCGGATGTTTTCACGCTGCAGACCAGCTGCCCTTCACCCAGCGTGTCCCCCCGTAACCCGCTAGCGGAGGAAAATCCCCGCCACAATCCCAGTTCCAGTGGGGTGGCAAATGGTGCTAAACACGAGGGAGACTAGGTGATGCCATGCAATTCAAAGCAATGGCTTTGAACATCACGTTTTCTTTCTGCGCTTAGAAATGGAATTTCTCTTTTTTGGCAACGAAAAACACCCTCCATGCTTTGCATAGCCAAAAGTAATGCAGCAGAGACCATGTGCTAAACTGCTCTAACCAAGCAAGCAACCTTAGAAAGGTAAAACTTGAACATTTTACCCTTCGTGAGCAAAATGCCATCACAGTTCAGTCAAATGTTGGAATTATTTAAAAGCTGATGTACATTAATCCACAAGTAACTCTAAATAGATGGCTCACTTAGCAGCTATATTCTGTGTTGAAGCCCCTGCTAAATCTAAAATAGGGTTTATTTTATTACAGTAATAACAACAAAATCAGACGCTTTAGCTTACATTTGGTGTTTGAATGTACTAATGCTATAGAAATAATAATACACTGTAAGATGGTCCTACACTGTGCAGACTATGCCTTGAAGAGACAAGAAAAAAGAAATAGTTAGGCAAAGAATTATCACCTTTATTACATAGCTGAGGAACAGGGACACTGAGTGATTAGCTGTCTTGCTCATAACACCATAGGAAGGCTACAGCTGAGCCTAACCAGACCTAATAGGGTCTGGTTGTCCCAGCCAATATGTTCTCACTACACTGCCATCTTTCTTCACTGATGTAAATGGCTTATTTTAAAAGTAGATTTTCATTGGCATCAACTTGGTTAACAGACACCCAAGTTCTCATGGCTGAGTCATACATGAAAGCTGAATAACCCTTCTTCTGCCACAGATGACTACTATGGACAGCTATAGTTATAGGCACTCTAGCACTACAATAGAAGAAACAATACATTAAATATAGTAAAAAAAAAAAAAAAAAAAAAAAAAAGATCACTGAGGCTTCAGGACCTGAAGAGAACATTAAGAAAGAAAATATCTTATCATCATTAACTCTACTTGTTCTTATACTGTCAGGTGACAGGTATGTGATTCTTTACAATACTGCTGTAAAAAGCACAAGATTAGAAGCATCAGCAAGCTCCCTAACATACAACAGAAATATAATAACCCGGGGCACACTGTTCAAAGTCCATCTGAGTCCAGGTGACTGCAGTCAGAAGCACACACTGTGTAAAGAGGTTGTTGTATGTTGCATTTGTTCCTTGGTGTTTTCCCTTTGCTGAGGAATTTTCTTTCATTGATGTGGACAGAGCTCTCACTGCATGCTCAATTTAATTGAGCAAAATCCCTGTGATAACAGACTATAGCAGGATAAATCTTCCTTTATGCCAGCTGCTTTGTTTACATAGCCCCGTGCTAATGTTTCTAGCACTTATGTATTTTATTGGAATATTTAATTGGAAATGTAACATTGGGTGCAGATATTACAGACAAAGTAATGGTGCATTAATTATAAATTTTTTGCCTAAGTTGCATCCGGGCTTCTAAATGATAATCTAACTAAATTGAGAGGGAGACAAGGAAATGTGGCTCACTGGAGTCTTACAAGCAGCTGTTAAGAAGAGTGATGGCTGGGCACTAAGACCAAAGCAGTGGAAGAGCAGACCCGATGCTCCAGGTGGCCTGTGTTCCTATAAACCACCATAAAGGGCAAAGCAACCGCATCTCTGCAGCTCCCCAGGAACCGACCCAGAAATACACACACTCAGACCCCATTTTTTTGTTGCAAAATATTTCCGCCTGGAAAATGGCTCTGCCTGAGATTTCCTACTCTCTAAAGCCCATCCCCAGAGACTCCACAAGCCACGGCTGACACCAAAATTAGTGTCAAGACTCTGCTGCTTCTCCTTGGTGCCAGATTTTCCTCCTGTGCTTCTGCTTTTGCCCTCAACGTGCTCAGAAGCTGCAGGAGCTGTATCTAGTGTTGATGCCTCACAGTTGACTGACAGCAGGTGGGCACAGTAATGGTCTCTTCTCTTCCCATTTTCACCCAACCTTTACTTTCTCACGTTAGCTAGCTACTTTATTTGTGAAATAAAATTAAAGGCCCAGGTGCAATCTATTCCAAGTCTTACCCAGGCAGCACTTAATCTGAGTGTCAGGGGCCCTGCTAACCAGTCTTCAGGTTCTGGTCCTCACCAGGAGGAGCTGAGCCACTGTTGTCTCGTTATACATAGACATTGCTTCCATATTCATTGGCAGCTGGAGACCCCAGTCAGGCAAAAAAGCATCAACTCAGAGAGAATACAGCTATGCATTCAGCAAAAAGGCACAAATGATAGATGAAACAAATGTGGAGAGGACGAATACAAGGCAAAGTGACAGCAGAACTCATCATTTCTTCCATTTTCCAAGCAGCTCCGAGAGCCGGCTGTGACCTCTTTGGAGCACTCATCACACTGCAAGCAGTGACTTCACTTGTGTTTAAAATAAATATTATTCAGACGAGAAAGGGTGTCATTCTTGTCCTAACTTTCCCAGCCAATCTACCTTTTGCAGCAGACATCTATGCTTTCATGAAATTGCTTTTCTTTTTCCTCTCTTACTAGTCATAACTGTAGATAAATCTTTATCACAGAAGTTTGTGACTCTAGTGAGACCACTTTCTGCAATTTAAAGAGCTGAGAAGCACATTACATTGTTAGTCAAAAGGGCAGGAGAAAAAAGATTTTAGATTTCTAACTTAATTCGAGCTGTCCTGTGCTTGTGTTGTGCGATAACGTTAAAAGTAAAGTGTGGGCGGACACTGGTTTTATAGTGCATGAACCTCCTCAGGCCCTCTTCCCAACAACACTGCAATAATTCACTTGCTGTACAAGCTACCGTGCAGAGAATGACGTTATGTTCCAAACCTGTGGAAGAAAATCTAAGCATAGTTAATAAGGAAATATGTTTTCTTCTGCGTGTGTCAAGGCTTGAAGGACAACTGATTTTTCAGAGAAGTCAAAAGTAATATATATCTCTTCAGTGTTTTGAAATCCAGGTCCACTGATACTTTTTCTTTGTAACTGTGGCAAAAAGGCTGCTTTCAGGGTTTCCAGGACATTTTTCTTCTAGTGCAAGTCAGGTTGCTTCAATGTTTCTAATGCAGAAAAAATGAGTTCTGGGGGAGTTGGGCAACTGGAGAAAGATCAGATGGCAGCATTTCTCTAAGTACAACATAAGAAACACTCTAAGCGTTCACATTTACAGAAGGCTGGGTTTTTAGATTAACATGCACATTTGGAGAGGAACACAGTGATCTTGTAGTAGGAGGGTAGTGCAGCTCCTTACAAGGTAACGCAGATGAAGTAGAGACAAAAACTTCATACCCAAGCTTCCCCTCTTCAGATCTAATTTGGATTCCCCACGGTACCCGAGTCTTGCCTTTTTGTAATACACTCTAATGCTTGGGCCAAAGCCATGGTGTCTGGGTCTCTGCTAGGATAAAGCTAACGCAGATTTTTCAAGCTAGAATTCCCCGCACGGGCAGTTTGCCGTCTGCCTTTGCAGACTGCTGCCACTTTAGATCAGACCGTCAGAAGGGAGCGTGTGTGAATTTTAGTCGTAGCTAAAGCAGAAAATCACCTACTCGCTCTTTCAGGTGTCATGTGCATTGGACGAGTGCGCTCTGGATTTCAGAGCCTTCTGAAAGGGTGAGAATTCGGGGTGATACTTTGGATTATCCATTTGCTCTTTAAATCTTTTCCTCTTTTCTAGCTATGTGGCATGCCAGGGCCCATAAACCTCTTAATATTCTAGCTTTACCACACAGCTTTTACAAACAAGGTCATACAGAACAGAGGAAAAACATATAATTAATAATTATCAAGACCTACTGCTGTGTGGGCTGCAAGTCCCTGCTCAGAAATTAGAACCAAATTATTTCAGACTTTAAAAAAGGTAGTTAAAATATCCAGCATATTTAAATTAACTCCTCGGAGAGAGTACACCAGCTCCATTAGCTCCCTGCATGTGTTTTGCTCCACGCTAGCACGTACCACACCTCGAATCACAGCAGCCGGGTTCCTTCCCGTGGCGCTTGCCTCACTCCCCACGCTCCCTGAAACATCGCTCCGGTTCCTCGTGCCTCGTCTCCTTCACTCCCCCTGCGTAAATGTCAGCTGATCTGGAATAAACGGAGCGATTATTAGGCAAAGCAAGTCAAAAAAGGGAAAAGGTTTCAGGCAACTAACTGCAAAAATAAGTAGCGCAATCCTAGTCCCTTTAGGAGTCCTCCAGGTTTGTTTCAGTCACTGGTAGAATGAGAGGGAACTGCCAGGCAATGCAAACCCTTATCTAGGGTATTTCTGAACAACTTGATTTAAACAGTATATGGGGGCATTCATTACCAGAGTCTGAAAGTTAGCCAGTGAATTGTTAAGGATGTATAGATTTTAAGACTAGGAGGCACCAGTAGGTTAACTAATCTGACCTTGCGCATAATCCTGGATGTTGAATTTGTCCCCTGTTCCCCTGGGAAATCCAGTAGTTTATTATTCTGTAAGGAATTATCTTCTAGGCAAAAGTGTTTATATAACAATTTAAGACTCGTTAACTTACCAGTGATTTCCAGAAAGAAATTTACTTTGGGTCTGGAAACTTGAAAAATTGAGTATACATCCCCATAAGGGGCATTTGGAAGGGGTGGACCAACACCCTCGTGGAGAAGCACTCCCTGAGAAGGTCTGTCCTCTTCATGGAAAGGGGCCCCCGTGTCTCAGAAGTTGTACATTCCCTCATCAAACATCGTGCTTGTCCTTCGCCCAGAGACAAGGTCTGTGGTTAGTCAAATAGTACTTCAAAGGCATCTACTTCCTCCTAGTAAAATAATAAATTAGTGACTCTTAAATTGTGATATAAACACTTTCACCTAGAAAATAGTCACTTATGTTCTTCTGACAAATACTAAAAGGAACTCAGATTAAGAGCATTTATTCCATAAATAAAAAGTAAGATTGTATTCAAACATCTGTCACCAAATGAAATGTTCCTGCAGCTCAAATCCATTTGTTAATTGTCTCCTCTCTGCCTGGAATGCAGCTGTTTAAGTAATTTCTGAAGCAGCATCTCTGTCATTGACAGACATCTGTGCAGGATCAGTGATGTGCAGAAAATATTCTATTTATAGAGAGGCAATCATCTCTTTCTCTTCTTCCCTCCTCCCAGCCACAGCTCTTTGCAGTGATATCAGGGGAGTCCCAATCCTGGTATTAATTTCTTTTTAGCTGAAATGCACCCATAAACTTTAGTCAAGAACAAGTAAGATCTTTTTTTTATGCTGAGAAATATTTTTAGATGCCAGCCATGGAGATTTCCTAATGTTAGAAAACGGCAGGATTGGCTGAAATAGAAAGAACAGAAAAATAGCATTTTAACAAATAGTATAGTATCTATTATTTATCATAGCACTCTGTGGGTGAAGACCCAAAGTAAAATACGTGACTTCTTTGAAGATGGAAAAAGAGGTGGCAATTATTACAAAAACTTTTTGTGTTTTCTTTGTGAAAATGGTTTATTGAAATATAGCCTTTACCTAAAACAATCTTGCTGAAAAAATGCTTTAGTTCTTTCCAAATGCTAAGGCTTTAAAAAAAAAAAAAAAATCTGTATAATGTCTCATAGGTGAAAAGCATTTTGTGAAGAGACCAGTTCTACTTACCTACCTGTGGCTTTCTATGGAGCTAGGACGCTCCCATTCCACCACAAACACACTGCATCAGACTCTTATCACACAGCAGTTCTCGTCTTCCAGCCCCAGAATAGCTGGATTTGATTGAGTACTCCTCAGGAAAAGGAATAGGAAAGCTCTTGAGAAACTTTGTAATGAAACATATGCTAATAATACTATTATTTAAGACTAAAACATTTCAAAGTATGCTTTACAGTTTGAGGCACTATTCAAATATTAAAGATCATATATTATTCACTTTTGAAGGAAATGAGTTATTACTCTAAAATGGAACATACACAGCAGGGCAGACAACTCTGTCATGACATACTTCTTTATCACCTGCTCTCACCCCCGGGAGAATGCGTTGTGAATTTGGAGGCATTCTAGCTAGTAATTGTTCCGTTTCCAAGAAACCTGTGCTCAACAATAGGGAATGTTTAAGTAAAAAAAACCTCCTATGAAATGTTTTTAACACCAAACAAATGACTGCTCAGGTCCAATGTGAAGGGAAGTTACTTGGGTTTCTGCTTACCATTGTCTTCAGAATAGTGGTTTTGCTCAACTTTCTGCATTGCCTGAAATAAGAAAATCCCATACTCTGGCTTTCACCACTCTGGTCAGAATAGCAAAGGATCTTAGGATGACTTTGTGGAAATCAGGGTAACTCAGTACAGCACATGGGTTCTCATGGCTTTCCTGGGCCTCAGCAAAGGACGTTGCACAAAATTAGCCAATCGTTCCACGATTCAACAATTTAATTTATATCTATGTTGTTATATGCAAATTTTTCATATGCACAGTCTATGCTAACAGCCACAGCTTCCATTAGAAATATTTCTAAATAATACAATAAATTTGCAATGATCAAGAGATATAACTGCTATTTGTAAACACCTATTCTATCTTAGTTTGGTTCATATCAAGGATAGTGTTAGCAGTATGCATAATGTAGGCTGCTAATTGAAATGAGTATCCTCTCCAATTAGCTGAAGACCTTTCTGCAGCATGGGTGGGGTGATCTGTTGGGTTTTCCTTGCCTAAGAATGGTATCACAACGTTTGAAAATACTCTTCATGGAACCAGCTTGCCATTCAAGCTACACTAACAGACAGTACCGCAACCAGCTCTTCTGTCGACTCCCTTCTTGTTATTCACGTCAAATGTTTTTGCGTCTCATGCAAACAGTCAGGCTTGGTTCTACTACTGCTTCTGATCAACAAAACATCCGAACTAGGCTTGCATTGCTAATTCCACCAAGACCCTACATAAACCCACAAAAGAGAGTGATTCATTTTTGCAGCCCTGACAAGCCATCCAGCAGATGGATCTGTTTTCCCCCAAGCTAAAAAGTTCAAGAGCCCAATGTGACTTCTTGAATGTAATATAGGACAAGTACTAAAAAGTTTAGGCGCAGCTTTGCAAAGTCTAAAGCGAAACCCTGACAAGTGCACTGTTCACAAGGACTAGTCCTCATGGGAGAGCCTGACCAGACACCCACGAATTTGAAAGCCCACCTGGCAGAGCAGAGCACGTCACAGAGACGATCCTGAGTCCCAAAGCAGCGCTGCCCCAGCAGAAAGACTGCCAGGAAAACATCTAGCAGAGAACAGCTGGAGGCTAAACTCTTTGTTAATCTGCTTCCCTACCTCAATCTTTTCCTTTTACTGAAGGCTTTTGCAACCACTGTGTTTGTCAATGCCAGACAGATAAAACACAAGGCAGCCAGGATGGAGACAGTGGAAAACCCGCCAAGGGTTGCTCCCTAGATTCAGTCAAGTCCTCGCATCTTGGAGCACGACGGCTTAAATTTTTAAAAGCAGTTATGTAAAACTGAGACTGCATCCCTGTCGCCTGCATCAGCGGGTCACTCTGCCCTCTGCCCTGGTCAGGAAGGCTCAACTTTCTGGCAGGGAGCAGAGAGAACATCATTTAAATGAGCTCCTTGCCTGCCCGTGAAGATCTGCTCCACAGCAGGCTGGGAAAGTGCCACACCACTTCCGAAGGCAATCCCACCTGCTCATGATGAAGGACAAAAAGTCCAGTTTAATGCATTGTCCGTGTGTGTGGCTCTCTCTGGGCTTCACGTCTTTCCTGCTAAATGATGAGGCCACAGATGTATTTGAAAGCCAGGAGGCAGATAAATGAATTTGCTGTCTCCCTTTTTTTAAGTTTGTGTCAATTTTACTTTATTTTGCCAACAATCCCAAGAAGGATTTTACTAGATGACCTTTCTTAGATGTGTTGTTACATGTCTGGAAATAAATTACTAGAGTTATCTGTTGTCTTCTTTTTTTTGTTCCTGTAGCACTTTGAAATGTGGGGGCTGGAAAGAGATAAGTGATGCAGGTTTGCTGGACTGGCAGAAACATAACAGGGTCACAATTTATGACTCAGCTCATTCATGGTAAATTGTATGCTCTTGAGATGCTCGATGATTTATAGCTGATGTAAATTGTGATACTTACTGTGCCATTAGCAAAGCCATTATCTCTGTCGTGAGAACTTAAGATCAATATATGTCAGCAGAGACAGAAACAGTATTGTGAGCTTGCCGATACAACTGGGTTTGTGGAGAAGCATTCTAGGATGCCATTTGACACAGCCCTTTGAGAATTTTGAGAATAGCAATTTTATTAATGAAAATCCTGAAGTCAGGTAGCTATGTCCTTTGCAATTATTAGGTATGTAATAATGGCCAGAGTGCACTAGCACCCTCCCTCAAAAAAGAATTTTGCAAGTTGCAACAACTCCGTTTACTTAAAAAACTAGCCTGTAATGTGATGCTGGCAGCCATTTTCTAGACAATAACTAAGAATATGTTGAGATATTATTTGTGATCATGAATATTAGTTCCCAGAATTAATTAATTTTATTCTGCAATTAAAGAAAATGCATTTTGTGGAGAAATGCAGTACTGATTAGAGCCTCCTACCAAAGAAGAGGATCAGCACCATACATTCAGGTCACTGAACACAGACTGGGTGTCATACTGGACAGCCAAATGTCTGAGCTAAAGCTATGGTAAGCAAGAGACTGACTACAGTCAGCCCACAATAAATAGCCACACAAACTATTTACTCAGAGTCAGTTTAAAAATCATTATACTTCAAGTGACAAGTCTAAAGATTAACTTCACTAAATAAACCATGTTTTAAGGTTATTCACCTTGCTATTTTCTCAGGAAGGACTTTTCGTACAAGAGCACACCTGAAAGCACCACCTGCCCTTTCTCGAAGGTGTTGGTTAGGTCTAGAGTTGAACTTCCTTCAAAGCTCTGGAGCATTTGATATGGCATTTTGGTCCAGCTCACTCTGAAAACAGGTATCGACCTTGAAGTGCTGATCTCTCTAACGATGGGTGCTCAGATTGGTCATTCATAATTTTATGTGCACGGCATTCACAAGCATGCAACTATTCAGGATTCTCCATGAGGCTCTTAACAGCACCACAGTCACTGTGTTTGGCCCCCGCATCAGTTCCTTCCCCTACCTCTTGCAAGACTGGCTCGCCTCACCAAACAAATCCCAAAGTGCTCTCTTGCATCTACCCTTGAAATTAAAAAGTTGTCAGCATCCCCATACCTAAATTGACTAACCAAAGCAGTTGGTCTGATGGTGGTCTCTAGTCCACCATCTTCTAGTTTCAGGCAGTGTTCCTGTTAGAGGACTAACACTGTCCGAGAATCACAGAGTAATTCAGGTTGGAAGAGGCCTCTGGCAGTCTCCAGTCCACTTCCTACACAAAGCAGGACCAGCTAGAGCAGGTTGCCTGTGTTGCCTCCAGTCAAGGTTTGAGTATTTCCTAGGATGGAGACTCCACAACCTCCCTGGGCGTTTGTGCCAATGTTTGGCCTCCCTCACAGTGAAAAATTTTCTTCCTACCATTTATTTACAGTTTTCCCTATAGCTATTTCTGTCTGTTGCCTCTTATCACCCTCTGAGCAGAGTTTGGCTCTGTCTTCTCTGCACCCTCCCATTAGACAGCTGTGGACAGCAATAAGATCTCCCCTTCACCTTGTCTTCTCCAAGCTGAAGAAAAACTAATTCCCACAGTCTTTCCTTTACGTCATGTGCTCCAGCCCCATGACCATCCTGTTGTCTGGAGTTGGACTTGCTCCAGAAAGCCCATATCTTTCTTGTAGTGGGGAGCCCAAAACTGGATGCAGAACTTTCAATGCAGCCTCAAAAGTGCCAAACAGAGGGGAATAGTCACTTCCCTGGACCTGCTGGCTATGTTTTTGCTAAAATAGTGCAGGATGTGATTGGCCTTCCTTGACACAAGGACACACTGCTTGCTCACTGATAGTCAACTTGCATCACCAAGATCCCTAGCTCCTTTTCTGCAAGGTTGCCTGCTAACCGCTCAGTCCCTGGCCCACATCCCTGCTGGGGATACCTGTCATATATGTGTCGTACCAGTCTTTCTGGGCAGGAGGGATGGTGCAAAGTCCCCTCAGTCGGCAGAGCAGGATCAGGCTTCAGTGCGGTGTGGCAAGTGGGTGACATTGGACGCAGCAGGAGGGTGGTGTGCTTAACAGAACAGAAAGGAAGAAACTAATAATGATAATAATAACAATAATAAAAGGATTGGAATATACAAGTGATGCACAATGCAATTGCTCACCACCCACCAACCGACGCCCAGTTAGTTACCCAGCAGCGATCCCTCCCAGCCCCACTCCCCCCAGTTTATATACTGGGCATGACGTCACATGGTATGGAACACCCCATTGGCCAGTTTGGGTCAGCTGTCCTGGCTGTGTCCCCTCCTGACTTCTTGTGCCCCTCCAGCCTTCTCGCTGACTGGGCACGAGAAGCTGAAAAATCCTTGACTTAGTCTAAACACGACTTGGCAACAACTGAAAACATCAGCGTGTTATCAACATTCTTCTCATCCTGAATCCAAAACATAGCATCCCTGCAGGGATCTCCTTTCCCAGGTGCAGGACTTTGCACTTCCCTTTGTTGAACTTCATGAGGGTCCTATCAATGCATTGCTCCAGTCTAGCAAGATCTCCCTCAACCCAACTTGGTGTCAACTGAATTTTCTGAGAGTGCACACTGTCCCATCATCCAGGTAATTAAAAAAGACATTAAACAATCCTGTCCCAAATATCAGTCCCTGAAGACCATCACTAGTGACCACCAACTAGATGCACATTGTGCTATTGGTCACAATCCTTTAAGACCAGTACTCCAGGCAATTTTCCGTTCACCTTATTGCTTATGGTCCACGTAGCCAAACCATATCTCACTAATTTGGCTATCAGGATACTATGGGAAACCACACCAAAGGCTTTGCTAAAGTCAAAATATACAATATCCACTACAATCCTCTCACTGAGAGTCCTCTATCTCATCACAGAAGGCAATCAGTTTCATCAGTCACAATATGCCATTGGTAACTCCATGCTGGCTGTTTCCAACCACCTTTTCGACATTCAAGCACCTGGACAGGACCTCCAAGAGGACTTGCTCCATAAACTTTGTCATGCCCTTCCAAAGCTGCTATAGAGCAGCCCCACAGTGACGTTGGCCCACTCCCCTGGTGCTCCTAGAGACATCCCATCTGGTCCAGCTGGCTCGTATATGTCCAACCTGCTTGAGTGCTCCCTTACTCTGTCTTCCCCTCAGCTGGGTATTGCTGTGCTCCCCCAGACTCTGCAACCAGGTTCAAGGGTGTGAGAGGTCTGAAGGCAGTCTTCAGTAGCAAAAAAGGCAAAAAGACACCAACTACCTTGGCCTTTTCCATGTCCTTTGTCCCTCAATCTCTAGATGTACTTAGCAGCAGTCTCACAGTTTCTTTAGTTTTCCTTTTGCAATTCTGTTATAAAAGCCCTTCTTCTTGTCCTTCACATCCCTTGCCAATTTAAACTCCAGCTGCTCTTCTGGTATCTCTATGTTTTCTTATATTACAGTAAATTAGTTGAATTCATCCCATTGGTAGGAAGAAAAACTCGAAGGAAGAACCCACTGGAGCCATTTACACAAGGGAACTAGCCAAATGCATCTAAAGCTTTCAAGACTTGGAAGCAGCACCCAGATGGAAATGGATAATTTCCAGATGTCAACCCTCCATGGAAGATTTCAAGTCCTCAAAGAAAACAGCTCATAGAAAATTTATCTTATAAGAGACATCAGAGAGACAGAAAATTCATTGTTCTGTTTTGCTACTGTGCATCTCGAATCCTTTCCCAAACTCTGACTCTTGCTCTATATTTTTTATCTCGCAATGCACATTAATTACCAATTGTATTTTAACATTCTGCCAGCACATTATATCTATTTTCACTTGGAAAACTTTTTTTTTTTCCCCATGGGGCATTAAGATAAGCACTTTATTAATTAAGCTGCCCAGGATTGGATTCAGATGATTGGGAGTGCTACCACTTCCATCAAGTGTGAAACATCATTGTTAGGAAAGATGAAAGACAGCTCTGGGAAAAAAAAAAAAAAAAATTTAAAAAATCCATAGTGGAGTAGACACTCAGGGGACAAAGCACTGTGTCCTTCAAATCTGTGCTCCCTAATGCCTTCCTAGGAGAATCTTGGTGCAAACAAAATTTTGGAAAACAAGAAGGGTTATATTCCCATTCGTCTTCACCATGAAAGATGACAGTGTTTCCAACATGTAAATACAAAAAGCCTAGGAGAAGATAAAATATGTTCTTGATCTTTCCTTTAAAGATTCTAGTTTGCTGCTAGGCATTAATCTTCATATTTTGTGTGAACTACACTGTAGCTCATAGAGGGTTCAACACATTCACTGTCTTCACTACTGGAAATTGGTGACATTTCTCATGAAACACATCAGGTGTGAAAATGGCAGGAAGAGAAAACAGTGACTATCAAAGGAGGTGCTGTCTGGACTCTTGTCTTTTTTTCAAGTAGCTTTCCAGCCTGAGGTTGTCACTGTAAAGCTAAGAGAAGAATTCGTATCAGCTATATTGCCAAAATTATCTCCTCTTGCATTGGATAGCAACTGTTTTATCTCTTTTTCTTTTTAACTTTTTGCAGTGATGCGTAAGGGAAGAGTTCCATTTTCACTTCATTTTCCACTAAAACAAAGCACACACCTAGTCACACATTTACATCTGCTGCTTGCTGTATTAGCACCCAGAGCCAGCCTGGCTCCTCCTTCAGGCACACAGCTCTTTCCATGGTCAGGACCTGAGGCAGCAGGTCTCCAGTTGTATTCCAACTGAAAATGGCAAAACGGTACATTGCCTTGAAGTTGCGCACTTACACATCATCATCGCTTGCGCTGTTGTCCATTGCCCCTATGAAATACTCTGCTGGGATGATATGCCTGTTATCATCTTGACTTCCTACACTGAGCATTCTTGCAGCCTCTTCCCACATCAGCTTGAGAATCCCCTTTCTGTTTCTCATTTCGTGTGGTATTTTGGCCGATGCCCTCCTGGTTAACGACTGTCTAACCACTTCAGGCAAGGCCTGAGAGCTTTGCCTGGCAAATGAAAAGGCTTTCATCAGGGGTTCATTTTAGATCTTCCTGTATTCTTGCTGCATATTTTGACCCAAATCCCACCCAGAATCTGCTTTCTTAACCCTCTCTCCTTTTGTCCAGCTTGCAAGAACATCTTTTAAGTCCTTGCTTTTAACTATTCATGAGCTCTGTCATAGATTCACATCTCTGTTGTGCGACAGGAAAACCGTACCGCTTGTGTGTCATCTTGACATGGAGAGCAGGGCTCTTCCAGTTCCTGTACTACATAATCATAGTTAGTTAATTCCTGCCAGAATTATCTGAAAATTATTTTTTTAAATCACATGCATCAAACCCAACTACTTTCAGGACATATGCGCCTTCTGAATAGGTGCATTTGTTGGTGATATCCATCCTCTGCACAAGCAGAACCAAGCAAGTCTTGGGCACTCTTCAGGTCCCCTCTGAACTCCTGGGAAATTTTGGATGAGGAGACATTCCGTGTTTCTGTTCTTTCATTCGGGGCCTCTCCCGAGGATGTTTCACTCAATCACCCCGAGAGAAGGACCTGGACGGAGACCTGTCACCTTCAATTCCACCTGATCTGCCTTTGTATCCTGAGCTGTTGCCTGATATAGGCAACCGGTCCAACAAACTGGTCTGGAAATGCCTTAAAATGAAAGTTTCCCACAGCAAGCATCACACCCAGATCAGCCCACACCTTCACGTGTGAAATGGTCTCTGTTCAGCTAAAACATCCCTCGTGCGCTCTCCCCGTCCTGCCAGCTGGTTAGCAGTTAGGTGCTTTGGTGGTCCTGTACCTGCTGCCGGTGCCCCGGCTGCGGAACGGGGCTTGGCAGAGGATGAACGGGATGCCTGCGGTCCCCACGCTGGCGTAGGTCTGCCCCTTGCCAAGTTAAACGGTCCTCTTCGGGCTTCCCCGTGCTTTTGGCAATGTAAGCACTTGAATAACATTGCAAACACCAGTCTTCTGGAAGTGGGGCTCTGAAAAGTTTTGACACTGGGGGAGTGCTAAAAAAAAGCACTGAATTTTCTAAAAATTCCTGGCTCCATGTCGTTTTGGTGGAAATGTTATTCTCTGTAGAAAAAAGAAAATCTGATTTTTTCAGAGGCATAGAATTTCATAAACAAAATGATTGCCCAAAGGATAGGAGAAGGCACAACAGGAATTATTCTTTGGTTCATTGATTTTAAGGCCATAAGGGACCATTATGAATAGCAAGTCTGAGCATCTGAATAAGGTAGGCCACAGAATTTTCCACATTAATTCCTCCATTAAGGCCATACTTTGTAGTTGAACAAAGGAACAGGTTTTAGACTGGCATCCAATTAGAGCCATTAGCAAATGCCACTTTTCTCTCCAATTCCCCCTAGTAATTTTTTTTTTTAATAGATACACTTAAAGTAATTTGAAATATTTTTAAATGAATGTTCAACTTCCCATCAGAGCTGGACCATTTACACCTCCTGGAAGAGACCATTTGCTGTGAAGAACGCAAGTGCCCAGACTTGGGAAGCAGTAAGAGAGAGATGAGTCCTGCTGAGAAAAAAAAAAACCTCACTTCCAGCTGAACACAGGGCAACCTAAGAGAGCAGAAAATAAATTAAGGAACCATTGTTATTAGCAGAAAAGGCGATGGTAAACTTCGAACTAGAGTTCTCCGTCTAACGCAGAGCAAAACAGAAATGGTGTGTTGAGGGACAGCTCTGGACCCAGACAGAAGGCACCAATTTCTCTGTGTTTACGGTCAATACTCCTACGCCTATAAAGGCAGGCAGAGAGCGAGACTGGACGCGGGCAGCCCAAGGCAGCACTCGAAGCCCCACGTCTCTCAAGGTTTCTGCTTTCGGCAAAAAAACCCCACACGGCACCAGGGAGAGGGTGGAGGCAGGAGCAGGATGTCGGGCAAACCCATCTCAAAGCCTTTAGGAGTGACAAGTGGCAAATTCCCACCTCGCACGCACGCATACACTTTTCTTTTTTAAGGAATGGTGTAGGGTGGCCCCCAGGCGTAACCAGCCACCAGTTGCTCCCAGTGACACGGCGAGGCGGCCTTTTGCAGCAGCACTCAAAAGTCCTCCTTCCCTTTGCTGTGCCCGCACAGCCCGACTCAAAGGACGGCACCGGAGAGTTGCTTTGCAGCAGTGACGGTAAGTACACCAGAGCAAGACGAGAACATCAGACCCTGAAATTTAGGGGAAGACTGAAGCAGAGCTGCTAATCCCACTTGAAAGGATGGGCTCATGTCCAATTACAGGGTTTTTCCAATCCACCGGGAAAGCCATTACACTGATGGCAATCGGATCGGTGCAGCCGTGGCAATCTTGAAAGCATTTAGGATATCTTTGATTAAATGATATAGTGGGCAAAGACTGAAATTGCTTCTGTAGCAAAAACCCAGCATGGATAGTTTTTTAATTAAAATGAGCTAATATTTGTAAAATCGCATGAAAGGGGGACAATAAAACTGAGGGATACGAGAGAGGGAGAACACCCCCTTGTTTTCTCTTCTGGCTGATTATCACCACGCTGTTTTAAAAATCCCTTTGCTTCCCTGTGTAATCAGGTTGATTAAAATCCTCTAAAGAAATAAAACAGCTGCACAGACTTCCAAAATCACACTCTTCTCTACTGCGTGTGCATTGTATTCTTTTCAACAGCTTTGTTTTCAAATTATTCTTTTCCCTTCATTGCCTCTGAAAGCCTATTACTGGATTTATTAAAACAAAGCCGAATAAGCACGCTGCATACAGCCACAATGATTGCCTCAACACATGTTGTTCTTGCAAGGAGTACTGTGCTAGCAGGTCTGAACTGCTGGCTGTTGTGAACTGACTGCAGAACAAAGGAAAACCCAGCTGAAATAATGAAAGTGTTCACTAAAGGAAGGCTCCATATTTTGCCCTTCTGTCACATGCTGAAGAGCTAAAATAATAATTATTAAGCTGGAGGCAGACCATGACATTTTACTTCAGCCCAGGCTAGGAGGAGAAACGTTCCTCTATTGTCTCCAAAATGACCTGACACCTTCCACTGTCTCAGGCTGGGACCAGGTACTGCTGCTACGTGCACGCTGTGCCTTCCAGAGGGTTAGCCCGGCGGGGTGGCTCGGGAAGCGGCCACGCTGCTCCCTTCCCGCTCCTGTTCTCCTTGTTTTGCCTAGCTGTGGAAGGGAGAGGGGATGAGGAGAAGCCGGCGGGCAGGCTGGGGGCAGAGCACACGTGCACTGCACACACCCACGCTGCACGTATGCACGTTACGTATACACGCACGTTGCACGTATGCACGTTACGTATATACGCACGTTGCACATCCCTTCCCCGCTGCCGCTGGCGAGCTGATGGTGACAACGGGCCAGCCAGGGGGCTGGCACCTGGCCGGGAAATTTTGGGGAGGGAGGAGGAACGCATGAAGCCTGGCAGCTGGTTCGGTGGCACGGCTGTGCTTGCACCAGTCCGTGCACTGGTGCTCGTGTGAACCAAGGTGTGCCCGACTGCTAAGACAGATCGTTCCGGGCCGAGCCCCTTCCTCCTCCCCATTTCACTTGGGTTTTTTTTGCACAGGCAGGCTTCCCTAAGGAGGCAGGAGGTTTAACCGAACGGGCTTAAACCTGACTCTGCGAGGAGGTGCATTGCACCCGCTGCTGAAGGGGGAACTGGTGCTGGTGGCTCCTGTCCGGGCAGCACCGGGGTCCCCATTTTCTTACCGAACCTCCTTCTGCGCCGCTCTCCCACTGGTGGGGGGTTTGTGGTTTTTTTTCCTCGCTGTCGTGGTTTAACCCCAGCCAGCAACCGAGCACCAGGCAGCTGCTCGCTCAGCCCCCCCCACCTAGTGGGATGGGGGTGAGAATCAGAAGGAAAAAGGTAAAACTCGTGAGCTAAGAACAGTTCAATAGAACAGAAAGGAAAAAAATAATAATGACAATAATAACAATAATAAAAGGATTGGAATATACAAGTGATGCACAATGCAATTGCTCACCACCCACCGACCAATGCCCAGTTAGTTCCCGAGCAGCGATCCCTCCCTGGCCAACTGCCCCCAGTTTATATACTGGGCATGACGTCACATGGTATGGAATACCCCATTGGCCAGTTTGGGTCAGCTGTCCTGGCTGTGTCCCCTCCCAACTTCTTGTGCCCCTCCAGCCTTCTTGCTGGCTGGGCATGAGAAGCTGAAAAATCCTTGACTTAAGTCTAAACACGACTTGGCAACAACTGAAAACATCAGTGTGTTATCAACATTCTTCTCATCCTAAATCCAAAACATAACACTATAGCAGCTACTAGGAAGAAAATTAACTCTCTGCCAGCCGAAACCAGGACACTTACCCAGCCCATCCAGCCTTTTGCATCACCTCAAAATGAAGGGAAAGCCACACTTGCAGGCAGCGGCGGTTCTGCGGATGCCCACGGCTGGAGCACGCACAAGCAAGACGCCGGTGCTTTTATTACCAGCCTCAGTCAGTATGATACCTCGAGTTTTCCCACCCTCTTGATATTCACAAGAAATCTACTTTAATTTCTTGGTCAGGACAATAGTTGTCTTTGTTTTGCTAGGCGGTATCATTTAATTGTCTTGGGCGTAGCGCAAGGGGCACAGGGCAAGCACTCGCCGCCTTCTTGCCGAGCGGCTTTTTCTGCCGGTGATGGACCACGCACCTCCTCCCCGGCCACCCCGCACCCGGGCACCGCCGGCTTTCCCCGGCACTCCAGTAACACAAAACTTTTCTGTCTCATCACGGAGACAAAACCGCCTCAGTGGCACCAGTTTGGTACGCTTAGTTTGGTAGGACATCCTGTGTTTACTTTAATGGTTGCTAGAGCCTCATCTGGGAAAGTCAAGTTGAAAAAACTACTTTGCGATTCTGAAACACTGATAAAGTAACTCTTAGAGTGTTTAAGAAAGATGAAAATGCAATACCTGCTTGATAAGAGCAAACAGAGTCAGTCTTATGCAAATGACTGAGGACAGGGCAGCTTTTGAAAAATCCCAAAGGCTAGAAATTTTTTTCTGGCTGGAAGAAAACATGTGTCCCAAATAGTTTTAAATCAGTACAGTCTATTTGCGGTTATCCAGACAGAGTAAAATGCTGGCCCCACAGATGTTAATCACCCAAGGAAGTCAGCAAGGTCAGAGTTTTATCCTGAGACTCTATTTTTTTTTAATTAATTCATGTTTCTGACGTTTTTATATACACTTACATAGCACAGACTTACAGACTTCCTGTGCCGTGCCCCATATATATATATATATTATCTTTTATACCACCGCTTGTACTAATGCTTTTTAAAATCTTTAATGATTTACAACACTAAAGAGTTTCTAACTTCTCTTTATCATCCTAATCAGAGGTCACTCTATATGTTGCTCTCCTCTCTCCAGTGCAAACCACTGAAGCCCCATTCCAGCAGAACAAAATTAAAGTATAAGCATTAAGTGTCTGGTTAAGAGCAGCCCTATTCCACAAATATGCATGTGTTTTTAAAATGCAGTGACGCTGTATTGTTTTGCAGTATGGACCTATGAAGGCACCATTTTTTTCCTTTAAAAAGCCATGATATGGAGATTGGTCGATTCATATGACTGTTCTGTGTGCTTGGGGGAAAAGAACAAAAAGAAGTGCATCAAACTAGAAGTCAGCGGCAGAATTGCAGGCACAGCCTTCCTGGGGGCCCTGGACACCCTAGAAAAGGCAGATAGCCCCTCCAGCCCCGATGGGGTGAGCTCTGATCGGTGCTGGGACCCCCCCGAAGGACTGAGCTGTAACACCCACACATTCCCCAGTGAGTTACAAAGGCAGACGCGTCTCCTGCGCTCAGGTTTTTCTCCCCGCAGAAATGGTCTGCCAAGTTCGTGAACCATTCCCATGGCCCAGTCTGGCAACTGCGTCTTCTACAAGAGCATTTTTTTTTA
Source organism: Aquila chrysaetos chrysaetos (assembly GCF_900496995.4). Taxonomy (NCBI): domain Eukaryota; kingdom Metazoa; phylum Chordata; class Aves; order Accipitriformes; family Accipitridae; genus Aquila; species Aquila chrysaetos. The sequence continues at coordinate 45,615,761 of NC_044010.1, forward strand.
ATTGTGTATCATGGCATATATTCATATATTCATGTCTCCCTAATTGTTGTATTAGAGAAGATAATTTTTTTTTTTTCCTGGTTTTACCCAAATACTTTCCTGGCGTTGAAGTAAGAGGATGTGACCATATTTTTTCAGATTCCTGTACTGAAATCTCTGCTACTCACATTTCAGAAGGGGAGTATGTCATTGATATAAAATGACCAACACTGTCATTGCTCACAGCACCGCTGGTACGTTAAATAAACTCTGTGGTAGAAAATGTTTTAAAATCCCTCTTGAAGCCTTTCCCCATGCTTTGTTAAACAGGTCACTTTTTCACCACTTGGAACAGCAGTTATGGATGTGAGAAAATTTTTAGAGACATTTTTAAAAAACCTGCATCTAAGTTCACACCCACAGTTAATGTATTCATCTGTATATGTGTCTAACCTTGTACGTAAAGCTGTTTCAGCTGTGGTGCTTAGGGATGATTAAAATTATATCATTGTATCTCTTTCTTTGATCACAAATTAGTGCAACGCATTATCTTGATTCTCAGCAACTTCCAACTTTGATGTTATATTTAATAAAACATAATGCTGTGTTGGAGAATCCCTCAGGAATCTTTAATTTCTTTTCTTTTTTTTAATATATATTACATTTTAAATGGGATTAAATTGCCTGATTAGCGAAGCAGGCTCTTGCTGTAGCAGATAAACCCTGAATTCCTCCAGGCGATCTCTAGCCATTGTTAAAGAATCTTTCCAAGGTGCCGGCAAGCTCAGCAAACCCCATGAGAGTTAAGCAAAAACATTTTCCTCGTGCCGAGGCTGGTTTCACGCTCCAACCCCAAACTTTGCTTTGTTCGTTCATCTTCCTCCACGCAAACCTTTGCTTTTGCCCGCAGAAAAGGTAAGGCTGCGCCGAGAAGGAGGTGACAGAACCGATGCCGGCTTTCAAGGACAAAATGTCCCTGCCACCCCAAACCCACGGGCTGCGCGGAGAGATGCCCACACAAAGCTACGGGCTTTGAGAAGCAGTGTCACCCCAGAGCATCGTTCCAAAGATGCGGCAAGGCCGTCTTCGGCCGTCGTCCCCACCGGGTACGACTGCTCCTCGTTGCTCACGGGCTTCGTGCTGCCTTGAGGTGGGCCAGCACCGCTCCTTACGGGCACCCAAGCAGTGCCAGGAGACTGGCCAGAGCCCAAGAAATTGGGCGCTTAGCCCAGAAGAGCCAAGTTGGTGATGCGTAAGGTCTTGGCACTAAGGTCCCCGTGCCCGAGCAGCCCTCGAACAAGCGCCCGGTGAGGAAGAGCGGCAAGGTAAGCTCTCTGCCGTCGCGCCAGAGCCTGGGAAGGCAGCGAAACCAGTCCTGCGTGCGGGCGGGGAAGAGACGCCGCTGGGCTGCCGTTCGCGCTCGGGCACGGCGCTAGGGTTATCCTGGTAAAAACGCTTCTGGAAAACGCTTAAACAGCAATTGAAAAGCGGGTGAGGCTACAAAGGATGGGCCGAGGCAGGAACGGACCGGGGCAACAGGAGAAGAGTGAGGCTGGTGGATCTTCTCCCACCCCTTCCTATGCTCCGGCGGCTTCTGGTTGGGACGGCTCTGCCGCCTGCCCTGCTGCAATTTCTGCAGCATTGAGCTCATCCTATGTTCATTTGAATTGCCTCCAGCAGATTAGTGGGGGCAAGTGGAGCTTGATAAACGCTGGCTGAAGGTGGCTAGACAACCCTCTGACAGAGGAGGTCCTTCTTAGCCTGCCAAGCAGTAACGGTAGCCTTGAGAACCTGGGGCCATGTCATTACGCTCTTTATTATATTTTATAAAGACTATATATTACAGAAGTAACATTGTAGAGTTGGACAGTGACTGGCCAAGCAGCTTTTGCCATACTGCAAGCATAGGAAAATTCTTCATCACTTAGCCAATAAAAGCCAAACACAATTGTCTTTAAAACAGTGAATCAACCTATTATGCAAGAAGAAAAATTAAAAAGTACAATAGACTGACTAGCGAAATAAAAATCTGGATTAAAAAGACATAGACACAAAAGACCTTTTAACTCACTATAGTTTGGCCTCTTGAGTTGTCAGGTTTTTAATATTTTTTTGGAGACAGATATATATGTATATATATATAACATTGCTGTGAGATATACTTCTAAGCCTGTAATTTGTTGAATAACACTCAATGAAAAGTTATACTTAAAACCACCTGATTATTTTATAAATAATTCAAACATTTAGCATCATAATAACGTTCCTACCTAAAGAATGCTGCAGTCCCCCTGCACAGGGCATAATGGCACTGGGTTTTTTGGTCCTTTGGCATCCAGACCCAGCTTGGACGTCATTTACGTACCTAAGCAGTTTACACAGGTAAATAGCACAGCCACCTTTTCAGAGAGCTACTCATATGTAAAGCTAACTCTTTCACAATGCAGTCAGCAGAACTACTACTCACAGTGTATAAGGTGGTGTTTTAAGGGTTTTCAGGGTTGGGCTAGAAAAAGAAGGAATAGAATAGAATAGAATAGAATAGAATGTTTACATGTTTTCAGGACCCAAAGAAGGGGACATGGGACAGGAATAGAGGTTGTTTCTTTATGTCTACACAGTAGAAAAATATCTCTTCAAATTTAGACAGGTAAAAATGTTTCATTCATAGTCGATCCTTCTGCTCCCGATCACTAGAAGAGAAGATTACCAAACCAACAGGAAGAAACATTTCACAATATTACTGGCAGTTGAAAAAACCAACAATTTAAAAGCTCTGGGAGAAGAATATATATAATGAAGGATCTGTTTGCATAGATGTAATAAGTGAGCCTGATAGCAACACAGCCAGGCATTGCCAGCATAGACCCAGGAGGCACAATGTGAAAACAAAGCAGGGCCAGGGACTCTGACAAAAGAGGCAACGGGAAGAGCCCTCACAAACCATCACTATGTTTTGGCTATCTTTGGTGACCGAGTGTCAAGAACGCGTTTGATTACCTTCTACTTTGCTTTCCAACTGGTACCTAAATACCTGGCTCCAAAGTGAACTGTAAATGGCGTCATCAGCTGTTTGGTTTGAGGTGAAAAGCAGGCAGGTGAGGCAGGCCAGGATCCTCCCATGGGCATGTACAAGACATAAGCCCCAGGCACTGAAACCCTGAATCGGCAGCAAGGCTTCGCCGAACGGGGATGCTACCAACGAACGTGCCAGTCAGCAGCAAGGACTTCTGTTTTTTCTGGCAGCACGTAGGCCCCCTCTCAACTGGTAAAATCAGGGTAAAAAACCTGGTGATGCCCTCTCTTCCTCCCTCCCAGTGCATTGCCCCCAAACCCCGCAGCTGCCCGCTATCCCCCCAGCCCAGGACCTGCCCTAGCAAGGATGAAACAGTTTTGCAGTGGTTCCTGTGCTGTTGGGAATATGCATACCACAGTTCAAAAATCCTTGGTATTAAACACGAAAGGAGCAACAAGAGTGACATTTAAGGCAGCGAACATCAAGCATTTTAGAAGAAATTGCTATCCAGTACAGAGAAACAACCCCATAAACCAAAAAATGACAGAATCTGTCCCCCTGGAAAATAGCCATGAGAGAGGAGCTCTTGCAAATGCATCTCTGATCTGAGAGATAAACTTAGAAAACTTAAAGATGACTGTTGTGAAACCAGCTTTGCATAGTCCAGTAATTTAGAAAGCTTAGATAAGTGTTTGAGTTGATGTCCTGACTTTTCTGAGGACAACGACCATATTGGTACTACCTTTAATGGGGCCAGGATGTCGCCCCTGAACTTCATGCTGTTGATCCAAAGCAGCCAACATCAAGTCGTGTCATATGAGCACAGGAATGAATTCAATACTGTGTTCAGTTTGCTAAGGAACTTTCCCATTAGCAGGCAAACGATATCACTTTGCTCAAGACCCATACATGCTTGTTTGAGGAAAGTCTCTGTGAAAATACTGCCATCACAGTTTATGTGAAAAGTATCTCCAGCAAAAAAATTTAGTAGTGGCAATTCAAATCACAAACTGTAATCCATGGAACTCAAGAATAGAGCTGGCCTGAAGGAAGCAAAAGTGCTTTTCCTCTTAAGAAAACTTTGACTTTTTCAGGGAAAAATTGAAAAAAGAAAGTCCTGGTCCCACAACATAATATTTTGTTTCTAAGAAGTGGCAACAGTGCCTTGAGTTCAGGAGTGTCTGCTTCCTTCTCTCTGGAAGGTAGTTTGAGGGTCTGTTTCCCTCCATAAATTATGTTTCCATGATGTCCCCCTTCTTTCTAAAGAAGCATAGGAAACTACCCCCATTTGCAAAATCTTAGCTTCAGTTGAGCCTTCCTCCACTTTGACTGTTGGACAGTATTTGACCAATCCTTGTAACAAAAGTTTATCTTACTAACATTTCTATACTGATAAAATAAAATTTAAGCAAATAGAAGAACTTATATATTTTTTGTATATATATATATAAAAGTATATACACACAGAGACATATATAGATTTGCACTAATTAAATCAGTCTAAAGAAACTCTCTCTCCATTTGAAACAATTCCACCATGTAAGAATGAATTAATGTATCAGGTATAAATAAATACCAGTTAAATATCTATCTTTCTCTTGGGGAAGAACGGGCTGGTTCCCCCCCGCCCCCTGCCTTAGTAATAGTTCTGTGTCAAAGTTTTTCTGCTGCAATAAAATATGGCTTTTTATGAATATTGTTAGAAACCAAATGAAAAACTCACCTGGCCTGCATGCATACTGTATTTAAAAGTCCTCTACTCTTGAATTGCTCTTTTTATCCAGACAAGTCAAATGCTGCTGATACTCTGTTTTTCAGTCACATATTCTTCTTTCCTTAAAATCACAAGTCACCTTGCCCTGTCCAGAACGTGAGGACAAACATGCACACTACTTACATTCTCCTGTAAGACCCAGGCACTAAGAAATCCCTAAATTAAAACTGGTATAGTATTTCAGGCTTAAAAATAAAGGTAGGTGAAGCTACCTTCAGCACAAGGTAAAAATCACCCCTTGGGAAAAAAACTGCCCACACTGTAAACAGGAATAATTGTCATAATACTGTGGCTGCTGGGAATGCCTTCTGCAAGCCTCTGATTTTCACCATACATAGATTTTTATCATAAGCTGTTCTAAAATTAGAAGAGGCCATGATCTGACAAGTATCCTTTCTGTTTAGTCCTAGCAGATGGAAACCATGAGGTGCTTTCTCAGCTTGAAACTGTTCCAAAACCTGAGGCACTAATCTGACATATTAAACCGAATTTATATAAAGTCTTGTGTCTTTACATCATGCAACATCATTTATGGCATGCTGGGCAGTGACAGTTTAAGCTATGAAAAAGCTGTATCACCCAGCAGATCAGAGCTGGCTTTATAGCAGGTGTCATGAATTTCTTCATCCAAAAAGAATAAATTTTGTGGGGGAGCATTCTGCATAGCACCCCTGCAGAGCAATAGATTAAAACTGGATTTTAGCATTTACCTCTTGCTCAACTATAAATCAGGAATTAGAATTGATAATGGCACGTATCCATCAACAGCAGTACAACTGCAGATGAGCTTTTTTGTTATTATTGTTAAAGAAAACCTATTCTCTTCTATTTCGAATGTTTCTAGGCTCTGAATAGAGAGCGATTAGATCCATGCAGGTCATCAGCATGGGCAAGGAAGATGCATTTGAAGTAACACCCCTCCAGGTTGCAGAACGTTACTCCGAAACTCTAGCAGTGGGCGTGCGCTCGGGTGCAGCAGTTCATATTGCAGACCCCTCTTGACGGAACGTCTACCACAGCCGGCAGGATTCTGCCCCTCGGTTCATCGTCGTGTTCGTTGGGCAATTGAAAGCTTTACGGAACTCTTCAAAGTTGCTCATGGCACCGATAACTCTGCAAAGAGAAAAGCGATCGACATGCAGCTTGTCTTCTGTTAAACACTACAGACCTGTAAGTGTTTTGGTGCGTTCACTTCAGGTTGAGTTTTCAGGCTCTCCCTGTCATTTTTCCACAAATAAAACCAAAAGGTTCAGGAGAACCACTCCCATTTAAAGTTAACGTGAAGACAATCTTGTTTCATTCGGTGCTTCGAGAAGCATCTTTGCTAGAAACTCAGAGAAAAACAACCGCATTTTGTGGCTGCTATGTCATTTAGAACAATTTTCTAAACCGACCCTTGGCAGCAAAGGGGGGAGATCAGCGGTAGCCTCGCGTGGTGGAATCCTTCTTCCAGCCCCTGCCAACCCGCTGCAGCCCATCCAGCGGTCGGGAGGATGGAAGGACCCACCGCGGCTGTGCTGGAAGTGGGTTGTTTTGGCTCATTCCAGCCAGATTCTGCTAACAACCCCTCTGCCCACCCACGTACACACACACACGCCTGCAAGTGGGATCCCGGGGGCTTCGCAGCCTGAAGCGGTGGGGGAACCCAGGCAGAGCTCGTCTTACCGGCCACCTCAGCCTTACACCTGTGAGCATCTCGTCTCCTCTATCTTTTGGAAATAGCTCGCTCTTTGTATGCAGTCGTCCTTGGCCTCTGCTTCCATGTCTGTATTATTTCATGCTGTCAGAAATTATTATTTTACCATTGCTAGACTGGGATTGTGTTGTTTGCTGATTTTTCCTATGCTTTTAAGCATCTTGGAATTTACTAACCTGAAATTTGCAATGGTATTGAAGTAAACGGCATCCTGAGTTAAAAGCAGAAAAGTATCTACTGAGATATTAACTGTATGCCTTTCCTCCCTCTTTGTTATGCAGTGGGAAGGCATTTTTCTCCATTACAGACAATCAGCTTCTCAGTGTAGCTCAGCATGGTAGAAAACATTCTTATTACATTGATTAGACTTTCTGTGGGTAAGAAAATTTGCACTCAGCTGGCGCAAAAATGTCTAAAGGTCAGTTTTGTAGGGAGAATTACAAAATGAGGTTAGGCTTCAAGTAAGATATACAGCTTTACTCTAAAAACATTGCAAATATATATTCAGGGACTGAACAGCAAGAGCTGGTCATGCAGAACTGCTGCTGAAGTTGGTGGGAGTTCTGCCTGCCACGCCAGGGATTTCACTCTGAAACCGGCATTCAGAAATAGCAGAGACACATGCTAATACTGAACATCTGCCAATTAAAAGTAAATAAAACCAGAATCTAGCCAGTGAAAGATCTTTATGTGTCCATGCACGTGACTTTTCTACCCATGGTTTGATATTGCCACACATTAACTGTGGAATCAGAGTAGGCTGTCTGGATTTCATCCCATTGAACTACAGGAGAGACACCTTCATCTGAACAGGTCACCCTGGGCTCCCTTGGCAGTCAATAGAAAGATGTATTTGCAGAATCTAAGTCATCTAAATTTATTATTTACAGAAGGATATTATATATATATATATATATATATATACACACACACACACACACTTTCAAAATGCCTATTCTTCTTTGTGAAGAGAACCTGAGGTGACTAACTCAGATACACACACCTATGCTCAGGATGTGTGTTGCTCATTTCTATCTTCTTTTATAGTTACTTTTTATAATTACTTTTAAAAAAGGGGCTGTTTGGGCTTTTTGGATAGCAAGAGCTGTCAGTGTTGAAACTAGCTGTACTGCTGTTATACTCATAATGGTCTTGGGACGTAAAGGAAGCAAAGTTGGGAGAAATAAATGATATAATTTGTTAGCCCAGTTGATATGATTTGCAAGAAGAGATAAGCACCACAGTTTCTCTATAGGTCTGAAACAGAAGCCTGTTCTGAATAGCTCAGATAAAAACTAAGAAAAAGTTTTGCCTGTATTTTCTAGACCCCAAATTCATCTAATCTTCTCTGGAATTTTCTTTCTTAGCCCAATTCCTTCATGGGTTTTCCTCATGAATGCACTATCCCCAGGCTTCCCTGTAGATTTTGGGATTTGCACTATCTCATGGGAATGTAGCTATGTAATGATTCAGAATATATAAATATACATATAGGTATATAAATCTGAGGACTTTAAAAGGCAAGAGATGGTTATTTACCAAAATCTTAACAAGGGTAGGAATTATAAAAAAAAAAAAATCACTCTGAAGGCTGAAGATCAGCCTGATAGTCCTGTCCTCATCATCATGATGTATTTTCAATTGTTAAAAGGCACGCAGATTTGCATGCTGCACTAGTTTTACCCTCGCTAGCTGGTGTAACAGGTATTGCAAAGGTCGAGTAGCGCAGATTTCAATGCAGAGTATAGAAGCCTACCAAGACCAAGCACACACATCTGCAACGTTAGCTTATATTCAATTTGTGTCATCCTGTTTCCAGCTCCATTATTTCTTAACCCGTTCTGGTTATAAATAGCCCAAGGTGCGTTAACGCATGCTGTGTTTGTATCTTCAGCTTTGGCGTGGCTGTGTCCAGGGAATATGTCCGAGTGCCTGTGAAGCAACATCACAGCTCCCCTGGGAAGCCAGCATTGCTATTTTTCACTTTACCAAGAGACAACTGAGGCAAAGGGGGCTCATATCACCTCAATTTGGCCATGGAGAAGGTGAGATCCCAGCTCCCTCTTTAGTCAAAAGAAAGCGGGAGGAATCTCCAGAAGGCAACTAATCCAGTGTATTGGAGACACCTCCGCTATGAATCAGCTTGTGGAGTTAACATCCTTCCCCCAAATATAGAGGTAATGTAGCACTTGACTGAGGACAAACACACAATTCTTAGCAAAGTAAATGCAACCGACGTGAATCCCAACAGAAACAACTTGCTCTTGGTCACACAAACTCTGTAGAGAAGCAGAGAAATACTCTGGCTTCCTAATTCTTATGTAGTCTTTAAACTTTCCCCCTTCTCCAGCCTCTCCTTCTTGGGGTTCATGGGTGTCTGTGGTTAGGGGAGCCTGGAGGACACCTTTTGGGCAAAGACACAAACCCTCTGTTACAGCGGGACTACCACAGCTCCTTCGAGCAAAGTGTTTCTTGAAGGCCAACTGTAGAGTTTAATCTCGAACTGAACTTACAGGGCATGTTTTGCTTTGCATTATCAACATAATTCAAGGTACTCACTTCAAAGCTTTTAATGAACTCAGGAAGATTAAATCAAGGACCCTCCTAATATTCACTGTTTTCTAAACTAGAATTGCATAGGGAAAAAAAAGTGATAGATGAGGCATTTTAGATACTCAGGCCATGATTACAGGACATCACAGGGATCAGAGTGTGTTCTGGTTCAACCACTTTTGAAGGTAGAGGCAAACCCCTTGTTTTTACAGAAGAGCATTTGTAATAGCGAAAGGTAAGCTAATAAAAACAGTTCAATTTCAATCCAAGCCAAGAGCACAGTCCAATTTTCTGTTTGCTTTTAAACCCCTCTTAACATGCTAAATTTCTGCATTTGTGTGCTGCAGTGATTGATGTATACTGAGTAAATACATTATTTGCACTACCTGAACTGAGGAGGGCTGTGAGCTCCAATATATATTTGCTCTCTCGCAGATTCTGGTCTAAAGGAGTTGCATCTTACCTAACAAAAGATAAAAAGCAGAAATAGGCACGTTATCTGGGATGACTTCATAAGTAAAGCAGCATGTAATGTCACTGTTCTTAGGATGCCTATTACTTACAGAATGCACAAAATGGAAAGACGCCGCAAACTCCTATTTTGTTTCACCTTTGCTAACTTGCAGGTTTTTGTTGGTATATTCCCTTGTTTTTCAAATCCCTTAATGGATCCAGTCTCCACCCACTGTTACTCTCCACCCACTCATTCCCATCATCTAATCATAGCCACTTTACTGGTTCTTTTTTTGAAGTTCTCTACGATGGTAGCTTGCTTTTCATCTTGTGCTGCAGCATCTCACGCCTTAATAATTACCAAGCATACTTCTTGGTTTCAAAGCTATGTAATGTGTATAAAAGGTACACATAATGATGCTTATCATCTGTAGAATTGCAGCTATATTACCTGACATATTTTTTCCACGTTGGAATGATTGTTTCTTTCGAAATGACACAATTTTCAAGTTTCCATCAGTGGTCCCCAATTCACTATTCCTGATATGATACTCGACCCAATTGTAACTGACCACAAAAACAGGGTAGAGAAAAATATTTGCACAGCTGAATAATCCCTCTTATGCTGCATCCGTTGCATGAAAAATCTCATTTAAGCAGCCTCTACCTTACCTAAACTCCTGTGTTGAATGTTTCCTATTGACAAAATCCTTTAAGCCAGACTGCCCATAGGATATGTGGACTTCAGTGCAATTTTGTCTGGCTGAAGACAGCCCTGGCAGTTTGAATGAGTCTGTTGAGTGTCTTGAGCTCTGTGGAAATAGGCTGAACTCAAGGGTACCTGACATACACTGCTCTCACTGTGCCTGTGCCTCCCCGCAGAGGGTCCACTGGACACACGATTCCTGCAGCGGTCCTGTAAGACCCCCAGATCTTCCCTAGGGCTTCGAAGCTTTCTTGGAGAAAAACTGACACAGTGTGAAACTCAACTCAGCATAAATGACCAAAGTGGAGTCTTTTCCTTGGTCAATACTGTCAAACTGAAATGGCCATTGACCCATACGCTGCTACACCGATTCTCAGTAGAGAAATGATTGTCAGCCAGGGTTGGTTGCATTGGTTGCGTTGGATCCTGTTTCTTCAGTTTTAGATGATTCATTCCTTCAACTGGTGGGCAAAGTTTTATAGCCCAACTTTTACTTCTCATATAGGGAGTTTGTCCCAACTCTTTTAACCAAATAAATAATTTCTGATTCTCTCCCTCGTTCTACATGTTTTTCTAAAAAACTCACATCCCCTAACGAAGTTTTGCTACAGCTTATTTAGTGTACAGCAAAGAAAGATAGGAAAAAATAAACAAAGATTTTCTTCAATGCTGCCTGGTTTCCTTGAACACGCTTGGTAACGAATGGTGGCGGTACATTTGCAACAGGAATCTGTGGTGGAAGCAGTCAGAAACTGCGGCGTATTGCAAGGACCAGAAATCTGGGACGCTAAAATGGAAAGAAGCTAAGGAATCAATACATGCAAGAAGACCCTTGTAGTGGAGGGAAGCAGCAAGAGGAAAGAAAGCTGCTGTGACAACACTGCAAAACCAAGAATAATTTCAGCAGTTCTGGCACCATGGATAGATGAGGACAAAGAGGAAAACAGAAAAAAAAATAATAGTCCTGGGAGAAGAAGTCTCTGCTTATACCCTGAAAAGTCTGGGTTTGGCTGGTGTAGACTCTCGAAACAAAGTCTCATCTCTGCACCGCATGTTGGGCAGGTTAACAGATGCGGACTTGAAACACATTGGTACTACTCACGTGGGCATAACTCAGAAAGAAAAGCTGGTTGTGTGTGAACTCAAGGCCTGGCAGTAAAGGCTCTTCTTCTCCTCCCCTCTTTTCTGTAATCCATCTCCTGTATGCCTGATAAGAAAGAGATACTAAGTGCCTTTCAGCAACATGGAGCCTGATCACAGCTATTTCTCTCTCTCTCTCTCTTTTTTTTTTTTTTTTTAAAGAATACTACATTTCAGATATTTTTCATCTACTTACCCTGAAAGCCTCTCGCAAACCTCCATTATCTGCAATGTTTTCTGCCAAAGTCCTCTTGCCTTTCACCTGGCAGAATGAAAGAACATCAGTCATTTGATCCATTTCTGAACTTCCTTCTTGATCAACTTCAAGAAACAGGGGAAAAAATAAAACAAGGTGACAATGACCTCAGCCAATTTCAAGCATCATATCTCTGGTTAAGAAAACTGTTTTTCAATGTGAAAACTTTCAGTAAACAATTCTCCGTGATAAGTTATCCTGGCTCTTGTCCTAGATCTCTGTAGCACAAAATATAGTAGATAAAATGCACTCAAGAATCCAGTCCCTGATATTTGATCTAAGCCTCAATAATTTTCCCCTGAAGACTGTTTTTATCTGGTTACATGTGAGATCCAGTAGCCCCTTTCTTAAACTTTTATCTAATCGATTACATTTGTTTCTGTACATAACTCTTAATATACTCCTGGGATGCAAAAATAACTTTTAAGTGATAACATAAACCAGCGTAATTAAAAATAACTGTCAGAGACAGAATTGAAATTGATAGTATATTCAGTGCTCTAAAAATACCTGCAAAGGAGATTCACGTTGCTTTTCCCCAGTATTGATTCCAAGAGCAAGAGCAACAAGAATATATTGCGAGCAGCAGCGCTATCTAAACTTTGTGAAAAAGCCAGTCTCCTGGTATTGCCAAGTGTAATATCATTGTGAAGAAATCCTCATTTCTGCAAGTGCAGCATTATCTCTGATCGCCCAGCCTGCTAAGGTCTTAGTGTTCCCAAACTGTATTTGTAATTAAGCGGTTTTGCTCTCTACGCCTCGAATAAGCAAGGTAATCGAGGACAGTTTTGAGCAGGGCCCTGAAGGTCAATGCCGGCCTGCGGATCCTCCAGCGACGGGCTCTCCCGTGCCGCAGGGATGAGTACGCCATCTCACCCTCTTTTCAGGACGGTAGAAGAGGGGGAAATGGGGGAGAAGAGGTAAAAGGACCTCGGGGATACCCAGGCACCTGTCGGCAGCCCCACCGCTCAGTGCAGACGAGCACCCCGGCTGGACTCAAGGCACCTTGCTTGATGCCTTGGGTCCAGCGTTACACCCGAGGGTGTAAAAAAGGAGAAACGGCAGCAGCAGAGGAAGGTGCACCCCTTTCCTTCCAGCCCTCCCTCCCCTCTGGAGGCTGGAGACGGAGGTGGGAGAGAGGGTTTTAGGAGAAAAGGTGCTGGGACGCCAGGGAACATGCACACACACCGGCTGCCTTTTTTTTCTGGTCTACCTACTCATACATTTTTATTGCAGTGGGCTTGCGAAGTAGACTGATTTAGAGCATAAGATGAGAGTAACCTAGCAGGGCACTTGGGCCATAGGTCATTTTAATAAGTGGAAGAAGTCTTTCCACTCATCGCAGGCAGCTCTGGTCAGGGATCTGAGACTACTCTGTGCAGACAGTTCGTGACGAGGCTCAGGGACCATGATAAGCCCTTTATTTGATCCGATGACTTTATGTGATTACTACACTTTGAAGCTACTTCTCTATCTACTTTTTCTTTCATTACACTTCTTTTCTGGAGACATTTTTATTGTAAACCAGACGAGAAAGAAGAAGAGTAAATAGGCTTCTTGATCCACGAAAAATATTCATACAGGGTAAAAAACCTGCAGAATATTGATATAAATGACAGGCAAAATAAAGCTCTTTGCATGCATAGCCCTTCATACATAAGCTATAAAATATGGCAGAAAATATGAAGATTCTTCTTCTATCATCTAAAAAGTGCTTTAAGTTATCCCACGGAAATAGGAGGAAAAAGCCTTGTGGATGACAAGGCTGTGAGTACCAGGATCTCTCTAGTAAGCCCATCCACAGACTTCAAAGGCAGTAGCTACACCGGAGGGAAAATTTCAGCTCTACCCCATCTCAAGAGACACCACAGAAGATAAAAGGGATGGCCGAGACAATGGCAGGAGCATGGGAAGGGCACAGTCACATCCTTGGGGAAGGTTTTAATGACCTTCTTTAAGTGGTATTTTTGTACTGACAGTTTTTGTCCTACAGATATTCAGGAATGAGCCTGAGAATTTTTATTTGTAAAATAGCTTAGATGAAGGACTTCAAGTCTGAGTTGTTGGACTTCAGACTGGACTACAATATGGCTTTTTTATCTCTGAGACAAATACAAACAGCCTGGGGAAAGTGTTAAAATTATTTCTAAGCATTCAATGTGACCTCTCTGTTCTTAAAAGGCAAAGACGTAATTGCATTTCTGATTCTAAAATGTAAGTAGAGGTGCTAGAATTGAGTAGGGGCCGGGGTATTTTATCCTGAAAATTAAGATTAAAATCATGTCCCAGCCAACATTACCGGAATTTTAGCTATTGATTTCAGAAGGTCTGGGATTTATCTATTTATCCTTCATTTTGGACACTTACATAATGTGCATGTTTTCAGGGAAGCTCATAGCTCTGATAAACAATGAAACAGAAACCATTCCCTTGCTCTTTCTTTCTCAATCCTTTTCTATGAGCTACTGCTATCATACTCCCTTCATTTGAGATACAAATTGGGTCTGCGTGCACACGTGGAAGAAATAGCAAGAGTTGAATCTGAAATAAAGTAGGGTTTATGCATCCATTTTATAGCTGTAATAAATAACAGGCGGAATTGCTAAAGGAATCTATAAAACATGCTATTATATTCTTCTTTTTAAAAAGAGTGACTGCTCAGTTTTCATTACGGACCTCATCTTCAGAAGACATTTAACATGCTCACAGTAATTAGACCAGCCCTGCTGCGTGGCTTCATCCTCTTCCCCTGATTCCAAAATGATGTGATGAGGAGAAGTAGTTTAACCCCATCACCAAGGTGTGGGTAGTGGTATTTGACTGGACTAATCAAATCTGACAGACAATTTTTATCACAATTATTCACTTCAAAAAATGATTTGTTGTGAGAAATGAAGTTGGTAGCCTAATATCCCAATATGTTGGGATTTATAAAAAGACAACTTTAAAAAAAAACCCCAAAACTCCTAATGCACCACTGCTTTCAATCACTGGTGATTTACATACATGTAAGCCAGCTCTCTTCCAGTAGTAATTGCTGTATTGATTAATCATGCATTTTGTTTTCTCTTTAAATTTTTCTTCAGAGTCAGTTGTCCACCAAGGGTCTAAATTTCCATTTTTGTCATATTTCCGACCTTAAAAAAGAAAGAAAACAAATGTTCATGTAGGAGAAAACCCCATACTTTTTCAGTTTTGGAATCTATCACCTGCACAGAAATGAGAGGTGAATGTACTCATACGAGTGTGTGTATAAAATGGATAAGATCAGTGAGCAAAATCTTGACCCCGCTCAAGTCGGTGGTGAAAAGTTGGCATTCTATTTATTGTCATAATTTCCATTTTCAGAAAAAAATAGTAATGACTAATGAGTTCTATAGTACATTTTATAATTACGTAGTGCAAGAGGCATATGAGATTTCTTGTAAGAATAATTGTGAGTATTTTTCATCCTCAGCCCATATGTCTTTGATTCTGCAGACATGATGATAACTAATTTATTATTAATTAATTATACGCTTGACCAGAAAAAAAAAAAAAAAATCCATTTCATGGAAACTTCTGAAGTTTCCATTTTTTGCCTTGGAGCAAAACCAGAACATTTGAACCCTATTCATGGAAGCAAGGAGAATACATCCATCCCATTCCCCAGGCTGACGGTTACAGCAATGGCTCGTGGAACATTCAGCCTCAGGTCCCTGCTCCACCTCATTTGTAGGAGAGCGTCTAATCTCCATCATGTCTCCAGCCAGTCAGACACAAGACGCGTTAGGGCTTTTTTGGAGAGCAGGTTTAGCTGCCCATGTGGATGCAGCCTTGCTCTGTGATTTGATTCTTTGTTACGACTGCAGGAAAGAGAGGTAGGGAGCAACCAGGAGACACAATACCAAGTACTGCAGAAGTTTTCTTTCATCTTTTTATTTCTTGATATTTTCCCTGTGTGTTGTCTTGTTCAAGATGACAAATTCCCTAGAGAGGTACTGATTTCTATATTTGGAAGGTAAGAGCCTGGGCAAGAGGTAGTGGTCTGCTTAGGGAATAAAATCTTAGGTTCCTCTCTGACTGCCTGGAGACATGATGGAGATTAGATACTCTCCTAAAAATGAGATGGGACTTTGTGAAGAAAACTTTCTCCATTCCAGAGTGTTTGCTGACACAAAATGTTGCAGAGTGGTGCCAACAGAATACAAGGTTTTCCTTTTGTTTTTTAAAAGGTATTCCAAGTAACGCAACATAAGCAACCTAACTTCAGTTAGGCAGTGAGCCAGAAGCTTGCTTTTCCTTCAACATTCTGTATTTTCAGTGGAAAGAGGTTTCTCTAGACAGTGAGTCAGAGCGGGAGGTCAGTCAGATACTCAGAATTGCTCCCTGGAGGAGGAGTTTCATGTTTCTCACTGTCTTCCTCCTTGCCGCCTTTCTCTCTCAGGAGCCTGATTTTAAAAAGCACTTTACTGAGATAGCCAAGTGAGATGGTGGTAATGCCCAACTCCAACTCCACCCAGTTTTTCAGGACAGTTGGTTTGACATTCTCAGACCTTTTTTTTTTTTTTTTTTTTTTTTTTAATATTTTGCAATAAGTTTTCTGTTCCACTTCTGTTCCAGTGTTGTATTTTAGTATTTGTAAGTAATTGTCTTTTGAAAAAAGTCAAAACTGAAATGAAAAGTTTTCTCGGAAGTCATTTTTATCAATCAGAAGTTATCCCTTTGCCCTTCCCACTCCCTCCCAGCCAGGACTTTCTGAATCTGTTGCTGATTTAGTTTCCATTCAAAAAACAGAAAGCGTCAAACTTGTGGCATTCCTTACCAAAAAAATTCTGGTTCAGACAAGCAAGATTGCATGTAAATAAATTTAAAAATGCAACTTTATAATTTTTTTCATGCAATTCAGCATTGTTAAAACCCAAAACAATAGAAAAGCTAAAGTGTATACAAGTCAGCTTTCTAATCTGTCAACTCTGTTAAAAAAAGAAAAGTTATCAACCTATAGAAGAATACTCACCATTGCTATCAAATCCATGAGTAAACTCATGGCCAACAATTACTCCTATGGCACCGTAGCTTAATGACCTGTAACACAAAGAAGCAGTTTCCTTAGAAAGTCTCCACACTCATGAACATTAAAGGACTGAAAACCTCAAGAAAGATCATTATTTATTTAAACTGGGGGGAATGGGTCTAAAAATCATATCTGCACAATTTTGACTTAAAGTTGTTGGAAGTCTGAATGTTAAACTCTTACTTGTTTAAAAAGCAACCTTTCATATAAAACTTTAGAAAGCATTGTGATGGTTCACTCTTCTAACCAAATCCCTTATTAGCACAGGAGCTCCGGAATATCTCCTTCAGCTGACTGCATTGTGTATATTCTAACTGCAAACAGGACAAAGTTATAGGTGGAATTATTCTCTTAGCGTCGTCATGAAAAAAGGATAGATCAAAGGTTGCAGTGGGCTTCCGTAACGCCAGCTTCAATCATTCTTCACGGGCATGCAACAAACAGACTTGCAAATGACTGGCTCTCATTTGAAAAGCATTAAACAGATCTCCCTTCTGTTTTAAAAAAGAGGTCATACAATTTCCTTGCACTTGCCCAGGCATAGGACATGATCTACAGTCAGATCTAATGCACTGGAGAAACAGAATAGAAAGAAATATTTCATATTCCTGATTGACAACTAATTGTATTTTCCTCATTATATCCAAATAAACAAAATGCATCTGGGAGAAATAGGGATGAAAGAGGAAAAGGTTCAGGGCTTTTTATATCAAATGCAGTGGATATCGGGGGCGGGGGGGGGGGGAGTGATCTACTAGATGCATCTTTCATTCATTAAGTTGTTCTTTGTGATTTTAATTATTTCAGTTATTGAGATGCCATACTTCAAAGTAGCTTATAGTATTTCTAACACATTGTATTGAAATAGGAGAAAGGCAGAGGTTTGAAGTAACATGTTATTATTGGACCTAATGATCCATAGCACGCTAATTGCTCATCTCAGTTATGCCCAAAAAGTATTATATCATTTAATTCCCCCTGCTCCCATGACAATTCTTCACTTTGTTTTTTTCTTTCCTGAAAGGTAATTTGTATATGATAAAATCTTCCCTACTGTTTTTTTCCCCCCAAGTACTATTGCAAACCTTCACTAAAAAACACCTGTTAAAATTATACATTTCAGCAATGGAAATATCATCCTTTGGTGTGACAAATTTGTAATCTTATGTAGCACACAGTGATAATTATCCATACTAAATGTACTATATTAGACTTGTTTTCCACATCTGAAGTAAAGTGGTTATACAGGATTTTTTTGCAGCTGGAGAAGTATAAAAAGAATGGCACAAAACATGTAAAGAGATCAAGAAGAACCAATAAGCCCTATTACTAAATACATCCTTTTTTTCCTCTAAGGTTCTTGATCACCATGAGCGGCAGGGACAAAGAACAGGCTGGTGCCTGGGCACTCCCAGGGCCTTCCCCAGCTCCAAAAGATGGGATGAAGTTTGGGGTGAATTTTGGCCTTTGCTTCTGTAAAATCCCTTCAGCATTTTGTCCAGCTCAACAACAATTTTGCCAGAAATGCTCCCAGCTCTGTTCATGCTCTTCACTTCTGGGGCACAGCTGGATGGAGATGGAGGGCATTAGGTGCAGCCCAACGGGTACCAGATTAAAGGGGAACTTTCTGGGACTGGGGAGGCTCAGAGGACTGTAAGGAAGCTACCAACTCAGGTAGTCTGAAGTCTCTATTTCAATATATCTGGCACTGAAGACTCGTAACAATGAATCGTGCCATTTGAATGGTATTTTATTTCTCGTACTGAGATGTGAAGTGATAATTTAGCTTCCCTTTATGCAAATAGATGCAACTGTTCTATAGTGGTTATGCTGGAACTGGACACTAAAACGCCACTAAATGTTAAATATTTGCTAAATCAGTTTTCCAGCAAGTGCTGATGACTTTTTGATGATTTTTCTGTTCCAGTGCCATGTACTGTTTCTTTTAAGCAGACAGAAGACAGATCCAGAATATTTCAAGGACAAAAGCAATCTGTTGTCTGATATAAACCAGCTACATTTGTTTACTAAATTTCATTTTGATACGTACTCAAGCAAAACCAATTTAAGCTAAGGTAACCTTTAAAGAAGAGAAATGAGCAAAGTATAATTCTTTGAAAGAACCACAATTTTATCGTTATGGCAGAAGGTCAGGGTACAGAGAAATCTCTTCAGAAAGCAAAGCTGGAAACAGGTCTGCAATAACCACAGCAGAAAATAAGTTCACCTTAACAAGAAAGGACTTTCTTCTATCCCCAATTACCACTTAGAAAGTCACTTGGCTCATAAGAATTCTCTTTGAATGCAAATTTATTTGTTTCTAAATTGAATGTGTCTCTCTACATATATTGCCAAATTTCCTGTTACAGGGACACATCCAGATTGGAAGATGGCAAACCCAAAATATTCAAAAAGTTTGATTTTTTTTTTAACAAAGATTTATTAAGGATATCTTTCACCAGTAACTGGCTTTATATAACTGCAAAATAACTTTCAGAAACTGCTGTCAGAAACTTTTCACGGTCTTACCCTGCCCTAAAATAGAAAGATATTGAATTGTACAAAAGCGGTGATTTTTCAAAATTAAATATATGTGACCTATAATTACTCTTCCTCAGCTACAGCAGCACATGGGCCTGCTCAGGCAATCATTTATGCATATGGAGATACTCTCAAGCACCTCAACAGGCACAGGCAAAGGCCCACTGTTAATCTTAGATATTAGCAGAAAGTGAACAATAAACTGATAATAAACGGCTTCTCAGGGTATTCACTTCTGTTCGGGAAGTGTTAGCTACCTGATTTACAATTCCTTTTAATACCTGCCATGTGCACACTGCTGCATCTGCATGCTACAGCATTGAAACTCTTCCACTCAGGTGCACTTAATTAGCAATTCCTGTGAGAAATCAGTCATCAGTTTAAGACGAGCGCAACACATACAGCTCCCAAGGGTAAGAAAAGTTATTGCACAAAGCAGCACTTTTCAAAGTCTGTTTTTTCAATAGTAAAAGCAGGACGCAGCAGAGAAGAACACACAACCCAAGGGCCAAGCTTTCCCTACAGAAGGACAACACAGTATTCCTCTGCTCTACCTGTTGGTCATCTTCAGCAGCGTAGACTTCTTCTCCATGCCCTCTTCTTTGTCTATATGTCTTTCCAATACCTTTCCCTGTTATTCCTCATTTCCAGGTGTACGGGGTTCCCTGGTGCAGTACTTACCTAGGATACTCTGTTCCCCAAAAGAAAGGCTTTTGCAGTTCTCCTGCTGGGAATCCTGCAAAAGCAGAAACAGTAGTAGTGAGGTCCCTAGCTCAATGCAGCTGAATAACAATCACAAGGCCCAAGGGTTTGGATTTTATGACCTTTTTTGTTTAGTTTCAGAAGAGTTTTGCTAAAGGAGCTTTCCCTCAGGTGGTAGTTTCAGAATGCAGTAAAGGATCTTTGGAGAAGAAGAGATCCTCCCTCCTTCAGGACCACAATGGCAACAAGATGCTCCACTGCACAAACCTTATTTTATTCCATGGCTACACGCATGTCTGTGTGTGTAAGTGCATGTGTTCCTGTGAAAAAATGCCTAGTGTTTCCTGTGAAGAAAACTACTGGATTGCCCTCAGATGTGTTGACAGATCAACAGAAAATATATAGGTAAGATGCAACAAGGACTCAGAAGGTGTTAGCTTAGTGAGGCTTCAATGCAGCAAGAGGCATATGAAAGTGCTAAAATGTAAGCCTAATTCTATATAGTGTCTGAAAATCAAAGGTAAATGAACGTTCTCAGGCACTTTGGTAAAGGAGAGCTGTAGACTATTAAGGCTGTAGAGTCAGTCTAGCTACAGGAATTACCTGGCTCCTTCTGGTAGACTAACTAGTCACCAAAACCCTGCCAATGGAGACACTCTAGTGAGTGATGATCTACTGATGTTGCACATAGGAACCAAAATTGTTCCCCAAATTCAAAGTCACAGGTCTATTTCTAGATCCTGGATGACCTTTCAGTGCCACAATTCTGAAGACAGTGTGGCTGAACATGGTAACAGTTTAACAACCCAAAGAACTGCTAAATAAAATAGATGCCTATGGTCAAAGTTTTTATATGCTGGTGAAAAGTGTCATCCTTCCAGGCCCACATGTGGAATTTGCTGTCTCATGTCAGGAATTCCCATCTATGAAGCACAGGCTTGCACCTACTTTGAAGGTTACCCTACATGGACATCGCCTTGTCAAGGAAGAACCAGTTTCCTCAGGTGATTCTCTTGCTTTCCCAGGAACCTCTGCTTCAGCTTATGGGTCTCTCTTCAAGAAATCACCTGGCCACTCACATCAAAACAAAAACCACATTCACTTGATTCTAACCTTATTCAGGTTTTTGTTAATGTATAGGACATGGATTTCTTTATATCTGAGAGAAATTGTCAGGCAAGATTTTTGTCCTTTCCTTACAAAGTCTTTAAAGACAATATGCTGAGTGTAATTCATGTCAAATGATGTGCTAAGTGGCATGTCCTCATGGCCTGCCCATCTGCTTTTTTCCGCTGCTCCTCCTTGGCTGCCTTGACTACCTATTTGCAATCAGCTACAAAAAGTGTGTTTTTCAAACTTATTTTCTAAGTGCTTTTTCTCTTACTTCTCCAGATGCTGTTTTGTTGTTTCAAGCATGTTATCATTTGCTTTTCCAGTACTACAAAACACAATTGTACCAATGTCAAGGACAAAGTTTTCCTGATCTAACTCTCTTTGCCTCCCAGCGCGCACAGAAGAGTATTTACTCTATGTTTTTAAACATCTCACAGCAATGGTACGCTTACGCAACCTGATGAAAATTGCTTGTTAGTACACTAAGTTAAGAGCTGGTGTTACGAGCTGGAAATCTAGTCCGAACTACATTGCCTGGTTCATTCCAAATACTGAACCTCAGGAAAGGTTTTTGGACATGCCAAAGAGACCATTTAATGAAGGAATCACTAGGGTCCACTCACCCTGAATGATCCTCTCCGCACAGCAGCAGATGAGAGGAACTGTGGCCAAAAAGAACAAACGAGCCCATACTGAAGACGGTATGAACCAAGGTAGCACAGTCACCCCACAAATCATGCTTAGGGATCACACCGTCCTGTGCGCTGTCACCACACCAAGAGGCTATCAAGATCTCGTAAGGAGCTGCAATTATTTTGTCCGTGTATAGACCTGTGTAGCGAATTTGCACTTGTCTGTGTGCCAGGTAGAGGTAATATACATTATTTACAGTAAACTAGGTGCAAACCTTCACTCAGGCTCATCCATCTAAGAAATATAATCTAAAGGTGTCTTCACAGCACGTTGCTGAAACAGTCAGATGTGCGTTAAGCCATGAGATAAAGTTTTCACTGAACAAGGCATGTGAATGAATAGGAAGAAGCTCCAATCCTGAATCCATACAACAGGTTGATAATTATTTTACTCCAAGTCAGGATCCATTTTAGGTAAGACATGCCTGAGCACAGAGCTTGTTGAAGGAGTGATTTCTGCTTCTGGGCAGCTGTGTGAAACACCTTTGTAGTCTGATTGCACTAAAGGAAGCTTAGGAAGTACTTTCAGGCCAAAGCAGAGTCAGAGGCCACTAGAATGTACTACACATTTAAGAAAAACTCAGGGAACTGGAATGTATTACCTACAATAGGATTTTTTTTTTCTTTTTTAAGAAAAAAAATTATCTAGTTTTGAAAGTGATTCTTGGGCAGCTAGTAAAGCAAAGGTGTCCTGTTCTCCAGAGATTAGTAGCACTAAATGAGGGAGGGTGCTTGTCTACTATTGCACCACTACAATGAACAGATTCAGACTTGGCAACACAGGGAATCCCTCTGTATGCAATGCGTCCCTCAGGCAAGCATCAACCAGATCATCCTTGGAGGGAACAAGGATAACAATGTCCTAGACCTAGAATCTCCTTTAAATTATAACAGGAGATGGATCACCCGACAGTTTCTTATTTTGTGCTGTTCAGAATGCCTCAGTTTAGGCAATTCCCTTGTGAAGACTGTTTCTTGCTTGCTTGGCATATTGTACCTAAAAGAATTAATGACAAAACTCAGAGAGCTCATAGTAGGCTGTAGAAGCAATAAATGTTAATGGGATTATTTATATGCCACTGGAGTTCAAGCAAGCACAGGACTGATCTGGAGGAGTAAGTCAGCCAGACTTCAGCGAATTTCACATCTTAAGGAATGGATACAGGCACTGGGAAGATACTTTAAGCTAACACTTCCCCATAAATTTAGCCTGTAGTGCAGCTTTTCATGCTTCCTTCCTCCACACAGCCCCAGAAGAGGGATATGGGCAGAAAGCCTCTCTCTCTGTACACTTTATTGCTAGTGCAGGCTCAGAGCCTACGCTCAAGGCCATTACTCACCAACAGCACACAGAAAGAAAACTGTGTTGCCTTATTGCAGACCCCACACAAACCTATCTGCCATATGTGGGACCTGGACTTGCAGAATCTGCCTTGTCTACCTTCCTACAACCTACCGACTTCTGGAGCAACGTCATAGGACCGCAGCATCGTTCTGAGATGGACACTCACGGCTCACATGCCATAAGAGCGCTGGAGGTCTGTGGACAGCTGAGTTCAAGCTGTCACAGGACAGCACTGATGCCCTACGTCCATGCATCTTAGAGATGGCAAGGTGGGACAGCCAGGCTAGATCATCCTCCAGACGGACTTTGTGCCACTGATCACAAGATTTTAGAGCCCAGCAGTTCTGATCAGAGCCCTTTAAGCCCAGCAGTTCAACCAGTTTTCAGTCCACCTGGCTATCCGCTTGTCTAGCCCATTCTCAGCAGCTTGTATTTGTGAATGTTAGGGGAGACAGTGCTGAAGATCTTGCTAAAGTCAAGATGAATCGTATTCACGGCTCTCCTCTCATCCACCGAGCTAGTCATCTCATCGCAGAAGGCTGGTCAAGGAAACTATTTCCAGGATTTACTCCATCATGTACGCAGGGACTGATGCGAGGCTGACCAGCTTGTAGTTCCCTGGATCTTCCTTCTTGAAGATAGGAGTGACATTTTCTTTCTTCTAGTTCTCAGGAACCTCCCCCAGTCAACACAACCTTTCAAAAGATAATCAAGAGTGGCCTCACAAGGACATCAGCCAGCTCCTTCAGCACTCGTAGGTGCACCCCGTCAGAGCCCACAGACTTGTGTCTGCCCACTCTGTTTAAATATTCCCTAACCTTCTCCTCCTCCACTGAGGGTAAGCCTTGCTCCAGACTTCCCCTCTGGTCTCAAAGGCCTGGGATTCCTGAAAGCCAGTCTTACCAGTAAGGACAGAGGCAATGAAGGCACTGAGTACCAGTCTTTACCTGCACAGGACTACTTTTAACTTAGTTCAAAATTTCTAGCTTTATTTTATCCATTATATCAATTTCAACCTCTTTCCACAGCAAGGTGTTCTAAAGCTTGTTAGAATATATTTCAAATTTGAAACAATTTTTTTTTTCTTTCCAATTTTGCAGGGGATTTACTGCCATTAATGAACCCATTTACCAGCTAATACCTTCATGGTATTATTATAAACATTTTGCAGATGAATGCCCCGAGACCAGTGTAATATTGTTACTTCACCAAGGAGACACAAGCAATCTCATTTCATCTGATAGCTCACTGAAATGATGCAGACTAATAATGGATGAAGTAAACTAAAAAGACATGAGATGGCTCACCAAATCATAGAAAATTTGGAGTTCAAATCTAAATATGAATTCAAATTCTATAGTTCAGTTACATTATTCAGTTATATTGCATGAAATTTTTAACTGAGCAAGACAAGACCTAGTAAAGCCTTATTCCAAGTTAGCGCATTTACAATTTCCAATAATTAGTTGATTTGTTTAAAGCAACTTCTGACAGGCTAGTGAATCTGGTATGTAAATAATGGATATGGGAGACAGCTGTGTTAAATTGTGTGACATACAGGGTAATCTGCCAATTGTTGTACTGGCAATTCTCAGGTGCATTTAAAAGCTGTAACTTGTTTTTCAAGTGTCATTGAATGAATTCAGATGGAGAGTTTTAAAGGGATAAGGTATAAGCAGAAGACTAACTGCTGGTCAGTAAACAAAGGATATCGAATTCACATAAGGAATTAAACATGAAGACAGCTAGGATGTTGGTTAGTTATCTAAAACTAGGGGCAGGATACATTTGTTTAAAATGGTCCCACAGACTTCTTTTTGGACAACTGAATCTCTTCCCAATGCCTTTTGAGAAGACTTTGCATGTTCTGCTTGGGCTCTAGCTGCCAGTCTTGATGGGCAAGGGTCTTCTGCAAGTTCTCTCTCAGATACTCCAGACATGAGGAAACGTATTGGGTGCTGTAGAGCATCCCAGCCAGCTTTCAGCACCTATTTGTAGGTAATTAGGATCAAACCCTCTGTCATAACATGGACCTGAATCCTACACTTAATTTCAAGTTTTATCCTGTGGACAAAGAGGATAGAAAACATAAATTGTGTAAGGATAGAAAAAATAAACTGTGTAAGGCACAGTAGCTGTTTCCTGCTATGCATGCATACAAAGCTTAACTTTCCGAGGAGTAGTGAATAAATACATTAACAGATAAAGAGAAGTGATGGTCTTAATGCAGAGGACTCAGCAGCCTCTGGTTCAATTCTTGGCTCAGTCTCTGCTTCACCTGACAAGAGGCTCTTCGCTGCTCATGAAAAAGAGAGAAGCCAGCATTTCCCAACCTCAGTGGGGCAACATGAGGAGAACCGTGAGATGGTTTGTGAGGAGCCAAGGAATACTGTGTCCTAAGGGACTAGGAAACCTGTGAAAACACCTGTTTTTACAAGGAACTTTAATCTTTATTGTCTAAAGGAAAAAACTCACTAAATTCCCCAGAAAAAAAGAACAAAGAAAAAGTTATCGTATTTTATACATTTATAGATAAAAATTTTAGGAAGAAGAAATAAAGAATGGATGTAAGGATCATGCATCATCTCACCTGTGACTGTAGTTAAATAAAAGAGAATACTAGTCATTAGTAAATAGGAAAAATTGAAAATGAGGGCTCACTTAAGAACACTTAAAGCTTACTTAATAACAGGGCTCAGAAAGTGTTCAGTCCAAATCTGTTATGATCGTTAACCTCCTGGAAACTAATGGCGCACTTGAAACTACTTCATCAATAACCTTCTAATTAGTCTCGTTCTTAAGGGAAGAGAAAGCGCCCCTACGCGCAGCCCGGCCAGCGCACCGAGTGCTGTTTGCCGGCACTTCCCCGGCTCCCGGCAAGGGAAGAGATCTCCCTCCCAACTCGCAGCACCAGCAAGCCGCCAGAATCAATACCCATGTGCCGCTTTCTAGAAAGATGATACTCGTTGGG
This sequence comes from Aquila chrysaetos chrysaetos, assembly GCF_900496995.4. Classification (NCBI taxonomy): domain Eukaryota; kingdom Metazoa; phylum Chordata; class Aves; order Accipitriformes; family Accipitridae; genus Aquila; species Aquila chrysaetos. The sequence goes on from NC_044010.1 coordinate 45,641,754, forward strand.
TAATAGGAGTTCTCATCTGTGGTTTTCTCTATGGATGCTAATTCGAACGCAATTTTAAAATTCTGGTTTAGATTATATCTTCTTCCTGTAACATGTAATGAAGCCGGTCTCTAAAGAGGCCTCTTGACTTTCACTAGAGAACTGCAGTACAAGCACGAATGACTTAGAAGGAGCATGGGTATAAACTTACAGAGATAATATCAACAGCAGTTAATTATCCAATACATCTATTCAAGCTTACGCCTCATGAGTGTGTTGCTTATATTTGCCTCAGTTCACTGTAAATCTCCCTTTCATTACTGTTCACAACCCACAAACGTTACTTTTTTTGATATATTCTAGAGGCATATATATTTACACTTGGAAAGAAAATTAAATACACCAAATGTCTAATGAGCAGTTCCCCTCTATCCTTAACATATTCAAGGGCCGATATTTTAGTGCTCTAAAGAAATAAAATCTTTTCTGCAATAGAAGTATGCTAGCATACTTTGATCACCGCTTGTATCTATTTTCAGCACATATTTGTTGACTGCTCTAGGGCTCATTAAAATAAACAGAGCCTTTCGGAAAGTGTTTTTGTGTTCCAATGATGATAATTAAAAAGATAGTATTCATGCTGCTTAGATTATATGAAGTGTACTTAGACACCTTTTCAGAATCTAAAGGCAATGACATGTACCTGTTGTCCTCGTTAAGTACCTATAATTGAGGGGAAATCGACGAGCAAACGCAAAGAAAATTGAAAAATGATCCACACTAGGATGGAAAAATGATTAACAACCATTATAAACATGCATGGTTGCTAATCTAAGGCACTTTGAGTTACAGAAAAAGAGGAAATAAATAAATAGAACTCATGCAAAGAGAACATCAGGAGTAAACTTCTATAATACTTTACTCTCATGTAAAGAGAACACCAGGAGTAAACTTGTATAATAATAAGATAAATTATATGTACCACATTTTTTAACTCTGCTCTTTGCAGCACATCTTACCTTGATACATCTACTTATTTCTCCTTTGGAGATATTAGCAGAATTGTTGGCCATTCAAGTTATCAATAGTTTAGTAATGAAAATGAAATGAAGCAATAGCAAACATAAGGATGTTTGTACTGAAGTGCAGCAAAATTTGTTACAATCTACTGCATATGCAAGGTTTGCTGTATTCTCCCAAATCTAATAATTTTCTAAATCATCTAGTTTCTACTCTCTATTAATTTTCATTTTAGTGAAGAAAGACCTTTTCTTTCAAGTAATTGAGTAGTCAAGTTAAAAACACTAACAGCTTGCCCGTGTATGAAGATTGCATGGACTTGTATGGAGATCGCAGTGATTTCTTGTTTAATGCCTATGTCAGTGATACAGGCTACGGAGACAGAAGAATTTGTAATCCTTCCATCAGGAGTGTGCCAGAGACCTCCCTATGCTCAGAGCACAGAAAGCAAAAGCATCTTCCTGAAGTTCAGAAGTGATCAGGACCTTCAAGTTCTCCTCCACTTCTGCAGGTATCTGATCAGAGCTGCTTTTCAGAAACCATGGTTCAAGGCACTGATGCTGCTTTTTCTCTGAAGTCTTTCATGAAGCCTTCAGTGACTAATCAAGTTTGGGGTTGCTGTGGTTATGTTGATAACATCACACAGTACATTTCCATTTCCAAACTGAACGGTCTTAATTTTTAGAATCAACTTTGGAACTAAGTATTTTCCTGCTAATGTAGAGGCTGCTTTCCAGAAGCAATTTCTATTATACATTTTAAAATTCTCATTTCTTAAATTCTCCTTCTTAGTAAACTCATTTACCAAAAGCAAAAATAGATGGGCCTTGAACACACTAAAATCCAGTTTGCTCACTGAAGAGCAGGGGCACTCAAGCAGATGAAGAGCCTATCTGGTTCATTCTCTGATTTCCAGCAGTAATCAGTAGTAGATGTGTAGGGAAAGAGCATCAGGCACCTATCTGTGAGGTAATTCTTCTATTAGTACATCTTTCTACCTTCCAGCAATCAGTAGCAGAGGGACCTGTCCTCCTGGACTGAGTTTCTACCTGTCTGTTCTTTTGTTCAGAACAGAACACCCTCTTTTTCAGATCATCTGCTAATACAGTGACCAGCACAGATCCTCGTAACACACCCCTCCCACTATTTTGAAAACAAGTCATTTGTTCCTACTTCCTTTTCTTATCTCTAATCAGTCATTAATTTATGAAAGAACCTTCTTGTCTTGTCCCATGACAACTTCCAGTTAATAGCATTGGGAAAGAAACTCATCAAAAGTGTTCTATGGAAATGAACATAGTATATCAAGCATACTTACTTGCTTCTGAATTTCAAAAAAATCTAACGGACTAAGAAAGCATGATTTTTTTCTAAAAGAAAAAGCAAAAGCCAAGTCACGTTGACTCTTCCCCATTATATCATATGCTTATTCTTTATCTCTTATTCATTCATGTTGTGGTCATGAACAGTTTCCTTCACATAGGGGCTAGAATGACTTTTTATGCAGATTCCTCTGGATTCTCTTTTGAAAAAAAAAAAAAAAAAAAAGGGGATCTGACACTTGCCACACCTATTCTTCCTGTGCTAAGGCCACTATAAGTGATAAGCTACACATCAAAGCTGGTTGTTTGGCAATTTCTTGTCTAAGCTCCTTTGAAATACCTGGGAGAATATTATCTGGTCCTTATATTTGTCACAGTTCATTTTATGAATTTCTTCTAAGTACCTTCTGTTGACACTAAATTTGAAAGACTTCCTGGGACTTACCTCCCATAAGAAAAAGCTCCAGGATAAGAACTTCCCAAACTCTTCCAATGCAAAGAATCATCTTATTTTTATGCCTTAGAGACTCTCCTCTTTCAGTGTATTCGAAAAAAGGTTTTATTATTAGTTCTTATGCTCTTAGAAAGTTGGTCCTCAAAATCTTTGTGGGCTTGCTATATCACAACTTTACATTTAACTTGCTAGAGTTCATGCTTACTTCTTTTTCTCAAATAACTCTCATTTGTAGAACTTTTTTCTGTTGTTTAACTAGGCCTTTAAAAAGGCCACAGTTTTTGTAGTGTATCACCAGCCCCTACAGAACTTTGTATGGATTACTACTGAAAACAGCTGCAAAGCAGTAAGGTAATCACTGTGGGGCATAGATTTGCCCAGCAGACACATCACACAATACGAGTACACATAAGCTCGCAGACTTCAGCCTCCCGCAGGGCAGCTTTCCCGGCAGCATTAATGGGAGCTCAGTAGTGATGTGTCAAATATTTATATCAGCAACTTTGGACCTGAACGTGTTCCTCCCACATCTCGTGGGGCCTCTTCCCCTGCAAATCACACCAGTCAGCAGTGGAAGACTGTTTGTACTGTGCCTTTCTTTGAATCTCCCCTCCTATTTTGCATCGTTTTTAGGGCATGATTACATTTCTACCTCTCTCTCAGGTAGGAGAGGTTCAGAAAGAGCCACCGAAATCCTGTTCCTCTTAGGAACAGCCCTAAAAGGACAGTGAGCAGCACTATCCGAACTTCAAGGTCAGATGCCAGCAGCACAAGAAGGTCAGCCGTTATGATAGAAAATACAATTGCCTCTACACCCATGACTGATTATTTACGTCTGACAGCTCTCTGCTTTGTGACACCGTTAGACACAGCCAGTGTGAAATTTAGCTTCAGTGACTCCAGCCCCTCGTTAGAGCTTTCTCTAACGTGCCACGGCAGAGGGGCCAAGAGCTGAATGCCCCTGAAACTTGAAAGGACCCAATATTAAAGACGACATAACAGCAATGGTTCTTATTTCGTTGAGCAGCTTCACAGGTACCTCAGCGCCGGGATGGGCTCGGGGCAGTCTGCCTTCACTGCTCCCTCAGATGGTCGACAGAAATGTGGAAAATGCTTAATGATGGCAGCCCTCTAATTAAGGGAGAGCGGTCTAGGCCTAGAACTAATTTTAATCAAAAGAACTGCCTAATTATCACACGTGACTTTACAAATGAGCTCACTTAAACAGAAAAGAATTTAAGTGAGTGGTTTGAAGGCAAAAACAGTTTACAGAAATCGGTAGAACAGATACCAGCAGACCCAGACTGCCAGGCCTCTGCCGTAACCTCTTTGGTGTGATACATTCATTTTGTGCCTTTCAAAACCTGCTTCTCTCTTTCACCAAAAGAGATTCAGGAGAAAAAGGGGGAGTCACTCAGGGATTTTTGACATGCCTGTTCTTGAGGACTGAGACCACAGAGGTTATGGCAGCCACCTTCCAGACCCTGATGGCACAGAGCAAGAAGGCTGATTTAACTTGCGAAGCTAATAAGAGCGAAGAGAAGTGTCAGGGTGAAGATCACACTGTTGTACGCAGAAATGCTGGTATGGATTTTTAAAGCCAGTGAGAAATTTTCTACGCAAAGTCCCATTAAAGCAAATGGAAATGAACATCCAATTCTACACACGTCTTTGGAAAAACTCAGCTTTTTTACCTCATATGCTTCCAAACCAGGATTTATGCTCTCTAAAAACAACCAGTAACTAAAATTAGCAAAAGACAGGTTGTACTGTACATACAAGATAATTTCATCAAATTATACAGGTAAGAATTTTAAGTTAACTACAGGTACCACTCCTTGTCGGTATTGAACAAATCCGCTGGACACCACTTCTTAGGTTTTCTGGTCTGTATCACAGCCTACTCTAGTCACATTCATTGCTAAATATTTATCAATGCTAGAGGACTGAGTTGCTACCACTTAAAGAGTTACTGTATATTTATGGAGGTATGTGTACACAGGGTTTTGCTACAGAAAACAGAAGACAGAAACATCAAGCTTTAATAAAAGTGGTTTAGCTAACATTTGCAAAGGCAGAGTACACACACAAGCAGTCACTGCAACTCAGCTGACACAGGGCAACTCATTAAGCACCAGTAATCCAAATTTGTGGGAGCCCTTGGTTTTCCAGAACTATCCTCTCACTTAAGACATCTCACAGCTGGATTACCAGGTTTGAGCTTTTGATTTTCAGCCACAAACGCACAAACTGTACAGATATTATCTGAAGCTCGATACATACATTTCCCAAACAGGCACTTTATAAGGAGGCTCAGAAGTCAGATACTCACTGATCTGGTTGGTAGATGCACTATAAAAAGCATTTACAGTAGTTGGGCTTGTAAACCACCTGTAGTAAGAGCAAAAGAGAGCGGCTGTCAGTACACTTACACATCTTTATGAATAGAATGAGCAAAGACAAAAAGTGAACGCAGTGGAAGGAAGCACAAATGTTAAAGACCTAGGATACATTAAATATTTCTCCATTTCAACACATGCTGCCTACGCTTTCCAGAACACTGAAATCTGTTGTTTAACAGCTTTATTTTAAGTGCATACAGTCAACGAATGTTCAACAGGAGCGATTGTTGAGGTTCCTGTTACCTCATCTGTTTTATTTCTAAGAGACCGTTGTGCTCGTGAGGTCTGCCATGCTGACAAAGTGAAGTTCACCCAACAGAGGCTGCAGCACTGATAGCAGCTGTGAAAACTCTCTTAGGTGTCTTTCAACCACGTGGGGAGAAACTCCCTCTTGAAATGAGAGGAGAGCATTTTGAAATGAGTGAAGTGGCTTCAGATGCTTTGCTGAATGACTGCTTGAACAATTAGGATGATGCCAGCAACGTGGGCAGGTGCTTTCTGGGAACCTAAATTCAAAATAAACAGCTTCACATTCTGTAGCCTACACAATGAACGTGGCCATCAGTGTGCTCATAAACAAATGGACCTCTTGCAAGGCAAAACAAATTTAAAAAGGCATATTAGTATTTCTTCTCATAGTTAGATTTCTCATACATACTGGAGGGAAACCTAGATTTGCATAGCAAATAGGATTTATGAATCTCCTTAGCCTAAGCTCATCTATATTGACAGTGGTTTCACCCATGTGCGTGGAAAATCTCAACTGGCTTCAGCAAGATCCAAATCCCCTCTGATGAAACTCTGAGTTCAGTGAGTCCAAGTTTTCACTTTATGATTTTATAAGGAAGAACAGAGATAAGAGAAAAGTAATAAAGATGATAAAAATTAGTATTTAATTCATAATAAATTAGAAGCAACTCTAGTAAATGTCCAAACAGGAACATCCTGATGTCTTTAGCAATGCATTACTCAGAAATTTTGTAAAGCCAAATGAACGCAATGCAATTGCTTTGGAAAATTTCTTTCAAAGAGGAGAGACAGGAGCTGCAAAACAAAGAGTAAGACAAAGGAAGATCTATCAGAACATGGAAAACGTGTGATGCATGTCAGTGACGTTCGCATACACTATCTGTGCTTTAAAATAGCACCATCAAATGAATGAGTTATCTGCAGATCCTGACTGTTTTTCTGGCAACTGACGTCCTCACATAAACCAAGCAACAAAGGGGAGAGTTTTAGAATGGCAGCATTCTGTCTTTTATCAATAAATTTATCTGCTTCTCGCATCTTCAAAGCTGAGCAGCTTATTCTACAATGCAGCAACTAGAAAAACTAACCGATGAAAGCACAGGGTGATGTCATGTAAATATCTTCACCATCCATTGCATTATAGGCTCTAATTGCCATAGAGAACTCTGCCTGGTTTGTTTACTAGGAGATTCTGAAGGGGAGGAGCAGGGGGAGGTTGTTTTCTGGTGTGTTTTCTGTTTCCTCTATAATAAAGAAATTAAATTTTAAAGGTAATGTAGTGAGATAATGGAAAATAGGAGAAAGTGCTTACGGTGAGGGGATAAAGAAAAAATTAGGGGGCTTAATTAACTACATTTCAATGTCATGTTTGTTCACAGCAGCAATCAGTCAAACTGTTTTGAAGGATGCAAGCCAGCCACTTGTGCTGCGGAACTTGCTTTCCAGGCTTAGCAGTAGCTCTGGAGGACTGTCCCTTTTTTGACAAGGAGATGACCCACCTGAAAGGGACCCATCCGAAACACTCAAGACTTTAATTTCGATGTTACTGTAAGTTTGAACAAAGACACATAGCGTTGTGACTTCCACCTCACCCTGTTGGCTTGTTCTGCTTACAGCAGCCTTTCTGTTCTCTCAAACAGCAACTTTTAAGCATGAAAAAGGCTTCCAGGACAACAAATCCTCCCTTCTCGCAAATCCTTCTTAGAGAGAGTGTCTTACAGGGCCTCTCATTTCTAGTCACAGGATCAAGGGCCTGAGACAGATAACAGCTACTTCAAAACAGACTAATGTGCTTTGCGCTTCTCCCCGTCCTCTCTGCCGCTGCAGCCGAGGGCTGTGCTTTCGTACCTATGAGCTCACAGACTCGTAGCTCATAGACCAGCTGCTAAGACTCATCACAACGTCCCCATCCTGAGGAGGCTTCTTTCTTCCCGATCTCCCACCGCAATAACAGAGCCCAGCCCGTTCCCTGAGCTTAGGATGAGCCAAAGACGGATAGCAGCCTCGATTTTCTCACTGTAAAACTGAACTAAGTTATTTCCAAGTTGCTCTTTCGTAATGAGCCCTCAAGAATGACCCCATATGACTTTTGTTACGTTTTTAAGCAGCTAGGAAGAGGAGAGTTAGCAGCTGTACCGAGGAGTCAGGAAGAACAAGAGTTCTCTAGTGACAAGCAGAGTATACTGCTGAATTTCATACTTGATGTTCAGACACTTGGCAAGGAGCATATTTACACTCCAGCATCTTGTTGTACCATTCTGAGCCACTCACAGAAAGATTTAGGAAGTATTTTCCGCAAAAGAGCAGAAATAACCGAGACTGCTTCCATTCAGACTAGCAGAACTTCACCTCTCATATGTCATCCTCTTTCAGTAAGCTCCTGGAAATGACTGAACCTTCAGTGACAGACCTTAACTAATAACACATCAAATTACTATATGAAGGTCTGTAATAAATAGCTGTCGCTGATAAACTTTAAGGCAAAGCAAAATTTGAAATAGGTCTCTCATTCCTGTTTGAAGTCAGGTTTCCTGGGCATTTGCTCTAAGTCTGGTTACAATTTCAGTGCATTTGATCTGTTAGCAGAAGGATAGGAAAAAAAAAAAAAAAAGACAGGCATAACAAACTCTAAGCTCTTACTAATTACAAACTAAATAAAAAAAAAAAATCCAGAATTGTTTACACTGTTTCTATTTGCTATTAGCATGTGGAAAAGGGACAGCTTTGAATGATGTCCTGTAACATTACCTACCAACTCCCGCAGCAGCCAAAACCCAATGCTGCAGACTTGACACTTGTATGTTTGAGATTTCTCTTGTAGAAATAAAATCTGAAACCTGCACTGAGATAGCAAGTGGGGCAGACACTCTCTTAGGTTTGTGTTTCTTTAGGCTACAGTTTTCTCCATGATATCTTCCTTTCTGAGTTAAGAGTATAGTGTGCTGCATTGCCAGTCATGAAGGGGGGTGACTGGAACATTTGCAATAGAGGGAAAACTTATTAATTCTTTGTAAAGCACAAACTGAATTTGCAATTTGTTCTCTCAACTTTTTGAGTTAGAAGAAATCACTCAGGTGGTGCAGAATTTGGTGTTCAACATCCTGAGTAAGAATTAAAAAAAAAAAAAAAAAAAAACACCAAAAAAAAACAAAAAACAAAACAAAACAAAAAAAACAAACAAACAAAAAAGAAAATGAACTTGTGAATGTAAAAAGCACTTAAGCTGGTTAGAAGTGAAAGGCTGTACAAACCTGCTAATGAAGCTGGAACCTGGAAAATCTCTTCCCAAGAAAGGACTGTAAAGAAAAACTTCTAAGGGGAGGCAATCTTCAAGGTGACTTTCCAAAGAGTATTTCCTATTCTCATTGTTAGTCTGTTTTATACATTTTCCCGTGTAGAAAACAGAGGATTAGCCTCCCGGGCCAGGCTGCCATCTGTGTCTCCTGGGGCTGGGCAAGAAATTGGGATGGTAAGGCTGGGCCCAGCCTCCAGTGCCACATCGCTGCTTAAAATGAGTTTCAAAGACCAGGAGAAGTCTCCAGGAGGCTCCTTTCCAGCCTCTCCTCTCCAGGCCAGGTCCACCCACAGGATTTCTGAGCTCTCCAGCAGCGTCTCTCCAACAAACCACAGCCTGCCCAGTGTCTTTCACAGCTGCTTTTCCCTGTTTGCAGAAGGAGCTTCTACACTGTCCTTAACGGCATCCAACCTCTCAGAGCTGCCCTCCCCTGCGGCGAACCAAGAGCCAGGGCTTATGAACAATAGTGTGTGGTCAAGAAACTGTAATAGGTCCTGGAGGAGACTCGGGAATCTTCTCGTAGTACACCTCCTCTGCGTCCTCTTATAGGGATACTAGACGCCTGCACCTCCAGCACTGAAAGTTGAGTGAAAAGTGACGAGAGATTTGGCCAGGTCTAAAAATCTTAGAGGAGGTGTCCTGATTTCAAAGGAGAAAGATTAATGATAACGAAGTGGTACGCCCAAGAAGTCCTCTGGTGCCTTGCTACTTGCAAGTGTGATATCAGGGTGAAGAAGGATAGATTCAATCACTGTTAAAAAGGTGCGGGCGTGTGTTTATATATACATACACATGTGTATGCATATTTGTATGTACGAATGTATACGGCTCCGTGGATGAATAAGCGAACGCCACTAAAACCTTGATTCTCCTTTACCTCTCCCTTCCACATGGCTATCACTTCCCCACGCGCTGCCTTTCACCTCCCTCCGCTCTAGTCATCTCTCACCTGGGTTATCATAATTGCCTTCACGCCTGGTCCCCTTCCTCCCACGCTCACCCCTTCCAGCCTCACCTCCTCCATCCAGCCCCCTCGATCCAACCCGCGCCGTTTCGTGCGCCACGTTCCTCGACTCCTGCCGCAAATCCCTCGCGTACGTCTCTCTCTCCTGATACCCGAGCGCTTCTCCTCGGCCGGCGGGGCCAGCTGTGAAGACGACAGCCATCTCCCCCGCCAGCTGTTAGGATCGCAGCCGGCATCCCAAGCGGGCGCTGAGGACAGCAAGTCGCCCCCCCCGGGAGCCCGGCCCCCCGGACCGGCCGAGCAGGCGGCTCCGGCACCCCAGCGCCTCGTCGCACCTCCTGGGGACCGGCTGGGTACATCCCCTCGTCTTGGTGCCGGCCGGGCCGGGGACATCCCCCCATCCGTGCCCTGAGCAATGCCTCGCCTGACTCGCTCCGTGCTCCTTTTTCCCGTAAGGCAGGTAACTGCTAGGGACGGAGGGAGCAGAAGAGAGGACAAAGATCTTGATAACTGCTCCTGCTTTGGGGGATTTTTTCCCTCTTTTTAGACTTCAAAACTGTTGAATTTCCCAAATAACTTATTTCCCCTTTGATATCCGTGTTCCCCCTTGCTTTATCAAACTCCTTTGTTTTGTATCTCCCAGCTCCTCTGTCTGTGCCCTGATGGTGTTTCCCTGGTGCTTTGAGTAAGCCATTATTTTGATTTTCTGTTCAGTTAACTACGCTGAGGAAAGTGCGTCCAGTTTGAAATAACATTGCTGAGAAATCTGCACTGTCTGCTAAATGAATATAGCATTTTACCTTTTGGAGGTAATTTTACTAGCCAGTAACCTATTTCCTTAAACACTCATTTTCTTATTTATCTTTTTCAGTCCACAACTTGAACCATCTTATAATGTCTATCTCTAAATTTAAATGCTATGCTAAAAGCTACCGAACTAGGGAAAGGAAGAAATGAAGCAAACAGAAACAAAACCCCAAGGGTAATTCTCTATTAACACAGTGCCAAGCTTCAGTGTAGACCAAAGATCTGTGGACTTCTATGAAATATAAAAGCTTAAAGAAACAAAAACAGAAAAAGAAAAGAAAGAAAAAAGAGAAGTAAAAGCATCAGAAAGCAGTAGAGTCCAATAGTTAAAATGTGGCAAGCGCTGATATTTTTTAAGGCCAGATTTGACGTGCCTCAGACTGGTGGGTGGGCGTTATTGGTTATTTACAATAAATTAAATTTATTGTAAATGAATTATTAATTTATAAAATTAAAAAAAAAAATTACCGGAGGTGGCAATGACTCTCTGTGCCTCGGTACCCCTCAGCAGACACAGCAAAAGTGGACGGTGTGATACTACTTTCAGAGCCCTTCTCCATCACCAAGCAGGTGCAAAGGCAGAATAATCTCCCAGTGGTAATCGGGTGGGGATTACCCCCAGCCCCGCAGAAGGCAGAGCGTATAGCTGTGCTGGCAAAGGTGAGAGACCCAAAATCAAACCGGGATCCTCCAGGCCAGAGTGTGCCCCGCGGGATGACAAGAAAAGCAAGACAAAGTGATGAGGGGGCTGCTGTTAAATACTCCTTGAAATAAGGTGGTAAAGACAAGCATGAGAAAGTGTTCGACCTCGTAGTGGGCAATTGGGTAAAAACTTCATTTTTTTAAGCATGCCCACGCAACAGTTCCCAGCCCTTGAAGCGTACAGAGGGGGATTACCTGCCGACTAATTTCCTTGCGGGGCGATTTCCCGTCGTGCCAAGAACCTACGTGCTCTGCGTTAGTGCTGCCCCGACGCTGGAGGTGAGGAGGAGGTTGCGAATCACCATTGCTACGGAGAGGCAAGTGTTATTTCCCTGCTCGCGCGGAAGCTGTTGGCCCGAAGGGAACATACTGTCGTGATCCAGCCCTGGCAGCCCGGGCTGCGGGAAAGCCCGTAAAATCATCCCCCGAGATTAACCATCGCAATGTCAGAGAAAGGTGGGGCGAGAAGGTAAAATTCGCAATTAAAATTAAGCTATAAACAACCCCTCGAAAATATGGGGCCAAATCACAACACTCTGACCGGGAAGAGCCTGTGCTTGTCCTGCTGACCTCCTCTACCTGCCCCACGGACAGCACAGAGCCACCCCCGAAACAAGGTACCGTGCCGTTTGAGCAGGGATTTCCGGAGCCCTAAGGAAATACCACCACAGGAGCGAAGCAGCAGCACTGATTTCAAAGTCTCTGTGAAGAAGGAGTCGTTTTTAAGTAGCGTGATTAGGCTAATTAAGTTCTGTTTAGGTTTTAATTTGCATTTTAAGGATTTGATTACCCACCAGTAAGAAAAGAGACTGATTCTCTCATGCATTTTATGACAGTATGTGACACAATCTGCACTCTCGTGTTTACAAATAAATAAAAATAATCTATGTAAATTAAATTATGTTTTATTCCATATCATTGCTATCAACTGCAGGTAACTAACAATGCTGATTGCTATTACTAATAATAACATTATCTCTTACTAATGGTTCCATTCTTAGAAAAATTATTTCATAAATCCCTGCTGTACCATTCCAAATTCTAACTGTGACCAAGAGACATAATCCATTTTTAATTGCGATTCAATTACCCCTTTTTTCATTAAACTAAGTTTAAGCTGCAAGCATATGACTACTGTGCATTAGAACAGGGATACCTAGCACTTACAAAAAAAATATCCACAGGAGTTTCTGAATAACTGGGGGGTTTGCCCATAGGCTTTTTGTATCGTAATACGTAGCTGTGTACATAATTCTATTAAAACATAAATTGTATAAATTAAATAACAGAAATTAAAATATTCTTAGAACATTGTGCGTGTTTCCCTTTGGTCTACTCACTCTGTTTTTGGAACGTCTTTTCTAAGCCAGTAGAAATCAGATTGGGCTGCGTATTTGCGAGTTTGCAACACATTGCCAAAATAGTCGCTTTCTGTAAACTTCAGCTGTACGGACAAAGCACAGACATTTTTAAAGCACGTCCAAGGAAACAGAAGATGACATAAAACAATCAGAACTTTTATTTTAACAAGATAATCGCCTGATTTTTTAGCCATTATCAAAGCAAGTAAAATTTTCACACTTGGTAGGAAGAACAAGTATTTTGTGAGCTTAGTTAAAAAACAGTGGCTGAACAGATCTACGCAAGGGACTGGAACTTGGGAAAAGCTCTTCCCTGCGCAGAGAGGAGCTGAGGACATCTGAAGTACCCAGGGAAGAATTGCAGACTGCACGTTCCTATGGCTATTATTAAGACAGCCTCTTTTCCAGAAGGAAATAGGTCTACTCTTATTTTTAGAAGTGCATTTCAAAACCACTTTCAAAAACATAACAAAGCCCTCCCTTTTCAGTTTGTTTTGCATTTTATTACAAATACCTCATACTCTGTGCCCTACAAGGGTTCTGCTGCTGCTTTCTTACTGTTTCTCACATCAAATGTTTACAGACATAGGGCTCCATGCTTCCATAAGCCTCCAAATCTAATAGCAACTAACCATGCAAGAAAAAGTTAATATTTTATAACTCCAGATGATATCCCTGTTGCCAGTTTCAAGCAATCCTAAGGCTTGTGAGGAAGTTGCATTTCAGATGTAAACTATGGTTCTGCAACTGTGATTAGCAAATGTTTTTCTCTAGACATTACCACTTATCTGGGCAAATAATTCCATATGCTGAGTGGTAAAGTTGGTTACATCCTCTGTTTCATTACACTGCCTTCACAGCACCATCGCGTCCTACTCGTTCCAGGAACAAGGACTAGGCCGGCAGAGTTGGTTCTTCAAAGTTTTCTCAAGAAATTATGCCTACGTTTAGTGTTTGTTCATGTTCCCTGGCAAAGATGACTGTGACTCTTGTATTCTACCGGTTCAGGATTGAATTTGTGGTTGTACTTTGCCTGTGACTTTCAGTAATACAATTCATCACATGCATGCCACCCTTTGGAAAATGGTAAAATCTATTATTCTTCATCATCTGCCTTCCTGCCTTAGTTAGGCTGAACAGATACTGGGTCAGGAAGGAGTCCCCCCACAGTATCCTTGTCCAGCAGCCAGCACAGTAGGCCTATACATTGGTTATACATGATTATAAGCAACAATCATAAATAAAATTCATAGCCTGGAGAGATGAGGAGAGCCTATATAGGGCATCATAAATTGTGATATTCTGCAGAAAAATGCATTAGTATTTTTGAAGACCATTATGTTGAGGAGAAATGCTTTTGGTTTGTTTCATTTTTATAACTAAATGCAATGACAGTGTATGTTTAACCTTTAAAATCCTTAATAGCAGGAAGGTTCTTGGCACCCAGGAACATTTTACTCCCAGCAAGCCTCATGGTCATCTCGCTTAGCCACACCGGCATTGACAATTTAGACATGAGAGCTAGCATACTTAATTCAACATCTAAAAATAACCAGGCAAGCAGAACTCCAGATGCATGCCAAACAAAAGAGGAGCTTTGATTTTAGACAGCAGCGAAACAGAGCAAAGAATGGCTGCAATATGTAAAAGAAGAAAGCTGCAAGTCTGACACTTACTGTTTTGATGTCTTCATTAATATATGTGTCATTCATTATAAACTGAGGGTAACCCACTTTTGCCATAACTGCTTTTGCCTTTGAAAAAGAAAAAAAAAAAAAAGAAAAAAGTGTTGGCAGATATAAGCATTTCTCAGCATGTGGCTTCCCCCCGCGCCCATTTTATTTCCACTTTTTGTCATTATGCCTCTCTGAAGGCATCCTCATTTAACTTCAAACCAACTTGCCTACAAGGTAAACTCAGTGCTGCAAACGCGCTTCGCATCACAACGTGGAGGGTCCACGTTCTGTTGTCAGATTATCACAGTGGGTCTGTTGTTGCCTGCAGAGCTTTTGCAGACTTACAGCAATGTGTTTGAGTGCAAAATCTTAACAGCTGATTTCTCCTACCGGTTTTTGTGTTAATCAGATGGTCAAATGCCTGTTTTTACAGTGTTTTCCAAAAGACCACAGGAAACGGCCAGTTTCGCTATAGCACAGTAGCTGGTACACATCCAACTATTACAACGGATTTGATACACAGATATGGAAGAATCTGGGTCCCAGCAAGTGCGGACTGGCGTGTTTCCACTGAGTGTCACTTCCATTTACACCTGAGGATGGGTGCACACTTTTCCGAAGGACACTGTACTTTCCTAAAACCGCAGGGCTAATCTTTGTTCTGTTCTCCACTTTCATCCCTCTACTTTGCAGTCTTTGCCCTTTCCCTAATGTCATTAAAGGTGTTAAAATAAGACGCTTCACTTTTTGTTAACTTTGGGGTTTTCCCTCTTTCATTCATGACTTGGTCCCAGTGTTTATACACAATCTGTGTAAACACTCTTGTGTGAAGTGATAGTAGCTGTAGATGGGTATTCCCATTTCGTAAATCATGGCGTAAGTATATAAACAACCTTAGTAATGTCCTCATAAAAACACGAGCAGGCCACCCAGCATCTCTGTGGAAACAACAGGTTTCCAGAAGAAAAGCAGAAGGGTACAAATGGATAAGGTGGCATACCAAGAAGTGAAATACGACAAGTCCATAGAATAAATTAAAGCCATAGTGGACTAGGGTTTCACTTTGTATATTTTCAGAATGCTGAACATAATTTCTCCTTAAGTCTTTGGAATTCCCTCCACCCCTCAAAAAATGCTCTTCTGGAAATTTGTTCTTCAAACTCGGATGTCTAAACAAAAATGAATATTGCAAGATATGAAGTGCAATAAATGGATTGGCCTTTAAACCAACTGCAGCCATACCAACGCTGCATTCTGCTCTCTGCGAGCAGAGCCGGGACCTCTCTGGGGTCCACCGACTTCGATTTCCCTCTTGCTGCAGCGGGTGACTGTTCAAGGGAAGATTCCACCTCCTCCACAATGAAATCCTTGCCCCCTTCTCCCCCTCCACAGCGTCTCAATACAACAGGGCCTCCTATAACAGTAAGAATTAGAAACATCTGTTCCACGACTGTAAGAAGGAAGCTGATGGAGGACTGCCTCCGTTTAACCAAAATTATTTTGTCTGCTCTTCTACTTTTCAAGAAGAAAGGCCTCTTTGCTTCTTCAAACTCCTTCAATTTCTCAATCTCATTTCCAACCCAAAGTCATAATCCTCCATTTGTGACATCACACTTAATTGTGTTTGAGATAATTAAGATGTCACAAACAGAAGATTACAACTTCAGGTAGGAAATTAGCAGCAGGAGCAGATGATCTTTTAAGCAAGAAAGATCCCATTGTCATGCAAATATACCTAGTGATAAAAAAAAAATCAATGGAAGACAAATGCTGAAGAGGAAATATGAAATGAGCCAAATTAACTCTCAGCAGAATGTCTTCTCAGTTTTCCAGAAGGTAGAGCAGCCTTTCAAGATATTTTAAATGCCTGGAGGGGAATAAAAAGCAGTGGGGGGGAGCACAATTCATCTGCAAGTTTGTATACAATCAAGAGCATCGGTTTTTTTTCCTGGTGGTGTTGTCAGGTCCAGCTGACTGAACTTTGCAAGGAACTGGAAAATTTTCTTTTCCATTTCCAGTGTTTTAATCCTAGCTGAAACTAGTCTAGAGAAAGCAAAGAGCAAAACTCATCAGTTTCAGTTTCTACTATGTCAGCTGCTTAAACAAGTTCAGTGAATCTCAAATGTTCTGCACGTGTTCCAGAGTACCCATCTGAATCACTTACAATAGCCTCTGTGTTGGATCTACTTAATTGAGCCCCTGAGCGTTCTGATTAAAGAGATTTAATTTAAAAACTAACTTATATGATGAAGAGTAAACCCTTTAAGAACAATTTATAGTGCAACCTGCAAAAAATCAAGTGGCTTTTAAAGAAAAAGTAAGGATTAACTGTGTCAGTACAATGTCATTTCACTAATTATTTAGCCAGTACAACGTTGATCAACAATTGTTGATCTTGTTTTGGCACATAAAAGAACATTTTTGGTTTTGAGCTATATTATATCCTTTAAAAACACTCTTAATTTCTAGACCGTCTTCCAAATAAAAGCAAACAAATTCACGCCTCACTGGCTGTAAACGCAGAGGACTATGACGCCAGCCTAGATCTAGGAGCACGTTGCTGAAAGAAGCAGAGATGAGCCCTGCCCTCAAACCCCTGGTGCTAGTTGTCTGGTTGTGACCACAGTATGTCCATCTCCACTTCACTGCATGGACATTCTGAGGTCTTTGTGGAATATCTGCCACATCCACCTCAGTCTCTTCTTCCACAGCAGCCCACCGAGAGCAGCGGCTTGGAACTGCCAGGTTTTGGCCCTATTAGACCCCACTCCTTAACCGAACATCTCTAAGGGTGAGGATGATTCCTCCAGGCTCCTTAATAGCAGGTCTGACATAGGCCACCAAATATCGTAGATAATCATATAATATCATAGATAATCATATAATTAATATTTAACATTAATTTTTTATTTTAGTGACACTTAAACCCTTTACTCTTGTCATGGCCCTGCTGCATTAGCAAAGGAAGATGGGAAGAGTTCTCTCAACCAGACCACCTCAGGAGAGCTGGGCTCACTTGTCAGGTCACACGTACTCTTGCTTTGTGACTTTCACAATTGATGTCGTGAGATTAAGATTTCCAAGCATGAGGAAAAAACTGTCGGACACTACTGAGATATATAAAACCCTAGTAAATAACAGAGTTTGTCTCAAAGAGATTTTTGAAAGTAAACTCAAAGGTAATGCTGTTCCTAGTACTTTGATGTTTTATCAATGGCTAAAGCTGTCTGTATGTTGTGAGATAGATATATATATAAGGGGAAAAGGTTATTTTATTGCATTTGTTACCGAAAAGTTCTTACCGCAATATGTGTGGTTTAGAAGACTGAGCAAATAAGACAGACAACTATATACTACTCTGTAATGACTAAACTCAAAGGTAGACCTTACTAGCACTGTAATTCTGATGCCTTCTTAAATGTTCCACCAGTCACGTAGGATAACAAAAATTCAGAAAAGTACACACATTGTTACTACACCACCAAGTTACTTTGCTATTAGAAAATGTAAGTACATGTTTAAACCCCATTACAAAGCTTCTAGACCAGCTAAAATGACAAATGAACAACATCCTTTAGGAGCCTTTTTGAGAACATCTAGAGCAAGAGCTGATGGAGAGCAAACAGGTACAAGGTTGCCACATGCAATCCATGCCTCGCTATACAGGTTCTCCCAGAAATTGGTTCTAATGGTATCTATAAGTTCCCTGATACCACCAGTGAAGGACGCGTGGCTCGGTTTCCTATAGCCGAAGCAAAACCCGTGAGAGGACATCAGAAGCCCTCTCAAGTCCTCCCAGGGGCTTTGCATCAGGTCCAAGCCTGTCCAGCTGAGCCCAGCACACAGCCCAGCTCATTTACACAACAGACAAGTTAGAAAGCAGGTTTCTGAATTTCTGTTTTGGAATTCTCTTGCTTCCTCAGCTATCTCTTCTGTTCACTTGAGTAATATTTAACAGCAGTTTGAAGACTCCTTGTTCATACAGCACAGGAAAGTGGAAAACTCTTCTGTGACTGGTTTGCTCTTTGATAATGAAGTCAGTATTTTCCCCTTGATAAGATTAAAAGTATGTTTAAGAGACCAGCCTTCCAGGAGGCATGCACACACATACGGGGAAAGCAAATTAAATGTGACAAATGTACAGGAACCAGCCATGTGGTAATTGCACATGAATCCGCGGTAAACGCACCATGCACAACTTTTTATGGTTTAAAAGCTCATCTAATTCCTTCCTCTAATTTGCATATTGAATAACCACGTGCACAGGAAGAAAAGGGGCAATGGGGTATTTCCCCCAGCTATCGTTAAGTACTCAGCCTACCTTAGGCTGCTCGGTAAATTAAGAAAAGTCATCACCGCAGGCTTCCTCTCCTGCCACTGAAAGCAAGATGCTCTTGCAGGGGGTGACGCAGAGAAGCAGCAGGCTTTAGAGTAAATCGTGATAACTGTTTTCTATCCCAGCAGCCAGAGAGAGCAGGCTCTGAGGCAGAGGACCCGGACTGGGACTACTCCCTCCGCCACCGATTACGCATGGAAGTTTCCCCACTGACTTCAACACAGTCGGGATTTTATCATCGGTGTGTCTTTCTGTCACGATGAGAGCATTGTAAGTTAGTTTACTACAGAGACAAAATAATAAACGACCTTTCACTCTTGACTTAACAACTTGCCAACGTGGGAATGCACACATGTATTTCAATGCTACAAAGCATCCCAGTTTCCAGTCTAGTCAAATTCTCACTTGACAACCAAACTTGGCACATGAACCTTCTGAGAGCCTTTTTTGCCCATCAGAGTACGCTTTGGATATTTTGTAGGCCTCCTAGCAACACCAAGTACCGACATATTGTACTTACTGTAAAAAAAACAAAACAACACACATATCTCACCCTTGACAAAGTTTTATGAGTCTGACACAGATCTGTATATCAACTTGACTCACAACAACTTTGTGGAGATCATTTTCAAGCTTCTAAAAATATAAAAAATTAATACAATTACAGTTCACTGAAAAATTAGCATGAAATACATTCTGAAAGCTAAAATCATTCACGGCAAAGTAATGTTCCATTTAATTAAAAAGATTAATTCAGCTTTTATGTACGTGTCTGGTCTTTTCATTTTTCATTGAAAACAGATGATTCAGGAGCCATCTGGTAAAACTGCTGCATAAATATCACTGCATCTATCCGGGTTTTACGTATAGAAAAACTAGGAAAATAGAGTGATGGATCTTGGTAAAACACAGAAAAGTTCCATCACGGGGCTAAAGCCCAATCCTACAGATATCGGTAGGAAGCGACCCACTGACTTGAGTGGGAGATGGACTGGGCCCACCTTAATGATGTATATTATTTCCTATGCAGGGGCCACATGGAATGTCAGGGATTTGCACATCATCAACTGCAATCAAAAGCGAAGTGGCAACTCAAACTTGGCCTGAAATGATAATTTTTAAGAGTACTTGATCTGCAGTGAACTGGCTGTAATCCATACTCCAGAATATATCTAATCATCAAACTACTTATTTTTAAACTTTGGCTTTAACTTTCCTCTTATATTTGCATATCACAACAATACAAACTGTGTAGACTTTTCAAGATTTTCAGAGCTAGTGTTTCATTTAATAACAACTCACATACCACCACCTCACACTGCACCGTAACCCTCCGCTCCATATTTCAAGAATTGTTTTTAATGTTCTAAATTAATTGATTATGAAATGGAAAATACAGCTATTGTTCCATTCTTGTAATAGCTTGAGGACAGGGGGGTTAAAAAAAAAAAAAAAAAGTGACTTACGTGAATAATCACACCCATCAAGTACACACAAAATTGTTTTCAGTTAAATACAGACTGTGGTTTCAAAAGTAGCGGATTCCATTCAACAGCTTTGTGCTGCCAAATGAAAAAAGAGTCCTAGTCCTCGCTCTTGTCCCCTGCTCCTCCCGTCTCTGTCCGTACTGCTGCTCACGCCGCCCGCACCCAAAGGCTGCCTCAGCTCCTTGCCGCATCTTTCTGGGACACTGCTTCGCTCACTAACATAGCAGAAATCTATCCAAGTTTTTCCCCGCCTAATCTTCCGCCAGATCAGTGAGCTGAACCACTCACTACACGGAGGGACCCAGCAAGCGCTGAAATTAGCACAAGACAAGTGCTGGGAACACATAACGTGGCAAAGCGGAGAAGGAACAGCGAATGGGTTATGTGTTACATCGGTTGACCTCTTCCTCTGAATCGTCTTTTGAAACCAAAGCCTCGCTCAAAGAAAACATCCTGATGAGAAAACATTACCTAGTACACTTAGAAATACCACACCGTACATTACCATCCTAGGAAACGGAGGCGAAAAGGGACACAAAATTTTCTAAGCAAACTGTTGGTTGGTATTATACATTCAGTCTTAATATCCACCATCTAGCAAGACAATATTATTATTACTAACCTTAAAGTTGCAAGCACCTAAAGTTTAGTAGGATTGCCATGCACAGAAGAGTCAGAAAAAACAACAATGTACATGAGAGTGTCACTCTTTCCTGTCCCAAATCCCTTTTGCTTCTGGCTCTCTGGAAGACAAAGACTCAGTCATTGGTTCAAGCACTGTGATAATTTCACTGGAATTAAATTTTTGGTTTTAACTAATCCTGCATTAAATAAATTTATTTTTTTAGCAATAGAACGGAACTAAATCACAGAAAACGTGAAAGATTTTTACTTCTATAAAAATACAAATTCACTGTGATATTTCCACAAGCCTAACTCCTTAGTTCAATGCAGCAGTATAATTAATAGACCTACTCATATTTTCTCCTACCAGCTTGGTTCCAAACTCATTCTGCTGCCAGCTTTGCTTTAATTTTGCTAAGAAAAAGAATTCCTTTGTCCATTTTATTTTAATTCCATTTTCCATTTGTAGCCTCTGTGTGACAACTACCACGATTCCATTATTTTATACATAGAATATTATATATGACAGACATAAATGCTGTCTTTCACGAACAGAACCACAGCTCTGTAAATTAAATACATTTCTTTGTGGCACACAGCAAATATCTTCCTCTCTGATTATACAATAGATAAATGCACTTATACAGCAGGCCAGCACAACTGAGTACCTGGCAAAAGAGAAGCCAGAAGCAAGTGTTGTGGTCTGAAGGCACAGACCATCATTAGGACCGTGCTGGTATATATGTGCCCCATGGTATATGCTGCTAAGCTGCCTTTGACAGGGCTCTAATAACTCATGCACCTGAGTTAAGCTCGGACACATCCTTAGCACTGTAGAAGACTGTACCTCCTCATGCCTTTATTTTCAGGCAATGCTCTATGTTTTCCAATACAACTGTCTCTTAAAACAAAAAACAACCCCCCCAAAAACCCCAAACACACACCCCCCAACTCAAAATTCTGTTTATCTGTCTTTCTGAAATTACATTAGATGCCCTTACCAAACAAATTTTGCATGAGAATCCTAAGGATTTGCAATGACACAAAGAGAAAAACAGCTTTGACCGGGCTTTGGCATGTTAGTGAGCTGCAGAAATTATTACATTGCATTTTTTGTAGAAACCCCCTCCTGGACTCATTTCACTGCTCACCGCCGGAGCTCCTCATCAGTCAACCCGTGCTTACACTGCCATGCCACCCCTTGCTAGAAACACACCCACCTTGCTGCAAAATCTTTTCTGCTGTTTTTGGTTTAGCTCTGGGAAAACAGCAGGTTTAACAAAACCACTGCACTGACAAAATAAAAGTCCCCAAGGACCCAAAAAGCCCTGTGTGCCGAAGAGATCTCGGGCATCGAACACTGGGAGCGGGGCAGCCCCAGGGACCGGGAAAGGGCAAGGAAGCTCTCTCCCCATCACAGCTGTATGGGATCTGAGTTACCACAGCATTTCTTTTGGCAGTTTTATGCAAAACTCTGAATAACCTGTTCCAGAGAGGGACAACTTCTGACCTTAGCCTCTGCTTGCATCAGTTTATATTCATTTAACATTTTCAAGGTTATCTTTGCTTCAGCAAAGGTTGCAGAGGAACTTTTTTTTTTTTTTTTTTTTTTTTAATGAATAGAATGTGAAAATTCTCTTTTCATTTCTAGCCACAAGTGAGCACCAGACACCAGACATGGCAGACACTTGTTCTTACACTACTCTAAAACTGAAATGGGACTGAGGACCTAAACACCAGCATTACTTAGCTCAGGACTTCTCTGGGGAGAAATTCCTTTTGCTTGAACAGGGACCCCGACCAGCAGTGTACCAGTAAGCATGTCACCATCAGTTGTCCCATAATATATGGGAGGAAAGCAGATGCATACACAGACAAAAACATAGGCTGCAGAATATAGAAAAAGCCATATGCAGGAAACACTCTATTCTCTACTCAAGACCAACTCCCTCTCTCCCAAATCTTTACATATTTTCATTTTAAAATACATTTTATGTACATATTTATTTTCACATTGATGGAACACACCACTTATCGAGAAAACTGAGTGCAAGACACCTCACAGCTCCCTCACGAAGGAGGGCAGCTGAGGAAGCCTTTACTCTCAGGCATAGCGTCCTGCCTGCTGAAAGGCCACCAAATTAGCAAATTCCTGAGTCTGACGACCACCCTGTGGCAAAGCTCCTCTAAAAGTAAACTCCAGCAATACCAGTAGCTGAAGCCATTTAAACATTTCACAACTTTGCTTCGGGCCTCCGTGGCTAGTACGATACCTGAGCAAGTAGATACCTGAGGATGCCCACGCAGAGAATGGGTGTCCCGTACCGCAGTATCTGTTACTGTTGAGCTGGGGGACTACAACGTCTTTGTAACTGCGCCTCTACAGAAGGCAGCTTTACTTGGTAAAACAACAAAGGTAATGAAAGTTAAAGCTGAAACTGTCCGAGGCTTCCAGGGGTGGTGGAGGACTTCCTGCCCTTTGGAAGAATTAATCTGTCTTTTAGCATACCAACGCTTTCATGCTGCATTTCTGCCACAAAAGCTTCAGACTGACCCTGGGCCCCGAGCATCTGCAGGTGTGTCCATCCATCTGTCTCCCTCTTTCTATTTGAAGCATGAGATTTGTCACAAATGTTTTGATGTCACGCACCCATTCTGGCCTTATGGATTCGTGGTGGAGTCTGAAAAATGACAGCTGTGAGATCAGGGTTAAATACAATTTCCTCTCCCTTCACCTGTTTTCCACTATCTGTTTGCACGGTGCTCAGGTTATTAATGGAACTGACATCCCTGCACAACTGAGTGAGCAGTAGCAGCAGCCAGATAACAAGGGAGAAGCTGACAGCAGCGATCTAACCCCAGAGATAAGAGATAAGCAAACATGCCATGGCTATTAGTTTCAACTCTGGCCAATGGAGAAGAACATCTCCTGTGGTTACCGAACAGGAAAGCCCAGTCCTCCTAAGAAGGTTAAATTAAATTCAGGATGTGAGAGAGATTATTCTTTGAGTTCAAAAATTAAAGTTTGTGATGAGAAATAAACATTTGACTTTAACAACACTTTTTCTTTTTTTTTTTTATCTGATGGAAAGTGAAGACCTATTTTTATTCAGAAGAAAGCGTGGAACACTTCTACGCTAGAAGGAGAGTACCTTGCATTTTCTCTGCCTTCCAGGTGAAAAACGTTACTCTAAACATTGGCATTTTCCAAACAGCTATATCAGGGATGGTGCGGGAGTGGTAGCCTCAATGTCCTGACCAAATTCCAAACTAGGTAAGTAGAGCAGACTTTTCAAATCCCCTACATCATTTCGGAGCTGCGCAGCATCTACTTCACTTGGTGCTTCCTACCAAGTTCTCTTCACACGTCCATGCACACGGTAGGATAAAGATGATTTACACCACAAAGATAAGCTCCTGGTGATATATTTAATGCCTGAGGGAACTGTAGACATGTTGGGAAAGAGTTAAACCATGACTCTTCTGAAGTCCAACCCATGTTTCAACTTCATCAGGAGACTTGCTCATTGCTCCTTGCAATGCAACTGCTGCAATACAGGCTGGACCTTAAATTTTTGTGTCCAGAGACCACCCTCATTTCAGAAAGTTCACTTCCACAAAGGAAAAGTGTGGCCAAGGTTCAATTGGCACTAAGCAGAAGTACGTTTTCCAGTTTAGAAACGACAAGGTTGTTTCAAGAAGATCTGAAGCAAACTTTCTAGTAGAACCAGTAAATTTGGAAGTCTGCAGTCTCACCATTGGCTTTTGAACAGGAATGAAGTGCCTAAAGGCAATTAGAGCCTTTGGAAATTCCTTCCTCTTTTACTATTTCCTCTGAAGGGAGGATGGCAGCTTCTGTTAGTGCTCTGAAGCAGTCTTAACACTTTGTGAAGTTCTCCGAGATCCTCAAAACAAAGATACAAAGTCATCTTAAAAGAACCTGTAAAAGGTGTCTGGGGACCTTTGGTTTTGAAACTCCATCCCCCTCTTTTACCAAGTGTTGTTCTGTCAGCCTTGTGCTGGCCTTCATTCCAGAAAAAGCCCACTTGAGATACAGGAGGTCCTGAGACTCACGGCTGGTTCCTCTGTCGTATTTTTGCATTATTTTACATAGGATGGGTCCACAGACCCCACGAGGCACAAAAGGCATTTTTTCTTTTTGCAGAGCGCCCAGTGATCACTCTCAAGATTGGATGATTTGTCATCTTTGTGCAAAATTAGCATGGCATTAAGCAAGATTAATTTCAGCTCCTGAAGCTGTGGCGTCTGGCCTTTTTGTCTGGGTATGCCTCAGACCTTAATAAAAAGTTATTTTTCAGAACTAGTGCACACCCTGGACCGTCTATGTGAACGAGCTTGGGAGACTCCATACTCCCTGGTGTATTGCTGTGCCAGGGTTATAGAGAAGCAACAGTGGGCAGAAGAAAAGAACAGGCAAGGATGATTCGCTGGTTTCCCCACTACAATAACGCAGGGGGAGAAGTGACATTTTCCAGACAAGCAAAAGGAGATGCTTTCTCACACAGAGCACAGGGAGGCAGTGGAACTCGCTGCCTTGCGAAGTTGCCGATGATAAAAATTGTCGTGGGTTCAAAAAGTCATTAGACAAACTCAAAGCAGAAAAATAGGAATAAACGCAAAGACACCGCTTCTGGCTCTGGAGGCGAGTGAGCTGCAGACTGTCAGAGGCCAGGAGAGAATAGCGGGAACGTATCCCTTTATGCTTGCCCTGTCCTTATGCTCATCTCTAAACATCTGCTACTGTTTGGCCGCTGTCCGAGCCAGACATTGGACCTCTGGTCTGAGCAGTGTGGCTGTCATGTTCTTAGTGAAATCACCCAAATGTGAAGAGAGAGGGACCGCAGAGAACCGGGAAAGGTGGCAGGGGCTCAGCTAATTGACTGGAGAGCTGGGCACAGCCAGTAAGTTCCAGCTGAGAAGCGAATGGCTTCAGTGGGATAACCCATGGACACCTACCTCATTTAA
Organism: Aquila chrysaetos chrysaetos; assembly: GCF_900496995.4. Classification (NCBI taxonomy): domain Eukaryota; kingdom Metazoa; phylum Chordata; class Aves; order Accipitriformes; family Accipitridae; genus Aquila; species Aquila chrysaetos. The sequence goes on from NC_044010.1 coordinate 45,667,418, forward strand.
AGTACCTATACTTTGTTAAATCGGGGCTTGTACAGATGGCTCTGGATTTCCTAAGGGCTATTGGCCTAAATTCCACTGCGTTATCTAGGGAGGTTTGCTGTAGCTCTCTGAAGCAGCGGAACAAACCCTGTAGGCTAAACGAAGGTACCTAACACTGCCTGAGAGAGACACCTATAGCTAGGCACTGTCCTTATATTTTTCCTGCGGTCCTCTTGCCTCAGTCTTCAGACTCAGAGAGCTGCGAAGAAAACAAATGTTGCGTATATGACTTCCTTAGAGAGAAATAAAGCCAAGCAGCAGGCAAGTTCAGTAGGCAAAAAATGATTGCACAGTGACCTTGGGATTTGTGCTCCATGACCTAAAGAGGTTAATAATGTTACAGAAAAATCTTATTAGAGGAAAACCAAGCTTTTTTTGGCTTATCATCCATGCTTTAAAAACAGTATTGCAAAGCAAAAAAATAACTTCCTACAACACAGGCTATTTTACAGGAGATTTGCAAACTTTCAGAAAACAGGCTTTTGTGTAAAAGTCTCTTTTTCAAGCCTCCAGTTAAACCCAAGCACAAAGGGAATTTCTGGAAGGAAAAATAGTGATTAATAAAATAATGGCTCCTGCCCAGGAAGGGGAATAATTTTACATCTCGGTGATGAGCTTCCACTGAATTACCCTTTGAAGAGCAGCAGCAATAAATTACCATTTTAAAAACGAGAGCCCCGATCACACAAGTCACGCCAATGGAGTTTCAGTGGCGGGTTCTCCCTTTCCCCTGTGGCCCACCCTTCCAAAACACAGCTGTCCATACCATTTGGCTGACGTAGCGGGCTGCGATCTGCACCTTCATTGCGAGGGAAACAAAAGGCTCTCCTCTCTCCCCCCCTCCTCATCTGCCATCCTTCTCAGAGGCTGCAAGGTGGCCCAGAGCTCACCAGGTGCCCGGGCAGCCGACGAGGGATTTTTCGGCACGGCTTCTGTAACTCGCGGACCACGTACGTGAAGACTGTTGCCAGACACACCCCTGGAGCTGCAGCCATTTGACTAATTTCTCTGTTATTCAAATGAGGGCAAAATTTAATGACCCTTACAAAAAGGAGAGGCTAAAAGGGAAGAAGAGGAACGTTTTGCCTTTTTTTTTTTTCTTTTTTTTTAAATCAGAAACCTCCATTGAAAATTCGGGAGGTTAACAGGCATAGTTTAAGCAAATTTCAGATGATAGTCAAATACAGAGCAATAAAGCAAGGCTTGCATAAAGCAGAGGAGGAAGGACAGGGCAGAAAACAGCATCACAGCACAGAGCTGAATGCTTCTCTCGGATTCGGAGCTCCTTTGGAAGCAGCGTGAGCTCCATCCAGAGAGCTAGGTGAGAACTGCGGGTGAAGACAGAGCGAGTCACCGAACCCTCTTAAAAGCTTTCTTTGCAACATCGGCTCTCAGATGGTCTGGTTTAAATCCATGTTTCGATCACAGAAAGAGAGGAATGGAGGGAGGATAGAAGGAAATTATTAGATGTTATCTCGTTATATTGTTTTGTTACAGGGGGAAAGTCAAACCTCAACTCCAAAGTATACAAGGGCTAAAAGGGTGATTCTCAGAAATCAAGGCTGCAAGACCATTGCTCCCTATGTCACATGGACTAGTTGATTTGATCCTTTTAATACGATTTGGACTCATCAGATTAGTCGTGTCCCCTCTGAGTGACTTAAAACAAAACAGACACAAAGAGAGTCACAGACGGAGAAACATTTCAGTGATTAGATGAAGCTGACAGGCTGCCTAAAGCAAAATTCAAGTATTGATTCTACCAGAGGGCCTTTTGTAAGTCCTTCAGAGGTTGATGGCCCCTTTGATTGCAAAGCGTCAGGCTGACAGCAAGGTATACAAGTTTGGCTTCAGCCAAGTGCACAGGAAAGGTGGGCATCGCTCAGAAAAGGGGCAGCAGAAAACATGCAAAACAGCGAGCAACCGAATCACAGAGAGGATTTGCAGTTAATTCTCTTTAAAGCCTGCCAAGTTATTTGCACTACAGTCTTGTTATTTAAAGATACAATCACCAGAAGGAACAGAAGAGTAGTCTAAGATGTTTTTCTAGGAAGGCTTTCCATGCTTACAGTCCAGACATCCAGATGCCACATCGACCTTATTCTTCTATCAAGAAATGATTAAAAATTTTGTTAATGACCCAAATATGCCTGAAGTTAAAGAAAAGGCTAATGACGAATTGAATGGATCACATGGGAGCAGGCCTAGTAAACAAAAACTATCAGGTTTCTACAGTTCTTTTTCTTTCAGAGCATTCAGAGAATTCAAGAACACAGTAAGATTAAAAATACAGAGGAAAAGCAAAATATATGAATCACAGTCATTTCCATGTAGCATATGATTCTGCCATAGAACTTCAGGCAGGAGCTCTACTCTGCATTGCTATAAGGGACAATGTGACAGCTACTGATGAAAACATAAAGACCAAGACACTCTTTACCTAACTAATAACTTCCTTTCTTTACTTAATTGATAATAAAAATAGAATAGAATATATAATATTTGAGTTGGAAGGGACCTACAATGATCATCCAGTCCAACTGCCTGACCAATTCAGGGCTGACCAGAAGTTAAAGCACGTTATTAAGGGCTTCGTCCAAATGTCTCTTAATCACTGACAGGCTTGGGGCGCTGACCACATCTCCAGGAAGCCTGTTGCAGTGTCTGACCACCCTCTCGGTAAAGAAATGCTTCCTCATGTCCAGTCTGAACCTCCCCTGGCGCGGCTTTGAACCGTTCCCTCGCATCCTGTCACTGGATCCCAGGGAGAAGAGCTCAGCACCCTCCTCTCCGCGTCTCCTCCTCAGGAAGCTGCAGAGCGCCACGAGGTCAAGGCCTTCTCTCAGAGTCCTTCTCTCCAAACTAGACAAGCCCAAAGTCCCCAGCCGCTCCTCAGAGGACATGCCTTCCAGCCCTGTCACCAGCTCTGTCGCCTTCTTCTGGACGCATCCAGTGCCCTTCATTTCCTTCCGAAATGGTGGGCCCCAGAACTGCACCCACCGGCTGGCCGTGCTGCGTTTGATGCCCCCCGGGATGGGGTTCGCCCTCCGGGCTGCCGGGGCACACGGCCGACTCGTACTGAGCCTGCTGTCGGCCGGCCCCCCCAAATTCCGTTCTGCAGGGCTGCTCGCCAGCCACTCCTCTCCCCGTTTATGCTTGTGCCCGGCGTTACTCCGTCCCAGGTGCAGAATCTGGCACTTCAACTTGTTAAATTTCATCCCATTAATCATCGCCCAACGCTCCAACCTATCTAGATCCCTCTGCAAGGCATCTTGTCCCTTCAGAGAGTCAACAGCCCCTCCCAGCTTGGTATTGTCAGCAAATTTGTTAATGGTGCATTCAACTCCTGCATCCAGATCGTTGATAAATATATTGAACAGAACTGGCCCTCAGATTGAGCCCTGAGGCACAGGCAGAATATCCTACCCTAATAAATAAATTCCACAGAGGTGTTAGTAACCACAGAGAACTAGAACAGTTGTTTTAGGTGTTATTTGGCTCAGCCCAGCAATAATTGGCTAAAATACTACACTTTGCCTATACAGAAGATCAAAGCAGAGAGTTCTTTCTGGCCTTTGTCTGAAGGAAGGTACCTTCAGCATCCCAGCACTCTGTCATAACACTAGTCTATTTTGACAGTGATCCAAAATGAAGAGCAAACCTGAGAAGACCCCCAAGGACAATACAACTTGCTCTTCAATTCAAGAACAAACGAAGCTCCTTCCTGAATTGTGAAATTCACAGCACTTGCACTATCCTCACAGATGTGGGTGACACTTGTTGATGAAGAAATGTCACTTTTACAGACCTATATAATAAAGTAATAACGTAATACTCTTTTTTTTTTTTTTTTTTTTAACAACCAAACAATCCCTACTCTAGAATTCCTGTTGTCTGTACTGCTTTATTAAAGTGTAACTATTAAAAAAGTGACAGCATAATGTGCTGGGCTCATGAGATTTAATTGGAACAGGGTAACAGATTTTGAAGGTTCTGTTGCATTATGAATCTTAAATTTCCCCAGTGAATTATCTGACCATACGTGTAATGAAGCTGTTTCTTGAATTAAAAACACGCCCATCCAAATGTCCCAGGACAAGTCCAATATCTATCATTAGCAATAAATAGTATTTAATAAACACACACAACCACCTCCATGTCTGGAAATCTACCAAAATGTCTCTCTAGACTCTTTCTTTCTAGCCAAGTAGCCATTTCTGTGAATCTGAACTTAAACTTACAGTCGTAAGTTCTACTGCATAATTGTTGCTGCAATTTCTAAGTTATTACATAATACTTGTGTCTTACAAGCTTGACCTTGTTCCTATATCTGTAAACTGTAAAATTGTTGTTCAAGTCAGTGAGAATGGATTTAAACCATTTGCTATTCGTAGTACTACAGCTTGTAGCATTCTTTTTATTGTACTGCTTGAATTTAGTTTGTCATGCATTGTTCGGCCCAGACTCGCCCCATTAACTTCAGAAACTTAAATGAGATGCCTAAATTGGAAGCAAAGTGCCATAAGCTTCCTAAGTGTGTCAACAGAGGGAAACAGGCAACTCCACCTATGAAAGGTTAAGCAGATTGTTTGCTAGAAAAATCAACATCAGACTTGCATACACCTGTAAAGGTATATAGAAATATCTCTATTATTAAGGAAATAATTAGAAAACCTTCCTGCTCTTATTTTGCACCAAATTTGTCAAATATCTAAATTACAGATCATTATAGTTCTAACGGTATTGCTAGTAAAAAACCAAGCATAACAGCCAGTAAGAAGCAAGACTGCAGTCCATTTACCATCAGGTTAGCAGGAAATAAATGGCATCTTACTATTGTTCTCTTGCATTTATGAGCTCTATCTCATTTGCACATCTGTGAAGAGCACTGCTGTATAAAATGTAAATGAGCTGTATAAAGAATTTAGAACTTTCCAATGATAAAATGTCTCAACAGCCTTTTCATCAGATTTACCAACAAACTTTGAAGTCCGTGTTTGTTTTTAAATCAAAACACCACTATTTTTATTTAAGCACAGCGAGCAGGAACAGTTCAGCTGCACTTGCATGTCAGTTTATTCAGAGAGGGTATTTACTAATTCACTGATATCCCATTGCCTCAACAAATAAGGAGACAGTCCTACACGTCGCCCTCCACTCCACTTTGTTTATGCCTCTTCCAACTGCTGCTCTGGGGGCAGAGCTCTGCAGTTGGACAAGCTCCCTTTCCACTTATCACTTGCTCTAAACATGGGAACGGAGTGAAAAGGGAGCTTTGAGTACCTCTTCCCTCCTTCACCTTTACCTCCTGCATTTTATTGTCACTCCATCTGAAAGCAACCAGGACCAGTAATGCCATCCTTGTTCATAACACTTCATAACTGGCATTATTCTATTGGGAGATGGGCGTTCAGCTGGGATAGTCATTGCACTTCTGGAAGATGGCTTTCAAGATAGGCCTCCCACCATGACATTGGAGAAGGTATGAGAACTGGACTATTCTCATATCCCCTTCCAGGCTGGATCCTCCATCCTCACACCAAACGCCTTCAGCTGTCCCAGATGTTTTAGACACCGTTTTCTGTTTGTAGGCTGGTGTGACCCTGACATCCCAATCAAGATGAAGACCTTGTCAAGAAAAGCCACTGTACAAGCAAATCTGAAATAAACTCACAGCCTACATCAGCCAGAGCCAGACAGGGAAAAGTGGAGGCAAGGGATGAAGACCAGGGTAACAAAAATAACTTCAGCAGAGAAGCAGGAGCTCAGATGGCTCAGCTTCTAGCAAAACAAATGTGGCACATGTCCCTTCACAGACAAAACGATGGGTAAGTAACTGGAACTGCGAGCACAGTCCATGACATTCTGTTCTCGCTCAAGTCAAATCTTCACCGTAACAGGTTTTTACCCGTTCAACATTTATATTTGTTACCTTCTCATAAGCTTTTCTTTTTGTTTCGGAGTCCATCCAGTCATTTTCCTTTTCCAACATGTCAATAAAAGCCCAGCGAATTCCTTCAGTCAACTCCTCCATCTGCAAAACATTTAGCAAACCCCTCCCCAGTAAAATATGTCATGGCAGAATCATTATAAGACAAGGTTTGGTGCATGCAGGAGCGATGGATTTGGGTAGACCATGAATGATTCCAAATCAGACAGTATCTGCCGTTCTTTCTTGAAGGCTAATGTCTTCTGTCTCCAGTCCTCAGACACTTCTTCTGAAAATAAGTTTCTTTCCATTTTCTTTTCCTTCAGGTGTACCACACAACCTGCTCATTGCCGATCCTTTCACATCACAATTGTGAGAATGTCTGTCTTGAAATCATAAGAAATACTGGGAGATTTTCAGTGATTTGGGGAGATTTCTGACACTTTGGTTCTAGATCACTAGCCCATGCAGAAGAAGGAGCCAGCTGCAAGGCATTTGCACATATAAAGCCCCTTCTGCAGAGAGACCATCCGTAGCCTCGTTTGGTTTATGTCAGACTGAGACACGCCTTATTGATACTGCCAAAGCACTGAAGTGGGGCTGATGGTATCATGATCCAAATACAAAGCAGTATCCAAATATTTAGCCTGCTTTTAGCTGTATTTGTGAAGTCCTCCTACCCTTTACTTCCTGCAGGGATAGAGGCCATGGCTCACAGCGCTGAGCAGCCCTAACTGCTTCTGGGGTCTCGGACCACCAGTGACAGCGTGCATCTGTGCAAAGCCAGGAAAACCCACAACCGTTGTAGCTTGGCTGCTTCTTCAGACACCTATACAAAGCCACGAGTATGACACAAGCAAGTCAAAAAAAAAAAAAAAAAAAAATAGGAGCGTTTAGTCAGTATGCACACTAAGAAAACCCTGAAATGACAGAAAACAAGAACTCTAATGGCTAAGAGATGCACTGTATCGGTCTAAAGAGCAGAAATGTCCTCATGCCTATGCATGCATCTGGCAGCACAGCCCAGAGAGGTGTATGCCATCACCTGCTTCTGTTTACGTCAACAGATGAACCTCATGACAGATAGACACTGAGAATACTGCGAGAGTGAGGCAATTCGGGGGATCCAGCCGTTGCTTGAGTCCTTTAGCACAGACCAAACCAGAGTTGAGATAGCACAAGACATGACAGATAATCATTACAGGAAGACTTACTGGATCTTTGTGTTATCAGTTATGTTACATTTAAAAATAATGAAAATGTCAGTACCAGAGATTTATATAATTTTATTCTATAGATCTAGTAGCTCTGAAATGTCATTAAAAGTGGGGACTAAACCCTGGAAAGTAACGTTACCTTTAGCTAAATTGTCATTTATGTATCAGATGTATATTTTAATGTGGAACTGTTCTTTATTTGTGGTGGAGCCAGACAAAACATAGCAAAGCTCCTTTGATTATTCATTTTTTCCTACCCTTTTCAAAAAACATTTTCTTATTTTTAGAGACAATATGGGACAACTGGAACAGGTCTAGCATTAAATATGACTAAACAGTCAACATTCACCGTAAACTGCATCCCAGGGAATAGGGTAACTTAAAGATATTGATGACAGAGCACTGACTCAATTAACTTGGTGCACTAATGAGGTGAGCTCCCTGTATTTGGAGGTTAGGAGTTCAAACTCAAGCTCTGCAGCTGGGCCCTGGTGTATACTTAGGCTTTATGCACCAGCTGTAGCTGCAGGGGGCAGGGGGAGAAACCTATTCCTGCTATCAAAGTTATTACTGAAACTGCTCAGGCATAGCTGTAAGAAACACTGCAGGCACTCTGGCTTAGAAACAGTGCTATATTTAGACACAAATAATGTCTGTCTTGATAAAAGGAGAGAAGTATCTAAGGTATGAAACATCAGTGACAAAACATGGGGGAAAAAGAATCCATATTATCCATAACTCAGGATTTGCTTATCATAGACAGATATATGCCATGAGCCAGGGAAAAAAAAAAAAAAATATCTGTGCAAACAAGAGTGCTTTTCTCAAGTACTTTTTTACTGCTTAAGAAAGAGGAATAGAACTGAAAACCAGTGAAATGAAAATTATAACACCACAAATGATTAACTTGAAAAGCACACTTCTAAATGGATTGCAACAAATTTCACCTGTATCTAATTTTATCACCATGGGCAGTTCACTATAAGTCTGAATCTTGTGATCTACACTATATGCTTTATATGCATTTCTTACTATGGATGCTACTGTGAATTCAGACTTGATAATTTTTCAAAGATTTGGTCTGAAAGGAATGTACATGCTAAGAAATATTTTAATTAGGTCACATTTCAACAGAAAACCATTCTCTATCAGCTTCCCATAATTTTCCCTCACATATACAAACATGAAAAAGTGTCCATCCCCTCCCTAAAGTGTACATTTCTTATAGTCCTTCTCTTCCCGTTTATCCTGCACAGAGGTCACACTGTGTATCCCTGAAGTATTTTTGCCACTTTACTGCCAAACAGCACATTACAAACTTGATCAAGAAGCAGGGGAGTGAAAAGCTGGATCTCAGAGAGGAAAGTCCAGCTGAAGGCAAGTAGCAAAAGAAAAGCAGAACCTGAGAGGGAAACACACATCATAATGATTTGGACAAGCCAAATCAGAGTGTTCGTCTGTCTAAAATGGAGTCCTTCCCCAAGAAAACAGTCAAACTAGATAAAGTCAAATGGACAAACTCAGGCTACTGAGCCAGGGCAGCGCAGGACTATCGCAGAGCTGTCGCTCCCAGCGCAGGATGCTATTTCACATGTTTCCTAAACGGTTGTGCCTCTCCTGCACCGAGCGCTACGTTCCATGACTAAATTAGTTAGTTTTAAAATGATTATTGTTGGAAAATCAGTGGCTGGAAAAGCAGATATTGGAATGCCTTATGAGAAAAATACGAACTGAAAATAAGTCATAGATTATTGTGAAGGGTAATCAATCATTTTAATATGTTTTTAAGAGAAGTGATAATGTAGCTATGTTTGAAGTGTTAGAATGAGGATGAACATCCAGCTAAACGCTATTCTCTGGACTCAGCAGCGTGGAAGAGTACTTTCCTTCTCCGTTGAGCAAAAAAGATTTGAATCACAAATATAAATTCTCACTATGTGGCTCTAAGCTTCCCTTAATTTGGGCCAGACAGCAGTTACACTTTTCTTGCTTAGATTGCAGGTGTAGCACAGTCAGCTTTAAAAGGGCCACCCTGAAGCAGAGAAATCTTGACCAGTCTTTTAACTAGTCAGTAAAAACTTTACCATAATGAGTTACACTAGCTACACTAAGCCATTTCTCATCAATACCCCTCACTCTGTTCCTGCACAGCCTGGCTGTCATTATTTACACAGATTAGTGGTGTTCAGCCTGGTTTTGATCTGGCTACGTATTTGTCTGAAGGGCTGCAGATGGAAAGAACGGGCAGTGCCCAGATGGACAGAAAGGTGACATTTCTTCAAATTTGTTCCATTTTCTCCTTGCCTTTTTTTTCAATTAAAGCATTTTTAAGAATCGTGTGTGTCTCAGTCTAACATCAGAGGCAATTTGTAAGGAGGAAGCCACTAATTAAAAGTTTCTAGACAGAGATCTCGGGGGACTCACCATCTCTTTCTTGTCTTCTTGAAAATGGGCATTCACAAACATTTTACCCACAACATAAGGGAGCGCGCTTTCAACGAGGTCCACACATTTATCCCACTGAGGCAGCAAAGTTGTGGTTCCATGGATCACCTGTTGGCAGGTGCATGTAGTAGGTCATAACATCATACTGTTTAAGAAGAACAAGTCTGCATCCACATGCAGTATAGTCTAAAGTATTTGTCAAATAGCTACCAAAAGGAAACAACAATGAGACTTTACAGTTACTTATGTTTTCATCAAGTGCTATGACAAATCTTTTGAACTCCACAAAATAGCTGTAGGATTTTACACTTAGAAACAGTACAATGGTAATGACTTAGAGAGGCTAGGCTTTGAAGGTTAGTTATGGGAAGACATTCCCAAGTGCCAACTTTAGACTGATCTTGGTAGTCTTTCTGTGTTAAGTGGAGAGACACTTTCCCTTAGAAAATCCCTGCTCTGAGATTTCACTTGAAAAAGTTTCTCTCTCTCCATTGACTAGGTGAGAAGCCCAGGGAGATCATCCTCATGAAAATGAGGTCAGTCCTTATGAAACACCTCCTACAGAGCCTTCCACTGCCATGAACTTAACTGTGCTAACTAATGATGTCTAACATTGGTAGGTACGTGTCTACACCTTTTTGCCATTTACCTGTCCAGCTACTCTTCCCACAGCCTGTGTAAAATAAATAGTTGCTTTCAGTCCCTTTCCCAAACAGAGTATTTTCAGGAGAAAACAGGTTTGAATCATCAAGAACACTGAATACATGTTTGTCCCCCCAAAATCTCACTCCATGTTGTGGTAGAAAGATGTTGGTAGAACAGCTTGCATATTTTACTGAAGGAATGGTGGGTAAAAACACACTTCCAGGCTCTGACGATGTCCCTGCAACACCATACATAAGTCTCAAAAGAGACATAGTCAAGAATAGTCAACACACTAATGAACAACAGAAAATAGAGTTCAAGCTCATGGCTGCCTTGGTTTCAGTCTCTCATGGGAAGAATGTTGTTACTGTGGACGCTTACCTAGTTAACATTACATTTTCTCATCAAGGTAGAAGTTCATTTAAAAAAAGTACACACAAAAAATACGAGATGGGTCCATGTAAGCAGTAGCAGTGCTGATTTAAGAAACTTTTGTGTTTTCAAGGTTCAAAGATTTCCCTTTTACTTAAGGAACTACTTAAGCTTTTCCACAGAGAACAAGCAAAATCCCAGTCCAGTAGTTAACACTGAAAAAAGCAGAGTACAGTCAACACCAGACCAGGTCAGGGGGGGATAGGGATTTTGGCCTCTCACAGATTATACAAGCCTCTTAAGCACTGATCTAGCAGTTTCTGAGCCTCTTCTTTTTCCCCGTCTTTTCCTCCTTTGAGCCCAAGATTAAATTTCTAGCAAAATTGAAGGGTTTGGATTTATTTTTTTCCAATAGGAAAAGATTTCATTGGAAAATTCCAGAGTAGCCTAACCCTCAGCTACTGAAGGTCAGATATTTTGGTAGTTCAAAGACTGATTTTCTCCATCATATTGTCTGTAATTAAGCTTAATCAATGACTCAAATACACCAGTGAATTGCATTTTCAAACGCTTTTTATTAATACTGTATGTGTACTAATAGATTTTCAATGACAGAGAACACTGCTCCTATAAGAAAGTCACATTAGCCAAACCAATACATAAGGTAATAGTTTCCTAAACAGAGCCAAATTTGAAAATAAACTCCGTTTCCAAATTCTTCAACCCTCATATATAACACAGCACTCAAAAAAAAAAAAAAAAAGAAAAAAAAAGAAGAGGAAAAAAAAAAAAAGAGAGAAGAAAATTTCTCTCCAGGGTACAAGCAAAACCACAACGGAGCTTTTTCCTGATGCAGGGGAAGAAGGGGAGTCATGGCATTAGTCATCAGAGCTTGAAATTCTTTCCAAAAACTCTGACTACGCATCAGCCGCAGAAGGAGTCAGGAGGCAGAGCTGACTTTTAGACTGTGACATATTATTATTACAACATAATAATTATCATTATTTTGAGGGAGGCTTGACTGTAAGGAGGACAGAAAGGCAGGCTGTGAGACCAATAAAAATAGAGCTGAGGGGAATACATTATATCTCACAGCTGGTTTATTGATATTTATGTTACAACAGCCAACTACAACTCCCTCAAAATGGTCCTCCTAATATTAATGGACCACTCTAAACCACAGTACTCCAGGTAGTAACAGTGACTATAAATAGCAGGTTTCCAGCCCTCCCAGTCAATTCAGAGCTCCATAACACAATTAACCGATCTCTTCCCCGGGTGCCACTGCACATTTGCGAGGACTCAAAGCACCACTGCAGAGGAGCTGCTGATAGTTGCTGATGTGGCAATCCCAGCACTTTCTCTAGAGTCAGCAGGTTTGTGCTATTTCTCAACCCAAAGTACTTTGAAGTTTCATCGTGTCTTTCTCCCTCTCTTTGCAAAGAGTTTAAGTGTCTTGATGCCAAGATTTCTACGTGTAAGATGTAAAAGCCACTAACAGAAAATGAGAACCTGGTGAAAAAAAATACTATGCTTATGGTGGGTGAGGATGACTGACAGACTGACTGACTGACTAAGAGATATCTTTTGCTTTAAGGGTCACTGGTTCATCTCATGGTCATGCCTTTTTAGCAGTCATTCAATGTTTTCTTCACTTATCCAGCAAGGGGTTGGTGGGTCCTTTTTAAGATCCCAGAGGACCTGTATGCCTTTACCCCTCCAGCCTCCAACTGGACAAAAGTTCAACAAAGCCTTTGCCTTGGACTCCATTTCTCACGTCCTTTCTGCTGACCTGTGAAGTCTGTTCCCCTGAGCTCTTTACTGCGCTTAACTTTAGCTATTAACCATTAGCTATTGCTGTTTACTCCACTTAACTAACTCTCCGACTCCGAGTCCCAGGGGCAGGTAATGGGAGTGAGCCGCTGACTCACTGCCCTTACTGTGCTGTTCTTAAGCTTTCACAACCACTTACATGGAACCCTTGATAACGTTGTTAATAAGCACTGAATCAACTTGAATGAGATTTCTCCCTAAACTTCTGGACAAAATACCCAGAGAAGTGACAGCAGCTAGTTACTACATCAAAACACACAGTATCCAAAGCTTAAAGTTTCCTTCCAGGATTTTTTCTGGCCATAATATAACTCAATATAACTCAGTATTATGTTGCAGACTGGCTGATGGCCAGCATTAATCTATTTTACCTGGCTAGCAAGGAATGTCCCAGGAGGGGACACACTTACAAACTTGTTGCTGTGGTTCTGACAGCCAATTTCTCACATTTTGCATGAAGAAAAATGGCATCTTTAACAAGACTGATTTGAATATGATTTCAGACGTATAAGAGACGGCCTTTCCTGAGTAGCTTCCATCAAGCTATTGGAGTTTATTTTTAGGTGTGTGATCAACTCAGAACTATTCCAGTACTACTCAAGGAAAGATATTATGGGTGCTTCAATTAGCCACCCACATGCCTCACCAGGGAGAACAGAGCACCCACACCTCCTGTACCACACCACTGCCAGTATTATGCCAGCCTCCTGTTGTCATGATGTCACCAAGCAGCTAATTTTCATAATGACAAACAAAAAGTTCACCATCTACGCTAAAGTGACTTGGAAACAAGCCAAAGCACCTTTCCGTTTCAGTTTCACCCTTGGTTTTCTTGAAGAGCCCTCGCACTGCCCACAGGATTATCAGGGTGGCCTTCTATTCGGGGTTCACTTAATCAAACATATGTGTTTTCCATAAATGCCCATATTACTTGGTAGATAATTAGCTCTGCTCTCATAGCTTGGGGCAGTGATTAACGCCTTCTGGGGCTTCTGCAGCCCCAAGCTGGAAGGCACCTCATTGGCTTCTCTGTGGAAATGGCTGGTGTATGGATGTGCTAGAGCTCATGTAAAGCTGGCACTAGAGCATGAGAGAGGTTTAGGCAAGCTTAGAAAAGCTGAAATCTTGGACTTCTGTTTCACCAGAGCTATATTCACACATGCATAAACAGTAAGGTTTTTTTCGAAAGCTTAGGGTTTTTGGCCAAACAGGTTTGGCCTGCAAGAATAGCACAGGTCACAGCCCTGGCACGTAACTCAAAAACTTTCCAGCTTTCAAGTTTCTGCATAAGACTAAGGTTTTTAAAGGGGAGGTCTCAAAAACTCCTTAACATAATCTAAAAGACATTTTTCTTTAGTGTCATATACAAGAATATGTGCGCCTTAATTGTTTTAGAGGGAGTCTTCAACAAAAAAAGTTTATTCAATAAATTTATCCTGCATGGAAAACATTTCATGTTTTGCAAAGGTATAAGCAACCATAAGGGAAATCAATAACGTCAACGCTAGTACCATTGTAAATGCTATAAAACTCTAACTTACCCGAGAAAATTCCAGCCACCGATACTGAAAACGTCTACTGAGGTTAAATAACCTTGAATAAACCATCCTCCACACCAGATAGTTGGCAAGAGTCCTGTTAAATCAGACATATTTTTATCAGACATCGAAATGCATATGATGTACCACAAAGCACTCATAGAAATAGCTCTACAAACATCTCAACTGAATGGTGGAAATTTCACCTTGAAAATTAATGAGTGATGACCAAATTGATAAATCCCTATTACACAGAAGAATCTGTGTGATTGCAGCCAGTTAATATGTAATTGCACCGTGATAACCATCTTCTAGGGGATATTTATAACGAGTCCATCTCCTAGCATGTCATTTTTAGGTAATGCTTTTTTCAAAAGGCAGTTTTCATTTTCCATAGAAGTGGCAAGAACCGTGTCGTAATAATAGCTGCATAAAAGTTCTATCCGGAGATAAGAAAATAACTGATTTTTCTTTTGTAAATCAAAGTGAATGTTATCTCTCTGCATTAGTAGGGCACATAAATCATAACTATGAAACAGAATAGATAACAGTTCATCCCATATATACTATCATTATCTCATATTTGTATCTTTCATTAGAAGTTATCAATATGCTTTTAAAAGTTCTTACTACCCACAGAGTCATTAAAGTATTACCACTCTTATTTTGCAGATGGATAATTGAAATACCAAAAAGGAGAAGTCTCAGTAACAAGAATCTGGTAAGAACTGAGGCTGAGACACCCAGGAAGAACTTGTTTAAAATACCCAGGAGACCTGACATCCATGCCCCTTTTCTAAAACTTCAAGCACTTGACTGGAGGATTTATCTAGTCTAGACTGAGCTCTCTCCACACTCAGCAGTGGCTGTATGAGGTAAAGGTGCAACGTGAAATATGCAATTCAACTTCAAACAGCCTCAAAACAAGTCCAATAATGGCCTACACGTATTATTCTCATCTTGTCTTATAAATGACATATTTTTCAAGGATAGTTATTGCTCTAAAGCTATGGGTAGCCAAATGTTTGCTCTTCACTGGGATATACATAACATTTTGGGCAGGCCACAGACTTCTCCGTAGGGAGGAAAATTGCTCCTCTGCAACCTCAGATGCTGTTATGGACCAACTGAACAACTCTCCCATCTCTAACAATCCCATTTCTGCCATCTCCCGTTGCCGTAGGTGTGGAGCAGCATAGGTGTTGCAACATCATCACTCCATCAGCTTCATTCATGGACACATCCCATACTGTCCCCTCCCCTGAATCATAACAGGTTATAAACACACTTTGTGGGCATGTTGTCTTCACAGCAGCATTCGCCTGAGCCGTAACTTGAGTTTTGCCTCTAAGCAAGCTCCAGTCCACCCACACAAAGCCTCCAGCTCAAGGTACGTTGCTGCTGGAGGCTTACACTTTTGGTCACTCGGCTGGAGAGGTGCTAAAGAGGTGAGAACGGAGAACCCGTTTTACTCATCAGTTCAGTCTGCAGATGCTTATAGGTCAGAAATAGGGTCAACTCGTTTCACGCGGGAAAACTTGAGGGTGCGATCTCAAGGCAACGGTCACCTCAAAGGCCTGATGCTCACTAGTCTTTGTGGCCAGTGGCAACTTCTACAGGGGAGCAGAGAGTTGCTGGGATGCGTAAGTCCTGCCTTTTATACTTCTCATCTCTCACACTGGGCATATTCCTTCTTTTAGTATACAGATATATAGTACACATAAATCCCCACAATAATTGTAAAACCTATCTGAAAAATCTCTTTAGCATGGATAATGTACATTTATAACACAATACATGTTACAAAAGCCAAAACAGGTAGCTCTGCTTAGATAATCAAACCATTTTGAGATGATGCTTAGGGTCATTAAAAATTCATTCCAACCTATGAAATACCAGACAGTATATATTTTCTCCTTAACACATTTCTGACAATGTGGAATTTCCTCACTCAATGGCAACTGAAGCACCCTAAAAATGCCCAGCTCTCATTGGTTTTGTAAATGACTCGAACTCCACAAGCCTCACAACTATCTGCCTCAGGTATTTCAGCAGAGCTGAACGGTGTCCATGCTCCGGCAGTTACTACTCTGTGGATCTAAAACAGTATTTATGCAAGCCCTACAGATTAACAGGTTTAAAGATTTCATTTCAATCAGAAGTCTTTGGTAAAAAATGCTCAGCTAAATAGACTGCTATCATAAACCAATTTTGTGTTACAATTCAGTATTTAATTGCTACCAAAAAATCAATTCTCCCTTCTGTGTGCTTCTTGTTCTCATCTGGTGGTGTTTGTCCTTACGTCTGAGTTGGGGAACCTCTGTCAAATTGGTAGTGAATGTGAGATTGACGTTTGTAAAGGGTGAGTCTCAAAAAGGTGACTTATTCAAAGACACTAATATCAAGAGGGATTCAAAAACTTTTGTATCAGGCATAAGTAATGAAGGCAGCTGCCAGTTTCAGGAAGTATCCCACAATTAACTGATGTGTGTTTTAATTTGGAAAGGAAAAGAAGGCTGACATGTCCTAAACCCAAGCTGTCTGATGAGATTGTAATAATTCCTGATTGTAATCACACTAGAATCCACTGATGCATACGATGCATAAAACAACAGGAAGGTTTTGCTTCAAAGCCTAGAGGTATGCTTATTTGCTGAGTGGGGCCACAGGGGGAAAGGTTGAGGGGTTTTGTTGTTGTTGTTTCAGGGCTGGTGTTCTTCATTTTGTTTTTCAAAATAAAACAAAATCATATTTTATCTGAATTTGTTTTCCTATTTTGGGGATGATCATTTTACATTTTTGGCTAACTATACAAACTTAAAATCAATTGGTCATCTTCATTTGGTTTAACAACTGACACTTTTTGGTTATGAAATGCCTCCAGTGCATATCTTGGTGTGATTTTCACCCCAATCTCACAGCTAAGTTCACTGAGGCTCAGAGAAGTTAACCTCTTCACATGGAGCAAAATCCAACACACAAACAGAACACACAAATCCTCTCTGCTCTTTCGATGAGATCAGAGCATTTGCTGTTGTAACCTTTCAGAAGAGTGCAGTACATAGTCCCCTATTTTAACTTCAAAATGACTGTTACAGAAAGAAGCATAGGCTCGCTCTTAACCAATATGACCATTATTGTGATACACACTCCCAAAGGAGGTGGCAGAGAGCTTGTTTGCTGGGACAGTTAAAATTATACCAGTGCTTATGAACATCTACTAAGGAACTCTCTACCTTGTCTGGCAACAAAGTCGGTCGCTCATGTAAAGTTCTGTGAGTTTGTAATATTTTAATCCACACACATGGTGGCAATTGAAGAGGATAGATTTAACGTGAAATAGATGGACAAATTAATTGATATTTTAAGAAAAAGATCCCTTTCACAAATTCTGACATCTGTTTGAAAATTGTATTCAGAATTGAGTCATGAATCAAATTATAAGTACTGTAAAACTTCTGCCTCTATTGCTAGAGGCACTAGTTCAAGTCAAATTGTTGTAACTTCTCTCTCTAATTCTTCAGAGGCAGGCTAAGACCAGAAAGGAGATCTAGTGCCCCTGTTCCTCTCTAAAGAAAACTCCTCTTACGCTGCAGGAATTACAGAGTACTTCTCTGTTAATCGCCCCATACTGCAAGGTGGGGTAAGGTAAGGCAAAGGAAACCCGTTATTCATTCTGACATCCATGAGAACGATAAAGCTGCTTCCTTCGACAGCTGCAAACGTCTCCAACAAGGACACAATTTACTGTGTCCTATTTATGGCTCACACATAAAGCACCAGCCCACAGGTAACAGGATATAAGGGCCTCCTAACTGGTGCCAGCACAGTCCCGTCTCGCCCCTCACGTGGCACAGCTGTACTGGAGCTCTGCCGTTATCTCATTTATACCACAGCTACACCTGTGCTCTCAACATACCCCTCTTCTTCCTGCAATAGATATAAACTGCATGAAAAATTCCTTCACTAAAAAAAGTGAAGGAATCCCTGGAGACTTCTGACGAAGAAGGTGTGACTGACTTCAGCACTGAATTCCTGCCAGGACAGGCTAGCTAGCCCAGGGCTGATGGAAACTCCTGCGGGCTAGGTCCTCAGCTTCTGGGGCCGCCTGCGAGCGCGAGCCGTGCTCCTGGGCTGGACTCACAGCAGTGCCCTGGCTCGGGAATTTCAGACAGCCCTCCGAACCACACAGCGGCACGGCTTTCAAGCTCCACACGGTAACTTGATTATATGCAGCGGGGTTGTCAAGTAAATAACAGCCTTATTCTACTAAATTCACTCTACACCCTGCCAGCGTGCTATTTCCTAGTAACATCGCCGTGTGAATGATTTCACAATTCAAGATTGTTCGGCAGGTTCTCCGAGGGAGCAATTTTTAATACGATGATTGTGAGTCCATACAACTTGTCACCTCCATCACCGGGAACTGCTTCTGTAGCCAGACTTAATTTTCGCTCCATTCTTCCCTCCACCTGAAACAAACTCCATGGAGTACTTTGCCAGATCACTGGGGCATGAACCATCTTTTTGTGCCATTTTGATTAGTACCCATGCCAGCAGGGTGCTCATCTGGGAAAGGGACGCACGAGGCATTGGAATAAAAGTATAATTTAGGGATAGAAGGTTTGTAACTGAAAAGCATATGATCTTGGCGGAAGTACCTGCTTCTCCTAATGACGCTGCATCTCCTGAAATGATGACAAGTAAATTCACATCCTAATCACTGAAGCAAATTCACGTCCTAATCACTGAAGCAAATCTAAAGTTTTGGAATGCTTTACTAGGAATTTGATTGGCCTAGATATTTACTAATTTTTACCATTTTTATTTATTAAATATTTATAAATATTTCCTAAATTACTAATAATTACTACTGGTAATATTGTTACCAATATTAGGTATTGGTAACAAACCAAATCCTTGTTGTTTGCACTAATTTAATCTTTAAAATATCATATGGAGATTGACAAATGAGATTACCTAACAGAAATTATCCTTGTTAAGCTTTCAGACTTCACCCTACAGGGAAATGTTGAGACCTTATTGTTAAGAGTTCGCATTAAGATGATTTCCTAATTTTCTCAGGCCAGATAACAAGATCACTTCCGAAGCAGACCATGACATTTTAAGTAATGAACATTATCATCTAATAGATAAATATGATCGTTGTTATCATGCAGTGACTGTTTGGAAGGATTTTACGTACAAGAATTTGAAGTCTGCTTGGGTTGACTTTAGCATTATTTGCCATTTCTAACATTTTATGGTACAAATTTCTTAGGGTAAGACTGAGCAGAAAATGTCTAAACCATCACCAGCTATAAGATATGCAGCATGAATATACTGGAAATCGGACACTGCTTTTGGCTGGGGGGATCAGGAAGCTGGTCTCGGGATCTGCTGAAGATGGGCATTGCAATTTTTTCTGGTCATTACTCCAGCCTCCCTCTGCCATGACACACAGGCTGGTTTAACTCTTCTTGAATACTCCGATTTTCCCTGAATAAGACCCTAATGGAAAAAGCCTCCAGGTATTTACTCTGCAGTTATAGAATGTATTTGTGTGTAAGTGCATCTGTACACAGGGAATAACTAATTCTCCGTTGTCTTGCTACATGTGCATCCTCTAAATCACTGCTTTATCCCCACTGACATGACTAACTTTGAGATACAAAGCATGGACAGCCCAAACAGTTTAGAAGGCTTTCTTCAGTAGATTAAGATTGGTGGTACGCTAACGATATTTGTCTGAATTTTGTAAAGAAAGGATGTTTGATGATCTGTAGGCAGATCAATCATTTTTATTTTTCTTATTGTTTGATCTGTGTGTTATTTTTACAGGTACTATGAATTAATGTAAGCATTCTGTCACTGGAAACATAGACCAACAATGTAAAAATAATGCTTCTGAATTAGCCTTTTTTTCTGAAATATAAATTTAGTTGTAGCCATACTGTACAATCAGCAAAGAATGATTTTTGGAGATGACAGCCTGACAATATTTTTTTAAAAGTTCAGCAACATGCCTCAGCAGAGAGAAAATTATCACAGAAATCACTTAAATGTCATCAATAACGTTTCAAAATGGGATGTCATCTTCACAAACTTTTTCATCACACTGCCCAAAGCTGTCTTGCTTCCCTGTGCAAAGCACATCTACTGTGTTTAATATGAGCTACCTGCATTTTACAACTATATTCTACAGGCGTAAATGATTTCACAACGTGCAAGACCCTATACAAGTAAGAGATGTTGAACGCATCTGGAAAGAGCAACTTCACTGCAACCTGTGTTTTCCATAAAAAAAAAAAAAAAGGTGTTGAAACTGCAAATTCTCCTGCTACACACAAGCTGAAATCTATAATCCTCATTCAGACAAAACCACACAGACCTTTTGCCTAGAGGCTTGATTCCAAGAACATCTGAAACATCTGAAAAACCCAGGAAAAGCCCAGCATTTGATTTCCCTTCGTAAGTGTGGGTGAAACCATCATAGGATCCTTACTTTTTCCTTTCATTTTCTAGTATCCTGAATAAATCTTTGAAGTATTGGGGAACGCGGACAATCACATTTTCTGAAGGACCTATATCTTTGAGCTCAGGATAGAGTCTGGTGTCAATCACCTTCTTGATGTATCCCAGCCAGTCAAACTGCAATGACAAAGAGAAGGCTGGTTAAAGCAGATTATGAAGAGAGATGGTTTATTAACTAAGTTTCACCTGTGAGACTAACGGTTTCAAAGATTTACTTACTAAAAAATTCAGAAATTATTGCACTTTGTCATCACATGTGTTTTCAAACCTCAGTAAAGTCATAACTATATTTAAAAGAACATATATTGTAATTGAGTACGCACATTCCTAGCGATATTCCTTTAACATGCTGCTCTGTGTACTAAAGGCAATTTTAATTATATAGGTCAGACGCTAAAAGAATAATTTTGCATTTATCCTCAACCAACCTGTGGAATCATGGCACTAAGCTCCGATATGTTCATTTTATTGTACATCACCTCACTTGTGCGATTTTCATATGGAATCATGATCTGGGAAAAAAAACCAAACAAACATCAAAACAAGGATTATTTTGCAGGGACCTGCTCTTACATCATTACTATCCATCATAATCCCAGTGCAGAAATATCTCACCACCTGTTTTCCAAGCATTCATGGCATTAACTTCCCTCTCTGAGGATGGCATTTAACCAGGAGAAACGGAACACAGTTCATTGTCAGTTGAACTCATTACTGGGGAATTTAATGAGCTGCATGTCTTCTTTGAACATATTGGACCAATTTTTACTCTGATTATACTAAGGAAATGCAGATAGAATCGTGCCAGCTCCAAACTATATGGTTTAAAAGGTCAAATCTGAGATAGGTATGCTGGAAGCGCATCTCATCTCTCGGATTTGAACATGTTCTTGCTATGGCCTGACTCCGTGTGAGGGAAGAGCCAGATACACACAAGTTTCTCCTTATTTTACCCCACCATCCTGATTTCCATAGCAGGAAACCTGGGTATATAGGCCAGACATGAATTAAAGCATTCTCCAGCCAGGACTCTCATCCGGGTGACCCAGAGGAGCCAGACCTCAGGATCCTCTGCAGTGTCACAGTCGAAGGACATAGCAAAAGAATTCCTAAATAGAAAACAAGTCCTTTTATAACTGACAAGGGACATTCAGATTCCAGGATGGCAGTATGGTTCATAACAGAAAAACAAACCAAGTACAAGATATAGCTCAAAATTTTCTCAGGGTTCAAGAGGAACAAGAATTCCCGATGGCAATTCCAGCCCTGCTCTAAGGTAAATCCTATATAACAGGCTGTACGCTGTGCAATTTAAAGAGGACAGAGATTGACGCCAGACTAACCAGACAGCTGGCAGTTCTCCAATCAAAATTCTCCAGTAAGGGTCTGCGGTTTTACTATTGCTCAAGCCACACAGAAAAAAAATTACTTTCTTCTCCCTTTCTGCAAATTTCATTTATCTGACAAATCTTTAAACTCTTCTTGAACCCGTTTGCTCCCTTCCTCTCAAAGCTTTCCCTCTTCCTCCAGTAATTCAAACCTAATTGAAATCTTCCTTGTACACAAGCAGCTCTCTCGAAGCATGCCACTCCTTCCTATATCCAAAATATCCTCCCTTTATTCTTGCTGTCTCCCCCTGAGCGCACAAGTTCTCGGTTATATACTCTCACTTTAAATGAATGCAGGGGAACACAGGGTACAGTAAAAGCCTAAGTAACAAACAGGACTATCTCCTTTTGAAATCATGGTAAAATGTTTACATAAATCATTGTGCTCCTTAGGAATTATGCAACAATCCATGTCTCTGGACTCATGCCTAATATCTGGATACATTTTAGGAGGATTGTTCACACTGAAGGGAAATTAGGTAACCATGAGCAAATATGGCTTGTTGCACTATGGTATGCATTACTGATCCTGAGGGTTGTTATACGATCCATGTCATCTTCTATGGCAACTTCACCTATGTACTTCGTGGATTAAAGCTCTGCAAGACATTCATTAAGTAAAGCATTAGAGCTACCAGAGGTAGCGATGCTTCTTCTTATCACACCACTGATAAAGAGAAGAAACATTTTCTGTTTTTCAAGTCTACTGGGTCACAATGAAGCATCTGCTCATTAGTCCACCCACATTAGGTATCTGAAGCTGAATATTGGGCTTTATTTAGAGGTTTGACAAAATTTCATCTCTTTCAGCAGAGAGATGGAAACACTGATTTACTACTATTGTGGATGGCCCTCAATTCTCCACACACACCCCGTTAAGAAGCATCACTGCCTTTCCTCCTGTAGACTGCAACAGCAGAGCCCAGGGAAAAGTCATCTGCTGCATCACCTGCCCTGTGCAACAGGCTTCTCTGTTAACAGGAGACCCAGCATTTCACAGGGGACAGCTTCTTTCCTTGGCGATATGAAGAAATACTCAGCTCAGCTGGCAGTTCTGTAAATCAGGGTCAAGTTTGTAGCCCTAACTTTTGCTGTTTTCCAACATCGAGGCTAACTCTTCTCTCTAGCTTTAGAAGAAGTGGAAACGATAATGGACTTGCAGCTCCGGGGAGCAGGATTCCTGTGTTAGCCATACTGAAACAGGGATACGGGGAAGCAGAAACACTCCTTCAGCTTGCAACAGTCCTAATGCATAAATTAAACTCCACAAGAGGGGAAAAATGTTGCCAAGTAAATCGGTCAGAACCAAGTACCAGATTTAAATCTGCTTAGCTTTCCTAAATTCACTGGGTCCCCTAAATTAAAACTCATGGAGTTTCTCATCCCCTCTCCCAGGGTGCCCCATGAAAGCAGCTCAGGAGCTAACTGCGGTGCTGCTGTAACCACCACCCTCTCACTACCGAACGCCAATATCCCACCTCAGTCTTGCACTGCTTTTAGACTGTTCCACAGAGAATCAGCCTGGTCTGCTTCCTGAATACATGGTCATGTATTCTCAACATAGCTGCACAGCAGGGACTCAAATTCTGCCCAAGTTCAAAATTACAGAATCATAGAATCAAAGAATAATTTGGGTTGGAAGAGACCTTTAAGATCATTGAGTCCAACCATAAACCTAACACTGCCAAGTCCACCACTAAACCATGTCCCTAAGTCTCACATCTACATGTCTTTTAAATACTTCCAGGGATGGTGACACCACCACTTCCCTGGGCAGCCTGTTCCAATGCCCTGACAACCCTTTCGGTGAAGAAATTGTTCCTAACATCCAATCTAAACCTCCCCTGGCGCAACTTGAGGCCATTTCCTCTCATCCCATGACTTGTTCCTTGGGAGAAGAGACTGATCCCCACCTCACTACAACCTCCTTCCAGGCAGTTGTAGAGAGCGATGAGGTTTCCCCTCAGCCTCCTTTTCTCCAGACTGAACAACCCCAGTTCCCTCAGCCACTCCTCATAGGACTTGTGCTCCAGGCCCCTCACCAACTTGGTTGCCCTTCTCTGGACACGCTCCAGCACCTCCATGTCTTTCCTGTAGTGAGGGGCCCAAAACTGAACACAGGACTCGAGGTGCAGCCTCACCAGTGCCCAGTACAGGTCGCTTCCCTGCTCCTGCTGGCCATGCTACTTCTGATACAGGCCAGGGGTTTTTTTGTAACAGCTAGCTTCAACCCCACATTACATTACCAACCTCCGCTATTTTAACTTCCAGTCTTAGAACCGACTTCATATCAGATTCAGCTCGTGAAGCGTTTGCGCCCAGCAGCACTGCTGTATCAACCATGAACTGCAAAAAGGCATCTCGGTACTGTAAACAAACAGAAAGAGTGAAATCACAACTGGATTTGCTCTTGAGCGCAGCTGTAGCAGTAGACCAGAAATGCCCAGTTATAGCAAGGAGTATAATACTTTGTACTTTCATGCCCTAGCAACCAATATTGTGCCTTCCTTACCTTGAATGCCTGCTGTCATCAAGGAAAAAAAGGATAAATAACACTGTAAACGTACTGTGCATGACAGACAGAGATACCTGCTGTGGTTCACAGAGTATAAATCTCAGAAAATGTAAGTGACATTTCTGGATTAGACTGACAACACTTACAGCTCTTACAATGGGATTAGACAACGTGTAAGAGTGTACACCAATATTTTACGCCAACTCATACAGTAATCAGAGTAGGACTGAAGAAGTACTTGTATACAAGTGCAAGCTTAGCAGCTGAGAAGATAGGGAGATAAAGGGACACTCCACTGAGCTTTCTCCTCTATTCCTGCCACGGCACTGCAACACGTGTACCTGCCACAGTGCTCTGCTCTGCTCTCCCCGGGCTATCCCAATAAAGCACATTTTAGTCTCAGTGTGTATACACAAATTTTAGCAAAATACACTGTACGTAATGATACTGCAGTGATTTCTGTGCTACATCCCCCCCCCAGCATAATGCTTCAGAGATTTTGGAGGCATCAGATTGCTCCTCATCAACTCCTACCGACCCGCAGTCCAAGAAAGGCAAAAACATACCCCAACGCATTCCACCTTAAATCTTTTAGTAGATACAAGCCTTTGTATCCTGGCATCATCTAGTCTGATAGATGTGGCTAAAATACTGACTAACCTCTCAGGGAACTCAAAAGGGAAGCAAAACTGTAAAAACTTAATCAGTAGCTGTATCTGCTGGATACTGCCCACAGGCTTTCATCGAGTGAGGGGGAAAAAGGTGCTGTCATTGTCAAATATTGATACATTCAAGCCCTTGATAAACATCGGTGGTTCATGACTGCTGTCCATAGAAAAGCAGCAAGAAACTGAGCTGTTGCAGAGAAACCAAAGGGCGGGGGGAAAGAAGAAATATATACTTGAAACCTGTTGAGGAACTCTTGTTCCCTTCATTAAATGAGTTCAGGTTATTGATGGTAATAACCTGCAGTGGCTCTTGAAATGTGCTCAGCCTTCTGGCCTAATTGATCCCAAGAGGCAGGCCCGGAGGGCAGCTCACCGAGGCAGCCCGTGGACACGGCAGCTTCTGGGCTTCACTTCGTTGAGATGTTCTTGAGCTTCTGGGCACTTTGTCCACTATCTGGGAACTCCTGGCTCCCCGCCGAGGGACACGAGGGTTCCCACTGCCACCAGGTCAGGTAAAAGCTAAGGTGAGGGTAGCTCCAGCAGCTGCCGATTCTGGTAGCCACGCTTGATCACAGGGTGCCCGCAGCCTTTCTTCTAGCTGACTCCTGATCAAGAAAGGTCGAGGACCCTTTGAGCCCATGCCAGAGAGAGATCTACCTAAGAGCCAGGCCCAGAGCACGGCTCCCGGAGGCTGTCAACAGATGCAGGAGTTCACAAAGAAAAGGCCAGCAAACTTTGTCTGGCATACCCGTCCTTAGATGCGGTGGTCATATGCCACAGGGCATCATCCCTGGGCACCGCTGGTGTAACCGTGCCTCTGTTGTCGGGCTCTTGGACCCAAACGGTGCTTCATAAGGAAGGATGTAGCTCTGCAAGAGTTGGGCTGCAGGAAGCCCCTGGGGTCTCTCACTAAGGCTGGGGCACGTGGTCTTTTAGCATGCAGGAGGTGTGCAGTTGCTGGGTAGCTGCGCTGCCAAGTGAAAGAGCTGTGAGAGGTCAACAGATCACGCAGCCTCGGAGGAGATGAGAAAGATCAACCAGACCTTCCCTGAGACCCTGCAGCTTCAAAAGCCCGGACCTTCAGCAGAAGAGCAGGAGAAGCCTGTGCCTATGAAGCCGGAAAGTGGAAACTCCCATCACAATGAAGGCTGGAAGTCCACTGCTCTTGTAGCTGATGAGGACCCAGGAGCGCTATCAGCTGCATTGCTGTGGGTGAGCCTGAGCCCCTCAGGACCACCAGAAGGAAGAAGCAAGTGACAACGGTAGATACTCACTCTTGCGGGGAATGGAGGTCCCCATCTGCCAACCTGATCTGTCATCTAGGGAGGTTTGCTGTTTGCTGGCGATCTCGCATTCAGGATGTTGTGAAGAGGCTACCAAGGCTTATCCAGCCCTCTGACTGCAGTTCCCTGCTGCTCTTCCCAGTAGGCACCAACGCTAGTACCAGGGGTGACCTGGAAGTATCAAGCATGACTACAGGGCTATGGAGACAGAGGTCAAGGGCACGGGTCCCAGATGCTGTTCTCCTTGATCCTGCTGGTGAGGGGCAAGGGTCTGAGGAGGACGTGACAGATCTTGCGCTCTTGAAAGTGTCAGTATGAAAATTTCATCAGAGGGCTCCTCTGATTTCCCAGTTAACATCTGGTTGCGCAGCTAGCATGAGCAGTAGAGATTTGGTTTCTCTGATCACGGGACCCTCTTTGAGAATTCACAGCTGCTTGGAAGAGACGGGATCCATTTGACTAAACTGGGCAAGAGTATCTTTGCCAACAGGCTGGCCAATGTGATAAGAGGAACTTTAAACTAGAAACAATGGTGGAGGGAGTGATTCCTCAAGAAACCACTAAGGAAGGTGCAGATAGGGTAGGCAAGCCAAGTGATGGGAAAAGAGGGGACATAACAATCAAGGAAACAGAGCTGAAATGGAACCCCTTTGAGGGTAAGTATGTAAAGAAGGAAGTACCTGCAGGACAGCCTTATAAAGAAAGCTCTCAAGGCCATACTGAAGAATCAGCATGACTGGGTGTCCCTTGGAAATACCTTTACGCTAATGCACACAGCATGGGGAAAAAACAGGAGGAGTTAGAAGTCTGTGTGGAGTTACAGGGCTATGACCTCACTGGGATCACAGAAACATGGTGGGAGAACTTGTGCAACTGGAGTGCTGCAATGGATGGATACAGGTTTTTTAGGAAGGATGGGCTGGGAAGGTGAGGAGGGGGAGTTGTCCTTTATGTGAGAGACCAGTGCGAATGCATGAAGATCTACCTGAGCTCCTCCAAGCTCAAGAAAGGTCCATTCTTACAAGTAGGAAATCAAGCAAAGGTGGTAGGAGGCCTCCATGGTTGTACAAGGAGCTCCTAACTAAACTCAAACATAAGAAGGAAGTGTATAAGAGGTAGAAGCACAGACAGGTGACCCAGGAGCACAGAGTTGCTGACAAACCTTGCAGGGATATGGTTAGGAAAGCCAAGGCCAACCTGAAGTGGAATCTGGCAAGGGATGTGAAGACCGACGAGAAAAGACTCTACAAGTACATAACAACAAAAGGAAGACTAGGGAGAACATGGATCTGCTGCTAAATGGAGCAAGGTGACAAATGACACTGAAAAGGCCAAGACATTCAATGCCAACTTTGCTCCAGTGTTTACTGGTAAGACTGGCCTTCAGGAATCCCAGGCTACTGAGACCAGAGGGGAAGTCATGAGCAAGGAGGGCCTGTCCTCAGTGGAGGACGACCAGATTAGGGAGCAAAGTGGTTATAAGTAAATCCAGGGGGTCTGATAGGTTGCACTCATGAGTGCTGAGGGAGCTGGCTGATACCATTGCAAGTCCACTCTGGATAATATTTGGAAGGTCACAGCTCTTGGGTAAGGTTCCTAAAGGCTGGAAGAGACCAAGTATCACCCCTATCTTCAAGGAATGCAAGAAGGAAGATCCATGGAACTACAAGCTGGTCAGCCTCATATCAATCCCTGGGAAGGTGATAGAGAAAATCCTTCTGGAAACTACTTCCAAAGACATGAAGGACAAGGTGATCAGGAGTAGCGAGCATGGATTTATGAAGGGGAAAATCATACTTAACCAGCCTAATAACCTTCTACAATTACATTAATATCATGCTGGATGAGGGGAGAGCAGTTGTGGTTGTTCACCAAGTTGAAAAAGTACAGGTTAGAGAAGTGCACAGTGAGGCAGATTGAAAATGAGCTGGGTGACCAGGTCCAGAGGGTTGTGATCAGCAGCACAAAGTCCAGTTGGAGGCCAGTCACTAGTATTATACTCCAGAGGTCAACCTTGCTTGAGTAGAGGGGTTGGACAAGATGAACTCCAGAGGGCCCTTCCAAGGGGGAAGAAAAGCAGGGGGGACCCCATGTCTTACAAAAACCTTCATTTGAGAAACTTTGCAAGAGTGTTTGTGGTAGTGGTGCTTGTAGCGGTGGTGTTTTCTGATAGAAGATACCCTGAAAAATCCAAATCCAAGCAAACCACAACCCTTTCTTAGTTTGGAACTCAACAAAACAAAACCAACAATGAAAAAAAACTGAGGGGAAAAATGGTCACTCTGACTTCCAATTAATGATACTTACAGAATTGGCTTCTGTGGTGTTTTCTAGGTAATCCTCTCGAGATGCAAGAGAGAGGCTTGCTTGGTCGAGCTGTTAAAAATAACAAGCAGCAGCATTTAATAGGTAAATTCATCAGAATGCAAAGGCAGCCCTACAAGCAACCTTTGAAGAGTTCAAGTTTTTCTGGCCATTATGGTAGATGTGTGTAAATACCTAATACATAATACCCTGCACCAGCCTGAGTTCCACAGGATTTCAAAACAACAGAAAAATGCTATACTGTGCTGACAGACATTACCTAAATCACATTACTGTGATCTAGGGAGCCTCAAGATGCCCCCTGCAATATCTGAGCCACCTACTACAGCAAAGAATCACCTACGTGATTTCTGTGTTTATGGCTCCGTTAGCGAGTAGGTAATGCAATAGGACTGGGTCTATAGGATCAAACAGTTGGTGCTGACGACCAGTCCAAACATATTTCAGGGGCGCGAGAGTCAGCTTGAGAGAAACACTAGTCTAGTGTACGGACCAAATGCCCATTAGGTGCTGGAGCATGTTAGCTGCTGTGTATCTGGAAAGCATTGCTAGCCTTCTTTGACTGAAATTGAGGTTACATTTTTAACCTTCACCCTAGACCAGCACCGAGTGCTGTATTTGTCTTTTTGAACAG
Organism: Aquila chrysaetos chrysaetos; assembly: GCF_900496995.4. NCBI lineage: Eukaryota > Metazoa > Chordata > Aves > Accipitriformes > Accipitridae > Aquila > Aquila chrysaetos. Next base: position 45,696,783 of record NC_044010.1, read on the forward strand.
ATGTACTGAAACAGCTGGATACCAGCCGCAGAAATGATGGCATGCACGCACGGGAAATTGTTATGCCTCCAGTACATTAGCTAAAGATGTCTGGTAGGTTCAGGTGGATCTTTGACTTTCACTTATCTTTTTGATCTAAACATGGATCAAATTTGTTGGCCTACATTCACCCTAATATTGGAATAAGGTCCTCAAGGTAATTTCTAAACCAGTCCTGAAATTTCATTGAGACCTGCGCTTAGTCTTTTAAGTGAAAGGACTACATGGGAGTATTTGCATATAGTTTCAAGTTCCTAGCCAGAAAAAACTCACAGTGCAGCATAGATCTTAAAATTACTACTGGAAACTGACGTTTCCCAAAACACTTAACGTGATCAGGTTAGGTTAGGGTATGGAAGCCGAAGCTGAAAACATGATTCAGCCAGCTTCCAAACTGAGTAAGATACTGACTGGAACAGAAACAACAGTTTTGATGTTCTAAAATTATTATTCTGATGCTGTATTTGTTTTTAAAAAGCAAGTCTAGTGAAGAGAGATTGTATTTATTCACACAACTTCACTAAAGTCTTTTTTAATCTAAGTCCTACACCACTGATATTTTACATTTTGTACATTTATAAAAATGACCTAAATAAATACAACTTAGAATCTAAAATGAATGAGTAAATGTCATCTTTTCCTCTACTGACTGATATTCTCAACCTTTAAATTATACCATAAACAAATAAAAAAAACCCATCCACTAAAATGAGAGTAGCTGTAATGCTTAGTGCAACTCTGATTCTTTGAAAAACAGTATCACTTTCTTTTTTCAGCATATTGAAGCAAAAAGAATATACTCCTGCTTTGCATATGTGTGTCCTGGTGATAGTTAACTTCAGATGATTTGGCCTATTTCAATTATGTGACTGTTGCGTGAATTGCTCATCCAAATTTTCCTGGCTTAAGAATTAGATTTGACAACCCATTGAAACCAAGAAAGCACAAATATGAGAAACAAACAAAAAAACCTAACTTCTTCAGCCCTCATGAAAAAAAGATCATGTTGAATGTTGAAAAAAGTTTTATTTGGAGTTTCTACTTTTTTCTGATCCATTCATGATTTTGCAATGCTGAACAAAAAGAATTTTGCAATAGAGCCGTTTTCACAAGCAGATTGAAATACTCCATGATACATCTGCACCCCTGGGAATTTGTTAAAACACGGACAAAGTAGAATACTGGCTGATACATTCTGCAGATCAAGTTCTTAATCAAATTAAAAACAACAGAATACCCTATGGAATAATATGTTATTCATAGTCTGTAGTGCTTCAGTTATTTAGATACCTAATTCTTAGGTGCCACTAAGCATACTGAGTGCAGATACTGCTAGGTATAATTCATTGCCAATAGGCCAGCAATAAGGATGTAACTGCCCAGCCCTTTGCTGACAGGTGACTTGGACTGAAATATTATGACAGGAAATATCTAAATATCTCTCCTGATTCTACTGTTTCAGTTCTTTTAAACAAATCTCCAGACGAAGCAATCCTGACAGGGTCTGAACAGCATCTTAGCAGAATGACATCTTTAATAGAGCAAACTGTTGATCTGCTGCTGACTATTCAGGAAAATGTCCTCAAGATGGGGAAAAGTTACCCTTCAATTTTATACCAGTTAAATGCCTCAGTCAAAAGACATTTTAAAGAACTGTCTGAGAATCCACATCCACTCCAGTACAACCACAGTTAACTGTTGTTTGATCCCTAAATACAGTACATTCCTACAGCTGGCCAAGATGCTAGCAACGTAAGGATCATAGATCCTATTTTGCTGTGATGAATGGCATCATAACTTTCTTCTTTGTCCCTTTTCTCTTGCCTTCATAAACTATTTTCTTGTAGCTGGGGAGGGCTGGTCTACACTGGCTCCTCATCTCTAGTTCTTAAACAACAATGCATTTGGCCCAGACACTCAGTCTTGCCATGGTGACAGCTCACAGTAATACAATCCTCTCTGGAGTTCTTCAGACTACAGTGAGGCAACATTTCTTGGGTCTTTTTCTCACTAATCTAAATTGTTGTGTAATGCCATGCACTGTTAACAAACTGGTAATGCTTTGGTCCAAAAGCAATAGCATTTCAGTAAAAAGTTAAATTCTGTGCTTCAGGCTTAGAAGTGTTTGGGGTACATCTGTGTTGTAAGGTGCTGTATAAGCACAAGATAATGTGTTGCCATCTCAAGAAAAATAGCTCAAGTTCAAAATATCTGCTACTGATGCACCATTCCTCATCTTCACACACAAAAAACATTCTTCGTGCACCTGATGAGCCACAGGCAGCACCCAGAACACCCCTAGGACTAGATATCCACCTCTCATTTTCATGCACATAGACCCTGGACATTGGTCCACTGGGAACATATTTTACCTTTTTTCGCCATTTGAAAGGAGAAAATATCCTGTACAGAAATATTTTTCAGTAGCATGTGGTTCCTAGTGGCTTCTACATTCCTATAAATTGGCACCTATGTACATCTGTAAGTCAGTAGATGATAGCAACAATAATCAAGTGCAAATGTGTGGCGTGTAAACATGCTTTTAAAAAAATGAGACCACAAAATACCATGCAAAGTAACCTATTAGATATGCTATATGGTACCTTCAGGATATACCGATTGGAGATTTTGTCATCAGCAGCCACATATAAACGGATGAAGACAGAGTTACTGTATTGACCACGAAGAGTTGCCAAGGTTTGGACTAAGCTAAACCTCCTTTCTGACCACAGCCCTTCAGGTCCAATGTTGGATTCCAGCACAGGCCAGCGGAAAGGTGAATGCCTCAGTATACTTAACAGGGGTTTCACGTCGGCTTTTTCAATTTTATCTGAAACGTCAAAGTATGACAACAATTACATTCCAGAGAATTCAAATCCAGCAGCAGCCACGTGAGACACAAAGATTTATTGGCGTTGACCAGTTTCTAGGCAAGACAAAACACAATAGTTGAAACCCAAAGCCTCTGCTCTGCCTGTGAGCACAGGAGCGCGGGAGTCCAACCCAGTTTATCCGCATCAAGAATAAGAGAGGTAAATCAATGCCTTTCAAAAAAGGCAAGGGCTGGAATCAAGTCAATTAAAAAAACATTCCTCGCTTAGGAACTAGCATAGAAACTTCACTGTTTCTGAGTGGGGGTTATTGTACATAATCAAAGGCAGAGGGGTCAGCATCTCGGCACGGAGGCTGCAGGGCAGGCTGGCTCAGTCGCTGACAGTCAGTCTCAGGCCACGCTGGAAGAAAAGTGCACAGGAAAAAAAGCCTGAAAGAGCCAGAAGGACAAAGGGCACTTTGAAGGACAAAGTCCACTCCCTCCCAACTCGTCTTTCACCCGTGCAGCTACGTACAGTTAGTGATGTGTCCCAACCCAGCGTACATCACCCTACAGCAACATTTAGAAGCTCAGGAAAAGCACTCCGCAAAGGTGGCTATAGGGATCCCCGTCCAAACTTGCTCGACGTGCAGATAACTCGAAGCTAAAGAGTCCAGGGCTGTCTATACCCAGCCCTGTAGAAGTGTTTTGATTAAATGGATTTAGAGAAAGGTAGAAGGTGCTGAGCAAAAGGCTCTTGAAAGTGTCAGTATGAGAATTTCATCAGAGGGCTCCTCTGATTTCCCAGGCACTACCCCCACACCCCTGGGGCATGGTTTTGGCATCCGTTTGCACCAATAAATATCCCTTCACAGTTCCCTGACAAGCAGAGGTCTCTAAGACTGACTTCTTGTGCCTTGGTGTACCTTAGTCTTGATAGCCAGCTTCAGAAACGTGTAGGTGACCCTCTGCATTCAGTTGGATCCAAATCAGCGAAACCTGTGCGTCCCCACAAAGCTTCACAGAGCTCAGCAGTCAGCAAGAAAGCCTGCCTTTTTAAACATAGGTAACACATACGTGTCCCTCTCAAATCAGGCCACTTACTTACTCTCATTCATGCAGGATGCATAAAGGGTCTTGGCTTTCTGTACAGCTTCACTGTCTCGTCTTTTGCTGATGGGTTTCTCAAGCAATGCTGAAAAGACAAATGAAATCTTTTTTCAATACATCAGAAAATGTAGGAACTGTCTGTTTGCCTGTCTCAGCACTTGCTTTAATCATAGCGTTTGTTTAATTAAGGATGAGGTTCCACATGTATTTTCTTAAGCACTAACACAGACATAATTGCACTTTTTTCGATCCGCAACAGAGAAGGATTTTTTTTATTATTATTTAAAAGGACTGATTTAAAGCCAGTTGACAGATGCTGCTTATTACTCGTCCTCACGAACAGCCACCCTCAGCAGACTGAGGGGACAGGGAATCGCGGGGCGAGGGTGGGAACCCGCGCACAGGGCAGGGAGTCAGGAATTCCTTCAAGTGGCTCAGCCTCTGGCGCTGGTACATGATGAAACTGGGGTATAACGGAGGAGGTGGCAGGATCCCAGGAGCAAGACGGCTGGTGTTCACTCTTGCCAGCTCTGCTGCTGCCGCTGAAAGCAAGCAGCAGAGAACCGCCCCGTTGTCTGTCAAACGCACACAATCTCAGTCTTGTAAATGACACGGAAGGTCAAGCGTCCAACTACTATGTGAGTAGCTGCACTACATAGCTCCCTCACACTATAGGTGTCAACCTCCTTGGTGCCTGAAAGCCGAACCAGTTTTTCTAAGCTGTCATCTCTCTACATTCCTTGCATTCCTCGCATTATGTCGTGGAAGTGAACCAGCATGAAAAGCGCATCTGAATCTCAGCAGTCCGCTCTCAGCTGCCTCGAGCCAGTTTTACCCAAGTTGTAAATCAGCCATGATGCAGCTGCAGATGCACACACCACGGCTAAATGCGGAGGCAGCTTAGCTTCAGGGAGATCTATCAGCTCAGGTGCAGCACAGCATGAGCATTTCCCCAGCCCAGAGAAGCAGGGTGGTACTTAAGCACAGCACAGAAGCGGGGCTAGCAAACCCTGTTGGACCTCACCTGGTTTTGTAAGACCCAAACAGGTCCTGCACAGCATTACCTAATTGTTACTGGGACAACTGGAGAGAGTGGCTTTGCTGGAACTGTCCCAAGTCCCTCCTGTTGGATGCTCAGCCAGAGCTAAAAAGCCTTGAAAAATTCAAGAGTGCCTCCTCTGTACCATACTCCCCCGTGCTCTGGGTTTCAAACGAGCAAAGGCCCTGTGCTAAGAAGCACGTCCCGCACAAAAGGGGGAACAAACTGCAACACAAGAGTCCCGGTGACCTGCCAAAGCAGGGACTTCATAGCACCGGCCGTGGCAAAGCCAAACCGCTGCCACCCGGGACTTCATCAGGTGTCGATGCAACGTCATCCTTCTCTGCCAGCGCCGGCGGGGTGAGGCAGAGGACCAAAGAGGTGGTGGTGCTGCCATCCAAAACAGCACCCTCCTGCAAACGGGCAGCAGCGGCTCGCTTTCCAGCCCCTGCCCTTTCCAGGGGCTCGCCAGAGTCCCCTCTCCAGTGTCTCCTCTCCTGGGAGGCTGACGTCCAGCTGGGTGGTACGACCAGATGCTGTAGCTGAGAACAGCCTGGCTTGGTGCTGCTCCACTCCGTCTGAGGAGCTCACGGCCGGAGGTAGGGTTCGAAGACACTTATTTCCAGGATTTCCCTAGCCCCTTGAAGAACCTGCCGTGCTGTACCTCTCAGATATACCGTACTGCTGACCTCAAACTCTTTATTAGTCAAAGAATACCCTAGTGATGAGTAAATGCCACTTGTTCTCTCCCTCCAATCCCTATTCTCCTTAAAAAACAAAACAAAAAAAACCCCAAACAAAACAAAACAAAAAAAACAACAACAAAAAAAAAACCAAAAAACAAAACAAAACAAAACCCAAAAAACCCCCAACTCATTTGCTTGGATCCCTGAGAGAGGTAATGAGATCATTCCCTTTTAGTTACAGATAAGATTTTCCCTAAAAGTACTGCTGGACAGGACTCCCAATAGCTTTGGTTTCAAATCCTCAAATTGTTAATATTTCTTAGCTTGTTAAATACAATATAAAGCCAATCATTGACACATATCTTCAGTGTGCACAGTTCTTAGCAGAATAATCAGACCTGTTCATGTTTTAAGAATGGCATTTTTTGGGAAAAAAAAAAAAAAAACAACAAAAAAAAACAACTATAAATGAAACCTCCATAAAAGTAAGGATGAAAAAATACACTCCTATTAAAGCCATTGCAATAACTTCTGTTCCTTGCCAGTGAGCTGCACAGCCATTAAATTTTGAAGCTAATAAAATTCAATGGCTAAAACCCAGCTAAAGCTCAGGAGAGATACAGAGAATGAGAGCCAATAAAATAAAATCAACTCTAGGAATACACCTGCATAAAACCCTGTTAAAATCAGACCTGGTGTTTTCCCATCAAACCATCTCATTATGCGGCAGAACAAAGCTGTAACACTCCCTGCACTATTGCAAAGAATGAGGTGGGGTAGATGTTACCGATTTGCTCAGCCTTCATTTATGAAGAAAATTCTTGGTTCTGATGATGTAAAATCCAGTGATCAAACATGAAAGCCTTAATAAGACGGTTGAATCCTGTGGACACTGAAATAGGGGACGTGATCCATGAGTGCTCTTTAGGCTACAGAGGTTCCTCAGCCTTAGCCTTAAGCTTTCAGAAAGATTTAGAAGCTCAAAGCTGGAGCACTGACCACATCCACTTGATTTCTGCATTAGCTAGTGTACAATCCAAACACATGGTTTAGAAATTTGCTTCTTATTTAACTCACAAATATGTATGGATTTTACATGTCCTTGAATATTTAAATTCTTCTTACAGAAGAGTAAGAAAAGGCAAGAAGCCATGCATACTAATCAAAAATATGGGTAATCAATTAGTCTATCTACAGGTCGCTGTATCCATGGAAAGAAAGTCACTACGGTGATTGAAATCAATGCAGACACATCAAGCTATTTTTTAAATCAGCTATGGCAGGTACTGCGAGTAGCCTGGCCACAGCAGCAGGCTGCGACAGCCCCCCTCCTGCCACGGGCACATCCAGTTGTGTGGGTCGGCGCTGAGCTCCGCAGCGCAGCGGCGCTCCATCTCGCGACGTGCGACATGGCATTTCGGGCTCTCCTCCGCGCTAAGGGAAATGCCAGCCGGTGACCCACGGAGAGCAAAACCAGCCCCTCTGAAAAAATTCAACTCCTAACTATAGCTGGCTGGGAAGACTGTCTTTCCACCTTGAAAAATTGTAACGGTTCCAGGTATTTTCTGTTTGGACACCAGGACGAAAGCAAAACCTACGAGGTCTCCCAAGGAGTAGGAAGAGAAGGACCACCGCCGGTCTGTTCATGTTCACCCTCACGAGGTGCCCACAGACCTGCTGCGCAGTTCCCTGCTCTGCCTTTCCAAGGACCTGCTCTCACCCCTCACGAGGGGATTGTGAGTATTTGTACAAATCCACCGAGAAGTCCAGTCTAGTAGGCTTTTCTTAAGTCCAGTAGCTGGAATTAAAAACTGTGGCCAAGTTAGGGAGACCAGGGTTACCAGCATTTTGATTAAAGCAGCTCGCTCAGCAATGAGAAGGACATTGAGTTTGTTCTTGCAGCTGTCTTGTTTTTTTTTAAACACAGTTTTCTTGTTTCAAAATTAAAAGCTCCAATTCCCTAAAGCAATCTTCCATTTTAGGACTCCAAACATTAACAGAATTCAACTTGAATCTATAGACAGTTTCAATAGACCAAAAAAAGAATCCTTTACCACATTCATTGACTGTGAAAAATATTTTATCCAGCTTTGATCAGCACCTTTTAGCTTCATCTTTAAATAAGAATTTTTAGGAACAAATAGCTTTAACCAGACTAGGAAACACACAGCACTCCAATGATATTAAAAAAACTGACCCTTGAAACAATAGTTCATTTGTTAGCTCCCAGTTAAATGTTACAGTGCTAGAGATGGAAGAGCGATCTAGCTGCTGAGATTAAAAAACCCCCACAATCTAAGCTGATTTACAACCGTCTGAAAGAGCACAGAAACATTATTAACAGCAACCACAGTTTAACACCTTATCGCTGCTACTGACTTACAACAGTAGCCTGCCGCAAATGCAAAGCAGATCATCATAGACAAAAATCACCGGGACTAGCAAAGTGAACCAGCATAGCTTAAGCCACCTTGAATATGAAGTCTGCGATCATGTTTCCCTAGACAAATATAAATACACGTTTGAATGGCTGCTCTAGCAAAGCAGTTCTTCAGTCACGTCTTTTACTTCCTTCACTTTCAAATTAATTCCAAAGTCATTTTCTTCAGGATAGAAGGGATCTTGGCCTGCACTCCTGATCTCAGCACCTCGTTGTTCCTGTTTCCGTATGCACAGGAAGCCCAGATGCACGATTTATGTTTCCCTTCATATAAAACTTACTTATGGCATGTGTCAAAACCTAACGGTAATTCTGCTCTGCAGCGCCGAAATAACGTAACATCTCAATTAGCAACTACCACTTGCACAGTCAGAAACTGGCTAAAGGTGTTCACGATACCCTAAACTTTCTGAGGCTGCAAATTGCTTCATCATTCGTTTTCCTCTACCAAGGGGCTGAGGGCGGGGAGGTTCCCATTGCAAATCAAAGTTCTTGTACTCCCGGCAGCCCGGGTCGGGCGGGTTTGCATCATTGCTCTCCCTGGCTCTTGTACAAAACACAAAGACTCAGCATCGCCAACAAAAACCACTCCATAGCCGGGAATGATCCTCAAGTTGTCCGAATGTAGATGCTCGGATAGATGGTCAAGGAAAAAAAGCCACAGCTGGGGGGGGGGGGGGGGAACTGGGGTTGGGAAGGGAAGGAAGGAGGTTTATACCGAGTTGCTTTCAGACAGTTCTTTTCCAGGGCAAGAGGGCTAAAAAAGGCCAGCTTCCTGTGGTTCACTACCCTACAGTAAATAGCAATCATCTGCTGTTAAAAGTGAGAGCAAGGCACTTTACAAAGTAAGCTCTGCTAGGGTGTCTGTGTGTTTATTTAACTGCATGCTATTCTGAAGCTGCTAAGGATAGTCTTGTGGCTAAGTGTTACCTTTAATCTTACTTTCCATTTCTAGCCCTTGTTGATTTTCCAGCCTGCTGTCTTACACAGCTTCACATTGGTTTTCCACCACCGTGTTTTATTTATGGCACTGAGAATTCCTGTACCTTTCCCTCTTCTGACTCGGAGTGCATGAAAAAGGGATTGCACAGCCAGATTTGCAGAGAAAAGAAACATGCGTACCATTTATTCAGATTAGAGATACTGATTCAATTTATCAGTGTCCTGATCTACAGACTGTATATATTCTGTATGCTATCAGACAGTTTTCTACATACACAGTTGAGTTGCGTTCCTGAGAGACACTATGTGATTTGCTAAGCTTATTTCTTATTCTAGAGAGAAAAATATAAGTTTTCTCTGTACTTTCCACCATAGATATGGAGAATACATTGTGCTAGTAAAGATAGTAGCAAATTTTGTCTGTTCATTTTTGTCCTTATCCTTTTACAAACATTTGCTGTATGTGGAAAATACAAACTGAAGTGTTTGCACAGTGATATCTGATGATGACCTGAAATATATTATAATGCTTTGTATCTTGAAGAAAAACAACTGCATGTGCAAATATCCCAGTGGGAATATGCTCGGACTTTAAACAAAAAAAAAGCTATACAATGACCCCAAGGGGACATCCCATTTCCTGGAAAGCTGTAACCCTGGAAGAGTGAAAAGCTAGAATTAGACAAGTAATTCAGCATGAACTCCCAGGGCAATGCTAGAGCAATCAGCAGTCTTGGACTGCAAAACCAGAGATGTATCAAAGCGGGGAGATGATCTTACTGTTGTCCGCAGGCTGGTAAGACAGACTGGAACACTACCTGCCCTTCGGCTCTCCGTATTTTAAAAACAACGTTGGACAGCTGGACAGGGTGCAGAAAAACATCACAACCATTTGGGTTTTTCTCTGGGTGGAGTGGCTTGAGAAACAGAAGCGGGGGGGAAACGATGCAGTGAAGGAGCATGATTTGTCTCACAAGAGATGGTGGAAGGGTGACGGGATTACAGCATGAAAGTACTCCACCGTTAGAAAACACTTGGTGCCAAAGAGGTCTTTAGTCTATTGAAAAAAGGCACAAAGAAAGCCAACAGTCGGAAGATGAAGACAAATTCAGCAGTGACAGTGATTAACCACTGGAGACAAGCAACCAGAGGAGATAGTGGCTTCTCTACCCCATAACATCTTCAAGACTTGATGCTTTTTGGGAAGATAAGCTTTAGCCCAATGTGAATTATGTTTTATCCCAGTGGAAGCTATTGAGCTGCATTACATGGGTAATGTAATTGTCTGCGATACAAGAAAGGTCATAGGAGATAATCTAATGGTTACTCCTGGCATTGCACTCTATACATTTAGGATAAGGATCTCAAAGCACTCTTAGACATGCGGGACCAAGGAGATATGGCCATTATCCATCGTTGCAGATAAGGAAAGTGAGCCACAGAGGATTAATTCCTCCTTATCTAACTCATGTCACAGTCCTACTGATGGGAACAGTGCTCCTTTATGAGCATAAACTTGCTGAACTTGATCCAAACACTCAAAGAGCTTGATCCTTTGGAGATGGTGAATGGCCCTCAGTCCCTTTAACGTCAGTGACGGTGGGAGTTGCTCAGCATTGCCCAGGTGATGCTCAGTACCACAACTGAAAGCAACTTGTAATGCACTGTTTTCAGGAGCAGACCCAGAAAGCAGCCCAAGGGCTTCTCAGAAACCCATGCCTACTTGTTCACTGGGCCAAAGGCAGATGATGCGCTCTCCTCGGCTACGTCCACAGTAGGGCCCTACCGAAGCCTCACGCAACAGCGTGCTCTCCCTTTGGTTTGGGTAGAAGGAGCTAGCAACCAGATATTTGTTCCATATTGCATGTTTACGAGCTTTAGTTTCTTAGACCAAAATGCAGGAACTCTGCTTGTGGAAAGGGAGTTTCTCTGCAAATACCTGATGACAGAGAAGGTAGATTTCTCTTTCAAGTCTTGAGCTACAGAGGTCAGGTTTCTAAACTGACGAGAAGAATAATTAAAAGAGCTGTTCACCCATCTCCAGCTATCAGTCACAAGCTTTGTTTCCTTCCCAGGTTAGCACTACTATGTGCTACCTCTGTGAAGAAGCAAAACCCAAGTTATCTTTTGGAAATTTGCAGGAGATCCTCTGATGCCAGCAGCAGGATGTTTTAAGGATGTCCTGTCAGAAATTTCAGCTTAAAAGTAGAGAAAAATGTACTCAAACCTTGGTTTGAGTTTGGCAATCAAACCAAACCAAACACACAACGCTTGTATGCAGAACATCATTGCCTGAGGTCCCTGAGCCATAAGATAATTGTGATTAATCTAGTCCTCAAGAATGTGTAACCTTTAAAATCCCATATTTTCTTCACAGTAAAGAGCTATGGCAAAAGAGGTCCTGAAAAGCAACCGTAAGCCCTAAAAAACAGGTAGCCAACTGCACTTGTACCACTAAGGGTATCTAAGGACTCCAACTGTGTCATGAAGGCACTGCCCTTTCTTCAAACTCCCAGTGCGCTGGATTTAAGAAGTCAAGTTCAGTACAGTTCACGGAGCAATGATTTGGCCAGGATGCCAAAGGGCACAGAAAAAAACTTCAGAACCACGTTGCTGTTACGGAAATCACAGCTAGACAAATGTACAGTCTTAATTACAGTAATGCGAGCTTACATGTTCCAAAAATGATTATTTCAGAACAGTTTGGGGTCAGCTGACATTCATTTAGAGTATCTGGTTTCCAATTCCATTTTTTCAGAGCCCGAAGTTAAGCAAAGGAGTTCTGGCAGTGGTAAGTTTTATGGATGAAGGCCTATGAGGGGCACAATGTTCCACCTCAAAATAAAAGCGCTGGCCACAGCATCTAAAATTATACACAAGACTCTTGTGATCACTTAACCAATGGTAACTTCCCTGTCTTGCTATGTGAAAATCTCAATTTAATAGACTGCAACACAAGCAGCCCAGGTTACAAGATCGTCAAAGAAGAAAATCTGATATATATGTTTTTATTCTCATCAGTTTGGAAACCTGACCCCTGCAGCTAGAGAGGGGTATAGAGGGGAGGGTGAAGAATTTTTATATATATATATATATATATATATATGTGTGTGTGTGTGTGTGTGTGTGTGTATATATATGTATGTATGTTCGAAAAGGAAGTGACAGACTTAACTGACATATTTCAAAGCTATACATATTTCTTGGGAAAAATACAAGTACAAGTCAAGCCAAGATTATTCTTAGAATTAAATCTGTTCTCTCAGAGCACTGTCCTGAAAATGACATGGACATGGCTTGCTGTAGGATACAACATTTAATGTTTCAGTACAACTTTGTCCCTCTTAGCAGGTTTATTAGCACAGGTCAAACTCCCACACTAATGCTCCTGCCCAGCTTCCTCTTCCGAGCTGCTTTGCGTCTGGAAGTGTCGGAAGAAGAGCAGAGCAAGGTCTCGCCTGCCTGGAAAACACCACGGAGACAAACCTCGGTGGAGGGTGCAGAAGCCTACTTACAGCTCTCTTCTGACACCAGTGTAAGCCAACTTCAAATATATAATTTCAAGGCCTGATTAAACTCCTTTAAGCCTTTAAAACACAAGTTCTTCTGAGAATTTCTCTTGCTATGCAACTTTAGTGTACAGTACAACCCATTTCCTCTATTAACAATTGATAGCAATATTTGGTTTTTGAGGCTTCCCTAAAATATGAACTAACCTAAATTTATTTATTTTCGTAAACTACCAGTTCTGCTAATTGTTCTGCAGTGCTTCTTGCTCGTTCAGGTGTCTGGTGCATAGTCCAAAACGTGCAGTCTGGAGTCTTTATCCCCACCAGACACTTTACAAAAAGTGAGCTGCAAATGATTGGTTTTTAAATAAAAGTTTGTTTCCAGGATCCCAAAATAAGAAAATACACTGTTTAAAGATGCCATTTTCACTCCCTTGCAACTAAAAAGACAAACAATGAAAACTTCTCACCACTGCAGTTAAGTAATTTTTCAAAATACCAGCACCTTACTGACATTAAGGCTTTTCTTCCTTTTTTTTTTTCTTGGTGGCTGTAAATATTACTCAGTTTCAGAGGACTGGAAGGGAAGCAGTCAGAGCCTAATGCACTATAAAAATTATTTAAATGCATTTTATAAACACTTATTTTGAATTTCTAATGCATTATGGTCCAGATATCTCTACTGTTTGCTAAATATATATATGGAAAAACAAACTAGCATCAAAGGCTTGCAAAAATCTTTCTCGGTACGCTTAAAACTATCCTTGCCTAAATAAAGCTTTTCCCTTTGAGTCCAAAATAAAATAAAATAGCAAGTCAATACACTTTTCTGGTGTTTATAATGTAGCTTTTAAATTTTACCAAAGCATATATTATTTCCACTTTCACGTACTTTGTGTTCCCTCCTTAATCAGCCTTCTACTGCTTCCTTACCTTTTTTCTCAGTTCCCCATTGTAAATAGTCATGTCACCAGAATCATCGTACTGGAGTACTTGACTCGAAATAATCACTCCAAGCAACTTTCACAAAGGCAAACTCCTTGTTCACGCAGGAATATGAAATAATGCGGAGTACAGGACACAACTCAGATTGTCCTACCACCTGCCATATTATATATTCCCACCTCTTTGGAAGGCAGAAGCATCCAGGATGCCAGTGAGGAGGTTTTGGTCCCTTTTGGACGGCCTTACGTTGGTTTACACAGCCTCAGATATACCTTAAATATAACAGTTTCTGTATTTTCAAACAATTAACTTTTAAAAAACCAAAACCAAAACCCAAACCCAAACTACCAGTGTATTCTACAGCTGCAGGAGCTCATTCCTCAGAATTATCTTTGTGGAGCTGATGCCTTAATCTAGGCCTGCCTTGTTTTGATAAACTGTGTCTCCCCCACCCCTTGTTTTATTTTGTGGGTTTGGGGGGAGAAGGCAGTTTGTTTGTTTGTTTGTTTTGTTGGGTTTTTTTAAAAGGCATTTAATGATGATCAACATACCATTAATCAATTCAGGCAAACGTGTTTCGTATTTGATACAATTAATGTCCATCAGCCTATATAGAGTCCATCTCACCATGGTTAGACTAGTGACTCTTGAAAATAACCAGCCCATCATTATTAATTCTTCTGACATTCTGATAGAACATTTAATCATTATAAATTAATTTTGCATTAATGAGGCTATAATTAATATGCATTTCCACAGGAATTCATGAAGATTTAGTAATTAATTAATCCATATAGGTTCTAATTCCCAAGGAACATAAATCAAGTAAATTGAACAAATGTTCCCAAACACCAATTTTGTTGTATGAAAGGATGCTGTATTTACACAAATAAACCCAACTAATATACTGACATTTTAGGGTTTCCCCCTCACCCCTTGGAAGAAATTCCCCAACCCTTTTCTTGAATATCCATTTTGGCAATTTGGGAGTTCTCATGGAAATGGCATTCAAACAGCTGTGCTCATATAAATGCTTCCTAATTCTGCTCAGTGCCCCGATATACAGCACATTTCCTAAATGACAATGCTGTTTGTTTCCAGTTTCAGCATTTTATAAATTCTCTGAGTTTGTGTATGAAAAGATAAGCACATCATGTGAGTTCCTCCAAAAGTCAACTAACACAACTGTACGCAAACTGTAACAAAACCAAAAATCATCTTGTGGGATGTGAGAGCCTCTGTTCATAAATCTAATTTCATTAATAAATCTTAATCTTTTAAGCAATAATCCCCCCTCCCCTCCGCTGCCCCTTTAGCCTCCCATTATTATGGTGCAGGGGATAACACATGTCATTATATTCAGCACAAGAGTTTAAACTGCATTTAAACCAGAAGATCCCCAATTGTTCCAGTGTAGGTGGAGCTCTGTACTAACTGGCAGCATTAAGCTTTACTCAATTAGATTAATACTTTCAACACGTACTTGCATAATTTTTTTTGTTAGTCAGTGCTGTGGGTTTGTGTGGTGGGGTTTTTTGGTAGCAGGAAAGGGGGCTGCAGGGGTGGCTCCTGCAAGAAGCTGCCAGAAGCTTCCCTGCCTCCAAGCCGGACCCACCTCTGGCCCAGGCAGAGCCCATCAGCGGTAGTGGTAACACCTGTGGGAGAACAGATTTAAGAGGAGAAACCTGCAGTGAGTGGGGGACTGGAATGTGTGGGGAACGTCTCTGCAGGTACCAAGGTCAGTGAGGAAGAAGGGAAGGAGGTGTGTTGGAGGAGGGGATGCCCCTGCAGCCCATGGAGGGGAGCGGAGGCCCCCCAAGATGGCCGTGACTCTGTGGGAAAGCCCGCAGTGGAGCAGTCTGTGCCTGAAGGACTGCAGCCCATGGAAGGGACCCATGCTGGGGAAGTTTGTGAGGAACTGCAGCCCGTGGGAGGGACCCACGCTGGAGAAGTTCATGAAGGACTGTCTCCCGTGGGAGGGACCCCACGGTGGAGCAGGGGACGAGTGAGGAGGAGTCCTCCTCCCCCCGAGGAGGAAGGAGCGGCAGAGACAGCGTGTGAGGAACCGACCCCAGCCCCCGTCCCCCGTTCCCCTGCGCCGCCACGGGGAGGAGGGGGAGAGAACCGGGAGTGGAGTTGAGGTGGGAGGGCTGGCTGTTCTCAGGTTTGGTTTTACTTCCCAATATCCTCGTTTTGATTTGGTCGGTAGTAAATTAAATTGATTTTGTTTCTTCCTCAAGTTAAGCCTGTCTTTTGCCCATGACCACAAGTGGGGAGTGATCCCTCCCTGTCCTTGTCTCGACCCATGTGCCTGCCTTTATATTTTCTCCTCATCCCACCACGGTCCAGGGTGTCAGTGAGCGAGCGGCTGCATGGTGCTTTGTTACCAGCTGGGCTGAAACCACGACAGTCAGAAAATGGGAAATCAGATGTCATGGATTGCTATGCCTTCCAAGGTATGAATCCTCTTTCTGCAAAATTACCAGTCCAAAGTACAGTCATACGGGAATTTTGAAATTCAGTATCTGCAGATATGAACATATCATCCTTCTGCAGGCAACAGCCAAAACAGAGGTTCACCGTATACCCAGAGGGAATATTGTGCCACATGTGGAACGGCAGCGTGCCATAAGCCCCGCTCCCGTTCCAGCGCAGGGCTCGCAGGATGCCACTCCGCTCTCCCAAACAGGGAGATGCTGTGGGAATCCTGTGGCTCAGTTACTGTGCTGCCTTAAAACCTCATTTAGGAACCAAAATTATCTCCTTTCTGTACTCATGGTTTCCCAAAATCACCCATTACAAATACAACTTCCATTTTGAGCAGCCACAAAGCCTGGAAAAAGTTCCAGCTTCTCCACCTTTGACTCAGGTACTTCATGTTACCAAAAAGCTATTAACTCGTTACCCAGAGAGATATATCTGACTTGTGCTACTTAAGTTTTTTCTTACATTTAGATGGATAAGCCGTTACAGGAAAGATACGGACCGCTGGAAAAAAAAAAAATCTCTGCATCATTGAAAAGAGATCCATTTATAGTAGAAAGGACCAAGGAAAACAACGTTAAGCGCTGTTGCTGTTTGCTACTATCTTGTTATCCAACAAGAAGATATTGGAGGCAATAACATAAATACCCTCTGAGGGGTTTGGTTTTTTTTAATTACTGCTGGTGTTCTCCCTCTCACTTGGGACAGCTTTCAGCCAGCTACCTCTGAAGGAAGAAATCACAAAAAGTGGGTCAGCTAATACCGAAACCTAGGGATGAGTGTCAGCACCTACATTATGGATTTCATGGGCCACATCCAAGGCAGCCCAGTGGTCCCAGCTGAGCACCTGTTGAATGGTGGGAGAAGAGAAACCAGCCCCAAAGAGCCCTGTGGCACAGGGTCCTCAACACTGACAGCAGCCACACAACACCAACTTCTGGGACTTCTCTGAAAGGACTGTCCTATGGTCAAATAGTATAAATTTCCATACTGAGATATTTTTACCTTACTGGTTTTACATAAAAAACAACTTATTTTCTAAAGAAAGCCATTGCAGATTATCTTGGGAAAAGTTGCCTACGCTGCCAAGTTATTTTGTTTGCTGTCTGTCTCGTGTTCTTTAAAAACCCACACACCATACCCTCCTAAAAGGCCTCCAATTCTTTCTCTTTGCCACATTGGAAATTCCTCACTTCAAATTCACTGGCATTCAGAAAATAGCCACGCTAGAAAGCTTAGTGCAGCAAATTAGTCTGAAGTAGGTGCCTCACCAGGCCAGGATCAGTATGGAGACTTAATCTGTAGACTGGTTTCCACAGACATAAATTAAATTTAAAAGGCCTGGAAGACATGTTAACAAATGATTCACATAATTTAAATCACTCCTTTGCAGTGCTGAGATTTAGGAATATTTGCGTAGTTTTGTTTTGGGGTGGGTTGTTTTTTTTTAATTTATTGCTTCCTGCATAATCACTTGGAAAAAAAAAACCACAAAACAACCCAGCTGTATATCATTGCTCTGCAGACTTAAGAGAAAGGAAAAGAAACTGCTTGGTTCACGATCAGCATTCACCACAGGTAAGAGGCACTGATTTACTTGCCTCAGACTTCCAGTTCTGAATTATTCACAAAAAGCCACTTGCCATTTCAATGGTAAGACAATAGTGCTCCTAAAATCTTAATTAAGGTCACCAATCAAAATGGAAAAATTCAGCAGGAACACAAATAGCTTTGCAGAAAATGTTATGGTAAGTGAAAAACATTTATTAACTCTCAGAGACATTGCAATCTTGACCTGACATAAGGCTGAAACAGTTGTGGTTTGAGATAGCTTTTGTTCATACAGCAGGTGCCACAACCAAACCAGTTTTTCCATTTTGAAGGACTCCAAGAGCTTCCTCAGAGGCCCATTGGCACTAAAAGTGTTTGTTCTTAACCAACAAGAGGCACTTTTTAACGTGCCTGCAGTTAACGTATCTGCAAATGAAACGCTGGCTTCAAGTCAGCGACAGTCTGGTCCAGCCAGGAATAGGTAACTAGGAGTACCTCGGTCCTCCCCAGGACAGCTCTGCAGGGAACCAAGAAATTTTAACCCAAATATTAGATGTCCATTACCTGGATCTAGGTCATGACCAAACCCACGAGTCTCTGCTTTTGACATAACTTTGGCTATCTGCGATTGTCTTCTGTACGTTCCTCCACAACGCGTGAAATCCTGCTGTTGCTGACATCCAAGCAAAGACCTACCCCTGCTTTCACCAGGCTAGGATTTTATCCCTTTTGTATAGCCAGGAGATCAAAGCGAGTTCCACATGTGGTTTGTGGATTCCTCTGAGAGCGGAAAAAGAAATCCAAGTGACCCTCAAACAAAGGATGGAAAAGAAATTAAAGGGGAAATATGATGATATAATTTTAGTTTGAATCCATCCTAAGACAGCTAGAGAAAGCCATGGGAGCATTATATATATATATACACACACACACGCATATATATATATATATATTCCTACCCCATTATAAACCCATAGCTTACAAAAAAAATAGGATTTTTAACTACCACATTAAGTTTTGCAAATCTGGAAGAACCCTGAAATGAATGTTTCTTGTCCTGTTCCTTCAATCAACCAGAGATATGTAGGCAAAAAAATCTACCACCCAGTAGTTCTCAGCTATTTTCCATTGGCCCATTGCCATTCCTCTCCTTGGAATTCCCCATTAAAGCACCAAAACCCTTCATCAATACAGAAAATGATCTACCCTTTTTGAAGCTGACACCTGCAAAGTCATATGCTCTTGTGTGTCTGCAACCTCAAAAAAAAAAAAAAAAAAAAAAAAGAGAAAAAGAAAAAGAGAAAAAAACCCCAAGCTTTGCTCTCAAATCCAGTAATACTTAATGCAGGGTTCAATACATTATACAGCTACACCTACCACTTTTTGGTGAGGCAAAACTAATTCTTACACTTGCTACCCATTATCAACTGGAATGTCGTCTTCTGTAGCAATTGCCCCAAACAAAAAATGAACCTTCCAGGAGACTGAAGATACCCTTGTGTAACCAAGGCCATACACAGATCTTTGCACGAATACCCAAACCCCCTTTCTGCCTAAGGCTCAGGAACATTCAGGCACCAGAAAACAGATTAGATGTTCAAATAATTTATTTTAAGTAACATCATTTTTTAATATATTGCCTGAATAAATACTTCCGTTTATATCACACCATCAAAGAATATCAAATATGAAAAATGTGGCTTTCTGGCCAAGCCATGTTATCACTTTAAGATTAATAGTTTTCTTTAATATGATAAATGTTTCAGAACATAGAACTTGCATAATAATGAGCTCTTTAAAGACTGGGGCTTTTTTAATCTACTGAGTGTCAAACAGGGACATTTACAATGAAGTACAAAGTTCTACCAAGAGTTCTTTAGGAAGGAGAGCTTAAATTGGCTTTTGAGGTCTGGTCAGCCACATATATATGTTTCTCTATGCAAGAGTTCTTCATCTTGCTAAAACTTGTGATAGCAAGGTTGTGGTCATCCACAAATGAATAACTCAGTGTCGAGCTAATTTATTGAAGTAACTCAAGTTAAAACACAAACATACATAGAGGCTGAAGTTATGCCTTGTTATTTCAGCTACCAACACTGACATCCAACACCTTTTTTTTTTTCCTTTTCCTTTTTTAATTGCCAAGAATATTTTGGAAAGCCTATTAAGTAGACAGTTAAGAAGTTAAGGAGGAGATGACAGATGTTATATTAAATCAGCTCCTCTATACCACCCAATGTTTCACATCTTTGTCCCTGTACCATGCCAAGGAGCAGTTTAGGCCTCCTGTTAAAGTAGTTATCAGGCACTTCATTACACCCTTTTTTGATATGGAGTTTCCATTAAGCAAATACTTCTCACTTAGATGTTTCTTTCTTTGTCTTGTATTTTCCTAGCTATGGATTAGCAACTTCTAAAGGGACTGCAGTAAGAAAACCATTTAAAAATGTGGCTTAGCATGATGGCCTTGATTACGCTCTGTAAAAAGAGGAAATCAGGGATGAGAGTCACAGCTTGCTACTCTATATTCAATTAGGACTGACTTCTTTGTGGCTGTGGTTCATGCAGGATGTGCAGTTATCTAATACAGCCCGATTCTGGCAGCAGAACAATTAGAATGCAAAGCATAACGTAAAACAGGCTCTGGCAATATTTTTTCCCTTTGGTTGTGACATCTTCAGCAGACTTAAAACATCAGTCATCAGATTGTGTCCTACGCTGAAATTCCAAACTCATATTCTGAAACCGAAGGCAGCTTTTAAAATACTTAACGATGCCAAAACTGAAGACGATAGGACTGAAGAAAGCAAGCGGAGAAGGGCTTTGATGCCTACACACGCACATATGTACAAAATCTAAGAGAAAAATAAACGCTATATTTAAGCACATCCTAAAACTGACCTCTGTTCTGTGGTGAGCTCAGAGCAGGCTCCTACGTCGACTGATAGATCAACAACGCGCTCAAGGCGTGCAATGCTCAAGCACACCACCACCAATAACAAATCTTGCACATCTCCCTTCTTTTGCATGACCCGCTTTGAGCGAAGATTACAAGGCTCTGGCAGGGTTTTCCTACCTAACAATAACCATCACCCTTTCTCCCCAGCTGGTCTGCACAGCTTCCTGATGAGGTGGCCTTGCTGCAGAGTATAGCGCAAAGTCAAGTCACAGGCAGATTAAAATACCTCTCTTCCTACACGTTTCCACCCCGGGGCTATTTTTTCCTCCAGACACACAATCTGAAGCAGCCTTCTGTTTCACTGATGATAGCTCAGGTACCTCAATGGCAGCTTGGACGGCAACGAGAAGGAAACACGATACCCAAACAACCTCCGTCTCCGGAAGCCTGTAAATTGCCTTCCGCCAAGAGCTGGGTAAGTGTACTGGAAAAATATCACTCTGGTTTTGCCTTATTATGTTCTTTCCCAGCTATTGGCCACTGTTAGAGACAGAGTGCTGTCCTAGACAGATGTTTGTCTGGATCTGGGACATTCTTAAATGTGCGTGCTGTGCTCCTGCACGCTGGTCTACCTATCGACTGTGAGGGGGAAAGAGTTCAAATCCTCTCGCTTTTTCCTTTGGTATGAGGAATACGCTTTGGTCCCTCCATTCTTAACTGGTAGAGTTCTCAGGAGTTGTATTCTTCCTCCCAAATTCTGTTATAATTCACTATTTCTCAATGTTATTTTCAATAAAAAACAACAAAAACACACTTAAAAGGGAACATCAAGTTGGGCTGTTGGGTATTATCCAATGATCAGAAAGAAGCGTGGAATCTTTATTCATTTCAAAACCAGCCAATTAACAAGCTACCGTGACAAGCCACCCAAACGCCTTCAGAAATGACACACTTACCCTTTAGTTTGAGGTCCACATTGTGTCGCAGCCAAGGATAAACACCATAGTTTGACATGTCTTCAGGAATAGGGTGATTATATATCCAGCCATCACATGCAAATCGATAAAAGTTCTCACACGGATCTATGGATTGATTTATCTTGCTTAGGATGCCAGCAGCTGTAAAAAAGACACCACATGGATTTTGTGGAACACTTTTTCCTAAAGAGAGAATTACATGAGGCCACAGTCCAGAAATGATGATTAACTTTCACCGGTCTCTGCAACGTGAAGCTGGCCTCACTTGCAAGCTAAGCCTTGCTGTTCTAGGACTGATGTGTGCCCTGATCTCTGCCATTTTTTAAAAAGCAGCAAGAATACCACCCAGCTTCTCTAGCATCTAACAGTGGCTACATAAGAAGGAGGAAAAAAAAAAAAAAAAAAAAAAAAAAAAAAATATCTGCAGTGAATGTTCTTGAGTGCTGTGCAGCAATGACCATTGAACCTAGCACTACAGGAACATGAACTGCTGGAGCCAGACACCCGAAGACAGGCTCTCCATTGTTGCCATGATAATAGAATTAAGTGCCTGAGGAATTTAGTAGCAATACATATGAACAGATTGTAATTAGCATTCCAGAAATTATGCACTGTTTACCTTCAGCTGAATAGCTGCACAGGAAAACAAATCAAGTTCTGATCTACCATTCATTGGAAAAGGTAATTGTATTATTTTCAGCTCCGTTTTGTGACTGCATCCCCCCAGTTGCTATTGTGGGTGAGACTGGTAAGAGAGAGATCAGTCTGACAAGCCAGAGGCTTAATAGCTTTTGAGTATCTAATCACAGAATCATAGAATCACAGGATAGTTTGGGTTGGAAGGGACCTTTAAAGGTCATCTAGTCCAACCCCCCTGCCATGAGCGGGGACATCTTCAACCAGATCAGGTTGCTCAGAGCCCCGTCCAGCCTGACCTGGAATGTTTCCAGGGATGGGGCATCGACCGCCTCTCTGGGGAACCTGGGCCAGGGTTTCACCACCCTCACCGTAAAAAAATTCTTCCATAGATCTAGTCTGAATCTACCCTCTTTTAGTTTAAAATCATTACCCATTTCATGCATTACAGTGATGGTGGCATAAATCTACATGGGTCAAGTAACACAGAATATGTGGATACTGGACATTTTTTGGCTAAATGATCATGTGTTTTGAGGCTTATCCAAATAACTGATTAAAAATCCTAGCAGGAAATCTGATAATTTTACAGACTTTATGTTACTATTTCTAGCATCCAGTAACTCTTCTTCATCCACTTAGAAATGTCATAGGAAGAGTCACTCTGTGTCTTGGCTGTAATTCTCTCTCTCACTTTAGAAACTCTCAAACCGACTACATTGAAGACACTTTGGTCTTCGGCAATTTTCTATCATTCCTGAAAAGCTGTTCAGCAAGGCAGGGCTCAGGTCTTGAGACATTATATAGTCACTGCACAGAGCACTCTGAACTAAAACAGTCAGGTCATTTAGGTGTCCAAGTCTGCCTTGGTGCAAAATCCCAGCTTCTGCTGAGCTTACCAAAAGATCCGTGTTATTTTGTGTGCATGTGAGAAGAAGAAAGCCAATTCAGATTCAAACTTCTTCAGTGACTTTTTTTTTTGTTCTGAAGCTCAAAATGAAGCACCCATGCTTTTTTTTTTTTTTTTTTTGGTTGGGGTTTTGGGGATGGTGGTGTTTTGTTTAGTTGTCCCACCTTGCTTACATATTTGCAGTCATTCAAGAATCAGCTCTGGAGGGTGATGCCCAGGGCGGCCAGGAGCACTGTCAGTGCCACGCAGGGCAGAAGCAGAATGGCAAGAAACGTCCTGGGAATGTTGAGATCTGCAAATTTTTCACTTTATGGAGCCCCACAGAATTTGTCAGGACTTCAAACCACAAGCCAAACACCTCACAGTACCAGCTTAATATGGTTCAGAATGGAAATAAATACTCTTATAAGTTCACACAATGTCCACTTTGTTTCCAGTAAAACAGCTCTAGGGGCAGATTTCCAGATGTGGGAACTATTGTTTGATCTTTGCTCTCGAGACACTCAATGATAAAACTCTCATTGACGTAGTGTGAGCAAAACTCTGTCAGAACTGACCAGTGCAAAATGGGTGTCTCTCCGGTCCCACCAGCCCGGTCCCTTTAGCTCACATTTAATATTAATAGATGTTCCAGCTCTACAAGGGTTACCACATGTACCTCTGCATGGGGAAAAGGGCCTGCCAATATGGAAGTAGCTGCAGATTTTGAGTTGTAGTCACCACATTACCATTGTGCAAGTCTGTGCAAGATCTGGCCCTAAAGCATCTCTGTGCTTTAACAATTCACTTGCTGGTTTTCTGACTACTGGGAAGGAAACAACAAAATACACCTGAAGGTCAAGTCACCCAACATTTTGTTTCCTATTAAAAAAATAAACAAACCCTATGGGAAACTTTGAGTTAACCTGGGTAGAGTTAAACCGATTTAAAACATGAATTTTAATGGTAGAAAATAAACAGAGCTGCAGCAACTTAAACAGTGACTTTTTTAAAAGTTTGGGGTCCCCCCCCCCATTATTAATGAAGCTTTCTGACTAAATTGTATCATGGAAAAAATTTAAGCAGTATAAATGCCTCCTTAACATACTATAATCACAATATAATAGAGAAGATAAAATTGTTGCTTACCAGCTTCAATACATTCTGAGGTCAAACAGTACCGTTGCTTCGGATGAAACTTTATAAGACCTTGGCTAACTGCAAAATGGAAAACCATAATGAGATCATTTGTAATGAATTTTGACCATTGCAGCCAAATGTTGCGTACTTGATCGTTCAAATGTCAGCGCAAGCTCTGGCCCTAATGCATCTCTGCCGACATCGATTTAAACCAGTTAGAATGTGTATTAAGTAAACACTGCGGCTCGAAACAAATAATTTTCCCCTCCTGTGCCTGCTTTCTCCTTCCTCCGTCTTTGCTCGTAGGCAGCACGGAGCACGGGCTGTCTCTCAGAGGACATTCGCACAGCGCCCGGAGTACCACCGCATCAGCCTGACGGCGAGCATCACCGCGATCAATTAATCGCCGTTGCCATCATCCTCCAGAGATGCGCCTTTCGCAGCCGGCAACGCACCGCGGAGCTACCCAGCCACCTTCGGCAGGGCTCCCCCCGCTCCTGCCCAGCCGCGGGGATCGCGCTGCCCTGCGGAACCCCGCGCCGGCACGACCCAGCGCCAACGGGACGCCTCCAGCGTCCCCTCCTTCCAGCCTGGAACAAACCAGAGAGCAACAGGCACGGGGAGAGACGTGGTTTAGAAGGCACAGCGCAGCGTCTGTCTGAACTGGCTTCCAAAAGTATTGCAATTGTATTTGCTTCTAAAAACCTTGGTGGCAAAAACGAGGCGGTCGCCAGTTAACGCCGCTCGTCTTTTAAAAACGTGTGTTACAGCTGCCACTGAAACTTGAGCGTAGGAATTGCTAATTTCAGATACTGCTGTCAGGCAGCAAATATGCAGATAATTGGTACTTGGGATGAGGATGGGAGAGTCCCAAGGGGTAGATGAAATCAGACTCAGTAGATGTGCTCAGTAGATGTAAAGAAATGTCTCATTATATCCATTATCTTAATAACTCAGTCCATGGCAAAAATAAAAAAGAAAAAAAAAAAACCCAAACAAAAAACCCCAACAGTCGACTATATTAAGGTATCGTAGCTTTACCAGTGCTGACAGTTATAAAGCAATTTCTCCCGTAGTTATATATTGTTCAAAGGGGATAGAAAAACATGAAATGGTATTTCAGCACAGGAAAATTTTACTATAAAAAACCTAAAGCTGTAATTGAATATAAAGCTGTTTAATCTCTTCCAACCTCATAGCTTTAATGACAATTAATGACAGAAGTGGCTGGATTTCAATCAAATTTTCTTCAAAACTGAGAACGTGAAACTATTTCTGGACAACTTTACCAAAGCTTGCATTGACTCAGTGAAACACAACCCCTCAACAACCTTTGTAAATTAGCCAAGAACTACACAAGATTTTGAGGCATATAAAGATTGTAACTGAAATATTGAAGAACAGTAGAAAATAGAGAAGTGGAGGTCTCCAGAACATGATTTTGAGCCATGTGAAATACAAATAATGGATAATGTGCCTATTATTTGAATGTTGCACTCCTCCCGACTCACCTTTTCCCTTGCTTTAAAGTTAGCTTTTTCGAACCTGTCCAGGTCTTGAAAGTTTGCTAGATTTTTTTTTCTTAACAAAGCAGAGAAAGGAGGGAAAATCTCAGACACTACTTATTTCTTTTGCACTAGATGGAAAATGAGGGAAAATGAAAAAGAATCAGTAAAGAATCTGAAATAGACCTCGTGGTTTTGATACATATAAACAAAAGCACAATACCCTTTTGACTAGTTTTGTTCCGTTTACAACTTCATCATTAGAGCAAATGAAAAAAAATCTTTGGTGGTAACATTTCCCTTTTAATTAACAGCTAATTTTGATTGGAAAACTTTGCTTGGTTTTGTTCTCTTACCTTGTTGTTGTTGTTGTTGTTGTAAGAGAACTAACCATGACATTATTGCCTACGGTTGTGGTTGTAACACTCAGTGTCCCAGCTTCTTCCTTTATAAGCCTGTTCCCAGATTCTTAAGAAAATACACACCGTAATTAAGGTCCCCGTAAAAATCCAAAAGGGGAAAAAGCCTACAAATATGCAGAGACAAATAATGCGGATGTTCCTCTAACCTGAGAAGTCCAAAGGGCTACCAAGTCAGGAGGAGAGGCTACCAAACTGAGGTTCAAAGCTGCCTGACTTCTTGCCCAAGGGAACTGGAGAGCCACCCGAGGTGATGCCAAGTGACTCCCCCAGCAGCTCCCCGCTGAAGTCACGGTGTGGCTACAGCCGGTACGGGCAAGTAACAGTAAATAAAAATACGTGATTCTCCCAGATTCCTCTTAAGAGAGTTGTAGGGCCTCTGAGAAGAAGAAACAAGAGAAGGAGGAGAAGGCTACGTTTCGCTCCTCAGGCTGGAAAATTGAAGGGAAATTGTTTCAGGTCTACCAGAAACTGCAAGTTTTGCAGATTAAATGAAGACTGAAGAAAAAAGGTCATCTTGAGGTGCCTGAAATGTTTCACACGACCAGAAAGAACGGTCTCCTTTCCTACAGTTTAACAAAACTAAAAAAGAGTTAAACTCAAACTTACAAACAAAACACAGTGTCACAATGAAACATAGAAACATTGCATTGACACAACATTAAACCAAAACAATTTAACTTTTTTCCTTCATTCTTTTAGTCAAAAACCTCAGACAATTTCCAAACAAATCCTAAAAACCTTTCGGTTGACCCAAGGCCAGCATTTTTATTTTCTTAGCAGTTATGCCAATGAAAATTTTGACACTGAATCCCTGTCTATGGAACAGGCCTCAGTACACTTAGAAAACTACCTCTAAGAATAAATGTATTTGCTTGAATTTTCACGTCTGGTCTATGGATAAAGCACTCCTATCTCTGACAAGCTATGGTGGTAAACATCTATTGCTTTTTACAAGCAATAAACAATCTACTGCTAAAAAAAAGAAATAAGGTCTCTCCATTACTCCCTGGTGTTTGATATTGTATCCTTTAAGTGAAAAACGTTATTTTTCATCTAGAAACAGTATTTTGCACTAACAAGTTGAAGATTAAATCCTGCTCACGTTTATAAAGAGTTTTGTTGAACTGAGCGGGATTACTCACATACACAAAAGTTACTTGCCTGCAAATGTTTGTAGAATTTGCTCTAGGGCAGAAAAACACTAGCCGAGTGTGAGCCTCGTGCTTTAAATATTCTATAGAAAACCTGGCATAATTTTCTCTGTTGTGATTATAAACGAAGCAAGCCTTTCAAACAAGACTGCAAGATCATAAAGGATCAGAGGGAAGCAAAAGATATGCTTAGAGGCTAAGTTCCCTCCAGTCCAGGGAAATCTGTCTTGGTCTAAAGAAATGAAAAGTTGGGCTGAATCAGTCCAAAAGAGGATCTGTCTCTGCAAGTTCCTACAGGGTACAGCACTGCTTTCTCTTCTCTGCTTGGTGGTTCTGGGTACATTTATACGTCTTCACATCATTTTATAGGTGTAGGCATATGCTTCCATGTGATATTCCAACAAAACCAATCTACAGATGATTCCAAATCCCGGAGAGATAAAACTAATTCCTCCTCAATTGTGTCCAGTTACAGCTTATAAATCTGATCAAAACATTTTAATTTCATCCCAGATGCGCTCTTTATGATTTTTGCAAAGACGACTTTGCAATTCATCGTAGAAGAACAGAAAGATCTAAAAAAAATGTGCAAGCATATGCACTATTGAAGCCTTCTACAGGAATTCTAGTCAAGCCCTAAATGAAAACCAAATGAAGGAAAACCCAAAAGATTCCATAAAATGTGTGCACTACAGATTCATTTTCAGGAGACAGAAAATATTAGTCCTCGGTGACAATCTGTGAGTTCGTAATCAGCATTAGTGACATGCATAATCTCACCCGTTTCTCCCCATTATGCAAAAGGACCCAGTTCTGGCTAGAACACGTCCAAATTAGTATCGAAATTCAAATTCAGCGTTCAGAAAGTTACATGAGCTCACGTTGCACCTTCCAGCTCTAGCGCTCCCGCAACAAATCCCTTTCCTGGCACGTTTCCATTTCGGGATAAATACAAAAGGGGGGGGGGGGGGGGGGGGGGGGAGAAGAAGAGACCGAGCTTTTCACCAAACCACGGGCACCCAGCAGACGGGCCGGGGAGGGTTGCGTTCGGGTGAGCCTCGACCTTTTCGCTTACCCAAGAAAAGCGCGGTGCCGAGCACAACGGTGCCGCTCACGAAGACGCCGAGGGCGATCCGCGTGGCTTTGCTGGCCGCCCTCCCGGCCTCGGGTACCGTCTCTCCTTCCATCGGGATGGCTTGGACGGGCTCGCTCTGGCACAAGTCCGGTTTTCCTCTGCTGCGGTGGTGTCAGTATTTCAACTCTTCACGAACTGCACCCATGGGCTCTCCTCCTCCTCCTCCTCCTCTCTACAACCCCAGGTTTCTGTCGCGAACCATTGCCTAGGCGCTTCCTGCTCTCTCCCTCTCAAAGGAAAACCGTGCGTAAAACAGGAGCCGTCTCCCACGTTTTCCTCCGACCAGGAGGAGGAAAGGCGAGCGGTGACCGCTGTCTGCGCAGCCCTCGCTGCCGGTAGAGCCTCTCCGAGCCAAGAGCTCAGCAGTCCCCCTTATCAGGGGTTCCGAGCACGAGGATTTCACAGCGTTGCCGAACAGATGTTTTAGCTATCCAAACATATAGCCGTAAACCCTTTACAATCAAAGCAGGGTTGCTGACAACTTTTGCAAACACGAGACCGATGGAAGGTTTTCTTTTTTCTCCTTGCGCTTATTTAAAAAGACTAATTATCTGCTGACTAAAGTTTCCTCCTCTTAAACCATTCCTGCTGCATCATTTCGCTTCACCAGAAGAGATACCCGCTCAGCGGACAAATCCCTTTTTAAAGCTTCCTAAGAGCTCTTAGAATATCATGTAGCATTTTATTTTGGGAATTTGGTATGTGACACTGCGTGCCAAAAATCACAGTCATGCAGCACAAAGCAATAATCAGCACAACCTACAGAATAGTGCTGCTTTAAAAGCTAGATTTTTTTTTTTTTTTTCCAGGCAAGGTATTTCAGTCCTTGCTGATATGCAATGAATCTTAGGAGATGATCCTATGCTTCTAAGTACTACTATGAGCTTAGCAGAAAGTACTTATTTGGGACTTCAAGTTGGTGGGGGATTAAAAAAAAAAAATTAGAAAGCCTTATTTATATGGATTTCTCAGTTTTTGGCTTAGACTTGATATTCCTCTCTCCAGGTGGCAAGGTTTCCCCATTCATCAAGTAACAAAATTAATCATTTCAGGGTGAATTCTCGGAGCTGCCTGTGACATTCAGCCCTCCGAGGAGCTCGCGCTTGCTCCAGAGCTGGACTGTCATGCAAAACTTAAGGATGCAGGGAGAGGCAGTGCCATGCTCGTGCTCCCAACAGAAGTTTATGTGTCTGAGTTACTTCTATGCGGATTTAGCAGTTCTTACCTCAGCCCCCACCCACCCTGATAAAAAACTGCGCAAGTAGAGAGAAGAAAGGCTTATGTCACAAGGTTAGGGCATATATCACAACGGCAAAGTTATTGGTTTGGAGACCGAACGGTTTTTCCCTGTGAGCACCTGCACACAAGTTGTCCTGGATGCCAGATGGGCATATAGGGAAAACCTACTCCATCCAGAAGACGACTTAGGAGTTTGAAGGTCCAGAAACCCTCGCTCCTCAAGCCCCTCTACAGCCTGGCTGGGGTCCTGCAAGCAAAATGCCTTCATTTCTTATTCTTGTCCCTCTTTGCCAGCAAGCTCCAGGAGGGCGTTCTCATCTCTGCTTGGCACGGAACAGGAAGAAAGCATTTGTTCCTTTTCACCCGCCTACTCATCCCACATTTAACCCGTGATTTTTAACATCCATCAGCTGAGGAAGAAGAGGGAGGTGATGCCACAGAACCAGGAGGGCCACGAACGTCCCAGACAAGTGTTCCCATTCACGAATGGCTCCACGGGTGTGAGCAGATTCCTGGTTATAAACAATCCCCAGCACAAGTCTGGCAGCAGCACAGGTTTGAGAAGGTATTCAGGCGGCGTTGGCGCTATTGAGTCCTCATATCAGAAATCACTAGGAGTCTCAAAGGGGCTGCCAAAAGGGCAGAAAACGCACGGACGTGCTGTGATCTCAACACTTAAATCAACTTTGCCCGTGATCCAAATGCTGAGTAAGTCTCATAAGGACCCTTTGACAAGCATTTGGTATTGGTTGCCTGATGGTTTTCCTTCTATGTCAGCATTGAACCACCGACAGTACAAATGCTGAACAGTTATTAGACCTATGCATACTGTCCATCAGCTTTATATCCCACCAACCAACATTAAACGGTCACATCCCTGCTCAAATTCCCCCATACTTTATAACTTTAAAGGTTTGCTCCCCAGAGAAGTACTAGCATGTACTAAATATCACACTCTATTAGTGTTTCATTAACAGCATTTTGCCTTCAAGGTATGATCTCTTCCTAGGACAACATCAGGCCAGAAACCAAGAACAGCTTTCAACAGTGCAAAGCAGCAACCCGTTGTTTCCCTTAGGAAAATTGTGAGAGGAAGAGGGAAAAGGGAGATAGGGAAGCTGATGAGAGGGAGAGGCTGGACAATTCAGTACACCCTCCCCAACAGGCAAATAGAAGGTGAGGGCTATGGGAACATGGAGATATCCCAGCAAGAACCAGCAAGCTCCAACTACAGGAGCTCTCCTCTGGAGAGTCAGCTGCCAGCAACAGAATGACTTCTCCAAGTTTGGGTTTGCGGGCTTATTTACACTGTGGCACGGTGTAAGTGCCCTTCCCTCTGGCTGTAGAGCCTGGTTGTAGTCAGTAACTCATGTTGGTCTCTCCAGCACATACAGAACTATGAAATTAGGGCTAAACCACAAACAGCTGCAGGCAACAGCTGCAGAGGTCCATCTCTGGCAGTGTTTGAAAAGGTGCGCGGAGTACATGTGAATCAGCTTCTGATACTGCTGATCAGTTACAGAAGTTTGTGGAATTTGATACGCGTTCCTGATGAGCGTGCTAGGATTTGGTTGCCTTGCTCATCGTAACTCCAGCAGCTCTTTGGCAGGTACGAGATACAAGTTCCACGCTTACTGCTGGAACTGCTCACAACAGTCCTGGCTATTATAGCCCAATAAGGCACTTAATGAGGCTGTGCAAAGACTCTGTTAAACATTCATAAAACATTGAATAGACATCAGGGGAAAAAAAGTAATAATTAAATGCAACATGCTCTAAATCATTCTTCATTCACTCAGAATTGCCTCCGACCAAGATCCCAAACAATGGGATCGCTCTGGCACTTATAACAATGCCAGGACGAGGCACAAACATTTCCACCCAAACCCATATGCAACAGCTAGCAAACCCGCTGGAACACGCTCCAGGCTGAACCACAGCAAGAGTGCCCCAGCTTCTAGAAAAAGTCTGTCTACATACGCAAGCGTGCGTGCGTGCACATGAACGTACGCTCACACACACGAGCACATGCGTGTTACCTTGCTCTTTCAAAGCAGACACGATTCTCGCTTCCACCCGTTACGCCAGAGCCAGGCAAGTGTGCTTGCTCAGAGCTAAGATCAATAGTACTACGTCAACTTCTCCCCACGTAGCTTGGTTCAAGAAGTTTCTATTTCTTGAGGTCTGATTATTCGAAAGGCACACAAAACCCCCGCGTTTTGCCTAGTTTTTGCTGGCAACAGTCAAAACCAGAGTTACATAGGTGTCACTGGACGTCTGGAACAACAAAACCGCCTGAGGTCAGCACACGTTCAGCCCAAGCTTGCTGGAAGACCTGCTTGCAATGAGTCCGAGCCTTGCAAAACATTTTGTCTTTCTTGCGTTTAGGGAACTTTAAAATGTATTAAAACAATTACTGATACTTTTAATGAGGACAGAAACAACAGTTCAGCATTAAGCATAAAAACCAAAATAACACATGTAAAACATGCTAGGTGACACCAATGCATTAGTTCGAGAAGACGTTTCCTCAGAAGATGCTGTCCTCATGGCGCACGTTAAAGACTTGCCTTATCGGGAGGCAACTGACAGGTTACCTTAGAGGAATGAGCTAAGCTTGGCAGAAGCAGCTCACAATCAAAGCGTCACAGCTTTGATGACATCCTGTCGAGCATTTTTAGCTCATGGTGAAAGGAAGAACGTAGCCGCTACCACGCCGTTGGAGGCAGAGCCACCAGATACAGCTTGAGTAGCTTCAGCACAAAAGCACAGGTATACGCTGGCTTCGTTGAAAGGGATTAATTAGTGCGGGTCAGAGTAAAGGCAGTATTCCATTTCAAGTGTTCCACAATGGGGCCTTGAACTGTTTTTTCAAACTATGCAGCCGTTGTAGCCAGAACTGGCCAACTGGGCCTTCCGTACACACAACGTGCTTGAGAAACACCCAATGTTGCATTTGAAGACAGCTTGAATATTTGTCCTCAAATCTTGGAATCTTATAAGTGATATTCTCTTGGCTACAACGCCCCCCCCCCCCCCCCCCCCCCCCCCAAATTTCCATGCTGCAGCCAACTGCAACCACACTCTGGCACAAATTCACATCCTTTATTCATGTGACAGATACAGCTGGAAACAAATAGCCCCATTGTGTTCCACTGGTACAGCCACATCACGGAAGGTCTTGGTGCAGCTGGGAGAATGTGGGTCATTTATTACGGGCCAATTCAGAGCCAACAGGCCTTGCAGGGCTCTGAACATTGCTGGTGGCAAGCTTTTCCACTAACTATAACCACAACTGTGGACAGAACACCCTGCAAAGCAGAAAACTTTGTTCTCCAACACTTAATTCTCCGAATCAATTTTTTTTTTTTCTTTTTTAATTCCAAGTAGGCTAAGCTATTCTCATTACTCCAAGAAAAACTTGTCCCTGCTGCAGGAAACATTGCATTCTCTGACCAAAAAGTGCTTCTATCTAACCCAAACAGCAACTCACTATGAAAGCCAACATCTGGGATCATTAAAGTTAAACCACTCAAGTTCGCAAGCTTTTTTAGAGCTGCTTTTGAAAAAGCACTTTAATGAAAAAATGCATATGTTCTCGAGCAGAAAGAAGAACTGCTTAAGGTCTTGTGGCAATTTTTCTTCAAGAAGCAGATTAAATCATAGCTAAACAAAACACTGCTTCTAAAGGCCACATTCGCACTATAACAAGAGTGTGTTTACATACAGCCATCACATGTGCATACTCCTCATGTCATCCCGCTGTATAGATTAAACCTGGAGTATGTGTCCAGCGTACATGTTGACATGGACTGTAGAAAGGCATGTTAGTTGGGGATTAAGAAATATATAAAGTGCTCTGGAGTAACTCAGAGCACATTTTTTGCCTTTTTCATGTGATCTAACTGTGAACATAAGCTGAAAAGGCACTGAAAAAAAACCAATGCTGGGAAATGTGACATTTCCAGTGGCCACAGCAGTGGGTGCAAGGGTGTAGACAGGACAGAACTATCTGTTGTTTCTTTAAAATATTGTATCAGGACCACCAAAGCTTCACCTGCTTACTTTACTCTGTCCAGATGTTCGCTCACAGCTGTCAGACTATTTATATGAACAGTAGAAGCAAGGGAGCTTGGTTTCCAATGAGTTTGTCTCCCGGATGAATTTTCAGGTGTGTAAGGAGAGATATATGTGCCGACATTTGAAACCGAAAGAGGAGGAGAGCCAGCAGACCCGCACGTGGCCGCCTGCAGCATCGACCAAGGAGATGTCTGTGCTGTGCCCTCCCGTCTCTCGGAGCAGCACGACGGCCTCTGCCGCAGCAACGGCTCCTGCCTGCTCTCACACCCGAAAAAGCGGAGCAAAAACTCCTCCAGGCGCATTACTAACCCAAGGCAGGAGAGCTCAGCAGTCCCGTAAGGTACCAGCTCTGGTGAAAGCTCTTCTTGCACAAGGGCCATTCGGTCACATCCCTCTGCGCAGAGGGATGTGACCAATTCTCCTGTGCCTACCAAGGGCTATAGTCACACTGAAACCTTCGCAGCAGAAACAAGAGACCTTTTCACCCGGGCAAAATATTGTCAGAATTTAATATCTTTGAGCCCAAATCCCCTCTGTCAAATTTGGTTGAAGTTGGCTGACAGGGTCCAGCGTTACTGAGCAAGGCTGGGCAGGAGGGAGGGGGGACAGAGCAAGGGAAAGGACAACTGCATAACCTCTGTTTTCAGAGGAAAACAGGCTGGCCAAAAAAAAAAGAAAAACCAAAACAAACAAACCCCAAAAAACCCCACCCCAAACAAAAAAAACCCTCCAACCCTGCTCTTCCAGGGTATTGCTACAACCAGGTCAGGATCTTCCTGAGGTTAGTTTTATTTTAATGCATTCTACTCAAGTGGATTCTTTTTCTTCTCCCTCATCTCAAAGTGAGATTACAATTAACTTTGCACACAGCTAAAAGCCAGAAAAATCCCACTTTAAATATGATGCCCTAAATAAAATACCCCATGACAACACACAATTTTGTCTCTCTCATTCAGTGGAGGTATTTCTAGCTATCGTCTGTTCTTGTCCCAGTCTTGGTGTTACTCCAGTGATTATGCCCACATCCAAAAATGACATACAGCAGCCCCTCAGGAGGGTTTAAATGCATTTGGTCAAGTTCTCAGGAAAGGGGAGGTCAGAGTTAGATCAGGTTGAAACCACAGCGTGAGGGTCCATGGACAGCATCATCAAGATGAAACATTTGCTTTCCTGAAGTCACAGGAATCCTCAAGAACCAGTTAGGCACTAAATATAATTATCTTTACAAACCAAATTGCTATGTCTCTGACAGCCCCTCCCTGAAGTTTCCAACATCTCTATTTAAAATAAAACTTTGTTGTTTTTTTTCCTATTGACATAAGGCTATTAAAACATACACAGATTTGTCACTGCCTTACATTTTTACGGATTTATAACCAAACCTGATTAAAAACAAAACAAAACTTTGAGCAAAACCTGTGGACACTCACATGGACTATTTGCTGTACTCATATGTATTTCTCAAAGTCAGCACTTCAGATTTTCACTAAATTTGAAATGAAGAATATACCAGCTTCAAGCTCATTGCAATGCGTGGGTAGAGGATTTATCTAGGACCAAAGAAAAACATGGAGCGAATTTCTTCTTTTGTGACTTATCTGCATACACTGGCACAGGAAAGTAGGAGTTGTGGATTACTTGGTTTCAATTTCTAGTATCGCAAAAAATTTGCATGAGGAGAGCACACATCTGAAAGGGGCTTAAGCAAAAGTGTCAAACATCGTTTCTGCTCTGAGCAGAATAATTTAAGAAAAACACTCATACCCCTGTAAAAGGCAAAAAAGGAATAGAAACTTAGGAGTAAAGTTAAAATAGCATTAGAAAAGGTGGTTGCAGCTTGTGAGGGGATCCATAGACTCAGGGATGGTACAGTGCTGGAGACATCCACAACTTTGCCTTCTTAGCCGTTACAGGCCAAAAGAAGAATAAATGGAATAATGAAAATTTGAAGGGAGGCTCTGACAAAGAAAGGTGTGAGTCTGCAGCTGCTGAGAGGCTGCAGGATGAAAAAGTCAGTGGCAATACACCGTCGCTCTCTTTATCTACCCCCACGGAAAGAAGTGAAAGGCAAAACAAGCATCAGAATGAAGATTTTGGTACTGAGCTTTGTGTCAAATGCACCCCAACGAGTTGTTAGGTATCAAAAGGTGGATCATTACGTGATATTGCTGCCAGTAAGTTTTCACTAAAACCTGAGAACAAGTAGCTGGACTAGGGACCCCCTGATAAAAGCGCCTCAGTATGGCTCTAACTAGATACTCTTAGATATTAACAACTGCGCAAAGAAATTAGCAATACTGTTCGCAAAGCTAGTAAGGATGACAAAAATAGTCACAATCAAGCATGCTTACAAGGAAGGAAAATCGTGTTGACCTTTTCTAAAGCTTGCAGAAAGGATCATGCTTTTCTAAAAAAGCTTCCTTAGCTTCTTCAATGTGCACTTCTCCAGCAAATGACAGAATCTTAGTCCACTAAAAGATGCTGGTGAATTCACAGATCTTTAACCATTTGATGCTATTTCTGCTCATAGTTCTTTGAAATTACTGCTAACTTGACCAGCCTCTTCCTTGGCTGAACTGGTTGACTGAAATGGGAGATTCATTACCCAATTTTACAATAATACTCAAATTTTCATGAAGATTGTGCTTGTAATAAAAAGCGACAGTCATGACAATCATCTTGCAATTTGGACTATGAACAGAAATAAGATTGGCCAGAATGTACTCATAGCATCTGCTTTACCTAGGCAAAACTCTACAGCCAGGCAATAAGTTTCCAAAAATGAACTAGGAGTATCACGGCCTTTGAAGCAGCGATTAATGAGAGAAGGTAAGAGCCTGTAGGGCCATATTCCATCTCCCCCACCCAGAGAGAAAGCACTCGCACCCAGACTACATCTGGACTAAGCCACACAAGAGAATTTCCTACTGGCTTCCCAAACGTGCCCAGGTGCAGAGCCAAGTCACAACCTGCACCCACGTTCGGGGCCCAGGGACAGAGGAACACCGATACAAGACCTTGATGAGAATCACAGCGTGTCGGGGCAACGGGGCGATCGAGATCCCAGGCTGTGCTGTAGCCAGCCAGGACGTGGTCACGTAGCCCAGGCCATCAACTATTTTAAGTGAAAGACCTCCATTTCCTCGCAGGTCTTTCTTACACGGGCACTTCCTAACTTTATCTGGTACCAAATCTTACTCCGGAAAAGTAGCCTGAGAAAATGCAGTGCCACATCCCAGCTTTCTGCCAAGCTGCTGACCTTTGCTAGAGTTAATTCATTCCCTTTGCAGTCACTGCTCACGCCTTTCAGAGCGGCAGCACAGGTTATCAGGAACGATGCAAACACAGCTCGTTTCATTCTGGGTCAATCGGATAAACTCGCAGTCCTCTCCGAGCTTTCCTACTGCGATGCCGTGACTGCATTTTCTTAGGGCATTGCAGCCTTTGTGTTCAGAAAACATGCTCTTAAGAGGAATCACGTGTTTTCGACTCCATTTCATAAAATCGTTTATGGCTTACCATCTATTTTTCTTTCTGTATCTGGGGATAAAAGCAACTATAAAGCACTATTTTAAGTTGCATAAAAAACTGAATGAAACGCATCCACTGTTGCATCAATCTAGAAGCACTATGAAACATTTAAAGCTATTAAAATGTATTTTGATAGGCATGACTTAAAATGTATTTTAGTGTGTCTGAAGTTCAGATGTATTTGAGTGTCATTTGTTCAGTACAGAGAAGCACTTCTACTAGATGAAGGATATCACCTCGGAGTGCTTCACCGTGGCCCACACAGCTTGCTTTCAGCTGTAGCTCACTGAGCAGGTACTTACCTTTGTAATAACACATAAGAGTATTCCTTCTGCACGTCGATTTAAAACCATGGTGCTGATTTTGCTTGTAGTGAAAATAAAATGAAGTAATAGGTCTTGCATTTCTTTTTAAAGAACACTGCAAAGAAAATCAACAGCCAGGAAGTTCACATCACATGAAATGGGTGCTGTCCATGCATTCTTTAAAACAAACCCCTCTTGAGAGAACGTATCTAAAACTTGAGTAGCATTCTCATCATTTTTAACATAATTTCTGAAAACAGAACAAAATCAGTCCATTTACCTGAAATGAACTGGGAGAGGTAAATTACTAACATAAATAAGATTTTATTTAAAAGTTTTGAAGGTATGAATGGCAACACATAATTGAAAACACCCCCCATCCCCCCAAAAGCTACATGCAGGGTATCAACACAGATAAAGCTCTTCGTTTCCATTAGACCAAAGTGGCATGTCGTTTCTTCCGGATCACCTTTTAGCTGCTCCCCAAAATTCAAACTATTTGAAACTTCTGGATGACTGAAATCATAATGTCGTAGAACATTTCAAGCTGGAAGGGACCCATAAATGATTCAGTAGATGGGATTAGAGAAAAACAACAACAAGAAAAAAACCCCAAAGGGTAACTACCTTAATAGTTCCTCCCCTGTATTTCTAAAGCAGGGATAAACTATGATGCTACAGCCTTTACTTGGAACGTTTCCCTTATCCCACACCCTCCTCTGACCCGCTCCCCCCACCGCCAGTTCGCATGCCCACACACCACTCGGGTCTGCCAGCACGTCTGGCAACACGATGAACCAGACACGTCCCTTTTAAACATAGATTGCTTTTTTCTCCATTCATTGCAGCAGCGCAGCTGAAGTGAGATCAGTTCCCCCATCTCTCTTTAACGTCTCTCCTTGCTCGTTTTTAACCTAATCGGTTTGCCACATGGCCGCAGGAGAGCTAGCTGCAACTCTCACGGCAGAGGAGCTAATGCAGGGTGAGAACGAAGAAGTGGGAGTGTAGAGGAGATGGCTGGGACCATTTACACGGCACAGCTACCAGAAGAAATGCCTTCACAGCAACCCCTTCACACAAGCTGTAGTGTTGAGGGAACTAGGTTGATTAGATTTTTGAAAACACTCCATTCAATCAAGAAAGTCTGAAATATTTTTGATCTTTGAGAAGTTATGGCTAATTACATTTTCATACATCTCTGCATATTCATGTGCATTTGCAGCACATCTAGAAATAGAAGTTGAGAGAGACAGGGACAAGGGGGACTATACCTTCTAGTCTCAGCAAACCTAGTAGTTAGGTCTGTCTTGTGAGCAAGCTTTTAAAATAGTTCTAGCATGCCCCACAGACTAAAGATACACGCTACATAAGAAAGGCTTTGGCAGCTGTTCAACTCTTTAGATTTAGCCCAAGAGAACCACCAATCTCATTATTAGGCATAAAACTTCCAAAAGTTGTCAATGTTTTCATGCATCCAGGCTAAGCAGTCAGCAACTTCAAAAAGGCTAGGACTTTTCAGTTTTAATGAGGCCGTCTCTTTCTCTACTTACCTGGAAGAGCACTAAATTCCTCTTACCTAGTTTATTGTCTTCCCAGTCACTCACATTTGAAGTATCACCATTTATTTTTACTTCTTTTTTAGGCTGAAGGTGTTCCAGGAAGGCGTTCCTGCAGCTTGCACGTGGTCCTCCAGAAGAATCCAGGTGACCAGTGTCCCCTGTCTCACCCATCCCCTACCAGCAGGGAAGCCACGGACAGGCTGTGGGCTGCAGAATTCCCTTGGGGCGAGAACAGCGGTCTACCCACAGCCACCGATCTCATTTTTGTCCTTCTCCCTGTCCTGCAGCTTTGTCTCCTGTGTCTGTGCAATTCACCTGGCACTCCTAGAAGGAGGGCTTCTGGGTGAGCGCTGCACCTCACATCTGAGTCAGCCCAGTATATCCAGTGCTCCCAGTCCGCTCTGGCCTTACTGCCCGGCTACAAACAGCTCCCACAGGAAGCCTGCCACACAACACAGCAAAAGGGCCGAAGGCACACACGTAAGTTAGGACAGACAGGCACAGCAACTTCCCCATTCTACACCCTGATGGCTTTAGATTGTACTCAGAAGGAAGCTCTCCACATCTCACATACGGTCTGGGCTCTACACCAGCTGTAAGGCACCTCTACGTTAAGGCAAGCTAATTTTTCTCAGATCATCAAGGGGGAGGTGCTGGGATGTCACGCTACCATCTGATG
Source organism: Aquila chrysaetos chrysaetos (assembly GCF_900496995.4). Taxonomy (NCBI): domain Eukaryota; kingdom Metazoa; phylum Chordata; class Aves; order Accipitriformes; family Accipitridae; genus Aquila; species Aquila chrysaetos. Next base: position 45,736,487 of record NC_044010.1, read on the forward strand.
GTTTGCGCTATTAGACATGCAAGTGACAGCCTGGACAGTTTGATGCAAAAGTCAGTGTATGTGACAGGACGAGCAAGTGGTTTGGTACCTCTAAGTCTGCTGCTGCACCCACCACCTGCTAGCCCCATCTCCCACGCACTGTAAGGTTTTGGGCTAGCTTGGGTCAGCCTTCTGCTTTTGAGGTACCTCCAGCAGTTCCTAGCTCACACCCCGTAGCGTCTGGGACAACAAAAAACATGCGTAATGAAAACACAGCATGCCACCTATCTCATCATGCTTCCAGTTACGACAAGCATTTAACCCTCTTCTCTCCTTCCTTTCTACTTTCTCCATTTCTACCTCTGAAGCTCAAGTTCACTAAAATATATGAACACTGTATGAACTTCTTCACATCCTTCCACCATTCCCACTCCACATGTCTAACCCCTTGCTTCCTAAAACAGCCCACATTTTAAAAAGGCACTTCTATGTTACTCAATGCTATTATTGATTACTCCTGCACTCCTTTGCTACTCCTCTCACTTTTTCCTTCAGCATCTCCTTTAATGATTCCAACTACTCCTCTTTTCTCTGTGGGCAAGCTTTGTCAACTTCCTCTTACTACCCTCAGGCAACATCATCCACAGGCTCCTATTTAACATAATTAACATATGAAATTGAATACTCTACTTCTCACTTGTCCCCTTGCCTTGGTCCCTCCAGCAAGCTGTCAACACCTCAAACTCTAAACAGTGCAAATAAAGAAGCAAGAGATACTTATCTTCCCTGTCATGCATGTAGGCAACTCTAAAATTACTCTTTATCCTATCCTCAAAGTCTGTGAGACTTTTTCCCCCCCTCAAAAAGTTAAGCCTTCCCCCTTCTTCCCAACTCCCAAGCCCATTGCTACCACTGTACTTAGGACAGATGTAAATACTTCTTTCCAGTTAGCTGGAATTTATGTAAATCTCTCTACAATCTCTTTCAGAAGTCACATCCTTCTTTCATTGTCTGATGTTATTAATCTTTCTGAATCACACCCCAGAGTAACAACTTCTTCAATGTGCCTGTCCTGTTCATGCCCTTCTCCCTCTTCCTTAAACTTCCGTGCCAAAGCTTGCATCATTCTTAATGTCTCACTTGTTTCTCCTAAGCCTGTTTTCTCTATGCCACGCAATGAGCCACACTGCCACCCAAAGCCAACTTGCCACTTCAGCAGAAAAACTAAAACTTACACTTAGACCTCCAAAGAATTCACATCTACAGTACTCTACAGAAAATTAACTCTTTTGAGGCAAAGATCACTGAAGCTTCAAGTGATCCTCCCCACAAACATCAGTGTGCTGTTCCATACTACAGAGTATCTTATCTGAGCATGTATTATATGAAAAATAACTGAATTTATTAATCTGAGATAGAAAATACTCTCACTAAAAGGACCATTAAGTACCATTATGTTTGTTAGATGACAACGAAAAGAAAAAAAGAGGTACAATGGTAAGCATCATACCCATCAATTCTGTCATTTTAACACTGAATCCACCATGTATTTAACAATTCAGAGACACAAGTAATAATAGTGTACCTTTATTTTAACACGTGCACTGCACTGATGCAGTAGATACAACGCCAGCAGTCTTGTCTTTGCACAAACTACTATCAATCAAGTTTTTAGATACTTAGATCACATTTCTAGGTGGAAGCAGCATTTAGTGCAAAGAATAATTAAGAAAACACTAATGTTAACCATATCTTGGGAACTGTTTGCATACTTGGTGCAGCAATCATAGGTTATTTCCCAACTGGCTTTAAACACAGAAAACTGATCAGCTATAGCTGTTGCATTTGAAAATTCTAACAGAAACAAACTTGTTTTCCTTTTAAAAAAAATCTACACTACAGCAACAAATAAATAAAGACTGACAGTGTGTATATATTTGCTCAGAATCAATTCAGCAACTTAAAAAAATATAATGTTCAGTGTTTGCTGAATTGTTTTATACTGCATCTATCACTTTAAAAAAACTACATTAAAAAAAAGTTTAAAGAAAAAATAATTCCTCCAACTCTCTTTATACTTTATCAGTTGAAAAAGGAAAGATTTGCAAGCACCGCTGCCTCTCACCTATCGGTATGTAATTCAGGTCCCCTGGTTATTCCAGGAACTGATTACAGAGAATCCCTGCACACCCAACATCTCTGTACTCAGGCAGCCTTGTGCAGCGATGCTAAAGAAAAGTGCTAGCCATGGTACAGCAAGCCAGCAAGCATATTAAGTCATCTTCCAGTTCAAAAGTTTCTTTGCTAAAAAAAAACAACCACCCCCACTTGTTGTGACTGATTTCTACATCTATCAAGCTCATTCAGGAACATATATGCTGTAAGCCCCGTCCCAGTGAATGCCTGTGTGCTTAATTTCACCTACGTGAGTAATCACACTAAGAATCAATGGGAATATTCATGCTTGCAAAGTTAAGAATACACATAACTGTTTATAGGACATCTGCATTCATTTGCAGCTATACAATATACTGATTGCAGTCCTGTATCATAAATGAAGGGTCACTACCAGGTTATAGGCAATAATAAAGGTCTTTTCTGGGTTGTATACAACAGAGCTAAAACACTCAGGGAAATGCAAGACACTTTTTTCTCCTCCTGTTTAGAGGGAGGCTCTGCTCTTTGGGAGTATTTAGGGATGCACAAGCTGCAGGCCATGGAAGAACTGTGCCCCGTGTATATTAAGGAATTAACATTAACTGCAATAATTTAAAGTAAGACTGAAGAATACTTCTATTGGCTCTCCAAACTGAAAGCATTTTAACAGCACAACTGTACGATACAAAAATAATTACACACCAAAACAGGAAATTTTTTGCAAGTTCTCCAGTATCACTCTGGAATTCTACACAGGCTACTCAGATTTCATGAACAGTTTATATATGTGGGACACAGCAAAATTCTTCTTTATGTACGATTTAAGAATACAGATCTTAGGAGTGCTTTTTTTTTGTTTTGTTTTCATTAACAGTATCTTGGCAGGGGGGATCAACTCCCTCCAATAAAACTAAGAAAGTGTTGATACTAGGTATTGAAGGAAAAAAACATCATTATGGTTCAGGATTAGAGCGTTTAGGGAAATAGTGCACTTTTTATTCTACCTTGGAAATGTACAGAAATGCACAGAATGGTTATAATCCTTCCTACCTCCTTTCAAGTGGGATCTTTTAAACACTGAAAGCAAAGTTTTAGTCAATACATAGCACATTCTTACAAAAATATAACTTTTCAGACAACATGAGAAACAGTTAAAGAAAAATGCTTTATCTTTCAGAACAAAACTACAATGCAACCTAGCTTCCACTGATTTTTACACTTCAAGTGAATCTAGTTCAGCAAGAGCCCCACACAACATGGTCTATCCATGGCAATGCAACCAGGACTTACCCTACTGAAATATACATACTTGCCTCAAAACATTCCATACTGGTGCACATGAATCTAGATACAGCCACATTTCTTTGCCCTCTAAAGTGACCTTTCCTTCTTTAAGAACCTAGTGCTTCCCATAAGGTTGAGGAGTGTATGCCCACAAGAACCTCATTACACTCAGTTTCTTACACTGTGGTGGGATGGAAAACCAGCTTGAATTTTCATGCTGATAGAGTTCAAAGTGCCTCTATAACCTACTGCTAAATCTGCATCAAAATCCAAATAATCAATGGGGCAGCAGCTAAAGAATCCCATTAGGTGAAAGGTCAAAGATTCTTCTCCTGCAGAGATTACAGCAATGATGAATGAAACTACAGTAAGTTTTCTTCCCTTTGCAATGAAGGATTTGGGGTATCCTTTCAGAATTTTTTTTTTTTCTTCTTAACTTATGCCTTTTTCTATATGGAAGCACTGCGGTGTTCATCTAAAAAAAAAAATCAAACAAGAACCCTCCATCCTTAAAAAGCACCATAGATAAAAACTGGTGGAAAACCAAAAAAAAAAAGAACCCAAACAAACTCCATGGACCACCCTTCAGGGATGAAATGCTAAAGATGTCTTTTTTAATCAATCAGTTTGTGAAGATCTACAAAAAAATAAAAAGGATCACATTCTAAAGGTTCAGTGCATTCAGCAGCTATACAGTTTTGCTGCTTATTCATTTTAAGTTGACTTTCAAAAATAACACCCTAGCTCATCAAAATATACATTTTCCATTTGCTTTTAAATTAAAATAATAATAAAAAACATTTAAAGAATTCACAATCAATAGCATGACTAAGCTTCAGGATCATCTACAGCATATAATTTAAAGGTTCAAGATGCCAATATGCAGCATGTGGCAGGCCTATATGCTCCATGCAGCATGTACATGTAGGATAATCTCAAATAATCTTGATGTTCAGATGTCAGTTTGTTTCTTCCAAATAGTGTAGAATACCCATCTGGAGAAAATAAGCAGTTAAGGAAAAAGATTGCAAAGTTTGTAGTACCCCATTAAAATGGAAGTAGTTCTTTTCACTTAGATTTCAATTGTGAAAACTTCTGATAGCTCATAAAGATGGGGCAGGTAAAAAACTCAAGAGTGAAATCTCCCCGAATCCTCTTTTTGACTCAGCAGTTTAAAAGAGAATCCCATTTCCACTAAAACTGAAATCCTTTGCAAACCCATGTTTTTTAATTCCTGCTGCAGACTTTCAGGTGGTACATTTATTTGCACTGCAACCACTGAACAAACTACAGAAATACTTTGGGAAGAGTGATCAAAACTTCAATCATGAGTTCACCAGGTTGGGACCCCTCTTGCTCATCTTCTCAAATGTAAAGTAGAAAGCTTGAATAGGAAAGAGACATCCAGCTACCTAATCTGTGAATCCCTAACACAGACACAATCAGACACAGAATTAATACTGAGACATTCAGTAGCTGAACACTAGGTGTCCAGGTATCTTACTAGGCAAAGATTTAAATGTCTACTGCCTCTTAGCTGCCTCAACAGGGGTTCTGTTGAACACTCACTTAACAGATGCATCTAAATTTTGCTGGGCTTTTCTCTAATAGCTTCTGCAGTGTTTGCCTTAGGTATCCAACCACTTTTCAGAAAGCAGACCTTTATGTCAACCCAGACCGAGCTAGAAACAAAACACAGAACAACTGGCAGCTGTATCAGTGCTCTTTTTACTGTTCCTCTGGGGGAGATGGACCCAGCTTCAGCAGAGTCATACAGAAGCTATGCTCACACCACAGCTCTCTGAGGTACTCCTGGCAGGACAGACAACTGATCCTCAAGAGCTCTCTTGCCATGCAGGGCACACGAGAGAGGTCAGAGCTATGTAATTCCACCTGCTTCCAGAGAAGCAGATGGGAGAATGAGACATGAACATCACCTGTAGAGCTACAGCAACAGCTGCAGAGTAAGGCATAGACTTCTGGGATTTATAACTTAGTAAAACCACATAAAGATATATGCTCTTCTGTTTATACAGCAAGGTCACACATGCTCCAGATGGGAGCCTCCATGTTCACCATAAGGTCCTGGTGGAGACCTCAGAGATACATATGCTTTCCTTAAAGCAGAGAGCTGGCTTTTATGTCAACAGCTACTTGAATTTCAGATGACCCCCACAGCAACAGTGGTAAACACCACAATTTCAAGTAACAATTACACACAGTAACAATTCTTGAAGTAGGCAAAACAAGTAACAATAAAAAGTGATAAGCCAGCTTAGTACTTCGGCTGCATTCAGTGTACCCACATGGGTAACTTTTGGTCAGACTATAAAAACGAACATTTGCGTAAGTGAAGATTTGTTCAATGGCTCAAGAGATTTCAGGCACTTAAACGAGTATCAAAGTGTGTCGCATTCTTCAGAAAAAAATAAAACCCTAATTTTTGATTACTTGTCACAATTCTACTGTAAACTAATCGCGCCTCTCAGTCATCTGTGAAACAGCATTTAGGTATAGCTTTCCATTCAGAAACATACTCCTGCTTGGAAATCTTTAAGTTTCAAGAAAGGCAATAACCTGTACCTCAAATGCAAGTAGAGGGCTATCAGAAGTCCAAGGCCAAATTAAAACTTAAGAGTCATCAAGATGACTTCTCCGCTAACATTCCTGTATCTGTACCACTATATCATTGTTAATTCATTCAGAAAAAGCAAACTAATGAAGCCTGCCCCATTTCTCTAACAATTGTTCTCTTTCAAGCATCATGACCTGTATTTAATGGCCAGTTTTAATAAATCTATTGCTAAATATATTTCATATATGTTAGCTTACCAGAAACATTTAAATCTATTTTTTAAAGGAATAAAGTAGCATTTGCTACTCAATTAATTTAGAAACATTTTGGACACTTCCAAATAAACAATGCAGTAAGTATTTAGAAGACTTTCTGAGGATGCATACTTCAAATCACATACATGTTGCATTAAGGCCTGGCAGTTGTAAAGTCAAAAATAACTTAACCAGTTTCTCTGAAATTGTAAGCTACAAGGGCAAATATCTTCATATCCTCTTTCACGCTTTCTTTTTTGTCTTGAAAATGTTAAGATCAAATCTGAGTTTCACTGGAGAGCTGACAACAATGAGAAACAGGAGCAGCTTGTTACAGTCAGTATGGAGTCCAGAACTGCAGACTACAGCACTAAACAATATCAAGATTAGAAACACAGAAGGGAGGCAAAATGAACACACAGAACAGAAGATATGCTGTGGCAGAGTTTCACATGCTTAACATATTATGAATAAGCAGATCCTGGAAAGATCTTTCCTGTCGAGAGGGACACAGCCACAGCAAGTATTACCCTGCAGAAACATTTCCTGGGAGATGACACAAAAGTGGTAAACACTCAAGGCACACGAGCCAGGAGAACCACCCTATAGCAGATCAAAATGCCCCTCTAGAGCTAATGGCTTGAAGCTGAAACTTCGAGCTCCTTGTATAACTTGCCTGCCACCCTCAAAATGAAGATATTCTGAAGGATTATTTTTAGGAATGGGATGTTGCTGAGAAATGTGTATACCCCTCCACTTGGAATATTTTTTCAGTAACACTAACATGTAATGATTGTTAGGAATCTCTTTCTTTTCCATTAAAAATCCAGTCTGAGCTATATGTTCAAGAATAGATCTATCAGAGAATATTTAAAGATCTAGATCATGCTAATTTGTATGAAGTCAGTTTGGGACTTTTTGTGAAAGAAAAAAAAAAGAAAAAAGATACAGCCTTGCCAGAACTCCCAGGCAGCATTACCCTCATCATACAGTTTATCCTATATCACAAACAATAGTTGGAAACAGTCAAAAACATTAACAAAAACATAGCCTGATCTTGAAAGGTGCTGAGCATTTCACCAGCTGTGAATTTATGGTGCCTTTAAAAAATAATTCCTGCAATTATCCTCAAAATAAAACTGCAGTAGTTCATTTACTATGTAAAAACATTAACAGTGTTTAAATTAGAACTGCCTTCTTGCACTTGAGTTCACTACCTCCAAGCAATCTAGGCTTGCCTGATTTATTAATACACACTCCCCACTCTTTTTCAGTCTTTAAGGATACAATTCCATGTAGGAGGGAACGCACACAGTTTCTTTTGAAAACTCCACAGGACAATAAAGCCTGCTAAGCTGTTCTTCATACAGAGTCAAGGCATCGGTCAGATTGATACAGTTTCCCTGAAGGAAAAAAAGAAAAGTCCCAGTTACAATCAAACAAATAAGCAAAACTGCAGATGAATATACACATTTTGACATTAATGCAAGGCTCCCACATACTTCAGAACCAGATACATGCTTTCTTAATATTTAATATTTACAAGGCAAATACTGAACAGCTTGTCTTCATTCTGCCTACAGCAAACAATTTGTACCTTTTCAAGAAAGGGTAAGTATGGGGGGATTATCTATCTTCTCATTAGCAGAAGCAACCATTACATTAGGGCTTCCAGTTAAAACAGACCACCATGTGTTGTTTACCTATAACATCTACTCAATAACCATTTTCTTTATGATTGCTTAAATATATTAGTAAACGGTATTACAACATCCAGATTTTCTCAATTATTTAACATTGCCTAGGTCTTACAACATTTAAATGCACTATAAAAAAACCCTATAACATTCACTTTAAACAGATTCTTCCACAGAGCAATATGATAAAATAAATCAGATTATACAGAAGTTCTGTGACTGCAGGCTACATTGTCTTGAGTTTGTGTATAATGCTTCTGAAAAAGTGATTCCTACAATACTTTTTCTTGGACCCGTGTCTTATCTAAGAATATTAGTAGTATCCTTTTCTAAACAAAATAAAAATCAGTGCTTAGATGATTTTTCTCTAACAGTGCAACTAGGAAATATCAGACATTGAATTCACAGCATTCATTCCCAAACAAGTATTACCCAAACAAATCATTCTTGGAATACAAACACATCTCAAGGATTATAAATGGTGAGGAATTAAAAAAAAAAATAAAACACAACTCCTAATTACAAGCACAACCTTGTCCACAGTTAAGTATTAACAAGCAGAAGTTACTGCAACATATATCTGGGATGCCCATATAGAGAAAGCTCTAATTAGAAAAGTGACTATCCATATTTGTAATGGGTTTGAAGATCTAGTGATAACAGTTGAGACCCCAGAACACCAGACTGAACAACACAAACTACCCAAAACAATAAAAGTCAGTTGTCAAGTTTAATAAAAAAACCCTTCTTGTCAAGTTTCTTGCCTTTCTTGCTTACCTGAGTAGGCTAGCTGATACTTTACAACCTTAAATATTAAATACAGTGATCTTAAGAGTGAGGCAAATACAAGTTATTTGGATGCTAATTTAAAATGGAGTGAAGTTGAATATAATCATCACTGCATGGTCTACAAATTACTCAGCTTTTGTTTGCCAGGTACGAAACACTGAATAAAGACCCACCAAATATGAATGTACTGTTGCTGTGGCACAGCACAGAGACAAGACATTCTGCGATTCTGGTCAAGGGGGAGATGATGTTAATGGTCCTTGGCACGCTGACAGCCAGATAAGTTCATTTATGATCTTCTACCTCCACCGCTTTCATGAGGAACCTTCAGCTCAACCTATAGAGGCCCCAGTCATGATGCCCAACCATACTGCACGCTACACACGAACAGCAAGTTACATCATGACGACAAATCTACCCTGACCACACAGCATGTGCATATCTGGTCATACGTGGGGCAGGATGAGACATCTTCAGGAGATGTGTGTCCCTATCCTTCCCTAATGGTTGGATTTAATAGCTTATAGTATAAATGCCTTTTACATTGACCTAGCACAAAGCCTACTTTCTGTTTCTGATTTCTAATCAGCAGAAACAGAAGCATTAACTAGCATTTCTCCAGAGTTACTTTCAACGTAAAAATCATCAGCTTTCCCACACATTTTACCACTTCTAGTGGAGGGATGTTTACCACAGAAGACAAAAGACAACAAACAACAAAGGGAACTCTCATGTTAATGAATACACAGTTCCTAATAACCTAGCATACAAGCCAAAGTCCCACAAAATGATGGCAAAAGACCCGAGGCACAGAAGTTTGCTATTTATCTCTGGTCACAGGAACATCAGTCTCAATAACAGGAAGATATGCATTAGACAGAAAAAGGTCTAGTTAAATAAAAAAAAGCCAACAGAAGAATCAGTCATTTACTAATACAGCCAGCTTCTTGGTTTGTACATGACTTTCTGTTCATGACTGGACAGGCCAAAAGCCTTCCAGCATAAGCACTTCCGAGCAGAGTACTGCTTTTCATCTTTAAAGGCCCTGAAATTTGCAAGAAAGAAACAAGAACAAGAAAGCCTAAAGCAACAGACTCCACCTATGGAATGGCAGTATCTTCCCTCTGTTCTAAATGACTTCTGGAAATGTTTGTGCACACACACACATAATTTGGGGTTTTTTGGGGGTTTTTTGGGTTTTGGTTTTTTTTTTTTTTCCAATTACTGAATGAGTTATCTTGCCCCTTCCTGCCCTTAGATAATGTGTGTAACATCTGACTGTGAAAGAATGCAGATGGTTCAACTAAGAAAAAAGAGCTAGATCTAATTAAAAGCTATAGCTCTTTTACAGTCACAGCTTATTGAATATTTTAAGACCTCTAACTTGAAACAAAGGTCAAGTTCTATCAGAGCCCAGGAACAAAGGATTTATTCAGCACTTCCAAAATGTCTGCACTACCTATGTTTCACACATGTGCGTTGCTCTGCTAGCATTGTGAAGCTTTGCACTCCAGCAGAACGGTCTTTAAGAAAGCTGAGTTTTACTGTTTAACTTCTGCTTTTCGGTGCTCCCAGATTTTTAAAAATGGCATTAAAATAATTAAGCACACACAGATGCAACTGAAAGTTAATTTTCGCAAAGCAAGGAACTAAGATGAGTTTGACCAACAAATAATACCTGTGCTCTTAAAAACAATGTACAACAGGCAGAGGCTGAAACAAGCAGAGATCTTATTTGAAATCAGTATGTCTAAACAGCCCCATCTACATTACTTTTTCCATGTAACAACATCAGATGATAACTAGAAACAAAGTCTATAATGCACATTCTGACTTTGGGATTTAAACTTTTTTTTTCCTACTTTTTATTGGTAGGATTTTTTTCCACAACTTATTTAAAACATTTTTATTTCCAGAGGAAGTGAAGAGATACTTCATCCTACTGTTCTTCCTCTGAATTTTTTGAAGCATGCTCAATGAATTTTTTCCATTGTGCTCAAGTTTTCACAAGTGAAAAAGAAAACCTCAACTTAAAAAATCCTATACACAGCATCTTTTAAAAAAAACCATATACTTGAAAGCTCTTTCAAAAGAACTTGCATAAAACATATGTTTGATTATCATTTTGATCATATTCCATGAACAAACTTATACTTGTTTATTTGGTAAAGGAAGATGGCATACTTTATATTGAATGTATCATATTTGATTTGAGGTATCAGAAAACAAAAGAGGTTTGTAAAAAGGTAAGAGACAAACACTAACTGAGCACAACTGCACAAAGCACAACAACAGACTACTGTAGTACTTGTTTAGTAACCTGTTATTATCCAGGGGACTGTAGCGGTTATTTGGTTCAGCCACCCTTTACCAAACATTTAATTTTGTTTCAACACATCAGACTGAATGCAAAAGAAAACTAAAACACAACCTGTGTGTAATTTCAGTCATAAATAGAAAACACTGCTAGGTAATTTATGGAGCATACCACTATTACAGAGGAAGTTTAATAGGATACACAATGAGATGAAAGTATCCACAGTTTCCCAGCCTGTCACTTCAGTATTTCATCCCTTCTCCTTTCTCCAGCAACAGACAAATCACTGCAGACAGTGTGGAAAACAAATTACAGGAGCAACAAGACATGCCAATAACCAATTTTTACTTTTCAAACTCACAACTCCCCGATCTCCAAATCAAGACATTACCTAAAGGCTCACATCCCACCTGGCTGTTCTATTAACCTCTGCTTCTGGAGACACACCACAGGATTTTATAGTTCTGCACAGTTACAGGGGTTTTGTAATTATTTGGCTTTACTCAACAAAAAGCTAAGAATTCAAAAAAAATCTAATCTACAAAACTTAGATGAACTTACTTCAATAAAGAGAAAAGTTATTGAAAAAAAAAATCACTAACACCCTTTTGTAAGTGACCAGCTTTATCAACTAGAGACAACAGTGTTGATAACAATGTCAATCACACTTAAGTGTTCTTGTATTGCTAAAATATGACACAGGGAACCAAGCCCAGAATGCAATACAGCGATCAGTCTAATAACCCATGTTCATCTAACTCCCCCCTGCCTAATGAAAATAGTTATGTGGTAGAGCAACACATTTTTTGTTCTGAACAGCCACCATATACTCAAACAATAACTAATACTGAACAGTGTTTAATAAGGTTTAAAGCTGATGACTCACCAATTATAATTTTTCAAAAGGGAAATAAGCAAAATCAGACTTTTTTCTCCCCCACTGTTCAGTCAACTTTCAACACATACAAAAACCCTACTAAACTCCTCCGCCCACCCCCCCTTACTTAATCTTTGTTCCATGTCAAACAATTTGACAGATAAGAAATGGGGGAAATGCTGAAAATTTTTTTCTCTCCTTAACAAGCATCTCTCTGACACAAAAGTATTTGAGGTAGTTTTAAACTTTGAAATTAACAGATCTATATTTATGAGACCTTGTTTAATACTGACAATTCCTGAAATGTTTCACAGCCTTTGCATTCTGAGTCTGCTCAGTGCTTGCACACACTTTGACAGCTCATGCCCATCTCCCAACACCAATTCTTCTGGGCTTTTGTAAGGCATACACTCTGTAATACCACGGGTTTAGTTTTCAGGTTTCTAGAGCACAATGCACAACAAATTTAAATAACAAATACAGTTCCGGGCAGACAATAAAAAAAACATTCCTTAAATTAAGTATTAAAAAAAGAATTTAAGTTAACCCTGTAAGTTCCAGTTAACTTTACCTACCTATAAAGGGGATGTGTCCATCAACTGGTTATAGGCTGAATTTAGGCTACTATGTTTCCTCCAACCTTAGAAAGTAAATTAGTGACTTGAAAGCAGATGGAAGGGTCTCTTTCCATACTTGCCCATTTCTTACACATGTCATTCTTACATGTCTTACACTACATGTCATTGCTACTGGACATCCTTGTCTGACACAGAATACTAGAGAAGTTTATTTTAAATTTAACATGGTTTTCTATTTTTGTTTTGTAATAACAAGTGCTGGAGTTGAACATAGCCAAGGTTGGGGTTTTTTTTGTCCTCCCTCACTTCAGAGTGACTAAGAAACAACAAGATACATAGAGCATGAAACACCTAGCATCAGAGCTACATTTGAGTTGTGGGTGACAGGGATAGCTTTTGAGGAGATAATGGAGGCAAACCTGACTGAAGGTATCTCCACTGGCCAAATAATCAATTAATTTAAAACTGAACTCAGTAACGCAAGGAAGTGAAATGTCTGCCCTTAGAGACTCACAGACTGCCAAGAAATCACACAGGCTCACACAGGGACACGCATCCGTTCTTCCAGACTCCCTTCACATTCACAGTCAAGGAGAACCCTGCTCTGTCTTTGGAAGTGCTAATTAGAAAACCCACACAGCAGCCAAAAAAAGGAGGGTAACTATGGAGCAACATCACGGTGGTCTGGACATTTAGAGGGCAGGGCCACACTGTATTAGAGAGCAGCCAGGAAGCAACAGCTTGGTGAAGGGCCACAAGTGTGTGTGGGAGACATCTGATCCCTTGCACCAGTGGTTACTGCTGTTTACTGGAACCCAAACCTGTGAGTGGTCCGAGACTGTTTCTATCCTGCCTGGGTTGCATGACCCAGACTAGGAAGGAGTAAATTCCTGTTCAGAGGTATTTTTAAAGGTTCCACTTCATAAACAGACTGAAAATGATAGCCTGCTCAACCTCAAAGAATTAGATTAGCAGAGCAAAAATTTAGCACAGAAAAAAGGCTTTTTCATAGCAACACATAATCCACTGACAGAGACAACCTTACAATCAGTCTCTGCATCCTACAGAGCACAGTTTCACAGCTATTGGGACAATCCTCACGTGCTACTTGGAAGGCACAGGATGGTGATGGTTCAGACAAACAACCACAAACATATCACAGTAGTATCTACAAGTACACATACTCCAACAAAGTTGAAAAAAGTCACTTGGGCAATCTAAAAATCATACTGGCTTTTAGAAGGTCCAATAGCATAAAAACACTTAACATGTTCAGAAACAAGTCACTGGGAAGGTCCCTTAGAGATGAAACCAGACCTTGGGATATGCCAAGTTCTCACGTCCTCACTGACTCCCACTTCTCTCCCCTGCGGTGGCTGGGAACCTGCCCCTGTAACTGGCTACCCCTGGAGAAGGCAACACCGAGCACCTCGCGGACCTGGACCCATATTGCATCACTAAACACTGCAAAGCACCAGCTTCAGGAGAAGGAAGAACAGAAATATAGCAAGCCATATGACCCTTAAGCATCAGAATAGTGGGATACATTCAACAATAAGTTTTCGCAAACAAGCCCTAAGCCTTAAGCTTACAGACAGGGCTGCAAGTTTGGTAGGCTAAGGGCCCTAAAGCTCACCTCTCTGTCCAGCTCCTACGTAGCCTGCAAGATTCTCAATATGGATGACGCAGCTGAAAAAGCAATGACATGAAAAGCAAGGCTGCTACTCATGCAAGTAAGCTTTTATTCTGATTGCAATTACTATTTGTGGAGGCATAGAACAAGTATGGAGGCATTTTTTCCCCCCAATACACTTAAGCACAGACTTACAGCAGCAGAGAATGAGATCCATGAACTGCCCTTTCTATCTTTCCAGAGTTGAAATAAGCAAAAAGTCCCTCCTTCATCCTAAAATTGGCCACATCATTTCTTGCATGCCCTGGGAATACGAATAAGTAGTCTGAAAAACCTTTTACAGGAAGAATCTCTCTAGAAATGTTGATAAACTGCTAGGCAATATTAGTTACCAGTCTCCACCAAGTGGTGAAAGGATATTCTGCATTAGCATTTGGAGACTACTTTGAGGATCACCACAGCATCCTGAGGGAACAACCAGGTGTGTTAGGGTAGCATGCAAAAAAAATTCTTTTGATAGTCTCAGATAAATTATATCTATCTAGAATTAGACAGCTCTAGACCCTGCCTGCTGACAATTCATGTGCTGAAAAGAACATTTTCCAAAACTTGTGCAGAGCTCAATGAAGAGGTGATGAGCATTTCCATTTATTTTTCCCAGCAGTGGCATTTAAAGAGTCAGGCAGCAATACAGTATGTGAAAGACTGGCATTCTGTGAAAAGAACTCCACTTTCGGGTAAAGCATTTCTTGAGCACTGAAATAAATGACATTCTAACAAGATGCACAAGGTAACCCCTGCAAGCAGAACTATCAGGGGACAGGCTACAAACAATAGAGGACAGAAGTTTCAAACATTAGTACAACATAATGCCAAGGCAGAAGAAGCAACTATAGATACTGGCCAGTAGCCAACAGGACAGTGACCTTTTTGCAGCATCTTTCCTGAGACATTTCCTCATCATAGCAAAGGTCAGGCTCTAACAAATAGGTGGACAATCCCTCAGTCACTTTTCTTGATGATATTTAACATATTTTATGTTTCTGAGAACTAAAGAATTTCAAGAAAGCCAGACGGGACTGGGGGGCACACAAAATCCTGGATTTTAAAAACAAAACTGCCTTAAAAGGCATGTGATTCCTTCAGCATGTAAAGCACAGCCTGCTACCTAAGGTAAGCATCCTGGAAGCAGACACTTGGAACAAAAGTAACTTAAATTTCCAACATTAATACACAGAGCTAAAACATCCTGGCATTTAACAGCTAGCACATCAGAGCATTCAAAACCATTTATGAGTTCCCAGCGTGTGACTAAGCTCAGCTACCAAAGTTTGTAGTGGTCACATTTGAACTTCTGCCCATAGTCTAACTCAATCCTTTGGATATCCAGCTTCAATTAGTTTAAATCAAAACCTAATCTAAAGAAAGTTATAGGCAGCTGATTTTATTTAAAGGACCCCTAAAAGTCTGTTCTTCCTAAGATCAGACTGCTGAATTTTCTGAGGGTTTTTCTGTTTGGTGAGGGTTTTTTTTGTTTGGTTGGTTTGGGTTTTTTTGTTGTTGTTTTTGGTTTTTTTAAATCAGGCCCAACTGGGAAGAGGCAAGAAGGACCATCAAATGGGTTGGGTAGTGTATCAGTAGATATATCAGAAGCTCTGATAGCTGTTTGCCCCAATAGCTGTTTGCCCCAATATTAATTTTCCTTTTTCCAACACCCTCAGGAAGATGAAGTTGCCAGAGTACATTGCTCCTCTACTCCAGCCCTTTC
Source organism: Aquila chrysaetos chrysaetos (assembly GCF_900496995.4). Taxonomy (NCBI): domain Eukaryota; kingdom Metazoa; phylum Chordata; class Aves; order Accipitriformes; family Accipitridae; genus Aquila; species Aquila chrysaetos. The sequence continues at coordinate 45,752,395 of NC_044010.1, forward strand.
ACTGGCTACCAGTTAGCCGCAAGTCCAAATTCAAGCCACGTCAATTTTAATTTTGTTTCTGCCCCATCCTGCCATGTCCCACCTTGTTGCTTGTGAACTGTGAAACTGATATTGCAGTTTCACAACGGCTTAAACCCACCAGGGCCAGTTCAGTGCTGCTGTCCTTTCTTCCTGTGCAAGCAGAGATGCTGGAGAGCCAAGCTCTCTCCTCCTCCCATGAGGACAGGGCAGGCAGCAGGGCTGTACCAGGCTCAACCTCTAGTGGTTTCAGCTGACACAAAACCACCTCCCCATAACCTGGCCGCAGCACAGCCATCGCTCCAGCTTTCAGCACAAGCTTCTTCCCAGAGACTTTCTGCAAAGTCTGACAGATACTTGTCCACAGACATATTTACATACATTCCAATAAAGTAACATACACAGTGAGACTAGCTGACAAGTATGACAACTGCAACACAAATGCTTGCTCTGTCCAAAAGATGTAGTGTCCTCTCAATATCAGTCATAAGTATTTCCACTATTAACAAAATAGAAAAGCCATTGAGATTTACAGTGTGATGCAGCCGTATTAGTCATATCTTACATTTCAACCATAAGATAATTTATCTTGCCCACACAACCACAGCATTTTAAAATGAAGCAGCACATTAAAGTTGCCAAAAACCTCATTCTGCGAGTTTTGCATTTCTTTATAAACCTGTCCAATTTTACAGTAAACCAGTTCCTTTACACATCTCCGAAACTCCATGCTGATAGGAACAGAGTTCAAATGCATAATTTTAGCTAGGTTATTTCAGAGCTTAACAAGGTTATTCCAAAATGCTGTACTTAAATGCTCCACACATCAGAAGACTAGTTAAAGTATGGGCATGACAAAAGAAATACAACTTCAGAGACTTATACTTCACTAAACCATCTGCTGGGTCTTGTCATGTTTTTGTACAATTGCATGCAGCTTTGTGGCATTCCAAATTCAGGATGAAAGCTATAACACAATTATATAATTATATTATCCATGAGGTGGCTATACTGTAGCATGTATACAAATCTTAAATTATTTATTTTTAAATAGAGTTGCAGTAAAAACTTCATACACAAGGACAAAATCTTATTTATGACTGTATAAGATACTTCACAAAATACCAAGCATTGTAACAAACATTAAAATGTTCAAAACCTGTTTTGAAAAAGCCAAACCAGTGACTTGCACTAGGAGTGGATAGCAAGCAAAAGAGAGTATTTACTCCCAAATGACTAATTTTCTCATCCCATTGCACCCATGTAAAATTCTTACACCTTTATGGATGATAAATTTTTATGTCTTACACTCTACAACTGGAGACACTAGCTTAAAAAACCATGTATGTGCTTATAAAGTACATCTGTTCTGCTTTTCCAAGAACTGCTTACAGCTAAAATATTCTGTAGTACACCTAGCTGATTCTTGAAATTATGCTTTTAATTGCAAAGACACAATCACTACAAACTCAGCTGAAATAATGAAAAAACACAAGTCAGTTAGCAAAGCCCAAATTCCATGCAAAAATCCCTAAGTGAGTCATTAAAAGGAGAAAACCAGCTTGTTAGCAGATTTTTAGTTGGTTGGTTTGGTTTAGTCCCCTTTTTTACCTGAAAAATGCAGATCGCAATACATATACAGCAATACTTTTTTACATCCAGATATCATACCTGTGTGAAGTATTTTCCATCTTGTTTCAGGACTTTCATTGAGAGGTCAAGAATCAATCGCAGAAATTCCCATGTGGAATCTGCATGTAGAGTATGATTTAAAAACAGAACAGTACATTACTGGCTTGTTCACTGTTACATATTCAAGACTTGCAGCATATCTACTGTTTAAGAAGTAGCTATCCTACACCTTTAAAAAAACCCACAACAACAAACTAACAAGCTAAAAACCACACAACCCATACATAATGGCAATGATGGTGGAAGTATCTGTTTTTCTTCACAGCAATTTTCCAGACTTTTCCAAGAAATTATAGAGTGGGGAAAAATTTACTGGCATGTGAACTCCCCAAATACTTTCTCATAAATTACGTGAGTTGATATTATTCTGGAATAAGAGCACAGTTTAAAAAGAGCCCTAGACACTGGCTAATTTTTTCTAACATATAAGAAAAATTCTAAAAGAACAGATGTGTTACTATCATTCTTTGCCTCTCAGATTTGCTATTAAAAAGGCAAGATCAAAGTATTTTTGTTGCAAACTGCCAACTACCATGCAGCGGTGGGGCAGAAGTTTGGAAAATCCTCAGAAGTTTAGGAAAATAAATTAGAAGATTAACCTTCTTCTGGAGATGTGGAGATTGGAACAGCCGTCAGATCATTAATTACATAATCAAACATCCTTCCTTCTTTGGCATACCTCTTCAGTACAGGAATACAGTCTTCAATCAGAACCTGTAAGAACGAAATACTCCTCAATAATCCTCTAAATTCGCTGAAACTGACCAGGTAAAAGGAACAAAAGCAGATTCACAGGAATTAAGAGGAGGTGAAAAGTACAAAATTAAATATACACTTAATTTTAGGCTCCTTTTTCAACTTTTTACATCGTATAAGAAGGAGGAACAGTTGTAGGAATTATGACAATGAAGGCACTACAGGACCGAATTTCCTAGCTGTCACTGACTGCCACGTAACCACTGTGCTACCTACCAAGCAGTAACAACAGTTAGCAGTCCACCAACATATGAGTAAAGTAATGTATGAGTAAAGTATGAAGGGCCACTGACTCATGCAACATAGCATGTTACTTCTGTTAATTTTTTGCATGCTTTTAGTTCACACCTGTAAAACAGCATCTGTGAGAGCCTTAAGGAGCAGTAATGAAAACAGAAAGAAAAGGTTTCCAGTGAAGATGTCAGATTACACCTGGGCTAGTCTGCAAGCTCTGTCAGATGCAGCACAAAGACCTTAACTGCAGGGATGCATGAATTTATTTTAATAATATTTTTTTTAAATTTTTAATATCCTAGCAGTGTAAGAGTTTTTGCCTGCAAGTTAAAAAGAATTTTAGAATGTGTATTACAAATTCAGATATTCTCAACAGTACAGGACAACTGAAATACACATTTCTTCTATCTTTTCATCAATTTAAGGAATGATGTTTAACACTGCATCCTTACTGCTATTTCCTCTTTATTTGTAGGCTACAGCAATAAACATTCTCCTATTTCACATTCCTTAAAAGCTATATATAATTATTTTTAGAAGAGCTTGAAGAGGGAGAGTTAAAATATTTTGACACTAATATATACTTCCAACACAAATCCCACTGCCAGCTATTAAAATTTAGAAGTGTCATAAAAAAGGAAAAAATCCTTCCCAAAATTAAGAAAAATCAGAAGACTTTTCCCCAAAACTTTGCCATTGCAGTCTACCAGGCTGGGGTATAATTGTATTTGAAATATTACTTCTAATCAAAGAAAAACAAAAAGTTACCTGATAGCACTCTCCTTTCAGATTGTCTAAGACATCTCCGCATGTTTTACGCATGTATTTTTTACACCCGTCGATCACCATTTGGTCAATGTTTGAAGCTGGTTAAGGCATTCTACATTCCAGAAATAATACAGGTAACAGTTTCTATTTCTTCAGAAAGAAATTCTCAAAAAGGTGACATTCACAAAAGAATAGTAAGACATGTATGTCTGTATACATATTGCAATAGCCATTTGCCTTCAGATTCAGTTAGAGGTTTAGGAAGTGTTTATTTTTGGTTTAAACCAGTATTTCTGGTACCTTAGGTTACCGTTACTATGAAAGCTTGAAATGTGAACAATAGGAAGGTGTATTTAAAAACCCCATAAAGCTAAACTAGGTTAAGACTTTAACCTACATTTTTAAAACAACTGTTTTTACTTTCTAACAAGGGGATCCCAAAACCTAGGATGATCAATATTTCATATAGCTAACAGTGGTTTAACTACAAACTATCTGAACTACAAAATGTTGAAAACTTGATTTGTATCAGTATTTTTAAAACAGGCCAAGAGTTGGTCATTCTGCCACCAACACAATTCACTAAGTCCTGACATTCCTATTGATTAAAAAAAGTCCCTAGAAGCAAAAAAGTTTAGCTTGCTTTAATAAAACAAAAGAACCCAAGACAGCAGAACTCAGCCCAAACTGCAGACCTGACAGACCTGTCTTCTGTTATCAGAGAAGACATCAGTTGGATGACAGAAGTGTTCCTTTCCAGTTCTATGTAAATTGCTACTCAAGAGTTATAGTATGGATTGGGAACTCAAAAGTATGTGCTACATAGTGATGCACAAATACGTAGTTTACTGGGTCTCTTTAAGAGGACTAAAAGAAATTTCATTTCAGACCCTATCTCCTCATGCAAGTCAGAACCTGATAGTTAATTATGCTCAATGCTAAGACATCAGCAGAAAACACAGGCTGAAAAATGTTGAAATGAATGATCAGTCATTTGTCAAAGGATATCTCTACCATAGTAACCATCTTTGGCTTCAGTTTGACTATCTCATATAGTATACCTCCATCACCACCTCCCAGGATTAGCACTTCTTTCCCAGTGTAGTCTTCCTTTCCACTGCCCATTATGGCTTGAGTATATGCCAGGTCACTCTCTGCCAGATCTGAATGTAAGGAAGAGAAAGAGTTGGACAGAAACATTACATCTTTAATTCTTCTCATTAATTGGTATTAATTTGGCATTAATCCAAAGGTGATATAATACAGACCAAAGCAAGAGCATCTACAGAAACAACCTAGCTCTCAGACAGTCCAGGTAATATGAGGCTAGTGATTTACAAAAGCTAATGAGATCCTCCTCAGAACCCCACACAGGATTTGTCTAGTTCTCAATGCAAACCCAGCAATTGCTACCTCAGCATTAGGAAGCACTACATGCCAAGAGAAGCGAAGTTGTAGAGCAAAACTGTCAGTACTTAGGACTTGATGTGTACTCTCAATGCTTCAGTGGGTTTTTACCTCAGACTAGTGCTGCGAGAGACAAGTCAGGAGATTTTTGCTAACACACTCTGGACCCTAACTAAAAAGAGCAACCTAGATGCACCCCAGTGGATCCCTGCACAGAACTGTAAGTATGACTGTTAACACCTAACTGCTGAAGGGACCCTGAAGCATGCCTTCTGCTGAATTGCTCACCATTAGCTTCAAAGCAGGAAAGAACATTCCTAAGCTGTAATAACAGATATGAGCTACAAGGGCAAAGCTTTGTGCAGCAGCACATCATGGTATATCCTATCATTCTGCCTGGTAATCAGCACTTTGCTTATAAGTGCACAATAACAAAATGACACAAAGTAGTATTTTAAAGTCTCATGGAAGGTAAATAAGTAATGGCATACTTCCCTTTCCATGAGGCACATTGTGCCTCAACATTCAAACAAAACCTCACCTCCATATGAAGATTTCTTGCTAGAAGTATGGAATACCCTAATTTGGTGATTTCAAATACAATTCTAACTGAATTAGAGAAGACCTTGCTAATGAATTCAATAGCAACGCTTTTCAGCTGCCATCTGCACAGAAGTCCCCCTGACAGTTGCAGAAAGCTAACTGAATGGTTAGAGGTATTTCTGGTGATTTCAAAAAGCTATAGTAAAATTTCTTAATTACTCTGCCATTAGACTGAAATTAGGTATTCTATCCCTAGACAGCAACATCCCTCGTTTACCTCAGCCAGTACTTACGTACTGAGAGATTTTACAAAGCATGCTCCCTGATGCCTAGATTTTCTAGCAAACAGCATTCTCATCCCACTTCAAAGAACAGTAGCCCATTTTCTCCCAAGTTCACTTTGAAAAATACAAAAATCAGCAGGCACAGAGTACCACATATAAAGAGCCTCCCATAAAGGTTGGGTCACTCTTCTGATTAACTTGGAGTTCAACTGAGCATTTTGAAGAAGACAAGAGTCAAAAGATGTTCACCAACAAAGCAGCTAAATGGTTTAAGATACAGCTGTCCTGTATCTCACCAGGCAGGCAATTCCCTTAGAGAATCAAGGGAGCAGTAGGATTATCCCCACACACACCCACCAGCTCCTACTTCCTTCATGTGTCTCTAGACCTCTACTGCATTTTGAAGACTGACAAAGTAGCTTGTTTTACTATCAAAGAGAAGCCCTCAAGACAATTGGGCTTGCAACAAACAGGTAAAAGCTCATGTGAAAGAAAGGAGTAGAGTAAGCTCTGCTAGACAACACTGACTTGTATTTTCCTTTCTATGCTCCTTTCCACAGCAAAGATGATGACTTCGGGAAAAGAAGAAATCTTTTTTTGTACTCTAGATTTTACACTGGTCAGCTTTTCTGATTAAAGTACTTTATATACAGTAACAGATATATGTGTACATGCATATATGTAGCTTCCAGCATCAGAACCATGACCCTTAATAATATATTAAAACTGTGCCATAGCAAGATAGAAAACAACACTTCCTACAATTTCACACAAAAGATCTTCAAACGAGATACTTACTAACATCCCCACTGAGAATAAGAATATTCCCAAACTGTTTTGAATGCAGAATTTTAATATTCTGAAAAGGTGAGTCTTCATCATAAACAACTTCATCTATGTCATACTCCACCAGGCGTCCATCAGCTGTGGGCCAGTATCTATCAATGACACCTCCTCTCAAAATGGCTGGCAATCTAGAAAGAAATAATAAGAAAAAAGATTACAAAACATTTGAGAATTATTTTTTTTAAAATTCCCTCTAAACATCCTGTGGATCCACCATAATAAATAATATTTACAAGAGGGATCTAAGAAAAACTTGCAAGATTTAACACTCAGACATAAGAAACTTATCAGCCATATGTTAAATACACATAACTTGCTAAGGCCCAGATGAAATATAAATGATGGTTCTTTATGTATAACTTCTACAATGTACTTGTGAATCTCTCTACCTTGAGAGGTATTTACATAACATACCAGCCTCTGCAGAATAGGCTCATGACTAGAAATGTATAAAATACAAAAGCAGAAAGCAGACAAAAAACCGTAACAAAATCTCTTGCCAACTTCAGCTCAGCTAAGAATGCTACTTCTTTGAGATTAGTGTATCTTACCCTTCTAAAGTTGTATCGAGACATTTTTAAATACATACGCAACACAAGAAGTGAACTATTATAGTGTTTCAAACTGAGCCAAGTCACCCTGCAGTGTACAAGCACAATCCTTGATATCAGCTGACAGCTTGCATTACTTTTAAAAAGTGGTTCAAGCATCTGCATAGATTGTTTTGGTTTTGTAGTTGGTTGGGGTTTTTTTTAATTCCATATAAAAGTATCTTTGTTCAAATCTATATTTCATCTGTAAAGACAAACTATATTTGAAATGGCAGTGAATTATCAAAATGATTGCATACCATTTTAAGCAAAGTGTGCAGGCACAGAGTTCATCAGATTTCCCACACACTTCAAAGAGTTAAGGGTGGGGTTTTTTTTTCCCCAGGAGGGTGTAGCAGTAGACTAGACACAGAGAAGCTGCTTCTGAATTCACTAGCAATTCTCAATAAACATTTCAGAAATATTTTCTGCCCTCAGTGAGCCACAAGATGGCAGCAACCGGTGAGAGCAAGAGCATCTGCTCAATACGTCAAGACAACAAAAAGGCAAGAACAGCTTTTCCAGCAGCATTAATTCTAGTGGAGCTGCATGTGTGAAGCTGACATCAGAAGGATGCAAAGCAAATTAAAAAAAAGAAAAAATAAAAAAGTTGAGGGGTGTGTGACAAGATCCATGCCAGATCCACTGTTCCAAGAAGCTCATCTTCCTATACTAATGTAACCAAATTAATCTAGATCACTTCAGGCAGACTTTTTCCTGACCGATTTTTAACAAGTTCGTATCATAGAGATTCCACAAACTCCCAATATGATATTTCAGTATTAAAATAGCTTCAAAGAGCGAGCTTCTCCCCCATATACATATGCACAAGATTACCTACATTTGCACACTGTGCACCACATGAGGCTTTACCAGGACAAAGTAAAGCAAGATAACTAGCTCTGTTTTACATACAGCTGTTAAGCAAAAACAATATTCAAGGTATAACATCACTTTTCAAATCACTACCACTTTACTTGTGGTCTCATATAGCCTTCAGATTACTGTCTGCTACAGTACTGCTTAGCTGTTTTCCCATTTTGTAGTTTGCTCCTTGGCCTTACTGAATCTTGTTGTTTTTACACTGCTTTTTACTTTTCTTAAACCATTTCCTCTTCTGACTATGTTCTTTAAAGCACCCGCTGCACCCTCCAGCAAGTGCATGCCTGCAGTAAGTGCTCCCTGGCTTTGAGATGCCAGCCACTGCCCACAGAGCCACCAGGAAGACACTAACATGAGCTGTGTCCTTCCAGATGCCTGGGGAACTCCTGCATGAATGCTGTTTCAGCAGCAGGCAACGAACCAAGTAGCATCCCTACAGTTTAAAATATGACCTTGTATTTAAGTAAATCAAAGTGACAGAAGGTTTGCAAAGCCTCCCTCCTCCACTCATCAGTTATGTTAAAAAAGTTTGCTACAAAATATTTCTATCTTCTTGCCAGGGCCCTAAGCGCACAGGTTCCCCAGGGGTTTTTACCACATGTGCCCAAGGCCAGCGCCGTAAGATGCAGCACGGGCAGAGCTGTGAGAGAAAGAGCTGCAGGAAACCTTGTTGGGGCAGGGCCTCCTCCATGGGCTTGAACTTCATTTCAGCTCCAGCCCTCACCCCTCGTTCCTGCCCAAGCTACACTGCAGCTCGCCTGCCCAATTCTTTCACCGATTCTTGACACCCAGCTTGGTCTCGGAGCTGCCTCAATACTACAGCCCAGCCTGGCAGTCACAGGGCTGGGGCTGACCCTGGTCACCTTCACCAGCCCTGCTCACCTTGTCCGCAAGCTGTGGGATGTGGTCCGGAGGGTATGGTTCACACGCTGGGCTACCCTACCCACCACCACCCTGGGTTCCGCAGCCCTTCCAGAGCAGTCTGCTCTTGCTTCCTGGTTGCATTTTCTCCCACCATTTCATACAACCATAGCAGCAAATTAAAGAAGAAATAATCCTTGCCCAAAGCAACAATACTGAAGATGAAGCTTAACGAGAGGACAACCTCACAGTATTTTCAATTCTGCAACAAAACCATTTTAAAACATTGGGGAAAAAATCACACACAAATTCATACTCCAGGCTATTCATTGCAGTACAGCAAAACATAATTTCCTCATTATCTTTAGCAAATATACAGACAAGCCACATACAGAAGTAGACGTACAAACTTACCGCTTCACCCTTTTTATATTACCATGAAACAATTCTTTCATTCTTTCTTCTACTTTGTTTAGAAGCTGGAAAAAAAGCAAGAGAGGTGGAATTTATAGGTGATCACTTGATGTAAAATATCTGTTTAAATTAGGCTACTTGGAAGGCAATAAAGACTAGCATCTGCACTGAAAGGCTTTGAAATGTAACATTAGAAGCCTATGAATAACTAACTAGCTGGTTGCCTCAGCCTCATTACTAGCAAGAACATACATATTGTAGCAGCTGTCACCACTGCATTTAGCTGTCCTCCAGGATAACACAGCCAGACCTTTCAGGCACAGCCAAGGAGAGAACACAAGAACCCTGTAAGGTTTCATTCCTGCCAAAGCAGTGGCCTATTCCCCTGCAATATCCAATTTCTAGAGCCTTCATATCAGGGAAGATGAAATTATTTTTCTTCCTGGGGAAGAAGTTTGAGTACAGAGGCTCCCCATCCCTCAGATTAGAGAAGGAAAAAAAGTGACAGTCTAATACACCAGGTTGCAGGTTGAGCATCACTTCTCACTCACTGCCCTGGGTACCTGAAGAGACCCGAGCCCTAACCAAGGCTGCTATGTCTTTACAACTTCTAGAGTAAAGAACACAAGGCCCAAGACATGCAAAAAAGAGTGCATGCGCATGCACTCACACGTGTATGCAACTACAATACGTGTTACTATTCCTCATCTGTAAGCATTCAGGTTTGAAATAACTTTGATATTTAAAAATCTTTTACCAAGATATACTTTGATAGACCAGAAGAAAAGGGGCTCCTGATGCAGTCTGATAAGTCTAGTAAGATAAGCACTCATACCTGATCAACTTCCTCTCTTCCTTTTGTATGATCATTGTAATTCTGCAGATCCACCAACACTAATCCATGAGGGTGAATTCTCAAATTGGCAAAACTACAAAATAGAGAGACAGAGAGACACGGTGATGATGATTTTATTATCAAAAATCAGAGCGAGCAAGGAAAGAAAGTCTGAAACTAGTTATATTAAATTCAGAATGCACGTTTCTTTTCCCAGCCATCTGTAACTGTTGGCAGTGGCAGCTCCAGTCTTCCTCTGCAAGTCACTAAACAGCAAACAGAAAGTTGCAAGAGTATGCCATTCACTAAATAACTAATAAAATCAGCAGGGAGCAAGGCAGTGAAACAGTGTTTAAACCAGAACAAGTATGGTACAAGGGGAAAATATACTACCTAGCCTCAGTTCTTTAAATAAGGCCTGCTTGAACAGGTATATTGTGTCAGTTTTGTTTAATTGAAATCAAGCCTCAAGAAAACAACTGCACACTTTTCTTCCCCTATAACTCCCTTATCACTTCTTGGGGTTTTTTTGGTTGTGGTGGTTTTTTGGTTTGTTTTGTTTGTTTTTGGGGTTTTTTTTTTAACTTTATAGCACCTATTGAGAGAGACAGTGTTCACATTCAAAAGGTGAATAAAAATTTTTAAGGGAGAAGCAGTAAGTGTGCTGGACCATGACTTTGACTAGCAAAGTCACAGCAGCAAACTCTCATTGATGAATACAGACGAGAGACAGACAAAACTCCTACTGTATGTTGTATTTATTACAGGAGCATTTAAAGACCAACGAGCAAGGCTTCACCATGCTAGGTGTTGGGTGGACAAACAGAAGACCTTCAAGAACTTGCAACAAACAAAACAGATAAAGACTATGGGGAAGGACACAAGAAAATAAAAACAGTAGCAGGGTTGATATCCTTTCCATACTGGGGAGGGGAGAAGACAAAAAGAAACAAAAAGGCTACAAGAAGATTATGTAAAGGAAGGGAGGGAAAGCATAAACTGAAAGAAGAGGGCAGAGGAGGGGATGGGAACAGGAACAGCAAAGCAAAGAAAGAATGGTATTCAGGGATGGAGTTCATTAGTACACCACAGAGAAACCCCAGGTAAACCTGTATACAGTTCTCTGAATGGCCCTTTCTTTGCTTTTCTGCTCTTATCACCCCACTCAGCCTCAAAGGCAAACCAAGCTAACTCTTGAGACAAAAAGGTGACCTATCTCCCCACCACTCCCACCTTTTTTTGTCCCTTCCAGAACTGATTTCATAAATTGTCAGCCTTGATACAAACACCACCTCTCCCGTGGTGGTGGGAACTTTGGCCAGCAGATACCCTTAGCTGCAGTCAGAGAGAAAATTCTGAATATTTTGTTAGTGTTACCTGACAATTATAATTTTTTGGTAACTAAAGTGATTAAATGATGAAACTGAAGTGATTCAAGAACAAAAACACTCTTGCTGGCTTTGGACAGCAGTGATCTGTAGCTGTGATGTGTTTACAATTGACAGAGAAACCAGTGTCACTCACTTCTCTTCAAAACATGAGCCTGGGAAGTCTCAGGCTTTCCTGAAGACTTTACATGCAGGCCTTGCCTTCAGGAGGAAAGACATTTCTCTACAATACGCATGCCCACCGTGTTTCCCCCTCCCAAGTACCTGCAGATTGTCACCCCTACACCTCAGCAATTGCCCACCAGGTCTCCTCCCGAACAGCATTCTTCATCAGGGACCAGAAAATGGCTGCGCTCCCAATGGCCATTAAACAAAGGCACAGAATAGCCTTAAAATATGCATGCCGCCCCCCCCTTCCAGGAAATTAGTCCTGCATATTCTACCCTGATGAAAGGATGAACAGAAAATAGTCAAAGAGTAAACAAAGATGACTTTTTCTTTTTTTTTTTTCCTTTTTAACTACCAGATAGTGCTACCACTTAAGAGACCAGGTTTATGAGCTAATTAGAAGAATAAGAGCGTTTTCAGTATTACACAGCTTAAGTTGGTGTTCCCATCAGTACCACTAAGACACAAGTAGGACGATTAAACAATAAAGATTAAAAAAAAAAAAAAAAGAGAGGGCAGGAGACACACACTCCTGAGCCTCAAGTCTCTATGGGGCTTCAGAGTTTTTAACCACTTCTCTCTGTGACCTTACAACCCCTTGAACCAAAGGGATTCAAATCAGTTGCATGCTTCTCCTAGAGTCTCTCCATGCTCAGCATAGAGGGAATGGCTACTGCAAAGGACAGCTCTGGAGAAAACTCCACCAGGATTCTGTTTATATGA